>NC_064867.1:41350972-42550972 GCF_024139225.1 Suncus etruscus
TGGCTAGGGCCGTGCTACTTTCTTGATCTGGAATGTCCAAGGCGAAGGTGGCATGTTTGGTCGTGGCATTGACACAGGACCTCTGAGTGTGCTGGCGAATGTTGGACACGGTGAGACATACCTCATAATCCGTAGATGGCTGCAGGTGGGTCAGATTGTACTCGTGTACATCCACAGGGACCCTGGCTGTGTACGTTATGTGTGGGTTGTCGATCTTCATGGTGGCTGAGGACCACTTCAAGTTGGATGCCATCACGTTGGAATTCACTTTCCAGGACACTAAAATGGAGTGAGATTCTGTTTGCTTGACGTAAATTTTCAGCACCTGGGCACCATCCAGAAGGGTCCCATTGACTTTGATGGTCACCACGCGTGTGTCAGCCCCTTCTACATTTTGGGCCACACAGGTGTATCTCCCTGAGTCTTCAATTTGCGTATTGGTGATTTCCAAGGTCCCCTCACTGCTCAGCCTGTATTTATCAGAAAACATTTCCACAGTAATCTTATTTCCCAGAGGGGTGACCCAATATATTTCGGGCTCTGGCTCAGCCATGGCACGACAGTCTAGGAACACCAACGCACCAATGTCCACGTTCAAGTGACTGGGGAACGTGTCATGGGAAATCATGGGCAAACACTGCTCGCTGGCATCCTGAGAAAGCACCTCCCGAACTTGGTGTCCTTTGTACTCGGGGGGCATGGCGCAGTGCATGGATAGGGGTTCCATGAAGCGGATGTTGGTCTTATTGGAGCCAACCCAGTGAATGACACAGTCACACCTCAGGGGGTTGCTGTGAATGCTGATCTCACGCAGACTGGGCAGGGATTCCACCGTGGCCTGGTACACAGCATTCAAAGCATTGTTGTTGAGCATCAAGCTCTCAAGGGCAGGGACACTGCGGAAGGCCAAGCGGTGGATGTAAGATAATCTGGGGTTATTGGTGGCTTCCAGCTTGGTGAGCTCAGGCAGATTGTCTAAGGCATAGCGGTCCATGGACACGAGCTCCCCCATGTTGTTGATACCCAGCTCTTTTAACCGCAGCATATTCTTAAAGTCCCCTTCTTGGATTTTGTGGATTGGGTTTTTGTTAAGGTCTAAGAATTTCAAATTTGGGACTTTCTGCAAGGCAAGTTGAGGAACTTTGACCAGCTTATTATCATAAAAGGACAGACTCTCAAGACTGTCCAGGCCCACCAAGGCATTCCCGGGGATGTCTGTGAGGTACATGCCAGCCAGCACCAAGCTTCTCAGATTGGAGAGCAGTTTGAAGTTCATATCCAGAATCCCAATCACGGGGTTCTCTCCAATCATGAGGATTTCTAGGTTGGGGGTAGAGGCAAACCAGCGGCTATCAATGACTTTCAATTTGTTTGAGTTCAAGTGAAGCCTCAGAAGATTTTTTAGACCCGAAAAGGCATTTGCAGAAATAGTGCTGATCTGGTTATGGTTGATGTAAAGTTCTTGAAGGTTACTAAGGTCCTGCAGGCAATAATCAGTCATTTCCGTGATCTGATTTTCCTCCAAATGCAAGGTGGTGAGCTGCGTCAGATTGGCCAGCCCTACCTCCTTGATGCTTGTGAAGTTGTTTTGGGAGAAATCCAACTCAGTAAGGTTGAAGAGCTGCTGAAGTTCATCCACTGTCTTTGCAATGTTATTGCTCTGTAGAAGAAGCACTTGCGTGTCGCTGGAGAGGTTACTGGGGATCCTTGTGAGACGCAAGTCATTGCAATCTACAGTGGTGGCTTCCCTGTATGTTGACTGAGGGGTAAACCAGGGCCGGATCTCACAAACGCAGAGTTGCGGACACTCGCTGCTTTGTAGGGAAGGTCCACTGAAAGACATCACCAGTAAGCCCAGAACCAATTGGTTAGCCAATAAGACAGAGTACATGCTAGCCATGCTGGCTTGCTGACAAGCTCAGCTCCTGACACTAAAATGTCTTAATACAAGGCAGGCACTACCGAGCACTAGACAGCATAGAAAGTCGTGCTGACATTCAAGACCAGCTTCTCTTGAGATGTGCAGAATTTCAGTGTCCAGAGGAATGTTTTCCTGGAGTTTGCAAAAGAAAGGAAGTAATTCGGAGTCTTAATGGTGTCTTCCAAGTCCAAGCATGGCCCCGGCTCTGCAGTATTATCTTCTTCGATTGAGTTAAAGTCTGGAGATGTCCCTAAAAATGAGATCAGGACATATGTTATGTTCATTCCATATACTTTGCACACGATAGCCTTTCTTCCGTTTATTAAAAAGCAACACCCACTTATAAATTTAACAGCAGAATGTTCAAAACGACAAGCCCAAAACAACCCACTCAACTCGAAAACGGCAGGATGATGATTTCCCTTACGACGCTAAAACTTGTCACCAATTTTTACGATTTAATGGGAACCGTGTTCTAATTGTTATTGAGTAATGGCCATAATTACAGACACACTGCTTTTACTTTTAGTACTCTCATTACACACTGCTGTTACAACTGAGGAAGTCATTACACACATACACGTCGCTATTATCGAGCATAGTTATTACACAACTGCTGTTATTATTGGGTACAGCCATTGCACGCACAGCACTGTTATTACGAAATGCATCAAGACACGCACACAGCTGTTACCTTTGGGCTCAGCGATTGCACACACTGCTGCCACTATTAAGACATTACATGCACTGCTGTTACAATCGAATACGCACACCAGGCACACAATCATTATTACTGGGTACAGTTGCTACCTGCGCACCATTGTTATCACTGAATACAGACATGACACACACTGGTATTCCAACTGAGGACAGACATTACACACACATTAGCATTCCCGTGAAGTGATATCATTACACGTACATTGCTGGTACTGTTGGGTCAGTAACGCACACACACTGCTGTGATGATTAAGTCGTTACGTACTGCTGTTGCTATACATAGAGTACAAACATTCCACATATACTGCTAATACTACTAAGTAAAGTTATTACACATAATGCTGGTATGTTTTATGTTATGTTATGTTCTGTTATGTTGTGTTGTGGTGTGGTGTGGTGTGGTGTGATGTGATGTGATGTGATGTTATGTTATGTTATGTTATGTTATGGTGTGTTGTGGCTCTACACTCAGAAATCGCACCTGGCAGGCTCAGGGGACCATATGGGATGCTTGGATTCGAATCACCAACCTTCTGCGTGAAAGGCAAACACCTTACCTCCATGCTATCTCTCCGGCCCCATTAAGTACTATTCTTAGGGACCAGAGCAATAGCACAGAGGTAGGGGGTTATGTTACGTTATATGTTATGTTATGTTGTGTTGTGTTATGTTATGTTATGGTGTGTTGTGGCTCTACACTCAGAAATCGCACCTGGCAGACTCAGGGGACCATATGGGATGCTTGGATTCGAATCACCGACCTTCTGCATGAAAGGCAAACACCTTACCTCCATGCTATCTCTCCGGCCCCATTAAGTACTATTCTTAGGTACCAGAGCAATAGCACAGAGGTAGGGAGTTATGTTACGTTATATGTTATGTTGTGTTGTGCTGTGTTGTGTTATGTTACATTTACGTTATGTTATGTTATGCTATGTTTATGTTATGTTTTATGTTATGTTATGTTATGTTATGTTATGTTATGTTATGTTATGTTATGTTATGTTATGTTATGTTATGTTATGTTATGTTATGTTATGTTATGTTATGTTATGTTATGGTGTGTTGTGGCTCTACACTCAGAAATCGCACCTGGCAGGCTCAGGGGACCATATGGGATGCTTGGATTCTAATTACCGACCTTCTGTATGAAAGGCAAACACCTTACCTCCATGCTATCTCTCCAGCCCCATTAAGTACTATTCTTAGGTACCAGAGCAATAGCACAGAGGTAGGGAGTTATGTTACGTTATATGTTATGTTGTGTTGTGCTGTGTTGTGTTATGTTACATTTACGTTATGTTATGTTATGCTATGTTTATGTTATGTTATGTTATGTTTTATGTTATGTTATGTTATGTTATGTTATGTTATGTTATGTTGTGTTGTGTTATGTTATGTTATGGTGTGTTGTGGCTCTACACTCAGAAATCGCTCCTGGCAGGCTCAGGGGACCATATGGGATGCTTGGATTCGAATCACCGACCTTCTGCATGAAAGGCAAACACCTTACCTCCATGCTATCTCTCCGGCCCCGTTAAGTACTATTCTTAGGGACCAGAGCAATAGCACAGAGGTAGGGCTTTATGTTACGTTATATGTTATGTTATGTTGTGTTGTGTTGTGTTGTGTTGTGTTATGTAATGTTATGCTATGCTATGCTATGTTATGTTATGTTAGTGTTATGGAATATTCTTTACACACACTGCTGTTATTATTAAGCACTATTATTCGGGACTGGAGCAATAGCACAGAGGTAGAGCATTTTTGCCTTGCATGTAGCCAACACAGGACAGACCCCTGTTTGAATCCAGGCATCTTATATGGTTACCCCGAGCTTGCCAGGAGCAATTTCTGAGTGCAGAGCCAGAAGTAATCCAGGAGCACCATCAGGTGTGAGCCCCCCAAAACAAACCAAAACAAATAAATATTAAACATACACACAAAGACCACATCAGGGTTAAATAGAAACACCCAGAAAAGCCCACTTATATTACTAGTTTTAGAAAGAAAAGTGATTCCAGAAACTAAACTTATTTATTGTTATCCTGAACCAAAAGGCTATCCTTTTTATAAGTAAAATATAGAAGAGAGTTTGGTTAAAAACTCAGAGTTGTTCTTTTAGTTATTTATATTTTAATGAACACATTCTGTTCCAGGAAGTCTTTCTTTTGCAAGTGGCATGTTTCATGGAAATATTCAATCAATATTCTCCTAGCTCAGTTATTTATTTATGAAGAAATAAATTCAGCACAACCTCAATAGTAAATTCTGTTTTTCTTATTCCGATAACTATAGTGATATTCATGACATAAAATAATGAAAGGATTCTATTCTGACTTATCACTGGTTTTTGTGGGAAAATAAAAAAACAAACACACTCACAGGCGTACATAAATCTCATATACATGATTTTGCCAATCTGTGAGACCATCACTGGCTAGGCTATGAATATAATATTTAACCTCTGAAGACTTAGTTTCAGCTATAAAATAGTATTGGTCATAAAAGCATCTCCACTGCATGATTATTGAGACAATTAAAGGAATCTACATAGCGCCTGACATATTAAGTGCTCATAAAAGTTCGTTGCATTTATTATGATTTTATTATGTTTCTCATCCATTTAAATTCTAGCTCTGTAGTGATGGTGGGAAGGCAAGTCAAACAAGGAAAGTTGTTGGTTGTACTTAGCCTTTATCTGGTGGGTTTATAAGGTCTTCTAAGGTCTGATGCCAATTCACTTCATTGTAAATACAATATTAGCTAGTTTTGGGCCTTCAAATAAGTTGCAAAGAGCCAGCACGGATCCAATGTGTACTTGTTTTCCTGAGATTCATTCCGTCACTTGCTAAGGAATGAAAGGTGGTGTTAAAAGCTTCTGACATCTGTCTTGCTGTTATTTCTTTAACTTTCATTTCTAAAGGGACTCCAGTGATGAATTGTTTCTTGACTCTCATATACTGCTATAGAAATTAATAAAAATAGAGCATGTAAAGTGCTTGAAGCCTAGTTCAACACACTAGAATGTTGTATTCATATTAGTTGTAATTATTACATTTTTATTTTTTTCAAAACAGAGTTACTCTGCGGCTGACAGTTAATATAAGGGAAGAACACTTGCCTTGCAAGCCTCAGTACCCACTTGGTCCCTTAAGACCCGCCAAGAATGATCCCTGGGCACAGAATCAGGAGTAAGCCCTGAGCACTGCTGGGTAGTGGCCCCCAACAATAACAAAACAAAACAACCAACACAGAACAAACATTCATTTTCTGTTAGTTGATTATTATTTTTGTGCCTCATTTGGTTGCTCTCAGGGCTAACTCCTGTCTTTATGCTAAGGGATCACTCCTGGTGTTGTGTAAAGAACCATATGTAGTGGTGGGAATTGAACCAAGGTCAGTTGGGTGCAAAGCAAATGCCTAACTCACAGCACTAACTTTCCAGCCCCAATATAGTCATTCTTTTTGGGGGGATGCATTCCCAGTGGTGCTCAGGGGTTACTCCTTGCTCTATGCTCAGAAATCACTTCTGGCAGGCTTGGAGGACCATATGGGATGCTGCAAATCGAACCCAGGTTTGTCCTGGGTCTGTTACATGCAAGGCAAATGCCCACCACTGTGCTATCTCTCTGGTCCTCCAATGTAGTTAGTTTTAAGGTTGAAGCATAATAATATGAATAGCCAGTCCCTCTAGTTCTAGTAGAAAGAGAAAAAAAATTCCTACATTTGTTTTTGTTTGTTTTCTAAAATATGCAACCCAGGGCCAGAAAACGTTTAAGGTTAACAGGGGTTAAGGTGTTTACCATGCAGGCAGTTGGCCCTATACTGATCTCCAGCTGCCTATAGTTCCTAAGCATAGAGCCAAGAGTAGTGTCTAGGCATTGCCCCATGTCACCCCCTGCCAATGATGCAAACCAAATCACTACTTGAACAAGGTGAGTGTTTAAAAGAAATCCTCCAGTCCATATCTGGCAAGACAGAGGCAGGAAAATGAAATAAATATGTTTATCCATGCATAATGCTGGACGTTTATTATTCTCTTTGGGGAGGAAATGCATTCGTATTCTCCTTCCCCAATCTGGTTACATACTTTGTCATATATTGTGTGTGTAAAACACTCAAATATTGTAAAACTACCTGATTCTAAATCTTCTCAGAGAATTTTCAGAGAATTGAAACATACCCAAGAGAATAACTTCTTCCAAAGATTATTAACTCCACAATTTATTCCAGGTTATTTTTTTTGTTTGTTTGTTTCCATCAGAGTAAATCCTAAATTAGGTGCAATGAACACAGTAAATGTTCAGTGAAGAAAATGTCAGACACAGATTATTTCTTAGTCTTAAATATAGAAAATCAAAAGAATAAATCTACCTTTCATGAATCTGATGGTGATTTCAGCTAAGTTTAACATTTTGACGAAATTTAAAGAAACATGGCAGGCTTTCAAATCTGTAGTAAAATATTGCAAGATCTCCTTAATAATCTTTACCATTAAAAAAATCCCTGTCATGGGGCTGGAGAGATAGCGCAGCAATAGAGCGTTTGCCTCACAAGTGGTTGATCCAGGACTGATGATGGTTTGAATCCCGCCATCCCACATGGTCCCCTGTGCCTGTCAGGAGCGATATCTGAGCACAGAACCAGGAGTAACACTGAGCGCTGCTGGGTGTGACCCAAACACAAACAACAACAAACAAACAAACACAAACAAAAAACAACAACAATCCCTGACATGATCCTACTTTTACTATTATTTGTGAATAGTATCTTCATCTTGGTTTAACTTAAATGACTTAACTATTGAAAAATTCTTATTTCGTTCTAATATATATGCATGCCTTTTAACTAAACAAAATAATCTCAGAAAGTCAGATATAATATGAAATGAAAGACATTTTTCTCTCCCTCCTTTATAATGAATGGCTCCTCTAAGAGCAGAGAAGGAACATCATTAGTTCTGAAGAAGGTATTTATGTTTCTATCTGTGTGACATATAAAATCTCCTTCATGCATTTCTCAAACCTGACCTTACACATAGAACAAACCCTCAGCGTTACATTTTCAAACACGCATTATGTCTTAGGAACTAATGACAAATGTATTTAAAGGCAACACCATTATGGCAAGAAAACTATTAGCTAATTTCCCCGATGAACATTGATGCAAAAATCATCAGCAAAATATTAGCAAATCGAATTCAGCAGCACATTAAAACGATTAAATGCCATGACTACTTTATGCCTGAGGGCAAGGATGGCTCAACATATGAAAATCAATCAGTCACACTCAGATTCTCAGAATAAATGTCAAAACCCAGAGTCCTCACAACTAATAGATTGATGAAGAAAAGCATTGGATAGAATGCAACACCTTTTCATGACTCTGGTGCTGTGTGTATTGTAGGAACACTATAGTCTAAAACATTAAAACTATTGTGAATCATGGTATTTCAATAAAAAAATGACCTCATAAAAACAAACACTCAACAAACAAAGAATAAGAATGACCTCTACATAATACAAGTAATAGCTTTATTTGCTTTTCTGTATGCTTTATAGGTATTGCATTAAAAAAATAACAAATTGAATGCTTATAGCAACCCCACACTAACCAAATCTACTGGTACCACTTTATAAATTTGTGAGCTCATTTTGTGTCTGTGTTACATTTGGGTGATTCTTAGTGTTAAAACTTTTATAATATCATTGAACATTTTTGAAATGAAAAAAATTAAGATGCCATGATTTACAATGTTTTTCATAGTTGAGTTTTTGTTGTTGTTGTTTTTTTTTTGTTTTTTTTCTTTTTGGTTTTTGGGCCACACCTGGTAATGCTCAGGGGTTACTCCTGGCTATGTGCTCAGAAGTTGCTCCTGGCTTGGGGGACCATATGGGACACCGGGGGATCGAACCGCGGTCCGTCCAAGGCTAGCGCAGGCAAGGCAGGCACCTTACCTTTAGCGCCATTGCCCGGCCCCCATAGTTGAGTTTTAAGCATACTACATCCCAGGTCAGATCCCACCACCAGGACCAAGTTCCCTCCATTAATATCCCAGCCCTCTCCAAAATCCCATCCCTGCATCCTTGAAAGGAACACTTAGAGTATGGTTGTTATAGTTTTTATTTCATGTTATCAGTATTGTTGACTCTGTGCTTTGCATATATATAGCTCTATCACTACTCTATTCTACCTGAGGTTCTTGACCCCTGCCTTCATTACTTCCTGTCCATTTCTTGCTACTTCCTCAATTTCGTTCCCTTGTTATCTTTCCTGATTTATGGAGTCAAGACTGATTGAGGTATCCCCCTTAATATATTTTAATCCCTTGTCCAGTTATTTTATATCCCACAGATAAGTGAGACCATATTGTGTTTGTCCTTCTTCTTCACATGATGGCAATAGGTGATCAGTGATATTTGCCATTAGTATTCTAAGAACAATTGGGTTTCCATAAACTTTTCCTTTTGAGATGGTAAGTTTTGTCAGCAAATGTCTTGTTGTGTCGGTTTCTCTTTCTTTTCCATCCTCCCTGGGCTTCCCAACTTTCTAAAATACAATGTTAAAACTGGGTTTATTAATAGTCCTCCACTGATCTCTAAAGATGCACATAAGAGGAAGAGTCTTGCGTATCTCACTTTGTATCCAAAGCTAGAAACAATTCAGCTCAGTGAAACATGTAGAAAACTGAGCTACATATAATTTTTGGCTGCTTGTACCAGTTAACCAAATTGTGAACATAAAGAAAAAGAAAATTTAAAATGCTACTCCAGTGAATGAAAAGATCCCCAAACAGCCTTATTGTTGATGTAGACAGACCAAATTAACCACAAGATTGACCCTAAGTCACAGCCTAATGGAAAGCAAGACCCTCTCAAATCCTCAGAAAGCTGAAGAGTCAGAGAGCTGCAGAATAAGAGATGAAAGCTAGAAGAGTCAGTCCAGAAGAGTGAAAAGTCCATCCATATAACTTAAAAGTGTCCACTGAAACAGACATGCTGCTTTGGAAATTGCAGTCAGTTCTCCAGAACACCTACAATAAAGACTGATAAAGATGGCGCTGGGAAACATTAATTTTAATGCAGACATAACATTCTTCTATTGCGAAGAGATGCCGCTAAGCAGTTTCAGAAAAGAAGATAATAAGCCAATTCTTGGTTTCAAAGCTTCCAAGACCCTGAGTGTCGCTGACTGTGGAAGATCCTGAGACATGCTCAGCATTGCTTGTCCAAACATTCTGAATGGATGGATAGAGCTTGGGTAAAAGCACATGTGTTGACAGGATGGTTTTACTGGAGATTTTAAGCTTCATTATAAAATCTATTGCTTAAAAGACTATTTTTAAAATACTACTGTTGGGCCAGAGAGATAGCATAGTGGTAGGGACAGACTCGGGTTTAATCCCTAGCATCCCATATTGTTCCCCGAGCATGCCAGGAGTTATTTCTGAGTGCAGAACCAGGAGTAACTCCTGAGCGCCGCTGGGTGTGCCCCCCAAATACTACAGTTCATTAGCAATGATTTGTCACCACAGATCTCTGATGGGTGGATATATAAATACATTTCTATCTTGTTCAGTGTTTGGGGACCACATCTGATAGTACTCAGGGTTCAGACTAGGCCTCCAACATGCAAAACATAAACCCTGTCTTTGAGCTCTTTCTCAAACCAAGAGCTCTATTGAAGATATATGAGATTATTGCTGTTAGCAATCTGCTAACTATATCATTCTATCATACACGAATGAAAGAGTGATGTCACATTTCAGGTTTACTATTTACGAAATATAATAATATAATATAATATATCACATATAATATAATAATAAGATTATCCACAGATGGAATTTTGATGGAACTGGGAAACATAATGAAAAAAAATCTTTTGAAAAGGATTCACCATTCTAGATGCCACTATAAGCATTCCTGATTCATAGGATGTAAAAATATTCCTATTAGGAGCAAAATCAATAGTGTAAGGGTGGGAAACTTGCTTTGAACACAGCTGATCCAGGTTCAATCCTCAGCATGCTATATGATCCCCCCAGTCCTCCAGGAGTGATCCCTGGATGCAGATCAGGAGTAAGTCCTGAGCACCAGTAGATGTGCCCCCCTCAAAAAAGTTCACATTAATGAGAGTTTGGGAAAAAGTAATTCCAGTGTTCATGAAGCCTGAGGGGTTGAGGACTTCAATGGAGTAAATGACTCAGAGGTGATCTAAATGGTCTAGATTCAAGAATTAGAGTGGATACTGAAGATTTTATTCTAAATTCATATCCAACAGTGAAAGTAACTTTTACCTTTAGGATCAGCATAAATTCATTTAGTACTGGAAGCTCTAGGCAGAAACAACTAGAGAAAAGCAACAATTACATCCCAGTTAGAAAGAAAAAAATTAAATGACCCCTTAGCAGGTGACATGTGACATCATTTGTAAAAATCCTAAAGATGCCATTAGAAAATTGAAACTAGAAAATTGAACTATTAAAACTACAGAAGATGTCAGCAAAGTTGTATATATATATACATATATATTATATTATATTTTAACTGTTTCAGTACACTAATACTGACTAATGCAGAATTAGAATTAAGTCACAATGCCACTTAATACACAATCAATAAGAATAAAATAGTTAGAAATAAACTTGACCTGGAAGGTGGAAGAACTTGTCACTGAAAAAGAAATAAAAGCTATAAATAAAAGGGCAGGCATTCATATTCGTACAATTAGAAGATTTAATATGATTAAATGTTTGAAATATTCAAATTGATTGACATATTAGTGCAATTATATCTAATCTTTATGGCAATTAAATAAACTAACAGTTTTTATATTATCTCAAGGGACCCCAAATAACCAGAACGATCAGAAAAGAACAAAGTTGAAATTCTATTAGTGTTGCTTTCAAACCCTATTACAAAATATTAGTTTTCAAGATGAAGAGAAAAATGAGATGACATTGGCATAAAAAACAGGCATATATGCCAATATGCCAAAGAAATAGGTGGTCAGAATTAAACTCTTCAAGAGATGATTGAATCACCTTTCACAAGAGTGCTGAGTTTTTTTTTTTTTTTTTTTTTTTTTTTTTTTTGTTTTTTTTTTTTTGGTTTTTGGGTCACACCCGGTGGTGCTCAGGGGTTACTCCTGGCCGTCTGCTCAGAAGTAGCTCCTGGCAGGCACGGGGGACCATATGGGACACCGTGATTCGAACCAACCACCTTTGGTCCTGGATTGGCTGCTTGCAAGGCAAACACCACTGTGCTATCTCTCCGGGCCCAAGAGTGCTGAGTTTTTCCCGTGAAGACAGGCAAGTTTCTTCAGCAAATGGTGTTAGATGCCCAAGTACAAAGGAATAAAGTTAGTCCATTACCCTATGCTTTTTATAAATATCAATTCAGAGTAGATGCAAGTTATATCATGAGTAAAAGAAAATCATGGGAAAAGACTGTACAGCATTGGACAGAAATGATTTCTAGCAGAGGCATCAAATAAACTAAAGGAATAGACAATTCCCAATGAGAAAAATATCTCTGAGTCCTCTGAGCCTGCCAGGAGCAATTTCTGAGTGTAGAGTCAGGAGGATCCCCGAAGCATCGCCAGATGTGGCCCAATCTTGTTCCCCCCCCCAAAAAAAAACCCACAATCAAGAAGATCAAAATAGACTCATGAAACTCCATGAAATGCAAAGGCCTCTTTGCATTAAGTAATCAACAATGTCAAAAGATTCTATAGGATTGGACAAAATATTTTCAAATCATATATCTAGTAAAGGGTTATTATCTAGAATATGTAAGAAGCACCTGCAGTGCAGCAAAGAAAAATAAAACAATAATCAGATTTTTTTAAGGCTCAGACTCTATGGAGAATTGTATGCAGAGTTCTTGAAAAATTTAAAATAGGACTACCATATGACCCAGCAATTCCATTCCTGGGCATCTAGCCCAAAAACACAAAGACACTAATTCTTAAGGATAGATGTGCATCTGTGTTCATTGCAGCCCTAGCTACAATAGCCAGCATTTGTAAACTGCTCAAAGACCCAACTACAGATGGAAGATAATGAAACTATGGTTTCTATACACAAAGGCATTCGACTCAACTATGAGTAAAGTTCAAATCATTCATTCCACTTCAACAAGGATGGAATTGGAAGATATCATGATAAATGAAAGGAGTGAAAGGGAAAACAACAAGTTCTGGAAGATCTCATTCCTAAGTGGAGAATAAAGAAACAAAAAGAATTAGACGATTCCCAATGGGAAAAAAATACCTCTGAGGCTTTGCCAACAGAACCAAATTGTGAAGCTGCAAAGGCATGATGGAAGTGCAGTAAGGGGACAATACTGAAGGTATGCACAGTATTACCGTAGTACTGTAAGCAGACCACAATAATATTAGTTATATTGCAAACCACAATATCTCAGTAACAATGATTTCTAAATATATGCGTGAAGAAATTGAATGGCTTATTTTTTCAAGGAAGATCTATAATCTGGTCAATAGGAAAAGATGTTCAACTTGACTAACTAAAAGAATAAAATCAAATTTTCCTTCTCAGGAGGACTGTCAGCTTTGGAAGTGGAGAAGAGGCCAAGCATTCGTGAGAATGTAGAAAAAGTAGAATTCGGGGGCACTATTTGGTACTGCAAAGTGGCCCATTTATAATTAAAAAAAAACAGTAAATTGATTCTTAAAAAAAAAAAAAACCTTGAATTACCACTAATGGAGCAATCTCAATTCAGAGTAATAAACCAAAAGAATTCAAAGAAGAATTGTGAAAAGATCTGCATACTAATGCAAAGCACAGCGTGATAGCTGAGAATTGGAGGAACTCCTGGTTGCATAAGGATGCCTGGGGAGAATGTGGCAAATTTGTCAAAAGGGCATTACTCACCCTTTTTTCCCTCCAGTGTTCTCAGGCTTCACACTTGGCAGTGTTGAGACCCACAGTGCCAGTAGCCAGAGCCAGACCTCATGCCTGCTAAATTTATGCTCACTCCTGAGTGCTCTCCTAAGCCCCTATTCAACCTTTGGAGAGAACAAAATTCTAGAATCAGGGGGCTCTCTGTAAAATAGGAGAGCAAAGACGTACCATGATCAGGCTCTTTGACATCCCAGGATACCCTGAGTTCTGGTTTTATCGTATGGGTCTCCTGCACCAAAGGGTCCAGCATTCAATTTTCATGTCACCTGAAGTTGAGATTCAGTGCAAATGATGATCCACCCCCTCAGCATCACTGAGGATGGCCCCGTTGGAAAACAATTGCATGGAGAAACCTTAAAAACATTATAGTGGATGAACGAGTTGCCAGAAGCTGTTTATTATATATCAATATATATTAGACAACTATATATTATACAACTATTGATACAACTTTATGGCTGTGAAATGGTGGGTTGTGTGTTCCACAATCCCCAGAGAGGAAGAGGGATCCCTAAGCCCCAAATCTGGGTGGAACAAGAGATACAGATCGAGCAGCAATTCCAACACAGGAAATAATCCACACCTAGTTGGGAAGGAATAGTAGGCTAGGAACTAACACCGCAAGCTGTTCACTCACAAGCCAGTCACTCTACCACGTGGAACCATGAGCCAAGATGGCAGCCCTCCCTTCAGGCCCCCAAAGCAGTCTTTATTGAGGAAAAACAAAGCCCACCTCTTAGGGGAGGGGAAAAAGCCAGATGAGGGGGCAATGGGGAAACATCTTTTTAACATGTAAACCAAAGAAACCAATTGAGAGACATCTAATTAGAAGGCAATCTGAAGACCAATCCAAAGGCCTCTACCAACAATGGCCATCCCTCTATGAAAAATGAAATGTGATCAAGATCAGAGACATAGCAGGAAGAGGTAGTGTGGGGAGTAAGGAAATGGGAGTGTGGGGATGTGAGGGTAGGGAGTGGTAGTGGTGGTGGTAGTTATAATCTTCCAGATCAGTTCTAGAGATGAAACATTTAGAGTTCTGTTGTTCAACAACATGAGTCCATTTAACCCTACTCAGCTGTGGACTTCACAATAGGACTTAAAAATAGAAAAATTAGATGTTTTTAATAATAAAATAGGCAAATTATGATTCAAGCCAACTTTTATCACACATGGCACGTGACTTGTCTTAAGTTCTACAGCAAATAAAAAATGGCTACTGTAGAGGGAAAGAATAAACAGATGAAATTGCTTTGTTTCAGCACAAACTGGATGAAATCTGCTAATTACCAGAATAATGTTCCCCCAACAGTCTGGCAATTTGAAGAAACAAAATAAAAATCTCTTAAATAACAAACCATGGCTTTAAAGGACCAAACTGGCAAAGAACTTATTTCAGAAAAGTCCTCAAACTACCATCTAATTACATTCGAGGCTTCTTTTTCTGAGAAGGTGCGTCTAGGCCACTGCTCTGAAAATCAAGTTCCAGAGAAATAAACTGCAGGGTTGCCCGCCTCAGTGACCCTGACCTAACATTTCCAGAAGAATCTGCCAGAGGGTGGTGGATTGACATCAGGTCATTTAAGCTGGGATCCTTTTTCTAGCCATATCCCATCCTTAACCCAAGTTATTTTGGTTTAGACAATTTGATCTTTTTCAGAGGATTGTAAAAAGAACAGAGAGAATATTTACAAACGAGGAACATCACAAAAACAAAGGAAGTGGGGGCACAGAGATAGGACAGGTTTAAGGCACTTGCCTTGCATGTAGTCCACCCAGGTTCTGACTTCAGCATCATATAGGGTCCCCCCCTGAACCCTGCCAGGAGCAATCCCTGAGTAGAGTCAGGAGTAAGCCCTGAACATGGCTGGGTGCAGCCCACTTTCCCCTCCCACACCCTGTGAGGAAAAACAAAAGGAAAAATAAAACACAGCCAGAGGCTGGAGCCATAGTACAGTCTATAGAGTTGCTTTGCATGCAACCTACCTGGGTTTGATCCCCAACATTCTATATGGTCCTTTGAGCACCACAAGTAGTAATTTCTGAATACAGAAATTACATGAGTAACCCCTGAGAGATGAGAAAGAAAGGAAGGAAGGGAGGGAGGCAGAGAGGGAGGGAGGGAGGAAGGAAGAAGGAAGGAAGGAAGGAAGGAGGAAGGAAGGAAGGAGTTAATAGCAAGACCCTGTCTCAAAAAGAAGGAAGGAAGGAAGGAAGGAAGGAAGGAAGGAAGGAAGGAAGGAAGGAAGGAAGGAAGAAAGGGGTGGCGCTAGAGGTAAGGTGTCTGCCTTGCAAGCGCTAGTGTAGGATGGACAGCAGTTCGATCCCCTGGTGTCCCATATGGTCCCCGAAAGCCAGGAGAGATTTCTGAGCGCATAGCCAGAAGTAACCCCTGAGCGTAAAACGGGTGTGGCCCAAAAACAAAAACAAAAAAAGGAAGGAAGAAAAGAAAGAAAGGAAGGAAGAAAGGAAGGAAGGAAGGAAGGGAGGGAGGAAGGAAGGAAGGAGGGAGGGAGGGAGGAGGAAGGAAGGAAGGACTGAAGGAAGGAAGGAAGGAAGGAAGGAAGGAAGGAAGGAAGGAAGGAAGGAAGGAAGGAAGGGCATCCTGAAATTGTGATAGGGCAGGTTGGTGAACTGAACCTGAGGGGCAGAGAAGAATGGAGTGGCCCTTCTCAGAGAGGCCTTCACAGTTTCTGCTTCCAGAATACACAAGCCAGGGAACATTTCTTTCTCTCTCAAAACTGAAGTCATGTTGTGGTTGAACTTGCTTCAGGTGTTCCTTGCTAAAATGCCTCATCTATTCACTGGTCTATGTTGGTCTACACTATGTCTCTATGAACCTAGGGCTATACCATTCCATGCTTTGATCTCACCTGTCTACATTGATCAGTATGAAAAGTCCACATTAAGTACTAACACAATTGACCCTTTGGACCTGACTGCCCTGCCCCACCTCCTCTCTTTCTTTCTGATAACTACTAATGCAGTCATCTCTGAAAGCGTTGATGTTGGACATTCATTTACTGTTTCCATTGCTCCTTATGAGTGATCTCATATACAATATGTCTCTGTCAGACTTACTTCACTATGCAGGTCTGTCCATGTTGTTTCCAGGACATTTATATAGCTGGTAGTATTTCATAGTGTCTATAAAACATTTTTATCCAGTCTTCAGGGAACAATCCATTTCCGGCACTCAGCAATATAAGTAGCTATATCTATATAATGTAATAATGCATCAGGTTCTTATGGAACTAGATAGAGAAATATCAAAGTAACCAGATGGCTATGTGGGTTCTATTGAACCGACTGCAAATTCTAAATTCTTTAAATATATGTGTTAGCCTGTATAAACTATGTGAATTCTCTGTATCTCAGTCTCCACACAAAAAGTAAAGTTAATTATGTCTACTTATTTCAATGTGAAATTTTTAGTAACTAAGGAAAACTATCCATGTGCAAGTGTTCAGACCAAGTATTTGGGGGAAAATCTAGTACATAGTAAGATTTCTAAAACCTATGTAAATCTTTGGAACCTCAGTAGTTTCACCATTAAACTTCTTTCTCAATTTATCAGGGACACCAGGAGGTGAGGAATGAGCAAATATTAAGACTCAGGCATGATTGAGAAAAATGACATCATTATTATCATATATCACATGGATATATATGATATGTCTATCATATTATCATATATAATTATAACCATATTATGATTTCTCATTTCTATTTTATGTTTTTCCCCACCTGTCTATTTTATTTTCAACCAGTATAATTAGTATCCCACAATTATTGTCTTATTATTGATATCTTCTTTCAAATTTGTCAATAATTGTATTAGATATTTTGCTGGTCTCTCATTGGGTGCATATATGTTTAGTAGTGTGATTTCTTCCTGTTGCACATATCCCTTGATTATTACAAAATGTCCATCTTTGTCCCTTATTACTTTTCTAAGTCTAACGTTTGTATCATCTGATATTAATATGGCCACCCCAGCTTTTTTAAGGGTGTTGTTTGCTTGGATGATTTTCCTCCAGCCTTTGATTTTGAGTCTGTTTGTTCTGGCTATTCAGGTGTGTTTTTTGTAGGCAGCAGAAGGTTGTATTCATCTTTTTGATCCAGTTCACCACTCTGTGTCTCTTAATTGGTGCATTTAGTCCATTGACACTGAAGGAGATGATTGTCATGGGATTTCATGTCATTTTTGTGAATAAGTTTGGTGTGTCTATTGGTCTGTCTTGTCTTAAAGTAGACCTTTCAGTTTTTTCCTTTAAGGCTAGTTTTGCATCTGTAAAGTTTCTGAGCTGTTGCTTATCTGTGAAGCTATGTATCCTTCCTTCAAACCTGAAGTGAGTCGGGCTAGATGCTTTATTCTAGGTGAAGCCTCCATTTCATTCAATCTTGTCACAATATCCCACCACTGCCTTGAGAGTTTCTTGTGACATGTCTGCTGTAAGTCTTAGGGATGCTCCTTTGAATGAATTTCCCTTTTTGATCTTGCTGCTTTCAGTATTCTATCTATATCTGTAGGATTCGTCATTGTGACTAGGCTGTGTCTTGAGGTGTTTTTCTTCAGGTCTCTTTTAGCTGGTACTGTTCGGGCATGCAGGATTTGATTGCATGCAGTCTTTAGCACTGGGAGTTGATCTGTGATGATCCCTTTGACTATTGATTCTTCCTGGACACCCCCTTTCTGGGCCTCTGGGACTCCAATGATTCTTATGTTGTTTCTATTGAGTTTATCAAAGACTTCTATTTTCATCTCTCCACATTCTTTGAGTACTTTTCTATTGTATGATCATTTGCCTTAAGGTTCTTTTCCAATCTCTTCTGCTGTATTAAGCTGTTCTGCATATTATCTTCCAGTTTGCTGATTCTGTCCTCAGCTGCTGTTACCTGTTGCAGAGGCTTTCCATTGAGGTTTTCAGTTCAGCTACCGTGTTTTTCAGATCTGTTATATCAGATGTTAGTTTTAAGTTTTCTGATTTTTATCTTTGTGTTCTGTTCTGATAGAGCTATGTTTTCTTTGATTTCCATGAGAATCCTCCATATTTCTATTCTAAACTTCTTATCTGAGAGATTAATCAGATGGTTGTATTTTTTGGGGGGGTCATCAGTGCTATATCTTCATACTCTGTGCATGGTGTTTGCCTGTGAGGTTGCCCCATTGTCATGCTTGTAGTGGGAATTTTTTTCTGCGTGTTATGGTGGGGTTCATTAGTTAGAAAGAGTGAACAGCCACAAAGCGAAGCAGAATGGTCATGCTCTTCTGGAGCCTCCAGGAGACAGTTTTTGCTGGGCCCTTCTTGGCCCTCTCTCTCTCTTTTTTTTTTTTTTTTTTTTTGCTTTTGGGTCACACCCGGCAGCACTCAGGAGTTACTCCTGACTCTACGCTCAGAAATCGCCCCTGGCAGGCACAGGGGACCATATGGGATGCCGGGATTCCAACCACCATCCTTCTGCATGAAAGGCAAATGCCTTACCTCCATGTTATCTCTCCAGCCCCTTTCTTGGCCCTCTCAAGAGAGGTTCAGGAGACAGAAGAGTAAAGAAACATGCAAAGGCGACAGGTCCCCTCAGTCTCTCCTCAACCAGAAAAATTGGAATGCATAGTATAAAAATTCAGAAAACAAATATTATCCCCTCTAGGTTTATAAGTCATAAAACATAAACTTCTGTACAGTATAGCAGTATTATTTCAGAAATAGTATAGTCTTAGTAGTGAAGAACTAAGATTTGGAGACTCCAAATGAGAAGAAAAGCACATTCCTGGAATATAAAGCATTGTGTATATGCTTTCTTTAGTGGCCAGTTCTTGCCATGTATGTACTATTTAGAAAAATCATCCTTTTACCTTGCAAAATACTTTCTGGTCTAATTTGACATTCACTCTTGTTAGGGAATGAGTTGAGGATAAAAACTGGCATTTCTGGGTTGGGGGTTATTGAAACTTGTCCTGACCCTTCAGGGCTTGAAGCATCAACTATTCTAAATACATATTTCCCCTTTGAATAACTCTCGAGGTTCTGTGTAGGTGAGTGAGTCCTCTCCGAAGAAGACCCTCTGGCATGAGAGATAGTCCCGTTCACAAAATCCAGTTCTATGAACTTTTTCAACTTAGTGACACTTGGTAGTCTATCATACTCCCCTTTTGAAAGAAGTTGTCTATTTTTAGTTAATAAAACTGCCCTTCTCAGTGAGGTGAAAAAATTAGAATATAATATTGAATATACTGTCCTTGATGGATAGCCTGACATAAAGCAGGTTCCTAAATGTCTGCTATTTTTCACATAGGTTTAATGTCTTCTGGTAAACAAACATGTTTGTTTGTTTTTTGGTGGACATGGGAATGAAAGGAAGACTTGGAGGTAAGAATGAGCCAACGTTCACTTCTCAGGTCCACAGCTGCCTGGCCATGTCAGCAATGACCAGTGGTAGCACCATGGCCAGAGGACAGCATGCCCTTTTGGGGGGGGGAATGCCATCTCCCTAGTTAACTTCGAGAGCTGACGCTGTTTGCAGTATTTTCATAAAAGGTATTTTTTGTTTTGTTTTTATTTGGTGGGGTCACACCTGGCAGCATTCAGGGGTTACTCCTGGCTCTATGCTCAGAAATCACCCCTGGCAGGCTTGGGGGACCATATGGGATGCCGGGATTTGAACCACCGTCCTTCTGCATGAAAGGCAAATGCCTTACCTCCATGCTATCTCTTCGGCCCCAGACTGTATTTTTTTTAAATCTGGTCCCAGATCTTTTCTGACTCTGATTTCTTTCACCAGCTATTTTCCAAAATTATGGTCCTTGTTCACACATGCTACTGAGAGAAGGAGAGGGAGAGAGGGGGGGGGGAGATAAATTTGGTACGAGTGTTTACAATAATTTCAACAGTACATTACAGAAACAATGAAAACAATATTGTGATTTCTGGGGCTCTTCTGCATCAAGAATGCTCCAAGCATGGTAGTGAGTGAGAGAAGTAGAATGCCTATCTCGAATACAAGCAAGGGGTGGGGGAAAAAGAAAATGGGGAACATTGGTGGTGGGAAAGTTGCACTGGTGAAGAGGGGTATACTTTTTTATGACTGAAACCCAACTACAAACATGTTTGTAATTACGGTGTTTAAATAAAGATATTATTTTAAAAAATAATGCTTCACACACCACCAGACTCAAACTCTTCAAGTGCTCAAAAATAACCAGTAGGTCACAAACAGCCCTTCTTCTTCTTGGCTTTTCCCCCAAACATTAGAGCTGAGCTGAGTAACCCCATTGTCTGTCTTGTTTACAGTAGAGCATGTGAGTTGAGAGATGCAGGCACAGCTTCTCAAGCTACAGGAGCTGTGGAGGATCCCATCAGAATGGGCTCAGGATTGCTTGATTCTCCCAGTGTTGTCTCAAAGGAGTCTCCCACTCCCTAAGCCATTGCTCAAAGGCTGTAAGGTCTGAGGTTCCACCAGCCAAGGATCTCTACACAGAGTGTGTGAGCCACAGTGGGAAGTGAGAGCCTGCTAGCTTTCAAGAGTTCTAATATCTGCTAGCTGAGAAGTGATGCCAGCCCCCAGGCCAGTCTGTTCAGTAGGTGACTAGTTGAAAAGCATCCAATACTGGCAAACACTGGACAGTTGAAACCTGCCACCAGGAGGTCTGGCAACACTAGAAGTAATTCTTCACTGAATACTCCTTAGGTGCATTTGGAAGAGAAAGTGACTCAACTTTGCTGCAGACCTACTTTCAAAGCAGTAGAACTGGAAGCAGAACCGGAAGCTGCCCTGGATGCTTCCGGATAACCCAGATAATTGGCAGGGGAACAAAATGATACCTGAGCTCCTTGCTCTGTGTCTAGAGGTTCCCAATGTGTCCACTTTAAATTACAGTGTTGTCCCCCATCTCAGGTTGGTGAAGGTGTTTTTTTTTTATGACTGAACCCCAACTACAATCATTTTTGTAATTATGGTGCTTAAATAAAAAAGATATTATAAAAAATAAATTACAGTGTTGGGTATATCTTACTGGGCTGGGGTTGAGATGCGTGTCATTTCCCTGATCTCATTTACTTCTTGTTTTTAGCAGTGATGGTGATTAAAAGGGTCCCAGATTCTCTGCTCAGCTTGGGAGGGACACAAACTCCCCAAAGAGATGCTCCTATAGGCAATGGGGTCTTCATCTCTGGCTCCTCCACCCCCCAGCTCCCCTCCTTGTCTTTCTTTGGGCTGGGATGATCCATCACTCGGCAGGTGCAGACCCATCCAGCATTTCTGGGAAAGGTCCAAAGAGGCAGCTGGTCCGCAAGCCGAGCCTCAAAGCCAGGGGTCACAATCCACTTTGCTCCTGAGAGGAACTGGCAGGACCAGCGCATCAGCCCTGCGGGAGGGTTGCCAGGCTGAACTGAAGAATTTCAGAAGCGAGTCTGAAGAAGCAGATGAGGAGAAATGAAGCCAAAAGCACAGGTGGAGTCAGTGGGCCCAAACCCAAACTCAAGGAGGTGACCAAGGTGAGCAAAGCCTAGAGAAATGGGTGGGAGGAAACTCAGATTCTGAAAGGATTCAGGGACCTTACAGCTTGCAGACCCGTTTCTCTGCAGTGTACCAAGAGCCCAATGGTGCCAGCTGGCTGGGGCTTTCGAGGTCAGCGGGCACTCTGGAAACTGCTCTCATTTCTCAGGACACCGCAGAGAAGCCAGATTATACCTGGATGCCCATCTTATTGCCCTTTCTTAAAGCCACACTCGCTCTAGAGAAGCCTGCATTTCTCCATGTAGTCAAGGGCTCCTGACATGTGCCAGCAACCATCACTCAGGCCGGCCAAAAAAGGCCTTGATGCTGGTGTCCTGTATAAATATAGTCGCATGGTCAGTTACCATGAATAGAGACCAGGGAAAATAGTTCCATTAGCAAAATCATTCTCTACAGCAAATGCCATCTTGAACTCTGCTTAGTCGAGGCAGTGGGCAGTCCCATCAGTCACTCTGGTGACCAGCTTACTCTCAAATAGCCAGTCTCAGTTGAACAATGTTCATTGATTTTTTCCAAACATGGCAGTCGATAGCTCCTGAGGTCGATCTCTTTTCCATAAGCATGGCCAAAAGCACAAGTTTAATTGTAAAATGCATCAAGTCAATGGCTTTTACTCTGCTGAGGTGCCATGAAATCTGAAGGACACTGCGAGTCCAATATAAGAAGTGAAAAGTGGAGTTGGAAAGGAGTAAAGTGAAAACACCACCCAGGGTAGCTGTGACTTACTGAAATAATAATGCACAGGCAGATTTGGCCTTGCTGGGGCTTGCTTTAACCCAGTGCTTCTCAAATAGTGGGGCGCGTTTCCCAGCGGGTGTGTGAGGCTCCATAAAGGGGGTCACATTTGACCTCAACAAACACTGTCATAACAAGCTAAGCCCCATGCTTATGTCTCTTTATGTCTCTGAGCTGAGAGTTGCTGTGTCCTACTTCAAACCCTGCTTCGAAAAGCTCTGCATTGCAAAACGTGCTCATTGTAGCCATTCATCCAGACATCACCTCTGATTCAAAAAAATCAGCTCAAATTATCTTAGATATTTTTGTTTTGCAGGTTAAAGTTTTTTTTAATAAAGATACTATTTACAGTCGCAGGGGGGAGCGAAAAATGTTTTCTTCTTCCTCGGGGGGGGGGGCATGACAGAAAATAACTGAGAAGTATTATTTTAACCAGACTGTACTACCTTACAGAGACTCACTGCTTATATGTGTGAATTGTATGCATATGGTGTGAAGTGTGAGCAGCTCTGATTTCCATAAAGTTCTTGACTCACTTGTCCAATAATATCTCCAAAGAGATGGTGGATGCGGGACACAGCTCAGGAGCTGATGCTCTCTAGCTCAAATTCCATGTGGTGTGCAAGGATTGGAGACAATGCTAGGGAACAGAGATGGACACACAGACAGATGTGGGGGGCCTGGATAAGGGTCCACATCAGCTCATTCCCCAATGATGATAGAGGAACTGAGAATGAGTGGACATGAGTTAGTTCTACAGTCCAAGTATTTTTGTTTTGTTTTGGAGTCACATCCAGTGACACTCAGGGGTTACTCCTGACTATGTGCTCAGAAATCACTCCTGGCTTAGGGGACCATATGGGATGCCAGGGATAGAACTGAGATTTGTCCTGGGTCAATCTCATGCAAGGCAAACACCTTACTGCTGTGTTATTGCTCAGCCCCTAGTTCAAGAATTTTAAATATTTAATGCTTTGCCCATAGAAGTAGTGTAATTATGGCTGTAGCGTAAAATGACTGAGCCCAGATTTTCAGGCAAAACAGTGTATTTTTAAGTATCTTTAAATAAGACTGAGACAGTATCATGAAGCAGATGGAGCCAGGACAATGTAATGTCCAAGCATTGGTCTGGGTACAGTGTAGCACATTCCTGAGCTGGACCACACATTGTGGAAAGAGCTAGAGTTCTGTGTCCACATTTTCAGGGTAGGGGGATTCAAAAGTGGGGCTACAACCTGAGCAGTACCAGGGCATGGGGAACCTCAATGATCAAGTGTTTCTCATAGTTCTCTTTAGAAAATAAAAAACAGGTATTGAAAAAAAACAAGTATTCTTCAAACAAGATAATCAAGGAATGTCATGGAAATCTTTAGGTGGGTGTTTCACACCTCTATGCCCTGAACTCAAAACTTTATGTCACATGATTACATCCCCATCTTCTTGAAAAGGGTCAGAGAAATGGAATTGAGTGAAGCAGCAGCAGCATAGGCTGAGCTTTGGAGACACTGACAGATCTTGAAGACAATCCAAGGTCTTTGGCAATGATAAAGTTAACGAATCATAGTGAGGATGCAGGGATGGTCCATCTCTGCAAAAAGCCTAGGTATCAAGGAAATGGCCTCTGCCCCTTGGGTAAAAATAGAAAGGATTTCCATATTTCCATAGTACAGGTACAAGAATCTCTCTGGTTTGGTTTGCACTGAATTGATCAAGAGAATTTGAACCATCTCTGGGTTTGACTTTATTTTCACATGACATCCAAGTCCAGAAGCTGTCTTTTTCTCTCACTAATGGGCAGACTCCAGAAGAGGGGTGTTTGCAAGCTCCCCCAGAGGTGTATGACATCTGTCTTCCAAGTTTGACCCCTCTCTATCTTCTCAGTTGATTCCCAGAATGCACTTAAAAAGGCAGGTAGAAAAAGCCACATATTTATTTTCACAAAATCTAATAAGCTACTTTCATGCCAGTTCCTTGGGGGCTATGTTTTATGCTTAAAGGTAAGCCTCAAGAGGCACTCCTTTCTATCACTTCTTTGTGTTTGTTTGTTTTTTGGGGGGGAGCACACTCAGTGGTGCTCAGGGCTTACTACTGGCTCTGCAATCATGAATCACTCCTGGAGGTATTGAGGGATTGAATCTGATTGGCTGTGTGAGACAGACATCCTACTCACTGCATGGTTCCCTCCATAACACCATATTTAAAAAGTTGACACTCCCCACACAAAAGTTTCATTACTCACTGTTTTGGAAAAAAAGTATTCCAAATGAATGGCATTCTCCCTAACTAAAGAAATCCAAATGAAAACCAGGGAAGGCCCAACCACTCATGTATTATTTTTTTTGTTCTGGGTGTAAGAATGAAAACAATCAACAAAAGAAGTGAGATCCTTTGTCAGAGGAAGAAAAGATCCTCTTTTCCACACAATGAAATGCTTTCTGAACTTGCCAACACTGCTAGAATTTGCAGGGCACATGCATAGCAGGGCACCAGGCAGAGGGAAAGTAGGGACAGGAACATTTGGGATCATGACAGCTTGCATTCTGCTCTGTCTGCTAGAGCTCAACATGAGGGATCTTACTCAGGGCTGTCAACAGTTATGCTAGGGCAAAGAAAAACAACAAACTTGACTCAAACATGGAAACATCCCACCCAGGTCTCATGAGCTGCAGAGCCATGGCAGTTCTGTGTGACCCATAGTCAGATTATCCCATTCTGTACCTGGGATGAAATCAGATTCCCACAGGACACATGGTTCTTCATGAGTCAGTGAAGGCCCATACTGCCATGGTAGGCACTTAGCAAATGGATTTTCAAATGTACTGCCCCAAACCCACCGAAACAATGCTTTTATGTGCTGAAGCTTCTTACAAGCATAATCTTTCAGGGTCTTCTTATTTGCAATATCTGCCCTGGGCTTCATGAAATTGAATTGTCATTTCAAATAGACACATTGCTATCCCCCATCCAGTTGAGTGGCTGAGACATATGATAAATGTATGAACCCTGCTTTAATCTGAAATCTGTCTACATGCAAAAGGGACACAGTAACTGCTCCCTACTCATAACAGTGCCCACTCCACTGGGTGTGTGCCTCGCAGGAACAGACAGCAAGCACTCCGTTTTATCTACAGAAGTGGTGTCAGCAAATGCTGAGGACCTATGTGGTTGCCCGTGAGCGCCCCATTAGCACTATCCAATGATGATAAAGGTTCTGGGTAAGGCTACCTGATGGGGCAGTTTCTGAGTAGGGACTTTGAGTCCAAAAATGTAGCTGGTGTGAATGAAAATGAAACAAATTTAAAAAAAAATTCATTCGTTTTAAGCATTCTATTTAAGTGGCCAGATGAGGGCTGAAGAAATGGTACAACAAATAAGGAAGGCACTTCCCTTGCATGTGGCCAATCCAGGTTCCATCCCTGGCATCCCATGTAGCATCTGGGCACTGCCAAGAGTGATTCCTGAATACAGAGCCAGGAGTAAACACTGAGCATTGCCAGATGAGATGTGGTCCAAGCTATTCTTAGTAACCCTTGGTTAACTCAACCCTAGAGCCCCAATTTAGCAGCTATTTAGCCCCCAGAGCTTGGTATAAAGGTAGGTTATCATGTCTTCGGTGATTTTGATTAAGAAGCTCTGGGAAAAGATGGGATGAATGTGTGTACCTTATACATACATACATACACAAACACCGAGTTCAAATACTCCATTCTGAGCACATCCAGCTTTAACCAGGCCAAAAGGCAAAGATGTGGTTTGCTGGCTTCACTCTAAAGCCATTCTGTTTCTTTCACCTTAATGTGTCACCCCAAAGTTCCTAAAGGTTAGTTGAATCCAAGTAATTAATAATGAAAATTCAAGTTCGTGTTTTATTCATCTTAGTGGGCAATAAGCCTAAGTGACTGCTAATCTATGAATCTTTATTCATTTATTCTTTTTTTGGTTTTGGGGTCACACCCGGTGGTGGTCTGGGGTTACTCTTGGCTCTGTGCTCAGAAGTCACTCCTGGCACGCATGGGGATAAGTGGATCCAAACCGGGGTTCGTTGTGTGTTGACAGCATGCAAGGCAAATGCCCTACCACTGTTCTCTCTCTCTCTCTCTCTCTCTCTCTCTCTCTCTCTCTCTCTCTCTCTCTCTCTCTCTCTCTCTCGTTGCCCTAATCTATAAGTCTTAAGGGAAATTTAAATGGTCAAGGGATGTCACAGAATACATGCATAAATTCTAATTCTGGGTCTTCTATTCCAGAGGTCATAAAGACCATCAGGAAGAGATGTATGGATTTGTGGACAGACAACTCTGCATCCAAGTATTAGGTTCTGAACAGCATTCATTATGGACTATAGGGGAGGACACAGGATCACAGAAAGCAGACATAGACCATGAAGAGAAGATACCATAAGTAAAACAATAGACACTTAACAGGATTTCATAAGAAATCCATAAAGAGTAATCATGTTCAGAATTTCAAGAAGCAGTGAATGAATAATTTTTCAGCCCAGTAGATGCCGAAGTTCAAAGCTAACATCAGTAGCTCTCCAAAGACAGCAGCTGGCCAAGAACATATTGCAGAGAAAATAACTGAACAAAACTGTTTCACCCTGCACCATGTGCAATGACTTCTTGCACAGTCCTTGGGGATTTCATCAAAGAAGGTCATCCTGCTGGCCACTAGCTTGCAGGTGCATCTAGCGGAGGTGCTCAAAGTTGGGGGTTTGTGACTGAATCCCTGGAAACAGGCACCCATTTTTTTCAACCTCAAGTTGCCACCCCTAAGCAACACTTATCATTTCTGCGCCATGTACTTGGACCGGTTAAGTGCAGAAAATATGAGACCAAAGTCATTCTCAAAGCTGGTGTGGCAAATTGATATTATTGTGGAGAAGGTGGAAATGTTTCTTGAGAACTTGAGAAAATAACCCCCAATTTCACACAGGAAGGGTCTGGACTTCAGGCGCCTATACAGGCAGTTGGGCAGGCTGAGAACAGGGGAGCTCCAGAGCAATCACCTTCCCTGCAGATTTATATTTGTGTCCTTCCTCTGGGCCTAGACACATCACAAAAGCTAACATGCAGTCCGGGGTGCTTGTGGAAGTCTTGCCACCTGAAATGAGGTGCTTGTTATGGGCTCAGTTGACCCTCAAGGATATGCTGAGGTCTTAATCCCCAGGACTTCAGCATGGGAACTTTTTGGGGAAATAGCTTGTTAAGATGAGGTCTTGTGTGGCCCTCAACAAAAAAAGGACAGAGAAAATGGTACCAAGAGGTAGGGGTGCCACCAATTCAGAAACCCAGTTTGCCAGCGAAGCTCAAAAGGCACCCACACAGTTGCAGAGGGAGTTGAACCCCCTGGGTCCTTGATGCTTGGCCTCTGCTTCCACCCTAGGGTGGAGTAGCACATT
Source organism: Suncus etruscus (assembly GCF_024139225.1). Taxonomy (NCBI): domain Eukaryota; kingdom Metazoa; phylum Chordata; class Mammalia; order Eulipotyphla; family Soricidae; genus Suncus; species Suncus etruscus. Next base: position 41,379,197 of record NC_064867.1, read on the forward strand.
GGTATTTACAGTGTTGTGCTATGCTCCAGTTATCCCAGGGTACATGCTCAGAACTTGTATGTATCACGTACTTTCCTAAATGCCACTGCTGTTTGTGTATTTGTGTGTTTTAGTCACACCCAGCTATGCTCAGGACTTGGTTACTCCTGGCTCTGCACTTAGGGATCACTTATGATGGTTCAAAGAGATCCTATGGGGCACTGGGGATTGAACCCATGTTGGCTACAGGCAAAATAAGCTCCCTACCCTCTGTATGATTGTTTCACACATATTCCTCTTCATGTGTTGACTGTACTCTGGGTCACAGGGTTACAAAAACTGTCACCATCCTTGGTTCCGATACATGGTCACTGTCCTACACCACCACCAAAGGGCTCCAGGTCTACTTCTAGCTCTAGGTTTGTCCCTTCCTGATCTTCAGAGATTACTTCTTGATTAAATAGCCAGGGTGATGGCTATTCTGACCCTCTCACAGTTCTCTTACTACTCTTCTCTTCCTGCCTGTATATCTTGAGGTTATCAAACAAAACTACATACCTCGATTTTTCTAGCTCTGCCTCTTAAATAGAAGGGGAAACGAGGGTTCCAGGACCAAACAGATATGAGATCACTAGTAGTAAGCCAGACAAAGAAGGGTCCACCTACTCTAGCAGCCTGGGGGTGATGGTGGGGTATATGGGTTGTAGAAAGGGAACTGGAATGGGGGGAGGACATAGTTGGTGATGCGTATTCCCCTGATTCAATGTTAATATGTACCTAAAACACTACTGTGAAAGATATGTAAGCCATTATGGAAAAAATATGTTTTTAATCAGAAACTTTCTTTGACTTACATGTATTATTATTATATCAATTATATTATATGTTATGTTATGTCACTATATTATGTTATGTTAGCTTACCTCATTATGTTAATCAATTTTGTCTCTTGAATAAATTCTTACAATAAAAAAATTAAAAAAAAAGAGATCTGTGTCTGAAGGTTAGAAGCTACAAAAAAAAAGTTAAATGATTTGTGTAGATTTTTTTTTCTAGAACATAGTGGTCTAAACTAATATTTATCCATGTACTCAGTTCTTAGGAAAAGACAGTTTCCCTATAATGCTCTACAATGTCCATACATTGTTCATACACAATGTTCAGACGCCAGATATAGTTTAAAGACTTATTGACCCTATGTTGTCTTTCAAATCTTTTTAAACGCACAAGTCTACCACAGACAAATGAAGCGGGGATAAGCAATAAAAAATTCTGTTGGAATCCTTGTAGGATTAAAAAATTCATTTTTATTATCTGAATCTCTTGTAGGTTTATAAAAGCTTATTTTTAAGAAATGAGCTATTGGCATAGCTGTAAACACTACGTAGCAATTTAACATTATTGCAATGAGAGAGACCTAACCAGAACAAAACATAAGCCAACATGGGTTATTCTCTCTCTCTCTTTTTTTTTACTATTTTATTTGCGTTTGTGCCACACCCAGCAGTGCTCAGGGTTTACTCGTGGTTCTAAGTTGAGGAATCATTCTTGGTAGCCTCAGGGGATCATATAGAATGCCAGGGATTGAACCTGAGCTGGCCACATGCAAGGAAATTCCCGACCTACTGTACTACTATTTGGCCTCAATTTGTCTTATAACCATTTTAGTACCAGCAGGTATGTGTACAGAAAAACCACCAGGAACTCAATTCTTTTGATATATTTTAGAAGTTATTTTAAATCTCCTCCCATAGGCTATTTCTGTGAAATAATTGCTTTCTATTACCAAAATGATTAAATTTTAAGTACATGTAAAAATATTTAGTTTGGCTACCTTAGTATGCCTAGAAAGTTCAGTTTCATGGCCTCTTCTTAAAAAGTACTTCCTAGCTTAATAAATTCACTGCCTACAGATTTCACCAGCCCATGTTAATAAATGTTGCAATAAACAGCCAGTTGCTACAATGGCTCTTGATTACACTCTAAAAACTACAGATAAACTCATGGAAAATATGTTTGGCACTGAAAGTACCTCTATGTTGTCCGTCAATACTAAGCCACCAATTCTTACATGTGAACCATGGAAGCAGTTCTATTTGACTAAATCATACTTGAGTTAGCTCCCAGATAAATTAAAGCTTATTTTCCAAAGGTGAAAACAACTTCTCATCAAGAAAATAGCAAACATTTTCACATCCACTTCAAAACATATATTGCACCTTTAGAGTTCTCCATCATCCTGCGTTATATTTTTAATTCAGTAATAACCCTTATCAACTGATGTTTTAACACTGTTTTTTTTTAAAAAAAAAAACAAAAACACGCATGCCTTTAAGCTGTAAGTGTATGCTCTCCATTCTGATCTTGTGGTATTTCTCTGAAGAATCAATCTGCTTAGAATTTGCACATTAAAAGACAACATGCTGTTTAAACTTTAGACTGAGAAAATGTCAAGAACATATTCCTTCTATATTAACGTGTCCACTGAAAATCTGAAAGCCAAGATATGACACAGAAAATGCCCAAAAGTTCTCATGACTCATAGTCAACAGAGTTTGGAGATGAGGGTTTGGCCTTGCATGTCGCAGACCTCCTGTTTTTATCAAATCCCATCTTTCTGCAAGAGAAAAATTCAAGTCAAGTAGCCCATAATTCTTAAAATATTTTTGGTTTTAAGTTCTATTTTCAAATGATTTTTACATGACTGTTCTAATGAGGACTTTTAAAGTTCTTGGATTTTATCCACATGGGAGAGAATGAACACAAACAATTGTAGAAGCCTTAATTGTCTTAAGCTTCCTTCTGAAAGGTGAGGGAGATAGTGGCTCTCTAAGAAAGGGTGCCCTAATGGTCACAAAACAGGGGAGCAGGGCAGGTTATAGAATAGCAAATGCTTTTTCTACCTTCTATAGAGCCTCCTGGAAAAATGCAGTGGCTAAGAGACTAGAGTCTTTACCACTAATTGGTGAAAGAGCTAAGACCAAACACAGATCTGTTGTATTCTGATTTCTGTGCCATCGCCTGTCTTCATGTCTCTCTGGGTCCCTCAAATAGCAAATACAAAAAAGCTGCCTTGATTAACTGAAAATGGGGTTCAGGGAACCTCCAGGTCCAAGTTCCCAAATTCTAGCTAACTGAAATTTCCTGAAAACTTTGCATTTCCATCTGTCATCTCCATATGCTTGCTTTGTCTTTGATGGAGGCAATTATGTTTGAGTTTGTCATTTAATGTCATTTTTCTGAAAGACCCTGATAACGAAATCATTTCTTCCAGTTTTTCCTGTTCTCTTAAACCCAGATTCTAGGGTGGAGAGGGAAATCTAGTTTAGTAGGATCTCTGGTAATCGGGCTATTTAATTGTTACATTAAAATCAAGTAAATTCTACTATCTCCCTAAATTTAAAATGGTTTCCTATTCTTGATTCTCCTTAATGCCAATGTGATCCCCATGTTATTAGGTATCTGAAACTAATGGTCCAGTTTGCAAACTACCTCAGTGGTGTAAGCCATAAATCCACCCTTGCACAGCAACGGGGTGGCCCAAAATCATACAGTTTAGACTCTGTGTAATCCAGTGGCACGGAGGAGCAGGCAAGAGCTTTAAAGTGCCAGCAAGCATGATAATTCATAGGTCATGCTATAGTCTCCAAGTCATATGTTTTAAGAAATTAAAAGAAAAATGACTGATTCTAGTTGACTATCCACATTGTCACTTTCATCCATTAAAATGTAAAATAATTCAATGCCATTAAAATGATATCTTTATAACTTCCTAGATCTCTAATAGAAAGTGCACATTCTTTTTGAACCTAAAATTGAAGTCAAATTAAAGTTATAGCTTTGAAAGGTTGGGTAAATAAAGTAATTGCTTCACTAAAATAAATTGCTATGTAATTGCCCCTGAGGATTTACAGGCACCTTAGAACTTTTCTGTGGAGCTTGAAGATTAAGGAGACAACATTTAAATGGTGACAACATTTAAATGGTGGACTGCATTACTGGTCCTAATAGTCAAGAAATGCATTAGAATATTCATCACTATTATGTCAAATTATATTACCATGAGGATAAAGTAGACACAATCTGAAGACCAGAAAGTAGAGTTACTTTCATAAAGAATTAAGCAACTTCAAGTGGTAAGGTTTGGAAACTCAAAGATCTAACAGGTGCACATTAGCTTTTGGAAGGGAGAAAGGGTTGGGTCATATCCAGCAGTGCTTACTGGCTTACTGGCTCTGGGTTTAGAAATCACTCCTGACAGGGCTCAGGGGACCAAATTGGATACTAAGAGTTGAACCTGGGTCAGTTGCATGCAATGTTCTCCATTGGGGAATTGGTGGCAGGAGACTGCCCCTTTTTGACCTCTTCCAATTTACCTGAACCCTAGAAACCTCTATCTTCTCCCAGCTCTGCAATAACTACTAGTTTAATGGTGGAGATATCCCCATAACAATGGGAAAGACAAAATTGGACTTCAGGAGTTAGAGCGAGACAGAAACCTGAAGTTTTCCTCATAAGGGTCTGCTTAGAAAACTTAAGGACTCAAGAGGCAAAGAGCAGTGTCTGCCTGGAAAACAAGAGCCCTGAATGCTGCCACCACTTTGGATAAGTCTTTGATGATAGTGTCCACTCTAGTTCTGTGTCAATGCAGAGATGGAGCAAAAAACAAACAGTCACAGAAGCAGGATGTTTGTTGTGGGTGGAAATAATCTCTGCATTATGAACCATCATAATTGCAATCAGGCAGAAAAGGAGATCTCAAGAGAGTGGAAGAATCAATACCCACTAAGTTTTATGGTCATTAGTGCCCTAATGAAATTATTCACTAGCTCACGCTCGCTCTCTCTCCACATGTGTTATCTCCTTTCATGCTAACACGAGCCAGATGTGACTTGATTGCGATCAGAGAAGGATTATGTTTGGGGTTGGACAGGAAGCACGGGGGTTAAGTAGTTTGTCTTGCATGCTGCCAACCGTGATTCAACCCCTGTATAATCCCCTGAGCCCTACCAGGAGTGATGCCTGAGCACAGAGCCAGAAGTAGGCCCTGAATACCTCCAGGTGTGATGCAAACAAAAAAGGAATGACTTACAGGCCAAGCAAGGCAGTATTTTTGAGAGCTCCCGGGCTGATATAAAAGATCTACATCATGGGTCTGTGATATGGGATCAGTGATTTAGGGCCCCATTTGGGGAGCTCACATATTAAGGTTGGGTCAAGGGAGTACATCGGAAGCAGAGAATAAGAGACTCGAATGATTCACTTGGCACTTTCTGAAGCACTGTGTCTTAACCTCAAGCTCTGGGCCATGGGAAATGAAGGCCATACTATGCCTTCTATGTGCCCTGGAGCTTTTGAGCTTGGCCTATGAGTCACCACTCACTCAGCCAACTCTGGAAGCTTCATTTCCCCGGGATTCTCAGACATCTTGGGCAGGATTTCCCTCCACCCCCACCCCAGCCAGGCGGTCCCTGGAAAAAAGCAGGGTGATGGGTCTGATCCCGATTTTGCTCTACTCCAAGCCTTTCTGTTTCCTCTGCTCCTTACTCCATAAGTGCCTTTCAGTCCATGGGCTGTGGATATTGATTTCTCCCCACTCTTACACTGGCTGAATCTCTCTACTGGAAGCTCAGAGAAGCACTGCCAACCATTTCACCCGTCCTAGTCTCTGGGTTTCGCTGACCAGACACTGCCATGTTGACTTGTGGGGTGACTGGAGGAAAGCTTGGAGCTCTGGGAGAAAGGTCCCCATAGCATCGCCCCCCGCTCAGATTGCTGTCTAATGGTAATGCTGTCTATAGCACTCAGCATCTCCAGTGAAGCCTGTCCCATGCTCACAGGGGTTCTGCTTTCTCTCACATCTCAGGCAGATGCACACTGAACCCCCAATCTGTACCCATGAAGCGTGAAAGGCTTCAATCAATGAGTCTTTCAACTGAGCTCTCAGAGCCACAGGACAGAGCTGAGATTCAAATTCAGTTTTCTATTTCATTGTGGAGTTTCACACTCTCTTATTTTCTGCCTTGCTTCTTCCCTTTCCCACCCCACTTCCCGAGCCTGGAAGCTTCTCTGGGACAGAAATAACAGCATGTACATTTTCAACCTCCTTATCATCCTCCGAATAGCACTTGATACTCTACATGTACTTAATGAATACTTTTTGATTAAGAACATTTTCTTGGCATTAATATCATAAAAGCATCCCCAAATGAGTTCAACTTTCAGTAATAACCTTCTCTCAAATAGTAATGCAGAACGTTTGTGTCTACCACAATTAGATTAGGCTGGGTTCGTTTCTACCATACTCTTTTGAAAATGGTTTCTAGAGACGGATTAAGCAGCAGTAGAGTGGCAGAGTGACAACATGACATGGACATTCCTGTCCTCGTTCATTCATTCATTCATTCATTTGTTCATTGAGTTTTCAGAGACCCCAGCTGAAGGAGTCCCAGTCCAACCTTGAATGAGTTTGGTGGTGGTGGTTTTCAGAGGTCAGGTTTGGGTAACTCAGTTACCCTAAATGAAGCTATCAGGTGCAACTGAAGCAAGAACAAGATGTTTGGATCTCAGGGGGAAGCACCATGGAGAAAGCTGCCAAAAACCCACAACTGAATGTTCGTCCCTCACACTCTGTACTAAGCCTTTGGGAACTGTCTCAGATCCCCTCATCTGCAAAGCAAAGCTAGTGCTTTCCTCCTGGAACTGCTCTTACCCTCCCAGTACACTGGGATGATGTGATGGATGGACAGGCCCACAAGGGCAGCCAGAGGAGACAGCCGGGTGGTGGTATTCGAGAAGCTGACTATACCAACCAATTGGGGTCCTCTGTTTATGATGATTATGCAAGGCAGCACATAGGAGTTTATATGTAAACAATTCATTCCAGCCTGTACAGAAGCCAAAGAAAGTGAAGCATTTGCTTTAACTCCCAACTCTTGTCTCCCTGTGCAAAGGACTCTGAGCCAGAAGGAGGCAGCGGCAGCCAGGGCAAATGGAGTCCCTAGCTTGCCTGCTGCTGTTCTCTATCTCATGCCGATTCTGCTCCCAGAAGACTCTTTAACAATGCCTCAGCTTCCAATCTGTCCCTAGGAGCCTCAGGCTTCCACCCCACAGCGAGAGAATTGTCACCGTGCAGAGGACCCAGAGTCAACACTGAAGGTGGAAGCACATGATTTATCAAGCTGTGTGGAGCCGCTGACAACTTTATTACAGATCCTTGGAGCTCAGAGATGTGGAGGCTCTGAGTCTGTGAGGTCCAGTGGTGCCCTCCATGCTGCTAGGGGCACGGCGGCTATAAGCCACACCTGGTCCTTCTGGCCAGCAAGTGAGATTCACAAGTCTTTCAGAGGAAAAAGTGGCTGAAAAGCAGAATCTGGAAACAGGTGAATTTAAGCTTCTCAAGTTTCCAGCTCTCTGTCATTTTTCTAAAAGCGTATCAGCCGATAAGAACCTATCAATTTTACAATACAGGGGCGCCTTCCACCCTGAACATTAGTCATGGGGACTCGGACTTATTAAACATAGACCATCCAACCCTAAACCCCAGATAGCTGGCACAGTTCCCTTCAGGAACACTAGGAAGTAACAACACCCTAAACACACACCTGGGGAAGTCCCTAATACCGCTCTAAAACCAACTTGCCCAGGGTAGGTTCAGATGACATCCTGTCAATGAGGAAACAGCAACAACTTGATCTAAGGGCAGTTGCCCTACCTCATCACCTAATGGTAAGATGAAATCAGAAGACACTCCATCCTTTGATCTGTGCAAAAACCAAGATCACTAAATACAGAAGAATGACTATAACAACCCTGACTATGTAGAACATCTGGAACCATCAAGAAAAACTATCCTAAACTTTGTCCTAGGATCTATGCAAAAATCAAGATTACAATAACAATTACAGAAGACTGAATTTGACAACCACAACTGAGCAGAACATTTCCTTGCACTATGAAGAAAGACTTTGAGGTTCGACAATGAATAGGTCTGAAGCCTGTAGTTGATCACATGACAGTATGTTTCAATGGTGGAGACACCCTGTATCTCTTAGGCCAAGGGAATTTTCTTTCTAATTTCCCAAATACTTACTGTGCCTTTACAAAAAAAAAAAAAAAAAAAAAAAAAAAAAACACAAAAAAACTTACCACACCAGCTCCCCATTTTTTTCTTTTTCTTTTTTATCTTTTAAATTTATATTTATAGCTTCTAGACAGGGACTCCAGCCTGCTTTCTTCTTTTTTTTTTCAACAGAGCCATAGAATATGAATCATCTTGTTCTGCCTCATATTTCTATGTCTACCTACAAATTGAGAAAAAAAAGTGGATGGTACCAGGAGCAAAGCAGTCTCATGCACATTGAGTGGAAATTAAAAAATGATCAGATCTACATACCCAAACCAAAGTCAACAACAATAGAATCAAGAGACCCAAACTACAAGCTATAGCCAAAAGGGAACTGTTACACTAGCAGTTCGGGAGCAAAGGGTTGAGGTATAAATTTCATTATAGGAACAGTCACAGAAGGAGGTCAATACTGGTGGTGGGAATTGCCCTAATTCACTGTCAGTTTGTACCTTAAATATAACTGTGAAAGGGGCCAGAGAGATAGCATGGAGGTAAGGCATTTGCCTTTCATGCAGAAGGTCATTGGTTCAAATCCCAGCATCCCATATGGTCCCTCAAGCCTGCCAGGAGTGATTTCTGAGTGTGGAGCCAGGAGGAACCCCTGAGCGCTGTCGGGTGTGACCCCAAAACCAATATATATATATCTATATCTATATATATATAGATATAGATATATATATACATAACTGCGAAAGACATAATTTACATTGGTCTCAATAAAAATTATTTTAAATAAAATCATATCAGCCGACTTGAAATTTCTGGCATGTATTGACAGAGACAGAACTCTCTGGGGTAGATCACAAAAGGTGGTAGTTCCATGAATTCCTGATTTTACCACCCAGCATCAAAGTCCTCTCTTCTGACAAGCCCTGTACCTACCTTTGCATTTGTAACTTCAAGATCTAGCCATTGCCTCCATCAGTCATGTAACAACTACCCCCCCACCGCCCCCAGAGCCACATAGCAATGTGTCCCAGAGCTCCAACTACTGGCCACAAGGATCCCTCACCAACTCGAGGCAGGAGGATACTGCCCGAATTTTATAGGTGGGAACATTGAGGCTCAGTAGATGCACAAGGAACAATGATACTAAGATGGCCTCACAATCTCCTCTCCTGGACATCACATGAAGTCACATCCTCTCTAATGCCATCTCAGCCCCTCCCAAGACCTTCGGCAACCCTTGCCTGTCAGAGGGGCCCAACAGCACTGGAGGAGCTTCAGCAGGAAATGAGAGAGGAATGAATGCCAGCAGTTCGAAGCTCAAAGAAACATCATCCAATGCTTTATCAAAAGATCCAGCAATCTGCTTACCAGTCAGAATACCAGTGACTTTTTTTCAAAACCAATCATTTTACTTGTCTTTTCTTTTCCTGTGTAGCAGGAAGCAGTTTCACATTTTAGAATCCCTTCTACATTTGGATAATGGGGATATAACTTAATATGCAGGGTGATAGTCCTGGTTTGGAAAAAGAAATCTCTACGTGCATGCATTTCCACCCACTGAAAATTATTTATTTCAATGAGACTTAAAACAGGCCATTAATAATTTGAATATAATTTAAAGGGCAATACAATGATGACTGGGTCAGTGAAATGCTAAGCACCATTTCAGAATTTTAAGCAATACAAATATCTCATTTTGTTGTATATAAACCTTAATTTAAGAATGGATGGGTCAGGTTTTTAGACCTGGAGGGGCAAGGACAGTTCATAGAGTCCAGTCCCTTTGTTTACAGATGCAGAGAATGAGAAACGAACAAATTTTTTTATTTGATTTTGTTTTTGTTTTTTGGGCCACAACTAGTGATGCTCAGGGGTTACTCCTGGCTATGTGCTCAAAAATCCCCAACATGGAGTGGAGCATGTTCAAAGTCAGAATCTGAAAACACGGACAACATGCCAACTCCCAGATCTGAGGCTGCTTCTGCCATCTGCAGTCGGGAGGAAACTCTTCAGAGAATCCAACCTAAAAAATGGGAGTAGACACAAACACCCTGAAAATGGACTCTGCTAATGCAAAAATGAGTACTCTTTCATTTGTTCCTTTGAGAAATGTTGCCTGAGTGAGTACACAGCAGTGGTGTGATGTTGGCAAGATGCTTCTTGCTTCATGCCTTAATTTCCTGTTTTGGGAAGTGGATTCTGCAATAGAAAGGCAAGGACTGAAGGAGCTGGTGCCCATGCACCTCAAGGATGGGTTCAAGGACACTGGTGAGGCATGGCCAGGCTGGGCATCATTATAGTTTTCCTCCTTCTCTTTCTGGAGAAGAGGTGATGCACCAAGCCCTGGGGGGATACTTTGGAAGTTCTTCATAATATTTTCCTCCTAATTACTAAAGAAACTAATTTGCATGGAGCAAATCTCTCATGCCCTTGCTTATTCCCAAGAGTGAAGTCACATGGCAGAGTCTGCATGAGGCTCTCGTTTGACACTGCAATCCTTCACAGCTGGCCACAGCTGGCCACAAACTCATGTTTCTCCTTCAGATGCTTTATAGAGACCCAAGATTTTTTTTCAAGTGAGAAAAGTTGAGCTCTGAGTTCCCAGGAACTGGGCTTCGTGCTAAGTGGTTCCCTGGGGGCCCTACTCTTTGCACAGAACCATCCCCAGTAGAATAAGGGGAGTGAGTGATCAGTGACTTCGAATTCTCTTATGAGGCATGAGTTCATGACTGTGTGTGAGTGTTCAAGACATGCAACATCTGACCTGTGTCATATGAAACCATCTTCCATGGTCCCAGAGGTCAAAGGGATGAAGAAAGAATCTAAGGCCTTTTCCTAGGCAAGTGTCTGATAGTCTGAAATCATGAGTCAGACCTCACTTTTTTTTAATTTTGTTTTTGTATTGGGGCCAAACCTGGTGACACTCAGGGGTTACTCCTGGCTATATGCTCAGAAATCACTCCTGGCTTGGAGGACCATATGGGACGCTGGAGGATCCAAGAGTGGTCCATCCTAGGTCAGCCACGTGAAAGGCAAATGCCCTACTGCTGTGCCACTGCTCTGGCCCCCAGACCTCACTTTTATGGAGTTCCTCTTCCACATAATAAATTCCACTTAAGGAGGGTCTAGGTGTGTTGCAGCAGGGTGGGAAATGAATGTGGTGCTGCTCGGTAGTCAATGAGGTCATCACCATGCTAGAAATGGGGAACATGATGCCAAGATCAACGTTGGAACCTTGGGGCTAAAGAGATAGCACGGAGGTAAGCCATTTGCCTTTCATGCAGAAGGTGAGTGATTCAAATCCCGGCATCCCATCTGGTCCCCTGAGCCTGCCAAGAGTGATTTCTGAGCATAGAACCAAGTGAAACCCCTGAGCACTGCTGAGTGTGACCCAAAACCAAAAAAAAAGAAAAATAAAAGTTGGGACCTTATATGTCTAGACCCTCCAAACCTCATTTCAACCTAAAGAGATTATCATAAACAGAAGCTCATCCCAGAATCTACTGTGCATCCCCTTTTGTGTTCGGGTACATCAGTCTACAACCATCGGCATCTCTGGGAGGAAAGTTGAACTTTCATCCAAACACAAAACAAAGGAAGGGAGCCCCAGAAGCTGAGCTGCTTCAGATGCCTATTCTGGGCAGAATCAGGCCAGGAGCTGAATCACAGCCTCTGGGCCTCTCTGCCTCTGGAATCTAGGGCACCCTCCCTCGGTGGTAGAGACCTGGTCTGAGATGCAGGGAGCCAGTAGCTGCTACCAGGTCATTGTGTGACCATGACAAGAGCCCCTGGCAGGAGAGGAGACTTGCCATGTGCCTATTTCAGAGTGAGGCCTGAAAGTTCCTCACAGTGTCCTGTCCCAAGTCCACCACACTCCTCCAAACACTGATCCCTGAGTGCCAGAGAACAATAGAAGGAGGAAGAGTAAATATGGGGCATCCCCAGAAGTTCCTGACCAAGGGATTGCTGCTTTTCAGTTTTGCTCACCCTACCCTACTTCCCCTACCCCCCAGCACGCTGCCCATGCTCCTGGGCTTCTCTGCATTTTTGTTCCAGCTCCTTTCCCCACTCCAGACACTGAGCTCAGATACAGTTCCGCAAGGAGCCATGTCCCACTTCACATTCGGCTTTGATTCTCAGCAAATGCCCTGCAGACTGAGCTCGAGGAGGCGGCCTATGAGTCAGAGGGAGCTTCTCCAAGCTGTGAGTCTGGCGGACATCACTGATGTCCCGGTCACCCCTTCTGGACTGCATGCTGCGGCGGGCCGGGCTACCATCTGCTGCAGAGCTTCTCACTGGGCACCACTGCTCTTGGGAGCAGGCCAACCTCTGTGGTGGGAACTACCCTGAGCTGTCAGGACATTTAGTGTCATTTCTGGCTGCTGGCCAGGAGCACCTCCACCCTCAGTCATGACAACTGACAAAAAGACTCCCCAGTTCCCAGAAACTTGGAGGAACTGCAAAGCTCTGTCCTGACCTGAGCCTACAATGGCGAGGATCTCCAAGCAAACCCAGGACTAATGGTGACAGATAAGAAGAAGCACTTGTTTCTTCAACTTTGATGGTCCTCATTTCCCCACTGGCATTCAGACACTTCACCAGGAGCAAAGAGCCAGGTTCAGAAGTAGCTCCCTTTTCTCTCAGGCAAATCTTTGCAGTAGCTCAACAGAATGTGGGCTGATATTACAAGTTCCTCATGACACCACTAGGATGGGGAAGGATACAACACAGCAAGAGCGAGGTGGGCTTTCTGGGACATCCAGAAGGTCACACTCTAGGTCATTGGTTAGTATCAGACTCTGTCACCTTTTTCCCTGTACAGTATTGATTGTTAGGGGTGCAAATTCAGGTTTATTACAACTGTGAAATAACAATGCAGGTTAATGACCTTCTTTATTACCATGCTAAAGTCTTTTCTACAGGGGGAAGAGACAGGCGTGAAAGCAATTAAACTACCTTTCTATCTGAGCTTCCTAGTTTCTCAGAAGGAAGGCCTCTTCTCTGCACTTACAGCTTAGCTCACTTTGGTCTCCAAGTCTACCTGGAGACGTTGTCTTCCATCAAAAATGGAAGCCAGCATGCTAAAAAATGTGCTTGCACAAAGATCACCCCTGCCTAAGAGCAGTGAATACTCCAAACAAGCATTTTATGGGACAGCACTTTGCAGACAGACGCTCGGCACCGCTGAAAATGCCATCCATGGACATCTTGGTTAGTCCAAAGCTGTAAAGGTCCTTTCCTGGACTACCCCACCCCCAACACAGCTCTCCTCTTGTGCAAAAAAACAAGGGCAGGTTCCTTTATGTAGTTCCCAAACTCGGACCCACCACCCCTCACTGCCACAAAAACCTTTCACACAGAAGGACACCAAAGTCACGTGTATATTGTCACTGTAACTATGGCAACCAAAAAACGCCACCAAAGTGTCTGTTTCATACACAAATGAGGGGACAGCTGTGGAGTTCACATGTCTAACAGCGACATAATGGATGTGTGCTCGGACAGCCTGGGTCAGAAAATGACAACTCATTTATATTAATCAGAGCCTGCAAGGGACAATGCACCCGCCTGAGAGTGTGGACAGAGGCAAGGGGCCACCATGGAAGTAGCATCATGTCACAGCTAAAACTCAGTGTGGTCAGGGATGCTGTAGCCCCCCGGGAACGTCCATGAACCCGAGTAAGAGCACTGCAGTGCCAAGTGTGTGATTGCTCCAACCGGGGTCTCCATGGCTGGCAACAGAACTGGAAAACACACACACACACACACACACACACACACACACACACACACACACACACACACACACTCTCTCTCCTCTCAGCACTGGCTAATAATGATCCCTCCAGTTCCAACCTGAGAGGCCAAGAACTGGTCATGATCATGTTGCCTTTTCTATCTGCTCAGCAAGTTGGTAGAAACACTCAACTTTCACTAGGCCTTTGGAAAACACACAGGCGGTAAGAAGTGAAATAAAGGGGCCGGGTAGGTGGCGCTGGAGGTAAGGTGTCTGCCTTGCAAGCGCTAGCCAAGGAAGGACCGCGGTTCAATCCCCCGGCGTCCCATATGGTCCCCCCAAGCCAGGGGCGATTTCTGAGCACATAGCCAGGAGTAACCCCTGAGCGTCAAACGGGTGTGGCCCAAAAACCAAAAAAAAAAAAAAAAAAGTGAAATAAAATAAGCCTGGTGGTGTTTCTTAAACACACATGTCAACATCAACTAGTCTGTTTTAGATATTGAAAAATGAAATGAACTTGAGTGCTCATAAAATCTGAAAATATTCACTCTATTTTACCAAACCCATTTACCAAGTATCTAAACCCATTATGCATGTGTCTCTGTTTTGAGATGGAGAAGCACTTGCTCTGTAATAGAGCCTTTAAGTAGGAGAATGGGAAGATGAGAAGACAAGAATATTTAAATAGTAAATATCATCTCGGGCGATTTGTGGGATGATGGGATCTCTGGGTCAATAAAGTTCAGGCCCAACTTCAGTTTCCAGTTTGCATTTTTGAGCCCAAAGAAGAAAAATATATGTTTTCCCCACTTCATCCATGTTATTACAATTCCATCCTAAATTCAATATTAATCAGAGCTCTATTCATGAGTTACAGATCCCTCCATTGTTCTCAAAGACTAAAACATGATTCTAAAGTGGAATCCACTTTATCTTCAGATTGGCTTCACTGAATATAGATGTTTAGATAATAATTTTGAAAAGTTAAATACAATATTTGTGCAACCGTACATTAGTGCTCAAGTGAATCATTCAAAGAACTATTATTTTGTCGCTTAAAATGAGATTTTTTTAGAAAAGCATCATATGGAATGCTAGTGAAACACAACATCTGGTCCTATCATTTACTCTACTTTCTTTATGGCTTCTGGCTTATTTAAGGTGACACCCCTCCACAGCCCCTGTGATTATTTATAGTCATAGCTCAGGAATTGGCAATTGAGCGCTGTAAGCAGATTTTCTTCTCGACCTCCTGGGTTTGGTTTAAGAGTGTCACTGTTTGAGAATAGGTGGCAATGCCTGTAGCACAGCAGACCCAGAAATAGTAGATCTCTGTGAGATGAAGATCTTAGAGAGAGGAGAAAGAAGAGGGAGGAGAAGGCGAGGCTGGGATTGCCCAGAGTAGTAACTCTGGAAGACTGTTAAGAACCAAAGCCTGCAGGAACACCTAACACAGGTTGGTTGGTTTGAAATGATTTTACCCTTCAGAGTACTTTCTTTTCTGTACCAAGGAATCAGCTCAAATCTGAGACACTGAAATCCAGAATCAAGAGCTCCTAGAGGGGCCAGAGAGGTGGCGCAGTGGTAGAGCATTTGCCTTGCACATGACTGACCTAGGACAGACTGCGGTTCAATCCCCCGGTGTGCCATGTGTTGCCCCAAACCAGGAGTGATTTCTGAGTGCATAGCCAGGAGTAACCCTTGAGAGTCACTGGGTGTGGCCCCAAGAAACAAAACAAAACAAAACAAAAAAAGAGTTCCCATAGACTGAAGGACAATGCAGATGAGTTTTCACGAGGAAGCTTTGATCACCTTAGAGTTTCCATGTTTGTTTAAAAAAAAAAAAGACCTCCATGCTAACTTTACAATAAAATACTTTATGGCCTAGTTTAGGAATGTCAAGGGTACTTTTCAGTTAGCCTGGAGTGCAAGTAAAAGACAAGATTTCAGGATTATAAGCCACCTAAAAGTTTATTATACTGATTTGTTACTTTCTGACTTCCAGATAGCTCTGAGACAGAAAATGCAATCTTGGCGATAACATTTTCTTACTTAAATTTGACTCAATTCTTCTTTTCCCTCCTGGGAGCATGCTGCCTTCTGTGTAAAAGTCACTGAACCAGTAAAAATAATTCAAGTAAACATGTAAAATCACAGACTAGCATCTGTTGCCCACCTTCCCAGAACCCCTAAACACTCAACACACACATCAGTGTCCAGTTTCTACAGGGCTGTATTTTTTTTTCCACTGAGCAAGTTCAGTAGAGCATAGACAAATGCTATTTAGAGGACACAAGATTTAACTGTGCAGTGTCTTTGGGCCGGTTCGGCCCTATTAGCTCTGCATGGGAGCTCGGCTATGTGGGGACTCTTAGTTATGGCCCATGCTAGGGTACACCATTAGGAAAAAGCCCATGGTATCCCCATTGTGGTGCCTGAAAATAAACCATAATCATTCCGACTTGCACAGAGCACTATAGCAAGAGAATACTGCCGCCCAACTACAGTTATCTGTCTCCCAGAGCTATATCTCTGTGGGCAGAGAGCAAATGGGAGCAGGAGGTGGCATTACTAGACAAGGAAAGCACTTCAAGACAGGGTTACCAGTGGCTCTGTGCTCGTGCCCTCATTTTCCTTGCACATCAGGTAAAGAGCAGAAGGGAACGTTCCCACAATAGCCCAGAGAACGTGGCATTGGAAGAAAGGCCGGAGAGCCACGGAGTCTCTCACACTGTGCCTTTCTTCCAGTTCTGAGGTCTGGCTATCTAAAGACCCCTTGTCTTTGAAATTCCTGCGGTGAATGGCAGGCCGACATCTGCCAGGGTTAGCCACATTCACATGCAAATCAGAGACTCGGGGACACACTTAGCCCCACACCAGCCACCACCACTTTCACTCTGGACTTGGCTCCCAGGACCCCCCTTTGGACCTGCCACTCCACTGGCTCGTCCCAGCTGGTCCAAGGAAACAAGCAGGCGAAGAGGCCGAGGAGACAACCAGCAAACATGACTGGCCAGGTCTTGCTTGGCTAAATAGAAGATGAAGACACCACGACAAAGTATAGCCTCTCCTTGGAAGCCCCACAAGCTGAAACTGCCCCTACCTGTGTCCACTTGTCCTTTTGCATCCACGCCTGGACATGAGACTACAGAGAGGGCCAGATTGAGAACCGGGGAGCCCGGGTTCTGGCTTCTGGTGCAGAGAATCTCCCCACTGCCTCCTCCCTTCTGTTCTCCCCTCAGTCTTTCTTTCATTCATTCCAGTTCTTGGGCTGGGCTGAAGCTGGGAGCAAAGCGACCCCTGGGATACTCACTGGAGTGCAATTTGGGGTCTCTGCCCCCAGGAGGGACAGGCTGTCCCAGATGTTCCAACGGAGCTGTTCTCTGGGCGACCCACCCATCTGTCCCCTGTGCCACCAAAGCCCCTTGTGGGCAAACTTTCCCTGCGTGCGCCCTGGTCACCCCAGGAACCCGACACCGGTTCTGCACGCCAGAGGGGGACCGGATTCTATTCTGGGGCTTTGAGGCTTTGGGGTGTTGGGTCTCCCTGCCCACCAGGACACATACTCGGACCTTCCGACTTTGGGGTCACTCCTCCCAAAGCTTGGGGGGACTCCTTTTCTTTTCTCTCATCCCCCAGGCCACAGCCTAATCTGGGCGGCTGGTTCTATCCTCGACCTGCACCTTCCCGCCTGTGGCCCCCCAAACTTCGCTCTTCCTTTGGGCAGATCCTCCTCGGAGCATCCCCGCTAGAACCCGAAGGTCCTCCTCCCCGGACCCAGGCGCGCATCTGGCACCACCCGCGACCCTGGGGCCTCCTTTGTGCCAACTCCTGCTTTTCCAGCCTCCGCGCATCTGGGGGAAGGCGACCCCGTCTTTATCCTCAGCCCCTCAAGATCCTTGGGCCCCGGTTCTTTAGGCCCGGTGACCCTCCAGAGCCACGCCGCATCTCCAACTTTGCCTCGACTTCCCCCAGCGGGCCCTGAGCGCGCGCACTTACCCAGAGGCCGGGCTAACGGGGTCCCCTCCGGGTGCGCCCCAGACAGGACCGCTGGGCTCCGGGGACCCACAAGGCGGCTAGCGGGGAGAGCAACAGCTGCTGAGGAGGGCCGGGCGGCGAGCAGAGAGGCTGGGGGCGAGCCACAGTCGCCGCCCTGGCCCCGGGTTCGGTTCCCCGCGCGCCCAGCTCGCCTCCTCCGGGCTGCCACGGGCGCCAGGCTGCGCCCTGCTTTGTGCTCCGCAGCCGGCGTGCACCTGGTGGAGGCAGAGGCGGTCAGCTGATGCGCCCCAAGCCCATTGGCCACCAGACTCTCCGCCCAGCTCGTCCCCAGCACCGCCCCCTTGCACCCCCAGAGTCCTGGCACCAGCTGGAACCCGACTCCAAGCGCCTGGGCTGCAAGAGCTTTGCAGAGCAGAAAACCGTTATCTGCGCGCAGGAGACGACGGGCTGCGGTCCTGGTGATGGAGAGAGAGAGAACGATGTTGGTGCCCGCGGGGACGCACGCCAGGCTGCTTGGTCTCTGCGCCTAGAAGCAGCCCAGAGCCCCCAAAACTGCTCCTGCCTACCGTGTACCCGATGGGAACTGGAGATTGGGGGTTCAAGGGTGTCCCAGTTAGTCCCCAGGGGTGCTCAGACCTCTGGACAGGTAATAGGCCCAGGCGCAGGCCCCTGGGATGCACTAAGATTTGGAAACTTTGCAACTGCAGCTTGATGATGGATGGACTCTGGGTTTAGGGGAGCAGTGCAGCTAGCTTGGAGGGTGCCTGGAAGCGGGCACAGCTGGCCCAGAGGAACCCTGAGGGATGTCCATGGGCCTGCTTCTGCGTCCTGTGCTGAGGAAGGAACTTTGGCGTCTCCCCCACTCCACTCCCAGCTCCTCTGAACCCAGCAAAGCTGGAAGCAAGCACCTGAAGGTTCCACATGACATCCCGACCAGAACTGGGCAGTGGAAGGTCTTGTTATTCTGAAACACACACTACCCACACGGACCCCTTTGTGTGCCCAACCATTCCATCTGGGATCATAAGTGAATATGGGGTTATGAATGTGGGATAATGTAATGAAATGTTTTTTGGGTGTTGGGTTGAGGTTTGCTTAACCCGCAGTTCCCAGAAGAGAAAGGGCTATCCCATACCCCCTCTCCAAGGAGAAAAGGAGAAGCCGGTTCGTTAACAATTTTCTGCGATAAGTAACCCACACAGATAATGGAGGTTCTAGCAGGCAAGAAAACTCACACTGCAAGCTATTCATCCACAAGCCAGTTGCTCCAACACATGGAACTACAAGCCAAGATGACAGCCCCAGGTCAACTCTCCTGCCTTCCATTGATTGAAATCACATTCAAGCTTCTCCCCAAGGGGAGGTGAAAACACCAGATAAAAGACAATGGGAAAACAAGACCATCAAAAAAATATAATTAAGATCCAAATGAGAAATATTTGATCCAAATGGGAACTATTTCAAACTATTTACCTCATTCCTATCCATAAGGTATTGCTCAGGGCACGTGCAGCTGTTGCTTGGTACATGGAAGCTTTTTTCAAAGACCAAGACGACAACGAGACTTCACATCAGTGGCTTGGAGGGTGTTCAGAGTATATACATGAACTGGAAGAATATTAAGACAGTAGCAGTAACTCCAGTGGGAGAAACAAGCTTGGTTCCTCCTAGATCCTGGCATCCTTTGTCGTTTGGGGGCCCCATTGCTTCTTGGGGCTTACTCCTCACTCTGCATTCAGAAATGGCCACAGGGAGGATACGGGAGGGACCATATGAGATGCCAAAGCTTGGACCCCCGTTGGCTGCGTGGAAGGCAAACACCATTCCTACTTTATTATTGTTTTAGTCTCAAGAAACCCTTTATTTAGGTTTCTCCCTTCCCCAAAGCAAGCATGAGAAAGGGAGCTCCCCTTATTTCTACTTGTCTCCAATAGAAGGAGCTTACATATTAAGGTAGGATCTCAGGGCCAGAGCTGGCTAGGAGGAGATGGGGCTTTTGTGTGCATTGGAAAAATCACAGGGATAAAAAAGGTAAATGAGGCATGACTTCCTTCAGGGTCTGAAATTCAGTCCAGTTTTGGAAAAGCCATGAGTTGTTCAAATGGTTCATTTTTAAGCTGCCATTTTGTAACTCTGAAAGGGGTTCTTGTGGGTTGTTTTTTATTTTTTGTTTTTGGTTCACACCCAGGGGCACTCAGGAGTTACTCCTGGCTCTACACTCAGAAATCACTCCTGGCAAGCTCATGGGACCATATGGAATAGAACCTATGTCTGTTCCAGTTCAACTGTGTGCAAGGCAAATGCCCTACCACTGAGCTATTGCTCCAGCCTCAAGAAAAGGAGTTCTTGGGATTGTTTCATCAACTGATATTTAAGGTCCCTTTACCTTTGAGAGGAGAGGCAGTCACTGGGCTCACTTCTAAGAACCCACACATCTGAGGGCTCCCAGCCAGCTGACCTGTGAAAAGGAAAACCTGCAGACTTGAGATCTAGGTCCCAGTAGAGACAGAGGGAAGATGTTCCTGTGACTCATCACTCCAGGTACCCGGATGCTTAGAGTTTGTCTCTCCCTCTGAGGTCCCCCAACTGTCCCTTGAGAAAATGAGATTTGGTTGGAAGAAACATGTTAATTGGATGAACCTAATTGTTCTTGTCTATGTGGTAAATGAGGATGGAAAGATGAAGTTAGAGGGGGAGTATATATGAGAATTCTTTCAAAAATTATCCACACATTGAGAAAAAAATTAGAATATGACTTTAAAAACCAATATTTTCGAGTTGAGAATCTCTCTCTGAATAGAGAGGGGAGGTCCATATTCTCTGTAGTCTGGATTAAAATTATAGTGTAAGACCACCTTGTCCTCTCAAAAAGGACCCACACCAGCATTCTGGGATGTGTGGCCCATCCTTGCAAACTTGCCAACTCTCAAGCTAAATGGCTTGATTTTCTGTTTGATGATCAACTGTGTTGATGACATAGTTCCTACTCTGCGAGCTTGGAACTGAATGTGAAATTCTTCCTTCCCTCCAAGGTCTTAGTTGATATTTCTATAATTAAAGTGAATTTTAGCATTTAAAAGTTTGACATGGGGGGCCGGGCAGTGGCGCTGGAGGTAAGGTTCCTGCCTTGCCTGCGCTAGCCTAGGACGGACCGTGGTTCGATCCCCCGGCGTCACATATGGTCCCCCAAGAAGCCAGGAGCAACTTCTGAGCGCATAGCCAGGAGTAACCCCTGAGTGTCACAGGGTGTGGCCCAAAAACCAAAAAAAAAAAAAAAAAAAAAAAAAGTTTGACATGGAATGTGGATAACCAAGAAACTTGGTTTGCTAAGATTCTTGCTGCTGGGAAGGAAGGCCAACCCCCTGTCCCTGTTACTTGGACCAGGGTGACCTGCACTTCACAGGAAATTGGTTCTAGAAGGCTAGCAATGGGAGATCCCTCCGCCAGCTGGGGAAAGGCTGTTTATTTTGCCTCTAGAATAGAGATTTCTAGACTATCTACTGATCCAGCCTCCTTAAACTCTAGATGAGGAAACTAAGCCCCTTTGTTGTTGAGTTTTTAAAGAAAAAATTGGGCCTATGCAACCAATAAATGAACTTTTTTTTTTTGTAGTTTTCTGCCATGTGGATGGAGCTGAAAGGAAATCAGGAGCTTGTCGAAGGATGCCTTGTCCTCAGGTAAGGCGTGAAGGTGTCAGCACTTGCTGACATAGAAGCTTCCATAAAAATTCCAAGCATTAAAAGCAAAGGAAGAGAACAACAAAGAAATGAGAACAGGAGGAATTGCCTCTCCACCCAATAATGGAATAGTCTTGGGGGTAGGTGGGAGATTAGAGCATCCGAGGTTTCAGAACCTTGCTAATAATAGTCAAGTTATGCCTTGAGCTGCACAGTCACCAAGATCTCTAGATACAGAGGTCTGATTTTATCATCCAAGACGAAGAAGTCTTCCATACACCATGAAACACGGAGGGGAGAATAAATGATCATGCAAGAAGTCTATAGTTAATCCCATGACAGTATACTTCAGAGGGGGCAGAGAAACCCTGTATCTCCTAGGCCAAGAGAATTCCCTCTATAATATCCACAATAGTTACTGTGCCTATGCAGGGGTAAAAAGAAAAGGAAAAACAGCACAAAACAATCATGTTTCCACATAGTTATTTATCGGTTGATCGATTTTTTTGACGTCCTTATTTTGGTGTAGAGATTAAAGTTGATGTCTCCAATATTATTTTATTTTACTTTATTTTATCTTATCTTTCTCTTTCTTTTTGCACTCTGGCATGATTTGATTTTAGAACCGAGACTATTGTGTGGTGCTTGTCTTTATTGCTGTAGTGCTCACTGAATATTTAATTTAATATTTCTTTCTGTATTGTTGTGGTGTTTCAATTACCTTTTTCACATCCTCTCTCAAACTGAGGTTGAAAGCCTCTAGAAGGACTCCGCCCATTTTCAGCATATTTGACTTCTTTTTTTAATTTTATTTTTTCTTATTTTGTACCCCAATCTATTGCTTTTCTTTCCTTCTAACAAAACCACATAACTCGATTTATCTAGCTCCGCCTCTTAACTAGAGGGGGAAACAAAGGAGGATGCCAGGACCAAACAGATATATGACCACTAATAGTAAGCTAGACAAAGAGGGGTCCACCTACTCTAGCAGCCCGGGGCGGGTGATGGTGGGGGATATGGGTTACAGAAAGGGGACTGGGATGGGGGGAGGACAAATTTGGTGATGGGTATTCCCGATTCAATGTTAATATGTACCTAAAATACTACTGTGAAAGATATGTAAGCCATTATGATCAAAATAAAAATTAAAAAAAAAGGAGATAGAAAGAAAGAAAACTACAAAGTAACAAAAATAGTCAAGTTATGAGTTAACTTTAGGATTAAAATTAGCATGGGGATGGAGAGAATGAACAGTAGGTAGGGTACTTACCTTGCGCATAGTCAACCTGGCTTCATTCCCAGGCACCCCATATGGTCTCCCAAGCATTGCCAGTAGTGATTCCTAAGGACAGAGCCAGGAGTAACCTCTAAACATCACCATGTGTGACCCAAAAACTAAAAACAAATGAGAACCACTCAATTAGGATAACATTCAAGCTAGAAATGAACAGAATTGGTCTGGTAATCTCTATTTTCGAAGTGATTTTGCTAAGATCACTTTGCCAGTGTGAATAAGATCGCATCACCACAGTTATTCAGGCTGCAGTTCTAGTTCCAAGGGCCCCAGGATGTGAATAACGGAGTGCTCTCTCCACAGCTCAGGGACTGACATCCTGCCCTGAGAAGTCAGGGAGAAAGCACAGTTCTTCTGCAGACGGGGAGTCCTGGGAAGGAATGGAGAGTCGTCCCAGGCCTAGCTGACAGTAGGAACTTTAAGAACTTTTAAAATGTAAACAGCTACAACATTTTAATAAACCTAAATTTAGCAAAAACACAATTCATCTGGTAGCATTGGCACTTTTATACAAATGCAGGGTAAGGCCAGATGGCCCCTATATGCTATGGGGAGCGGGTAATAGAGGGAAGTGGCTGATGGAGAGGTGTGGGTGGTGGATTGGTGCAGCTGATAAAGGCTTCCCAGGCTTCAACAAAAGTCACCAGCAGTGTCACCAGGGAGACTGGACAACCATAGTTCAGATGTGGTCTCTGCCTTGCTCACCCATTTCTCTACTTCTGAGAACCCCACACTTTGTGCTTATAAAATAAAGCCACTGACAGAATCTGGTTATCATATTTTCTATCCCTAGGGATTTTGGGGTTAAATTCATTCACTAGGAAGCACCATGTTGAAAGAGAAAAGCAAATCTGTGCAGGAGCTTGGTAGCAGCTATAGGCTTCTGTGGCTGGAAGGTCAGCGCTAAAAAATAGTTCCAGTTTTTCCCTGGTAGGTAAACAGGTCACCCCAGGGGCAGCAGCTGGGTCCCCCCCCCCAACCACATGACTTGTCCAATGCTGAAGGCCTGTGGGGCTCACTCCAGGGTCCTGGAACCTGAAACTAACACAGCCCCCAGAGACTGTCATATATTCCTAAGCCTTCAGAGGTAGTTTGGGTGTTTTTTTGTGTTGCTCATGTACATCTCATGTTGCCTGGCCCTATGCTGAGCCAGAAATAATGGAAATATGGAATGCACTGGGGACACATCGGTCACTACACAATCTTTACACTCATGTGCCCTGAGATGACCAGATCATGGACTTGCTGAGCCCCTGTCCCTGTCCCCATCTCCAGGCAGGCCACACATGTTATAAAGCAGTTAGAAAAGCACCAGGTCAAACTATTTCTAGACTTCTCTCTGGAGCTTAGATTCCCTAAATCTGTGTATTTCCAGGATTAAATTAACATCAAGCTATTTAAAGAGGTCTTCTCCTGTAGGAAGAGATAATCCCAATATATTTTCTGTAATTATCTGCACTTGAGGACATTCTACCCAAGGAATATGACTTGATCTACATTTACATTTGTGTGTAATCCCTCTATAGATGAACTAGTACAGGCATATTCAGTGAACACAATGCCTGAAGGAGGGAGGGGGCCTACAGAGATGTTTAGTGGTATTCTTTTCAGAAGGGAGTGGTTGGACCCTTTCAAGGGAAGCATTTTTGATTTTTGCATGGACTTGGACAAGCAGATAATGGAGAAGTTCTTGGTGTGTTGGTACAGGCTTGGCCCCAAAGACTAAACAGAAAGCTTCAAATAGCTTGGGGAGGAAGAGGCAAATATAAGTTACCTAAATCACTCAATATTTTTTTTTCTTTCTAATAGCCCTTGATGACCAATAAGTAATGATTTTTTTTTTTGCAGTTATCCTCAAAGCCCTTAATCAGTAAGTAATGATTTTTTTTTGCACTTATCCTCAAAGCCCACACTCTGGCATATCTGACAGCATATTTCGTGCCATTGTGTCCCTCAGTCCAGTTATGGATTTAGAGCTTTTAGAAGCAGTAGGTAATATCTAGAAGAGAGACTTAAAAAGAATAACTGCATCTTGTTGTGAGCCTTCCAGGGAATAACTGATGTTATATTGTTGATGTTATATTATATTGTCTGATGTTATGTTGTTATCTAGAAGAGAACCTTGCCAAGTAGAGACTTGACCATGTAGAATCCCACTGGCGAGGGAGTTGAGTATAATTTGGAGGAAGGAGACAAAATCTAGAGAGATATAAGCTTCATGTTAAGAAGAAGTGTCTCTTCTTTGGCCCTTCTTAAACCCTTTACCAGTCCTCTTGCTAGTGATCACAGCCTGATTGCATCTGCCTTTGATGCTGCAGACATTACTGAACTTCAAGCACTTGCAAAACCCAGTGGCCATAGCGTCAAGAACGGACGAATGTGACACCAATGTAGCAGACATGTGGTGAATGCCTTGTTCCAGGGGCTGTGTGTGGCTCTGAGTTTCAGCTACATCCAGGTGGTTCTGTGAGGAGAAGATGGGAGATGGATCTTGAAAAATATATTAGGGTGGACTCTACCCCCATGAAATGTGGGCAGCTCAGATATCTCGGTTAGCCTGCCATGGTGGGGTTGTCTGGAACACAATTGTTTGCTTGTTTTTATATTTTAATTGGGCATGCATAACCACTCAGCTCTTTGAATACGATATTTTGATGCTACTTAGGAAACTAGATGCTGACTCAAAGAATCTGCTGAGTTGGTTATACTGAAGGGTTTTATATTTCATTGTGGAATTTAAACTTGGAGGAGTTTAAACCTCTGTCTTCAAACTGATCAACTGAGTAGAGAATAGTGCAGAGAGATCCAGAGTGGGTTTCCAGCCCTGGCTTTGAAGAAGGTTACACTTCTCTGCTGAGTTAGGGCAAGTACTCCAAGACAATGGAGCAGGAAAATGAGATCATGTGTGCTTGGTGTCTGGAAGAGAACAACAAGCACTGTCATCACTGTCATTTTATAGTTCCTAACAAAATAGCCTACTATACTGGTTTAAAATGAATATTTTCCATGTCTGTATGCTTCCACCCTGAGGAGCTCTGTGATTTGCCTTGGAAATGTTCCTCCACATTCCTCTGGGTATGTCTTACATTATTAACAAAACTATAAACTCTATGCCCTTTTAATGTTGTGGAGGTCTCTGAAAAATTTAGCATGGCCAGATTTTGTGGACAAAAAATGCTGAGATTAATTTGTTATGTAAGGGTCTCAAACTTGCGGCCCCGAGGGCCACAAAGGGCCCACCGTACAACATTTTGTGGCCCTGCCCTAGAGGAATCTTTTTTTGTTTTGTTTTGTTTTAGTTGCTTGGGTCACACCTCCCAATGTTCAAGGCTTACTAATGACTTTGCACTCAAGGATCACCCTGACTTTGCCTCCTGCGGCCCCCAGGTAAATTGAGTTTGAGACCCCTGTGTCTACAGATAGAATAGTGAATTTCTTGCTCAATTATTTAATTTTTATGTTAAGCTGTAAGCTTATCACTATAAACTCTTTCCCATCATCCCCTTCTGAAGCCTCTGCCCTAAAGCATCAAGTCTTAAGCTGTTTTCCTCTGTTACCTCCTGGATATGCACAAATGGAATGGCAGAAGAAGTGGCAAAGACAGAACAGGTGTATATTTTGCCATGCAAAATAGACAGAAATTCCTCTGTGCCCAGGACTGGGGAGCAGGGAAATGTCAGCTCTGAGCCCACAGAGTGACTCAGGAGATTCTAAGCAGAAACACACACATATGGCCACACAGTCGCCTAGTGGTTCCTTCTTCCTTGTGTCATTTCTAATTTCCTGTTAACATAATAGGTTTGTTGGTTTGCTCATTTAAGAAACTCTTTTTATAGAGCTTCTCTATAAAAGCACCCTGCAGGAGAGAAAATGTCCTTATTAGCAGGGAAGCCTGACTCTTGCTGTGTGACTCCTACTTTCTTCTCTCTTCCACCTCAACTTCCACTAATTTCATGCCACCAGCCATGCCTCCTTGCTCCACACTGCCTTCTTTGGGCCTTGTCTGCAGGGCTCTTATTTTGCTCCTGGGTGCACTGCTAATCATGGGAGGTTACCTCCAAAACCCTGGGTGGAATAGCCATCAGTGGTCCTTCTAAAGCCCTCTCTTCTAACCCCCTTTTGGGGCTCTAAAATTAATTATAATCTGATACCTACAGCAATTTTTTGTAGGGAAGGTAGAGGTGAACTTTTATAGTTAAAAGCAT
The DNA here is from genome assembly GCF_024139225.1 of Suncus etruscus. Lineage (NCBI taxonomy): Eukaryota > Metazoa > Chordata > Mammalia > Eulipotyphla > Soricidae > Suncus > Suncus etruscus. Next base: position 41,406,165 of record NC_064867.1, read on the forward strand.
TGAAACAGCCAATGCTGTGTGTAAAGCAAGTGCCTTACCTGTTACACCCTCTCTGTCCCTCTTTCCCTTCAAAAGAAAAGTAAATGGAGTGGCAGTTGCCATGCTCCATGAGGAGTGATTACTGCATGTAAAAAAGGGGAAGAGCTGGGCAGGGGGCTAGAGTGATAGTACAGTGGGTAGGGAGTTTGCCTTGCCCTCAGCTACTTCAGGTTTGATCCCAGCATCTCATATGGTCCCCTGAGCCTGCCAGAAGTGATTTCTGAGTGTAGAGCCAGAAGTAACCCCTGAGTGCTGGGTGTGGACCAAAAACAAACAAAAAAAGAAAAAGAGAAGGAAAGAAGATTTCCAGCTTATTCTAGCAGGGAAAGGTAGAATTTGGGCTCCATGTTGTTAGACACTGAGTTACTGCACATGGCTGCATGGATGACCATTCTCACCTGCAGACAGAGAGATCCCTCTTGACCTTTGAGGCCAGTTTCCCCTCAGAGTCACTGCTTATTTCTGCTCCAGGTAGTTGGCTTTAAAGATAGGGGTTCACAACTCAGGAAGATCCTGGAGTTCTGTGGACTTCTGCCCAACACCACAACTTGCTGGCTATGCTGTTTCCTCGCCCAGGAGACAGCTTTAAAGCAACATCTCCCCATCAGGCTCCCATGCGGATCAATGTGCACATGGAGCACTTATCCTAACCCAGAAATAGATCCTGTGCTCAATAAATGATAACCATCTTATATCATCAAATATTAATTGTCCATTTACATGGTGTTCTTACCACTAGCTAGAGGCCTCTCAGAAGGAAGAGATTTACATTTGGTGAAATTTTGTATCTCAAGTGTCTACAAGAAAGCCCAACAGTAGTATTTGGGGTGCCTGGGATGACGCCCAGGGGTTCTGATCTTGGGACATGGGTCATCATCGTTGGGTATCAGGTCCAGTTGTGTACCTAGTTCTCTGGGAGCACTTCAAAAGGCTTCACCTAGCAGTGTGAGAGATTGAACTTGGTGTGTTGTGAGTGCAAAAACTATGGGTCACCCTTAGAACCAGCTCTCAGTAGAAATGGGTCTTACTGGTACAAGTCTTCATCTCTTTTGTCCTCCTTAGAACAAGGTGTCCCACAAACCTTCACCCCACATTTGTTCCTCTGAACTCTTCACAAAGAGTGAATGACTTGGAGCTTCTCAGGCTGGTGCTAAGTCCTGGGTTCTACCAGTCCATTCCTTCACCTCTCACACAGCTTGGCTTGTCTTTGCTTTCACATTGCCCTCTTTCCCTCTGCTTGACCCAGAAGATGTACTTGTACCTCTTAGGTACTCAATCTCCTCTCATGTTACCTGAGAGGGGACATAACCTTGCAGTGTTGCAGTGGAATTACCTATACTGTCTAGAGCTGTTCTCTAGGGGTGCCTGTAACATCTTAGAAATGCATATGTTTCTGAATGGACCTCTGCTCTCTTCATTCCTATGTGAAGTGATGGTCCTAGATGGGGCTTGGGGACTTCCATCAGTGAGTATTTTGATGGCTTTGGTTGTGACTCTGTCATAGATATGTTGAAATTCTAACCTTGAGAAATCCCAGTAACCTCTTTTGGAGATGGCATTCGGTAATTTGAGGTTATCTAGGGTGGCTGAGTCCTTTGCTGGGTATCAATAACAGGTATCTGAGAAGCAGAGGAGGGCAAGAGAGCACAAGGGCGATGGGCAGAGACTTGGGGGCAGCATTGGGTAGGCATAGGGTCTGTCAGGACTCCAGGATCTGGGATATGGCAAAGGGAGATTTAACTTAGAATCTCAGGTGTGTGTGTGTGTGTGTGTGTGTGTGTGTGAGTGTGTGTGTGTGTGTGTGTGTGTGTGTGAGAGAGAGAGAGAGAGAGAGAGAGAGACAGACAGACAGACAGACAGACAGACAGAGACAGAGAGAGCCTGGCCTGCTCTTGGCTCTGGCTTCAAGTGCCCAGAACTCTGCAAGAATGTTCTAGATTGTTCCTTACTTGGCTGTCAGCCTTTACAAGTTCACTGATGGGCCCTTCTCTCGGATTTCCAAAGTCATGCTCAGGAAAAAATGTGTCACCTGTGATTGTCTCTACCCACAGCAGGAACAAATGGAGGTTTCCCAAGCACCAATATTCTGCCTATAATGCTTGTCCTCATCCTTGGGGCCCAAAGAGTTCTGGAATGAAAATCAAGGCCCTGAAGTTTCCATTCCTGAGGCTTCCCTTGCTCTACATCCTCCCCCAGCTTCCAAACTCTGTAAGAGAAGTTTGACTCCCCCGAGGACTGGGAAGCTTTTAGTCCTCAGAAAGGTAAGAAAGCACTGTCCACATTTATTATTTATGAACTGTGGCCTCCTTTTAAGAACTTGGATAAGAGAAGATCCATTACTCCTTCGTGGGCTGAGGCCAAGAGAGCCTTAAACAGGGCTTACTCTGGTCTTTGAAATTGGGTCAACGTGGTTCCTTCGGGAGGGAGCAAATTGTGTGAACATTTGCAAACATATTTGACATGAAAGAGTACTGGGGGAGAGTGTCAGTTTTCAACTGCAGCCCAACAAGGAGAGGGTAGGGGTCTGTCCAAGAAAATCAGATCTCCAAAAGAGGCCCTAAAGCTCTGCCTTCTCCCTATGCCACACCAGGTGCTGAGCCCCACCTAGAACTCTGCACCCCACTCCAGTTTGCAGAGACCAGAGTCAGTTGTATGGAGGAAGGTTAGTAAAGACTGAAGCCAGCTCGGCTCATGCAGGATTCTGGAAAATAATCTCACTCATGGCTATTCTGGGCATCCCTTGTTGATCTCAGATTCTGGCCCCATGAACCTTGAAGACCTTGTTTCCCACCCATTCCAGAGTGACAGGGTGGTGGGTCAACACCCCCACATATGAACCTCAGGGAGGGTGCCCCCATTTCCCTGGGCTTCACTTGAGATTCACATTGCCTTACCACTGTTTTGTCATGATGTGGTTGTGATTCTGTTGCACATATGTTTTTGTTAGCATTCACAATTTTTCTAAAAGAGTTAGATTGTCACAAACCTTTGTTTCCCCGTGAATTTCTTTTCCATGGCTTCTGGTGAGATCCTTCTTAGAGATAAATCCACTCGGTTGCTTCTTTAGTCCTTATCCACCCCTGACTATGATGAGCTCCAGCTTTCTCTGACTCTCTCTGTGAGACCCTCATAACAAGAATTCCTTTTAAACCTTCAAATAGTTGAAGGAAAAACAGTGGGAGATGAGCAATCCTTTGTGATAAGTGGGAAGTATGTAAAATCCATGTTTTGGTGTCCAGATACATTGTCCTAGACCAGTCACTGCCCTGTCCACATCTGGCTTGGCCTGCATTTTACTGTTGAGTTCTGTTTTTCGGAACAAGAGCCTCAGATTTGCCCTTGAAAACTCATACCCATATGCTGGCCTGTCCCAGGCCTGGGCCTTGCATTTCTCTGCATGCCCCTAATCTTTCATGTGAGAAGTTTTTCACCAGACCTCAAGTCTATTCCTCTCTAGGTAGAAGCATGGATTCAGAGCGAGTCCCACTATCCTCTGCCTCTCAAATAGATCTGGGCAACCCCAGGCTACAATAAGTGCACAGCTTAGGCCAAGGGCATGAAACAGCCATGTTTATGACTCAAATTCTAGTTTGAAAGTTGCAGACCCCCACACAGCAGATGGGGATCCTTGAGGAACCATTTTCTTTGTGACTTCACTGTGCCTTTATCCTATCATGTTCTCCTAGGATTAGTCAAAGAGCTGACCCTGCAAATATCCTCTCAAAGACCCCGTCTTCATGGGTCAGTCTTTCAGCATTAGATTGGGGGTGATACCTATTGGTTAATGGGAGCATCCAAGTCTCTCCTACCTGAAGAGATAGTTTTGGTGCAAGAGCAAGGGAGTGGTGGTGGGGTGCCTGCCTGTCTGCCCAAGGCCCCTAGTTCAGTCCCTAACATTTGTGGCCCCTGGTAGTCCCCAGCACTGCTGGACTGTCTATGGACCTGAGAACTGAGCCATGAGGTCTACTCTGGTTGTGAAACCCTACCTCAAATTAATTGTAAACAAAACAGGAATGAATGGCCCCAAACAGGGCTCCTGTAGTTTGCAGTTGTATTTGTGTGAGGAGCTTTTCATTTCATTCTGCTTCTGTTCCTGTCACTGCCTATAGAGATGAGCTTGGGCATGTCACTTTTCCCTACCATCCACTGCTCTCTCACCCTGAGGTGTGACTTTAAGGAAACCTTTCAGACTCATTCAACATCTTCATTCCAAAGTATTGGATCCCTGATTGGGACCTGTGGTATACTCTGTCAGATGTCATCGCTCATACCCCAAACCTCAGGCGATTCTAGAACACCTGGGGAACTGTTTTGGATACCACTTCTGCCAGTAGCATTCCTAGCAAGCCTGGAGTACAACAAGGGCAAAGGAGAAAACTCTGGCATGAGTTCCAAGCCCATACTCTATAGCACCCCAGAAGGTGCCCTGTAACCCCCAGTGCAGAGCAGATTAAGATGTGCTGACAGGTGTCATGGTTTAGCCTTACATAAATCCATCCTTCAAATGTGATAAGTTGGAGAACCAGGACTGAGGGTGGATGAGATGGAGAAACTTGGACAGGGCGACTCTGAATTCACAGTGCCTTTCAAGTTCCCCTACGTCACTTCCGATTACTGATCCTGAAGTTTGCCTAGATTTATGGCAAAGACATGGGCCTGAGCTTCTACAGTCTCCCCCTGACTATTACTTGTCATCTTAGATATTTGACTTTGATTCTCTGGCTAATCTTTTCTTTATTTAAAATCTTAAATTACTCCCAGTGCTCTCTTTATTTTGAGACACACTCATATGTAATTTGCTTCTACAAATCGGTATGAATCCAGAGAAACAGCTGAATTATTTCTGTATCATATCTCTGCTGAGACTTCTCTTGAGGTGGAAAATTTGATTTGGGTGCAGAGCTTGAGTTCTTGGATAAAATGTGCTTGCCACTGAGTACTTGGTCTGGTTTTTAACTAGCTGTCATGGATGGTCTCAGCCTTCTAGAATTAAACCATTCCTTTGCAAACAATAGGTCTTTCAGCTGTGTCTCCACTTGTTCTACAAGAACATTATCATAAACTTTCTCTACAGAATTGACACAACACACTCCATAATGTCTTTAGAAAAAGGAGGAGGCAGGAAGCTATTTGGCAACTAAAATTTCCAGGTTCACAACAAAAATCAGTGCTGGGGCACATTAATTCTGCAAGAACTTGGAGATGTGAGTGGCCAAACAGCTCTGAAAAAAAGGAAAATAAGAGATAGAAAGGGGTTAGGGTCAGATGCTTTTTCTTGTTTACTTTTCAGGTTGGTTTCCTTTTCCCAGCATTTGATCCTCCCAAGACCAGCGCCTACACAGGCCAACTGCTGGCCTTGCTTTGGAGACTATAGCCTTCACCATGGCCTCTGATGCGCTGACCTCTCAGTGGATTACAAAGATGGAAGGTCAGGGATGATTATTTTCACACACAGACTTTTTGAAGATGATAGAATTGTATTTGGGGTGGATGCCATCAATACTCACAGATATGTGAAGCTAAGTAGAGCCATTTGGAAATGGCCTGCTGGACTCAGTAGCATTGAAAGGGAGCATTTCAGATGATTGCTGCTAACTGCTAACTTCTTAATACTTCATCAAGGTTGAGAGATAAAACCAGAGGATAATCAATGTTATTGATTTTGCAGGTAAGCTCTTATTTATTATTTATTTTATTGAGGACATGATTATTTACAACACTGAAATAGTTTAGCTAGATGGCTTACACCTGCATTTTTCAACCACTGTGCCGAGGCACACTAGTGTGCCATGAGATATTGTCTGGTGTTCTGTGGGGGGAAAAATCCCAATTCTGCTTGTAACATGCAGCTTCGGCATGACTGGTCTGCTTGTGAGCTGAAGTACATGTTACAGACTATAAAAACTAAAGACAAGGAGTGAGATCAGTTGATGAAGACCTACGTGTGTGTCTTTCTTTCTTTTCTTTCTTTCTTTTTTTTTTTTGTTTTTTGGGTCACACCTGGCACACTCAGGTGTTACTCCTGGCTCTATGCTCAGAAATCGCCCCTGGCAGGCACAGGGGACCATATGGGATACTGGGATTTGAACCACTGTCCTTCTGCATGGAAGGCAAACGCCTTACCTCCATGCTATCTCGCCAGCCCCTGTGTGTGTCTTTCTTTGATTCCTGCCAGAATATCAGCTTTGTGTTCAGCCAAACAGACCCAAGTTTCGCACTGAGTAAGTAAACAGAAATGTGAACAATGATAAAATACTTTATTATTTCATAATAAATAAATAATAAAAAGTAATTATAAAATAATTTTTGTATTTATTTGATTCCTATTCAAAAGAATTATTTTAGCTATAGTCAATATAGACACAGAGTAAAATTATTTTAACGTTTTCTTAAATGGTGGTGTGATTTTGTGATTTTTTTTCATGATAAAGCTGTGCCTTTGCACAAAAAGTTGAAATACACTGGCTTGCACATCTTCAATGAATATGAGCAACTTCTGTCCTAATGTTCTGCCATAGTCCAATGGACTCCCACTCCTCTTTGGCCATTCTCCCCACCTCTGTCCTGGTCATCTCAGGCCAACACTCTGAGTTTAAAAACAGGTTTCATTTTAGTTTTGTCTGCGTCCTTATTTTGCTTTTCTATATTTCATCTTTGAGTGAGATCATTGCTATTTGCCTTTCTCTTCTAATGATCAGTTTCCCCTGTAGTTCCATTCTGGTTTCTTTCAAAGTCCCAGTTTCCTCTCTGCAAAGACTCAGTGCTGTTCTGTTGTGAATGCAGACCACACCTGCACCACTTACTTATTCTTGGGGTCTTGGTTTGTTTGCAAGTCTTATTCTGTTGTGGAATTACCCTGGGCACAGTTTAGTATTTGTCTTTTGGGATTAGCATTTTTTGTGTTCGTTGGTGAAATTACTGCCTCAGTGGCACAGTTATGATCGCCCCATCCTGCTTTCAACAGAATCTTAACTAGTTTACTTTCTCACCAACATAGGACAAGGGGTCCTTCACTCTCCTGTCTCCACCAGCATTGGTGGTGTCTTTTGGCATCCCCTGTTAACATTGATTGAAGTGGAGTCTCATTGTCTCGTTGAACAGCATTCTCTGATAATCACTTACAGTGAGCATGTTTTCATCTGATGGCTTCAGTTTATCTTGCTCGTGTGTAGATCTTCAGGTTCTGGATATCTCTGTTAGCAGGCTGAGTCTGAGTAACATATTAATCTTGTGTACTCAAAACTTTTCATTCAAGTTGGCACTTTAGTACGGTTAAACTGAGTGCTACTTAATAGCGTCCCTATTTATTTTCAGTCAATATTGTTATTCATAAAACACATTATGGACATCTGAAATGGAACTGAAAGGAGAAATATAGAAGATTCAGAGAATTTCTAAAGTTATAAACTCTAAGAGTTTGGCATACAATAAATGATCTCTCAGAAATAGTTTTCCTGATAGAACTTTCATACCTGTCTACTTTGGAATTAAAAATTGTGCAGAACTTCAGCCAGAGAAATCGAATTGTGGCATTTGCCTGGCACATGACAGAACTGGATTCAATCCCTAGAATACCTTATGGTCCTCTTAGCACTGTCAGGAATAAGCCCTGGGCACAGAGCCAGGAGTTAGCCCTTAGCAGCTGTGGTGCCCCCTAAACCCCACAAAAATGTATAAAATTAAGTACAAGATACTTTTGAATATTATTGACTAACAGCTCTACCCCTTATAAGTTGTGATGTTTCTATAACTACAATATATGAATTTTATCATTTGAGATTTAGTTCTTTATAATGAAATGCCATTAATTAAACATGGCTAATTCCAACTAGTATAAAATGTTAAGCTTTGTTTAAACAAATTAATTTGAATTTATTTTAATGATGAATAGTGTGAGAAGTTAGCTATGCAATAGTAAAATTTATTAAATTGTTACCATGAGTATCCAAGTATAAATACATTCAGGAATGTATCTAGGCAGGAAAAAAATTAATGATAACTCTCCCATGGAAATAATAGATTCTTTCCAGGATTCCTGAGACTTTTTTTCATGGGTTAATTCATTTGTGCAAATGGATACCCAGAGAACATAGCAGGCATTAAATATGGAAGTCAAGAAAGCATAGAAAATAATTAAAAATATAATTAATAATAATAACAACAAATAATTTTATTTATAACAATATTATAATCATTAATGAATGGTGAATTTATTTTATTAATAAAATTTATTTATAATTACTGAATAATAAAATTTAATAATCATTATAATTAAAATTAGAGAGGTAATTGAGGTATCATTTAGCTGTTGATTTTAAAGGTTATCAGTTCTGTGTCAGAAGAACTTTTTTGGGGGTTATTTTTTTGTTTTCTGGGGTCACACCCAGCAGCACTCAGGGGTTACTCCTGGCTCTATGCCCAGAAATCGCTCCTCACAGCTCGGGGGACCATATGGGATGCCAGAATTGGAACCACCGTCCTTCTGCATGTAAGGCAAATGCCCTACCTCCATGCTATCTCTCCATCCCCCATCAGAAGAACTCTTATTTTCCTTCATTTTTAACTCAGAACTTTCAGACAAACTCTCCCCACCCAACCATGCCAACTTGTGTTGGGAGCCAAGTGAGCGCTAGAGGGAGAAGCAGAGAATTAGTGTGATGAACAGTTTCCATTGTACCTTGAGAGAGAAGGTGGGACCTCAGGCGCAAGGGCCGTCTTTGGAAAGACCCCACTCTTGATACATCTAGAATGAGATAATGCCAAGTCAAGGAGAACATGTGCCATACACAATGGTCAAAATGTCTGTGGCCCCACACCTCTGTGCAGAGTCTGCTCAAGTTCTCTGTTTTGGTTTTTTGTGTTGTGCACTGGGAAAGTGGATTTTGTGAAGAATGGCCATATCCAGGGCACTGAGAACACAGTCAGTGAGTGGCACAAAAGTGCCAATGCTGGGGCCGGAGCGATAGTTCTTTGCACTCAGTTGACCCAGGATGAACCTGGGTTTGATCCCCAGCATCCCATATGGTCCCCCAAGCCAGGAGCAATTTCTGAGTACATAGCCAGGAGTAACCCTTGAGCATCACCAGATGTGGCCCATACACCAACCTTCCCCCCCCCCCCAAAAAAAAAGTACCAGAGCTGAGTGCAAGCCTGCATTCAGTGTTCCTCAGGGTGGGCTACATTGTGGAGAGAACACTGCAAAACTATCACAATCACCGGCGTGCTTGCCTGCCTCAGTCTCTGCTTGCAGAACTGTCACCCTCAACAAACCACTTGCATGTCTCAGTCTCTGCCCCTTCACTTTCTTTGCTCATTGAAACCCAAGATGATTTTTCTTGCCTTGGGAAGAAACTCAGCTGGCATAGAGGATGGCCCTGCATCCTCTCCCTCGGGAAGGCTGAGAGTCATGAATTCAGCATGACCGACTGTTCTAGCCTCTACCAACACCCCAATGAGCAGGCCCAGAAAGAAGGTCCAGGCCTGCCCATCACCACCAGATACCACTTGCAAATTCTCTTCACATCTGTTTCTCACTAATAATATTTTCCTTAAGTAACCACAAGCCTTTTACAGTCATGTTCCAGATGCTGCTGACATCCGTTCTTCTGGGAGGCAGGAGGTTCCCAGCACAGGCGTTGCTCAGACTCTCCCTAGCCAAACCCAGGGATGCTCATCTGCTTCCTGTCTGGTTGGGATGAGCTGTCATGGGTGACTGTGGGTAAGTAAGTTCTCATGAATCTGTGGGGGGTCTGTCTCTTGGGGTCTAGTGGGCACTGTCCAGTTCTGGCATTTTGGTTAGATATGGTGTCATTTCTTTTATTTATTTATTTATTTATTTATTTATTTATTTATTTATCTATCTATCTATCTATCTATTTTTGGTTTTGGGGCTACACCCGGTGACACTCAGGGGTTACTCCTGGCTATGCACTCAGAATTTGCTCCTGGCTTAGGGGACCATATGGGATAACAAGATTGAACCCAGGTTCATCCTGGGTCAGCCGTGTGCAAAGCAAATACTCTACCACTGCACTATTGCTCTGGCCCCAGAACTGGTGTCATTGCTGTGCCCCAATACCTTTCTTGGTGGAACAGCAGTGACAGGTATGTGACAGCCAGATCCTGATATCTCATGCCTCGCTCTTTGCTTGGTCTGTGGTTTTGCTCATTATAAGTGAACAGCTCAAGCTTTGGGCTCATCAGATCAGTATTTATGTGGGCTCCCCTCTGGTCTCAGAGGTCAGCCACACAGAGATAAAGGAGGCAATACTCTTGGCTCTGAAAGTAATTTTCAGAGGTTGGGGTGGTTCTGGAACCCCAATAGAAGACAACAACACCAAAAAAAAAAACTTTGCAGCTTGTAGATTCCTGCAAATTGGAGCATGCTATTCAGGGCCAGAGGTTAATGGGGTCTTCCCATCCTTTGTGCCCATTTTGTTCCAAAGCACGATCAGAGCTGAACACAGGATCCTGTTTCTCAGAATGCCTAGAGCTGCCCAGTGGAAAGTCAAAGCTAGTTTTTTGGAAATAGCCATCCCAGTTACTTCCCCACCTTCTTGGCTTGAGGACACCTCAGCTTGGGCCCCTGGTTGACAAATGTCTCAGTTGCTCTTTGCTGCAAGTTGCTTTCTTGCACTGTTTTCAACATCTTTCTTACATGTGTTGTTTCCTAGCAAGGCAGAAATATATTTCACATCAACACTTAAATCTCTCTTTCAGCTTTACTTGAGAGCTCTGGGTAATAACACGCCACCAAAGAATTGAAGTGAAAGCTTAGTTTTCTATTTGTATTTCAGAGGGAGTTAGTTCGACGCACGTAAACACACCCACACACAGAACCCAACTCCTCTCTGCGCTGAAGACAGGCATGGCGACTGGCACCTGGGGACCTGGCCCCCGCGAATGGAAAAGATTGGGGTCTGCTAACTAAATGACTAGCATTAGTTTTCAGTGAACATTTTTTTTTATTCCTACTTCTCCGAATAGCTAAAAATGGGTTCTCTTATTTTTAAAATGAAAATATTTAGTGGACCAATCCTTAACATGACATGTAGCATTTACCAGCCTAAGAAAAGCAATTTAAAATAATCAAAGGTATTTCACCTGGAAATAAAGGAGCATCCTGAGAAAAATAAAGAAAGTGTGGTGGCAGTTTTGAAGGCTTTCATCATGGTGCTCTTTGGTAATTCCTGGCTAGTGCTCAACTCTATTCATTGATTGTTTCCCATGAGCCAAGCATTGAGCTGATTCTGCATGTCTGATCTCACTTAAATCTCCAGGAAACTTTTACACGCAGCTCTACCTGGCAGAGAAAGATGCTAACTTAATGATGGAACATATTGTTCAAGGCCACAGCTTGAAAGAAGAGAGGAAAGTCATTCTGCTTCTGGGTAGGCTCTTTCCTGTCCTCTTAGTATCCACTTCCCATGACCCCACAAGGCCACCAGATCTCTTTCCAGTCTCTGAATTGCTCACGGCATCTCATTTATTCAAACTTGCCTGGGACCTCGAGGACTAATGTTCCTTGTACAAATGAGTTCATGCTGAAAAGCATCCATGCAGTGCCTTACCTCCTGACACAGAGACTCCAAAAGCAGAGACCTTTGTGCAGAGAACCCAGTGTACCATGACCCAGTACCATGTACAGTACAGTATCATGTACCAGTGTACCATGCTTCTAGGCATGGTGGCAAACCATTGTCATGAGCCAACTCTTTGAGTAGGCATCCCATACCTCTTCCTTGTTCATCCTCTTGAGCCCATGCTCATTCCTGCTGCGCTGACATTTGGTCTTTTCTTTGCTTGTGCTCTCTCATCCACTCTCCATCAATAGAGCTACTTGGCAAAGCTTGGTTACTTTCTCAATCTGTCCTCACCTCTGGAAAAATGTCTGTCCCTGTGTCCCTGAAGATGCATGTGTTAAAGGAATGAATGAAATAGAACCCATGACTTGGTATGATTTCCCTGAACCCCTGGAACAAAGTACGGTCTCTTTTCTACCATGTAGTGTGTTTGATGAATGTGGACACTTTCATGTGCATCAGAAACAATGGGCTTTGATTTGAGGAGGTAGAGACACCTAGAGAGGGAGAGCAAGAAATGATTCTTGCCTGGAACCCAAGAATCAGAATTAGATCCCACCTTCCATAGCATTGTGGCTGTCCGTGGAAGCTTCCAACAGTTCTAGGTCTAGCCTTGAACCAGATGATTCAGTTGACAAGGAGCATTTCTAGGAGTGATTAAGGCCCCACTGAACCCTGCTTTGGAGACACCCCAAAGGCATCATTACAATAGAAATGGATCATATTTAGGACCCATCTATTTTTGTTCCTTCAAAAACTCAAGGATAGGGGCCAACAGTAGCACAACAATAGGGCATTTGCCTTCCATATAGCTGAAACAAGATGGATGCCAATTTGATCCCCAGCATCTCATATGCTCTCCTGAGTCATGAGCAATTTCTGAGTGCAGACCCTGAAGGTTGCTGGGTGTGCCCCCCAAAAAAAAACAAAACAAAAAATCTCGAGGTTAGTTATAATTAAAAACGCCCCAAATATCTGATTAGTCAGGAGTGACATTATATTTGAAAAAATTTGGGGGGGAGGGTTTTGTGCTACAGTCGGTGATGCTCAGGGTTACTCCTGACTATGCGCTCAGAAATCACTCCTGGCTTGGGGGACCATCTGGGACGCCCGGGGATTGAACCGCAGTCCTTCCTAGGTTAGCCATTCAAGGCAAACTCCCTACGGCTTGCGCCACCGCTCCGGCCCACTTGAAAATGTTTTAGTCTTTCTCCTCTACCCTTTTAATGTGCAGAACAGCAAAACCCTCTGATTACTGTATTGCTGGGACCTTATATAAATGTCTTTTAAGTGCTCATTCCATGTAGACTGTATTTTTGCATGCTCTTTCAGTGGGATGGGATTGCCACCTCTGAACCACTGAGGGAATTGAGCTCCAGGGAAAAGTTCTGTTATCTTTGAAGGCCTGAGGAGGGAGGAGAGTCGCTGGGTTTCAGAGATATTTCTGGCTTGGCTTCTCTCTGAGCATTGCAGGCAGAGCTAGGATTGAGATTCAGGCCACATTATAGTCTTCCCAGCAATCAATATTTACAAAGGTGTGAACATCAAAGGGTCAGGAATGGCCATGGGCTTGGAAAAGCTAGGTAGGAATGAGTTTTATCCTCATGTGGACCAGGGTGAAGTTTTCTCTTCAGACCCTGGCAGCTGCCTGGTCAAGCCCATTTCCCTGCTTAAGCAAATGCATTCTCCTGAAAAGACTTCCAGCCAGGTAAGTCACACTAAGCCTTTGAGTGCTAGAGCTTGGCTGTGAGAGCTTTGGGTTTTTCTGCTCTCTTCTCCACTGGCAGTTTCTACCCAGTGGTGTCTCAAAACTCATAATGACTTTGTTTACTTTAAAGTGTTTACTAACCAGAGAGTGCTGAGTACTGCATAAAGCAGGGAAGGCATTGTCTGTAGCATGCCATTTCTTTATGGTTCTCCACACAGGCTCACCCATTTTGAATGCGAACATGGCAGAGTATGTTGGAGAAACATGCTGGTGTGTCTGCGTGTTTATTTTTTTGCAGCCTAAAGTGGAGCTAGTCTTGCCTTGCAAATTGCTTCCTGAGATTAGAGACTGTGCCAGGACTCCTGACTCCTATTTGTCCTAATAAAAAGGCATTCCAGGAGGAGCATGCTTATTCTAGAAGAATCCACTTTGGGCTATAAAAGTGTGTTAAATTCCATCGACTTTTATTTGTTTGGGAAAAGCTACTCTGGGATCTATATCAGTGTATTTTTGTGTTTGATATAGCTGCCATGGAGTTTATATGGTGTTGCTTGCTATTTACCTGCTCTGGTATGTGGATATGTGTACATGTATGAAGTATGTAAGTATGTGAGTCTATATGCATGATATATATGAGCATTTATGATGTATGTGATGGACTTGTTAGGAGCTGTGTGCCATGTGCTTGATTTATGTGTGGATTGGTGGACAGGGGGTATATTATTGTATGTGTTATGTATGTTATTGTATGTGTTCAGTGTGGTATGTGTAATTTGTGTGTGATGTCTGTGATTTGTACGATGTTGTATATAGGGTTGCGAATATGTGGGTATATGTGGGGGTGTCTGCATATGACGTGTTTGGATGTGTGTGATGTGTGTTGGATATATGAATGTGTATATGTGTAGTTGTGATGCAGTAGGTTTATGTGTAGGATGGATCTGCATGTGTGTGAAGTGTGTGTGTTGAAGTGTGTGTGTTGATGCATCTCATGACCAACTTTCTTCAGAAAGCTCCTTTAGGAGAAGATGGATGGGGGCCAGAGAGATAGCATGGAGTAAGGCGTTTGACTTGCATGTGGAAGGACAGTGGTTCGAATCCTGGCATCCCATAGGGTCCCCCAAGCCTGCCAGAAGCAATTTCTGAGTGTAGAGCCAGGAGTAACTCCTAAGTGCTGCAGTGTGACTCAAAAACAAAAACAAAAACAAAAAAAAATAAGTAAAAAAGGAGATGGATGGTTAGGGTTGAGCCAGTGAAGCGCTTCTGCAGATTGTCTTGCATGCATGCCTTGTCTGATGAATCCCATGCACTACATATGGGTAACTCTTTTGGTTTTTGGGTCACCCCCGGCAGCGCTCAGGGGTTCCTCTTGGCTCTATGCTCAGAAATTGCTCCTGGCATGGCCAAAAGACACATGAAAAAATGCTCCACATCACTAATCATTAGGGAGATGCAAATCAAAACAACGATGAGATACCACCTCACACCACAGAGAATGGCACACATCACAAAGAATGAGAATAAACAGTGTTGGCGGGGATGTGGAGAGAAAGGAACTCTTATCCACTGCTGGTGGAAATGCCATCTAGTTCAACCTTTATGGAAAGCGATATGGAGATTCCTCCAAAAACTGGAAATCGAGCTCCCATATGATCCAGCTATACCACTCCTAGGAATATGCCCTAGGAACACAAAAATACAATACAAAAACCCCTTCCTTACACCTATATTCATTGCAGCACTATTTACCATAGCAAGACTCTGGAAACAACCAAGATGCCCTTCAACAGACGAATGGCTAAAGAAACTGTGGTACATATACACAATGGAATATTATGCAGCTGTCAGGAGAGATGAAGTCATGAAATTTTCCTATACATGAATGTACACGGAATCTATTATGCTGAGTTAAATAAGTCAGAGAGAGAGAGAGAGAAAAAAGCAGAATGGTCTCACTCATCTATGGGTTTTAAGAAAAATAAAAGATATTATAATTTTCAGACACAAAAGTGAAAGGAGCTGGAAGTTCCAGCTCACCTCAGGAAGCTTACCACAAAGAGTGATGAGTTTAGTTAGAGAAATAACTACATTTTGAACTGTCCTAATAATGAGAATGTATGAGGGAAATGGAAAGCCTGTCTAGAGTACAGGCGGGGGTCGGGTGGGGAGGAGGGAGACTTGGGACATTGGTGATGGGAATGTTGCACTGGTGATGGGTGGTGTTCTTTACATGACTGAAACCCAAACACTATCATGTATGTAATCAAGGTGTTTAAATAAAAAAAAAGAAGAAAAAAAAAAGAAATTGCTCCTGGCAAACTCAGGGGACCATATGGGATACCAGGATTTGAACCACCATCCTTTTGCATTCAAGGCAAATGTCACACCTCCATGTTATCTCTCTGGCCCCCAACATATGTTTAACTCTTATGGCTCTACCACATTGTTGGAAGTAAAATCTCAGTATCCATGTGACTAAATACCCTGTACACCCTCCCCCCCCCAAAAAAGGCCAAATTTCAAAAAGGTCATGGCTAGAGCAGAATGATGAGTCCAGGCTTTGGTTCACAGCTTCAGGCAGTCTTGATTGCTGTAGACTCTGCTCACTCCTGTCAGAGCATCTGGGCAGCTAGTGTGTATAGTATTTACCACAGAGACAGGCAGATGGCAGAGCCTTGGGTTTCATTAACTCCTGGCATTGACAACCCATTGTTAAGTGAATTTCTGCTGTCCTCCTCCTAGGATCTGGGAAGGGAGGGTTGACATGGCTGGACCCTAACGAATGGACAGTGACCTCCAACAGAACAGTCTTTGAATATAAGACTGGATAGGCACCCAGGGCATGCTTTAAAGCAGTCTCTGGAATTCTTCTCAACAATATTGACCACATTTCATTATCTCTATAACCATCTCTTCAGGTTCTGATTCATGGCAGAAGGGTCCTGTTTGTTTTGATTATTGGTACCTACCTGGTTACTATAAGCAGGGTCAGGAAGAATGTGAGTGGAGAGAGGGTGAGCTTAAGGAAATGAAAAGGTAGCTAGGGATCTCTGAGTGTGAGTGGATGAAAGGAAGAAAACGGGGCTGGAGCGATAGCATGAGGTAAGGTGTTTGCCTTGCATGCGGAAGGACAGAGGTTTGAATCCCAGCATCCTATATGGTCCCCCGTGCCTGTCAGGGGCGATTTCTGAGCATAGAGCCAGGAGTAACCCCTGAGAGTTACTGGGTGTGACCCAAAAACCAAAAAAAAAAAAGAAAGGAAGAAAATAAAAAAGGAAGGGAGGGAGGAAGGGAGAAAGAAAGAAGGAAAGGAACAAGGGGAAGAAGAAATGGATGGGAGGAAGGAAGAAACAAAAAACTCATGCAGCTAACTTCTTAGCTATATTGGGGACCTTTTTTGATTACACACTCTCTCTCTGCTCAATCCCTAGTTGTATTTGGAATATATATGTATATATTACTCTAGTTCACACATAATTTGTATATTTAAGTATATATGTATACCATATCTTGTTCACATATGTTTCTAGTTCCTATACAGAGATATATTTTCTTATATTTATAAATATAACTCCTTTTTTATTCTGTGGGGGTCCACACTTGGCAGCTCTTAGGGGTTACTCCTGGCTCTCTGCTTAGAATAGAATCCCCTGGCAGGCTAGGGGTACCATATGGGATACCAGGGATTGAACCCAGGTTGGCCACATCTGCTGTTGCCTGGCCCTTATAAATATAACTCTGATTCATTCTTGTTTATCTATATTTTTACTCCTATTTCTACAGGCATATAATATTACTGTGTCCAAATGCTACATGAAATAGTAATAGGTTCTTCTCTGCAATCTCAAGTCAGGAGAACTGTCCGGCATTTGTAACTTAACATGGTGGAGTGTGACTCTGAAGTCAGTGCTCACAGCTCTTCTACCTCTGACTGTGCCTTAAATTTCCCACTGGGACTCTGTGTGTGCACGAGGTTGTGTCAGCTTTGGCGTGGGGTCCCCCGATGAGCTGATCAAGGGTGGGTAAAGGTCTCTTCCAGCCCATAGCCTCGGAGGTTGGACTTGGGAAAAGGAGGGAAGACGACGAGCCACAGACCACTCACCCACAAGGAAGCATTGTCAGAGCAATAGACTTCATTTATTTAAGATAGGGCATGCATTTTAAAAGCAAACTTTAGGCAGGAAACAAAATGCAGGCAATATAGCTTAGACTATATTAGCAACAAGATGGTATGTGAGGGCAATAGTCACAAGGTACATGGCATCATTAATTCGGATGGTATGCAAAGATAGCTGTTACAATGCTCATGGCATCATTAAATCAGAAAGTATGTAAAGATAGTGGTTGCCATGCTTATGGTGCTATTAGCCTAAACTACTTCTTAAGGACAGGTTGTTGGAGCTGGATGGCTTTCTCCTCAGCTCATCCTACACTCATAACAGCAGGAGCCCAAGTCTCTGAATAGAGACTTTCTTTTATATTCAAGGCCAGCTTGCAGAAATCCCCTTATTACCCAGCTTCTCTACCTTCAGGGTTGCAATTCTGCAATGGGATCAGAACCTCATTTCTGCGTGTGGAGTAGTAGGTGACAGAAACTCAGGAGAGGCTAGATGGTGGCATGTAGTCATGTGCTTGCTGTAGGGTCCCATCTATTTAGGATTGGGTCATGCAATAGTCCTACCCTGCCATATGCTGGCCTTTCCAGAAAAGCTTGTAATTATGTCTATGGGAAAACCATTTTGTAGAATATTATCACCAACTCAATATTTTGGGGGAGGGCACACCTGAATGGACACAAAGGTAACTCCTAGCTTTGCACTCAGGAATTACTGCCCAGGGGCCTCTGGAGACATTTGGAATACCAGGGAAAACCTGGATCAGCCATGAGCAAGGTGAATGCCTTACTTGCTGTGCAATTGCTCTGACCTTCCCATCAACTCATTTTTAATTTAAAAATCTTGTTTTTCAAGCTAACAGTTCACATGGTTAAATTCATCAGGGGAGGAGCCTGTTGGGGTGGTTATATTTGTACAATTCTTGAACAAACACCAACTATAGAGTGAAAAAAATGCTGTCTTAAATATGAAAAAAGCTCCTCTCAAAAATGTCTGCAAAGAGTTGGAGCTACAGTAGATGTAACATGGAAATTGAATTTATACAGATTTAGATTTGCAGTGTGACCTTGGGGAAATGCCATAATTTGTCTGAGATTGTGTCTACGGATATGACTAATATTCTGGGGGATTTAGCTAACAGAAAAATGTATACAGCACTCTTGTTTATATGTTTATATATATGTATTTATAAATTTTTCCTAGTTCTTCTAATCAACTCAGATTATTGACTATATATTAATAGACAAAAGTTGAACCGTCAAATTGAACACTAAGTTTTATTAAAAATAAGGCAATTACACGTTTATGGAAAGCGAAAATTACATTACCATTTTAATATGACAAAATTGTGCACACCACAGATACCTTAAAGAGTAGATAAAAATAAGTCATTAGTGTTGACTAAATATTTCTATAATTATACCTAAGCCATTTAAAATGCCAAAGTCCTGGTTTATTTTTGATGACCTCTTTATGTATTTTTAATACCTTGTAAGGTTACAGCGCTACTTGGTTTATCTTTGTTAAGAAACTATCATAGCATTTATTTGGATGTTTTCCCAGATAATAAAGCTTTGCCAGTTTTCCTTTCTCTTCCTCCCCTAGAAAGAGACGGAGGGAGCAGAATCAGGAAGGAGAACAAGTACCAGATGATCTCACCCATCTGTAGTTTATAGACAGACAATATTGGAGGAGGACAAATTCTTGGCCTTGGGTTGTAAAAGAGATTACCCAACAGTGGGGCATGGGAAGGAAGAGGAGAAGGTCAGAGGTGATGAGCAGAAACAGATAGAAGGTCTAGGAAATTTGGTGACGGCTGTGAAGGTATAGTAACTTCATTCCAAATCATGAAAAATAACAGTACAGTAGACACTGAAAATAGAACATCCCCAATATTTGATCCCTGGCACCATATATATATATATATATATATATATATATATATATATATATATATATATATATATATATATATAGTCTCTGGAAGTACCACCAGGGATTATGATTGGCACAGAGTCAGGAATAGCTGTTGAGCACCAATTGGTGTGGCCCGCCATCTTAATCAGCCCCAATTCCAAACCAATTATAGTATATTATTGGTGTTTTTATTTAGTGGTTCCAGGGATATAACCCAAGTCTCTCATCTCTAAACCACATCAGCAGTCCTAATTGCAGACCTGGATGAAAAATCAGTTGGGTTCTGCTCTGCAAATGGGACTGGCTCTTGGTTTCAACTTAAGTCTGAGCCACTGGCCAGTCACAAAGCTGGATATCTTTGTCGTCTTAGTGGGATTGTCAAATTCCTGCATTATTCCCACAGAAATATGTATTTGCAACTTGTGGGTCTCCCACCCCATGAAACATTCTTTGTGTGATGTGTGTGATCACATTTTGTGAGGATGCTGTCATCCATTATCCTGCTGGTGATAAAACATGGCTCTGTCCTGCATTATCTGTGATTTATTTATACCTCACTGGTATGTTGTTATAATTAATGCCTTCTAGCTCTGTGGGTATTCGCTTCATTGGTCATCTCAAATTTCAGTGTTGTGTCCTTTCTGTTTGGTCACTGAGCATAACCACTGGTTAAATCTCATTCTGCCTGATTAGTACCTGTGACAACAATCGATCATTTCTATTTGAAGACTTAGTGGCAAAGTTGTTTAAAGTATTTGGTTAACTGAATTTCTTTGAGCTACCCTTTTATATTTAGATGGAGAACATGTTTTTACACCATATGAGCAGATGTACAGATGAACAAATAGGAGAAAAACACACCTACTTGCAACCTTTATTATACCCAATTAAAAAGCATATGCACACTTACATTTATTCTTATTTTTGCATTAGAACAATGATTTTAATTCAATCTGTGTTAAGTTGCTCTATCTATTATTACCAGGGTGGAATCGTGGTTTTTAACAACTCTCAAATTTGTTCCACTTAGTCATGTTTGTTTTGGTCTTTTTGATGTCAAATCGCCTTAACTTGCTTAGGATGACTTCTTCTGAGCTGGCCACTTGTTCTAAGAGCCAAAAGAACATCTCTGATCTAAGCAAAATTCAAAACATCCTAGCTCTTCTGATATCATTTAGTAAGAGAGTCCAGCTCCTCTCCTTTTAGGGGAGATGTACTAGAAACAAGGACTGGGCCAGTAGCACCCTCAAAGGAGGTGATGGGCCAACATGGTGCTGATGCTCAGAATCATATTTGTAAACATATTTCCTCTAAGGGGACTCGATTCTTATCCATTTACCCACATAGCTCTTATCTAGTACTCAATGCATCCTTAAATATTATTGTCCAATTTATTCTCTTCATATTAGAAAACTATCCTCTTCACTGCGGTCTCTCTTCCTGTTTCTCATATGACTGTGCTTGTTTTGAATTGGCCTCCAAAAGAGGTGATGGGCCAACATGGCGCTGATGCTCAGGATTATATTTGTAAACATATTTTTTCTAAGGGGACTCTATTCTTATTCATTTACCACATAGCTCTTCTCGATTACTCAATCCATCTTTAAATATTATTTTCCAACTTATTCTCTTCATATTAGAAAACTATCCTCTTCACTGCAGTCTCTCTTCCTGTTTCTCACATGCATCTGAACTGGAGGATGTAGATCCATGCAATTATAAGAATCATGGACAGACATAAGGGTTTACTTTTTTTGTTTTGTTTTGTTTTGGGGCCACACCTTTTCACTCCTGGTTATGCCCTCAGAAATCACTCCTGGCTTGGGGGACCATATGGGACGCCAGGGATTGAATCACGATCTGTCTTAGGTCAGCCGCATGCAAGGGAAACACCCTACCACTGCGCCACCACTCTGACCCCAAGGGCTTTACTTTTTATCTCTGACAGAGGGCACCTCACCTCACCCCTAGGCATTCTTGAACTCCAGGAGCCATTTTTGTGCTATGAAGGACTCCTAAGTGTCACTCAAAGAGCACCTGGATAGTAGGGGCAAGGCCACTCAACTGACCCTGTTCCAGTACAGAAGACTTTGGTGCCAGATGTCCCCTCCCTCTAGTCTCATCATTGGGGGATCTTCTATAAAACTGCTCAAAACGGAGAGTTTGGAGAGTATCCAGACAGGGAAGCACAAATGTGCCCCAGCCCTGGGAAAGAAACTCCATGCCCGTCAGCCCCTCTAAGTTCTTCACAGGACTCCTCACCCCATCTGTGTTATATAGATCTGCACTTTGAAACAGCAGTTTTCCTGGGTCCTGGGAAGCTAGAGAGGAAAAGGAGCCAAGGCAAAGCCACAGGAGCCTTTGGTTTGTAGCCAAGTAGAAAAGAAACATAGGTGACCTGAGAACGTGTTTATAACTGGACTCAGAAATGGGTATCAGTCGGCAGGGTCAGACCTTTCTGTTGTGGGCACCACCAGCTGCAGAGAGCAGGTATGAGAGTTACTCCCAGTGAGAGACCAAGTAGAATCCCAGCATCCTTAGGAGGAAGTATGAATAGCTAAAGGGAAAATGATAGTTGAGGGGCTTACACGTATACCCTAGATACAGCCTAAGCCGCCCTGTGAGCCTCTTCTCACACACAGAGGAGAATCCATGGGGAACCATGAAATTCCTGCGAATGCACAAGTGATACACGGGGGAGGGGGAAATGCTTTGCCAAAAATAAATGCCGTCTATCTCTTGTGGATTGCTGATCTTCTTCGCGACAGACAGTCCCTGGCTTTTCTGACTATTTTTGTATTAGCATTGACATGTTCTGTCTGGGTGGTTTCTTCATAGACTCAGCTATCAAAGCTGTTTAGATCTGTCTGCATATTTACTCCCATGATGGTCTAGATGGCTTGGATGGAAACGTATAGAAAAATTAAGATGCAAAGGTCATATGACTATGGATTCAGTGCAACCATAATCATCATCTTAGTGGGAAATAATTTTTAGCTACTGTTTATGTTTTGGCTTTGGGGTCACACCTGATGGTGCTCAGAACATGCCCTGAACTCAAGGATAATACCTGGTGGTGCTTGAGAAACTATATGGAGTCCCAAAGATCAAACCTAAGTTGGTTGTGTGCAAGACAATTACCATATTCCTATACTCTGTTTCTGACTCTTTGTAGCTATGACCTAAGTGGAGAAATTACACCACCTCTCTCTGAGCAGAGGAGTTCTCAGCCCAACTGCTTTCACCTTGTGACTTGACTTCAAAGAAGCTCATTTGACTAATGAATCAGAATCTATCAGTCTCTCTACACATTCCTACTATGATGTGGTCAAAGCTGACTTGTGTGCATCAAAACACATGGGCCTATAAATCTGTAGTTCTCTCTATTTTTCTTGCATGTGCTTGCTCACTCACTCACTCTCATTGTGTTGAAGAATGACCTTTCACCTTGGGGTCCAAGGATTCCTTTTAGACTTAGCTAAGTTAACCAGTTGTGCAACCCCAGGCAAAATCGTTTCCTCTTCTGAGCCCCTGTATCTCTACACAGAGATAAAGAAAGCATAAAAAAGAAAAGCATAAAAAAAGAAAGCATAAAAGTGAATTCATTAAATGTACAAACATTGGCCCTGCAAGTGTGCCAGCTAATGTTGTACTAGTGGAAGGCACACTGCTCCCATACATTCTTAATTTCAAACCAATTCAATGCATTGTCCCTGCCCCCACAGTATCCTCTTTTGAATTCCTTCAAGTTCTGAGGACAATGGGAACATACTAGGAGGAGTTGGGAGACTTATGCTGGCAAGACCATGGAGAAGGTATGACTTAAACAAGGTTTTAAAGACTTGTCAAAACTCTGGGGAAGACAACAAGGAGAAATCAAGATGCCTTTGACTTTTCAGCATTCAGGAATGGACTCCTGTGAGGGTCCCTAGATATTTGCAGCATAGAGAGGGCAGAGAGGATGTGGTTGGGAGATGCCATATTTCCCAATAAAGGCTTGAGACACAGGAAAATGTGTGGATGGTTGTAAACAGGAATCTTGGGCCGGGGCATCAATCTCCTCCTCCCTTTATATGAGGATACATACTTAGCTGATCATGGAGTGACCCCCCCCACATCTATGTCATTTTGGCAGGTATTAAACTACCCTTTCTCTGCCCCATGGGGATGGTTGGAGAAGGTTTTTTTCTTTTTTTAACCTTCATCCAAAATCTGGAGAGGAAGAGGGATCTCCATGCCCCAAGTCTGGGTAGGGCAAGAGAGGCAAATGCAGCAGGAATAATCCACTCACAGTTGGGCCTTTCCATAACAGGCCAGAAACTCAGACCTCTAGCTGTTCACCCACAAGCCAGTGGCTCCACCACATGGAATCATGAGCCAAGATAACAGCTTCCCCTATGGGTCTTTAAAACAGTCTTTATTGGGAAAAGCAAAGCCCATCCCCAAGGGGAGGGGAAAAAATCAGATGAGGAGGCAATGGGGAAACATCTTTTTAACATGTAAACCAAAGGAACCAACTGAGAGACAACAAATTAGAAGGCAATATGAGGGCCAAGCCAATACTTTTATAAGGTAAAGTCAATGGCAAAACTTAAGCCCCATTGGATGGTTCTTGATCTATCTCTCCATAATTCTTTTTTATGTCAAAGAAATGGAACTCTCTTCTCAGTCTGCACTTTCAAACCTGCCCAACAGTGCCCCCTGAACCAGTGCCAAATTCTTCCTGCTGCCAGGTCAGCTGAGTTGTGTGTTTTCCCAACCTAAGCCCAGGTAAGCTCCCAACAAAAGTTTTCTGAACAGAAGTAAAGAAGGAGAATAGCAAAGCAGGGCGAAAGAAAGAGGAAGACTCAAAACACAGGGTGGAGACATAATAATAAAAGAAAACCTGGCAAACAAGAGACAACATCATCCGAATATTTCACCGTAACTCCCACCCACTCAGGATCATTTTTATGCTCAATTCTTCATGATTAGTGTGTTGAGGAGAGACAGCAATAAGGAATATTTGTTATGTAAATGATTAGGTCTTTTTTTGTTTGTTTTGTTAATGGGGTGCCACACCCAGCAGTGTGCAGGGCTTACTCCTGGTTCTGTGCTCAGGGACCACTCCTGGTAGGACTTGGGGGAACACATGTGGTGCTGGGGATAAACCTGGGTCAACAACATGCAAAACAAATGGCAGGTCCTCTGTCCTTTTGCTCTGGCTCCTTGAAAGCCAAGTCAAAGAATGGGGGAATTGGTCAGAAATGTGGGACTCTTAGGAATCCCCTTATAATAACAGATCAGTAGGGAATTCCTAACAGTTCCACATTTCTGACCAATTCCCCCATCCTTTGACTTGGTGAGATTTTATTAATAGATTTGGGGAGGGCCCGGAGAAATAGCACAGTGGCGTTTGCCTTGCAAGCAGCCACTCCAGGACCTAAGGTGGTTGGTTTGAATCCCAGTGTCCCATATGGTCCCCCGTGCCTGCCAGGAGCTATTTCTGAGCAGACAGCCAGGAGTAACCTCTGAGCACCGCTAGGTGTGGCCCAAAAACCAAAAAAAAAAAAAAAAGATTTTGGGAGCTTAAAGCAGAACAGAGTAATCTCCAAGAGAGACACAGAAAGTAGCACAAATGGTTGTTTATGGATAATGCAGTCATGACTCTTGTTCTCTGAGGCTTTTCCTCCATCTAGGAGGATGCCTTTACAACTAAAATAGGGAGGTAATTTTAGGAGAACATAAATTGCAGCAGTAATAATAAATAACACTAATCTATTATTTATAGACATAACAAGTTTTCCTCTTTCTATAGAGAGTTTGAATAATGGGAAAATGGGCAGAAAATAGCTTCAAAGTCTAACTTGGCCTTCTGAGCATGACTATTCACATTCAATTCAACTGTATTGATATGACCTACATGGAAGTTTCAGTTATCAGATGTGACCAGGAGTAGGATAAACACTGGTGGCCCCAAGTGGTGACTGCAGAACCCCCACTTGGCCAGTGCTGCCTCAGAGCAGATATGCCCTTGGAAACCCTTGGCTTTCTCATTGCCATCCATACCCCCCAAAGTCGCATCTCCAGGCCTTTCCTTGTGGCTGGGTTCGAGCCATTTGCTGAATCTCCTGACCTGTTTCTTGCTGTGTAAGAGGCTGAAAGAGAACAAGGCTGACTGGGTACATGCATCTTTCCAACCTCCAAAATAAGCTTTCTCTGAGAAGTGCTGAGGGTTCTCTGGAGCAGAACCCTCAGACATAGCCAAACTTCAGGTCCCCAAAGTGGAAAGTGACCTTGAAGCTCTGGAGCCCCCATTTCCCACCTTCTTCAGCTCTGGGCAGGCTAAAGACCCAAGGGAAGCAGGAAGGCTGTCCCAGGAGGGAGCATAAGATGAGAGCCTTGCACATCTTAGCTGATAGGGGCTGGTCACACGCTCAAGCTTCTGCTGGCTCCTAGGTATGTCCCAGACAACCCCATAGTTCTGAATCCAGTCCCTCTGCCCCTCCTATCCCTTCCATTCTGCTCCTGGCACCCCTGTCTCATGGTCAACCTTTCCAGATCAACAACTCATTTTCTCACTGCCACTGAGGTTCCCAGCCTCTCGTGGCCTTGCTTCCTTTCCAGCCTGCTGATCCTTGGGCTAAAGGAAACTGCTAGTTCTAAAATCACCAGGCTCTGTGATGGTAGTAGGGCTCTCAAGAGCTCCTTGGGATGAAGGGAAAGACAAAAGGTAAAGGGATGTAGGCAGGTATGGGGAGAAGAGTGGTATCGAAAGTCAGATCCACTTCTTACTGCCACATCCCCAGAATATTTCTGTTAATGAATGGATTTGCTTTCCTAAGATCTAAATTGCAAACCATTGATACTGTTCTTAAAGGAGAAAGATATGGGATGCATGCTGGGAACAGGGGTGGAGGGAGGACAACACTGGTGGTAGGAATGCCCTAATTCATTGTCACTATGTGCCTTAAATATTACTTTGAAAGATTTGTAATTCACTTTGACCACAATAAAAATTTATGGATAAAAATGAAGTGACATTAAACAAGGGACTGGAGCATTGGCACAAGCAACAGGGCATTTGCCTTGCACATGCTAACCTAGGATAGTCTGTGGTTTGATCCCTGGTGTCCCATAAGGTCCCCCAAGCCAGGAGCGATTTCTGAGCGCATTGCCAGGAGTAATCCCTGAGTGTCACCGGTTGTAACTCAAAAACCCAAAGTAAAAAGCGATATTAAACAAAGTCATAGGTGATGACCACTATGCCACTTTGCTTATGTCAGGGGCCTCTAGCTGGCAAGTTCAGATATGAAACAGATGGAGCCAGTGGTCATCTATGACTTGAACACCGTGTCCTCCAAATCATTGCATGTTGTATCATATGTCAGAGAGCCTTTCAAAATATTTCAAGTTTTATTACCATCATTGCCATTATAACGATAAAATAGTATGAATGATTATACTTTCAGGGTACAGAATTACACCTCCATCTCTGCCAACATGCCCAGATCCCACCAGAATGGTCACTTTTATGTACTTATTTTTTGGGGCCACTCCTATTGACTCTCAGGAGTTACTCCTGGCTATGCGCTCAAAAATCACTCCTGGCTTGGGGGGACCATATGGGACGCCGGGGGATCAAACCGCGGTCCTTCCTTGGCTAGTGCTTGCAAGGCAGACACCTTACCTCTGACGCCACCTCTCCAGCCTCACAATTGTTACTTTTAGTCCATTTCTACTCTGCTCTTGACACTCCTCTCTGTGTAACTCAGTTCTGCCAAAGTATGCGAGGCCCAGCAGACAAGGCTTTGAAAAGATGCTTTTCTTTAAGCCTGTTTTAATAAACTGGGAGGGTAGAGCAGCTAGGGGCTTTATGACAAACCTCTAGGCCTGGAGAGGAAGAAAGATGGAGAGAAATATGGGTTTGGGACCAAGGTAAAGTCAGATTGAGGACCCCGTACAAGAAACAGGTAAACAAGGTAAAATGGTAAAACATTCAGGAAAATATAATTGAAGCCTGTAGAAATCAAAGAGTAAGCTGCAGACAGGAGTAGAAACTGTGCTCCAGTCCTCTGCTTTACCAACTGCCTCTCACAACTTCCACTTCCCAAACTCTACCTTCAGCTCCCACCACCAGCCTCACTTGGGGTGGAGTTTTAGATTCCCACCTAAACTATCAACCATTGACAGTTGATCGAGGTCTTATATGAAGGGTCAGAACCTTTTATGTTTGGTGTTGCAGGGGTAATACAGTCATGTAGGACAAGAAGCTCTATGGACAGAGTCCAAAAGCTCATTCTCACTGGACACATCAACATGAGATCAACCTGTATCTATCTTATTCCCTTTTGACTTCTTTCCTCTAGCAGATACAACAAAAGGCAAGCTTTCATCTTTCCTGTGAATATACTCCACAACTTCTCTACCCATTTATCTACTCTGGGACCAGGGGTAGTTGTGAATGGTCTGCAGTGAACAGAGATTTCTATGTCTTTTTGAGTTCGTGTTTTATGTTCTTAACATGATACTAAGGAATGGGCTTGCTGGCCATAGGAGTCTCCACACTGTTTTCCATAGATGCTAAACCAGACTAGAGTGTTCCCACTGTGAGGCTGAAGAAATTCCCATTTATTGTAAATACTCCATTTTGGTTTTTCCATTCATCCTCTGACACTTGGGCTATCTCTCTCCTGTTTGAATGAATTTCATTAGCTTCTCACTCATGACGAAATGGAGTCTGAAGAATGTTCAGAATAACACCCCACTGGCCACACAACC
Organism: Suncus etruscus; assembly: GCF_024139225.1. Classification (NCBI taxonomy): domain Eukaryota; kingdom Metazoa; phylum Chordata; class Mammalia; order Eulipotyphla; family Soricidae; genus Suncus; species Suncus etruscus. The sequence goes on from NC_064867.1 coordinate 41,434,286, forward strand.
GTAAATAGCGGCATTCTGAGTGGAACTCAATGATGCAAATCTAACACTATGTTCTTCTGCACCTCTGAGACTCTCCCTACCTCCCCAGAGAATCTTGCCAACATTGGCCTGGCAGATAGCAGAAAGTCCTGCACTTGCTTTCTTCCCAGGTAGAAAGAGTGTTTCCTAACCTTATAAATCAATCTAGTTTGCAACTGTAAAGTTTTATTTACTTGCTAGGAGGAAGGCATTTATTCAAAGCAATTTTATTATAGTGTGAGTAGCTGGCATCATTGGAATAACAAGTGTGCTTTTCCCAAACCCAGAGATCCTTATTGGAAATGTGAAATGTAAGAACAGCCTAACCGAAGAGAATCATTGCTCCCTGGAGATTTGGGGTGAAATGGCACGGGCACTGCTGCTTCTGTTTGAAAGCAAAGTCAAACAACACAGCTTCCTGGGCTCCCTCACCTTTTGAAAAATGCCAGCTCCTGTCCCCAGCTCCCAATGGAACACCAGGTATTTGTCAGGTGCCCTTTGCCTGATTTTCTCCACATCCCCTCAGGCTGCAGAGCTCAGGACTCCATCTCCTCACTCACTGAAAGTGTAGAGTTGGGAGAGAACTCGGGTAACCTGGGGGTGAAATTGTACACCCACAAAGGTATCCTGGTGTCCCATCTGAGTTTTCCTTATCAAAAAGGAATATTAGAATGAATACACAGGCCTGGGATTGGAGCTACTTACTGGAACAATGTAACTTGAGGCCACAGAACCCCAAGTGTTGCCAGCAGAGCCCAGAGAGTGGAAGAGGGCAGTAGGATGCTTCATCGGAGCATCTTAGAGTGCACAGTCCTCCAGACTGGCCACACACTAGGCCCCAAACCCTGAGCAATCCTGAGCTGAGTGGAGGACACAAAGTGATGAGCTGGGATGGGGGTGTCACCTCAGCTACTACGAGCTGCTCTGGCCTCTGCTGGAGTGTAGATATGACACCAGCACTGGTAATAGTGGCCCCATGACCTTCAGCATGTAGGGTATCCATACACCAAGCTAAGACCCTACATAAGCTCACCCAGATTTGTGGAGCCCCCCTCTCCTAAGCAGCACTGCACCCCATGGAAAGTGAGGGGAAGCGATGAGGGAGGCCTTGATGCCACTTGTTGAAAGAACATTCAAGAAGTGATCACTCAGCATGGACCAGGGGTTCTTTTAACCCAGTGCCCACAGATGCTCCGTCTCTGAGGAGATTATGGTCAGTGAAGTGAAGGGATCATGGTCAGTGAGATGAGATCATGTCAGTACAGTGAGGGAAATTATGTTTATAAGATGAGGAGATCAGAGCAAGGAAGCATGGAAAGCAGCTGAAAGAGATATAGAGAGCTCCAGAGATAAAGAGGAAGAAATCCAGAGGAAAGCAGCTGAAAAGAAACTACTTTGGAATAAGCTTAGCATAGAAGCCATGTGAGGAAAAACATATGGTGGATATGGCCATAGAATAAACCAAGCTGTATCTGAAAAAACTTTAAAAAAAAATAAAGATGAGGGGATTATGGCTGAGTGAGGTGGGGTTCAATCATGAGGTGAGGGAACCAGAGTTGGTGAAATGAGGGGTCTGTGAACAGTATGATGAGGGGCTCATGATTAATAAGTTGAGGGGATTGTGGTTTGTGAGGTCAAGACAATGCTGCCTAGAAGATGAGCCACAAACAAGACTATATCAGATGTGATTGCTAATTTGGGGCCTGTCATTGCTGATCCTTGGGAAGTTACTATTTCCTGTGTCAGTGACCAGAGACACAGTGCAAGCCACAAGGAAAATGGTGGAGGGAAGGTTCGAGAAGATGCAACAGCACCAGGTGAGCATGAATCTCCCCACCCTTCTTACACTGCTCTTTCATAACCATGACCTGAATCCATGAATCTTGCTCCTCTCTCAGTTAGATTCAGTGGTTCCTCGGTCTTAAAAAGGAAGACAAGATGAAGACATAGAGTCAGGCTTGAGGAGCTGCAGTTGGCACCTAGCAGGGCCATGTCCAAAAGTGTGGAACCCCTCTTATTCGATAGAAACCCAGGACTGGGCTGGCATTCTTTGCCATGGCTGCCACTGTTCCTGGTTATTGTTTCTATCCCCTGATGTGGTGTTTGCTGATGTGGTCAGTGCCTTGCTCTGTGGCAGCGTCCCACCTCTTGGTCATTCCCTTGCTATGGAAATGCAGGTAAAGGTGAGTGAGCTCCCAGCTTTCTCTGAGACTGGTGATTCTCAGTGGAGATCTGAGCCCCCTCAGTTCTGATGTGACATCCAGTTCTTCCCTGGGCTGAAGCACTCAGGAGGGAGCAAAGGATATGCCCAACTGCCTCCCTGGGGACAGCCAGAGCTCAGGCTTCAGTCTCCTTCTCAAAGGCTGCTTATTGCCTCTTCTCAACCTGCCAAATCCTCCATCGACTGCTGTTTAGCTTTCATCAGAACTTAAATAGTATTTAAGTGGACTAAATGGTGTTTGTATCTAACAGTGTTGTGGGTTGTTTATCAGTTTCCCAAAACGTTAATGGTATTTTGTGTTTAAAAACAATCAGAAGGGGCCGGAGCGATAGCACAGTGGTAGGGCATTTGCCTTGCACATGGCTGAACCAGGATGAATGCGGGTTTGATTCCAGGCTTCTCATATGGCCCCCTGAGCCTACCAGGGGCTATTTTTAAGCCCAGACCCAGGAGTAACCCTTGAGCACCACAGAGTGTAAACCTAAAACAAAATAAAACAAACCAAAAACAAACAAGCAGAAAACCAAACATTTAGCATCTCCCTGGAAAAAATCTTTCCCTAGAGGCAATGCTGGGACTTGGGGAAACTGGTGAGAATTTTTCTCTGGTCTGACTGAGGTCTACTGGGACACAGCTCTGGATGGCCTCACCTTAGTTAGATTTGGGGTAGCCTGTCTGAAGAGCTCCTATTCTGAGCCCTACAAGCAGGCTAGTCTCTGGGTAGCTAGACTTGATTCTTGTCTCGAGGGGCTAGCCATGGCTTCTCATCCTAAAATGACTAGCCCTTTGTTTAGCCCTGAATAAAATGACCTGTGGAGCTCTGAGCTTTTAGGATAACTCCTGTTTTTAACAAATGAGAGTTAAAAGCATCTGTGTGATGAGATGCAGCCTATAATCCACCTCCACTCAACTAACCACTTTGTTGTGAAATTATAGGCCCTGGTCCTACTGATGGAGCTCTTAGAATTAATTATTTGAGAACCTTCACCTGAAATATTCCATTGAGTGGTTTAATGGCCACAGAACCTCTGAGTCCAGAGGGAAGTCGATTCTGGGGTCTTTGTTTTATTGTCTCAGCTAGGGCTGGAGGAGACAGTCTTGTCTTCAGCCAGCTTTAGTACCTCTGAGAACAGTTGTTGCATCTCAGCAGACCTCTAAACTTACAGATAGACTTAGCAGGTATGTGTCAGCCCCTCCTTCTTCTCTGGAATTATGCCCTAGGCCTGCTCGACCTAAATAACAGATGTGGCTACCAAAGTTTTGGTTTCTAGAACAGAACCTTGTGACAGGGAGAAAAAAATTGTGCCACAGAGAGAAAGTGGGGATAGAGGAAGCCTGGAGCCTTCTGTGCATTAAGGAGGAAAGCCAAGTCAGGTGCTCAGGTCAGAGGCAAGTTTTCTGTCTGGTGTCTGCTGGCTCCAGGAGCTCACAGAGAGAGGACAGACACACAGAAGAAAGGAGACCATGTAGGCCAAGCACAGGTGGAAAGAGGATAAAATCCCACTAACCCATAGAATTGTGGGGCAGCTGTAAAAACTAAACTTCCAATAGTTATTCTAAGTCCAAAGATGAGCTTTTTTTATGCAGTGCTTTATAGTCTACAAAATGTTTGCTTCCTACCCTCTCTCTTCCCCCATCCCATTAGCTTGGAAACATGGGTTACCAGTTGGAATTTGAAGTATATTCCTATCACCTCAATTCTGTCATTACCTTGCTGAAGTCTTAGCCCTAGTACTTCAATATAAGTGTTATCCTGTGTGATGAAGCCATGATGGGGCTAGTGGCGCTCTAAAACAACATGGCGGCCTGGAGTCATGCTGGAGTTGATGAGTCTCTAGTCCAACATGGTGGTGTGGAGACACACTGGAGCCTGAGAGCAATACCCCCACAGGATGGGAGAGTAGCCCAGGCAGTAGTTGGGTATTATTTTCTCCTCCTTGGATACAGGAGACAGGGTTGTGAGAAGACTCAGGATTCCTTGGGCTTTGTTTTGTTTTCATTTCAGGACTGTGGTTATTATGTAGTGGTTGTCTTTATTGCTGTAGTGCTTTTTAGATTTTTTTTTTGTATTGTTGTATTTCTCTCCCTTTTTCCCTTTCTTCTCTCAACTTGATATTTATAGCCTCTAGAAGAACTTTGCCCATTTTGTGCTTGTTTGATTTTTACCCCATTTTATTTTTTTCTTTTCTTCAAACAGAACTACATAACTTGAACCATCTTGTGCCACCTCTCAAATTGAGGGGGAAATAATGGAGGGTACCAAGACCAAACAGTTGTATGATCACTAAGTATTAATAAAAATAATCAGACTTAAACACCAAATCCAAAGCCAACGACAACAGAATCGATACCCAATCTACAGCAAGCTAGACACAGAGGGGACCACTTATACTAGCAGTCTGGGGGGTAAGGGAAAGATATATGGGATGCATGCTGGGAATGGGGGCAGGATGGGGTGGGTGGAGGGAGGACAACTTTGGTGGTGGGAATTCCCCTGATTCAATGTCAATATGTACCTAAAATATTACTGTGAAAGATATATAATCTACTTTGGTCAAAATAAAAATTATAGGGACCGGAGAGATAGCATGGAGGGTAAGGCGTTTGCCTTTCATGCAGAAGGTCATTGGTTCAAATCCCAACATCCCATATGGTCTCCCGAGCCTGCCAGGAGCGATTTCTGAGCATAAAGCCAGGAGTAACCCCTGAGCAATGCTGGGTGTGATCCAAAAAACAAAAACAAAAACAAAACAAAACAAAACAAAAAATTATAAATAAAAATATTTTTCACTGTTAAATTATAAAACAAAAGGTAACTTTTGTTGCTAGAATAATAATTTAAAAAACTAGAGAAGAGTTGACTCAATAGATACAACCAGGAAAGAGCCAGTGACATTTAATGCTCTTGGTGACTATAGACATCCAGTGTGTTTCCATCACCTCAGAAACTGAAGACAGCAGGGACAGATGAAACTGCTGTCCAAAGCCACTACTAGCGAGTATTGAGCACCCTATTGGGCAAGGCTGCAGTTGGGCCCTCCAGGCTGACCTCTTGAAAATACTTGGTGGTACAAAGCTTCATTTTCAACCAGAAAATCAGCCCCCATGTATCTGGAAATTTTTTCAGTCCTTAAGAATCTGGCTCCATTCATGCTGCTGGCTGGTCAGTGGTTGGCAGCCCATGGTCATCTCAAGGTGGACCAGCTGTCATCTGTGCTTCCCAGGGAAATCGGGTGCAGACACAGCTGAGGTTTGGGGCTCAAAATTAACTTTTGCATACTTGGTGACTAAGAGACACAGAAGGTTCGAATGCTCTTATATAATGCCATGAACCAGGTGCTGAAGCTTTTTGCAGGGAAATTACTCAGCCATCAAACCAAAAGGGGTAACTTGGGGGTGGGTGCAGATACATCAGAGGACTAAACTCAGAGCTGAGGCTGTCTGCCTCCAAAACTCACAAAACTGTCTTTTAATTTGCTTTCCCTCATGAAAGGGTTGTACAGAATTGAATTTTCACTTTGGGGGGCCCTCACTGAGGTCAGCAGGTGGGGTCTTGGAGTGTTAGAGGCAGTAGCGGGTGGGGAAAGCTGGGATAAGGAGAGGGATAGTGATGAAATGGGGATTTCTTTCAAAGTCTGAAGATGCCATGATAGTGTTTGCACCAGAACAACAGGATCAGACTTTCCTAAGTGCTTTTGCATCCTCAGGGTTGACAGAATGAGACAGTCACTCAGACACTTCAGAGCAACTCTGCCTATGAGATGAGGAGGCAGAAGTTGAAGTCTAACCTGCCCGAGTGCAGTTGGGGTAGAGTTTGGGAACCATGTCTGGGCCAAAGGTGGACATCCCATTTCCCTTGGTTCCTAGATGGGATTTGGAACTTGTTTTATGCTCACAGCTCTGGAACCTGCCTTCATGTCAATGTTCTAAGTTTGTGTATATTACGGTCACCTAGTCCCACCCACCTTAGGATGGTAGGCTTCGTTTAGAGATGCCTGTAACAGAGCTGGAGAGGAAGGACAGTAGGTAGGTACTTGTCTTGGATGTGGTTGACTTGGGTTCAAGCCCCAGCACGCCATATTGTTTTGTAGGTACTAAAGGAGTGATCCCTGAGTGCAAAACCAGGAATAGCTTCTGAGCAACTTCAGGTATGGCCTAAAAATCAGCAAACAAACAAAACAAAACAAAACAAAAATAATAAATCACCATTAAAAAATCCCTCTAAATCTCAAAGGTTTCCCCCTTGTCCCTGCATCCTTGAAAAGGACACACCCATGGGACACCGTGGAAGGAAAGCAATATGGAACTCAAATGGAAAGTACATCCTGCATACAGTTTTTGAGTCCTCCCTGCTCACTGCTTTAAGGCTCAAATTGCTGAGATTGTCTCTAGGACATAGTGGCTGCTCATTCAATATTTGTCTATCTCTGAAAGTATTGGGCGAAAACCCAGCAGACTGAGTAATGATGACCATAACACGGGCTATTATTTACATAGAGTGTTTCAGTGATTACAAGACAAATGTCACCCTATTACACCCCCTGGCTACTGGGGATTTGTCAGGGAACCTTTGACAGGCCAGAGCAGCTTGAAGTGGCCCTGTGACAGTGAAAGAAGGATCTTGCAATGAGAAATTCAGTAGCGCTTACCCCAGAAAGCGTAAAGGCTAACCCTACTGCTGCAATCATATTACCTCAGCTACAGTGAGAATGTTTGAAGATGCTTCGGTAAGTGACTGATGAAAACAGAGAAGCCACATGACCTGAGCCTATGCCAGGGAGGCAGGAATGCAAGAGATTGCTCACAGAAGACTCTCCTTAACCCCTCCTTGGCCTCAGTCATGGTCTCTCACTATTGCTTACTAAATTTTAGGTTTAAGAATTGGAGAAATTGGGGCTGAAGTACAGTGGGAAGGGTGTTTGCTTTGCATGTAGCCAATCCAGGTTCAATCCTTGGCATCCCATATGGTTCTCAATTCAAAGAAAGTGATCCCTGAGTGAAGAGCTAGGAATAAGTTCTGAGCACCACCATATATGGCCCCAACAACAACAACAACAGCAGCAGCAGCAAAAGGAATTGGAGAAATTGGGTCCAAAAGATAGTTCAGTGGGTAGGGCATATGCCAAACATGTCATTTCTTTAGTTTAAATCCTTTAGTTCAAATGTATGTGGACAGGTATTTTCTCTGAATCAATAGGATTTTATTTATTTATTTATTTTTGGGTTTTTTTTGGGAGGGGCACATCCATTGACACTCGGGGGGTACCCCTGGTTATGTGCTCAAAAATTGCTCCTGGCTTGGGGAACCATATGGAATATTAGGGGATTGAACTGCGGTCCGTCCTAGGATAGGGCAGGCAAGGCAGATGCCTTACAGCTTGCGCCACCGCTCCGGCCCCGATCTTAAAGTTTTAAAGGAAGAACACGAACTTCGTTCTCCACTACCACAAATCATGCAGTTGACTTTCCCACATTTGGGGAAATCAAGGGGTCAGCACATCTGGAATTCAATGGATAAGCCTCACCCTGGGAAAACCACCTTAATGATCATGGTATCTCTCCTGTCAGAAGATATATTTTATTTCTAGTCTTTTATCATTCTGAAGCTTTTCTTAATTAATGTCATCCCATTCATTTAGCTTTGCTTCCATTTGTTTGCCCAATGGCATTGAACCATTGGTAAGTGCTCAATAGAGAAGGGTAGAAGGAAGTTAGAAGGACCAGACAGATGGACAAACTAAGAGATATTCATGTCGAACACATCTTCCCTGTAGGGACTGACCCTATTAACCCAGATTTGGGGAATGGAGTCATTTTTGAGAAGAAACTTTGGGATTGAATCATAGTGGATTACAAAGCTTTGATGATGGAGTTTCAGGCATACGGTGTTCCAATACCAATCCTTTCACCATATTTTCACTTTTCTCCATCAGTGTCCCCAAATTTTTTCTCATTCTTCAATCTGCCTTTCTGACACACACTTTTCTCATTGTCTTTCTTCCCCACTTTAAGGCACTGTGGTCTACAATCCTATTCCTGAGAGGTTATCATTAATATCACTTCACCTCCTTCCATCATTCAGTCCTCTTCCACATTACCACAGTACTCTATCATTGCCATAGTAACCTCTTTCCTGGCTGATCCTACCTTGCCCATCCTTGAAAGCTTCCTAGTAAGGACCAAGTCTCCAGTTATTATCTCTATTGCCTTTGGATTTTAGTTATTTTCCTATTATGTCTCTATATGTCCTACATATGAGTGAGATTATCTAGTATCTTTCCTTCTCTCAGGAAGCAGAGTTTTGATCATGGGGATTTTGTCCTGTTTTATAGAGAAATAAGTCAGGGGGGAGCCTCACAGACTCTGGGGGAGATTGAAGCACAAGGTGCTTTTAAATCCTTCAGGGCATTCTAAACTAGGCACAGAGACAGTCTGTGACTGTGACCCTCTGCTGTCTATGTGTTACAGCTGGTTCTCTGCCCAGCAGCACTTTGTCATCTGAGCTCCTGTGACTCTCTATCAGGCACCCCATTGCAGAAAGAAATATAAGTGAGAAGAGAGAAAGGAAGGTGCACGTGGCATGAGCAAATCCAATGAATTTATGTTGTTCTCTCAAAACTAAAGGTGCTTTGATTTTTTTTGAATCATTCACACTGTTAGATAAATAAAATAGATGAAGACATACATTTCTTTTTTAACTTTATTTTGAAAAACTCTTTGGACAGTCTTTATTTACTTACCAGAGCCAGGCTGGAGAAGGGCTGAGGATTCATACAGAGAATTCAGTTCTGGGGTTCATAATTTATAATTGGGTCAAGTAGTTGTTAAGAAATGGAACTAGGGGTCAGGGCAATAATACTGGGGGACATGGCCAGCCTCTCCCCAGCATCCCATGTGGTCCTCCATGAATCTCCAGGAATAATTCCTGAGAGCAGTCAAGAGTAACCCTTTAGCACCACTGGCTGTGGTCCTAAAACAAACAAAAAGAAATGAAACCGGGACAGGTTGCCTGAGCTAAAACTGAGGAAAAGGGAAGGATCTGTGTCTGACCTCCCCAGATCTATGTTGGATTCAGCACTGTCATTTTTTTTCATGTCTCTCTTTCAGGACTTGCACCTGCCATGTTGGTATCTGTGATCAAATAGCTTGTGACATTGAAGCTTAAGTAGCAAGCTATTAATAAGAACAACTGTGGTCCAGTATTTTCCATAGAACTAATAATAATTCTTCTGCCTGAGTAACTATAAGAACAGCTGGCGCTTCTTAGAAAAAGGTGGAAGGAATTGAATTTCTCACAGTGGATTCATGGCTTATAGGAGATCTTGCTTAGTTTCTATTTTTCTTCAGGACAGTTTTTTTTTTTCTGGCTTTCCAAGGAGAAGTAGCAGGCAGCACCATTAGATGTTCCAGATTCTGGCCCAAATTTTGCTGTATCTCTTTCTACCCCCTGCTCTTTTCTGTTTCTCTTTCTCAGTTCTGACCAGGTCCTCAATTCTGTTCTTTGCAGTTCCACAAACTGGAGAAAATGCTAAAAACCCAGAGTAGTAGAGAGCAGGGCAGAAGGGAAGATTCTCTCTAGCAAAACTCAGGATAAAGTGCAGATGATAAACCAAAGCATCTTTGTCTTTTCCTTCTTTTTTTGGCTATGGGGCCATGCCCAGCAGTGTTCAGGGTTGACTACTGTCTCTGCACACAGGGCTGACTCATGGATCTGTGCTCAGGACTAACTCTTGACTCTGTGCTCTGAGATTACTCCTGACAGGACACAGGGTACAGAAGATCAAGAGTGAGTTAGTAGCATGCCAGGCAAGTGCCCTGCCTGGCTGTATTGTCTCTCTAGCCCTGCCACCTTTCCTACTTCTGCCCACCTATCTATCTTCTCTGAAGAGCTTATTCTAAGACTGGATGCCCAAGATTGCATGGTCATTTATTTTCGAAACTCTTTCAGTCGTGGCCTGAAGAAATCAATTTCTCACTCACGGATGGGCTGGTTTTTCTCCTTGGCATCAAGTAATTGGCTTAGACTTACCCTGGTGGTGGGGGAGATAGATTCTATCCTTTGAACTAGAATAAAATATTTCCATGGCTTGGGGAGAGAAGGGGAAGCATTGTTGTTCCATGTTTAAGTGGAGGACTGCCTGGTGAAGGGGTCTAGCTCTGAGATCTGCTCTTTCCATTCTCATTTCTGCCCCTACGAGGGTTCTGAATTCTTTGCGTGGCTGGGGCAGGGATTTCTCCCATAGAGGAGAACATTGATTTAAAGTGATACCACTGGCTTCTGGCAGGCCTATGTAATAAATGCCTCACACCCTGGCGGGACAAGGAGGAGTTGGACAAGGGATGCACGAATCTTGAGACGAAGGAACTATGAAGGGAACCTTCTACACTTGTACTCTGACTTGGTGACCTTGTGACCTGATATTCAACTGTGGGGGGTCCTAAGTAGGGGGTCTGTCTCTAGGGGTTCCAGCCATTGGACACCCCTGGCAGTCAGGTAAGCTGACTCTGTGCTGACATCATCACAGGACCACCTATCTGCACCCCATTCTGTTTATAGAGGGCACGATGGTGCTGCCAACATACAGTGGTAATGATTTTCATGAAATGGCCATATGATGACCTAAGTTGCCTTCTTTGCTCATGGTGTTCTGGCATGCCCAAAAGTCTGGGCTTCCTTGGTGGATAGGACAGTTCTTCCTGGCAGCAAGTACATTCAAATCTTTCCTCCATGCCTCTCCTCATCCCTTTCTCAGTCTCTGCCCATTCCCTTCTCTCCTCCCTGGCCTCCTCCTCTCCCTCCGCTGCCTTACAATGCTTTCACTATGCCCTGGACAGGGCAGTAGTGAAGCAGACCTCCAGTCTGCACAGACCCCGTCTCTTTCTGCAGCTGCTGTTTTGGGGCGCTGGCTTCCTGCCATGCTCAAGCTGAACGTGGCAAGTACCAGACCCTGGGCTGTGCCCCAGGACCTGAGCCACAGATAACTATCTATGGCAACTCCAAAGTCAGCCCCCCAGCTGGGTTGTAGGCAATAAATCTCTCTCTCTGTAAAGGGGGCAGTGTGCCCTGAAATCCATGCCTTAACCCTGGCTGCCTTCATTTCTCCCACATTGTATTATTGCTCTTTAAGAGAGAATCCACAGGCATTAACAAGGTATTCTGGGCGCCTGAGTTCTGAATATTAGAATATTCTCAAATTCTCCCAGGGAGGACGAAGAGAAAAACAGGAGCCAGAGGACTGATTTTCAAGATGGTGTGGAAGGTATTTCTCTTTTTACACCTCATAGGTACTCAACTCGCAGCATTTAAATTCTTAGTCCTTCATTTTAAAGACAGCTGTGCAATTCCCTACAGTTAAAAGGTTACATTTATTGCCTTCATATTAAAGAATAGAACTGAGATCACCAGAGAGAGCTAATTTAATGTTTCACCTAAAACCTAGATAGAAATAACATTAATAGTATTTATGAAGACATATTCTGTGGGCTAGGCAGCCTTTGGCATTTCTTTCTCTTGATCTGCTCGCTTAACATCTAAAACAGTTGCAAGAGAGTTTCCGTTAGCTGACTTTTAAAAATAAGGAAAACCAAAGTTGAGTGAATTTGGCATGCTCTTCTTTTTAATACTCTGGATTCATGGGTTGGAAAATAAGCATTCCTTCACATCCTGTATGAATATACGTGTGGCTTCATTAATCCTGCAATAGGTAGGACTAAACTGAATACAAGTAGAACGTGGCTTCTTTCAAGATAAACTTATCTTCTTTTGGTGTGTGGGTAAGTCAGCCTGTTCCTGCATGGATCTGTGTACATAAACACAATTACATATTAGTTTTACTTGGGTCAAAGTTAGGGATGGACAGACATGATTATCTCTAAGGAATAACCCAGAGGATAACGCAGAGAAAGAGAGCTTTTATTTTTAAACTGGATATGCCATTATGTTTTAAAAACTGGTTATAAGGGGCCAGAGCCATGGCGCTAGAGGTAAGGCATCTGCCTTGCAAGTGCTAGCCTAGGACGGGCCATGGTTTCATCCCCCGGTGTCCCATATGGTCCCCCCAAGCCAGGAGTGATTTCTGAGCACCTAACCAGAAGTAATCCCTGAGCATCAATGGGTGTGGCCCTAAAACAAAAACAAACAAAATATACGGTTATAAATGAAATGGGAATGAGCATCATCCTTGATTTATTACATTCTAGGAAGTAATCCTAAATAAATATCTAGGCAATTATAAAAAAATAATATGTCCAGGAAGGTAATCATTGCATTTTCATTAAGAACACCTAAATATCTGACAGTAGATAATCAGTTGACTAATATTTGGTGCATTCAGACAATGGATATCTTACAATGATGTTTTGAGGAACATAGAGCATCATTTGGTTTCTGCCCATCAGAATCCCAATTGAGCAGGGAGGGTCCTCACTAAGGAAGGGGGATCTTAGGGAAGGGGATTCTCAGTGAAGAGAATTCGAAATAACTGTCAAGGATCTCAGTCTAGGGCCCAGAGGAATGGAAAGAGCAAGGAAGTAGGCCTGGGTGATAGCATGTCTGCATAGAGCAAACGAGCTGATCCATGAAAGTGCAACAACCAGCTCTTTCTCAAAGGGAGTCAGAAAGGATGAGGCATAAGTTGCACATGAGGAGGCCATTCTAGGCACTCACTGGCCATGATGGGTCTGAGTGAGCACTTTCTGGTGTCCAATGAGAGTTCACCTTTTGTATCCTGGTGGCCAGAGTAGAAGTCTGGGACACTGTCATAACATCAGTTCACACAGATCCCAGGCCAGCTCTGAGGCCGAGATTGTTTTGTTGTTTCTCAGAACACATTGCTTTATCATTGCAGGAAAAGGCACCTTCTAGAAGAGCTCTTACAGGTCAACCCATGTGGCAGATAGCAGCTTCCAAGTTTGTTGGGTCATGGGAAAGTGTACAAATACTTTCCCAGTTACTGTGGAGAAATTTTTTTAATAATAATTTTTATTTTGACCACAGTGGATTACATATCTTTCACAGTAATATTTTAGGTACATATTAACATTGAATCAGGGGACTCCCATCACCAAAGTTGTCCTCCCTCCACCCCTCTTCCCAGCTTGCAGCTCCTATCCCTTTCCCTCACTCCCCGTGCTGCTAGTATAAATGGTCCCCTCTGTGTCTAGCTTGTTGTAGATTGGGTATCGATTCTTTTCTCTTTGTCTTTGGTGTTAAAGTCTGATTATTTTTATTACTACTTCATGATCATACAATTGTTTGGTCTTGGTGCCCTCCATTATTTCCCCCTCAATTTGAGAGGCGCAGCAAGATGGTTCAAGTTATATGATTTGTTTGAAGAGAAGAGCAATAAAATGAGGTAAAAATCAAGCAAGCCGAAACCTTTCATAGATGGTCAGATTACAGGCAACATTATTCCACTTTACTTCCTACTTCTTTTTGTTTGAACTAGTACAGACCACAGTGCTAAGAGAGAGAGAGAGAGAAAGAGAGAGAGAGAGAAAGAGAGAGAGAGAAAGAGAGCAAGAGAGAGTCAAATTGTCTGCCTAGAGACAATGATGGAACGGGTAGAGGGGACATTGTTGACAGCAAGGGTGCACTGGTGAAGGATGGTGTACATTGTATGACTGAAACCCAACAATGAACAATTTTGAAACCATAGTGCTTAACTAAAGCCACTTTAAAAAAAAAAGACTTAAGCGTGTATTATTTTTACAACCGCAGAAAGCAATGGAAATATTTCTAAATGTAAAGCTGCAAACAGGCCTGTGTAAGAAAGTGTGTGTTTGCTCTCCGGCACCCACGCAAAGAACTTCATCTCTCTCAGGCTGTCTCCTCCTTCGGGAAGTTTGCAGATGAAGTTGCATCTTGGATCTGAATCTCCCTGAGGCAGCCCAAGTGAAAGGAACTGGCTTCACACAGCCACTCCATTTCAGATTCAGTGATCAAGTGACCCTAAACTTCCCCCAGTCTGCAGCCACCAATCCTTATCCCAGGAGGGTTCCAGCCAGAGGGTCCCACTGCCTATCACCATCCCTGCTTCTAGCACTCAGGTAGGTCCTGGCTGCCTTAGTGGAACTTGGGCAAGACTCAAGAGAACAGTAAATGAAGCAGATGGAGGGGGAGGCCACAGAAGGTGGAAACAAGCCCTGGCTCAGTAGATAAGAGGACACAGGGAAGATGATGTTGGAGAGGGGATTTGGTGGCTCAGTCCTGATTCTGAGCTGCATCTGGAACCCCCTGAAGGCCCCAAGTGGTCTCAGGCTGGCAGAGTGGGCTAAAACAGCCCCTTTGTTTATATGTACAGAAGCAAGCATAGGGTGGCAAAATGGTTCATAGAGGCTGTTTTGAAAGTTGAGAGTGACAATCCAATGCATTCTTGTGCCCCAGGGAAGGTGGTGACATGGAGCCACTTGGAAAGAGTCAAAGGAGTGATGCAAGGTCCTTAACTTGCACATGCAAAGTCCTGGGATTGGAGGCAAGCAGAAAGCTGGTGCATAGGAGCCTGAATGAGAACAAACATGGAGGGATAGTGCCTTGGATCTGAGTAGCCAACACACACAACAGTATCAGCTTTGCCCCCACTTGCCCTGTTTTGGGGCTGTGCACAGTGCCCCCAAACTCTCACCCAAGGTTCACTTGCCCTTCTCTGAGACCCACCCACACACAAAACCTGCTCTCCCACCTGGCCTCCATGCCACTTTGTCATCTAAACCCTGGATCAACCTTCACTCGCCTCTCATGAATGCTAAAGGCGCTTTGCTGGGAAACAGCTGCTGCATGATTGCCAGATGTTCTGCCGGTCAAACAGCCTTGAACGTTCTTTCTCCCCCTCATCAGCCATTGGGCCTCAGGTGGTGAAGATAGATGGGAAAGAAAAAGCAAAAAGAATGTTGAGGCCACTCTCATGGCTGAGACCTCATGCTCTCTGCTCCTTTTCTAGGACTTCTGAGCCCAGCAGGTTTGGACAGGGAGAAGCCTGAGATAGAAACGCTAACCAGGTAGGGATCCATTGATGACACTTTGATCTTCTAGGCTGCACCTGAATTTGCTTGGGGGAACTTAGGGTGCTGCAGTACCTGGGTTAGCCAGGTACATGGGAAGTACCAAAGGCCTCTACTTCCTCTCCATGCATGCAGGTATCTTCTCTGAGGAGATGGAATTAGCTGAGCCAAGCAGAAAGGAAGCATGTTCCTCTCGGGACAGGACACATCTGCTAGGAGAAGGGGGTAAGATGATGTTTTGGGAGTTTCTTCACTGCTTAAAAGACTTTTGACATGGAGAGGATGGGTGGAGGAGAGAATACCACACACACTCAATAATGAATGTCCCATATGTTAAT
Source organism: Suncus etruscus (assembly GCF_024139225.1). Lineage (NCBI taxonomy): Eukaryota > Metazoa > Chordata > Mammalia > Eulipotyphla > Soricidae > Suncus > Suncus etruscus. Next base: position 41,449,862 of record NC_064867.1, read on the forward strand.
AGTGGGTGGAATGCAATTGCTCTCAAATAAGCAAAAGACTTAACATTCAATTAGCACAGAAATGGGCTTAATTTGCTGAGTTTCCGTGAACATATTGTGGGTAAAGATCTCATTTGGTTTCTGAAGCTTTCTGAAGCCAGAGAGTTCTATACACTAAACAAACAGGCCAACGTCTTGTTGGGAGACTCAGAAAGCTGCAAGACTCCTGTTCTAGAGAGATTTAATTTTTCAAGGGCCATTTGTTTCTTTTTTTTTTTTAAAGGAGAAAAAAATGATAATGTCAGCAGCATCGCCATAGGGAGAAATCACAGAACTTTGCAGTGTTACACTGTCTCCAAGAAGAAAAATCTCTCACAGCTCTTACACTACAGCACTGCCCAGGGCAGGTCACTGGATATCATGGCAGACTTTGGTGCTTTGGCTCCCACTTTTCTATCTCATTTTCTATGTCTCTGCAGAGCAGGGCAGGACTCAGAGGCCATGTACACTCTCAGCTCTCTGGAGATGCATGATGAACTCTATGAAAGGGATTATTTCATGAAACCTCCAAAACCCTGTCAGGTCTCAATTCTTTGTTCATGTCGAAAAAAAAGGAGGGATTCATTGGTGGACAGTACATCTTGCATATGTGAGGCCCTAAGTTTGATCCTGAGAACTCCAGCAAAATAAAATTAAAGGAAGAAATATAGGAAGGAAAGGAAAGAAGGAGGCAACACAGAGAGAAGGGAGGAAGGAAATAAGAAAAGAAGGAAGGGAGGGAGGATAGAGGGAAGAGAAGGTAGAAGGGAGAGTGAGGAAGAATGGGAAGAAGGAAGGAAGGGCAGAATGGAGAAAGGGAGGGAGGAAGAAAGGGTGGGAGGAAAGAAGGGAGGAAGGAAGGTAGGGAAAAGGAAGGAAGAAGAAAGAAATGGATTAAGGAAGGAGGAAGTTAGGAAGAAAGGGAAGAGAAGAAGAGAGAGAGGAGGGAAAGGAAAGGTGGAAGGGAGGGAGGAAAGAAGAAAGGGATGAGGGAGAGAGGGAGGGAGGAAGGAATGAAATGTGAGTGTGGTATGGGCAAGAAGTGAATTCCAGTGACCTTGGGAAGCATCAAGGGCACCCATGGCTAAGGACCAGGCAGCATGTGCAGAAAGAGAAACATGTAGTGTCATGGATGCAGTTGGGACTAGGACCCATGTTTCCTAAGTTATATGACAGGATATTTCCCAGGTCATATAATCTGATGCTTCCTGCATGATAGGGCCAGGTGTTTACTGAGTCATGGGATCAAATACTTTCTGGTTATGGAACCAGAGTGAGTCCTAGTACTAGCTGATTCTGTATAATGGAACCAGACATTTCCTAGGTCATGGTATCAAATGCTCCCTGGGTCGTGAACTAGATCTCTTTTGGGGTCATGGGATTGAATGCTTCCTGGGTCAGTGGTTCCTCTTGAAGAGGAAGAAATGTGCATTGAAGGCAACTTCAACGTATGAAGGGGCGAAGGGAGAAGTGAGCAAGTGTTAAGTCGATTTAACACTTTTAATTGTTCTAGTTAAATCTCTTTTCAAATTAAAGATACTCAAATGAGCTCTGGAAAGCACTGCCATCTTTAAATAGTAAGAGGCGACGTTGGAAGGGCATGTTATTTTGCTCATATTGTCAGAAAGCTGGCAGTTCTTGAACAGTTTTATTAGATTGATAATTTATTCCAATTTTCATCTGAGATTGGTAAGCAAGACATTTGTCAGCAGGGAGCTCTTCCTACCTCATTTAATTTTTTCATTCGATTTATGCACATGCAACTGCTTCAGCAGGACAAAAACCCACAGAGCCTGGAGAATTATGATGGTGCCAGTCAACTTCCAGAGAAAGTGCTCAGGGTTGAAAGGAAGTAGTCTGTGCTGAAATAAAGAGAGATGCCCAAATTGACCAGAAGCAAGTTCTAATAAATATTTATGGCTTAAAGGCTAATAATTTCCTATTTATCTTCTTTGCTCTACACCTAAATAAGCAATGCTCTATTCGCAGAAGCACCAGAAAGTCTGAGCTTCCAAGAGGGGTTTAAATAATTTATGTAAGAAACATTGCTGTCATGCCATATTATTTTTAATAAATCATCTTAATAATCACATATCATTGAGCTTTTGTGTGTATCATTTTTCACTGGGATATGATGATTTAGATACAGAATTTAATAGACTTCCTACCATAGAGAATAAGACTTACAAAATCTATTCAAGATGTGTTTCATGTTTCTATAGGACTGTTCAGCCAACACGAAAAATGTGGCAAGATACTCCTTTCTTATTTTCTGAGGTGCAGAAAGAAAAGTAGAGTATGGAATATTCTATAAAATAGTTAATAAAAAGTTTTTCAGTGGCTCATCTGTGTCAACCTTCATGATGTTCATTAGATACTCTAAGGTCCTTTTGAATAAGACCAGAGTGTCCTTGGCTGAAGATAGCCAAGGAATCAATCCAATCATCTGAGAAATGGATACTTCCCCTTTAAGCATTAAAAAAAAGAAGGATCCAAAAAAGAACCATGGAAATCCTTGTGAAATGATGAAAATAAAAATAGGACATTGTGATTTATTCCAACAGCTCAAAGCATCACTAAAGAAAACATATGTCCTAGACGCTTGACTTTTCTCCCAAGGAAAATAGATGGTTCTATATTGAACAGATGGTGAAAACTGAACAACCAAGGACACTGTATTCCAAAAGTCTAGAACTGTCTAGAGGTTCTAAAGGCAAAATTCTTTCCTTCAGAAAGAGCTAGACTCTTTCTTCTTGCAAGAGTCCTGAGAAGTTTCATTTATGTTAAACTTAGTGCAATCTTGACATGTTTCTTCCATGATTTCTGGATGATTCGTGCAATTAAAAAAAAAACTTTATCTATTGATTGATTGATTGGTTTCTGGGCCACACCCAGCAGTGCTCAGGGGTTACTCCTGACTTCTCAAAAATGGTCCCTGGTAGGCTGGAGTACCATAGGGGATGCCTGGAATTGAATTGGATTCCTCCAGGGTTGGCCACATGTAAGGCAAATACCCCACTGCTGTGCTATCTTTCCGGCCCCATGACTCATGCACTTATTGACATCAAAGTGATGGCTTGGCCCATTATATTGTTTCATGGCTTGCAAAGTTTCATGCACCAAGGGAGAAGTCAGTCAATGTGAGCAAGTCTGGTGCAAGTGGCTTTTTCATAGACTTGAAGTTTTGAATTACAGTTCCCTGTCCACAGACCTTTCACTGTTCATTACTCGAATCAGTTGCTCTTTCCTTATTTATCATTAGCATTCATTGACCCAGATATGATAAAGGATGTGGTAAATGAACAGGGGAATTACTTTTTAGCACAAAAATGAGTTGCAAGAACCTGGGATTAGTTTCAAAAGTTGAAGCCCTGAGGGATTCAGCATGTGAAATTTATGCAACAAAGAGAAGAGGAGATGGACTAAAATACAGGCAGCCCTCACTGCTTCACTTCTGGTTGAGATTACTGCAGGGGGAGCTGGATCGAAGGGAAACTGAAGCTGAGTAGAACATTCAAGAAAGATTTATGTAACATCCAGGAAATGGTTGCAAGCGAGCCTGACTATCAGGAATTTCGAGTGCACAGTGCTGCTGGTATCAGATGCTGTTCTCTGAGGCCCCCACTTTGCTCAGAATCTTAATCATCAACATAACATCTGTGAGTTCTGCCAGTCAGGTTTGTGGAGGCCTAAAATGAGAAGATTGGAATCAAGTTAGAAGTCCCAGGAAATCAAGGCCAGAGAGATAGCATGGAGGTAAGGTATTTGCCTTGCACGCAGAAGGACGGTGGTTCAAATTTCTGCATCCCATATGGTCCCCCGAGCTTGCAAGGAGTGATTTCTGAGTGTAGAGCCAGGAATAACCCCTGAGCCCTGCCGGGTGTGACAAAAAGAAAAGGGCACAGGAAATCAAAACAGGTAGGCAGATTGGGTTCCATTTAGCAAGATAAAAATATAAAAAAGTTAGGGGCCGGAAAGATAGCATAGCAGTAGGACATTTGCCTTGCATGCAGCCTATTCAAGATGGATGGTGGTTCAAATCTGAGCATCCCATATAGTTCCCATGCCAGGAGTGATTTCTGAGCACAGAGCCAGGAGTAACTCCTGAGAGCCACCGGATGTGACCCAAAAATACAAAAAAAAAAATGCAAGGTAGTATAATGACCCACATGTAGGGCTTTTCTTTGAGGAAGCACATCCAGGTATACTCAGTGATTACTTCTAGCTCTGCATATGGAGATCATTCCTGGAGGGATAAGGGAACCATATGGGGTGCTGAGGATTGAACCCAAATTGGGGACATGCAAGGTAAGCACCCTACCTGCTGTGCTTTCAATTAGGTCCCCTTGAATATAGGATATTTTTTTGAAACTTGCAAATAGAAGACTGATAAAACCTGCCTAAAATGTCTCAGTGAGCAGGACCAGTCCTCTGAGTTGAATTATATTCAAACTGAGAGGGGTTTCTACGTAGAAAAGCTCATGTCTCAGCTGGCTGCATACCAAAGTTAGACATTCTCTGCACAGGTCAAACCTGGCACAGCATGTTTGATTCCCTTTCTGTCTCTAGCTTAAAGAGCACTAAAGATTTACAGGACCTCTTGGGAACTGGCTGGAAGTCTATAGTCAGCAAAGAAGGTTTCCAAATTCAACCTGTGCACTAAAACAGTCCTAGGGCCTAGGGAGATGGTGGCAGGTAGGGATTTTATTTGGAAGTTTCTGGAGGGCTATGATTAATCTGGGGATGAGATGGGGTTCTAATGAGTAAACATGGTCTCACAGTTGACACATGGAAAAAGAGTTTCAGGTGGAATTTTGGGGTATAGATCTTGGAGTCTGCTCATGTTCCTCAGCAAGGAGCATGGTCTGGGCTTAGAAAGGTCCTTGTCCTTGGAGCCAGAACTGTGGCACAGGTGGTAGGCATTTGCCTTGCATGCACTAACAGACTGAGGTTCTATCCCCCAGCATCCCATATGGTCCCCTAAGCAAGGGGCGATTTCTGAGCACATAGCCAGGAGTAACCCCTGAGCGTCACCAGCTGTGGCCCAAAAAACAAAAAAAGTGGGGGGGGGGCTTGTCCATCAAGGCAGGCAGGGGTACAGCTATCAGGGAAAATGACATATGCAGCATGCCAGCTCTTTACCCCAAACCACATAGGTACTCACTGATGGAACAAAAACATCATAGAGACTCTGATATCTTGGGGCAGGATGAATAGATGATATTGGAAATCTAAAGAATGGGAGCCTCTTCCCCATATTTTATTTTATTTTTTTAATTTTAACTTGGTTCCCACTGCAGAGTACAGCATTGTGTTGACGGTCTTTATTACATAAATAAATGAATTCTATGCCACCAAGACAGGCACTAATGATTTGTAATGTCAGACAGCACTATGAGTTCAGAAATCACTGTTTCTAGTTCAGTCCTTGGATACAACAACTTCTTATTCAGCGTCCTTCTTGGCTGTAGTTATTTACATTTTGGGGGTGTTAGACTCCAGCATTTAGGAGCACAGGGATCTCTGTAATGTTGTGAAATGTCAACACTCAGTGTCTGTGGAATTCTGGAGAATGTACAGAGGAACCATGATTCCATTCCCTGAGGAGGAGCCAAATCCCAGATCACCCAGATAAAACCTGCATTATTATTCTGATCACCACAATCACCTCTTTCTCCATTTATAAGGTCCTCTTGCTTCCAGAAGGTTCTTTCTGCTTATCTCCTTTGTTGTTGTTGTTGTTGTTGCAAAGAACATTATTCTTCCCAACACCATTTCTCATTATCCTTTTCGTTGTTCCCTAAACCCAGTCTGGAAAGAATTGCTGATTTCTAGTGCTCTTAGGTGTGGTTAATGTGTCTACCTGAGGCACAAAGAAAACTCAAGCAGCAATTAAGTACTGACTGATGACCTGCATATTGGAGCTCCATCATGTGCCAGCAACCTGAAGTAGAGGCAAAAGAGGGTTGTGTCACAAGAAGAGAGATCATTTGCCCACACTCTCATTAACGAAGGAGCAGGAGCAGTGTTTGAACCCCCTTCTTTCCCTTAACCCCAAGTTCTGCCAGTGCTGTCAGTGGGAACTTTCTGTAGAAAATAAAGTGAGTGAAAAGAGGCAGAGAGCAAGTGTCTTGCATTAGCTTTCTATCCCACAAGCACCCTGGTCCCTGAGTGAAGACCTTCACATATTTGGAAGGTCCCAATGACCCCTCAATCCCTGTGCTTCTGGAGTATTCTGTCTTCTACAAATCCCAGTAGCCACTCATTGGTTTCAGAGACAAGTTCCAGCTTCTAGATTACTCAAATATTATTTTGTGCTGGGGAACATGGAGCAAAAGCCTGGCCCTTTCCCCTGAATGCAAACCCTGCCCATACACAAGATACACCAAGAAGGGATAGGGCTTGATTGTTCTAAGCTTAAAACTATTCTTGATTTAAGAGCAAGCGCGTGTTTGTCCAAGCATTTCTGAGCCCCTTGGAGGAAGGTACTTTCTAAATAAAAGTTTCATTGGATCGTTTTAAAGTGATTATTTTCAGCAAGTGTTCATTTCGTAATAAAATATTTAAACATGCTCTAATAGCAAACTTCACATACGTGTGTGCTGAATGAAGATCTGGAATTTACTTAGTCAAAATCGTTTGCTTTCTTGGCTTCACTAGGAACAATATTTCCAGAAATCTAGAAGAGATAAAAGGTTTACACACACACACACACACACACACGAGAGTCCATCGATGCAGCATCAAATAGGAATTTGGCAAAAAAAGCAACTGGGAAATTGGGCTTATTAAAATGAGGACAATTAAAGATTCCAACTTTAATAGTTTCTATTCACCCCAACTTACATCAAGAGCTCCTCACCTTTGCTGGGCCCCAAACATCCTGAGATTTCCTACCTCAGGACGATAGTGGCCAGATCTCGCGAGATTCCTGCCTCTGGGCTGCAGTGTCCAAACCTCAAGAGATTGCTAACCTTGCTCGATTTCTGCCTCTGAGGACTCAGCTCAGAGACTGAGGCAGACCAGATGGAGCCTTCATTATGCATCTCCTCAGAGATTGAAAGACTCCTGACTTTTCAAAGGAAAAGCACCAGGAAGCAGACATCCACCCCAGAAGAAGCCAGAAAATGCTCCTAGAGCTTCACCAGGCTGGAACTGGGGTTCCCCATCCCTGTGAGCTTGTCTAGGGTTCTCTCTGGGTCACCCCACAAATCCTGCATGATAAAGTAGCAGTTTGTGTCTGGGCAGGTGATTGGCTGAGCCTAAAGGCCCCAGGACTTTTGGGGTGTTACTTCTGCTTTGTAGCCCCAGCAAGGACCCAAGTAAATTTCCCTTCTTATAGCTGTAGTGCCCCCCAAAAGTTTCCAAACACTACAAGTCCTGGTCCCCCACCCCATGGTGCTCTTTTCTGACAGTTGAAAGGCTGGGACTGGCTCAGCATTTCCAAATGACTCTCTAGCTTCCCCCAAATTCACAATTTTGTTCCAGCTTCTCTTTTCCTCCATGTTTCTTGCCTCAGCTGCAGAGAAGATGGTAAAGGTCCCTGAAGAAGGGTAAGTCATATTGGGGGAGGTTGAAAACTCATTCTGCAAGAATTATGGCTATGAGGTTTGAGGAAATTGAAGGGCCAGATTTTAGAGCCTGTGTTGGGGTTGTAACACCTGACAGAGAAGTACCCCATGTCCTAAGCAGCTAACATGAGTTCTGTGAGAGAGAATTCATATCACCAGACATAATTAGGGCTCTGGATCTAATCTGCTGATTGAAACAAGTAACTAGAAATTCAATTAGTTGCCGTTCTTGAAAGTCTAGTCTGTGGTGATGGGTGGTGTTCTTTACATGACTGAAACCCAAACACAATCATGTATGTAATCAAGGTGTTTAAATAAAATAAAAAAAAGAAAAATTACATATATTTTATGACTATATCATATAAATAATAATATGTAAAGAATAAATTCTAAAAAAAAAAGAAAGTCTAGTCTGGAACATAGAGATAAAGACAAGGTGTAAAGTGACTGTCTTGCATGCCAACAACCTACAGTCAATCCCTGAGATCCCATAGAGGTCCCCAAGCCCCACCAGGGGTGATCATATGTCTAGGAAGAAGCCCTGAAAACCAGGGTGAGCCCAAAACACAAACCAAACAAAATGAAAGCCTGGACTGTGAGAATATTTCAGTAATGGCTGGACACGGAATAAACCACTTTCCATCTGAGTCAGAACCAACTTGAGGCCCATGTGGCCCATGTGGTGGGTTGGGTGATGACTTAGGCCAGCTGGGCACAAGCAGGCTTCATCTGATGAAATGGGCATGTAGTTTTCCATTCTCATTGCATTCCATGCCTTTTCGTTCTCATTCTAAGGCTGGTGGACAAAAGTGGAAGGACCTTCCTGAGGAGTAGACTGGGAAGGTTTCACTATTTGGGGGAGTCAGTGTAGAAAGTGGGTGCCTTGGGGCAGAGGCGCCCTCTGGTGTTCGCTAGAGCATACACAGGGTCTCCTACCCCAAACTGTCAAGGCCAACATCCATAGCAATGGTAGCCTGAAGACCCCTATGTGTGAGGGGATCATAAATACACTCCCATCAGGATGTCTGACCTCAGGCAAAGTCCTTCACACTGACCCACTGCCATTCGTCTCTGTGTTAGAACAAGTTATCAGGAATCTAGAAAGTTCTCTCTTTGGGTACCAGCAGGGAAGTTTAAGTCGAGCAAACACCCAACTATTGCCTCCACACCATAGTAAAAGTACCACATTGGAAATCACACCTTCCTGCTCCACCCAACTGTGGAGATCATGTGGTCAAAGCTTCTTGGGGTGCATAAGGGAGAAAGAAAAAGAGAGAGGAGATAAAAGTAGGGAGAGAGAAGGGAGAGGGAAGAAGGGAAAGGGAAAAGAGGAGAGAGAGAAGGAGGAGGAGGAAGAGGAGGAGGAGAAAAAGAGAAAATTGAGGAGCCATCGCTTGGACATGAGACACACAGCAGCTTCCTGTACCCTCCCTAGAGACCAGCAGGTCCTTCCCACAGGTGGCCCGGAAATAGATTCGCACAGGCTGAGAACCAGTTGCTGCCATGTCCTCTTTTCCAGGCATGGAGTTGACCTGACATTTTCAATTTCGAGTAATGATCAGTGTTAATTTTACACTTTAAAATTTGTTGCTGTGGGAATATTGGGTTCCTGCCTTTGGCTACAGGTGGAAGCCAGGTAAACAAAGGGTAACATAGGCTCTTTTGTTTTTATTTGTTATAAGAAAGGGGCAGAATGTTACCCCATTCCCCATTCTTCCTGTGTAACCTAGCCAGGGGTAAGATCTGCCCATTTCTGGGAAGGGTCTCTGGGAGATATCAAGAGGATTACCTGAGAGGCAGGAGAGAGAAGATTTGGAGGATTTGAAAGAGGGATTTGAGAGGATTGATGGAGGGGAAGTCGGGGAGAGATGATCGAGGAAGAAGGAGCAGGAGAGGAGATGGCTGATAAGCTGGATGCAGGGCTGTCGTCTAGGGCCTTGAATAAAGCTGATGTCTCTTGAAACCTTCCTGTGAGCTTTCTCCACGCAGCTATCTTGAACCTGCAGACCCATAGGCTGAAAGGGGTTACAGGCACGTGGTTCCAACTGGAGGAGAAAGACCCCTCCATCCATCCATCCACCACCATCCAACCCATCCAAGGGCTGTGATACGACAGTTCAGGTCATGTGCTCAGTAGTGGACACAGGTATCACTTTGTCCCTAACTCCACAGGGAGGTTTAAAGGGTCCCCAAGCTTCATGGACTTAGCTCATGGACTTAGACTTCCTGCCTGAAGTCTCTGTAAATCTCTGTGAGATCTGATTAAGGCTAGGCTAGAGACTTTAAATTTGATGGTTATTTATGGGACATTTCAGAATCTGCACTGGGTGGCACATACAGTCAGTCCTTTAGGCCCAATAACAAGAAAGCCTGTGGGCACCATGCCTCTCTGTCCTTGTAAGCACAGATTATGGAATGGGAGGTGTCTAAATAACCCCTTTGCACCCCAGGGAGCTTTTGCTTCACTGTTTCAGCTATTAGAGAAAAAGGGCTTGAGTCTGGCTTTAAAATGAGTCATTGCAAGCCACAGTAGTCCTCGGTCACTCTCATTTTTATTGTATTCATTTCTTTTTCATGTTTTCAGGATGGGACATATCAAGCCATGTTCAGAAGGCCTGTGGGCTAGTATAAATTCTCAGCCAATCATGCTGAGAAGTCAGAGCTGGGTCTGGAGACACCGGCCATGGGCAGAGGTTAGCACCTATCAAGAATGCACTTTGGGGTCTTATGCAAGCATATCCTGAATCTGGATCTCCAAACCCTCCTGGTTTTTAGAACCATGGTTCCCCTGAAATCTAGGAGCTAGCCCAGGACTAGCTTTCTCCATGCCTGCATTGGGCTTCCCAGGATTTATTTCTGCATGTTTATATAACAATAGCAAAGAGCTCTTTCGGATTCTCTGCTCTGTGCATGGTCATACATCAAGCAATTTCAGTGATTTGACTTATGTGTAGAAGCTCTTCTATTTTGTTGTAACATCCCCCCAAACATTTTTAAAGAATGTAATTAAAAACTAGAAAACCAGGGACCAGAGAGATAGCATGGAGGTAGGGTGTTTGTCTTGCATGCAGAAGGACGATGGTTTGAATTCCGGCATCCCATATGGTCCCTCGAGCCTGCCAGGAGTGATTTCTGAGTTTAGAGCCAGGAGGAACCCCCTGAGCACTGCTGGGTGTGACCCAAAATCAACAACAACAAAAAAATTAAAAAACAAAACAAAACTAGAAACTCAGTTGCAGATGCATTGATCTGATACCATGTGATGTTGTCTTAACTGCTCACATGTTGGTCTGGTCAGGTGTTGGCCTGCAGGGAAGGCAGCTGTGCCTGTCTCATGTTGGGCCCAGGAAAAAAAACATGGTGGGTGTATCATAGAGAACGGATATATGGGAGCTATGGGACATGTGGAAGTTACAGACACTTGATGTTTGAAGCTTCGTGGCTCTCTGGTCTGAGCAAGAAAATGGGATGTTCTTCTAATATGGATGGGGTCTGGGTTTAGGACTAGAGCCACCCTCAATCAATGGCACCAGGCACTAGCAAAATGGGCTTCCCGATTTAGGCCCCATCTCTGACCATTCACTTTGCCTCTGCTTCAGTCCCTTTTTTCCTGGGGCTGGTCCCCGAGCACCTCAGACAAGAATTGTTCAAGAATGGCAAGGATGGTTCAACCGCAGCCTCACAGCTAGACTTTCCATGCCTTATCCTTGACATTGCTGTGCCTGCTCTGAGTCCTCAGGTCAAAATTCTTGAAGCACATCTGGATAGCTCTGCCCAACATTGTGACATAGCCTCCTGTGTCATCACAGGGGTGACACATGCTACCACTTTCCATCATTTCCACCGTTGCGAGGAAAGAGGAACAGCGCTGGAGAGCCAGTTCAGCCAGGCATCCAGGTTTTCAGTGTTCACCAAAATAAGAGTTGATTTCACCCAAATAGGATTTGTGAATTCCATGTCTTTTACACAGCTCACATGGGCAGGATTTTCATTCTCCCTCCCACTACCTAAGAGTTCAAGACAATGGATTCTAGTTCATCTGCAGGCTTAGCCAACCATCCCCATAATTCAATTCTAGAACATTCTTTTTTATTTTTTTTAATTGCTGTCATGTTCAGTAGATTGAACTTAGAGCCTCACATGCCAGGCCTGGGCTCTTCAGATTCAATTCCCTGGCTCTTGCTTTAGGACATTTCCATTCCCATTTCCATATTCCCTGCATGCTTGCCTCCCTCCCTACACCTAATCAAGCCAATTCTGCCATCATCTCTCTGATTTGCCTTTTCTGAAGATCTTGAGACTTTTCAAAGGCTCTTGTCCTTCTGTTTTTGAAGTTCATTCATGTAGCGATTCTTTTGACTGCTAAGTAATATTTCCATGGAGAGAGACCCCCACTGTTTCTAGCCTCCAGTTGGTGATATTGTGACTGTTTTCACTTTGTGGGCAATTATAATGAATGCTTCTCTAAATGTTTGTGTGCAGTGTTTAGAGTGCACCTGTGTTATGCTTTCCTTTTGCTGAATATCTAATCATGGGGCTCTAATTCTGTGCCTGCGCTGTTTGAAAAAGTGCCCCATTGCTTCCCACACAGCCCATGGTAGGCCAGAGGGAGTGTCTGCCAGGGCCAGTACTCCGCTGCTCTGTTTCAGACACCATATTTAATGCCAGTCACCTGCTGGGCATCATGGCTTTGAGTTACCTTTGTTTCTTGATCTACAAATGATGTTGAACCTCTTTTCACGCAATTACTGTCGTTTCATCTATCTCCTTTTAAAAAATATCCATTTAAACCATCAACCCATGTTAAAATTTTACTTGGTTAAATTTTCCCAAGTATATACAGTTTTCCAGACAAATATGCAAGACAAAAAATGTAAATTTAACATGCCTATGTTTTACAACTGTATTGCAAAGCAGCTAGAGCATTAAAATGGCTTTATAATGTCTTTGTTGTATGAGTTCATACTTGAACTGGGACATAGATAGACTAGTATAAGATAACAGCAACAGTTAGGGTTGAAGAGATAGGGAAGGCGTTTAGGCAACTTCCTTGCATTCAGCTAACCCCAGTTAGGTTTGAATGTTCCCCTTATATGTGCCCCTATGCCCACAAGGACTCAGACCACTGAACCCAGAGCCATTTATAAGCCCTGAGCACCACAAGGTGTGACCTTAAAACCAAAAAAATGTCACAACTGTCTGACCAAAGAAAGGCAGGGTGCTGCAACTGAAGAACCAATATATATTATATGATTCAAAATGACTCATAATAGCTAACATCACTAAAGTCACCGGTAATTATAAAACTTAGCTGTGACAAAGTGCTAAAGTGCTGGTACATATCCTAACTGCATATAAAATCCACTTAGTGATTGTACTAATTAAACCTGGCTTGTACAATCAGGGAGTAGGATATCTGAAATGACATGACATTTTTCAAAAACAATTTGGGAAATAGAGATTAACTTCATGTTACTCTGAGTGAGAAGGAAAAATAACATGCTCACTCTTACTTGACAGAAAGCCTTTAATAAAGGGAGAATATCATCAATACTTTAAAGAATGGGCTGTGAAAATGGGGCTGGAGAGATAGCATGGAGGTAAAGTGTTTGCCTTTCATGCAGAAGGATGGTGGTTCGAGTTCCAGCATCCCATAGGGTCCCCCAAGCCTGCCAGGAGAGGTTTCTGAGCCTGGAGCCAGGAGTAACCCCTGAGCGCTGCCAGGTGTGACCCAAAAAACAAAAATAATAATAATAATAATGGGCTGTGAAAATGGAAAAATGGAAGTTCCTAGATGAGGAATGTTCCCTGGTGATAGCATGCTGGTAGAAGAGGTTTGGAAAACAGAAATGGGCCTGGGGAAAGTGATGATTTTGGATTTATTCTTGTACCATGAAAGAAAATGGGTAGAAAATGATGGTGTCCACTCTAAGTTAGACGGAGCCAGGAATGATCTGGAAACACAGAACTGGGTGGTCAGTCCAGTAATGGGAAAGGTTAATGTCAAGGGTAGAGGAGGCAGAAGCAAAAGCATCAAGTGGACCTGAGGCCATATATAAGAAGAAAGTTGAGTAATGCTGACCACATGGTTCATTGCCTGATACGCTGTGTTCCCCATTCATTCCTGCCTCTGCTTGGATGCAGGTTGCACCAAAGCTGCACTGATCATTTGGAACCATAAATACTCATGAATAGCTAAAGTAATCCTTAGGAAAACTAAGATGGGAGCCATCCCTTTCCCCAACTTTAAATTGTATTACAAAGCAATAGGTATTAAAACGATGCTTAATAAATATTGGAATAAAGACAGATCCTCAGATCAATGGAGTAGATTTGAGTATCCAGAGAATGTTCCCCAGACATACAATCAATTAATCTTTGATAAAGGGGCAAGAAACACGAAATGGAGCAAGAAAAGCCTCTTCAACAACCAGTTGTTCCAGTGGAACTACGTGCAAAAAAAAGCGAGCTTGGACCTCCATCTATTTATTATCACAAAAGTCAAATCCAAATGTATTAAAGACCTTGATATCAGAACCAGAACCAAACGGTATATAGAACAACACATAGGTAAAATGCTCCAGGAGTTAGAAACTAAAAGTTTCTGCAAGGAGGAAACACCACTGTCCAAAGAAGTGGAAGCAGAGATATACAAATGGGAGTATATTAAGCTGAGAAGCTTCTGCACCTCAAAGGAAATAGTGACTAGGATACAAAGGCCACCCACAGAATGGGAGAAACTATTCACCCAATACCCATCAGATAAGGGGCTAATGTCTAAGATGTACAAGCTACTGACAGAACTTAACAAAAAAAAAACACATGGAAAAATGTTTCACGTCACTAATCATTGTGGAAATGCAAATTAAAACAATGAGTTTACATCTCACGCCACAGAGAAATAGAATACCTATCTTGAATACAAGCAGGAGGAGGGGGAGGAAGGATATGAGGGACATTGGTGTTGGGAAGGTTGCACTGGGAAGGGTGTTCTTTTTAATGACTGAAACCGAACTACAAGCATGTTCGCAGTCATGATGCTTAAATAAATATATTATTGGGGGCCAGAGTGGTGGCTCAGAGTAGTATCGCATCCGCCTTGCCAGTCCTAGCCTAGGACGGACTGCAGTTTGATCCCTCAATATCCCATATGGTCCCCCAAGCCAGGAGCAATTTCTAAGCGCAAAGGCAGGAGTAACCCCTGAGTGTCACCGAATGTGGCCCCCCCAAACATATATTTATTATTATTAAAGAAAAAAGCTGCAGGGAGCATTGCAGGAGGTGTTCACAGATGCTTCAAGAGGCATCATTCAGCTCCTCCCACTCTCCCCGGGGTGGGGCTTTGTCCCCTTTCTCACTCTCTGTCTCTGTCTGAGAGAGTGTCTTCTCCCTTTCCTCTCTTCATCTGCTTCTACTGCAAACTCTGCAGTATATGGGTCTCCTACTTCTACCAGCCGATCACGGAGTCTGAGTTTCTGATTAAAGGTAGCTGAAGAATAGAGATGAGCAATGGTTAATCTGCCATATGATCAACCCAGAGTGGGGTTACCTACTGAAAATGAGGCCCACACTGGTGGGACTAGCAAGGTTTCAGTGGTCCTCAAACTATGGCCCGCGGGCCACATATTGTATTTGTATCTGTTTTGTTTCTTCATTGCAAAATAAGGTCTGTGCAGTGTGCATAAGAATTCGTTCATAAGTTTTGTTTTTACTATAGTCAGACCCTTCAATGGTCTGAGGGACAGTGAACTGGCCCCCTGTTTCAAAAGTTTGAGGACCCCTGGTAGATGATGAATGCACCTGATTTCAGTGCATTCCTTGGTGTCTAGCTTCAAACTACAGGATCTCCAGAAGCAGCAAACTTAACTTTCAACAAGGAATCTAGAAGATATTGCATGAATGAAGGACCTGATTTCTTCAGTGCATCAGCCATTACTGGAATATGGTCGCCAGAAGAAAAGAGACTAAACACACTTCCTAAGCAGTTTTGTGTCATGTTGTGTCAGTTTTATGTCATCTTAGCAGCACTTAAACCTCAGGTATAATTTATTTTTATACTCTATTTTTTATTGATTGATTGATTGGTTTGGGGGCCACACCCAGCGGTGCTCAGGGGTCACTCCTGACTCTGAACTCAGAAATCTCCCCTGGCAGGCTGGGGGACCATATGAGATGCCAGGAATTGAACCAATTCCTACCAAGTTGACAGCCTACAAGGCAAATGTCCTATCACTGTGCTATCTCTCAGGCCCCTCCCAGGCAGAATTTAAAGAGCATTTAAGACTGAAGCTGGGAAATACCTGAGAGCTGAGGGGCCCCCATTATGAGACCAATCTTTCAGAGCTCCCACTTTTCATGAGGGACTTGTCTCTGAAAATTCTCTGGGTCTGTGAAGCACCAAGAGGAACATTGTGTATGAGATACTGTGAAATAGAGGAGAATTTGCTCCAAATTGGTTGGCTGGATGTTAAAAACTTCCTAAAATGTTGACCTGAGGGACCTTCATCCAGTTTTCACCTATCAACATCTCACGGTGCATAATAAAGCATAATGAATGGCCCTAAACTTCTGAGACCCACATTAATCTCTAATTTCCATATAAAATATTAATATTAAGTACCTTTAAAGTCAGGTAAAACCCTGATTATGGGTGTTTTTCTCTAGCCAGGTAACAGAGACACCGTTAATGAACTCACAACATTTCAGATACCCACTGAAAAGCTGCAGAAAGAGAACTGAACCCTGTGTATGCTAAACTCATCGAAAAAGAACGTGGTAATTTGGGGTTTCCATGCTTGATTTTAGTCCAAGTGTAATAAGCTAGTTAGCTAGAACAATACCACCAGGCACTGATATTTTCATCCCATTGACATACCTACGAAGTGGGAGCAGTGCATTGGAACCATCATTATACTGTTAAATGAGTCAGCATTGAGAAGCTGTCAGAATTTATCACGGTCCAATTATGAAGCACATTAGCTGGAGTTTATTTGTGCTTCCTGCACACAATAAGCTCTAAAGAGATTGTTATTAAAGGCATAAATCCAACGAGAAATGAATAAATCCTTAGATTACATCAATAAACAAAAACATTTAGGTCCTAAACATTACAGAATTGTAACTCAATGAAGAGTGCCACTCTTCATTTTTTCCATCTACTATTTTGGAAATGAAGAACTTAAGGATCCAGTCAATGTTTACCCCAAGATTGCAAATGGATCAAGCAACGGACCTGGAAAGCTAAAGCAAAGCAATGCATAAGCATAAGACACAGGATTCTTGATAGAGAGCTGTGTGGCTCATCCTCTTTGCAGGAAGAATTTGCTTCAAGGAGAAATAAAGCGACAGTGTCTCTTTGCTGCTTGGAAGTATCAATTAATTCATTTCAATTAAAATCATAAATTTCTTCTAGGCTGATGGGTCTAATGTCCACCATGTTTTATTTTAAGGTTTGTTGTATATACTGATCCCATAGGTTGGTCTGGAATCACTGGATACTTGCATATTTGTATTGTTGAGTTGGGTGTTAGTTCAGAAATCTGTTAGTCTGGATTAAACTTCTAAAAACTGAGAGGGTAGTGGAGGTAGCTTGAGTTATTCATCCAACTACCAGAGTGTGAGCCAGTTCCTATGTCTGTCCTCAGGATCAAGCCTTATTCTGGACACAGTCCAGTCATTACCCAATGAGGGAATAATTGCACAAGTAGAAATCTCATGCAGAAGGTAGGTGATGGAGAAAAGATTGCTTAAAGGAAATGATGAATCAGGTGCTCTGGACTTTGTGGGGATTGGGTGGTTTCTAAAGAGCCCTTGAGTCTGTCTCCAGATAACACAGGGCTCAATTTTTTATTTTTTAAGTCTGAGCCCTTGCAAGGTGATAGTGCCCTCCTCAATTTTATTCCTTATGAGTGTCATTAATGCTGAATCCCTTCACAAATGAGATTCTCATACCTCTATTTTTCTCCATTGTGAAGACATGAGGATGGATGAAAAGGCTGGCAGGCGGAGGAGTTGTATCTAGAAGGTTCCACTGCTACGGGGCGGAATACAAGGCAATTCATTCATGTGTCCTTTCTGTCTCCCTGTACTCCAAGATGAACCTAAGATTGAACAGTGGTTCTGAACATTCACGATCCTTCATTTCCTGCTTCCATATCCATCTCCTCAGCTTGCAGCTCTGGTGTCATAATCATGGACAAGTTTGGGAGATCTGGGACCCAAAAGCATGGAAGAAAGACAGCAGGATCTTAGCTCTTCATAGCTTGGTCTTCAGACCCCAGATGTTTCCAAAAGTTTCTGGGGATTGAGGAAGTCTCCTTCAGCTGCTAATCACCCCCTCCATAGTCCTGGGTGGCATTGTCTGAAAATAGTTTCTAGGCTGGAGAAGGGACATCAGACTCTAGGTGCTCTGAATGCCAAATTCATCTGTCTAATGGACTCAATCTTTTTTCGATACCTGAACCTCTGCACACGATGCCAATGGCTGTGATCACACAGCTACTCTCAGTCTTACAGACGCTGCTTCACCAATAAATGTCAAACACAAAGCTTAGACAAGAGACTGATGATGGTCCCAAGCTATCAGACTGATAGTTACTCATTGTTAAATAAAGACTAACACAGAGGCCAATGACTCACATGAAAAAGAATGAGAGAAAGGCTATGGGAATCTAGTACACACTGAAATCTTTCTCCCATCTGCCAGGGATCAGCCTTCCCCCTTTTCCAGCCCAGAGTGTTCCCATCACTTGTATTTTATCTCCAGATTAGTAGATCCTCAGGGATCTAATTGTTCCTAAGACTGAGCAAGTGATTAAGTTTTGAGTGACCTCAGATTTTCCCTAAATCTCTTTGTCACTTTTTCTTTCTGAAGGTTGTGATGATCATTCCTTATGGAGGCATTACATGAAACATCATGGGATAAATATTGCTCTCTGGAATTTTCAAAGATGAAGAAATACCCACTGACCTCTCTCCCTTCTCTTCTCTCTTCTCTTTCTCCTCTCTCTCTCCCTTCTCTCCCCTCTCTTCTCTCTTCTCTTTCTCTTCTCTCTCTCCCTTCTCTCCCCTCTCCTCTCTTTTCTCTCTCCTCTCCCTCCTCTCTCTTCCCTTGCCTCTCTCTCCCTCTCCCTCACCTCTCCCTCCTCTATCTCTCTTCTTTCTCTCTTCTCTTCCTCTTTTCTCTCTCCTCTCTCCCTCGCTCTCTCTTCCTTCTCTCTCCCTTTCTCTCCTCTCTTCTCTTTCTCTTCTCTCTCTCTCCCTTCTCCTCTCTTCTCTCCCTACTCTATCTTCTCTCTTCTCTTTCTCTCCTCTCCCCCTCTCTTCTCTCTCCTCTCACTTCCTCTCTCTCCTCTCCCTCCTCTCTCTCTCATTTCTTAAAAAAAGGGAAAAAAAAAGAAATGCCCACTGAGAACTGTAGTTGTTATGAGCCAGAGCTAGAAGGAGCCAGCGGAGAGCAGGACTTTCCTTAAGCATTTCTGTTCAGTTCATTTTCCCTCACATTTGCATACACTCTCTGCCTCTGATGGGTGGTGGGTGGGAGAGGAATGTCCTTCCAGGCTGGTGGACAGCTTAGAACTTACTGGAAGCCTGTCTGGCCTTCTCAGCAGGTACCTCAGCAGGTACCTCCCCAGGGCCTAGCTCTGCCTGTACCAGGAGCTAACTGGGAACGCTCAGAGCTTCATTACAGCTGACATAGATCCTGGCTGGTTTTCCTGCCTGCACCTGCACTGTGTTGATTGATTCTTTTATGTTGATTCAGCTAAAACTTGCATGCCTGAGAGAAACTGAAATGGTATGCCATTTGTCATTCTACCTGGCCTCATCTTTAAATAACACCTGCTTTTTTTTTTAATCGGACATTTGCAAAAAATAACTTAGAAATTGAATTTGCATGAATATGATGGCAGCATGTTCCAGAGGAGCCTTTTCTGGCCCTAGCCTTGAGCATACTGGTTCCCTTGGAGTTTCTGGCCTCCCTTCACTTCTGTCGCCAGCCTGCCTCAGGGACATTCCCCTCTTCTGCAGATTTCCCTGAGGATTTTCTTAAACTGATCATCAATTTAGCATGGTACAGACTCTAAATCATTGTGCGTGGGGCCTTGAATCCTTTCCCACGTTTACTGTGTGACTTTAGAAAAGCTAACCGACCACTCTGAGTCTAGCATTCTCCCTCTGCAAAGTGGAGTCTGTAGGCGTGTCTTTAGACATTGCTCAAGGAAATTAGCTATGAAACTTATGCATGGTACATGATGATTGAGCAAAGGCTCTTAACTAACATTTCACTGCCATAACTTGAAATTCTCTCTTGGGCTGAGAATCACGTTAGGTTACACATTAGAGCACAACATTAGCCCTGAATTATCCTCTCTCCTGTTCTGCCTTGACTCCTAGATCCTCTTCCTTTCTTCCATTACCTCTCTCCATTGTCTCATTGTCCCTCCTTAACTCTTTGTCAGATATCTGAGTGGCCACTCTGTGCTGTCCCTAGGGAAAATATGGGAAAGGCGGATGCAATCAAAGACACTCAGCCCCAGATCTTACGAGCTTGCTGGTCTGTAGGGTATATTTTTATTAAATCCTATTCATGGATGTAGAAACCGGCATGGTTTACTAATGACCACAGAGTAGTGAAATGTCTCAAAGCAAGGTCTTCTGTCTCAAAGTTTTAAATATGAGCTATAAAATATCACTTTCAAGTACTCACAACCCTGGTAGCTCCTGACAGTGTTTGTGCCTCTGGAGGGATTTGGATCCTGGTTGCATCATTGAACCTGAACTCTGGCCAGCCTTGCTTAGAGCCTCTCTAATCCCAGCTTCTTTCCCTCAAAGTCCAGCATGGTGGATCATGAGCAGTTGTAACTCCTCACTGATCAGAACTCACAGCCTCTTTGGGCAACCCATGTGGGGTCCAGATAAGCTTGTGAATTCTTTCACAGGCCAACAGTCCTGCCTCTGTGCCAGGGTTTCTGCTGCTCCTGTCAGCCTAAATTTCTCCTTTACAGACAAAAACAGTTGCTGACTTCTCTCCTTCAGAGCTGGAATTCAGAGCAGAGAAGCAAAGCTTCAACATAGCTCAACCCCATGGGCATAATCCAAGAGAGTGGGCTGGGTGTGCCTGAGCTTTCCTAAGCTGGGGGACCCTCAGTACTCTCACAATCAGAAAATGGCAGGGACCCCACCACCATTTCCTGGAGATAAGATACAGAACTATTTGGAGGATTTTTTTTATGTACTCCCTTTGAGCCTGCACCCTGAAATAGCACATCACAAATGAACACTTGCTTGGTTAAAAAAACAAAAACAAAAGTGGCCCCCATGGAAGTGATTGTTTGGTTAGCTCAGGAAGGCCTTACGATGTTGCTGTATAGGAGTTTGTCACAAAGAACCCTGGGTATCACCCTAAATTCTGCAGGACCTTGGGCTCCTTGGCTGTTCTTGGGTTCTGAACCCTTTTCACACAGGCAGTCTTCCATCACTTGTAACAGACTTGCTCATGGACTGGTCTGGGAAAAGAGAACTAGAATTCTGCCTGTGATAGAACATGGAAGCCTTGAGAGATGGGGGGGTTGGATTTAGATCCAAGGAGCTTCAGCCCCACCACATGTATGCATACATGTCTATACACATGTGCATATAATCCAGAGCCTTGGGGTGCATGTTCACATATAGAAAGAGACACCCCAAGTCCAGCAAGTAAGTCTTTTATTGCTCTGCTCCTGGCCAAGCACTCCTGTCTTCAACCACTAGTCTAGGTTTATTTTCAGAACCCACAGGTCTCCTGGGAGCTTTGCCTTAATGAAGCAGGAGTCTATAGGTGCACAGAAATATTCTTGAACATATCCCGTGATACTTCCTGGGATCTTATTTTCTCTCCAGGAGTGTTTTATTTTTTTAATGAGATTTTATTAAAGTGCCGTGACTTACAAAGTTATTTGTGGTTGAGATGAAAATATTCTGTGTTCTCGCATTGATCCTACCACCAGTGTGAATATCCCTCCGCCATGTTCTCAGGTTTTCCACCTCCCAGTCTGCATCTAGCCAGACCCCTTTTAAGTTCACTTGTTCAAGTCTGGGCCTTTGTGATTTCTGTGTTGTTGACTCTGGTGTGGATACTTAGCCTGTGTGCCTTTCTTTTGAGGCACAAGCTCAGCACAGGTGAGGTTGGAAACCATGACTAAGCACACAAAACCACTCTGTTCTTCACTCAGCTGGTTCTTTCATATCACTGTTGCTCCTAGGAAACTCTCAGGTGTTTTGGCGGTAACTTTAACATGTACAGCTCCAGATTCAGTCATAGAGCAGTACACATATGTCCGCACAGGCCATGCGCCTTAGCATTTCAAAACCCGTCTGTTCTTGGACGTGTGTCAACACAAGTAGAGTGCCAGAGCATCACACAATCTGATTTTCTGGCTTTGGGTAGTGCTAGATTGAGCTTGTCTACTGTTGTCTCCTCTCACAGACCATTGAACATCTAATCACATGTGAATAAGGACTGGAGATGCTGGTTGGAGGAATATGGGCCTCTGGGCTCCTTCTAGAACTTACCAGAATGGCTACCTCTGGGGATCTACACAATCCCATGCTCAGTCTTGTCACCATCACCCTGCCCTTTTTTGGCCCTGCTTTCACCTATGTCTATAATATAAATCAGTGTCAACCCCCTCTTGGTCTCTCCAAGTCATTCCTTGTGTCTGGGTTCTGGGAGTTCTCTGCCACCTCAAGACTCACAGACCATTATCTCATCTATCCTTTGAGTTGCAATGAGTGAAGCCTTGTGAGTAGAGCCCACATGGTCCTTCTGGAAGCAGGAAGGTGGATCTTCTGGATACAGTGAGTACCCAGAACTATGGCACTTGAATCTGTTTTGTCTGGAGTTGTCTGATATGTACATGCTTAGCTATAGGGCTCATGGTGCTAGGTCACAGCCTGGATATTCCTCCCCAGTGAATATTTGTTGGCTGCAGCCTGCTCAGGCTCCTTGCGCCATTGACCCTGCTGGCCTGTGAGTACTAGGGTAGCCTCACAGTCTCTGATCTATAGGAACTGCCTTATGCATGTGCATCCATGTATGACATGTCCCAGGAACATTGCTGTCATCTACATGCCTGTTACCAAGAGCTTTGATGCCCCCTCACTGTGATTCAATGGTGTTAGTTCTATTCAACGGTTTGTTCATTGATCTAATTTTCCTTTCACATAGATGATGACAGCCATGGGGGCAATTTTATTAGTCTCTTGTTTGTAATCACATTAAGAGTTTTCAGGAATCAATATTCATCTCACCAGACCCCCCTCATGCCTTGCATTTCATACTCTGTCTTCTCTAGCCATGAACCTCCCCCTGACAGTCATGAGTTGGCTTGGTTTTATGGCAAAGTTAATATGCAGGGGAGGTTAAGAACAGAGTTTAGTAACTCAGAATAAACATTCATCCAACGAAAAATTGGCTGGGTGTGGATTATGTAGAGACCTTGGATATATCAAGCAGTGGAACTCATTTACCTGGAACAGCCTTTGGGCCCTTTAGATGGCATTTTTCTGCACACATATTCTTGAGTCTGGACTGGGATAATGGGTCTAGAGTGAGACAGATGCCCAGAGTATGTCAAGAGACATGGTAATTAGTCATACTTAGCACATCTTTGTTGCTGGCTGAGTAGCTGAGGGGCTGGAGGAGGGATGTATGTAGCTGGACACCAGGCAGCCTACTGTTCCAACTGCTGCCTGCAATGATGGCTCCTTTGTGCACCTGCCTCTTACAGGTCCAGCAATGGAACACAGTTGATTTCTGCAGTCTTTGTCCCAGCTGACCCTACCTGCACACAATGTGTGAATATTAACTGCCATAGCTTCTGAGACTAGACCTGGTCATAGTGGCCAGCCTTGGCCTTTATCTTCTTGAATCTTCCTTTCTGATTACAGTTACAACTAATCAGAAACCACCTTGTATTTTTTTTAATTTTTTAATATAATTTTTATTTTGATCATAGTGGCTTACATATTGTTGACAATAATATTTTAGGTACATATTTACATAAAATCAGGGGGGATTCCCATCACCGGTTTGTCTTCCCTACTCCTCCTTTTTTGTCCTACCTTCCATATCCTCTTCCCTCACCCCCAGTGCTACTAGAATATGTGGTCCCCTCTGTACCTATCCTATTACTTCGTAGTCTTACACCTGTTTGGTCCTGATGCCTCCTTTATTTCCCCCTCTAATTGAGGGGCAGGACTAGCTAGTTCAAGTTATGTGGTTTTGTTTGAAGAGGAGAAAAATAATAAACTGCCTTACCACCTTGTATTTTTGTGAGAGGGGTAAATGGGGGTTTTGGCTGTGGTAGACTGATCCCCAAAGCTGACTCTGTTTTTTGGAATCTTGCCTTCCACCTTTCCACCTGTAGGCATCCAACTGCTTCCCCTCCATGAAGCAGAAGAAATTTTCACATGACCTTCAGGACCATGATAAAAGCAAAATCTGTTTAAAGCCATTATACTTTAGGGGTGATTTTTTCATATTGCAAAAAAAGCACAAGGTAGAGGTTTGGGAATTTAGTTTTGGATGCATATAGGTGATGCTATGAAACATTCCAGCAAATATGATGTGGAGAGAATTGGTTGCAAAAGCCTTAAGCTGAGAGGTGAGAACAGGTCAGGAGGGGGCTAGCATATAAATAGTGTTTTTATCCTAGAGATTGATTTTTGAGATACTTGCGAGAATGCCGAGTGGGAGAAAGAGCCACTATGCAACGGAATTAAAATGGGGCTCTGGAGCTCTCTGACTTTTAATGGCTGTGCTTGGAAAAGGTGCCTCTATAAAATCAGATGGGGCTGCCAGAGAAGGAAAAGGCTCTTCAGGGCCCGTGAGCACAAGCAGTACAAATGCTGAAGAGAAAGTGCAGAGGAGAGAGTAGACAGCAAACTCCCAACAGGTCGGAGCCAGGGGGTGTTGGCGGGTCATCAGGAATCTCTGAGGATCCTAGCTTACTCTGGTAGTTGCTCATATTATCCATTGACCATTCTTTGCTTTAGTAGTTGAAACTATCACCTAGTGTTCATAAAACACTGTGCTAGATTTTTCTAATAACATCTTTATTTAAACACTGCGATTACAAACATGATTATAGTTGGGTTTCAGTCATAAAAATAACACCCCCCTATACCAGTGCAACCTTCCCACAACCAATGCCCCCATTTTTTTTCCTCTCCCAACCCCTGCCTGTCTTCGAGACAGGCATTCGACTTCTCTCACTCAGTGTCATGGTAGCTCTTAGTGTAGTTATTTCTCTAACTGCATTCATCACTCTTTATGGTGAGAACTGTCCTAGATATTTTACTGTATCATGTCATCTTGTTTCACCATCATAAGGCCACATGCATGTATCTTTTGTAGGACTAAGTCTTGAGGATAGTGACAGTGTCTTCTGAGATCACTCTGTTGGCAGCTGTGTCCTGTCCCCTCTTACTGCATTTCTCTCCCTACTGTGGGAAGGGAAATACAGTGGGAACAGGTATTAGTGCAGTGTGTGGGCATTTCCCTTCTTGCTATGGGAACTGGCATTAATGTAGGGTGTGGGCAGGGATGAAGACGATACCCATTGTATGACGAATACTGATTGGTGTGCTAAAGTGTCTTGTAGAGGAAAATTCATGGAATCGACTAATGATAGTGAATGGCTGATATTGTTTGAGTTTTTAGAAAACCATGGTAGGGTGGGCAGGTAGGTAGGAGGAATAGGTAAATAGCCAGTGTGAGGTCTTGTGGGTTGGGGGAATGGAAGTGCTGGGGGTGGTGGTCAGAGCTGGTGAGGTTCTGCAGGAAGATTTCACTTCAGAAAAGCCTGTTTCCTTATAGATTCCATATACACCCATGTATAGGAAAATTTCATGACTTCATCTCTTTTGACGGCTGTATAATATTCCATTGTATATATGTACCACAGTTTCTTCAGCCATTCATCTATTGAGGGGCATCTAGATTGTGTCCAGAGTCTGGCTATCATAAATATAGCTGCAATGAATATAGGTGCGAGGAAGGGATTTTTGTAATGTATTTTTGTATTCTATTATGCTGAGTGAAATAAGTCAAAGGGAGAGAGATAGATGCAGAATAGTCTCACTCATCTATGGATTTTAAGAAAAATAAAATGACATTTTTGCAATGATTCTCAGAGACAAAAGAGAGAAGGGCTGGAAGGTCCAGCGAAAGAGGGAAGTAGAAAGTCTGTCTAGAGCACAGGCTAGGGTGGGGTGGGGAGGAGGGACATTTGGGACATTGGTGATAGGAATGTTGCACTGGTGAAGGGGAGTGTTGAAAAACACACACACAAAAAATAAAATAAAATATTTCCATACAAATAAAAGAAAAGCCTATTGCCTTGCACCCTAAGATGCACCCTCAGTTCCCACGCCCTGCACCCTGAGATGGCCAGATGGCAGATGGAGACTTTAAGGGATGCACTGACCATATCCAAAATTCTGGGACCTTGGTGATCACAGATCTGGGAAAAGTGGCATGACTCTCAGCCATGAGAGTTTATGGTGGTTGTGTGCTCCACAAGACACAAGGCGGGTCTTGTCCTGTGTGACTGTCTAGGGCTACTAGTCACCTCCAGGGCCCCTTGAACAGAATATGGGAAGGTTTCTCAGATCCCCTAATGTGGACATATGGAAGAGGCAAGTATGAAAACACAGGCACATATGGGTAGGAAACACAGGAAAGGTACCACCAGCCTTCAGGGGACACAGAAAGCAGCTGACATGAAAAACTAGGCCTGGCCTGACCCCCCCAGACATTTGAGTCCTTCATGTTCAGTAGCTCCAGAAAGCATATTGGGGATGAGGTGTGGCATCTTCAGAAAATGCTCCCTAGCACAGAAGAAAGGGTTTGGGGCTAGAAAATATATAGATATCATGAGAAGTGATCCTTGAACATAACCGGGTGTCAAAAGTGACAACAGAAATCAGCTATCCTCCTGTGGAGAATAGAAGGGTAGAAAGTATAGTGAATGTTGGTCTTGTCTTTGGGGTACAGTGGTGCCAGCATTCAAAGGATGCTACAGAGCAGGGCTGGAAGGTTGAGAGCAAAAGAGGAGAGCACAGAGAGAAAGACCAGTGCCTACTGCAATCCTTGGGGCTCATGGTAGGGAGAGAAGCAGTGGAGCAGAGGCAGGACTGGCCTGAGGCCTTCTCCCATTTGCTCTTTATTTCCTGATCCTGGGAGATTAGTGATGGGAAATCAGAGAACAGGCTCTACCTGAGTCCTAATCAATATGGCACTTGTTGCTGCTGCTTGATCCTCATCCTCTGAGGTGTGCAAGGCTGTGACATGACCAATGGAAGGTACAATACAGAGACCCCTCAAAGGACTCACACCCACATGGCCATTTTTCATCTAGTCTGTCACTCCAAGTAAAAAGTTCCATCACCTTCAGAATTTCTGGCTCTGGTTCAAATGAGAATGACATGGCATAGACACATTGAATTTTCATGTGGCCAACAAGACAATTGACATCTGAACAAGCCTGCAGCCAGATGTGGACCAGCAGGGAAGGGGCTGGTCATGGGGAGACCAGGAGGGCCTGAGCATGAGCAAACAGCTTGAGATGGTAGGTTTCTGGCAGGGTCTCTGCACCTGTGTCTTTGAGGGCTCTCCCCTCTTTGGCCCCCAAGATTCTCACCTATCAGAGATTTCACTCAGAATCGCAAGCTTCAACCAAGTTCTGAGCCCTGTCTCACTGAATCCTTGTGCTTTTCAAGTGGACTTTGTTATTCTAACTCCCTCAGGACAGAGACATGCTCAAGGACAGCCCAAGATAGTTCAGCCCAAGAGCCTGACAACCCTTATGCTCCTGTAGACTTCTCTGAGCATGGATCTGCTGGGGAAAAGCCTGAGTTATTTGGGGTCTTTCCAGAATGCTTAGGGACACTCCTGCACCAACTTTGACTGCTCTGGTGACACCTCAGAGAAGGTACTTACAGGGCAAAGCCATAAGGAGCAGATGGAGCCAGACACTCATTTATTGTGGGAGTCTCAAGTCCAGCTGTTTTGGGGACTGTTACTGTTGTTTGACCTGTGGCAAGTGATAATTTTCAGTCAACCTATGTCCTGATTTAACCACTGGGTAGGGAAATTATAAGTCTTCAGAACCAGAGACCTCCTGTAGATACCCCAAAATCCAGATGTTTTGTCTGAGTACCTGTACTCCTTATGGGAGGCACTGGGTGCTCACCCATGTGGGAAAGTCTGGCCTGATGGTGGGTCTCTTCCACACCTTGATGTGGCATTTCCAGCTTCTAGAAAGTTCTGGTGTTTGAATCTGCCATCCATAGATGCTTTCCTGTTAGTGGAACCTAGGACTCCAAAATGAGGATCTAGTGAGATGTAGGCATGATAGCAAACATTGATGCAGCAAATAATCCACACAGTGAAGAGGTACAAGAAAGGGTCCAGTAAATCCAGTACTCAAGCAAGAAATCCCATCACACGAGCCTTTTGCTTCTAGGAAGGAAAGTAGCCAAATGGAAGAAGACTGAAGAATGAGCCTCTCCCTTCCTCAGACTCCTGGTTTTTTTTGTTTGTTTGTTTGTTTGTTTGTTTTTTGTTTTTTTTTGTTTTTGGGCCACACCCGGCGGTGCTCAGGGGTTACTCCTGGCTGTCTGCTCAGAAATAGCTCCTGGCAGGCACGGGGGACCATATGGGACACCGGGATTCGAACCAACCACCTTTGGTCCTGGATTGGCTGCTTGCAAGGCAAACGCCGCTGTGCTATCTCTCCAGACTCCTGTTTTTATTGACAGCAACCAGGCCATCTCTAGGGTGTTAGAGGAATACCAAGTAGAAATAATCCAATATCCCATCACCAGAACACACCCTAGGGTGGAATACGAATATTGATTAAGGTAGGATCAATAACCCAACACTTTCCTACTGCCGACCTAAAAATGCTCAAACAGCCCTTCTAGATGCTTCTCTCTGCAGAGCATGGAGCATACCTGTGTGAATCTGAAGAGAACCTCCAGGTTCATTTCAGTAAACGTTGCAACCTGGGGAGAAGAGTGGACCTGACTTGTCGGCTGGACCCTAGGAAGAACTGCGGGGAATCTGTCTTCAGGACTGAGCTGGATCCACGATAAGTGGCTCCCTCTCCTATAATCACCTGCAGCCTTGTATACTGGTCATGAACAATCCCCGCAGAGCCATGCCCAAGGTCACTGTGGTTGGAAAAATGTCCGACATAAATGGGCATATTTAGGCACTAACTATGACATGATTTGGCACCAAGAAGAGGAACACAAGGTTGTAGGTGCAACTTCTAATGTGTTGCAAGAAGGGTTGGTGTGTGGCACTCTTGTACCATATTCTCTGCAGTGAGATGACTGAATGTTGACATATTTATGTGTTTATTGTAAATTAATTTCTGACACGGTTCCCATTGTACAGATGAAGAAACTCAGGCACAGAGTACTGGGACACATCCCAGTACTGGGACATGGACCAGACATTTTATTATGAGAAATATCTACCTTGCAGGATTGCTTTGAAGATGGCAAATGGAGCGTTCCATAAAGGCCATCAACACATAGACTATCAACATATTTCTAGCACATAGAGCATACATGTACCTTCATTCTTATGACTAGGAATGCATTTTTCTATCAGCTATTAAAATAACCCAGAGCATATCTCATTTGGCCAGACTTTAGAAAATTGTTTACAGCTCATGGAAAGTCCCATAAATGCTTTGTGATCGATGAAAACTAGATATTTCTGTTTGTAAGGGAGAGAAGACACAATTTTCTAGCCTGAAACAATCTCTTTCCCGGTCCAAGAACATCATTAATCCCAGAAGCCATCGGAGCGCTAATGAACCTGCCTTTCCCACCTGCTCCTGGTTTTACGTAATTCTGGGTCACACGGAGGGAGACAAAGAGAGGAGGAATTTTAGCAAGCACAGCGAAATGGAGGATTCAGATTTCATTTAAGTGACTACAGTGGCTTCGTTAGTGGGAATGTTGCAGGCAGGTCATTTATTTTTATTTGTCAGCTCCCAAGGGCTGGGTTCTTGGGAAGGACAAAAAAGTGAGCCGGAAGCAGAAATACCAGCGACTTTGACCAGTGACTCTTCTCCGATGGGCTGGTGACAGCTCTGTGCCTCATTCGTGTCTGAAGAAAACTTAAATCTTTCCTTAAAAACTCTAATGTGTGACATAGAGGGAACTGGGGAATAATGGCTTTGTTTCCTCTGCATGAATAGATGATATTATCTGCAATATTGGCCCCTTTTCGTTCATGGCAGAGGAGTCCCACTTTATCAGGCTGCAGGGCTGAACAAAACACGGGGAAAGCCAGGGACCTCAGTGTCATGTCTGGCACAGACTGCAGGCAAATGCTCCTGTGCATGCTAGGAGCAGACTTTGTGAGCTTCCCAGCAGGGAACCAACCCATCTGTCAGCCCAGGAGCAACAGAGGTCTGCTCCTTTGCATATGTGTAGCAGGAGAAGTGGGGTCCACAAGAGCAAGAAGGGTGGGCTTAAGCACAGAATGAAAGTGAACCAGTCCAACTCCAACTCCAAAAAAGAGAGGCCATAGGTTCTGGTGGCCAGCTCCATTCTCCACTCCAGAACTTGTCATCTGAGTTCATATCCCCATCGCCCCATCACTTCCCACCTTCCCTTTCTTAGCAGCCTAGGTCTTCTACTCTACCAAGTATAAAGCTCCTCTCTCTTCTTTCTGCTCCAAATTCCATCCGAATTCAATCAGAAAGATAGAATCTAGTCACCTCCACTCTGTGGACCCCCGAATTTCTCCTTCTGCAATGATTCATCACCATGACAAACTCTAGAAGCCACTACAGCAAAAAAGGATTCGGTATCGATTGGCTGAAATCGGAGCAGAGAATGAATTACCCTAGGCTGTTCTATTGGCATCAAGCGCTAAGTCCAGACAGATTCTAGAAAAATTTCGCTCTTAAGATTTAATTTTCAAGTCGTTTGCTAGCGATGGATGTAGGGAAATGAATCATTTTCTATTAGGGGAGAGGGAGATAATGATGATAAATGTCCTTTTGAAAGTTTTGGGCTCAAACATAAGCTCTTTCATAATTATTCATCAGACTAGATTCAAAATCTCATTATGGTCACAAGCTGGTATTCTAAGCTTCTCTTTACTGGAAAGATTTAGTCTTCTGATACCCAAGAAACACTCCCCTGTTGAAAAGTACGTAGCCTGCATTAAAAATGGTACCCCCCCCCAAAAAAAATGGTACCCAAGCATCACAAGAAGAGAGTACAGATCTAGAAGTAAGTACCGAGTACAGCTGAGTATGGTCAAACATCTTCAACAAAATCATTAATTCCTAATTGTTACGACCTTATTTCCCTTGTCAAATATTCAACATGATTTTATTATGAACTCTTGATCTTGTTCTATTCGTTTATTTGTGTTTTTATGCAGATATCACCAACTACTATAACTTTCGTCATATAATTTGAAGTGAGATATGTTCAGTTTTGTTTTTCTCAGTACTGTTTTCAATAATTGCTCTTATAGTAGATTCATGTGCATTGTAAAAATTTCATTAAAATATTATTAAAATGTTATGGTTCATATTGCTAAAAAAGAAAAGTCTCTTTTTCACATGATGGTCAAGAATGAGACATTGACACTATCTTTTTCTTTGTATTATGTAATTTTTTTTTTTTAGTTTTTGGGCCACACCCAGCAGTGCTCAGGAGTTACTCCTGGCTGTCTGCTCAGAAATAGCTCCTGGCAGGTACGGGGGGACCATATGGGATGCTGGGATTGGAATCAACCACCTTTGGTCCTGGATCGGCTGCTTGCAAGACAAATGCCATTGTGCTATCTCTCTGATTCCATATTATGTAATATTTGAGGCCAGTTTATTTTGGAGATGGAAGAGGGGTGTGTGTGTGTGTGTGTGTGTGTGTGTGTGTGTGTGTGTGTACAGATGAAGAAAACATCAGGGAAAAATGTCCTAACTCTTCTCCCTCTCCCCCCTCTCCCACAGTTCATACCTATGTGAAATCTACTTCCTATTACTATATATACAGTACACACGTATGTACACAGCTGCATACACAGAGATACAAAAACTACAGTTTTCCACAAAGTGCTGAGTTCTTCTATACTCATTCCTTGATTGTTTTTCCACTTGAAATACTGAGGGGTCTCTCCTCATTACATCAAGGTCCTCACTCCTTCCTGGTTGTAAAATAAATTCTAAATAGTCTAGTAGAGCTTCTACTGGGTTTGAGTCTGAGTGTCCCTACTATTCAAAGGAATAGTAGAAGGAAGAGTCACAGACTTTCCATGGAGAGGCACTGGGATGCCAGCAATGAGGCCTGGAGAAGTCACATCAGCCATAGCTTGCAGGGTAAAAAGCATATCCCATTATCATCTCATTGAAGATGTGCTTCTGTGAGGGGCTTTATTATGTTTTACTGATGAAGACAAGGGATCTCAGATTATACTACAAATAGACTGACTTTCAGGCAGTGCTTCACCAGAAACCACTGTGTTTTCTGACTGACCCTATTCCAATAGTTATCGCCATAATAAGCAGATGTTCGGCCTGGTTGCTGTGGCTAAAAGATCCCCCTCTTTTTGCCCTGTACAGAGCAGCCGGCACATATCAAACCAATGCTCTTTTCAAACCAGGTACACCCAGAGGCTCTCAGCTGTCTCCTGACAGGAATCGGCAGCCCAGGGATGATAGATTCAAAGAGCTGAAAGAAAAAGCTGCCAGCTATGAATGCTTTCTCCAACCACAATTCTCTAGAAATGAAGAAGGGACAAAAAATAAATGACTTTTCTAGGCAGACAGAAGCAACCGTGTTTGTCTCCTCTAGATTGTCTTTATGAGCATTCTCAAATAGAAATGAAAATAAAATTAATTGGTGGATTACAGGTATATATAGTTTACAGGTATACACAAAATTGTGCACAATTATAAAACTCACTGAAAATGATAACTTTACAATTAAAATTCGGCTACCTTTTCACTGGAATGGTGATGTACAGAGGAATCATTGAATTAAGCTTAAAAATATAGCTTAAAAACTAATTGGATATGTAGCACAAGTGGTATAGTTCAAGCCTAGCACATATGAGGTCTTGGGTTTGATTCTGGAATCACCTGTCCTCTCTCTCTCTCTCTCTCTCTCTCTGCCCAAACCGTCATGGGTAGCCCCAAGTCCCAATGACTGTGACTTCAGTAACAACTAACCAGAAAAAGAATGAAATATCTAAAATCTCTATAGCTAGAATCATTCATGTCATCTAAAATGTATCTGTGCTGATATTCAACCTACAGAATTTGTGGCTATATGTATGTATGCAGTTTTTGTATAGAATTCAACCTAGCTTCTTGTTGACTTCGAACTAAATGATAAGATTTCTTGTGTGAACTTCATGGCGACTGCCAAACACTCAGGGCACATAAGCTATGTTAAGAGACAAATTCACCCAAATAGGAAATTATCAGCTAGCTAAAGGAGACTGTCAGCCAGCCAACAAGAAGCAAAGGAACTTCTCAGCCCACCAATGAGAGAATAAGAACAGCCCTTCACTGATAATAATGACTTTAAATGAAAAGAGATGAACTCTCCAAAGAAAAGCATAGGGTTTCTGAAAGACTGAAGGAAAAAATAGAAACAAAAATAAAAAATAACAAGGCTGCAGTGATAGCACAAAGACATTTGTGATAGTTGAGACATTTGCCTTGGACATGGTCAACCCAGTTTGATCTCCATTACCACAAGCACCACAGGAGTTATCTGTGAGTGCAGAGATAGGAGTAAGCCCTGAGCACAGTTGTGTGCAACCCACCCCCAACCTGCATCTATGTATCTATGGCAGACGCTTTTCTCTTTTCTCTTTTCCCCCATTTTTTTCTTTTAGACATAGGGGTTTGTAATACTGTCGTTTAAAGCATATTATGCATATCACTTTATCTACTTTCATCACCCAGTTCTTGTCCAGAATTATCATTTTCAACTATAATTGTCCTAATGGTCACATTTCTTCCCTAAATTCACTCCCTACTCTTTGTGGTAAGCTTCCTACCATAGAAACACAGATGCTTTTTCTTCATTGTGATTTTGGACCCTAGATTATATTTCTCAGAGTGGTATTGCTTGGTAAAATGAAGCTCAATTTCTAGTTTTTTTGAAGAAATTTCATATTGTTTTACAAATGGACCAGTCAACATCCCCACTACTGCTGGTAGAAGAGTCCCTTTCTCCCAACATCTAAGTAGTCTTGGTTGTTTTTGTTCATTTTTATGTGTACCAGACAGTCCCCATGGTGTGACATGATATTTCATTGTTGTTTTGATCTTCATAGTCCTGATGATTAGTGATATGGGGCAATTTTTCATGTGCCTTTTGGTCATTTTTATTTCTTACTTGAGGGAGTTTCTTTTTATTTCTTTTCTCCATTTTTGATGGAATTGTATTTTTCTTGTTAAACTATACCAGTGGCTTTTATATTTTGGATATTGACCCCTTGCCCCTTGCCCATTCCATGAGCAGTCTTGTATCCTGGTCATCATTTCCTTTAAGTTTCAGAAGTTTATTTTTTAATGTAGCCTCATCTATTTATCTTTTCTTCCACTTCCTTAGTGGCATCCTGAAGATGATTCTGCTTCAAAGTCATGGATAACTCTGCCTGTTTTTCCTCTATGTACCCTATGTATTCAGGTCCAATATCTAGATCTTTTTATTTGACTTTTGTACATGGCATTCTTAAAGCGATCTGAGTTCCTTTTTGTTGCATGTAGCTGACCAGTTTTCCTAGCACCACTTGTTGAAGCTTTCTTTGTCCACTTAGTAGTTTTTGCTCCTTTATCGAAGGTTAACTGTTCATATACCCAAGGCTCTGCTTCTGGATATTCCACTCTATTCTGTTAATCTTAGGGTCTGTTTTTATTCTACTACCATACTGTTTTAATTGGTGCTGATTTGTAGTATAATTTGCCTGTCCAGTTCAATATAGTACTGAAAGTACTTGCCATAGCAACCGGGCAAGAGAAAGATATCAATGTATGCTTGGGATCAAACTTGGATTGGTCACTGCAAGGCAAGTCCCCTATTCACTGTAGCATCTCTCTCATTCCAAAGTAATTCTAAAAAGAACGTTCAAATGACCAACATCAGGGATGTCTAACATCAAAGCAGTGTCCATATATTTTTAAAATACCTACTCTAAAAGCCCAAGAGGGGAATGTGCTGATGAGGTAGGAGATGAGGGAGCTCCGTGCATCTATCTTGAAGGGGAAGGTTCACTGGTGTAGCCACAGTGTGGTGGGCCCTCAGATAGCTGGCAATAGTACTTCCATGCAATACTCTAGAGCCCTTTCTGGGTTCATGTATGCAAAGAAGTGAAAAGCCCTTGCATATGCCCAAGTTTTCTGTAATGTTATTTATTATCAGCAAAATGGGGAATCCACTGTTGGCTATATGGGTTGTGAGTGGGTAAGGAGAGGTTCTATTTGAGCTCTGTAAGGAACACTGCTTTGAAATGACAGGAAGAAATCTGGCATCATTATACTCAGCTCTTTCAGCCAGCTGAGTGCAGGAAGAAAGACATTAGATGTCACTTCTTTGTGGGTTCTTTTCACCGAATCAATCTTCTGGAAACAGAGAAAAATAGTGGCTGCCGGAGACTAAAGGAGTTGGGACAAAGGCAGAGATATTGGTCAGAGAATATATGATTTAGATCTAAGGTAAAGAAGTCTGAAATCTAACATGTTAATGACCTTGTTAATGGCAGCTCTGACCTTATGGTTTGGCGTAAAAGATGCTCAGAGACTTGACTTTGGGTTTCTCACTAAAACGCCAGCTGAGAGGTGCTTGGATATGCTGGCTTACTCTAGAATATTCCACAGTATGGAAAATCACAGATGCATTTAAAATCTCAGCTAGATCTCTCACCTTTTAAATTTCAATACTAAGTACAACAATCCTAGGAAGTTTGAAAAGTGTGGCTCAGATTTAATGGACTCCTGGCCTCATCTTTAGCTCAGTGATTCCTTTCACCAGGGCCTTTTTCAAAGTTCCTACTGCCCACAGGATTCCGCTCCACCCTCTGGCCTGCTATTTGTCCTGGCCTTTTATCCCTGTCTAATCAATGTTGGTGTTCTTGTGAGAGCCAGCCTCTCTCAAGTCTTTGCTCATGAGTATGCCTGTTTTTGGCATCACTGCTCTTGGGGATCTGTCTTGACTTTATCCTTTATCAACTGTTGAATTCTGTTGTCATACCCAAGTCACTGCTTGAGTGACAGTTATACTTAGCTCAACAACTCTCTCCAGCTTCCCACAAAGTGTGGCCCTGAGGTGATAAATGAAGGAAAAGTTAGAGTTGGGAGGAATCCCTGGGTGGAGGAACATTTCAGGGATCTGAACAGAACATGCAAGGACAGGGAGGGCTGTCTTAACTTTCTGATGCAGTGGGGTAACTAGAGCTGAGATATTCCAACAAACTGCTTGTACCCACTTTTGATCCACAATGAAAATGGCAGCATGGCAGTCCATGTAACAGTTGACCCCAACTGTGTCTAGTTCTGGGGATTCTGGGCAAAGATAGAGCACCAAATCAAGACTGTGTATTTACATGCATGTCTGTATGTATATGTGTGAAAAGTTGACCATCACAGTACTTATTCTCAAGATATAGAGTTTATATCTGGCGGTTACCAACTCGATCTCTGCCTGTGAAGATAGTGTGATAATTGGTTTTATACCTGAACTTAGTATGCACAGGTGCGCACACAGATACACACATAGCATCCCTAGATGGTTGGAAGATCCCAAAAAATGTGTCTGTGCTTCGCTGACTCTGTGCTGACTGGGAATATTAGTGTTACTGTAGAAATTGTTGCCATGGCTGTCCCAGGATCATCTGCAAATGCTCGCAGATATTCCCTTTGGATTTTCTTTCGCCTCTAAGATTAGCATCAGCACAAACAGTTGGGAGAGTCAATATTTCCCCCTGGGGAAGAATAGTTGGGATTAGAGATAAAAGTATGTGCAATGCTCTTTTAGTAATAGATTGAT
Source organism: Suncus etruscus (assembly GCF_024139225.1). Taxonomy (NCBI): domain Eukaryota; kingdom Metazoa; phylum Chordata; class Mammalia; order Eulipotyphla; family Soricidae; genus Suncus; species Suncus etruscus. The sequence continues at coordinate 41,486,530 of NC_064867.1, forward strand.
TTTTTTCCCAGTACTGAGGCTATTTTAGAAATGTGCAGCAGCTGTGGAGAAAAGTTGGGTGGGACCTAGACTATGAGGGTCACCTTGTCTGGAATGGGGGTCCTGCTTGATGGTACAGCAATAAAGGCATCTATTACCGGAATGGAATGGATTTCAATACGACAACTTTGAGAAAGGTTATGTTGAAATGTTGAAACGTTTTTTCATCAGAATTTAAAGGCTTTCTTAAGACACATATATTATTCTGCATGCTTCAATTGGTCTTTGGAAGAAAAAAAATAAGAATAAAACTAGACATAATGGATAGATTAAATGCTTAGCAATTGGGTTCCATTGCCTCCCTAACTCAGTGGCGCCCAACTAATCTTTGAGGAGGCAAGTTCCTTAAATACATTGTTCGACCAACTGGAAAATGAACTAGGGTGCTGACTGGCCAATCTCATTTTCATGCTGAAACTTGCCAAGTAGAAATGGAAAAGGTGTCCAACAACTCATTTTTCAAAATATATCTGCTGTTGCTGTGACTTCTAATTGAAATGATTTCTTCCAGGGATGAAAAGGAATCAACAGAGCTCCTTAGTTATTAGGAAATCAAAATATAGTAGACAAAATCATGGTTATGAAAACTGAGCAAGCAACTTCTCTAATCACCCTACCATAATCAACACACCTCCAACCCCTCAAAAATGTTATTCAGCATTGGGCTTCTAAAATGCCTGTTTTTCTCTCTCTACCCCAATGTAGAGTGGATCAAAAGGGGGTGAGGATATTGGCTTCCACACCTACCTTGACACACCCAGTGGAGGCTCCTTGAGAGGATGGCCACTATCTCCAGATCTTCCAGGCTTTATCAGTGAGGCTTACTATACCTACAGTGATTTGAGAAAGGCCTCAGTGGTCACCAAGAGTGGCTCCAGTTTAGTTGTCCTTGTCCTATGTTCTAAATGGTCCTGTGATTTTCAGTAATTCTTTAAAACTCAGGGAGTGACAACTTCCTATGGCCATTTAGAAATTAAAAGCACAAATTAATTGCTTCCACCAAGTGTAAATTGGGCCTTTTTTTTCCAGCCTTCCCGCAGCCTCCTTCTGGGTTCCAGTGCCATTACTGAAAGCCAGTTCCTTCCCATCAGCCTTCCTTTTCCCAAAAGGTGCAGAAGCTAGTGTGTATGCATGAAGTCATTTCAATTTATATCATAGAGTTCCTGGCAGATTGGATCTAGCACTTTTTTCTCTTAGAAAATATATAGCTTAAAAACCACCTGAACAAATCAATAAACTAGTATGCAATATTTTTTATCATACTTAGACAATCTTGCTAGTTTAGAAAAATAACCTCTAAAGAAGATATACCTCAAGCCAAATTTCACACAAAAATTCAATCAATCACTTTCTTAAAAACTGTGATACTCCAATATTCCACACTACTAAATGCAAAGATTAATGAGAAAGCTAAGAAAGACACCTACTGTTGGGGATATGAAGAGAAATCTTTGGAAATCTTTAAGTCCACCCAAACACCTGAATCTTATAGATGAGGACCTAAATTAAACACTTAATGGTTTAGCAGTTAATATAAAGGAGTCACTAGCCTGTAGAAATTAAGAAGCCTATAGATAAAACAACTAACTCAAAGAAGAACTCTTTCAGGAGATGAGAGAAACCATACAAATGGAACTGAAGGAAATAAAAAGCATGTTAACAATTCATAATAGTAGAATACTACAAGTTAAGAATCACATAGATGAATTTGAACACAAATTACAAGCCAGCTGGAATAAAGAAGTCAAAAAAAAAATGAAAGGTGAGACAGACAAAATACTTGAAGAAAATTTAAGGTATTCAATGAACAAAAACAAGAGAAATAATCTCTGAAGGGAAGAACAGTAGTGAGGAAGATAATAACAGAGAACTTCCCCCACCTTTAGGAAAAAGGTTTCTCTACAAATCCAAGAGGCAAAAAAAGTGCCAAACAAAATAGACACTAACAGAACAACATCAAGAGTTTTAGTAATCCAAATAACAACAACAACAACAACAAAAAAGATGGACTCTTTTTAAAGTAGTAAGGGAGAAGAAAAAGTATAAAGGAAAAACATAAGAATCAAACTGGATTTGAAACATTCGAAACAATTCAGGCAAGAAAAAAGTGAGAATGACATATTCAAACTACTGAATGAAAGAAACTTTCAACCTAGAGTCCACTATCCAGCAAAACTCTCATTTGCATGGGAGGATTAAAAACATTCTCAGACAATAAATAACTCACAATGCTTGCACTAACCAAACCGACCCTAAATTAACTACTCAGAGAGCAATTACACAAACCAAATCCCCAATTGTAACAATAGCAACCTTACACATATAATGGCATAACAGCTCTTTTTGTCAATAGTTTCCTTAAATGTCAATAGACTAAAATCTCCCATCAAAAGCCACAGAGTACCCGGTTGGATCAGGAAACAAAACCCAGACATCTGCTGCCTGCAGGAAACACACTTAAAAGTTAGGATAGACAGAAGCTCAGAGTAAAAGAATGGAAAACAAATATGCAAACAACTATAAAAATAGGTTGAGACAGCCATACTCATATCATATCAATTTATGCAGAAAAAGCTTTCGACAAAATCCAACACCCATTCATGATGAAAACCCTCAGCAATTATGCAGCCATAAGGAGAAATGAAGTCATGAAATTTTCCTATATATGGATGGACATGGAATCTATTATGCTGAGTGAAATAACTCAGAGGTAGTTAGACACAAAATAGTCTCACTCATCTATGGGTTTTAAGAAAAATAAAAGACATTCTTGCAATAATTATCAGAGACAAAAGAGAGGAGGGCTGGAATGTCAAGCTCACAACATGAAGCTCACCACAAGAGTGATGAGTACAGGTAAATAAATAACTACATTGAGAACTATCATAACAATGTGAATGAATGAGGGAAGTAGAAAGCCTATCTAGAGTACAGGCAGGGTGGGGTGGGGAGGAGGGAGATTTGGGACATTGGTGATGGGAATATTGCACTGGTGATGGGTGGTGTTCTTTACATGACTGAAACCCAACCACAATTATGTTTGTAATCAAGGTGTTTAAAGATATTAATTTAAAAAAAATCGTCAGCAAAATAAATGTGAATGGAACCTTCTTCAAGATAGTAATAGCTATTTATAAAAAATCCCACAGCCAACATTATTCTTAATGGTGAAAATTTAAAAGCATTTCCACTAAGGTCTGGCATGAGGCAAGGAGATATCCACTATCTCCACTCTTATTCAACATAGAATTAGAAGTCTTAGCAATAGCAATCAGACAAGAAAAAGAAATAAAAAAACTAAATTGGATAAGAGGAAATAAAATTATCTCTATTTTCATATGGCATGCTGATACACATTGACGACCCCAAAGGGTCCACAGAAAAGCTCCTATAACCAATAAACCAATACAGTAAGAGGTTATGACTACAAAGTCAATACACATAAGGTAATTGCATTCCTTTATACAAATAACAAACCAGAGGAGAAAGAAACCAAAGAGTCCATTCCATGTAAAACTACCAAGTTCCTATGAATCAATCTAAAAAGAGAGGTGAGAGACCTATATCCATAAAATTTCAAAACACCTCAGAAAGACATTAAGGAAGACCTAAGAAAAATGAAGAACATTCCATCCTCATGGTTTGGAAGAGTCAGCATCATCAAAATGATCATTTTATCTAAACTACTATATAGATTCAATGCAACCCTATTTAAATTCAGACCAATTCCTTCAAGGACTTGGAGCAATCAATTATAAAGTTTGTGTGGAACCATAAAAGACCTAGAACAGCCAAATCAAGAAAACTGAAAAACAAGAAACTGAGATGTATCTCATTACCTAATTTGATCAAAAGCTCTAGTGGTCAAAACAGCATGGTATTGGTACAAAGACAGATTTTTCAGACCAATGGGTCAGATAAAATATTCAGTGACAACCCCCAAGCATAGGGTAAACTAATCTTTGACAAAGGAGCCAAAAATATGAAATGGAACAAAGACAGTCTCCTCAACGTATGGTGTTGGAACAATTGGATTATAATGTATAAGAAATTAAAGATTGATCCATATTTTATGCCTTACACAAAAATCCATTCAAAGAAAACTAAATATATTGATATTAGACTTGAAATTTTATTGAGAAAAACATAGGCAGAACTCTCCAAGACTTGGACCTCAAAGAAATCTTCGATAAGATGCCAATAACAAGAGTTATAGCACCAAATTTAAATAAATGGGACTATATCAAACTAAAAAGTTTCTGTATTACAAAAAATAAAACACAAACTAAAATTAGAAGGAAAATAATTGGGAGAGAATTTTTGCACTCAATAAAGGGTTCTTTTTGGGGCTGGAGCAGTGGCGCAAGGTAAGGAATCTGCCTTGCATGTGCTAGCTTAGGACAGACCATGGTTCAATCCTTCAGTGTCTCATATGGTTCCCCACACCAGGAGCTATTTCTGAACACATAGCTATGAGTAACCAAATAACCAAATAAATAAATAAAGGGTTCTTTTTTTCTTTTTCTCTTTCTCTATCTATTTTTTTTTTGGTTTTGACTTAATGGGGACATGTATACCTCCTTTGAATATTTTTTAGATGTATTTAGAATTATCGCTAACTACAATAATTATAAGGTATAACTCTTATTGTCTATTTTTGTTATGGATCTATTTAGTAGAAAATTCTAGTAAATAAGTTTCTCTAGTGTTCCGAATTCATGTTAGAACCAGGTTATCGGTTATGAGCCAGGTTATGCTCCATTGAGGACTGCTTAAAATTGCCAAGTCAGCACTGAAACAAGAAAACCTGCCCCTCCTGCCAAATAACCCAAAACAACAGGTTATCAGCATTGTTTAGCTTGTTATTTCTACCCAAATATGCACCAGTAGTACCATGTGGCATTGCTTCTTTTTGCACAGGCACATTCAAATTGGGAACTCTTAAGTGTGCAAACAAGTTCTTATCTAATAGAAATAGAAATACATAAATTTCGTGTTTTTTGTGGGGGCCACACCTGGTGGTGCTTAGGGGTTACTCCTGGCTATGCACTCAGAAATTGCTCCTAGCTTGTGGGACCAAATGGGATGTTGGGGGGTCGAACCATGGTCTGTCTTAGACTAGAGTGGGCAAGGCAGATGCCTTACCACTTGCGCCACCGCTCTGGCCCCAGAAATTCAGAAATTTTATATTGCAGTGGGGCCTTACATTCTGAACATTTATCATAGTGACTTGGCTTAGGCTTCAGAAGATCAAATATTAGCCATTCATCCCGAACCTTGGATCTCTTCTATGGAAATAACACGGTTTTCTACATCAGCAGCAAGAATTGGACTTCTACCAGGGAAGACCCTAATGCTGCCTTGATATCAACTTGCTCCAGAATGGGCTCATATGACAACCTGACAACTTGGTAACAGTAACAACCTGCTTTCAGGGCAGGGTTTTCTGCGTTGCCACCTAATGGTTAGATGAAACCTGAAGATTCTCCGTGTCACCCTGACTTCAACATAGGATCTGTGCAAAAACCAGGATCTCTAACCGACTGTGACAACTATGATTGTAAGAGCTTTTACTGGAACCACAGAGAGAGACTTTGGGGTTAGACAACTTAGTATGCCTGGAGCTTCATAGTTAAGTACTCCCTGAATTTTTGGATTGGTTTGGTTTGGTTTTTTGGGCCACACCCATTTGATGCTCAGGGGTTACTCCTGGCTATGTGCTCAGAAATTGGGGAAGCCATATGGGACGTCAGGGGATTGAACCTCAGTCCGTCCTAGGCTAGCGCTTGCAAGGCAGATGCCTTACCTCTAGCGCCACCTCTCCAGCCCCAAGGTCTCCCTGTTTTTAATCCAAAGGTTTTTCCTTTCTATTTATCCCCATATTTTGCTGTGCATGTTACAAATTAAAAGTATGAATTTATGGCTTGGGACATCTCACCCTGGAAGATAATAGCAGAAAAATGATTGAAGAATAAAGATGAGGAGGTGTATAAATAGCATATTGGATATATATCCCTTGTCTTGCAAGTAGTAGACCCAGGTTCAATCCTCACCATCTCATATGGTCTCTCGAGCCTGCCAGAAGATATCCCTGCCAGGTGTGGTTCCAAAATAATAAAATAATAAATAATAATAAAAGAAATAAGTATGAAAACTTTAGAAGCTGCAAAGAGAGGTGAAAAAACCCACAACCTAATTAAAAATACAGGATAAAAGGACCCCAAGAAGGCCTGTGGAAGAAACATGGGTACTCTCAAATACTGAGATTCAGTTTCCCTTTATAAAAATTCTGTACAGGCAAGCCTATATCTTGATTTGGTCCTTAACTAAGTTCCTCTCAGTGCAGAATTTCTTTCTCCTCTGCTTCTTATTTTGAGCCTGGAACAATTATTTCCTTGATATTTTATTTCTGAAGGCATTGAAGAAGCTGGAAGCCTCTGTCCCCACATCATTTTGTGGGGAGTAGAGGACTTATCTAGATAATTGGAGAACTAGGTCTTTCTCTCTATGGTTTGGTTTTATTATTTTCTATATTTCTACCAGGTCAGATTTAGGCTGAATGGGACATTGGGGTGAGTGATTCTTTACTTGTATATGGTACCTTATCAATTCTAAATTCTTTATAACATCTCAGTGTAAAATGGTGTTTTCCCACCTTTCTATATATGCATATTCCTGCATAACATGGACCACTTGGAACCAAACACTATCAGTGAACTAGTGTTTTTCAACTTTTCTATACCAATGGACTGTCAAGATCTGCAGACTGGTAGTAGAAGGATGCTTGTATAAAAGATAATATAAACTCCCGGGAGTTATGGAAAGTGGGTTCCAGGAACTGAAAATATAGTACAGAGCATAAAGGACTCAACTTGCATTTAACTGGACCTGGATCTCTCCAAACACCACTAGGAGTTATCCCCAAACAGAGCCATAGATAAACCTTGAACACTGCTGGGTGTGGCCCAAAAAGTCAAAAAGAAAGGAAAAGAGAATCTCAGGCTTATTTGGTAATGTCCTCTCTTCCACACAGCAGACATGAAGCACAGTCTCCAGGCACTTTCAATTCTTCTAAGATGGTGAGGTCAATGCTTGGCTCCCAGGATCAGGAGGTGTAAGAAACGCATGTAGTTAGGGGATTCCTGGTGAGTTTTGGGTGGTCACAAAACCAAGATGTGATCTAGAGAAGAGAAGTCAACTCTTACCAGCCTCCAGACAATGGTGGTTCAAACATTTGAGGATGCAGAAACTGGGGTTTGATTAAGACTAAAGATAGACCCCATAGACCAGCATAGACCCCAACCCAGAAGAGGTGATAACTATAGGGCTGAGGAATCCTGATGTCTAACCCTAAGGCTTTCCCTCCACTTTTCCCAACCCTGACACCCCATTCCAGGTATATCCCCAGGGGATGGAGGTGAGAGTGACAGAACCAATAGTTTATTCTATGTTGTTGTTTTTCTGTCCCTGTTCTTCCTCCCACTTAATCATAAATAAAGGAACTCCAGGATCCATTGCTGGAAGGCAATGGCTGAAGCAAAGCTGACAGACCTCCCTACCATCGCTCTTATGCCAATGTGAACGAAGAGCTGCTCAGAAGCCATTTTTCTGAGGCATTTGTCAACTTTCACAATATTTACCTCAGGAAAAAAATCTTCAAAGGGATCCCCCAAAACCCACCAAACCAAGAAAATGATCAATAAATGACAACAAGATCTTTCCCTGGGTCTTCTCTCACCTTTTCAAGCCATTCTGAGTTCTGGGAATAATGTTTATTTCCTCTTCCTCTCTCTGCTATTTCAAAATGGTGGAGAGGCACAATCAATAATCTTTAGAGAAAAGGGCAACCAGCTGAGTTGGAAGGAACAGAGGGACTGTTTGAATTACTTTCTAGCCAAGGTTGAGCTGTGGTGCGAATGCCTGCAGGCAGTTAATTTGCCTGTTGCCAGCTAACTCGTCTCCAAGTCCACATGGCTTACCAATACTCAATTACTTCCCCACCTTGATTAAAAACAATTACTAGGAACCTGGTTTGCTGCTAAATGCTCATTTCCCCACAGAAGAAAAATACCTGTTTAAAAGGGAACACTTGACTCTTTGCTTTCCAAAGAGAAGGGAACAGCCTTGCTCCTTTTGCACTAGGAAGATATGAAGGTGCTTTGACTTCAGGGGCCCTTCATCCTCCGGGTGGAGAAGGTATAAATTGCACTCTACCTTTGGCCTCTGACTTCTGACCTTTGACTGCTGTCTGTCCTCAGGAACTTATATTTAAATGCTATAGATTCTGTGCTCTGTAAAGTTTATTCATGCCTTTTGCAAGATGGCTGGAGTGTACAGAGAATATTGGATCAGTTGCTAGTAGCTGGGACGGCAGGGTCTGCAGAGTGAACTGGAAGGCTTGGCTCTAGTGACTCTGACAACTTACTTATGAGGCAGTTGACTCATGGAGGGACAGCTGTACCCCATCAGCACTTGGCTATGTACTCGCAGAACTAAAAGGGGCATTTGCAAACTTTGCCCAGTAGCTTTTCTCTCCTCTACAGCAAGAAGCCAATAGTTATCTTTGAAATGTCACATAGTTGATTTTCTACCGAGCATCTGTCATGAAACACCCATTTTCTGCAAGGGTCTTTGAGAAGGAGCAGGGAAACAAGGAGACAGGAGTGTGGATAGAGGCCTATAGAGTTGCCTCCAGGACTCCAAATATGATGAAAACCAGCCTTAAATGGGGGCCTGTTGGCACTAAGAGACAAGAAGAACCTGCCCTGGTTCTCCTCTGCCCCTGGGGCGTGTGATAGAAGTCCTCATCACTGTCACTGCAACTCCTTCTTAAGTCTCTGTGTGTGCCTTCCATTGTCATCTTCCATTACTCTCCACCAGCCCCTATTGTCTCCCAGAGCACAGAGGTAGCCTGAGAACTGAGGGATGAGCCTGTGTCCCCCAAACCTTCAGGTCCTCAGTAGACAGGCTCTAATTCCTCCCAGCCTGTTAAAGCAAGCACATCCAACTCTCCGGCATAATTTCCTGTTGTCTTATTACAAGAGAAAACAACTGATTTGACAGTCATCAATATACTTTCCACAAGGTTTAACTGGGGGAAATTACATCTTTACCAGTAATCTTGCAAGGACAATTTTGCATACACATGCAGAGAGAGGGAGAGAGATGTACCTCTCACTATGCCCCCAAATAAAACCCAAGTGCAAGAATTCCAACTTTCATGAGAAATTCTTCCTAATTTTGGCCTAGGCAGAGTGCTTGGGCATGCTATCAAAAGCTTGTATTTATACAAGAAATCAATACATTCACCTCCATCACAAAAAAAGTACACTTGTCCTTGAAAGAGCACAGACATAATAAATGGTAAGATAAACTATAGGTGGAGAGACAATATTTGCAAAGAAATAACTGAAGAAGGACTTCTATTCAGAAAATAAAAAGAGGGGCTGAGGGGCAAGAGAAATAGCATGGAGGTAGGGCATTTGCCTTGCATGCATAAGATCGGTGGTTCGAATCCCGGCATATCACATGATCCTCTGAGCCTGTCAGGAGTGATTTCTGAGTGTTGAGCTAGGAATAACCCCTGAGCGCTGCTAGTGTGACCCAAAAACAAAAAAGAGGGGTTGAAGTGGTAGCACAGCTATAAGGCATTTGCCTTGCACACAGGTGACCCACAATAGAGCTGGGTTTGATCCCTGGCATCCCATATGGTCCCCTAAGCCAGGAGTGATTTCTGAGTACAGAGGCAGGAGTAACCCCTGAGCATCACCAGATGTGGCACCAAAATGAAAAGTAATTAAAGAAAGAATGCGTTCAACTCAATAAAATGAGGATTGGATTAAAATCAGACAAAATAATTGAATAGATGGGGCCAGAATGATAGCACAGTAGGTAGGGAGTTTACTTTTCATGAGGCCAGCCCAAATTTGATCTCTCACCTCCTATATGGTCTCTGACCCTAAGTGTTCTGAAAGTGGAGGGCTAGGCATTGTGCTTGTGCATTGCCCCCAAAATTAGAGTAGCTGGTGGCAAGTGTCATAGAACCTAGAGGGAACCTTCTTGTACTGAGTGTCAGGATCTGACACAATATTAGGTGTGCTTTCTAGAAAAGGAACACAATAGCTTTTAGAAAGGTTTTCCTCATATCAAACTAACCAAGGAACCACCAAAGCTTGCCATATCTGTCAAACTGGTTTCAGATCCCCCTCTGGGTCAAGTTAAATTTGCTACAGCTGGGCAGTGTTTGGTAAAGTATTGGTGATGGTCCAATTGTAAAAATCCTCAGGATATCAAAACTTTTATAATTAAGATTTCTTCCAAATAAATTCTCTTAAGAACATGACACTTGGAAGCTGGAGAGATAACATGGATGTAGGGATTTGTCTTGCATGCAGATGATTTGAGTCTCGGCATCCCATATGGTCCCCTGAGCCTGCCAGGAGCGATTTCTGAGGGTAGAGCCAAGAGTAACCCCTGAGTGCTGCCGGATGTGACCCAAAAGCCAAAAATAAAAGAACAGGACAGGACATATTCTTCAGTTTATTTTGTTAAACTGTGGTTGCTACCCCAGGTTGGACCAAGGAACTTTCATAAACATGGTTTAAAACAAACCACTTAAATTATTCTTAATGTTTGAATAAGCATAATGTTTCTTGTTTGTTTGTTTTGTTATGGAGCCATACCCAGTGATGCTCAAGGGTTACTCCTGGCTGTAAGCGCAGAAATCACTCCTGGCTTGGGAGAACATATGGGACACCTGGAATCGAACTGAGGTCCATCCTGGATCAGTCTCATGCAAAGCAAACATCCTACCGCTGTGCAATCGTTCTGGCCCCAAGCATAGAGACACATAAACATTTCCTAGGTGAAGAGGGTTTGTGAATAGAAAGTTGGGAGTGTTTAACCATAACTAACTTGTCTGGGAGGAATGACAGTATTTGCCCAGGAGTCCTTCAGAAGGGCAGGGCCTACCTTAGTTGTTCAAAGCCTTTGGCAAACTGAAGAGCATCAGCCCAGAGGTGCTGGAATTGCACTGACCTACAATCTGGATCTGGTGGGTAGCCAGATGATTGTTGGAGCTGGTCAGAACTGTCCAGAACTGGACAAGCCCCAGAAGGCTGCAAGCAGCAAGCCCAGTCCTTACTGCAGTCCAATGATCCTCCTCCAAAGTCTGCATTCAGTATCATCAACAGAATTTCAGAGCCTAAAGAAGCCTGGCCAAGGGAATTCCCATTCTAAGTTCCCCATTATTTACTGTGCCTATGCAAGAGAGAGAAGGGAAGGAAGGAAGGAAAAGGAAGGAAGAGGAAGGAAGGAAGGGAAGGAAGGAAGGAAGGAAGGGAAGGAAGGGAAGGAAGGAAGGAAGGAAAGGAAGGAAGGAAGGAGGGAGGGGAAGGGAGGGAGGGAGGGGAGGGAGGGAGGGAGGGAGGGAGGGAGAGGGAAGGGAGGGAAGGAAGGAAGGAAGGAAGGAAGGAAGGAAGAGGAAGGAAGGAAGGAAGGAAGGAAGGAATGAGGGAGGGAGGGAGGGAGGAGGAGGGAGGGAGGAGGGAGGGGAGGGAGGAAGGGAAGGAAGGAAGGAAGAAGGAAGGAAAGAAGGAAGGAAGGAAGGAAGGAAGGAAGGAAGGAAAGAAGGAAGGAAGGAAGGAAGGAAGGAAGGAAGGAAGGAAGGAAGGAAGGAGGGAGGGAAGGAAGGAAGGAAGGAAGGAAAGAAGGAAGGAAGAGAAGGAAGGAAGGAAGAAAAAGAAAGAAAGAAAGAAAGAAAGAAAGAAAGAAAGAAAGAAAGAAAGAAAGAAAGAAAGAAAGAAAGAAAGAAAGAAATAAATAAAGAAAGAAAGAAAGAAAGAAAGAGAGAAAGAAAGAGAGAGAAAGAAAGAAAGGAAGGAAGAAAGAGAGAGAGAAAGAAAGAAAGAAAGAAAGAAAAAAGAAAGAAAGAAAAGAAAAGAAAAAAAGAAAGAAAGAACAATGAAAGTGAAGGAAAAGAAAGAAGAAAGAGAAAAAGAAAAATAAAGAAAGATAAAGAAGAAAAAAAGAAAGATGAAGAGATAAAGGAAGAATAAAGAAAGAAAAAGAGAAAGAAAAAGAAAGAAAGAAAGAAAGAAAGAAAGAAAAGAAAAGAAAAAAAGAAAGAAAAGAATGAAAGAAAGAAAGAAAGAAAGGAAAAGAAAGAAAGAAAGAAAGAAAGAAAGATAGAAAGAATGAAAGAAAGAAAGAAGAAAGAAAGAAAAGAAAGGAAAGAAAGAAAGAAAGAAAGAAGAAGGAAAGAAAGAAAGAAGAAAAAAGAAAGAAAGAAAGAAAGACAGAAGAAAAAGAAATAAGAAAGAAGAGAAAGAAAGAACAATCCCTTTTTAAGAAGTTTCTGGTCTGTTTTATTTGTTTTTGTTTTGTTGTTTGTTGTTTTGTTTTTCTTTTATTGCCATAGCTGATGGTTTTGGTTTTTGATTTATTCTTTTTTTAATTCTTTTTGTACTTTTGTTATTACTCCCTTATTTTTTTTGTTTTTGTGTGTTTTCTTACCTTTTTCTTCGGTTTTCCCTTCTTTCTTCTCAATGGATATTTATAACACCTAAATGAACTCCTCCTAATTGTACTCTTTTTTGTTTGCCTTCGTCCTGCCCCATGGTACCAAGACCAGACAGTCATAAGTTCATTTGGTGTAAATAAAAAATGATCATACTCAAATACCAAATCCAAAGTCAACGACAACCGAATCGATCGATACCCAATCTACAACAAGCTGTACAAGTGGGGAACAGTTCCACTAGCAATCTGCGGGGGTAAAAGAGGGAGATGTGGGATGCATGCTGGGAACAGGGATAGAGGGCGGACAACACTGGTGGTGGGAATGTTCCTCATTCATTGTCACTATGGGCCTTAAATATTATTGTGAAAGATTTGTAATTCACTTTTACCACAATAAACAATAAAAAAAAGAAGCCTAGCCAGAGACCATACCAGAGCCCCCCAAGTCTTGGCCATGCCCCCAAGTCTATGCCCCAAGACTGGGCCATTTAATTACTCATCCACCATATCCCCCCATACCTTTCCCAATGTCTAGGAACCCTCCCCTCTCATCACATTCCTGGCTTATGATATTCCTGTGGTTCTGAAGCATTCTTAAGCTATCACTACTGTAGGGTGTAGACCCCAGATGTTCATCTTGGTTTTACACTTATTAACAGCAGCAGGTACAGAGATGAATGGAAATAAGTTTAGTCTGTGCAAGTGACAGTCAGAGATGTACCCCATGCTGCTGGTGAGAAGTGGCTGGGGAATTGGTACACTTTAAATTCATTAGGAACAGTGACTTACAAATGAATTCACTTCACTTGTGTTGCAAGCTTCCATAGAAAGCCCTTTGGAATTGATAGCATTTTCATGTTTTTTCTTACCTTCTCAGATCATCCCAATGGTACTGTGAGGTCAGTTTTGTTCTTCGATGTAGCAGATGAAAAGAAGGGGTGTCAGTGAGCATGGGTGGAGTTTCCAGAAGTGCTGTTCAAACTCCCTCTGGCTTCTTATTCCCAAGCACACAGGCATTTTACTTTATCCTAATGTCCTTCGGATTAGTGCTATTGTTGTCTATGGTCTCTGCATCCTGATAAATCGGACTGTTTATCACAGACTAAATCTATAAGTAGACTAGCTTGAGAAATTTAATAACGATCAGGGACAATTTATTTAACTGTACTTTTCCTTCCAGGCCTTATTTCATGTGACAAATACTTAACCCTAGATTATTTTTCTTCTGAAATACAGAGAGGATCGCTAGAAGCATTCCATGCCATAGACGCTAAGACATCCAAAAAAATTAGAATTGCTGGGGGTCGGAAAGATAGCACAGTGGTAGGGTGTTTGCCTTGCATGTGGCCAACCTAGGACTGATGGTGGTTCAATTCCCGGCATCTCATATGGTCCCCTGAACCTACCAGGAGCGATTTCTGAGTGCAGAGCCAGGAGTAACCCCTGAGCTCCACCAGATGTGATCCAAAAACAAAACAAAAGAAATTAGAATCACAAACTAAGAAATTAGAAGCAATTTATTTTTGGGGGGGAATAGGGCCACATCCAGTGATACTCAAAGATCACTCATTCCTGGTGGTAATTAGAGGACCATATATAGTGCTAGGGATCAAACTTGGGTTAGCTACATCAAAGCAAGTGCCTTAAACTCTTTACTGTCTCTCCAGTACAGGAATGATCCTTCTTTTATTTGCTTTCACTTTATAAGAGATATATTCCCCTCCAAAAAAGTTAGTAACATAAACATTTCCAATATGATCAAATTTCAAATATGGTTAATTTCAAATATGTTTGGCAGAAAACAGGTCATTTTAGGATCAAGGGATTCCAAAATATTTTTCTTATTAGTCAATTCTAAGTTTTCATTTCTTGAATTTTTTTTTCTACAATACCTTAACACAGCAAAATCAGCCTTGTTCTCTGTTTTCAAGTTCCAAAGGAACCAGGTGATACACTGACCGTGAAATTACTATCTAAGCAACACACTGACCATGAATTGACTGCCCAGGTGACTCGCTAACCATGAATTTACTGCCCACAAGCTCCTGTGTGCTTCAAGCTGCCCTTACCCCATATGACAGCTAAGATGGGGGCACTTCTAGTTTCTAGTTCTGGATCATGAGGAGCTCCTTCCTACAGATAAGCAGATGAACAGACAGAAGAATAGCAGAGTGCTGGCTCACACTGCATCACTATCTTTCCAATGCTTGTGAAAGTTTCCCTTTTGGCCCAACAATGAGAATGTCTCTCTAACGATCATGTTTCTAAGACAACACACTCCAGCTTTTTCTATGCTCTCAACAGTCTATGTCATCTTTTTAAACAGGGGACCAGTTCACTGTCCTTCAGACTGTTGGAGGGCCAGATTATAGTAAACACAAAAATTACGAACAAATTTCTATGCACACTGCATATATCTTATTTAGAAGTGAAGAAACAAAATGGGAATAAATACAATATGTGGCCCGCGTGCCGTAGTTTGAGGACCATTGGTCTATGAGATAGAAATGTGCTTTCTACCCAGCATGTCTGGGTCACCCTGATGGGGCAGGGCAGGGAACCCTCTGCTTTAGAAGGCCTAGTCTAAGGACCCTGACATTGGGTGGCCAGGAGCTGAATAGAGTCCACACTACTACCACATGTGCAGGAGGCCTGGTCGTCATCTCGTCATCCTATTCTGATCTTTTGTGCCCTTTCTTTGGGGATACTAGTTTCAAACACTGCTAGGCTCTTGTGAAAAGGGTGTGTTGCAAAGTTTTGTTGAGTAGCAGCTCGGAGCAAGGTGAAGGAGAGTTCCCTGAGCCTGCTGGGAGCTCACTTCATTGGGAACATGAGACTCCATCCAGCACATCTGTAGAGCATGGGCCAGACTTCTTCATTTGCGGGCCATGCTGGTGATAAAGTTGGAGATTGAATTCTGATATCTGACAATGTGGCAGGAAATACCCCCATTGAGTTTTTATCTCATTTTTCCCCCTCAGATCTGTAACAGAGAGGACATGGTAGGATCCAGGATGGCCACCAGGGCCATCTGACCCTTGGCTCTGCTATAGGTGCCAAGACCACAGACTTCCATGTATCAACTCACTCCCAGAAGGCCTCCTGCGGGGGAGAGTACCCTTGTTGTGATCTCAACATTTTGAAGGTGCAGACTGTGGCCCTCAGCTCGCTCCATCATGTCAACTCCCTTTGTTGAGGATGTGCTTAGAAATGGGGGTATGCAAGAGCTTTTACAATGTGATTTGAGGGGAGACACAGGTCTACACTATCCAAAGGTTGTCAAAGTCCAGACCTTGATGGGTTCAGTACCAGCAGCAGTCATGGTGACTTTACCCACAAGAACAATCATTTACTGCATGCCAGGTGCTGAGCTGAGTCTCTAGACCCTCCTGATATCAAGACAATTGAGGGCCATGCTCTGCACTTGAGGGCCATAGAGTTAAGTAAGTTCCCACAAGATATGTGAGAGGCTATCAAACAAAGCTTGGCTCATTCCCTCTCAAGATCTCTTCTTGGAAAGGAGGAGAGTGTGTGAAATTGGATGTTCTAGGCAGTCTGGGCCTGATGGGCAGTGAGGGTGGGGACAGGTTGCAGATAAACCAGGAACAGATGACAAAGCGTTGAGTGGGAAGAAAGTGGCTGCAGATGGGAATGCATGGCTGGGTGGGTGGAGAGGAGGGGAAGGCCTGTCATCATCTCTGTGTGAACAGCTCCCCAGGAGTTCACTGGTCTTGTTTCCATTGTGTCCATGCCTCTGAGCTCTGGCCCCTTGGAGTCAGAGAGTTAAGCATAACGATAGAGAAATCTGTCTGATCCAAAGGAGCAGTTTCCCCAGAACAAATGATTATTTGTGTCCTGTAATCCACACGTTTTTCACTTTATCATCCACCTAGAGATGTAATTAATCCTAATGGTATATAAAGCTGCCCTTTCAGGAAATTAATTTTGAGACCATGTGAGAAACAAAGTATATAAATGAGTCAAGGAGGGGCCAGCACACATTTCCAAAATGGCACTCCTCATCGGAGAGATCCTCCATGGAAGATCAGTGGGACAGAACACCAGGACTTAGGTGGGCTCCTGGGATTTTAGGAAAAGGCATAGCGGCCCGCGGGCCATTTGCGGCCCTCCATACAACATTTTGTGGCCCTGCCCTAGAGGAATCATTTTTTGTTTTGTTTTGTTTAGTTGTTTGGGTCACACCCCCCCAATGTTCAAGGCTTACTACTGACTTTTCACTCAAGGATCACTCCGACTTTGCCTCCTGCGGCCCCCAGGTCAATTGAGTTTGAGACCCCTGGCATAGCTCCTTCCTCTTTTCCTGGGAAAGGAGAAACTATCACTGAGAAAGTAGCACTCTGTTGCTCAGGCCAACAGGGGATCCTTGTGCTTCAGAGACAACTGCAGGCATAGGTTGTTCTGGAGGACTCTGCCCAGCTATCACTCAGGCTCCCTATGTCTGCCCAGCGTCACCCAGGCTCTGTCTTGCCCAGCCATCATCTCTGATCTGGCTTCACACTGAAGTATTAAAGTGGTGTGTGTGTGTGTGTGTGTGTGTGTGTGTGTGTGTGTGTGTGTGTGTGTGTGTGTGTGTGTGTGTGTGTGTCCTGTGGCCTGAATGAGGTATTAATCTTAGTGTCATGTGGATTCTGAAACCAGCACTGAATGATGGAGAGCAGCTCCCTTCCTGTCCATTGTTGAATCGGGCAAGTTCTTTTACTCCTCTTTGGGGTCTGCGTGGTACTAGGGATCAAACTCAGAATCTCCATGTGCCGGACACGATCTACCACTGAGCCACAGACCTGGCAAGTTACATACTACTGTGATCCTGGTTTTGTCATGGAAGTGAAAGCAACTGTATTGCCCCCTTCTGGGCAGAGAACAGACAAGGCGAAGGGAGGAGTCTGTAAACTCTACCTCTTGCTGCTGCGGCTGGATGGGGCTAGATGCCTGGTAGCCAAATGCCACTGCTCCACACAGTGGCAGTGAAGAAAGTGCCAGGAGATTGCAGCATCCATAACCTCTCCTTTATGGAGGAGCTGAGTGGCCATCACTCACTGAGCATTCCTGGTTTGCAGCATTGGGATGTGTGCTCCCCAGAATTCCCAAGTCTGAGGATGCTCTAACAGCTCTGGAGAGGATGCAGAGGAGAATGAACTGTGACTGGGCCCTGGGAAGAAGCCAGCTTTGGGGAGTCTTGGATGTGGGTCCATTTCTGACTTTTTTACTTAAGCTTCTTGAAGCTTTTCCTCTTGAGGCCCTGGAGGGTTTGAGGCCCAGCGGGATCTCCCTGGCAGGTGTGGTAAGAAATATAAATCTGAGTTTGATGAGCTTTTCTCAGTTCCCTGAAAAAGGCAGAGAGAGGGTGTGGAGGCAGGTCTGGAAGGTCCAGGCTTGTCTCTCCTCCCTGTGGCTTGAGTCAGAAGGTCCAGACTATATTCCTCCCCTTCCTGTCTGCTGCCTGAACTGGATCCCATGAGAGAAGAGGAAGCAGAACCACCCTACCTGCCTCTGGTAATGGGGTAACTTCCCCCCCAGCACCCTATGACCCACCTCACTGGGCATGAGTATTTTAACAGAAACCCACTTCATGGTCCCAAATTTCACCAACAATTTGGGCAGTGTGATTAAACTCAGGAGGCATAAAATCAATCCCAGTCAGGTCTGGAGCAGTAGTACAGCAGGTATGCTATGTTGCACATAACCAAAATGACCCCAGCATCCCATATGGTCCCCAGAACCCTGTCATCAGGGATCCCTGAGTGCAAAGCCAGGATTAAGCCCGGATTGCCAGCAAGTGTGAAAAACCTCCTCTTCCTCCTCCCCAATATACTAAGCCCAATTAAAACCTTTTTAATTTGTCTCAAAACTGAATAATTTTTATTTTTGGTGGGAGGGGGGCATGCCCAGTGACGCTCAGGGGTTACTCCTGGTTATGCGCTCAGAAATCACTCCTGGCTTGGGGGGCCATATGGGATGCTGGACGATCAAATCACGGTCTGTCCTAGGCTAGTGCCAGCAAGGCAGATGCCTTACCACTCCGTGTCACCGCTTCTGTCCCTGGATAATTTTTTTTTGCATGATGTAAACACGTGACCCCCTTTGAAAGGCTGCCATTCTTTCTGCAAAAAGTGGAAGGCGTTGACCAGAGTGATGGTATGAAGAGACAGTGAAGGCTGTGAGCCCTTTCTCATCATAGGAGCAGAAATTGTGCTAACAAGAGATGACCCAGGGACATTGTGGTCCGTCCTCAAGACCACCCAAAGGACTCTGTCCTTTCCCCCAGAGTATGTGCTTTCCCACAGCACCCTGGTCTTATCCCTCACAGAGAACAGAGCTTCAAAAGGGTGTGGAAGTCATGTCCCTGCAAACCCCATCCACATGACTAGACTCAGTCCTGATCTCCTGCAGAAGGTGGTTTAAAAGCAAATGGAGAGGGGCCAATAGCACATTGGTAGGGTGTTTGCCTTGCATGTAGCCAACACCGGATGGACCATGGTTTGATTCCCAACATCTCATATGGTCTCCCGAGCCTGCCAGGAGCATTTCTGACTGCAAAGCCAGGAGTAACCCCTGAGCGCCTCGGAGTATGACCAAACAACAAAACAGCAACAACAAAAAGCAGCAGGGGAATTGGAATTTCCATCTACTCACTCTCACTGTACAAGACCTTCTGAAGTTCCCTACCCCAACCTGAAGTTGGGGTCCCTCTCTACCGAGCTCTGACATTTCAATCTATGAAATTGTTTACTCTTGATTTAAAAAGAGAAAGAAACAAAATCAGCTTCCCGACATGTTATGATGGACAATAGAATCTGATATTCTCTTACCAGGCTCTCTTCATGCTTCTTAATTTTGATTTTCATCTATTTTGTGTACAAAAGCTGCCCAACAGAAGCCAGCTGTTTTGCAACCACAATTTCGCCTCTTGTACACAAGGTGGGGTAGGGAGGTAGCTTTCTGCTGAATTTCTGAATTGGGGGAGCATTCAGGTGAGAGGCTCAGCCCTGTGATAGCTCCCCCGGAGCCTCTGATGATCTTGGGTGGAGAGGAGTGTGGGAACAGAAGCCTCAATTTGAAGTGAATAATAGAGGAGGAGTTGTTCCACAAAGCATTCAGGAAAGAAGGGGATGTTGTGTGAGTATCAGAAAGACAGGTGATGTTCCTCGGGCCGTATAAGGCATTGCCAAGGACTGGGACTGTCCAGAAGAGTCTGAGCTACCCTGTAGAGAACTTCCTGCAGATGCAAGGAGGAGAGGTGAGACAAAGAACCAGTCACAGCTACCCAGGGCGCAAGCAGGCCACAGATCTGCAGTTGACTCTGGAAGGCATGGGACTGCCTGGGCTGCTAGCCGATGGCTATGGGACCCTGAATGGAGTTTACCAAGCACCAAACCAAACCACATGGATCCAATCCGTGTCTCTATGTCTTGACAATGTCAGTGACATCTTTGTGTCTGTGACCACAAGGAAAAAGGGAAGTGACAGAGGTGTTTAAACATATGGCTATAAACAAAATTCCTAAGTAGAAAAGAAGCCAGAATGTGGACATTCAAGGGGAGAAAAGAGCAAAGAAAGCCAGACTAATGTCAAACAAAATACTTCAAAAAGGCAACGAATAACAAAGAAGAAAATTAGATGTTAATAAGAATTTACTCAGTATGAAGGTGCAACAACCAGAAATATTTATGCACTTACTCGACAGGTCATAAAAGTATGGGAAGTGACACTGGAAAAATATTAAATGGAGAAATGAAAGGTTTCAGGATATTAATTGGAGACAAACTTGCTTGATCTTATAGTCAGGGGCAGGCCAGTTCCCTGTGAGAAGCCACATGCACGCTGGGATCTCTGGCCAGGCCAACTGCAGAGAAAGATCCTTTTACAGTCTCCTCACCTAGCTACTCTGCCTTAGAATGATGTGACAAATAAGTCACAGCCCCAGAACTAGAACGATCCTAACCTCTCAGAAATGAAACAGAATGCCCTTAACCAATAGATCCAAAACCAATTGCAGGAGAAAACCTCGGCTTTATCTATGAGAACAAAACCACAGCCTCAAGATGTGTGTGATGTTAGGAACAAGGACTAAGAGGAAGATAAACTGAGAAACAAGAAAGCTTTCAAATCCACATCTGAACATTTCAGATTTAAACTCAGTAACCAGAGGAAGACACGCCAGCTAAAACAAAAGTGAGCAGAAGAAAGGAAAGATCAAAGATTAGAGCTGAGATCAACAACTAGAAATTTTCTTTAAGAAATATTTTAAAGGGAGACTGGAGTGGTAGTGCAAGCGGTACCTCTGGGTACCTGGCTCCCTGCCTTGCCCTTGCTAGCCTAGGACAGACCACGGTTAGATCCCCCAGCATCCCATATGGACCCTCAACCCAGGAATGATTTCTGAGCACATAGCCAGGAGTAACCCTGAGGGTCACTGGGTGTGCCCCCCCCCAGAAAAAAAACAACAAAAAAAAATTTTAAAGGGAAAGCCAGTAAAAATAAAAGTTGGGTCTTGGTTGCAAAAAATCTCAAAACCTTCACTTATATGGGGTAAGGGAAAAAGAAAAAAACTCAATCTAAAAAAAAAAAAAACTAAAAATAATAGCTAAAAACAATCTAAAGAAATATTACTATTGATTTGATAAAAAATAAATATTATAAAAAATAAATATCATGGCCAGACTGAGCAGATATTCTAGATTAAACAGGCAGCTTTTTACAAACATATTTATCAAAGAATAAAAAGTCTGGCTCAAACTATGACTAGCAAGAACATTGAATCAATAATGCAAACTCTTCCTCAACATAAAGCTCTGGATCTAGCAGCTATGTTGGGGAATATACAGCTTCATAAAGTTCCTGAATACTGAAAGAGCAAACACAAACTGGCTTGTCTCTGAAGCCAGCATTATCCCAAAGCCATAACCAGATAGAAATCTACAAGAAAAAAAAAATCTTGTAATAAGAAGTGATCAAAAATCTTCAAAGACATTCTAGCAAACAAATCCAGAGGCACAGTTAAAGGGTATACCTACTTCAGTCAATTTTACTCCTTCATGGGTAGGAAATTTAACAAATGTGATGCAACCACTAATAGAGAAAAGGGAATGTCCTTACAGTCATATTCTTGATGCATAAATATGGAAAAAATCTCCCATCCTATCATTATTTAAAAAATAGTCAGTAAAAAAAGAACTAAAATACTATCTAGGCATAGTGAAGGCCCAATATGAGAAGCCATCCCCCTAGCCCATGTCAGACACACTGGTAAAAGACATAATGTTTCCCCCTCTAAAATAAGGAACAAGAAAAAGGGGCAATAGAGCAGATGATGGATACAACAGTGTATGTAATTGGTGAATGGAATGGGCAGTGAACAGAGTTATGTCTATGAATAGCTAATGGAATGGGGAATGGACAGAGCTGTGTCTGTGGATGGTTGATTGGATGGGAAGTGGACACAACTATTCCTGTAGATGGATGGAACAGGCTGCCTTGATCACAGCCTTTGCTTGGTTTAAGCACCAACAGATCCTCTAAGGCTGGGCATGTCCTGGAAGCTTTCACAATTTACCTGTGCAGAAACTTGACCCAACCTGATGTCCCAGAAGCTGGAGCCCAGGGACATCATCATGGAGCCAGGAAGGACATCTACAATGCTGCTCCATGACAAGATAGTATGAGGAAACTGGGGTGTTCGGGTGTTTGCCCAACCACCAAGAGCCTCACTAAAATGAGCTCTACAGTGTCTTGGTGCCTCACGTCTGAGAAGAAGAACTGAGTGTTGTTATTTTTTTTCTCTTTTCTTTGTCTCTCCCTAACATTCATGGAGATGAGCTAAGGGATTGCTGTGTCTCTGGCTGTAAACAGGCCCAGCCTGCATTGGGCCCAGCCGAGTGCTTAGGACTGAATAGGAAAATGAGAGGCTGGGTTTGAGGCTGGGAAGTTCTGTGCAGACTTAATTTGCATTTAATTGGCAGCTTGTGTGTGGAGCACACGCAGTCAGAAACGCATCCATCCTGCCTGCTTCTCATGGTCCCATGCACAGAGCATGGTTAAGCAGCATCAGAGTCCCACACTTGCTGCTGCATCACTGCCTTTGTTTGCAAGCAGTTCTGGGACAAAACCCGAGTCACTGCAGTGAATATTAGTGATTGGATGAGAAATGAGATTGTCAGAGAAGGAACCAGAGTTGCCTCCTGCCTGGTTCTTCTGCATCTAGCCCAATGATAGTTTTGGTCTTTCATGCACTAGGTAAGATGCTTGTAAGCAGCCAGAAGAGGCTGTCAGCATGGAGCAGCTCAGGAAAGAGGGCCAAAAGTGAAGGATTGGATGGGTTGGGTCATGATATTTAATTCTCCTGATACATGAGAGAAGTTGAACCCCCTTTGTGGTGCTCTGCCTCTGGAGAGGTTGTCCTGTGTCCGGGGGCTCTCTGTCGACTATGTTAGCACCTAGGCAGGATAAAGCTTGGACAAACCTGTCTTGTCCACAACAGTGAGGCCCTGGGTAGCCCTGCATTGGTCAGAACTCCTGAGCAGCCATATCCTACAGAGCTGAGCTTAGGGCCTCCAGCATAGAATTGCCACTGCTGGGGTGCCCATCCTGAGCACTCACTGGCTAATCCTAGATTAATTGTCAGTACAGATGTTGATCAGGAGACAGACGAGGCACAAGGGCACCTCTGTCCTGAGTTTCAGGATGTCCGGGTGAGGGCAAATAGGATACAGGGATCTGGGACTCCCCGTAGTTGCCTCCTTCCTTCTGTCACCAACACAAAAACCAAAGCTGTAGACCCAAACCAGTGTGGCTGGAAACACTGATTCGTGTACATAAATGAGAAGTTATATTCTTTTAAGGTGACTTCACATGTTAATGTACCTTTCACTGTTGCCTGAATCTTATCCTATGAGGTATAATGAGGTCTTTGAAATAGTTCCCATTTGTATCAAATATTTCTCATTTAGATCTTAATTTTTTTTTCTGTTGGTCTTGTTTTCCCATTGCCTTTTATTTGGTGTTTTCCACTCCCCTAGGGAAGGGACTTTGATTAGATTTCAATAAATAGAAGGTGGGAGAGCTTAGCTGTGAGTTGTCATCTAGGCTTGTGGTCCCATGTGTTGGAATGACTGCCATATGAGTGAACAGCTTGCAGTGTGAGTTTTCTTTCCTGCTATAACCTCCATATCTGTGTGGATTACTTACTACAGAAAATTGTTAACGAACCAGCTTCTCTACTTCTCCCTAGATTGGGGGTATGGAATAGCTCTTTCCCTTCTGGGAACTGTGGATTAACCAAACCTCAACCCAACACCCAAAGAACATCTCATTACATTATCCCACATTTACAACTCTACATTCACTTACATGATACCAGATGGGATGATTGAACACACAAAGGGGTTCATGTGGAGAGTCTATGTTTCAGAATAAAGTCTCAGCCTTGGCAGTACATTTGGGTGATTGGGGGTAGATTTTATTCATATTGTTTTGGGGGATCACCAAATGAAGTCAAGGAGACTTAGGGGCAATTCTCAGCCAACTGTACCTAGTTGTACATAGTCTGAAGCTATGTTCCCAGGTCCTCCCGGTCCTGCTGATGCTTGGAATCTTCTGGGGGCCAGAATCCAGCTCGAAGGGGAGTTAGTCAAGTTTAAGGTTCCCTACCTCCAATTCCCTAAGCTCTCTGTTGACGGTCAGGCCAGCCTACACTTGGATGGACGGGGGTATCTTGAAAAAAGAATAATAGAGTTTGGCTGGGGGGAAGGAGGAGCAACAGAGGCAGAGAGCCAGAGGAGAAGCAGCTTAGAAGAAGCTTCTTGGAAGCCATGTGAGGAAATGCACATGATGGTAAGGACCATAGAATAAACCAAGTTGTCTCTGATAAAACTTTGACTGCTTGTTATTATTTCTTCGCCTTTACTCTGCAACCTTCTGACCTGCTGGCCAAGGGGTTACAGGTACCATTCTGTGCCGTGCTGGGCCAGGCAGGGCCAGGGAGGCCTCACCACCCCCACGTGAACTCTTTATATTTTACATATTAATTTAAATCAGCAGTAAAGAATATGCCTTAAAAATACCTGATCTCCCTGCCTTGGTACAGACCTTAAAATTTGGTACAATTTGGTCAGTGCAAGTGGTCTAGAAGGGGGCAGCATGAGTGACTTCTGACAGCCCCCCCCCAGGACAGCTGTTGTGGGGGTTTGTTGGCACTACACTGACAGTGACAGAGAGGGGCCAGGAGTGCCACAGCAAGAGTGTGCCCTGATTGAGCTGTTCTGAATCCACACGATCGTGCTGGCAGAGTGACCATCCCGAATGATGAAGGCAAGGGAACTCAGCTAAGGAGTATGAGCCACAGCAAAGCAAAGGGGTTCCTTTCCCTACTGGCCATGCAGATTGCTGATGAGATGCAGGAAGGGGACACAGGGAAGCAAAAAGCTGGAGCTCAGGGCTGATGGCTAAGAGTAGGCAGCAGGGAGTTAGCTAGCAAAGGCTTTGCAGCCAGAGATACTCCTTTAGTTTCTTTCTTCTTTCTTTCTCTCTTTCTTTTTCTTTATTTCTCTTTCTTCCTTCCTTCTTTCCTTCCTTTCTTTCTTCTTTCTTTCTTTTTTCTTTCTTTTTTCTTTCTTTTATTCCTTCTTTCTTTCTTTCTTTCTTTCTTTCTTTCTTTCTTTCTTCTTTCTTCCTTTCTTATAATTTTTATTTTGACCAAAGTAAATTACAAATCATTCATAGTAGTATTTTAGGTACATAGTGACATTGAATCAGGGACATTCTCACCACCAATGTTGTCCTTGAGTTCTTTATAACTGTGGTGGGTAGAGACTTGAGTTCAGCTGCACAAAGCTCATTCATTGACTTACAACCATGGCTTCCGGTGTCTTGACGATATAGAAGCCAAATAGTCTCAGATGTGTGATGTATGCTTCTTCAACTTTCATCCTGGCACCTGAGCCTGTGTTTGTGCTCCATCCCCAGCCCAGGACTATGGCAAGTACAACAACCTCACCCCAACCCTGCCATATGCCGAATTCACAGTGGGGATGACTTTGCTGCTCATGTGACATTGATGGTGTCTGGAGACTATTGAATTTTGCAGCTAGGCGAGGGTGTTATTATGAGCAGAAAAAAATAAGTATCAGCTGTGACAAGGTTGAAAGATACTGTCCAGCTGAAAGATACTGTCCCCAATATTGAAAGGGAAAGAAATTGAATTCTCTTTGTTCCGCTACTTAGCTGTGGAACATTAAGCAAGAAGCTTGGCTTCTGTCAATACAGAGGGGTTCTCACTGGAAAATAAGCTCTTGCTATAGATTCACTCCAGTGGACTCAGAGCTGTGCTGCTGTAAGTAACTGCTTTGAGGGATCAGTGTTAACGGACACCACCACAAAGCCATCTACCAAGGCATGTAAGACGCCACCAAGCACTTTCATGTGTGACTATGCTATCACCTAGAGACCTAGAGCAGTTTTGAGGTGCTGAGGGACAGTCATCTTCCTGGGGAATGACCTGCTTACAATAATGACAGAAAACTGACTGGAGCAAGTCAAAACATTCAATGCAGATTGAGACTCAGAACTCCATTCATGTCTCTTCCAGAAACTTCTTTTAGCCAAAGCATATCCTATTGCTAAATCAAAATCAAAGAGGCAGGGGCCGGAGTGGTAGGGCATTTGTCTTGCATGCAGCTGACCCAGGTCAGACCGTGGTTTGATCTCCCAGTACCCCATATGGTCCTCCAAGCCAGGAGCGATTTCTGAGCGCATAGCCAGAAGTAACATCACCGGGTGTGGCCCAAAAACCAAACAAAAAAATCTGAGGCAGGTTACAGTTAAGTATGAGAGGTAACAAATCCATGTCAAAGGTCCTGTGCACAGGAGAGGTGCTGTACACAAGAGAAATGATGTGTGCAGGAAAGGTGATACCAAAGGGCATGTACATAGTAGAGGTGATGCCAAAGGCTGTGCACATGGGAAGAGGTAAGAATTACAAATGAATATAGTGAGAATCTCCTACCCAAATATTGGCATCGTTTGAATATTTTTAATAGTTTTTCTTGAGGCCAATGTGAATTACAAGTTTTTCACATATATTTAAGGTACATAGTGCCAGTAAATTGGGGCAATTCCCTCCATCTGTGTTGATCATCCACTGCCCATTTTTCTAGCATGCATCCCAGCTCTCCACCCTTAGTTCACTGGACTGCTGGTGTACCAGGTCCCTTTTGTGTATAGCTTGTTGTTGTTCGGGTCTCTTGAGTCCATTGTCGTTGACTTTGGGTTGGGTATTTAGGTATTTTTTATTTCCACTCAATGTTCATGAATGTGCTTGCCCCTGGTACCATCCATTTTTTTCTCAACTTACGCAACAGAACAAGATGATTTGGGTTCTATGGTTCTGTTGATAAGAAAAAGGAAAGGAAAGAAATTAAAACTTAAGAAAATCGGGAGGAGCCCCTATCTATAAACTGTGAATATAAATTTAAAAGAGGAAGGACAAAAAGAGAAAAAGGAAAAAAGCAAAACCAAACAGAACGAAACAAAACTAAACAAAAATTAAAAGGGGAGGATTGAGGGGCTGGAGCAAGCAGTAAGGCGCCTGCCTTGTCCATGCTAGCGTAGGACGGATCATGGTTCAATCCCCAGGTGCCAAATATGGTGCCCAAAGCCAGGAGTGATTTCTGAGTGCATAGCCAGGAGTAACCCCTGAGTGTCACCAGGTGTGGCTGAAAAAATAAATAAATAAAAGGTATTGGTGCTGTTTGTTTGTTTGTTTGTTTTTAATCAGTAAAGTGAACATTGATCCTTTCCCTTCACTTGTAACTGAGCTTCCAAATATCCTGTTTGTCTCCCAGACCCTCCTTAGGCAGGAAGACCTTCAGCTGCTTTTCTGCGTGACTCTTTGGCTGATGTTTCCTCCCTGCTGCTGACTACTCAACGGGAGAGCTGGATGGAGAAGGGAGAATTGATGAGCTTCTGGCATGGGTGGAGCAGGCACAGATGGCCTCAACAGCAGTGCAGGCCCCAAGTCAGTGAGCAGTGAGCAATGTGGACTGTTCCCTCTCCTCTGGAGAGCCAGCTCCTGACTTCCTGTTTCTGGAAAAGAGTGGGTGTCCCAAAGTCTGGAAGCACTTTGAATATCCTTAAGTCCTTTGACCCAGTGTTGCCATTCGTGTTTCCTGGGGCCTCATTTCTGTCCTCATTTCCTTCTCATGGACCCCTGTCCTTTTTACCATTTCAACTTCTATCTCCTTGCAAATACCTTCAGGGACCATATGATCTCAAAGTTTAGAAACGGCTCAAAACTCGTGACCAGAGCTCAATGCAAGTGCCTACTCTGATCTGTGCCTGAATGGCCAGTGCCACCTAGGGCCATCTGTACACTCCTGTACCACCTGGGCTACTGGATACCATTGAAAGAAAAGGTATTGAGTTCTGACAAGCCAGCGACAGGAAGCTGCAGATTGGACCCCTAGAAGAGCCCTCAGAGTAGGTCTTGCTCCAGTTACTGGAATGTCAGTGCAATATCTGCTGCATTCTCTCAAAAAGGCAGAAACCTTGAAGCAGAAACACCTGGTCACTTGGTTCATGCCATCACCACCTGCCTCACCCAGACTGGGCTTGCGAAGACTAGGGATCTTGCAGGCATATTGGGGAGGTATTTTTTGTTTGTTTGTTTGTTTGTTTATTCTTTTGTTTTTTGGGTCACACCTGGTGGCGCTCAGGGGTTACTCCTGGCTTTGCATTCAGAAATCGCTCCTGGCTTGAGGACCATATGGGATGCTGAGAATCAAACCCATGACCATCCTGGGTCAGCTGCATACAAGTTAAATGCCCTACCACTGTGTTAGCACTCTGGCCCCTTTGCAGGCATGTTGGTATTCCAAGAATAAAGCGAAGAATCTAGGCTGTGTCATGATTTTTTAGTTGCTAAAGCATGAATGAATTAAATTTGGGATTCAAAATTCACTCTGGCGTCTGGGTTGTACGTAGCATTATCCAGATATCCTAATTAATTGTCAATTACAATTGGGGGATACAGAGCTGATTTCCCTGACTGGGGAACTTGTTTTATTGGAAAATTTTAGCTTTTTTGGAGAAATATGAACATTTTCTATCTTAAAAAATAAAAATCAGGTTAATATGATTTAGGATTCTCTTTAATTTTGTTGCAAAGATGAAGCTCAGAAGAGAAAGGGGCTTTTTAGGTCGATGGGAAGACAGCCTGTTGATGTTGTCTGTATGTGCCATGTCTGCTTAGCCTGAGTGATGATTCATAATGTTTTCTAGGGGGAGCATAGCCAGACCCCAAACCAGGTTCCTCCTGCCCTGCCAATTGCCCACAGAGCTGCAGACCGGCAGGAACTCTTCAGGCTTCTGTTCTCCTGCCAGGGTAGGTAGGGGTTATAGCCGGGTACACTCAGAAAGAGGGCACCAAGCTCACATGTAGTGTAGGTAGCTAGTGAGGAATCGAAAGAGTTGGGTCCATATCGTAAGCCACTTCTTCCAGCCCTCATCTCTCTGGGCATTATTACAATAATGTCTTTAATTTTTCTTAAAATGTATAGATGAATGAGACTATTCTGTGTGTGTGTGTCTCTCTCCCTCTGACTTATTTCACTCAGCATAATAGTTTCCATGATATGAAGCTCACTACAAAGAGTGGTGAGTGCAATTAGAAAAATAACTACACTAACAACTGAAGCCTCATCCCCCACCCTTTCTCCCTAGGTAACTTGACCTTACCTGCAAGACCCCGCCCATTCCTGGGAGGGGTCTTGGAAAAGGTAGATAAAGCCTTTGACCCAGGGGATTTCGCCCTTTTTGGGTCTCTGCCCTTTTGGTCTTTGGCCAGCATGGAGGTGAAAGGGAAGATGGCTGAAAGGAGTTAAGATGCAGGGCTAGCGAAGAATGGCAATTGCTTAAAAGGTTATGATATAGGCCACACATGTGGTGGATAGGGCATGAATAAAGTTGATGCTTCCTGATGCCTGTCTCTGGACGAGTCTGATTCTGCCGTTCACCTAAACCTGGGACCCGCCAGCTGAATGGGCTTGCAAAGCCACGTGGCCTGGGATGGCAGAGAAAGATCCCTCCATCCTGCACCATCCAGCTCCATCGTTAATTATTTAATGCAACAACAACTACCACAACAATGTTAATGAGTGAGAGAAGTAGAATGACTGTCTTGAATACAGGCAGGGGAGGGGTGTGGGGGGAAGAGGGAGAGAGGGGACATCGGTAGTGGGACTGTTGCACTGGTGAAGGAGGGTGTTCTTTTGATGACTGAAACCCAACTACAATCATGTTTGTGATCATGGTGTTTAAACAAAGATACTGTTTTAATTTTTTAAAAAAAAATAGTTGGGTCCAGTGTTAGCTGTATCATTACATGCTTAGAAAGAAAAAAGTAATTCATGCTCTTTAGAATGTCAGTAATTAAAACCCAAGTGTTGGGAGTTAGGTTAGTTCTTGTCTGGCATTTGTGCATATATAAATAGATATTTATACATAAATATAAACCATGTTGTGGAATGATGCACATTTTGTAAAAATGCATGTATGTAGATATATACACATACAGAACTGTTAGAACTGTTTAATGTTTAAAATGTTAAAATCATTCTGTGATGTTTTTTCTTGTTTTAACTAGAAATAAAAAAAAATACAAAACAAAGATACATAAACACATTTTATCCTTCCAGATACACAGTTGTACTGTGTAGCATGAAATAATTAACGATGGAGCTGGATGGCGATGGATGGAGGCCTTTGTGCTTAGGCCCCAGCCACGTGGCTTCATCCCCCATCCAGCTGGCAAGTTCTAGGCCCAGGTAGTTGGCGTAATCAAGATTCACTCACAGGCAGGCTTCAGGAAGCATTAACTTTATTCATGCCCTATTCACCACATGTGTGTGGCCTATTTCATAACCTTTTAAGCACTAGTTATTCTTGGCCCTGCATCTAAACTCCTTTCAGCCATCTTCCCTTTGGGCTCCATGCTGGTCAAAGACCAGAACACAGAAACCCAAAAGCCAGAGCGCCCAGCAGCGCAGAACGGGCAAAGAGCCAAAAGGGCAACAAGCCAAAAAAGCCCGAATTCCCTTGGTCCAAGCCTTATCTACCTTTTCCCCGACCCCTCCCAGGAATGGGAGGGTTTAGCAGGTAAGGTTACACCTACTATCCGGTTTCCAAGACCCCTCCCCGAAATGGGTGGGTCTAGGGTCTTAAATAGGTACACCCACAGTACTGGAATATTTTATTACCTGTAATATTTTCTAAGTGTATTTAAAATTAAATTTTAAAATTTAATTTAAAAGCAAACAGAATCCCATAATTTGAACCATCTTGTTCTGCCTCACAAACTGAGGGGGAAATAATGGAGGGAACCAAGACCAGACAGTCACATGAACATTAAGAAGAAATAAAAGAAATGATCAGATTTAAACACCAACTCCAAAGCCAACGACAACAGAATCGACACCCAATATACAACAAGCTAGACACAGAGGGGACCACTTATACTAGCAACCCAGGGGGTAAAGGAGGGGAATGTGAGATGCATGCTGGGAATGGAGGTGGAGGGAGGACAACATTGGTTGTGGGAATGCCCCTGATTCAATGTCACTATGTACCTAAAAATCACTGTGAAAGATTTGTAATCCACTTTAGTCAAAATATAAATAAAAAAATAAAAGAACTCACAAGCCTAAACATATATAAAAAAAATAATTTGTCTAGTCTAGTCTCCTATTGATGAATTGTTGGATTGGTGATGGCAAGCAATGTAGTACAGGCTGAAATTACCTCTTTGTAGATACTGTGATCTGGCTTTTCTTTTCTTTTTTGACCAGAAGTGCTCAGGAATTTCTTTTGGCAGTGCTCAGAGGACTATATGGAAGGCTGGTAATGGTCAGTTGTATGCAATGCAAATGCTCTACCCACTGTACTATCAATCACTCCAGCTGATGCCAACTATTTTTATCAGATAGTCCCATAGCAGATGATGATTGTACAAGAATGAGGCCACGGGACTGGAGAGATAGCAAAGCGGTAGGGCATTTGCCTTGCATGTGACCAATCCAGGATAGACGGTGGTTCAGTTCCTGGTTTCCCATATGGTCCTCTGAAACTGCTAGGGGTGATTTCTGAGCACAGAGTCAGGAATAACCCCTGAGTGCCACCGGGTGTGACCCCAAAACCAAAGTAAATAAATAAAGAAAGAAAAGAATGAGGCCACGCTGATAGTCATCAAATGGCCTTCTACAGATGGACTTAATTATTAGAGAGCAAACATACTCCTTAACAGCCTTTTTTTAATCTACTAAATTGCTAATAGCTTGTCATAGAAAGATACAGAACAACAGAAAGACAAACAATCCAATTAAAAAGTTGTAAAGGAGCTGACTAGACATTTCTCCATGGCCTCAAAGTCTGTGGAAGGAGAGTGACATCTTTAGTTTTCGGGAAAATGCAAATTAGAAGCACAAGGGAAGCTACTTCAACTCCAGTTTGAATCAGGAAGGCAAGAAATAATGAGCATTCTGGAGGAACTGCCACCTTACTGGGGAGAACAACATAAATCAACGCACTGAAAAATTCCGCCATTACCCATGGGATTAAGCAGATTGTGTCTCTGAGACCTAGCAAGTCTACTCCTCCATCTACAACCCACGCCAGGGACTTCCAAGAGAAACCACTTTCTGACTTCTCTTGGGGACACAAATTTCAGCAGCTTCCATGCAAGTGCTAACAGGATTAAACAATGAGAAATAGAAGCTAGTGCAGGGACTTGTGGTTATGAGATTCTGGTTCCATTCTCAGTACCAAATGATCCCTGGTGTGCCCTGGTGTCTCAACACCATAGTGTCCCATCACTGGGTCACCAGTTCTCTGAAGGGACACCCACCAGGGCTGTGTTCTGATTTAGGGTGAAGCTATGTGGTCCTGAATATTTGGGGGTGAATGAGAGAGGGCAAGAGAGGGGAGACCAGCCAGGCGTGACCAGGAGAGATCCACTGAGGCACTGGTGATCCACTTTCCTGATCAGAAGTCTCTCATTGTCTCCTCATCTTCTGACACGGCTGCGGTGTGTGTCTCCTAGGACACCCTACTTCCATGGATCCCATGCAGACCCTTTCCTGCAGCTACAGCATTGATGAATGTGGGGTAGTCCACATACTCTAGTCTTAAATGGGACCATCTGGTTTGGATCAGGGCCACAGTTTAGAACCCAGAGGTTGTGCTTGTTGATTTATTTACCTTCTTCCCTGAACACATCAGAGCTAGTATTTAGCACTTGGGGTGAAACTCTCCCTGCAGTGGATCAAAATCAGCAGAATCTGGTAGTCAGACACAGAACACTCTCTCTGGGGCTTGAAGGCTGAATTGTTAATCCACACACTGAATTCTGGATCCATCAGGAAGCTAGTCCTGAGTTGGCACTGCCCCCCATGCAGAAGAGAAAGACCCTTCTCTGCACACCACAGTTGCCACCTAGCAGAGATCAAGGGCTACAGTGAAAACACAACTTGGCATGGATGGCTCATAGGTGACAAACAATGTTCATGGTACTGCCAGCTATTCACTGAGAGGATGTTGCTATCCAGATTCCTCTACCCAAAGCCTCAGAATGTGACCTACTCAGCCAGAGGATTCCTTCTAGTTCCATGCATCCAGCTATATTGGGGTCTTGATTTATTAAGGGGGACCCTCAGCCAATGCCAAGTGTCTTTTTAAGAAGATGCAAAGAGGAAGAAGGGAGGCTAGAGCAATAGTTCAGCAAGTAGGATGTCTGCCTTGTACACAGTGGATCTTAGTTCAATTCCTAGCATCCCATATGCCTTGAGCACTGATAGGAGTAAGCCCTAAACACCGCTAGGTGTGGCCAAAAAGTAAATTAGAGGAAGGGTAGCTGAGGGCTGTGCAGAAATCTGAGTGCAGCAATTCCCCACTCAAAGCAGCAAGAACTGTCTGTTGTCCCCCTTCCACTACAAAGCAGGGAGGTCTGTCTTCTGTCCCCATACATCAGAAGGGACCAGACAGCAGCTTTTCATAAACCTTCCATGGTTTTTTCATCTCCAGAATCAGGAGCTTATTTAGGCCTATGGTTGGGACTGGCTGTGGGGATCCAGCATTCCTGGAACAAATCTGCATGGCAGATAGGGGATTCAACTAGTGTTAGTTAAGTCAATGTCCTTATACCCTCCACTGTCTGGTCTGAGCCATGCAAGTGCCATGCTCAAGACTGCTGTAGAGTTGAAGTGAGTTGGATTAGATATCGTTTGATTCTCAAGGATTCTCCACTCAGGGCCTCTGCTCAGCCTTGAACTGTAACCATAGGGTTTGGTGTGAGAATAAGGCCAAGGCCAGGGCTGATGATCCACTCTTCTCACCAGCAATCAACTTTGTGCTCAGGTTTTCCTTCACTATAGTGACAGCAGAGAGCGAGGATGGATCTCAACTGGCATGAGAATCTGAAGCATTGATCATGACTTGTTCAGAGCAAACTGTTTGGTGCCTTGGTCTCTGCCAATGTTCCTGGTCCTGGGAGATCCCTGTATTCTTGCTCTACTCTCACAGCCATGTTTTTTTGGAGGCAAGACATTGCCTTTGTGTCTCTGTTTGCATGTCTCTCTCCTTCTACTGACATATGTGATGTCCAAACAGCCTATATGAGGGAATCTGAGACTCAATTCACAGTGGAGGAGGAGGTGAGGGAGAGATGTTGGTCCCGATGGAGAAAAGTAAAACTTGAGTTTCCACATCAAGTCTAGATACACCTGGGTATTTTCTTCCCCACTCAGTGTCTGAGGATTTATCAAGTCACAGAGCCAAGTCCTGATGCTTTAGCTAGAATCCTAAGTGCAGAGAGTTGTATGCAATGGAGGAACCATAGTAAGAATGTGGTGTGTGAAGGTGCCACATAGAGCATGACTCTGCTGTCTGCACTATAAAAGAATTGAGTCTGGGTGTTTGGTACAGGGTCATGCCTGGTGACATAAGGAATGATGCTGCCCCTTGGGTCAAGCCCAGATTCCATGCACCTCTTCCCACCGAGCTTTGCCCTCAGCCCTTAAAGCTTTACCAGTTGGCTTGCTTGGCTTCTGAAGCCTCATCCCCCCGCCCCTCTATTCTTCCTAGGTAACTTGACCTTACCTGCAAGATCCCATCCATTTCCTGGGAGGGGTCTTGGAAAAGGTAGATAAGGCTTTAACCAGAGGGGATTACAGCGCCTTTTGGTCTTTTGCCAGCATGGAGGTCAAAGGGAAGATGGCTGAAAGAAGTTAAGATGCAGGGCTAGCTAAGAATGGCTGAATGCTTAAAAGGTTATGATATAGGCCACACATGTGGTAGACAGGGCATGAATAAAGTTGATGCTTCCTGAAGCCTGCCTGTGAGTGAGTTCAATACCCATTGCTTTCCTGGACCCCACAGCTGCCGGATGATGGGGGATGAAGCCACGTGGCCATGGCCTAAGAATAAAGGCCTCCATCCTTCTCCATCCAGAAACCATCACTAGTTATTTAATTCTACAGGCTTCATCATCCCACCCTGCCTAAATGAATCAAAGTATGGGGCTACTGAGAGCTGAACCCTTTTCTGAAGTTTCTTCTTCAGCATGAAAGAGGGGGACTGCAAGATTCCTGAGCTCCAACCATGTTCTACTCCTTCTCTCTCGGGCTCTGCCCCATTGCAGATCAGACTCTGAGTTCCAACCCATGGGAGGCTGCAAGTGGATTCCAGTCTGGATTTTGTTTCCATGGAAACAGCAGCAGCACCAGCGACCAGAGCTTGTCCACTTCTTTTCTGACTGTTTAACCAACTAGGCTCTAATGGAGTGAAAAGAATGTGCTTGTTTACAGGAGTTATGGCAAGCTGAAAAACTCCATGACTGAGCAGAGGGCTGGTGACCAAGGGGGGAGATATTCTGTGCAGAGGATTGATGGTAATGATTTGGCCGGTGCTGCAGATTGGAAAAGCAGGACACAGGATTGTCACTTTGCGAGAGAATGTGGGAAGGCCCAAGGTTCAGTCATCGCTCAACAGTGAGTGATCTTTGCGAGTTCCAGAGAGACAGACAGACACAGAGACAGAGACAAAGATAAGAGAGAGAGCAATAGAGTCAGAGATAAGACAGGGAGAGAGCAATTCACAGGAAAAGAGATAGAAGTAGAGACAGAGATATGGGGAGGAATAAAAACGCAGGGAGAGATAGAGATATAGGGAGAAACATAAATACAGGGAGAGTGAAAGACACAGAAAAACACAAAAAGTGACAGAGATATAGGGAGGGACAGAGACACACAGAAAAAGAGACAGGGAGAGACAAAGACTTACAGAGAAAAAAAGACAGGGAGAGACAGAGACTCAGAGAGACAGAGACTCAGAGAGACAGCGATTTACAGAGAAAGAGACAGGGAGAGACAGAGACTTATAGTGAAAGAGACAGGAAGAAACAGAGAGAGATAGAAACTTACAGAGAAAGACAGGAAGAGACAGACACACAGAAATAAAAGACAAAGACAGGGAGATACAGAGACACAGAGAGAGACAAAGCACAGGGAGAGATAGAAATACAGAGAAATCAGAGAAAGACAGAGACAAAGGGAGAGAGACCCTGTGGCAGGCATCTGAGTGTCCCCTAGGTATGTGCCAGAATTTCAGGCCTCCTCACTGTCCCACTCTCGTGAATAGCTTAGGCCACAGAAAGATCTGACACAGGTCCCTCGGTGCAGAGCAGATCCTGCCAGTAGCCCCATGGAGAAAGCAAGCTCTGTGTCCCCCCCCAAAAGAGGACCTGTCTGGCCAGGGCATCTTCCTCAGGTGGAAGGGTGTTGGAAGCCATAAGACTTAGAGAGCAAAATGGAGTCTCTGATGCCTGAGAAACCAAAGGCCTGCGTACCTGACAGGCTGTACTGTGGCATTTCCCCCATGGGCCTAAAGGAAAGAACAGCCATATAGTTCAGTTAGCA
This sequence comes from Suncus etruscus, assembly GCF_024139225.1. NCBI lineage: Eukaryota > Metazoa > Chordata > Mammalia > Eulipotyphla > Soricidae > Suncus > Suncus etruscus. The sequence continues at coordinate 41,523,066 of NC_064867.1, forward strand.
ATAGTCACAAGATGCTCCAATAAACCTTCTGAGTTGATAAGATATAGATCACATCCTGTTAAGCTACCATTGTGAAAGAATGTCTGTATGATCTAAGGGTATGCTGTAAAACTGGAAAGTCTGTCCTGTACGACCCCCCTACTTTTCTATAGACACCATGGAAAAGTACTGACTGTTACTTCCGTATTTTGCTTATCTATAAAAACTAGCCCCCTTTCAATAAACCTTAGCTCTTGATCAGCCCGCTTGACTTGAGCTCGTTTCTTTCTCAGCCTCTTTCCTCCATTTCAGGTCGGATCCCGCTCGTGACCCACGAATTACTTCGTGATCCTCATTCTCACACCCCCGCGGGTCGGGGGTCCCCCATCGGGGGTCACAAGGGCAGAAGTGAAAAGATGCCTTTAGCATTTGCAGGTGGCAAAACTGTCATGGCTCCACAAAAGAGAGGACCCCAAGGAAGATGGAGAAGCCAGAGGCCCCTTATTGAGTGTTCTGTTCCCCACTGCTGCACTCATTGTCATGGCTCCTGGGGCTCAGCTGTTTGAGGGACAGCTATGGAAGTTCGGAAAACCCAAAATTGCCCTTAATAGCCAGTCTGGTCAGCAGTGCCCATCTAGGTTCCTGTTTGTTTCTGTCCTGCTTTGTGCCCCCTGCTCAGTGCTTGTTTCTGAGCTCAGCACTTTTGTGATTTTTTTTTAATTTAACACCCAGATTTGGCATGAGGTAGAATTTCGCCTACAGAGACAATGCTTTGCAGTGAGGGATAGATGAAAATCTAAATGTAAGGCAAAAATAAATGATAAGGCGAAAATAAAAATGAGAGGAAGCTGAATAGAAACTTCTAACAAGCCATCACTGTGCATCCGTGAGGACATGTCAGGTAAGTGTGGCAACGCCAGGTGTGGGTGGCATTGTTGAGTATGGGTAAAAATCACTGGTAATAGGTGATATTTGAGATCCCCATGGCTTATCTTTGGGGAACTGAGGGAGGAAATTGGGTCCAAACAGACACTGGAGGGGCCTTTGCCACAAAACACACACACACAGGAAAAGAGCAGCACAGCCTTCAGTGTGGCATTCAGGGATCCCTAAAATGACCCGACATCCCAATCCCCAGATCTCAGCCTGTGACCTTGCTGGTAAGGGCCATTGCTGATCAAATAAATTGGGGTAAGTTGCTCTGTAGCAGACTAGGCCCAAACCCAGTTAGTCCCCATCTTGGGTCGTTCAGATATGCGCTTACATCCAGCAGGATGCTGGGAAAGCAGAAAACCAGCCTTCAGGGCTCTACATCACCTGCAAGCCAGACACCCCAGAGCCAGGCACTGAGAGAACCCCTCAGTTGAGAGAAAGGGCCCAACTCTCCCTCTCTAAGATTGGAGGGAACAAACCTTTCATTTGGTCTTGGACCGTGGCCAATCGAGAAGGAAGTTTACTTGCAGGCAGGCACACAGCAGCTTCCGGTACCCAGCTGGCTTTCTTGGGCTTAGCATGGAGGGCCTGGAGGGCAAAGAGCAAGTGCTCTTACATGCTAGCTAGGAGTCTGGGAAATAATGTCTTCTGGGAAACCTGGAATCATCTTGAAAATATGTGCAAAGACCTTTGAGCCAGAGCTTGGTTGTAATAGGGAGTTTCACAGGGAACAAAGCACCTGGCGGTCCTTGATGGGGCATCACCTCCAACCTATCACAGCATACCTAAGAATCACCCAAGGAGGGAGATTTGGGACATTGGTGATGGGAATGTTGCACTGGTGCATGGGGGTGTTCTTTCCATAACTGAAACTCAACCACAATCATGTTTATGATCAAGGTGTTTAAATAAAGATATTTTTTTAAAAAAGAATCATCCAAGCATCATCTCTTGGGAATGAACTAAATAATGGGTGTATCCTGTATCTTAGTAGGACCAGGCTAGCTCCAACCCAACTTTTCTGGGACACAGTTGTTGTCAAAGGAAGGGTCTTGTGATGTGTGACGGATTATCCAATTCTAGTCTCAGCATTGAATGTGTTTCACTGGGACCCGTGGTTCTGTCTGTCCTCACTTCTCTGTGGCTGCCTTCAATCTAGTTGTGACATATGACTTGCATGGATTGCCATTGAGTTCACTGTTGCCCCCACTCGATGGAAATGGATACAACTAGACTACCAAGGCTTCCAGGAAAGCAGACAATATGTAGAATTTTGTAATCTAAACAGAAGGTTACAAATCTATCAATACAGAGCAATAGCAATAGGGGGGTGCAGTGGGGAAGGGATATTAGGTCATGCCTGAGCATCACTCCTGTCAAAGTTGGGGGACTATAGAGGGAGCAGGAAGGAACCCAGGTCAACAGCATGCCAAACAACACCTTCCCAGTTCTATCTCTCAGCCTCAACACAATGCTATTTACAGAGAATCATTTCCTTGTGCCCCTGGACTAGAAAGAAACATACAGAAAGATGAGGAATTGGACGTTTTCTGCTGTTCTAGGTTGATTCTGAGGTACTCAACAAGGAGAGCAGCACTTATTCTTGAGATTTCCGTGTGCTAGTTCTATTTTTTTTTTAAATTTTGTGCTTCTGGCTTTTCATACTCAGTAACTTGCTTAGAGGACTGTGTGTAGTATTCTCATAAAAGACCTGGATTTTATTTTATATTTTTGGTTTATTTGTTTTGGGGCCACACTCAGTGATGCTCAAGGGTTACTCCTGGATATGCACTCAGAAATCACTTCTGGCTTCGGGGGGGGGGGGGGACATATGGGATGCTTGGGATTGATCCCAGGTCCATCCTGGGTCAGCCTCATGCAAGGCAAATGCCCTACTGCTGTGCTATTGCTCTGTCCCTAAAAGACCTAAATTTTATAACATACATTTGTGTCTGTCTCTAGCCAATCTCAGCTTTTAGTTTTTTTGTAAAAATGAGCCTCCACTTCTGTCTGTGATACCAGGATATCTCTCAGCCTTTGCTCAGTCTGTCGGGATAGGCTGTTCCATCCTCTTCATGTGCTTTGCTAGGAAACATCTCTAAGTCTCTCCGGAGTCCCTCGCTGTCTGCTTCTACAGGCAACTCAATTTACAAGCCTGCTAATTTATCAGTAGATCAGATAATTGATGAATGATTTAGCTCAAGATTGTTCTTGTTTTCTCTCGCCTTGCCTGAGTCAAGAAACCAGAGTCACCCATGGGTGGATGTGACCCGCCAGCTTCTCTCTGCATTTGCTCCTACAAGGATTTAATACGTGGGCTGGGAAAACATGAAATTCGGGATGCCTAATGAATCAAAACATAATCAGATGAAATAATTAGAAATTCCCAGCTAATTACAAGAAAGGAAAATAATTAAATTGCCATTCAGTTTACATGCGGGTTAAATTAATGGGCAGATGGATCATTTCAATAATTTTTTTTTTTTGCTTTTTTAAGGGGAGGAGGCATGCCCAGGGACACTCAGGGTTTACTCCTGGCTATGAGCTTAGAAATCGCTCCTGGTTTGGGAGACCATATGGGATGCCAGGGGATCTAACTATGGTTCGTCCTAGATTGGTGCTTGCAAAGCCAACGCCCTAAGCTTTTGCCAACACTCCAGCTCTTCGTTTCAGTAATGTTTCCAGGAAAAGGAAGTAGGGACTCTGAGCTATCTGAGCCTCCCTTTTCCTCATTTTTCTATCACGTAGATTGTACTTTTTCCCTCAGAGCTTCAATCCCTTACATTTATTTATGTTATTTTTTTAAATAATATCCAGCAGTGCTCAGGGTGCTAGGGATTGACTCTGGGTCAGACACATACAAAGTAAAGGTCCTACCCTTTATTGTTCCGGCCCCAATCCATTATTTTTAAAATATTAAGGGCTTCTTAAACATTTCCCACTCTGGACCCATTTCTCCCAAGAAAATATTACACTTCGTGGTGTATAAAATATGTATATAAATCAAACCTATACTGATAGCAAATGAATTTAAAACTGTCTTTCATCCCCTCACATTCAGTTACAGGACTCCAGTGGACTCGCCACTGTTTTAAAAGCTGGAACTGAGACAGCTGAATTATGGTGACTGGCTTCAGAAACAAGAACTCAATTTCTGTCATTCCTTGGTGTTGTGTATGTAAATATTTTAGGGGATTATTATGTTACTGACCCTACCCTGATCAGTGATTGTGCCCTACCCTAGGGTGTGACCTGGCATTCTGTGCCCACCCTAGGGTACTACCTTATTCTGCTTCCACCATTGGGTGATATTTGTTCCCACCATTGGGTGGTACCTGATTCTGGGAGATATAAACAAGGGTCTGTGGAAGGCGAGAGGCTTTTGGCATGAACTGATGCTGAGGCTTTGGACTTCAGTCTTGTCCACCAAATAAAGCTAATATTTCCACAAGCCTGACTGTCTGCGAGCTGTTTACCCACCATTTCACCTCAGAACCATCGGCTAGACAGGGTGGCAGATGCGTGCTTCAAGCTGAAGGGGAAAGACCTCATCCTCCATCCCTCCATCAGTCAACCTCTTCAGGGGCTGACTTGCAACACCTTGGAAGTACTTGATGTTTCCAAATAAACTTGGTTAAGATTAAAGGTGCATTTCCAGGATTATTCTCTGGCATCTCATATTCCCCTAACCACTGCCAAGAGCAATCCCCAAGCACAAAGTCAGGAGTACACTGAGCACTGTCAGCTATGCATACACTCCAAAAATACTCAGGTTAAAAATTTTAGATTGAAGATTGAAGCGATAGCATAGTGGCAGGGCATTTGCCTTGCACACAGCTGACGAAGGACAGACCCAGGTTTGATTCCCAGCATCCCAAATATTCCCTGAGCCTGCCAGGAGTGATTTCTGAGCACAGAGATAGGAGTAACCCCTGAGTGCTACCAGTGTGGTCCGAAAACAAAGAACAAAAAATATTTCAGGATTGGGATTGAGATGAGCTCAGTGGCAGAGGACATGCCTTGGATGTCTAAAGTCCTGGGTTCTAGCCCCAGCATTTCAATATATGTACATACATGTATAGAGAGAGCTTTATTTTATGGCTTTGTTGACTGATTTTTGAGTCTTATAAAATTACAGAGAAACTTTGTCATTTTAGGGGATCTTTAGACAATTTTTGACTGGAGTTCAGGAGATGACTCAGCGATTGCAGAAGTTTCTGATCACCCCAGAATTAGGGACCCATAGTGAAGGAAAATTTTAAAATGAAGCTGTCTTCACTCTACCTTTAGAAATGATCATGATGAGGAGAATATTCTGTATGAAATGAGAGGCAGGGAAAATGCTTTATTATTTTAAATATGTCAATGTCTTCCTTCCATCTATTTTTAATCTGACCTTGTAGTTGTTTCATTAAAAATGATGAAAGGAAGGGAAAATAATGGATAGAAAGAAGTCAATGCTTCTCTGCTGACATTAAGACAGTTATAAAGAGAAATTCTTGGAGTTCTCATGCAGTACAGCTATTTCACTCAGCACAATAGTTTCCATGTACGTCCATGTATAGGAAAATTTCATGACTCCATTTTACCTATGGCTGCATAATATTTCATTGCATATATGTAGCACAGTTTCTTTAGTCATACATCTGTTGTCAGACATCTAGGTTGTTTCCAGATTCTGACTACCGTAAATAGTGCTGCAATAAATATGGTATGCAGAAGGCATTCTTGTATTGTGTTTTTGTATTTCTAGGGTATTTCCCTAGGAGTTTGTATAACTGGATCATATGAGAACTCAATTTTCAGATTTTCGAGGAATCTCTATATGGTTTTTCATAAAGATTGGACTAGATGTCATTCCTACCAGCAGTGAATGAAAATTCCTTTCTCCCCACATCCTGCCAGCACTGATTGTTCTTGTTCTTTGTGATGTGTGCCAGTCTCTGTGGCGTGAGATGGTACATTATAGTTATTTTGATTTGCATCTCCCTGATTATTGGTGATGTGGTAATATTTTTTTCATGTGTCCTTTGGCCATTTGTATTTTCTTTAAGACAGTGTCTGTTCAGTTCTTCTCTCCATTTTCTGATGGGGTTAGATTATTTTTTTGTTATGTCTATACCTTGTGTATCTTAGATATTAGTCCCTTATCTGATGGGTATTGGATGAATAGTTTCTTCCATTCTGTGGGTGGCCTTTGTATCCTAGTCACTATTTCTTTTGAGGTGCAGAAGCTTCTCACCTTAATATAGTCCCATTTCTTTTTCTCCACTTCCACTTATTTAGACAGAGTTGTTTCTTCTTTGAAGATGCCTTTAGTCTCAATGTCATGGAGTATTTTACCTACATGTTCTTTTGTATACCTTATGGTTTTAAGTCTGATATCTTAAATATAATTTTGCATTTCTTGCCCCTTTGTCAAATATTAATTGATTGTATGTCTGAGAAACATTCTGTGACTACTCAAGTCTATTACACTGATCTGAGGATCTGTCTCTATACCATAAGACAGATACCATGCTGTTTTAGTGACTATTGCTTTGTAGTACAAGTTAAAGTTGGGGAAAGTGATGTCTTCCATCTTCTTTTTACTGAGTTGCTTTAGCTATTTATAGGTGATTATTGTTTTGAATAAATTTCAGGAGTGTTTGTTCCACTTCTCTGAAGAATTCCATGGGTATTTTCAGAGAAATTTTATTAAATCTGTACAATGCTTTGGGGAGTATTGCTATTTTATTGTTGTTAATCTTCTCAATCCGTGGACAGTATATGTGTTTTTTCCTTGTGTCCTTGTTTATTTCTTTTCTTTCTTTCTTTCTTTTTCTTTCTTTCTTTCTTTCTTTCTTTCTTTCTTTCTTTCTTTCTTTCTTTCTTTCTTTCTTTCTTTCTTTCTTTCTTCTTTTTTTTTTTGGTTTTTGGGTCACACCCAGCATTGCTCAGGGGTTACTCCTGGCTCTATGCTCAGAATTTGCTCCTGGCAGGCTCAGGGGACCATATGGGAACCCAGGATTCGAACCACCAATCTTCTGCATGCATGGCAAATGCCTTACCTCCATGCTATCTCTCCGGCCCCCTCTTCTATTTCTTGAAGCAGTATTTTGTTGTTTTCTTTGGATAGATCCTTCACCTCTTTAGTTGATTTCAAGGTATATGAGTTTGTGTGGCACTAATGTGAATGGGATTGCTTTTTTAATGTCTATTTCTTCTCTGTCATTATTCTTCTCTATTGTTATTTTAGTATAAGCAGGCTATTGAGTTTATCAAAGACTTCTATTTTCATCTGTTCAAATTCTTTGAGAATTTTTTCCATTGTCTGATTATTTGCTTTAAGACTCTTTTCTAATCTTCTACTGTAGAGATTTGTTATGCATCTCATCTTCTAGCTCACTAATTCAGTCCTAAGCTGCTGTTACTCTATTGGAGAGGCTTTTCAGGGAGGTTTTCATTTTGCCTACCATGTTTTTTAGTCCTGTTATTTTAGTTTGTAGCTTTCTGATTTATATTTTCATATCCTCTTGATTCTTAATTGTGGTTCAGCTTGATCAATGCTTTTTTTGAGTTCTACAAGGATCCTCCATTTTTCTTCTCTAAGCTTATTATCTGAGAGGCTAAATAGGTGGTTGGCACTTTTTGGGTCATCAATAATGCCATCTTTATTCCCTATGCATGATGTTGGTCTGCATTGCTTCCCTATTGTCATGCTTGTAGTGTGGTGTTTACTGTTTGTGGTGGGTTCATTGGCTAACAGATGTACATGGCAATGAAGCAAAGCAGAGCTTCTGCACCTCTGACTCTGTGGGTAAAGAAAACACCATGCTGACGTGCCCTCAGGAGATGTTTTGACGGGAGTGTTTTATAGCTGCCTCACAGAGCAGAGCAGGGAGCAGAGGCCATTTAAAATGTCTTTCGTGTTCCAGTTTTCTTGGCAACATGGCTGGTGTGGCTGGGATATAAGTCAAAGGAAGAGAACTGAAAAGAACATGGATGAGAACTTCAATGTTAGATGAGAGCAGGGGCATGTCTGTAAATTAAATCTTCATTTTGTGGAATCACCCCCACTCTCATCTGGTGGAGACAAATAGAACAAAGCTTCTATAACTTCTCTAATTATTTTAGAATTATGAATGATTTCCACAACTGAGTGGAAAGTTGTCTGGCACCATAAAAAGACCTTGGGGAGAGAAAAAGAGCATGTGCAGAGCCTGTAGTGGTTCTCATGACAGTATGCTTCAAGGGTGGGAAATCCAAAATCTCTTAGGCCAAGGAAATTCCCTTTCTACCTTCCCCAATACTTACTATGCCTTTCCAAAAAGACGAAGACAAAGATGAAGAAGAAGAAGAAGAAAAAGAAGAAGAAGAAGAAGAAGAAGAGAAGAAGAAGAAGAAGAAGAAGAAGAGAAGAAGAAGAAGAAGAAGAAGAAGAAGAAGAAGAAGAAGAAGAAGAAGAAGAAAAGAAGAGAGAAGAAGAGAAGAGAAGATGAAGAAGAAGAAGAAGAAGAAGAAGAAGAAGAAGAAGAAGAAGAAGAAGAAGAAGAAGAAGAAGAAGAAGAAGAAGAAGAAGAAGAAAGCACAAACCATTTTATGTAGTTGCTGGTTGGGGTTTCTTGACTTTTTTATTTGTCTTTTTCATAGTTGCTGGTTTGGGTTTTATTGTCTGTTCTTTTTGTCTGTTTCTTTTGGGTTTTTTTTTGATTGTGTTTATTTTTCTTGTTATTGTTTTGTTGTTTTTGTTTTATTTTCTTTTTCTTCTTTTTTTCCTTTCCCTTTTCTAAATTAATATTTAACACCTAGAAGAACCCCTCCTAGTTTTTCTTTCTTTCTTTCTCTTTCTTTCTCTCTTTCTCTTTCTCTCTTTCTTTCTTTCTTCCTTCCTTCCTTCCTTCCTTCCTTCCTTCCTTCCTTCCTTCCTTCCTTCCTTCCTTCCTTCCTTCCTTCCTTCCTTTCTTCCTTCCTCCTTTCTTCCTTCCTTTCTTTCTTTCTTTCTTTCTTTCTTTCTTTCTTTCTTTCTTTCTTTCTTTCTTTCTTTCTTCTTTTCCTTTTTCTATATCTCCAGCAAAACCACATTGCTTGTATCATCTTGCTCAGCCTTATAAATTGAGGGGGGAAAATGAATGGTACCAGGTCCAGACACTCACATGAACATTTAGTGGAAATAAAAAAATATCAGACCTGAACATCAAACCCAAAGTCAAGGACAACAGAATCTAGACCTAATCCACAGCAAGCAGTACAAGTGGGAACCAGTTACACTAGTACTCTGGAGGTAAAGGAGGGAGGTATGGGATGAATGCTGGAACAGGGGTGAAGGGAGGACAACACTGGTGGTGGGAATGCCCCTGATTCATTGTCACTATGTACCTTAAATATTACTGTAAAAGATTTTTAATTCACTTTGGCCACAATAAAAATGAAAAAAAAAAGAATTATGAATGATTCCTAGCTATTAACCCCAAAACAAAGGCTTTACCCCATCTTCCTCTTTCCTGTAAAACTCTCCTTTGATATGTAAAAGCCCACTTGGATCTACCCCCTGCCTGGCTTGGTTGTTTGTGAATTGGTTTAATTAAAAAAGAGGAAGTTCTGGTTTGGGGGACAGAGAGGAGCACAAAGCAAAAAGTAGTCTGACTTTCCTAACTGACTTGGTTTATTAATTTTCACTGCTACCCTGCTTCTTCAGACCCATCCTCCCAGGATTAAAGATATGGTGCACGGGGTGACCTCACAAACTGTAGATTTTATTTTATACATGTCAGTGAGGACTCATTCATGGGGTGGATGACAGAAGAGATGCTTTCATGAAGACTCATTTATGGAATTGATGGTTGAGAGGCATGAAGCTGTCGCCTTCATCTCATAGCCCTGAAATCACACTTTGGCCCCCCTTTCCTCCCTGACTTAGCATGCTATATTATGGCAAGTTTCCCGCTAGCATCCGCAGGATTCACTGAAGTTCCAAAATATTTGAAGCCTCATTTCTTTGTTCATGACCCTGTAGCTTGGAGGCAAGGTTCTAGTCTCTACAATTCAAAGATATTCTGAGTATTTCTGATCTCCTGGTGAGACCTACACGCAACTCCGTGTGGAAGCAGACAGAAAGGGAAGCAGGAATGAGCACCATCATTCACAAGAAAACATCTGGCCAGTCCCAAAGAGGCTTTTCAGCTTGCTTCCTTCAGAAAGGTTAAGCTGAGAGAAAATGGCCAAATTGTTTGAGATTATGTTAGTAAATTACAAATCCCTTTACTCATCATCAGTAAAATCTGTGTTCCTATGTTTGAAGTTCCTCTGACTGGCTAGTAGCAAAATGCTTTGCATATATACCTAATGAATTCAATGAATTAGCTAACAGCTGTGACTAATTGTAATTAATTAATGATCAACAATTATTGAATCAGCCCAAGGTCTGAGAAAGGTTTTCTAGTCAATGATGTCAGCTGGGCAGCCTCCAATAAATGGGTCTGATATCAGCATGACTTCTAAATGAGGTGAAAGTGGACAATGAAAGCAAAATACTTTTCTGGTATTAGATCTCAAAGTCTGGCTGGATTAAAAACCTGTTGGAGCTACAAGAGCAAGTGCAGAGCCTAGACTCATGGAATTGGTTTTGGGGCCAGAGATTGCTCTTTCCCGAGTTGCTCAGTTTACATTATTGTTTAGAGCTGTACTTCTCAAACAATAAAAGAAGTGATTTAACAAAATTTCTGCCATCATGGGTATGAATACTTTTGTAAAATTTAGTAAATGCTAGAAAAGTGAAATTTCCAAACAGGAAAATGAAAGTTCTGAAGAATGCTAAGCTAAGGCCCATTATAGGATTCTAGTCACAAAAAAGCCACTTAGCAAGGCAGTGGTGAGGAGGAGAGGGTAGACTGGGGAAGGGAGAATATAGTGGGAATGTATTTCTAACTATACCAAGTATCCTTTTGTTGTTTTTATTGCTTTGTTTTGTTTTGTTTGGGGGCAACATCCAGTGATGCTCGGGGGTTACTCCTGACTATGCACTCAGAAATCGCTCCTCATTTGGTGGACCATATGGGACACTGGGGATTGAATTGAGGTCTGTTGTGGGTCAGCCATGTGCAAGGCAAATGCCCTACTGCTGTGCTATCATGCTGGCCCCTATATCAGGTATTTTTGCTGCAAGTGAAGAGGTTTAGGGCACTGGCAGAGAATTTCTTGGGAAATTTTGCAGAAGTCTCTGACACCAATATCTAGTTGTCTGGATTATCCTAACTTTTCATGGTTCTTTATTGTAGAAACCATATACCATAACCAACAACCAGAATTTTTCGAACTATATAAAATAAGTGTGTGTATTGTTATATAGAAATTATACCTGAAATAAGTGATTGAAAATCCTATAACAAAATAGACAACTTTTAGTGTGTTTTATTTGGAAGCCACACCCAATATTGCTTGGGGCTTACTTCTGGCTCTGGCTCAGGAATCACTCCTCACAGGGCTCAAGGAACTATATGAGATGCCAGAAATTGAACCCAAACCCAGCCACATGCAAGGCAATGCCCCACCTCTGTGCTATCAGTCCAGACCCCCAAATAAATAACTCTGATAATAAAATAGTCTTCTAGCAGGCAATTAAATGGTTTTAAAAAATGGCAGTTTTCAAAACTATAAATTAGTTTTGTCATATTCATTTTCCAAGTTGTAAATCTAATAAAATATGGACCCAATGTCTTGAATTTTGCAACTAAGATAGGTAGTTCTACCTATCTTTCAGTGCTGGCAAAAGTTCTATCATTTTTGGTCTAATTCCTATTGGTTTTCCAGAACCAGTGATTAAAGAAGACATTATCATCTTTCATTGTCACCAGCAATATGTCACCATGATGAGGAAAAAACTCGGTGTTTCATTATATACTATTTGTAATATCAAGTTTTTTTACTTTTTCAACATCAATTAAATTAGTAAAATCAAACCTCAGTATTTTATTATATTCAACTTACAGCATCAAGTTTTTTTTTTCCCGCCATCCCCCAGCATCAAGTTTTTATACATACTTGTAAGCTTTCTTTCCCATGCTCTCCCTCCATCTTAGAAAAACAAGTGCTAAACATTTGTCAGACCCTTGTCAGGTTTGCAGATTCAACTGAGTATCACTGATTTAGAGCCATGCTTTTCAACCCATGAATTGGTGCTTGCCCACAAGTTTACAGAGACTGAAAACGAATCACTGGAGTAAACTATTACATCTAACCCATTATCCCAGGGTGAGTTCAGAACTAATAAGAGCATTCTTTTGGGTCACTGAAAGAAATTCTTCCATCATCAGTCATTACCCATTTTGTGATTTCAAAGCCAAGATAATCTCATCATTTTTGTGATTTTATTTTGTGAGTGCAAAATTTTCTCTTCATCTCTATTATAAGTCACCTGAATTTGATCCCAGACTTGCCTAGCCCTTTCTCTTAGAGACTCAAGCAGGACCCTCCAAAATAGCAGCCGCTCAATGAACTGTTTCTAGAACTTAGAATTTCCTGAAAAAACTCCAGCTGTGTTTTAGGTCTTTATGCTATCCCTGATGGAAATGATTTAAACTCAAAGTGATATTTTCATATGACTGGAGAGTTTGATGGGAACAGATCAAAACAGTGTTGTGGTTTGGTGAGTAATTCTCACAAGGAACTAGGAAGCAAAATCTGATAATAAATGTGAACTCTAATGAGATTTGACAATGAAACATTAAATTAAACGCTATGGATTCCCACCAGACCACGTTCATCTCAGTGTCCCAAATAAGAAACACAGGCCATGACAAACTATGACCTGTAGCCTGTTGCCAATATGCTGCATAGTTTAATGCTTGGAATGGGTCTGTACCTCAGGTTGTATTTATTTATTTATGTATTTATTTATTTATTTATTTATGTTTTGGGTCCAACCCTGGCTGTGCATTGAAAAATTATTTCTAGTAGACTCAGGGGACCATATGGGATGCCAGGGATCAAACAGGTTGACTGTGTGCAAGGCAAATGCCCTACCACTGGGCTATCACTCCAGCCGCATTTTTTTTTTATTCAGTAGAATTTAGGAACAGACAGAAAGATGATAGTTCTGGTATATTATTTACGTGAAGCAAAAAAACAATTGGGGCAGTTGAAGGAAAACTTGGGTCTAGAAATTCACACATTGAGGCAGCTTACATCCAGGTTGAAGAAATACTTGCTTCTCTTTATTATTCATGACGAGAATGTTCATCTCTCACAAATACTCTTCTCACTGGTTGCAATTGGCACCTGAGGCAACCACGAGGCCCATAGGTAGTGGTCAGCATGGGTCCAGAACTGGGAATAGGAACTCAATAAGGGAGATTTCTGGAGAAGCGGTCAATATGAGTGGGAATGAGAGACAGTGCCCAGAGGAAGGTCTGGAGAGGCCTGAAGGTAACAGAAAGGCAAACATGGCAGCAGGAACAGAGGTAATTTCTGACTGTGAAAGGACCCTAGAGCAGTAAAATGCTGTGTGCCATCAGCCCACACCTCAGCCTCACTCACAAGTGCAAAAAGCTATGGTCTCTTTGCATTGATTTCCATACCTACAAAGTTGAAGGTGATCTAGTGTGATCTTTCAAAATCAGGGGCCTCTGCTCACCAAACACCTCTGAGAATGGCCTCTTGAGGTGTCTTTGAATGTCCTTTTCTGGTGTTAGTGGCACCTAGTAGGAGTAAGGTGTCTATAGGGACAGGAACAGTCAACCCTGTACTGTACTTGGTGGCAGGTAGAGTGAAAAATAGCAGAGTGCTGGGGTAGAGGAGAGAGTCAATCCATCCAAAAGTTGTAGGAGGCAGCATGGGAAGTGGGAATGGGGAAGAATACTCTCTGTTTGATTCAGATCTCAGAGCTTGAGAGGAAAGAACCACTGCCCCTGGGAGGAAGAATAGCATCAGACTGGAAACCTATAATGTATTGGGCTGTGACCTGGAAAGTTATTTGAATGGCCAGTGGGCAGTCACATGCTTTCTAGAAAGAATGGCTTTGGCAAGAGCCTTGTGCCATCTTTGCCACTCTAGGTTGTTTCCACCTGACTGTACTTGCTAATCCACTGTCTTTATATTTTTTGTAGTTTTTAAAATATCTTTATTTAAACTCTGTGATTACACACATGACTATAGTTGGATTTCAGTCACAGAAAGAACCCCCCCTTCACCAATGCAACATTCCCACCAGCAATGTTCCCCTTCTCCCTCCTCCCACAACCTCCACCTGCATTCGAGACAGGCATTCTACTTCTCTCACTCATTAAGATTGTCATGATAGATGTTAGTGTATTTATTTCCCTAACTGTACCACTGCTCTTTGTGATGAGCTTCATATCCTGAGCCGGTCCTTCCAGCCCTCATCTCTATTGTCTCTGGGAATTATTACCATAATGTCCTTAATTTTTCTTAAAATTCATAGATCAGTGAGACTATTTCACTCAGCATAATAGATTCCATGTACAACCATGTATAGAAAAATTTATCATGTACTTGACATAGTTAACCATAATACATTTGATTCCAGATAAGTAAAAGCGAAAATATTGAAAAATATAAAGGAAAAATAATAAAAAGAAAGAGAAGAAAGTTTAAAAACCAGAAAGAAAAAAGAAAAAGTACAGTAATAAGCATATTTGTAAATGAATTGTATATTTACAGTCATCGGTTATAAAGTCATTAATATAATGGCAGAAGGTTTAGTAAGGTCTTGATGTTAGCTGTCCATTCTATTAAAATGGGATTTTCCTATAAAGATGACAGTGTCAAACAAATAAAATTGTTCAGAAATTCACAACACTATTACTGATACTCAGCATACTCAGGTATTTTACTCGGCTTCCAGGCCTACTGGAAGAAAGGTACAGGGGTAGGGTGCCTGCACTCACTCTGAAAAGCCCTGGTAATATCAGCCCCCCAAAATGGCATACCTGAAGATTGGTCAGATTGGCATCCCTGAAGGGAATCATAGAGGGTTGATGAGGCAAGGCCATCAGGAAAATGGGTGATGGAGTCAGCAGGTATGGCTTCAGCAAGGCGGGAACTTAGCCCACCCCCTTCTCCCAAGATAGCCTACTTTCTGCTGCATGGGCCACTGTACCCATGCTCTTTCATGGCTTGATTGGATGTATCAGCCTTTAGGAATCCTTTTACCTAACACAAATGACTTGGCTAAGCTATGACCTTGTTTATTCAAAGTGCTCCATCCCTTTTCTCTAATGGACTAAGGTCATTTATATATATTGAAACATCCACTTTGATCTTTCAGACTTTTTATTTTAAACACCTTATATAGTTTAAAGATATTATAAGGAAGAAAAATTTACTTTTTATTTACATAGATTGCCATTTTAGTCCTCTTAGTTCTTTTCTAAAACTGCAAGACATTAGTATCCTAAAATATACAAATGACTCATAATTTAGCAATGAAAATTTCAACAACTTGATTTTTTTTATTTTTATCTTGACCATATTGGCTTACATATCTTTCACAGTAGTATTTTAGGTACATATTAACATAAATCAGGGGAATACCCGTCACCAAATTTGTCCTCCCCGCATCCCCGTTCCCTTCCTGCAACCCATGTCCTCCACCATCATGCCCCCCGGGCTGCTAGAGTAAGTGGTCCCCTCTGTGTCTAGCTTACTATCAGTGATCATATATCTGTTTGGTTCTGGTACCCTCCCTTGTTTCCCCCTCTATTTGAGAGGCGGAGCTAGATAGTTCGAGTTATGTGGTTTTGTTTGAAGGAAAGAAAAGCAATAGAATGGAGTAAAAAAAAAATCAAATAAGCTAAAAATGGGCGGAGTCCTTCAAGAGGCTTTCAACCTCAATTTGAGAGAGGACAGCAACAATACAGAAAGAAATATCAAATAAAATATTCAGTGAGCACTACAGCAATAAAGACAAGCACCACACAGTAGTCTTGGTCCTAAAATCACACCATCCCGGAGTGCAAAAAGAAAGAGAAAGAGAAAATAAAATAAAATTAGAAACATCAACTTCAATATCTACACCAAAATAAAGTCAAAAAATCAATCAATCAATAAATATATATGGATAAAAGGATTATTTTGACCTTTGTTTTCCCCCTGCATAGGCACAGTAACTATTGGGGACATTATAGAGGGAATTCCCTTGGCCTAGGAGATACAGGATTTCTCCACCCCTGAAGTATACTGTCATAGGATTAACTTTAACAACTTGATTTTAAAATGAAAATATAAAGGCTATTTCTAAAAAAATGAAATCTAGATCTCCAGCATAACCCAGCAATTACACTGCTTGTCATCAATCCCAAAACACAAAGACAATGGTTTGAACAGATATAAATGTCTGTGTTCACTGAAATTTTTAACAAAAGCTTAGGATATAAGAAATAACCCAAATTTACAATGACAAATGAATATATAAAGGAGCTGTGGTCTAAATAAACAGTAGAATACTATGTAGCTACAAATAAAGATGAATTCAAGCAGTTCTTTGCTACATGATAGAATAAGAAGACATCAGAGTTAGTAAGTCACAAGAAGGACAAATGCTGTATGTTGTCATGTATCTGTGATCTATAGAGTCACAGACAAAGATATGAGAGACTGGATGATAGAAAATCCTTAACCCTGAATTATAGCCATGACAATGCTATGGAAGAAGGGAAGTGAATGAGTAATTGGACTGGTAAAAATGTAAGGGCATTAGTCAAAAAGGTCTGGGGCATTTTGCCGATGTAGAGGTGAGGAAACTGTACAGCAAAATCATAAAGAGTCAACACTAGTATAAACATGTCACCCAAACTATACAAAGTTAATTTTAAAAATAGTTTGCTAAGAAGATGGGGTGAGAAGATCAAGAGAACCTTGGTCCATTACTGATACTGGTGGTTTTGAAATGGAACCTTGAATGCCTTAAACTTGGTCATCACCAGCTTTGAATATCATAGTGCCTAAATAAAAGAATAAAATCAAACCAAAACATTGTGATTCATAAGCACTTAAAAATTTCAGAGCCAAGACTGAATAGTCATGTGTCAAACAACTGTCATTCTGCACATATATTCACATAGAGTGTGTGGACAGCTGTTTCCATGACTTGGCTACAGTAAATAGTACCGTGGTGAAGACGAGGTGCCACTGTCTTTCTGAGACTGATTCCATTTCCCTCACACATATACCAGAAGTGAAACTGCTGAATCATCTGGCAGTTCTACTTACATTTTCAAAATTCTTGTCTTATTAATTCCCACTGTGGCTCCACTCGTTTCCCGCTGATAATAAAGGCTTCTCTTTCCTTCATATCTACACTTGTTGTCTTAGATTATTTTTTGGTGATGACAATTCTAATAGGTGAGAGGTGGTTCCCTACTGTGGATTTTTATTTGCATTTCCTTGATAGAGATGCCAAATATCTTTCCATGTAACTTGACTACTTGATTACCTATGGGGGTGGGCATCAATCATTCTTTTGCCCAATTTTAAACCAGATTTTATTTTTATTTATTTTAAGTTAACTCCAAGATATTTGAGTTTGTGTGGCACTTATGTGAATGGGATTGTTTTTCTTAATATCCATTTCTTTCCTATCATTATTGGTGTATAAAAAGGCTATTGATTTCTGTGTGTTAATTTTGTAGCCTGCCATATTGCTATATGAATCTATTGTTTCTAAAAGTTTTTTGGTAGAGTCTTTAGGGTTTTCTCAGTAGAGTATCATGTCATCTGCAAACCATGAGAGCTTGACTTCTTTCTTTCCTATCTGGATGCCCTTGATATCTTTTTCTTGCCTAATCCCTGTAGCAAGTACTTCCAGTACTATGTTGAAGAGAAGTGGTGAGAGCAGACAGTCTTGTCTTGTACCAGAATTTAGAGGGAAGGCTTTTAATTTTTTCCATTGCAGATAATATTTGCCATTGGCTTGTGGAAGATGGCCTTAACTTTATTGAGGAAGGTTCCTTTCATTCCCATCTTGCTGAGAGTTTTTTTTTTTTATTTATCAAGAATGGGTGTTGTACCTTATCAAATGCTTTCTCTGCGTTTATTGATATGATCGTGTGATTTTTATCTTTCTTGTTAATGTTGTGTCTTATGTTGATAGATTTACGGGTGTTAAACCATCCTTGCATTTCTGGGATGAATTCTTGTATATTTAGGACATTACCCCCTGATTTGATATATGGTCTGCTCTTATTTTCCTTTCATCTATTAGGGCTCCTTCTCATTTTGTCAGTGACTTCCTTTACCATAGAGAGGAATTTTTTTCTTTGATGAAGTTCCACTTATTTGTTTTGTTGCTTGTAATTTTAAAATTAGGTATTTTTAAAAATGTTCTCAAGTACTTTAAGACCTGGGTCAGATCAAGGTGAATCTAAGTGTTTAATATGTTTTTTTTTTTGGGGGGGTGGGTCACACCCAGCAAGGCTCAGGGGTTACTTCTGGCTCTGCACTCAGAAATCACTCCTGGCAGGCACAGGAGACCATATGGGATGCTGGGATTCGAACCACCTATCCTGGAGCAGCTGCGTGCAAGGCAAATGCACTATCACTCTGCTATCTCTCTGTCCCTGTTTCTGCATGTTTGTATTGTATGTCAAAATTTTTGATTTTTCTCAATGAAATGTTATAGAGATTTGCCTTGTTCTTTGGAATAATATTGAAAAAGAAAACTTTAAAATAATTTGTATTAAAGCACCATGATTTAGCGATTTACAAAGTTTTTCATAGTTGAGCTTTAGACATGTAGTTCTCCAGTACCAACTCCCATACATGTCAACCTTTCCCAACCAATGTTCCCAAGTTTCTTCCCATATTGCCCCCTCCCAGTCTGCCATCTTGACAGGTACCTTCTAAGTTTGATTGTTAAAGTTTGGGTCTCATGATTTAAGTGTTATTAACTTCATGGTTTAGATATTTAGTTCTTTCCTTCTTTATCAACACCAATATACCTAAATTCCCTTGACTCCTGACCCCTGCTATTTTACATCTCCTTTTCTCCCTCTATACTCTATTTTATTCCTTCTCCTCACTATACTCTGTGGCCAAGAGTGATCTAATCATCCTCCACCCTTTAAATTATTGCATCACCTCATAAGGTTCTTATAAATACCACACAAGTGATATCATCCTGTATTTATTTTTTGTCTTCTGATATAGTTCATTTAACTTAATGACTTCCAGATCCATCCAAATGGCAGCTAATTGAATAATTGAATTATTTCCTATAGCTGTGTAATATTCCTTTGTGTATATATACCACATCTTCATGATCCACTCATCTGTCATTGGACATTTTGATTCCAGTTTTGGCTATTTTACTGTGCTGCAATGAATAATGGCGTGCATATGTCCTTTTAAATTAATGTTTTACTATCCTAGGTATAGATATCCAGATATGCAATTGCTGGATCATTTGGCAGCTCGATTTTTCAAAAGAAGACTTTTTAGCAGTTTCAAATTCCTAACTCCTCTGTGACTCTAGTTGCTTTCATTTTTGCAGCATTTTGTGTCTTTGTCAGCTGTTTGACATCTGCCTCATGCATGGGAGCAGTCGGGTTTTTTTCCCCCTGCAGTCAGTTTTTAATTAATTAATTTAAATATATTACTAATTAAGTCCATTTTAATTAATTCACAAATCTATGATTGAAACAAGTTTTCCACTGTGCTGTAGTGCAATTTTCTCAAAAATAGAGGAAATGCTCAAGGAAAAGAACAAGACGAAAGGGCAAAGCATAGACAGCAGTAAAGCATTTTTCACTACTGCCTTCCAATCTTGTGATTTACTTTCAGGTTATTGAGTGTATTTTTTCATACACAGTTACAACCAAATCTAGCATTATAATAGCAGAGGATAAATGTTGCCGTGATGCCAATGTTTTAGCAGGCAGGAGCAATGTAAAGAAGTTGAGTGTTAAATTCTCCACTTTTATTAGAAAAAAAAATGTACCTTCCTCTATTCCTTTTGTGAATTTTTGAACTTAAAATGCTGCCTTAAAAAAATAAATCAAGCTCAAAACTGTTCACAGCTTTTCTCAGTTAGAAAATAAGGAAGCGATCTTGCTGTATGGAATAGATCACAGAAAGCGTCTAGATATATTGAGGGATAGATAACAAGAGGATTCCTGGCTGTGTTTTATGTAAGGCTTGTCTTTCTATGGAAAGTCCAATAATCCTTCCATTCAGTGCTAGCAATGATGAGAGCTGGGTGTCTCTCTTGGGGAATGAAGACCCCCATCTCCTCCCAATCTTCCTTTGGAAACTCAAGGAAAATGAGGAAGAAGGAATAGGTGGACCTCATCCCTTCCCACAATTTTTAAGAAAATAATCCTAAAAATTAAGCGACTCCATTGTGAGACATGACAATTTTTACAAATTTTCTTTTCAGTGAAATGTTTTAAATAATTCCATTACCATTTAATTATAACATGCAATATCAAATAAATTATTTATACCTACCAAAGGGACAGGCTTGTCGAGGCTGGATGTCAGAAACAACTATATTATTAGGAACGTTGTAAACTATGGGGTTTAAATGAAATGATTAATAAAAACTAATGCATAACTCTAGGGTAAACTCCAAGATAAATGTTTTTCTCCTGTAGTCTAGTTCCGAAGCCAGTGCTCAAGCAAAGTAAAATGAAACCATGAAAACATCCCTACCTCAACCTACAGATCAATGCATGGTCCACATTGCAAAAAGAACCAGGGGCACCATTATAGTGAAGCAACTGGAGTAGCTTCCTTATATTAAATATTACATATTAAAAATATTTTAAGTGAAGCTTTCCTCCTTGTTTTCCATATTAAAATAATTTTGTGCATTTTTTATGACTGATTATTTCATAATCGCACAAATCTGTCTGTAATGAGAAAGTCATTACAATAAATTCCTTTCAGCCTTCGCTATTTTTGGCCACGGGAGTCTCCCTTTCACTAGATTAGTGGCTGCTTATTTGGGGCAGTAGGAGAAAGGGATGTTCTTCTAAAATGACTCTGCACTTTCTTCCCAAAGATGGGAAATCCCTTTCCAGAGAATCTAGACACAGAAAGTCACAGTTAGGTCAGAGATATAGTACAACTGGTAGAGAGTTTGCCTTGCACATGACTGACCTAGGTTTGATCCTTGGTGTCCCATATAATTCTTCGGGGTACTTCCAGAAGTAATTATCCTGTGCACAGAGACAGAAATAACCCACAATTGTTTCCAGGTATGATCCCACACATGAAGGAAATTTACAGTCACTTCTAGACACAGAAGGGACCACTTATATTAGCAGATCAAAGGAGGGGGATATAGGATGCAAGCTGAGAACAGGGTTAGAGGGAGGACAACATTGGTGGTGGGAATGCCCCTAATTTAATGTCACAATATACCTAAAACACTACTGTGAAAGATTTGTAACCCACTTTGGTCAAAATAAAAATTATTTATTATTAAAAAAAATGTTAAACATGTGAAGGGCATCCTCAGTAGGATTTAAACTCACCCACAAGGAGTGTTCGCTATTTTTCTTAGTCAGTTGCATACATGCTGAATAAAATGCTTTTGTGGAATTTACCTTCGGGGCAACCTCCCCTTTAAAAAGATACCAACGGAGAGATAGCACAGCGGCGTTTGCCTTGCAAGCAGCCGATCCAGGATCAAAGGTGGTTGGTTCGAATCCCGGTGTCCCATATGGTCCCCCGTGCCTGCCAGGAGCTATTTCTGAGCAGGCAGCCAAGGTAACCCCTGAGCATTGTCGGGTGTGGTCTAAAAAAGAAAAAAACAATACCAGAAGCCAAAGTACCAGCATCTGTGGCAGTGACCAGCAGCATGGTGAAAACTTCCGCTCAGAGGCTGTTGGTGCAGTTGGAGGTGAAAAATCTTCCTCAGAGCATAGATTCTATGCACTTGGGTAGGTGGACCAGGAACCATGGTTGGTCTCACTCCTGGATTTTTATTAATCACTTAATCTCTCACTCCTGGGTATCATTGATGGAATAACTGAGCAAAGTTTCTATGAAGCTGCTGTGAAATAGGGTTTATGTCCATGCTCCCTCTCCAAACGAGCCTTGTTATAGTTAAACTTATACAGGAGAGGAGCATAGAGCAGAGAAGACAGTTCAGAGGAAGACCAAGGAGGGCATCTATCTTCCTCTCTGGAGCAGGCCTTAGGTAAGTTTTGTTTCTTCTCCTCAAACCCTTCCCAGGTGTGTTCTTTCCACCTCAACAAGCTCTGGAGAGAGCCTTCCAGACACTCCCATTTATTCGGGCATACTTCAGGGGAATTGACTTTGCCTCTCTTTCTCTCTCTCTATAGCTCTTTGGAAAATCCGAGAAAATCCCTCCCCTACCACCACTACCAGGTAGCTCCATTATGCTGAGGTGTGAGGCACCACTAAACCATTTTTATGTTGAATTTGAGGAATGGTGTTGTACTTAAAAACTGATCCTTTGAAAGAACAAATTGATCAATGGATAAAAGCAAAAAACCATAAAAGGGAATATTGAAATACTGCCAGGAAGAATCCACAATTCACGATGAAAGAACATGAGAAGACCTAGTGAGAGATGAAAAAGGGGCCTCAGAGGCTAAGTGGCTGAGCCCAGATACCAAGTTCTGCCTGCAAGTGTCAGGGGATCATCCCCCAGTGCTGCACTTTGTCCTCATGTTCCCAGGGGTGAGGGGTTGATGGTTATGAATGCAGCAACCAGCTCTGGGAAAGAATTTCTTGTTTGGATTCTGGAAATGATCTGTCTAGTCATGAGGCTAAGTTCCCTCATCTACTATTTGAAGAAAGCAGGGCTGAAGAGAGAACATAGGACTTCAGGTATTTGCATACAAGGAAACTGGGACTAATCTCCTGACCCCCAGAGGGTCTCCCAAGATTGTCCAAAGTCCAGGGTCACTCCTAAGGACTTCTGGGTATGGCCCCAAATCTCTAGCCCCAAAGGAATCAGATGATCTCTCTTAAATGGGGCAGACACACCTGGGAAGCATCACATTCCAGGACCCCCTGAGAAAGGTGGCCTGCCTGGGGTGCTAGTTAAACTATTTGGGGTTTTCTAGACCACGTGGTCTATGCTATGACTGTTAGCCTCCCAGATGTGTGGAGACATCTGGCTGTGTTCCTGACCCCCTGCCTCCAGCTGCCCAATCTGGAGTCCTGTGGTGTCACCCACCAAGAAGCTAACCTCTAAAGGAGGATTGGGCCATACCCATAAGTGTTATGGGCTTACTCCTGGCTCTGTGCACAGAGTTTACTCCTGGCAGGTCTGGAAGATCCTCTCGGCACCAAGGATCAAACCTGGGCCTGCCACATGCCAGGAAAGAATCTAATCTGTTCCTCCATTTTGGATTCTCTTTCCCAACTGTTGATAAAACTGAACAAATCTCTCCTGCACAAGCAACATGGAAATGGTCAAGTCAGTGTTCTAGTCTCTGCATGGGACAGAGAACCATGGCTTGGGGGGAAGATGTGCAGATGGGCATATGACTGTGGGACAAAAGAGGTACAAGAAATAGAAGGCAAGCTCTGTGGGACTCAGTCTCAGACGGGTGCAGTCAGCACTAAAGGGAGTGGGATGGGTTTGATGCTGAATAAAAGACTACCAGGGCCAAGCCCTAATTCCCAGGAGCTATGAGGGGACAGGGGGTCATCTTTGGATCCTCAGGTAGAGACTTGTTCTTGGGCCAACTCTGTCTTCCTTTCTCCCATCAGAAATGTCCTTAGGATGGTTCCACTATGATGTCATCACCCACTTTTAGGGATCCCATAGGTGGGATGACCATGGCATGGCTATAGCAGAAGTCACTCCTTTAAAGACATGTGCCTACCTCCAACAATGCAGGGGCCTGAGTTATGTGGTGCAGAAGTTTATTCTAAGCACCCAGAGGTGCCCCCGGTCTTCCTAGTTTAATGTCCAGCCCTATACCATCTGCAGGACCTGCCTCCCTCCAATTTTCTGTGTCTAGAGCAGGCAACTTGCCCTTCACAGATGGAATAATGGAGACAGGGGTAACAAGTGTCCATAATCCCAGAGACTTGGGCAGGATGGAGAGCAGGGTCACAGGCATGGTTGAAAAGGTTTTATGCAACCAAAAACAGGGAGGCCTCTCCCCAGAAGACAGCAGTCTTGTCCCACAGACAAGTGGGGATTCAGAGGTCCAAGTCACAGGACCAGGAGGTGTTTTGGCAGGAGAGGCCCATGGGACTGTCCTTCTGGAATAGTCCAGCAGTGGTCCTCAAACTATGGCCCGCGGGCCACATATTGTATTTGTATCTGTTTTGTTTCTTCATTGCAAAATAAGATC
Organism: Suncus etruscus; assembly: GCF_024139225.1. NCBI lineage: Eukaryota > Metazoa > Chordata > Mammalia > Eulipotyphla > Soricidae > Suncus > Suncus etruscus. The sequence goes on from NC_064867.1 coordinate 41,547,257, forward strand.
TATGCAGTGTGCATAAGAATTCGTTCATGAGTTTTGTTTTTACTATAGTCAGACCCTCTAATGGTCTGAGCGACAGTGAACTGGCCCCCTGTTTAAAAAATTTGAGGACCCCTGGTCCAAGGCATTTGCACAGCTCTGTACAACAACCATGGGGGTTGGAGTGGCAGGAAGAGATGATCTACCCTTTATTGCTCCATTATGCAGAGCTAATCTCTCTAAAAGTTCACAAAATCTCAACGACTTCAGCGTGAAAGATAAAGTGCTGCCTCGTAAAATTTTATTTCCACTGGCTTTCTCCACATCTGTTCTCACATGGGCTGGGCTGGGAGCTTATGGGTGAGAAACTGTTGCTGAGGGAAGGATCCAGGTAAGAGCGGGGGGAGGGTGTGGGTGAGAGAAGGGAAGATGATGTGTCTTTCCATAAGTAGCAGGCTACTTATCATGGCTGTTCTCAGACATATTGGCAATTCTTCCCAAAACCAGCAAAACAGATTTCACCTTAGACCTTCTCTGATCAGTATGGGACAGCATATTCAAATTCTGATCAATATTGATCAATATTGACATCTATGTTTTCATGTCCAGTGTCTGGAGAGGTCACTCGTGAAGGCATATGTCAGCATCCCCACTGTCACAGTGTGGGGGATTCTGGGGTGGCTGTATTCTTCTGGTATAAATTGGCCATCTTGACTTGACTCTACCATCACCAGGCACTGCATTCTGCTCTGATGCTTTATAAAAGCGAAGTCTTTTCATAAAAGACCTTTTGATTCTAACTTTCCAAGCATTTATTAGAGTTATAGGAGAAGGCTGAGATTTTATTGCTGTTGCTTGTCTTTTCATTGAGGTAATTGAGGTTGAAATCATATTGAGATTTATGGTTTTGGTGCACAAAGTTACTGTACTTGCAACACCACCAAAATGCCAGAGACCCCCTCACCCCGAGACTCTGACCCTTCCAATTCAACTCTCCACAACTTCCCTTGTTTCCCATTCTTTTGGCTTCCATTCTTGATTTCAGTTCTGTGGTCAGAGTCTAAATATTTGTTTCCTTTGGACACTGTTTTTCCCTTGTTGTGTCTCTCTTTCTTTTTCTCTCTGTCTCTCTCTCCCTTTTTCCCTCTCTCCCTTTCTCTCCCCTTGTGTCGTGTGTCTTTATTTGTGAGTGGGAGATGGTTGGGCCAGACTTGGTGATGTTCAGGACTTACTCCTGGCCCCGCGGCTAGGGTTGCCCTAGGGGTTTGGGGGGGAATAATGTATAGTGTCAGGGATAAATCAAGGGTCAGCAGCATTTAAGGCAAGCTCCTTACCCATACTTGCTATCCTTACTCATACTATTTCATAATATCTCCTTACCCTTATATGATCTTTGATTTGCCTTTTTATGTATGACATAGGAGTAAGAACTCCTGACATTGGTCTTTCCCCATATGACTGAGCATAACCCTCAAATGCATTCAGTTGTCATAAAGAACCTCATCTTTCTCAAGGTTAACCAGTGCTTCATGGAGCTTCTTTTCTACTACATCTTGGCTAATGTTAATGGAACTGAAATGAGTGTAGGGGTGAAATGTCTTTTCAAGTGGAAGTGTTTGTGTTCTCGGGCTAGATGACATCTTAAGCACATCATTTGGAATGGGAGATAACTGGTTTCTTCTCACACAATGTGGGGGACACTCCACAAGAGCAAACAGCACCACCCTTTCATTCACTTGTGATTGAGACGATCGGCTACCCTCGTGTAAAATAGTGGCCCTGTAGTTCTTTCCAGTGCCCACCATCTCAGGCTCTTGGACATTGGGAAGTAGTTAAAAAAATGGAATCTACAGACTCAAATACACACACACAAACACACACACACATATCTCCTAAAAAATTTTTCACTCATGTCCCTTTGTTTGGTACTAAATTAGAATGAAGGGAAAGATAACAAAATCACTTTCATTCTTATGCCCAGCTGCAAGCAGAGTTTTTTTTAAGTAAGACTATTTAGTCCTTATAAATAAAGTAAAACTATTTAATTTCACTAGATACCCAATGTAGTAGGTGAGGGAATCTGAGGAAGCTGGAACAATGGGTGTTGGATGTCATTTTTCTATCTAGTCTCTTGTTGAACACTTTCTGATTTGACAATGAGGGTCACTATTCTAGAGAAGAGCTTTTAGCAGTTCCCAAATTACCCACGCACCTCTGTCCCCTCCCCTCCTTCTGACACTGTGTCCCCCCCCACATTTGTCTGCCACAAATATTCTTCTTTGTTGCCTCCCATCTCCTGTTCTATAGCCTCATGTAATTTCCAGCTCTGATTCTACCTCTGAATTCCAAACCCGACATCTGTATCAGCACCATTTCTCCTCCTACTTGTGATGTCTTGTGATTCCTTCAGGAAAAGACCCGGTTCTAAACCATCGGATTAATCAATAGATCTGAAAGTCTCTGAACCCCACCCATGTGCCTTCCCAGGCTCATAATGTCCACCCATGACCCACCCTCAGATCATCTGTCCTCTTCTAGCAAACAGATGCTGTGTCTGGGATCTTACATTTTTCTTTTGTTGTTTTTTGTTGTTGTGTTTTATTTTGTTTTGTTTTTTCCAGAGCAGGATCTTTGCTATTTCCCAAGCATGTCATACTTTACTTCTTGATTGATTCATAACCAAACTATCATTCCCCTGATGGATTCTTTTGAGTGCCTCAAAATAATGGATTTTGGTCCATTTCGGCTTCATTTCCTCAGAGCACTCACTCCTGGAGCAATGTGATCAGGAGGGAGACAATGAATGAGTTAAATGACTCTCAGATCATTAAATGACTCACTGATGAGATAAATGAACATCAGGGCAGAGCTTTTCTGACTCTTGTCATCAATAGTCCTTTGGTCCATCTGGGTCCTATATAAGGCAATTCACTTGGTTTCCCTCTGTGAACCACTGGCTTTGTAGCTAGGATTGAAATTCCACCTCTCGTCTTCTAATTCTCTCTCCTCTACACACATCTTGAGAAGGAACAGTTTCCATGAACTCTACTTCTGGAACATTCCACTAGCTCTTCCCCACTTCCACTCTTCCAGTCTTCCACTACCCCCCGCTTGTGGAATGCTATGTCCTGAATCCCATGCCTACTTGCTCTAGATTGTAGTATTCTCTTCCCAAAGTTATCCTCTTTGGGAAGTCAAAGGTAACCATTCAAAGACAACAACCACTGATAATGAGGGTTTGACCTGCCTTTTAGTGTAGAAGTGTATGTCAAAATGAGGTTTTGTTGAACTCTGGCAACCCTTATAAATGCACATCGATCGGGTCAGCAAAAAGTCCTGTAGCTCTAAACCCAGATTCTGCAAGGCTGATTTACCATGTGAGAGAGGAAGATGTTTTTGGACCTTGGTTCTCTTCTATAAGTCTTTTTATCTTATTGGAAATTGGTGGGACACTACTTTATCCTGGAAATAACTGGGATGCACTCATTCATTCAGTATATATTGCTGAGTGTCCACTATACTTAGTCATCATTCTCTCAACCAGAGAAAAACTTAAACTAAAACTAGAAGACTATCATCTACTTAAACGTCTTTTATTATTTCAATTTTGTGTGAATTGTTTAATGCACACTGGAACATTTCAGCTCCCCAATGTATACATGCACACACATTCCTGCACTCTCATACACATTCAAATATGCTCTTATACACGGAGACACTCTTTCCTCTCTGAGACTTTCTGATTCCTCTCAGGTCTAGTGGGTAACAGTGCATCTGAGGTCCCATCCACACTGCTCCACTGGGTTTGCCATCTTGGCATATCCATGCCCCTGTTTTGTGGCCTGTTCCTCCACATGTCTCACAAACCTTTTCTCTCAACACAAACCACTTACAATGCAGATCCCTCTTCAGCAAGAATGTCACCTCCCCCCATAGTCTGACAGACACAGAATATCTCTCTCCTCCCTCTTGTGCTGCATGCGTAAAATGACTCGTGTGTAGAGTGTCACCCTTCACTTCTGGCTCATCTTTACAATTCCTCCCATCTTTCCAAAGTGCCATATGAGCACAACCTTACCCCTTCCCAATTCTACCCTCTAGCAACCTCTTTGGGGACTTCTGGCTCAAAGAATGCTGGCCTCTGCTTTATTTGTCCTAGATAAAGAAAAAGAAAGAGAAAGAAAGAAAGAAAGAAAGAAAGAAAGAAAGAAAGAAAGAAAGAAAGAAAGAAAGAAAGAAAGAAAGAAAGAAAGAAAGAAAGAAAGAAAGAAAGAAAGAAAGAAAGAAAGAAAGAAAGAAAGAAAGAAAGAAAGAAAGAAAGAAAGAAAGAAAAAGAAAGAGAATAAAGAAAGAAAGAAAGAAAGAAAGAAAGAAAGAAAGAGAAAGGAGGGAGGGAGGGAGGGAAGGAAGGAGGGAAGGAAGGAAGGAGGAAGGAAGGAGGAAGGAAGAATGAAGGAAGGAGGAAGGAAGGAAAGGAAGGAAGGAGGAAGAAAGGAAGGAAGGGAGGGAGGGAGGGAACGAAGGAAGGAAGGAAGGAAGGGAGGAAGGAAGGGAGGGAGGGAGGAAGGGAGGGAGGGAGGGAGGAAGGAAGGAGGAAGGGAAGGAAAGTGAAATAAAGGGAGGAAGGGAACCCATTGATCATATTTCTTAAGGATAGGATAGAGACCCCACAGCGACCTTAATCAGAGGTTAGACAAAAATGCACAGGCTAAATTCCAATTCAGCTTTCTGCCTTGTGTCTATAACCCCATCTACAAATCAAGGGTGAAGCAAGAAGTGAGCATCTCAGAGATCCCACAGATTTTATGTGCCATGAACTCTGTTCCTCTGCAAAATGTGACATTCATTCCCTTTTTAGTTTGTTCCTTGGATTCGAGCATGTCTTATGAAATGAGAGACAGAAAGTGTCCTCTCTGCTGAGAGAGTCAAGAAGCTGAGTTTTTGCCAGAGGGAGCAGAAGACAAGGGACAAATGAGATGGGAAGCACAAAGCATATCAGAGAAATGGGTCAGATGACTCCAGTGAATGTCACACCAAAGGAGGGATGCTGGGAAGAAAGAATGGTGCTCATGGTCAGGAGTTAATGACATAAAACTTTTTATGGAAGTAAAAAGTGTGTATGTGCTTGGCATAGTTTATTCAAGGACATGCTTTTGTTATTTTGGTTTGGGGGGTCACACTCAGTGATGCTCAGGGGTTACTCCTGGCTATGTGCTCAGAAATCGCTCCTGGCTTGGGGGACCATATGGGACACCAGGGGTCGAACTGAGGTCTGTCCTGGGTCAGCTGCACGCAAGGCAAATAAATGCCCTACTGCTTTGCTATCGCTCCAGCCCCAAGAACATACTTTTTTAAGGGTAGATATTTTCACCAAAGTTAAGATATATGCTATAGGAAATATTCTTCACAGGAGAATACAGTTTCCCATGGAAGGCAATGGTTCACCCCCCCCCCCCAGAGACCCTAGTAATCTTCTGGAGGACATTATCCAGAGTTCACCTTAGTCACAACACGACCAAATATCACTAGGTTTCATAGTTCTGTTACTTGAGACTGACAGCATCTTGGGGCATCTTTGCAGAATGACTTGTGTGCAACCTGGGCAGGACATTGGGAGCAGTTTCTTTTTTTTTTTTTTTTTTTTTTTTTTTTTGGTTTTTGGGCCACACCCGGTAACGCTCAGGGGTTACTCCTGGCTATGCGCTCAGAAGTCGCTCCTGGCTTGGGGGACCATATGGGACACCGGGGGATCGAACCGCGGTCCGTCCAAGGCTAGCGCAGGCAAGGCAGGCACCTTACCTCTTGCGCCACCTCCCGGCCCCATGGGAGCAGTTTCTTAAACGTCACAGTCTTAATAATAAATCCAAAGATGCACTGAAATAGCTGCTTTACTTTTAAGAAAGCTTCCCTCCTTGGGACATAGGTGGTGGGAATGTTGCACTGGTGAAGGGGGTGTTCTTTACATGACTGACACCCAACTACAATCATATTTGTATTCAAGGTGTTTAAATAAAGATATTAATAAAAAGAAAGAAAGAAAGAAAGAAAGAAAGAAAGAAAGAAAGAAAGAAAGAAAGAAAGAAAGAAAGAAAGAAAGAAAGAAAGAAAGAAAGAAAGAAAGAAAGAAAGAAAGAAAGAGAAAGAAAGAAAGAAAGAAAGAAAGAAAGAAAGAAAGAAAGAAAGAAAGAAAGAAAGAAAGAAAGAAAGAAAGAAAGAAAGAAAGAAAGAAAGAAAGAAAGAAAGAAAGAAAGAAAGAAAGAAAGAAAGAAAGAAAGAAAGAAAGAAAGAAAAAGAAAGGAAAGCTTCCCTCCAAAGCTTGCTGGAGCAATTTACAGGTGGTGGCCTGGGACTTGGAGGCTCAAATCCCAATCCCCACCCAAAGACTGCCCCCACCCCTGGGCCCTTCACACTCTCTAAGCAGTTGTACTCTGAGAGACGAGAGCTGTGTTTGCCCCTTGTAGGCCATGGCGAGCTTATTTACCCACTTCTATTCTGTTCATTCTCAAGAGCAATGCAGTCAGTTAGCTTGAGTAGAATGAAGCTTCTGCCCTACCATGCATCTCTGATTCCTAATCCAAAAAAAGAAAAAAGGAGCAGAACACTGGCCACTGCCTGGGTTGGTGTGCGCATTAAATGAAAGGATGCAATGCCCTACCAAACTGTTCGCTACCTCCATAATGGCGCTCCTGAGAATGGCTGATCCTTACCAGTCCTATGGCTTCCATTGCTCTGTGCATCTTGGCAGTCTTCCAACCCAGTGGTTTATTAACTCAATAAGAAAAGTCTTATCAAAAAAAAAAAAAAAAAAGAAAAGTCTTATCTTAGTCTAAACTATTGAAAGGGAACATGGTTCATGGCACTCACAAATAATCAAGAAAATACATCGGTCTGCATAGTCTCAGAAATTAAAAGTGCCATTTTTATATCCCCCAGAAGGAGAATAAATTCCTTGTACTCAATTATGGAAAGACATATTGAGAAAGTGATGAGGGGAAGGGGGATGCAAGCGAAGAACAGATTTCAGCTTTAATTTTTATCATAAATATGACTCTGCACATGGGAGGAGGCCCACAAACCCATTTCAGGGTTTCTGAGTCGCTGCCTCTGACAATGTGCTATCAACAAACAAGGAGCTAGGAGAACTCTCAGACTCCCCAATATGGATTCTGGGAGTGTGGGAGGTAGACGGGGGCAGGCCTGAGTTGTCTTCCTGAGGCTGGCACTCTTCTGGCTCTGGGAGTCAGCATAACCCTGGGTGACCTTGAGACCTTGGGTTCTGCCAACAATCAGTCCTGGCTGCTTCACACAGACCCATACTCTCACGAGCAAGCACAGTCATGGTCATTGTCTTGATCACCATAACAAGCCCATGCTTTCATCTCTGGCCTCGTTTCCTGGCTTTGTTCCTTACGTTGCAGTCACACTTGATGGTCCAGATGTGTCTGTCTTATTTCCCATCTCCCCCTGGCGTCCTGCCCCCGAGCCTCCTACAGAAGCAGAGACTGTGCCAAGAACCATCTAGAGCTCCTCAGAGGTAGCAGCTCTGACACTTGAATGTGTTTGTGATTCTTTAAAAGAGCTCTTGATGTTTTCCAGCAGGGTGCCCAGACCTAGTGGGCCAGACCCTCCTCTGCTCTCCAGGTTCCCCCTCCATTCCTGTTTTTGAGAGGTCCATGAGTGGGAGACCATGAGTTTAGGAAGTGACTCCAAGGAGGAACATAGTTATTTTTTCAGCTCTGAATTTCCATGTTGATGGGATATTTCTGTTTTCTCTCAGATGAACACAGAGCAGATTCTAGATGTGAAATAAAATGTGATGCTAGTCATGGCACAGAGCTCTTAAAGGCAGTGGCTTCTTGGCAAGTGTGAGGACTATACTGTCCCACACGCTTTCAAGGACATTTGTTGGCTTCATCCTTCTAAACATGAACTTCACTAAATGTCAACTCCATAAATGTGAATGACACTAAACAGGAAACCAGAAGGTGGGTAAAAACAGGTGTTAGTGTTGAGTGCCAACCACCAACTGGAAAACACATGTCAAGCATGTTGATTCTCTCCCATCACCCTCTATTCTGTAACATCCCCTCCATATATATTATTTATATACACATATATGCCTTGGTTAGGGTCTAAACATGTCATATCATGATCTTCCTGCAATGTCAGGGCGAAAATCCCATCTTTCAATCTCTGGTTGTCTTCAGAGATGAGGGTCTGGATCACACAGGAGAAAATGAATTCAATTCTGTGCAGTTTCAGCCAAGGAAATATGAGCTTCATCTTGAATAAGATCCCTTTGAATCACTCGAGCAGTGCCAATGCATTGGACCTCTACCTCATTCCCACCCCCTCTGCTCAGCTCCATCCGGGGGCTACTGGTAAGTCTATTTAAAATGTTCTGATGAAAGACACATCATCCTTTGATCTGTTCAAAAGCCAAGATCACTAACTGCAGAAGACTGACTGTGACAACCATGACTGGGCAGAACTTATCCTGGGACCAATAAAACAGACCCCAGCCTAGGCTTTGGTCTATGATCTATACAACAACCAAGATCTCTAATTGCAGAGGTCTGGCTGAGACAACTGCAACTGAGCAGAACTTCTGGAAACATAATGAAAGACTCTATCCTAGGCTTTGTACTAGGATCAGTGCAAAAACCAAGACCACCAACTACAGAAGACTAATTAAAACAACAGTGATGGAACAGAACTTCTAGAACTGTAAAGAAAGGTTTTCTTTCTTTCTTTCTTTCTTTTTCTTTCTTTCTTTCTTTCTTTCTTTCTTTCTTTCTTTCTTTCTTTCTTTCTTTCTTTCTTTCTTTCTTTCTTTCTTTCTTTCTTTCTTTCTTTCTTTCCTTTCCAACAGAAACACATAACTTTAACCATCTTGCTCTGCCTCACAAATTGAGGGGGAAATAATGGAGGGTACCAAGGTCAAACAGCATATGAACATTGAGTAGAAATAAAAAATGATCAGACTTAGAGACCAAATCTAAAGCCAACGACAACAGAAATAATACCCAATCTACAACAAGCTAGACACAGAGGGGACCACTCACATTAGCAGCCTGGGTGACAAAGGAGAGGGATATGGGATGCATGCTGGGAACAGAGGTGGAGGGAGAGCAACATTGGTGGTGAGAATGCCCCTGGTTCAATGTCACTATGTACCTAAAGTACTACTGTGAAAGATTTGTGATCCACATTGGTCAAAATAAAAAGTTATGGCAGAAGCCAGCTGCCCTGTTTGGGACATCAGGCAGGGAAAAGCCACGAATCTGCGCCCGCCCAGTGGAGCCTAACTGTGAGTGCTCCTTGTAAATGTTTCTCTACTGTCCTCTTGCGTGAAACTCTTGGGAGTGGGGCAAAAGAGGCTCCAGCAGAGCACGGCCGCTCCGCTTCGCTACGCGGCCGTGCGCTCTTTCTAAGAAAAGAACACCATCATTTTTTCAGGGAGGGACTTCAGAGCATAAAAACCGGCTAACCTTTGCAAAAGCTGGCTCCCTGTGTGTGACACCAGGCGGGGAAAATCCGCGAAAGTACACCGGCCCAGTGGGGCTCAGCTGTGAAAGACTGTGAGTGTGACCTGTCTATGTCTGTCTACTGTCCTCTTGCGTGAAACTCTTGCGAGTGGGGCAAAAAGAGGCTCAGAGGAGCACGGCCGCTCCGCTTCGCTACGGGCCGTGCACTCTTTCTAAGGAAAGAACACCATTGCAACAAGAAGGAAAAATCACACTAAGAACGGCGCTATATCACAGAAGCAAACATTTCTCTCTGGACTGTCTTCTCTGTTGCATGCTCGGGCCTAAGATTTGACCCAGTGTGAGGCTTCATCCACGGAGGACTCCCCTCCCTTAGAGGCAAGTCAGCCCATCCAGAAAGAGAGGAGCCAGAGGAGTGTGCTGCCTACATCATATAGACAATGAATACCACCACAACACGTAGAAAAACCCACAATACAAGTGTGACAATGGGGAAACAACGCAGGCCAGCATCAGACATAGAGAATGAAGATGACAATTCTGAGGACCAGATAATGACTGAACAACTAATCAACCTCTCAGATAAGGACTTTAGACTAGCAATATGGAAGGTGCTCAACAGACTCCAAGAAACCATGGATCGAGTTGAACAGAACACTAATAAGAACCAAGAAAATATGAAGGCAGAAATGACAAAACTCCAAACTGAAATAACATGTCAACTAACAGGACTGAAAAAGTCAGTAAACGAAGTGAATGACAAAATGGATAAGCTCTGGGACAGGGTATCAGAAGCTGAGAATAGACTTGGTGCTGTGGAAGATGAGATACATAACAATTCCATACAGCAGGAGAGATTGGACAAAAAACTTAAAGCAAATGAGCAGACAATGGAAAAATTAGTCAAAGAATGGGAACAGACGAAAATAGAAGTCTATGATAAGATCAACAGAAACAACTTAAGAATCATTGGAGTCCCAGAGACCCAGGAAGAAAATTTCCAGGAAGAATCAATGGTCAAGAACATCATTAAAGAGAAACTTCCAGAGCTAAAGAATATATGTGATCAAATCCTGCATGCCCGAAGAGTACCAACCAAAAGAGACCCCAGAAAAACCACCCCAAGACACATCCTAGTCACAATGACAAATCCCACAGATAGAGACAGAATTCTGAAAACAGCAAGATCAAAAGGGGAAATCATGTTCAAGCAAGCTTCCCTGAGATTTACAGCAGACCTGTCACCAGAAACGCTCAATGCCAGAAAGCAGTGGTGGGATATTGTGACAAGACTGAATGAAATGAATGCTTCACCCAGAATACTACACCCAGCAAAACTCACTTTCCGGTTTGATGGAAGAATACATGGTTTCACAGACAAAAAACAGCTCAGAAACTTCACAGACACAAAACCAGTCTTAAGAGAAAAACTGAAAGACCTAATCTAAGACAAGACTACCCAAAAGACACACCAAATTTTGAAATAAAGATGGCGTTAAATCCCAGGACAATTCTTTCTCTCAACGTCAATGGACTAAATGCACCAGTTAAGAGACACAGAGTGGCTAAATGGATCAAAAAACTCAATCCAACCTTCTGCTGCCTACAAGAAACGCACCTGAATAGTCAGAACAAACATAGACTCAAAATAAAAGGCTGGAGAAAAGTTATCCAAGCAAACAACACCCATAAAAAAGCTGGAGTGGCCATACTAATATCAGATAATGCAAACTTTATACTCAGGAAGGTTGTAAGGGACAAAGACGGACATTTTATATTAATCAAGGGGTACGTAGAGCAGGAAGAATTCACTCTCCTAAACATATATGCACCGAATGAGGGGCCAGCAAAATATTTAATACAACTGTTGACAAATCTGAAAAATAATATCAACAACAACACAATAATTGTGGGGGACCTTAACACGGCTTTGTCAACACTGGACAGGTCAACCAGACTGAAACCCAACAAGAATATACTAGACCTGAGGAGAGAAATGGAAGAAAGAGTCCTAGTGGATATATATAGGACACTCCATCCCCAGAAACCTGGATACACATTCTTCTCCAATGTACATGGGACATTCTCCAGGATAGACTACATGCTGGCACATAAAACATACCTCCATAAGATCAAGAAGATAGAAATTTTGCAGACTGCCTTTGCTGACCACAAGGCTCTGAAATTATTTGTGAACTCCAAAGGGACTCAGAAGAAAAACCTTAACACCTGGAAGTTAAACAGCCTCATACTCAATAACCAGTGGGTCCGAGATGAAATCAAGGAGGAAATAAAAAGGTTCCTGGAAACAAATGACAATAAAGACACAAACTATCAGAACTTATGGGACACAGCAAAAGCAGTACTGAGAGGAAAATTTATAGCTTTGCAAGCACACATCAGGAAGGAAGAAGGAGCTTACCTGAGTAGCCTAATGACACAGCTAATAGAACTAGAAAATGCTCAACAAAAGGACCCAAAAATAGGAAGACAGAAGGAAATAACAAAGCTGAGAGCAGAAATCAATGAAATGGAAACCCAAAAAACAATCCGAAAGATCAACGAAAGCAGAAGTTGGTTCTTTGAAAAAATAAACAAGATTGATAGACCACTGGCAAACCTAACAAAGAAAGAGAGAGAGAGAAACTTGATAACTCGTATTAGGAATGAAAAAGGAGAGATCACTACTGATATGAGAGAGATTCAAAGGGTAATCAGAAACTACTTTGAGAAACTCTACGCCACTAAAAATGAGAAACTGGAAGAAATGGATAAATTCTTGGACTCTTATAATCTTCCACAGTTGAAGGAAGAGGATGTAGCATATCTAAACACCCCCATCACCATAGATGAAATTAGAATGGTAATCAAAGGTCTGCCGAAAAACAAAAGCCCAGGCCCAGATGGATTCACTAATGAATTCTTTCAAACTTTCCAAGAGGAACTACTACCAATCCTGGCAAGACTCTTTCATGAAATTGAACAAACGGAAACACTTCCAAATAGCTTTTATGAAGCCAACATCACCTTGATACCTAAACCAGACAGAGACGCTACAAAAAAAGAAAATTACAGACCAATATCGCTGATGAATGCAGATGCAAAGATCCTCAACAAAATCCTGGCAAATAGGATTCAATGCCTCATTAAGAAGATCATCCACTATGATCAAGTAGGTTTCATCCCAGGAATGCAAGGCTGGTTTAACATCCATAAATCTATCAACATCATACACAACATCAATAACAAGAAAAATAAAAACCACATGATCATATCAATAGATGCAGAGAAAGCATTTGATAAGGTCCAACACCCATTCTTGATCAAAACTCTCAGCAAGATGGGAATGGAAGGAACCTTTCTCAATCTAGTTGAAGCCATCTACCACAAGCCAACGGCAAATATTATCCTCAATGGAGAAAAACTAAAAGCCTTCCCTCTAAATTCTGGTAAAAGACAAGGCTGTCCTCTCTCACCACTCCTATTCAACATAGCACTGGAAGTACTTGCTATAGCGATTAGGCAAGAAAAAGATATCAAGGGAATCCAGATAGGAAAGGAAGAAGTCAAGCTCTCACTGTTTGCAGATGACATGATACTCTACTTAGAAAACCCTAAAGACTCTACCAAAAAGCTTCTAGAAACAATAGACTCATATAGCAAGGTGGCAGGCTACAAAATTAACACACAAAAATCAATGGCCTTCCTATACACCAACAGTAATAAGGAAGAAATGGACATTAAGAAAACAACCCCATTCACAATAGTGCCACACAAACTCAAATATCTTGGAATCAACTTGACTAAAAATGTGAAGGACCTATACAGAGAGAAGTATAAAACTCTGCTCCAAGAAATAAGAGAGGACACGCGGAAATGGAAATGCATACCCTGCTCGTGGATTGGCAGGATTAACATCATCAAAATGGCAATACTCCCCAAAGCATTATACAGATTTAATGCTATCCCTCTAAAGATACCCATGACATTCTTCAAAGAAGTGGATCAGACACTTTTGAAATTCATTTGGAACAATAAACACCCTCGAATAGCCAAAGCAATCATTGGGAAAAAGAATATGGGAGGAATTACTTTCCCCAACTTTAAACTGTACTACAAAGCAATAGTTATCAAAACAGCATGGTATTGGAATAAGGACAGGCCCTCAGATCAGTGGAATAGGCTTGAATACTCAGAAAATTTTCCCCAGACATACAATCAACTAATTTTTGATAAAGGAGCAGGAAACCCTAAATGGAGCAGGGAAAGCCTCTTCAACAAGTGGTGTTGGCACAATTGGATAGCTGCTTGCAAAAAATTGAACTTAGACCCCCAGCTATCATCATGTACGAAGGTAAAATCCAAATGGATTAAATACCTCGATATCAGCCCCCAAACCATAAGATATATAGAACAGCACATAGGCAAGACACTCCAGGACATTACAGGCATCTTCAAGGAGGAAACTGCACTCTCCAAGCAAGTGAAAGCAGAGATTAACAGATGGGAATATATTAAGCTGAGAAGCTTCTGCACCTCAAAGGAAATAGTGCCCAGGATACAAGAGCCACCCACTGAGTGGGAGAAACTATTCACCCAATACCCATCAGATAAGGGGCTAATCTCCAAAATATACAAGGCACTGACAGAACTTTACAAGAAAAAAACATCTAATCCCATCAAAAAATGGGGAGAAGAAATGAACAGACACTTTGACAAAAAAGAAATACAAATGGCCAAAAGACACATGAAAAAGTGCTCCACATCACTAATCATCAGGGAGATGCAAATCAAAACAACGATGAGATACCACCTCACACCACAGAGAATGGCACACATCACAAAGAATGAGAGTAAACAGTGTTGGCGGGGATGTGGAGAGAAAGGAACTCTTATCCACTGCTGGTGGGAATGCCGTCTAGTTCAACCTTTATGGAAAGCGATATGGAGATTCCTCCAAAAACTGGAAATCGAGCTCCCATATGATCCAGCTATACCACTCCTAGGAATATACCCTAAGAACACAAAAATACAGTACAAAAACCCCTTCCTTACACCCATATTCATTGCAGCACTATTTACCATAGCAAGACTCTGGAAACAACCAAGATGCCCTTCAACAGATGAATGGCTAAAGAAACTGTGGTACATATACACAATGGAATATTATGCAGCTGTCAGGAGAGATGAAGTCATGAAATTTTCCTATACATGGATGTACACGGAATCTATTATGCTGAGTGAAATAAGCCAGAGAGAGAGAGAAAAACGCAGAATGGTCTCACTCATCTATGGGTTTTAAGAAAAATGAAAGACATTCTTGCAATAATAATTTTTAGACACAAAAGAGAAAAGAGCTGGAAGTTCCAGCTCACCATAGGAAGCTCACCACAAAGAGTGATGAGTTTAACTAGAGAAATAACTACATTCTGAACTTTCCCAATAATGAGAATGTATGAGGGAAATGGAGAGCCTGTTTAGAGTACAGGCAGGGGTTAGGTGGGGAGGAGGGAGACTTGGGACATTGGTGGTGTGAATGTTGCACTGGTGATGGGTGGCGTTCTTTACATGACTGAAACCCAAACACAATCATGTATGTAATCAAGGTGTTTAAATAAAAAAAAATAAAAAAAATAAAAAGTTATTAAAAGAAAAAATGTTCTGATGAAAATCACTTACCCCCCAGCCTTTCTGTGCAAGATCATATTTATTTTTGGTTGTAGACAAGGATTTATAAAGTTCATGAAGTTGAAGTAATGTACCTGGTGGCATCCTCTGGCTCATGGGCGACTCAGTTCTCAAACTCAGACTTGGATGAATTCTAAAACAGTTCATTCAGAGTGGTCCTTAATAAGTGGCTTCAGAGTGCCTTACATCCAAATTCACTGGGTCTCAAACCAAATCCCCAATTGGGGTTGCATATGCATTTTATGCTGAGTGGCCAAAGATGGTCCTCGGTTGACTTTCAGATGGGCGCATCAACTCAAATCCTGCCACTGTTGGTAGACGACTTTGGATTGGTTCTCATATTGCCTTTTAATTATATGTCTTTCAATTGGTTCCTTTGTTTTTCCTGTTTAGAAGATGCTTTCTCATTGCTTCCTTATCTGGCTTATTCCCCTTCCCTTGGGGGTGGGTTTTGTTTATCCCAATAAAGGCTACTCAGGAGGTCTGGAGGATGGGCTGCCATCTTGGCTCATGGTTCCACGTGGTGGAGCGAATGGCTTGTGAGTGAACAGCTTGAGGTATTAGTTTCTGGCTTGCTATTCCTTCCCAGCTGTGTGTGGATTATTTCCTGCATCTGAGTTGCTGCTGAACATGCGTCTCTTGTCCTTCCCGGACAGGGGGCATGGGAATCCCTCTCCCTCTCTGGGGATGATGGAACACACAACCCACCATTCAACACTGCCACTACCCATAAAGTGTCTTCATATTGTGCTGCCTATTTCTTGAAATAGCCATATTTCTTTTTTTAATATTTTATTTAAACGCCTTGATTACAAACATGACTGTGGTTGGGTTTTAGTCATGTAAAGAACACCCCCCCCCAATCACCAGTGCAACGTTCCTATCACCAATGTCACAAATATCCCTCCTCCCCACCCCCTCCTGTACTCTAGACAGGCTTTCTATTTCCCTCATATATTATCTTTGTTAGGATAGTTCTCAATGTAGTTATTTTTCTAACTAAACTCATCACTCTTAGTGGTGAACTTCCAGCCCTCCTTTCTTTTGTCTCTGAAAATTATTGCAAGAGTGTCTTTCATTTTTCTTAAAATCCATAGATGAGTGAGACCATTCTGCATCTTTCTCTCTCTCTGACTTATTTCACTTAGCATAATAGAGTCCACGTACATCCATGTATAGGAAAAAATCATGACTTCGCCTTTCCTGACGGCTGCATAATATTCCGTTGTATATATGTACCACGGATTTTTAGCCATTCATCTATTGAGGGGCATTTTGGTTGTTTCCAAAGTTTTGCTATGGTAAATAGTGCTGCAATTAATATAGGTGTAAGGAAGGGATTTTTGTATTGTATTTTTGTGTTCCTAGGGTATATTCCTAGGAGTGGTATAGCTGGATCGTATGGGGCCAGTACCCATCAGAGAAATAGTCATATTTCTTGAAAGCTTCAGTCCCGTTCACAAGCATTGGTACAGTACTTCTCATTTAGTGATGATTTCTCACTCCTTGAGTCTGAGTGTAGAATTTCAATCTCGTTTGACTGGATTCATTTCGAGGTTTCACTTTTTCACATCAACTCACTACAAGACTTCAAGATCCTAATTCTCCTTTCTCTATGCCATCTATAATTTTATATAAAAATAACGTATAAAACCCAGACAAGATAGTTTTCAACATTTCTGAGTTATGGTTGATAATCAACCTGTGAGGTTCTCAAATAAAAATTTTTTCACACACAGAATTTGGAAAAAAAATATTTCCTTGAAAAATCTTGGAGCTGGTAAGCCATCTTAGTCCGTTTTTTTTTTTTTTTTTTCAGTAAAATATATCCTAACACCATGGAGAGAAACATTTTACTAATTTTTTTTTTTGCTGTTTATTTCTTTTTTTTTTTTTTTTGTGGTTTTTGGGTCACACCCGGCAGTGCTCAGGGGTTATTCCTGGCTTCAGGCTCAGAAATTGCTCCTAGCAGGTACGGGGGACCATATGGGACACCGGGATTCGAACTGATGACCTCCTGCATGAAAGGAAAACGCTTTACCTCCATGCTATCTCTCCGGCCCCTTGCTGTTTATTTCTTAAGCACCAAAATAATTAAAATTCATTCTGTGGGTAGTGGTAGGTCTGGGCATTTTTTTGGTCATTTTCTTAAAGTGGCTGGAACTCTTCTTTTTAAGGTTGTGGGTTCTTCTTGACTCACTCATAACTATAGTTCAGCAGTCACCCATAATTATGGGGAGAAATTAAAGTACTGGTAAATTCATTGCATCTTGCTCAAATAATATCCTCCAATTGGAATTCTTTGACCTTCAGTTTGACAAACCATTTCCTCCCTTGAACATTACTAGTTGTGTGTCTTTTTTATGTTTAAGTTTTTGAGTCCAGAACATATCTGGGGGCACAAGCCAAAGGTTAAAATTTAGATAATGAACTTCAGAACTCATCTCTTGATTTTAAAATAAGAAAAACACTTGACTGTGCCTTCCTCAGCCAAAGAACTGGCTGTCAGGTGGTCTGTCTCAAGGCTACTGGAACAGTCAGTAATTGTAACAAGCAATTTGCAATCACGCTTTGCAAAATAACTCCACAGAGCAAGTCCAGCACCAAGAGTGTTTTCACAATTTCCACTTGAGTGTGTTGCTGACTTTCGCCAATTATGCTAGTATAGTAGTCTTCTGTAGAAATCTGAGTTAACTAGCAGCATATTTGCACTTCATCCTGAGGATGTTTTAATGTGTTTTATGAACTGATATCTCAGGCAGTTGTCCAACAGATGCCCTCATGCCATCCCCCAAATTGTACTCTGCAGATAAGAAAGCAGCAAAGCTGAAAGAATAATTGCAGGCCAGAACCAGAAAGGAGGCTTTGTTCAATTAATGTCTTAATTAACAAATTCTTCATGTTTTTGTTTTGGGGGTATTTGTTGTAGGGGAGCACAATCAGCAGTGCTCAGAACTTACTCTTGGCTTGGCACTCAAGGGATCACTCCTGGAGGTGCCCAGGAGACCATATTGGATACAAGGGCCCGAACCTGAGACAACTATGACAAAGCAAGTTCCCTACATGCTATAATATTACTCTGGTCATGAACTTTTCATGCCTTTTTTAGAGCAAAGACTTTGGGCTATTTTTTTTTCAGATTTCACTGTAGGAAACAATTCATCAGCATGAAGACCAGAGAGTTAGGCTTTAGTTGTTTATTTAAAGCCATGTCTGTTGTCCACCAGGAAGTGGACTCTTTCAAGATGTGTGGTCCCACTTTCTTTCCCTGTGTTTTCCTTGTGCCAACCAACATAAGGACGTTCTGCCATACTGCAGAGATTCACCCTCCTACCAAGGGACTAAAGAGACCAGCTGGGTTTGGGGAAGGCTATAGGGCCCAGACCAGTATCTAGATTTTAGGGTCACTGACATAATTGGCTTATCATCCTTTCCAGGAAAAAGAATACCTTCTCTAAGATAATAAACATAAAGCATCCCCAATAGTGATCAAACTGCCACCACCCCTCTGTGGCTCTGGGACACCCAGGACATAATTTTTAAACTTTTTGGGAGATTCTTTGGGAGATCTAAAACAGCATTTTACAACCACACTGTATTCCAAGGAACCACAGGTGAAAAATAACATAAATGGACAATACAAGTCACAAGATTAGGGGTTCCACCAATAGAACAGGGGTGGGGCTGACTCCAACAGAAATAAGGTTGGAAGGAGGACACATTTGAAGAAAGTTGAGAACCACTGACTAGATTAGGGCAATAGGTGAGAAGGACCTTCAACTTGAATTTGAACTCAGACACCACCATGATCTCTGCAGACCCTGTGGCTTCTGTAAGTGAATGGATACACACTTAGCTTCAGTTTGCAGATGCCAAGGACTCAGGCAGGAAGTGTGGGGACCACAGAGCCCTGTTTGTGTTTTTGATCACCCCTTTCTTTTCTAGAGGAGAATGGAAGGTTCTTTCCTCAGTGGTAGAGCAGGCAGAGAGCCCCTCCCATGCAAGGGACAGCAGGGCCGCCCACCTCCACCATGGAGCTTCTATCCTAGCCAAGACCCGCACCCCCTTATAACATAACTGTCATACCCTGAACCCATGGGGAGAAAACTCATTTTCATCTGCCATGGTCTAATGGCATTTAAATGACTCAAATGGTTTTCATAAATGAATATATTACAAGGTTCATGATCAAGAATAAGCAATAGGGGCCGGGTAGGTGGCGCTGGAGGTAAGGTGTCTGCCTTGCAAGCGCTAGCCAAGGAAGGACCTCGGTTCGATCCCCCGGCGTCCCATATGGTCCCCCCAAGCCAGGGGCGATTTCTGAGCACATAGTCAGGAGTAACCCCTGAGCAGCAAACGGGTGTGGCCAAAAAAAAAAAAAAGAATAAGCAATAAACCATAATGGACTCTGCAGTTCATTACTTTCATAAATGTCACCTTGTTATTAGCATCGTAGGTGCCACCACCCACCCCAGGTTCCTCTACCAGCCAGTGAAGTAGCCAGGAACCGAACTTGAACATAATCCTGGTCACTCAGTTTCCTGGGAGGTTCCCACCAAAATTGGTTTTTATTATGTTTTCATTGAAATTATTAAATTTGCAGTGCTTATATTAAGAATATAGTTTTTCATGTACAAAAATTCTAAGACCATACCCATCACCAGAGTATTCCTGTCAAGGATACACACACACACACACACACACACACACACACACACACACACACACACATGCACACACACACTTGTGTAGTTCAGTTTTCCTGTTAGCTTGACTTTGGCCCTTTGTTACTCCCTTGCTGTGTATCTTTAGTCCCACATGCGAGAGATCAATTTGTAACTGACCCTTTCCCTTCTGATTAATGTCACATCAAGAGATCTTCTCCCAAGATGGTTTTAACCCCCATTGGTTAATTCTTTCTCTTTCGAGATAAAGATCCAGTGTCTGAAAAAGTAGTCTGAAAATTGCCCTACAGATATACTAGTAACCAGAGAGAAGCAGGGAGTCTACTCCCAAGTCTTCTACGTCCCTGGTAGTCCTACTATGTTCCCTCCCAGATGAGGGACACAGCTGCATTCTGCTGCACCCTAGTCCTCAGAACAACCAAGGAAATCAGTGACTTCTGGTCAACCTTTTCCCTTTCCAATTCTCACAGTCCAGGTATCGTTGGCAAATTCAGAATTCTCTCTGTGATATTGGCAGTGTTAAGACTTCAATGCTACATTGGGAAAACCGTCAACTTCATTTACTGAGATGCTTAACTTTGAAAAATATTCATACATACTTGGCAAGTGTAAGTGGCAAAATAGTTATGTCTGTCATTTCCACAGTTGAAATTTGGGGCAGACTCATGCAGCGCTGCTCAACACAGAATGTCTATTGTTATGCAGAAGGTGACTGCCAGCAAGTTTAGTGGAGGCCCAGACCAACCTTTTCATTATTTTCTCTCATCTTCTACCTTTCAGTAGCATTGAGCATGCTGTGAACCGTTGACTGGGTTGGCCTGGATCACAGTCCCAAGGTTTCCACCACACAGCGTCATTGCTGCACTCTCAGCCCAGAGGCACTGCTGAGCTGCAGGGGAAAATGTCCCAGCTCCATAATGCCAGAACAGAGGACTGCATCCAGAAGGAAGACTAAGTTCAAATCTGACAGAGGCTGGGAGAGGGGCAGGAATGAGAGGTAAACCAACTCCAGAGCCAAAAGAGGGACAGAGGGAAATTACTCAACATCCCAGAGATGATCAAAGCTGAGGCACAAGCCAATTCCAGGTCCCTGAGATGGGCAGGAATGAGGCACAAACCAATGCCAGGACCTTGAGATAAGCAGAGGATGAGAGGCAAACTGACTCCAGAGCAGAAGATGGCCAAGAGTAAGAGGCACCCATCCTTTGGTGACTGCATGGCCACGACCCAGGAGAGTACTGTTCATGCTGATCGTGACCACAGGCACATCCTCAGAAGGTTTGCTTTTCTGGGTCTCCCTTCTGCCTGCTCTTGGGAACCAACTAAGTGGACCAGTGGCAACATGTAATACTGTTTAATCAGAAAGAAGGGAGATATGGGACATTGGTAATGGGAATGTTGCACTGGTGAAGGGGGATGTTCTTTACATGACCAAAATCCAACCACAATCATGTTTGTAATCAAGATGTTTAAATAAAGATATTAATTTAAAAAAAGACAATTTAATCGAAGATTGCCAAAGCTGCTCAAGTGGCTACCAAAAAGAAGATAAACATATTTAAAGGTGCCAATAGGATGGCAGGGTGCAGCGGAAAAGTGCAGGACAGCTCTGGGATTTGATCTCAGGGTGGGTGGCATTGTCTCAGTAGTGAGTGGTTGAAAGTGGTAGAGAAAGCAGTAAATGCATCTGCCTTTGCTTTGTCCCGTGCAGGTCTCCCACCACAGGGCCGTGCTTGCCTGCCCACTGCCCTGATCTCTCCCCAGCTAGAGCTCAGCTTTGTTTTCTCAGTGACTGAGATCCATGGCTGACCATGAGCTAGAGCCAATAGCCTGACCATCAGGACTTGTTTTGTTTCAGATGTCAGTGTGTGGACATGGCTGTGGCATCCTCCAGATTGCTGTGTGGACAGCAAGTCCCTCACTTTGTCAGTTCCTCAGTTGGGCTGGTTGCCTGGGCACAGGCTCTGTTCCTCATCTATATTGGAATTAACTTTAAATAGCCAAGTTTTTAACAGGAGCCAGAAGCATGTCAACACATACACTTAGCTTGATTATGTTGCCTGCTTAACTCAAGGGGTTTTTAAAAGGACAAAACTGTATTTCTAGTTGGAGAATATAAATATCAGATTGTGTGTTATGCCTCTTGGCAAAAAAAATGGATTTTTTTCCCTCATTATTTATTGGGACTAATTTTAACGCATGAACAGATCTCAATCCCCACGACTTTTAAGTTGAAGTGTGTTTGACTAAAGCAAGAAAAAAGTCTCCTTCGTTACAGAATTTCATATTATTAATATATATATATTTATTAATTTTATATTAATATGGAATTTTTGGTTTCATATTAGGTATTTGGATATTTCAATACATTCTGTAAGAGGGATTACTTTTCTAGAACCAAAGCGATAGTACAGTGGGTAAGGTGCTTGCCTTGCATGCAGCTGGCCTGGGTTCGAACCCCATACCATATATGATCCCTGAATACCAAACAGAATAATCTCTAACAGAGACAACAGTAAGCCCTGAGCATCCCTTGGTGTGGCTCTCAAAGCAACATATATATATATATATATATGTCTTTTGCAATTAAAAATCTGTGAACTAGGGCCAGAATGGTAGCATAGTGGTATGGTATTTGCCTTGCATAAGACTGACCCAGGAAGGACCTGGGTTCGATCCCCAGCATTTCATATGGTCCCCTGAGCCAGGAGCAATTTCTGAGCACAGAGGTAGGAGTAATCCCTGAGCACCAAACAATGTTGACCCCAAACAAAAACAATATAAACAAAAAAGAATCTCTGACCCTCAGAGCCTGCTCATGGCATGCAAAGGTTTCTGGGAGTCAAATAGCAATATTGGTGGGCTGTTGTTTGCCTGAAACCTGATGGACATGGCATTTCATTTTCCCCTCCCTTCCCAAGCACCCTTGTTCTTTCAGAACAAGCATTGGGGTGGATGAGCTGGACTCTAACTCCTGCACTGTAGAAATGCTGAGTGAACTCTTAGAAGAAGTTGTAGGTTTACCATGGGTATTCGAGGAGGAAAATGTGAAGGCTTCCTTTTGCATTTCCATAACACCATCCCTGGAAGCTCTTTAGGGCTTTTATTGTATTTTTATTTTTATTTTCTATATAAATCTTTATTTAAGCACCATGATTACAAGAATGTTTATAGTTGGTTTTCAGTCATTAACAGAATACCCCCCTTCACCAGTGCAACATTCCCACCACCAATGCCCCCCTCCTCCCCCATCCCTGCCTGTATTTGCGACATGCATTCTACTTCTCTCATTCTTTAACATTGTCATGATAGTTGTTAGTGTAGTTATTTCCCTAACTTTCCCTGCTGATCTTTTCTTCTGACCTTTACTCTTTAGATCCACAGAGGTTCCTATAGCCTTGATCTCTACGGCCAAGTGTGGGCTTACTTTCCCCTGCCCATAGGCTACATGCCAGCTGTCCATCCTCAACGATTACCAAATTCTAAATTGTTTTTGTGACCAAAGAGAATGTATGCCTTTAACCCAAGCCACTTCTTTTTTTATCACTCAAGAAGAACCAAAAAAAAAAAAATAGCCAAATGACTCTAATCCCTTATCAGAGGCACTTGAGAAAAAAAAATCAATGTTTCTCCAGGCAGAGGGCCAGGGCAGAGTGAGTTGAGGGCCTGCAGTTGAATTCTAACAGCCTACAGATTTGAAAATGAGTTGTGTCATGATAACCCTTAGCAAATCAAGTGAGTGAAATTCAGACATTCTGAAAAAGTATATGACTATAAAAGGAGAGGATGTGGGTAAAGTCATTCGCTAATTATGTAGGAAGGGTCCAAGAGATATGAGCATTTCTGTTGTGACATTTGACATGCCTTTGCTGTGGGGTCCTCTAGTAACAGTGCCATCTGTTGGCACAATGTAGAGCAAGGGTTCGAATTTTGTAGCATGCTTCAGTCCCTGAGCATCTTCCTAGCACGGTAAGGACAGTGATGTAAACATACCAGTTAACTGGGTGTTCCATGGCAAAAGTGTGTCTGAGCATGGCAAAAAGTATCCCACTAAAAATCATGTTGAGAAACCAACTTGGAGTTTCAAGTAAACTTTCCTGACAGAGAGTAGCTGATCTCATCTAAAAGTTTATTTCTGCTGCTCAATATTTGGTCTTCTGAAAGCCATAATAGAGTTTCACCAACTTATGCTTTCTGTCTATGTATTTGGGGGTGAGTTTACCTCCCTGGCTCTAAGGGTGAGGATGTAAAGCCTGGTGTTGAAATTTGGCATAATCTATTGTCTTGACTGCTCGAATCAGAACCATCCCAGAATCATGATGCCAATCAAGTTTTAACTGTGAAAACTTCTTTGCCACTGGGGTTGCTAGAAGGATGTGCTTCAGGGATGTGAAAGGGAAATCTATGAAAATATCCCAAAATGAAAGCAACAGAGTTATTCAGGGCCCCAAGGAGCAAATCCACAAACCTATTGTTAACTCCTGTATCAGACTGTACTTGAAACAAATACCAAAATTTTTAATGATATGAAACACCTATATTTTATCTATGAAAATAAATAATTTCATCAGTGAACTGCACAATTTTATATAAAATTTCTAGCGTCCTTAAAACTATTTCCTTTGAGTTCAAATATGGGACTGTCTTCAAAGCTTCCATGCCTTTCAGCCAAGTTTCAAAAGTTGTTCGTAAGGAGAAATTCTGTTGACTAAATAACAGAGAGCAAGCTTGAAAAGGCCAAAGCAGATTATATTTCATCTCTGAAAGAGAGAGAAAAGAATCTCGAGCCTCTTTTCAGAAGCAGAGCTGACACTGTGGTTTCAGAATCCCTGTATTTTGAGAGCTATTGATTCCGACCACGTGGTGACCAGGGATGGTTCTTGGCTGTGTCATGCCATGGATTTTAGCACCTGTGTAATGCTTGTGTCTCTCCAGCCTGATTTCTCCATTCTGTTCTGCAGACACTTCACACATCACTATGTAATTATTCCAGGCTTTAGGCCAAACTTTTTCCCCACAAAAATTTTCCCCACATAAAGGTGGAGTGCAGTCATTAGGTAAGACTTCATTTAAGTGACAGCATTATTTCAAAATAAGGTGAGGTGGTTATGTGATGGTGAGGATTATTCAGTGAAATATAGTCCCATTATGGGAAACAGAGCTGGAAGATCATGCCAGTATAACATAGGAAGAATAACTTATATGCTTTTGTTCCAAAGGGCAAGGTCAGACCTGGATACAGAGTGAGTTCTGAACGCTTCCATGAGCTAATTTCCTCTGTCATGGGGATGTTGCTCCCTCATTCATCAATATCTCCCCCAAGAAACCTAACAGCTCCTAAGACTTCATGTGTCTCATTAATCCTCATCTCCATAAAACTTATTAGGTTAATGACTGGCCCTGAGTTGCATGAAAAGTGGGAGAGCTGTTTTTTTACATCGCCCTGAATAAAGGAGCCTCGCCTTCACCTTGGTCCTCTTCTATGTGACTTTGATGGACTCTGAGCACCCCAGCCCCACCTGGCCAGTCAGTTATGTGTGCTGTGTTTCTAAAGTCTTGGTCAGAGGATGGGTGTTGTGGGAAGGAAGTGACTCAGGCAGGTGGTAGACTCTGAGGTTGATCATTTCTGGCCTAACTTTCAGCTCTCTTGGAGCAAACACAGCTTGGGCTTGTAAAGGAGTTACAAGTCAAATGTGAGACCCAACTTTTCAAGTGGGGATGGAGGGAATTGTGCCTTAGACTGCAGGTCTGGGGCATGTAGGATGCTTACCTCACAAGTACTTGACCTGGGTTCAATCCCTAGCACTCCATATGGTCTCCTGAGCACTGCCAGGAATGATCACGGAGTAAAGAACCTGGAGTAAGCCCTGAGCACAGCCCAAGTATGGTCCCAAAATAACAACAATAAAAGCAATTACAAAGCATAGTGCCTAAAAGAAAAAAAAATAAAAAGAGAGAATAAAAATGTCTGCTATAAAATCAGGCAGATGGGAGGGCAGGAGGAAAACTGGGGACATTGATAGCAAGAAATATGCACTGGTGGGCCCGGAGAGAGCACAGTGGCGTTTGCCTTGCAAGCAGCCGATCCAGGACCAAAGGTGGTTGGTTCGAATCCCGGTGTCCCACATGGTCCCCCGTGCCTGCCAGGAGCTATTTCTGAGCAGACAGCCAGGAGTAACCCCTGAGCACCGCTGGGTGTGGCCCAAAAACCAAATATATATATATATATATATATATATATATATATATATATATATATATATATATATATATATATATGCACTGGTAAAAGGAGGGTGTTATAATATTGATTGAAACTCACTTTGTAACTGTATATCTCATGGTGATCAATTAAATTTTTTTTAAAAAAGCAAATAAAGGGGCTGGGGCGGTGGTGCAAGCAGTAAGGCCTTGCCCAAGCTAGCCTAGGATAGATCACAGTTTGATCCACCCAAGCCAGGCACGATTTTTGAGAGCATAGCCAGTAGTGACCCCCGAGCGTCACCAGGTGTGGCCCAAAAACCAAAATAAAATGAAGTAAATGAATAAAAAATAAAATAAAAAGACATTCATCACACCTGTCCTGGCAAGCTGCTGGAGACAGTGATCAGTATCACTGCCCAGATTTGGTTCATGAATGCATTTTGGACATGCTGCCTTTCTGTGCCTACACAAGAGTCACGTCAGAAGTGACTGGAAACAACCAAGATGCCCTTCAACAAATGAATGGCTAAAGAAATCATGGTACACATACACAATAGAATATTATGCAGCCATCAGGAGAGATGAAGTCATGAAATTTTCCTATGCATGGATGTACATGGAATCTATTATGCTGAGTGAAATAAGTCAGAGGGAGAGACATAGACGCAGAATAGTCTCACTCATCTATGGGTTTTAAGAAAAATGAAAGACATTTTTGCAATAATTCTCAGAGAAAAAAAAGAGAGGAGGGCTGGAAGGTCCAGCTCACAACATGAAGCTCACCACAAAGAGAGATGAGTGCTGTTAGAGAAATAACTACATTGAGAACTATCCTAACAATGTGAATGAATGAGGGAAATAGAAAACCTGTCTAGTTACAGGCGGGGTGGGTTGGGGAGGAGGGAGATTTGGGACATTGGTGATGGGAATGTTGCACTGGTGAAGGGGGGTGTTCTTTATATGACTGAAATCCAACTACAATCATATTTGTATTCATGGTGTTTAAATAAAGATATTAATTTTTAAAAAGTAAGAGGGCATTGGAACTATAAAAAAATAAAGAAACTAACTGTTGGTACTGTTATTCTCCTCCTCCTGAACTGTGAGGAAATAAATATGCTATAAAAGTTAAAAAAAAAAAAGTGACTAGGAATTCCAACACCCACCTGCACAGGAAAATGGATATTCTTCCGTGTTTACCCTATCTGTTAGCCAATGGTGTGCATACAGGCTTCAGTCTAGACCAAGGCTCAGCTGAGTTGAACAGCCAGGTCTGAGTATCTAGTTCTCTTCCACAGCACCCCTCCAGCCCTGGCGCAGGCCCAATATGAAGAGATCAGGGTGACTATCTGCTAGTGTGATGCTCAGAAATGTATGGTGTTCCTGGATCCTCACAGTGTGTTTCTTTTCTTGATGGTGGTTGCGTTCCCCACCTCTATGCTATTGAAGGATGGTGGGTGCCAAGAGCCAAAGTTCTAGTGAGGTCAGAGCTAAGAAAAGCCCTGTCAGTAAAACTTACCTGAAGCAAATTTCTCTAGGCAATAAAATAATTACAGATGTTTTACTAGGCTGAGGGTGTCTTGTGACAGGGGCACCTTGGAAACATCCTGCCCTCTCTGAGAAAGGAATGTTGACGGTTTATGGTACATTTTTCTGTGATTTAATATCTCCTGTGATCACAAATATTTTGCTCGGCCATATTTGCCTGTTAGCTAGTCTGTAACCTATTTAAGATGCTTTTACTGTTTTAATAAATGGAGCCTTCCCATTCTCTGAGTCTCTGTGTCTCTTTGTTTGTCTGTCTCCTGTTTGTTGTTTGTCTTTGTTTTGTGTTCATTCGCACGTTTCCCCCCCAAGAAATATCCACAAGAAAAGTGTCCTGAAGGACAAGACAAGTAGGGAGATACTCCACAGTATAGCAACATGGCAGACACAGTCCCCACCACCTTCAATGAAGCAGGCCTCCTTGCTTCCTCCTTGGCTGCAGGCCTGGCATTGGGTCTTTGTTGAACCAACAGCTTTGCCCAGCTGAGCCACAAACTCAGACTTTTCTAGGCCAGCTTTCTACATTTAGAATGATTCTACCACCGGGTCCCCCTCCTGGGGGCAGCCTGTTGCACTTCTCACAAGTTTTCCCCAGGCCCCCCCCTCGCCCCTGTAAGCGTGCTCCCAGTTTTCATTGAATAATGCATCCTTTATTTCAGACTTTCTGCCACTGCTTGTTGATTGAGCCAAGAATGTGAACTTGGCGGTTCAGTGCTTTTCAGTAGAGTCAGCTCCTTTGGGTTCTTCCAATTAGTGCTGGGTGGGCTAATGGCAGCAGCCATAATAGGCTGAACCCATGAGTAGCAGAGACTGGAGTGCTGAGTCCCCAGAGGCCTGTGTTTCTTTGTGAAGAATAGCTCAGCTGTCTCCCACAGCGCAGTGTGGTTCAGCGTCTTCCATGCCATCTGCAGGCTCCAATCAGGCCATTTCCTGGACTACATATAATTCCTTCACAGATTTCCTCCCTGTTATTGTGGCCTTCATAGTAACATGGATGTGAGCTCCCAGTCTGGGCTGCGTTTCCCTCACAACTAATGACATTTAGTCCTTTCCCCCATTATCATTGTGTGTGTGTGTGTGTGTGTGTGTGTGTGTGTGTGTGTGTGTGTGTGTGTGTGTGTGTGTGTGTTATTTCAAGAAATGCTTATTCAAAACTTTTTGCTCGGGTTTAATTTTGGCTGCTTTACTTTTAGAATGGTAGAAGTTTTCAGGTTACCTGGATATTTTAACCTTTATCAAATATATGTTTTGGCACATACATGTTGTCTCCAGTGTTTAATGGTCTTTATTACACATTGATGATATTCTTGATGCACAAAATAATCTCCACTTTGATCAGGTCTAATTTTTTGTCTCTTGTTTCTCATGCTTTTGGGTGATTTAGCTAAGAATTTATTTCACAAGCAAAGGTTCTCAAGACCAGACAGTCATATGTTCATTGGGTGGAGATAAAAATTGATAAGACTTGAATACCAAATCCAAAGTCAACGACAACAGAACCAATACCCAATCTACAAGAAGATGTACAAGTGGGGAACAGTTCCACTAGCATTGCGGGGGGTAAAGGAGGAAGATGTGGGATGCATGATGAAAACAGGGGTGGAGGGAGGAATGCCCCTCATTCATTATCACTATGTGCCTTAAATATTACTGTGAAAGATTTCTAATTCACTTTGACCACAATAAAAATCTAAAAAAAAATCAAAGGTTCTGATGAGGCAACAATTTTTATCTTTCAATTCAATGCTTTTCTCTCTTTTCATTGGGTCATTGAAAAATTTGAGTTACTCTTTTTTTTAATATTGGGTAGTATTCTACCCAATAGAGAGAGCATCCTTTTGTATCTTGAAACCTTTTTATCCCCTTGCCTTTTGTTAGATTCTACATTTAATCAATTGAATAGACTTGACATTCTTATCAAAACTTGGCAACTTAGGGTTCATTGAAAACTATTTTATTCCATTGATCTATTTGCCTCCTTTATTCTAGTGTTATATTGTTCTGCACTCTACTGCTTTGTGTCAATGATTGCTTTTCTCAAAGATTAGTCTCTCATCTTGTGCTACCCTATAGCCAGCTTACTATCTCTGATCTAAGAGAATAAATGACTTCTGGAATAGCAATAGAACATATTCATGGTAGCAGGAAGGCCTGGCATGCCTGAGCTGTCTTGGGATTGACTTCTGGCATCACAATGAGCGCCAGTCAGATGAACTATGTTTCATAATTATCCTAGGGTCTCCCATAAAAGCCTGTTGGGCCTGGTATATGCATCCCAAAACCCATCCTCCCACTCTCTCCACTGTAGAATAAAAATATAAAAAATAAAGTCTACTAGTTGGGTGAGGCCACTCCAAGCACCCTGTTTCTTTTATCCCCACTTTTTAAAATATCTTTATTATAACACCTTGATTACAAACATGATTGTAGTTGGGTTTCAGTCATGTAAAGAACACCGCCATTCACCAGTGCAACATTCCCACCACCAATGTCCCAAATCTCCTTCCTCCCTACTTTACTCCTACCTCTACATAGGCTTTCTTCTTTCCTCATTCATTCACCTTGTTATGATAGTTCTCAACGTAGTTATTTCTCTAACTGCACTCATCACTCTGTGATGAGCTTCATGTCATGAGCTGGACCTTCCAGCCCTCCTCTCTTTGTCTCTGAGAATTATTGCAAAAATGTCTTTAATTTTTAAATTAAAAATGGGTTTTAATGTCTTTAAAACCCATAGATGAGTGAGACTATTCTGTGTCTATGTCTCTCCCTCTGACTTATTTCACTCAGCATAATAAATTCCATGTGCATCCATGTCTAGGAAAATTTTATGACTTCATCTCTCCTGATGGCTGCATAATATTCCATTGAAGCACCATGTTTCCAAACCCTCAGGCAGACAGGCCTGATGAAGCAGGGTAGTAGAGGCAGAGAAATAATACACAGCAGACAGAAAAGATAGTCACTGGAGTCAGCTCGCTTTATTCATCATGACTTCCCTCTGCTATGAGTCTCTCTGCTATGTCCTTTTTTTGCTGAGCTCTCCCTGCTCTCTGCTAAGCAATGTGCTTTTCCTCTCTCTCCTCCAGACAAACTTTGTTTATTATCCAGTTCCCCATCCACCAGGGTGGGGGAAGATTCTTGTAACCCAGGTGGATTTTTACATACCAAAAGAAGAGGTTAGGGAAATAGGAATTGGGGGAAGGGTTACACTCCACCACATATCAGAGCCCTTTAAGCTAAGAAAAATATCTTCAGATGGAAGAGCCAGACCACACATGGGCTTAGATATTTTAACCTTTATATGTGTGCTTGGCAAATTCCCTGAATTCTCTAATGGTGACACCATTTGAAAACGTTTTGATTGAAGTATTTTCCATTTATTTCTGCATTTTGCTTTTTATAGTTTCAGTTTTCTAAAATTTGCCTATCAAATAGACCAAGCATTCTACTAACCGAATTTTTTAAATTATTATTGACTTTTCCTTTATTCCCGGCTTTAGGAAAAAAATGTTTAGAAATGTATGTAATCATAATTTATGACTTGCCAAGCCCCAGACTAGTCTGCTTCAAAGCATCTCAAACTATTTAAGTCCTTTCCTTCTACTTATGCAATCTATCCCCACATGGATTCCCCTGGTTGTGACAGGTAAGGGGAAAATCTCTCTCAGGACTCCAGCTCCTTCCTGTCACCTAACACTCAAAAGAAGGGATCTAAGTGGCTCTCCACGCACACCAGGGAGGGCAGTGAAGGTTTCCCTGACTATAAGCTAGTGTGTCTTATCAATTCCCTAAGATGACTCTGGAATGTTGATATGAATTTATTTGTGTCTTATTTTTTGTCACTTCCTAGAACAAATGAGAGCTGCTGGCCCTTCAGATGGTGACAATTAATTACAGTCATGGTTCCTTCACATGAAATGCCTCATTATACAAGTCAAAGCCTAGTTCTCCACAGACTTGATGTGAGAAGCATTGTCTTAATTTATGAATGAATATGCACAAAGATCTTACGCAAACTTGGCAGATTATTATTCTCAAACCAAGCACTTTCATTAAGTTTAGGAAAGGCAAAGGTCAGAAAACAGTCTCCAAGTATAAGATGCTATAATACAAAAATGTCACCTTTGTTGGTCTTTTGTTATCTTTCTGGTAAGTACACCAAACTGTTAGCAGTTTAAAAGAAAAGGCATGTGGGAACTTAGGTTCAATGAATTAAAGATTCCATTAATTCTGTTAATTAAGTGCTATAAAAGGCATTTAAATGCATAAACTACAAAAAGCAATTTTAGGGGTATTATCAGCTTAGTTTGAACTTTTCTATAAAATTGTGCTGTTGGGTCAACAAAATCTGTGAAGGATTTGTTCACATAAATAGAAAGAGTTTTAGAGAAGATAGAAATTTTATTCATTAGTTCATTGAGTGGGTAATGGTACACGTTTATTAATACTTCTTGATTTATCTATTTGAGATTTATATTTCACTATGTGTAAATCATGTCTATATCTCTATCACATGAAAACACAAAAAATAAGATATTTGGGGTCAATCCATGATGTAAGACTCACTCTGTAGCTAGATCCACTCTGCTATGGTTTAAGTCTATATGTAAATAAATTCTCATATGTAAATAGTAGTATGAATTGTGCCTTCAGAAGCAGAGTAATTCTAGCATGGGTTCTTACTGAAGTTTTCTTGGCTGTAGGATAAATCTCTGACCTTGCTTCCATGAGCATGAGAATACCTGTTGACCC
Organism: Suncus etruscus; assembly: GCF_024139225.1. Lineage (NCBI taxonomy): Eukaryota > Metazoa > Chordata > Mammalia > Eulipotyphla > Soricidae > Suncus > Suncus etruscus. The sequence continues at coordinate 41,579,598 of NC_064867.1, forward strand.
AGAGTTCTTGTTCAGATGATCTAGTCAGCTCCCTCTGAAGCTGGATAAGCCTATTCTCTCCAGGCAGAGTGGTGCCTGAAACAGTGTCTGTATTTTTTTTATGCTGAGGCAAATCTGCCTGGAAGAATTCATAAAACATCCTTTCTGTCAATAAACAAATGGGCTATTCCTAAAAACTGAAATTTGACAAAGGTGACATAATTCTTTCCTTGGGCCACTTCTTCCAGAGACAAACCTTCAGCCCACTAGACATGTGTCCAGTCCCAGACTATAGTTGGGAACATACCATGTTACAATAACCACCTCTTATTTATCCAAGTGTAATAGATGCTAGTTCAAGTCAGTGTCATCAGTTTTCATTTTCTTTTCAAAGTATTTATCTTACCCTGTGTACATGGAAAGCAATAGAGAACTTCATTTTTGGCACAGGAAAAGCACTCACCAGAGATTTCACCTTGCCCTGTGCCAGCCCTCCTCACTCCAGTTTCTGTGCCCGTAGCAATTTGTGGAGAGTGATGAAGATGCGTATTTGTCTTATAGCTCATCTATTTTGGTAATAGCGTAATAAAAGGTTATTTAGATTGATTTTTAATATATGATGTGAAAATGACTACTCAATATGATCGCCAAGCCCTTGCTCTTCATGACCTCTTCAGAAGTTATCAGGAATAGCTTCCATTTTGTAGGCATTGGGCTCCACCAGCACAGAAATTTGTCTGCTTGATCCCAGGAGGCATCAGAACTGTTTTTCACTGGATGGGTATTGGAGAAGTCAAGTCATTCACCTAAAGGTCTTGAAATAGCAGAGGTTAAAGAATATTCTATATTGATATCTGTTAATCTGAGGTCAACACTTTGAAGTATGCTAATATCAGCTTTTGTCTGTCAATCAACTTTTCTCCTTTAATTTTTTCTGGTCTGCTTTCTCAGGTCAAAATGGAGCAAGTTGGGGCCATTAGCTACTTACTTACCAGGAAAAAATATAAAGATCTCCACACAAAAGATAAGCTACAGAGAAAAAGTTGTGAGCAGGAAACAATAAGGAGTATATAAAGTTTTCAGGGACCATCAGGACAGAGAATAAAAATCACAATTCCACAGAAAGGCAATCAGGTTGAAAATGAATTCAGACTCCAGAGAAAATATATGCAGCCCTCAGTGCTCCAAGATATAATAAAATCATACTTCACACCACAGTTTTGTCACTCTAGGCTGAGTGTTATCAAAATAATGAGTAAGTTTCCATGGCTTTAGCATGTGGACTACACAAAGTGAATCTAGTTATAGATTGCCTAGTCTATGGAAGGCAGTTGTAGGGTGTCTGAGACAGAGTGGTGTTCAACAAATATGATGAAAAGCAAGGTGCCAATTGGTTACTTAGTGCCACTTGGGTAGTTAGCTTAGCTACTTGGGTAGCTAACAACAGAGATGGAAGCAAGACTTTGTAAAAAAGGACAAAAACAGAGGGTCCTTATTTTGTACACCCTAACTTTCTAGTGATTGATTGATCACATACCTAAGCTTGGAAAATACATCTTCCTCCCTAGTCTGTAGACACTCAGGACTCTTAAGGGAATCCCCCATTCTCCATATCCATTTGACTTTTCTCACCCTATATCAACCCCAGGTACTGCCCCAACCCTCTCATCCCACCAATTCAGAACTATCTGACTGGGGCCAAAATTCTCTAAATCAACTAACTCATAGAAATATGTACTAAAAACACCATTAAAGACTAAAACCTAATATATTTTAGGTCTCATAAATGTCTCTAAATATCTTTCTGTGTTTCAAGGGTACATTAGAGAGCCACCATTAAATAACTAATTCCAAGTAGTCTAAAAAGATATTTATATGAAGCAGGCTGAAGTTCTGTTGCATGTGCTTATAAGATAGACAAGCTCCAATATCTCCAATTTCTTAATTTTCTGGACAAGTAGCTGAAGATATTTTTATGACAGCCACTTTCACAAGTTTGAGACACCTCTGCATTTTTATATGTCCAGAAAGATGATAATCTTGTTAGTTCTAAGTTCAGGTTAGCTCTTAGTACAGGTTGCATAAGGCACTTTAAGACACATATGTGATTATCTTTTGATAATTTGGTTCAAATCTTCTCTAGAATTGATTTGACTATTGTGTGCGGTTATTTCACGGCTCCCCCAGAAGAGAGCACTTATTTTTTTCAAACTACGAGGACACACTTGAAGGCAGTTTCAAGTGCTGTGCTTCAGCACCATGGAGTCAAAGTAACCTTAGTGGGCAATCCTTTCCCTTTCCTATCCTTTTCAGAATTGTTGAGCATAAAACTTGGCATGAGCTCTGCATATTGCCAGCTAATGGTGCAACGCGGCCTATTTGATCTGCTTATTTTGTTCTTTTGCAAATAGTTTTACTATTTTCCGGATGGCACATTTGTTCTTTGCACTTCCAAAGGATCTTTTAGTAACATAGCTTAATGTGTCTCTCAAGGCAAAGGCTGCTGACTGTGTGGCATTTCTCTTTAAAATGCCATTCTTTGGATATAAATTTTAGTTCATTTTTCTTAATGTAGATATTATAGAGCCGTGTACTATTTTGGACAGTTATATCAAATCCCTGCCTTAGAAGATGCAAAGGAGCTTTTAATCTGCCAAGTATATTTGATAACTTACATTTATATTTGTAGCGCTTCTTTGCCGGGAAGGAATTTTCTTTCTTCAAGTTCCCACAATAATTGGTTCACACATCTTCCTTGAAATTTATTAATAGCTTACATTTGTGTTGAAGACCCTTGACATTTATGGGTTTAATATAAGTAGTTTTGACTATTAGCAGATGACCCCGATAACACCTGACATACTTTGATTTGAAATTCTGCTGAACGCACATATTCCAATTGAGCACACAGACACACTGATGTGTGGAAATAAGTCGTAGAGCTAATGGGTAATTCTAGCTTACTGTCTGACACCCACATCTCAATATACTTACATTATTCTCTCATCTGGATATATGGTTATTCTTCTGCAGTAATTGAAACCTTCATTTCATTGTAGAAAGTGGCCATAAATCAGAGAAATCATCAAGGAAGTTTAAAAGGTTAGCATACATTGTGCAGCTGTGATGTACAAAGAAAGCCAAATGATTATGAGTCCAAAGAAATTGAGGAATCTACACAAACTAGCATTCCCAAAATAAAGGTTTTTGAGTGCTTAAATCCGTCAACCCTTCATTGGGAGGGTTTATTTCAGACATTGAAGGCATGATTCAACTCTTAATGCCAACCCTGACTAAGTTGAAGAGTGTTTTTGTTTATGTTATATAGTGTGATGTAATTATTTGGGTTCCCCTCTCAAACCACCATAAAAATAGACTGAAGAGTCAACATTTAAAAAATAGTGTCAGTTTAGTGCTTAAAAGTTTACACAGTGGGTGTAGAATATTTGCCAATAATGCAGTTGACTTGAATTCAATCTGCCTCTACATGGGGTTCCCTCCTTCCAGAAGTGGCCCTAAGCTGCAGAACCTGGAGTGTACCCTGAGCACAAGTCAGTGTGTTCCAACCTACCCCTACCACAAATACAGTCAGTTTATCTGATATTCATCTATTTTCCTCTTTCTTCAGTGGATGTAAAATTTATTTATTTGGTCCTTTACAAAACATCCACATCTTTGTTGAAGACCTCAGGGTATGAGCACTGATTTTTCTAAGTCATTGCCTCTCCTGGCTCTGGACACCCTATTGAACTGACTTCACCCAAAGAAAGAGAATAGCTTACATCCTGTCATCTGAAGAGCCATTCTTTCTGCATTTTTTTCTTTCCCTTACTCATATTATTCCTTTTAGAACCACCCAAATCAGTCTTCTACATTTATAATCCCCAATAGGAGAGCATATGGCGTCCATAGCAATCTACCTGATACCTGAAATGGAATCTGTTTTAGTCACTTTGATATTGAGAATATTGAGGGAAATAGTATCAATAACTATGCCCTTATTATTATAATTAGGCTACACATTGAACCACGTGAAAAGGGTGCTCTCTTTCTAAAATTTTGGTAATATAAAATTTCTGTCTGGAGTTTGTCCTCCAAGCACTGCTCAGGACATCCACCTGGAAATTCTTAGTCAAATGAGCCAGCAACTCAATGCAAGAGCTGCTCATGTTTTATGGGAGTCCCCAGGGTTGAACCTGACAATGCTCGAGAGACCATGTGGGACAGGAACCAAATTAAATCAACCAATCAGGGCCATGCTAGCAAAAATCCTGATTACTATCCTATCTCCTCACCCCACATTTTGGTTTTTAATAATTATTTGAAGCAAAGAGAGCTCCCAACACCCAAACGACTCAGCAACAGTCTGCATGCAGGGCAGATGGCTCCGCATTGAATGGTATGCTGAAACTAGAGGATGCTCCACATCAGCCTGACATCAATGAAAGAAATGCACAGAATCCAGAGTCTTTAAATATAAGAATCTGATACCAACAATAGCTAAAATGTGAAAAGTTTCACCAGGACCTTGAGAATGAGTCGAGTTGGATGGACTGGTATGCCTGGAACCTGGGTCTTATGCCAATAAACTTCTGTGGTGAGGCCTTTTTGTAATCAGGTCAAGGATTTTTTTCCATTTTCCCCATTTTTCTGGACCTATGCAAACAACGGCAATTGCCACTATCACACCTTTACTATATTTTTTTACTCTTATCCTTTAAGGAAAAAAATACAACTAACTGAACTTAAAAACAAATAACTGTAGTAGAATGCCTGTCTCAAATACAGATAGGGGATGGGAAGGGGGAGGGAGTAATGTTACACTGGTGAAGAGGGGGTGTTCTGGTTATGACTGTAACCCAACTATGATCATGTTACTTAAATAAAAAATATATTTAAAAAATTATTTGAACCAAAACTGATGGCATTTTTCTTTCTAGAGCATTTTCCTAAGCAAATTCTGCTAAGGGTGGAGGCTTCATTTCCATTTGTCTATGGAATATTTTCCATATAAGCACACATAATAAAAAGTTATCTGATTATCATATATCTATGCTTTGGATATCTATCTAGCCTGAATCCTACTTTGTGTTTGGGATAGGAAGGGGGTCCAGGTACATCTGGCATGTCTCACTCTGCACCCCCAGCAAATCTTTTCAACTATTTTCAGTCATTGAGGCCATACCGCCCCATATTGACCTTGTCCATAGTCTTCCATCTCTTTTATGATCCTCTGATGAGAAAGTGCTTCTTTTGGGTTGTAGTTCTATCTCACCACACACACACACACACACACACACACACACACACACACACACACACTTTCATTTAGTTATTTTTCAAGAATCATGCTCTGAAGATCCACAGTATAGGTAAATAAACAGAGCATCAGAAGGATTTGGGGAACTTGTGATGAATAATAAGTAAAAATACTCCAATTATGTGATGGGCAGTTAAGCTCAGGCTTACATTCCCTGGATTCATTCCTAGAATCAGATGGTTCCCTGAGCACTTCCAGGAGCACCCTCTGAAGACCAAACACCCATTAGCACCCCAAGCGTTGCTGGATGTGTCCCCAAAATAAACCAAAGAAAAAGCTGTTTCGATGTGGACCAAACAAAGCAGCTGGATTTGGGACTGATTAGCTACCCAGTTCTCATTAACCAGCATTCCATTTTTATTCACTCTCCACCTTCTTCATTCTACCTTCAACCCTCTCTTTTAAAGTTGTTGTCTTCCTGTTATGTAAAGAACAGCATCTCAGTTTTTCTTTCATGGTTTCATTAATATTAAAAGCAAGTTTAAGTGAAAAATGTAGAGAGAGTAGTATTAAAATATTAGTAATGGTTCCTGCACACATTTAAGGACTGGTGTTTTTCAGCAATTAAAAATGTGACTTTTGTCTTGAGAAATAGTACTAAAGTCTTCCCTATTCTTTTCTTTTTCTTAGAATTGTTGCCATTGACATTCTTGGGGGTGTATTGCATGTGTTTTCAAAATATCCAGACTCTAGAAACAAGTATTAGAAAACAGATGAGTGGATAAAGAAACTACAGCACATCTACACAATGGAATACTATGCAGCCTTTGGGGAAAATGAAGTCACAGAATTTGCTTATATATGAGTAGACATTGACAGTATCATGGTGAGCAAAATAAGTCAGAGGGAGAGGGATAAACATAGAATGACTTCACTCGTTTGTGAGATATAAATAGTATGGTAATAATACCCAAAGATAATAGAGATCAGGGATAGAGGGACAAGTTTGCCACAAAGAGAGGTAGAGTGCAGTTAGAGCACAGAAGGGATTACAATAACAATGATATTGGGACATGATCACGGGACAAGAAGTAGGTTCTGGACCAAGACCACCAACTACAGAAGATGGATTAAAACGACACTGAAGAAGCAGAACTGCTAGAACCACAAAGAAAGACTTCATAAGCTGCATTCCTTGAGCTGCACAGCCACCAAGATCTCTAGAAACAGAGGTCTGATTTTACCATCCAAGACAAAGCAGAAGTCTTCCATACACCACGAAAGCAACAAGGGAAGAGTAAATGATCATGCAAGGTGTCTATAGTTAATCCCATGACAGTATGCTTCAGGGGTGGAGAAACCCTGTATCTCCTAAGCCAAGGGAATTCACTCTATAATATCCCCAATAGTTACTGTGCCTATGCAGGGGGGGAAGAAAAGGAAAAAAAGCACAAAGCAATCATTTTTCCACATATTTATTTATCAACTGATCGATTTTTTTGACGTCTTTATTTTGGTGTAGAGATTGAAGTTGATGTCTCCAATATTATTTTATTTTATTTTATCTTACTTTTTCTTTCTTTTTGCACTCGAGCATGATTTGATTTCAGAACCGACTATTGTGGGGTGTCTTTATTGCTGTAGTGCTCACTGGTTATTTAATTTGATATTTCTTTCTGTATTGTTGTGGTGTTTCAATTACCTTTTTCACATCCTCTCTCAAACTGAGGTTGGAAGCCTCTAGAGGGACTCCGCCCATTTTTTAGCATATTTGACTTCTTTTTTTTTTCTCTCTTATTTTGTACCCGAATCTATTGCTTTTCTTTCCTTCAAACAAAACCACATACCTCGATTTATCTAGCTCTACCTCTTAAATAGAGGGGGAAACAAGGGAGGGTTTCAGGACCATACAGATATATGACCACTAATAGTAAGCTAGACAAAGAGGGGTCCACCTACTCTACAGCCCGGGAGATGAGAGTGGGGTATATGGGTTGTAGAAAGGGAATTGGGATGGGGGAGGACATATTTGGTGATGGGTATTCCCCTGATTCAATGTTAATATGTACCTAAAATATTACTGTGAGATATATGTAAGTCATTATGAAAAAAAAATTTGTTTTAATCAGAAACTTTCTTTGACTTACATGTATTATTATATTATATTAATTACATCATATGTTATGTTACTATATTATGTTATGTTAGTTTACCTCGTTATCTTAATCATTTTTGTCTCTTGAATAAATTCTTACAATAAAAAAAGATGCCTTTTGACCCACTGTCATAGAGAGTTCTGCCTATGCTTTCCTCTAACACCATACACAAAAAATAAAACTAGTATTCCGGAAAAAAAAAAAGAGAGAGAAAAAAGAAAAGAAGTGGGTTCTGAATGGAGGTAAAGTGACTTGCAAGATACCCTTTAAGTAATAATATTGCAAACCAGAGTGCCTAAAAGGAAAAAAAAAGGAAGAGAGAGAGAGAGAAAAAATATGTCTACCAGAGAAACAAGGTGGGAGGAGAGGGGAGGTAAAATAGGGACATTGGTAGCAGAAAATGTGCTTAATAAAGGGTTGGGTGTTAGAACATTGGATGGGTGAAACTCAATCATGAACAACTCTGTAACTTCATGTCTTACAATGATTCAATTAAAATATTAATTAAAAATTCCGGGCCCGGAGAGATAGCACAGTGGCGTTTGACTTGCAAGCAACTGATCCATGACCAAAGGTGGTTGATTCGAATCCCGGTGTCCCATATGGTCCCCGTGCCTGCCAGGAGCTATTTCTGAGCATAGAGCCAGGAGTAACCCCTGAGCGTTACCGGGTGTGGCCCAAAAACCAAAAAAAAAAAAAAAAAAAATTCCCTGTTCATAGACAGTCTTTGGTTACGGCAAGTTCTTTGATAATGTCATTTCTTTTTTAATATTAGTATCCTTCTGGGACTTGCAGAATTATAATTTGCTACCACTGCAACTCCTATAACCTGCACATCAGTGAATTTTTTCTGTTAATTTTATTCTTACATATGAGAACATCTCTTAAGCTGGGGCTGTGGGGATTGAAAGAAGGTTTGCGATTTTTCCAACTTTCCCAACTTATATTAAAATTTCCTTTTGTAGGAACACTGTTTGCTTTTTCTAGACTTTTAACATTTTGCCTGTTTAATAGAAGTGGACTTTCATTTGTGTTTCTCTCTCCTACTTCAATTGAGCAATTTCTCACATGCCTATATTAGGAGGTGGGCTTCAATAAATGACATGACTACACATTATTTTTCCCTCTTGTTATATGCTATTAATCCTTTTTTTGTTGTTGTTGTTTTGTGTTGACTCATATGAGGGTTTTGAATATCCTAAGAATGCCACTTACTCTTATTAGCATTGTAACCTTGGATGGCATTTAATCTCTCTGCCCTTTGCTTTCTTCCTCTGTGAAATGAGAATATAAAATAACCATACTTGTGAGAGGGAATGAGTTTGATATAAGAGGCTTCTAGCAATGTCCAGCATCTTCTCAGACTTATCTATGTTTTTGTTGCTATGGTGTTGTTATTTATTCTAGAGAAACAATCTACTTATTTATTTTATACATTGTGTTATTATTTTTACTAAACTTTCTTACCTCCATGTTAAAAGTAATCTCCCTAGTCGGTCACTGGTTATGTAACTATGTTTTGGTGATATGTTTTCCTATGCAATACCTTAATTTTAATGTGAATAGATTTCAAATTTATCATTATGGTTAGGTCTAATATACAAAGCAAATGCTCTTTCTCCATAAATTCTTGCATTTGACCTCTAATTCTGATCATCTGTAAATGATGTGAAGTAGGACTTTGATTTAATTATTTTCCACCCACAGGTCACAAGCCACTAATGTCATTTATTGGATAGCTTCTCTTTCTCTCAACAATTTCCTGATCCTCCATTCTCTGTCATACTCCAAAATACCCTTTATATTTGAGATATATTTAAGTTTCTCCATTTCTTCCATTGATCTATTTGTTCTTACAACATTTTAGCTCTTGATATTTTTTGTTTCTTTTTTGTGATTCTTTAAAACCCACTTTACTGATAGCTGTTCTGGAAATGCCTTTGCTTTTTTTATTTGCAGTGTTATCTTTATAAATAAGGTTGCTATGAAATCCAGTGCCTTTCATACATCTTGGGTGCTCAGAATCTCATTTTACCCCTTTGGAGGGCTCAAGATTCGAAGGAGAGAAATTTTCACAAGAAACATGTGCCACGATGATATATGGCGTTTATATATAGAGATTTTTGAAATATTTCAGAGCCTATTATTTGCTTAGAAAGAGTAAAAACTATAAGTTTTTTTGCTGTTAGAGATGAAAAATCTTGAAATAGCTATGTCACTTCTCTTGTTTATGGCAAACTATACAGACCTATTTTGCAGCATCATTTATACAGCCACAGATCCATTCTTTTCAGTGTCTGAAAGAATAGATCACTTTTCACACATTCAGCTCTGAGGTAGATTGATTTGTTGCCATGGACTTTAAAAGTCCATTAAGGAAGTAGTCAGAAATAGTGGATTAATTTGAAAGACTTTGTTGGTATGGATGAAGTGAGAGAAGTATTTATAAAGCCATTAATCATACTTCAAAATACACTTGAAAATGAATCAGAAGACAGATGTAATAACTATATTTTCATTGTGCTCTCACTTAGAAGTCTTCATGCTTTGGGAAGCCTTATTTGGATGTGGCTAAATAGGACTTGCTTTCGCACTTATTTTATTCTGATCAGCATGTCTTGTTGGGGGAAGCATCTGTGATCTCTGCATGTAGATGTGGTCTAATGTTAGGTCTATATCTCATCTGAAAAAGCAGAGATGTAGCAGAAAAGAGCTAGAGAAAGTGAAGCAGATAGGCTGTTTGCCTTGCATGCAGCCTACCCAAGTTTGATCCCTGGCACTCCATATGCCCCCTAAGCACTAAAGGGAATGGTCTCTGAACAGAGAGCCAGGAGTAAACTTGGCACTGTCAGGTATGGCCCCAAACTAAAAATACATATTTATTTTACTACCTTGTGTCTGTCACTCTTTCCTCATCTCTGCTCCATAAAAACGTAAAAGAAAAAGCTTTAAATCAGAGGAAGCATAATTTTCACCCACTAAAATGACCCTAAAATTCCATGCTCCTGTCGTTTTGGGGGGGGGGGTTAGTTGTACTCCAAACATTCTTTAAGCACCTATTGCTCCTTTATTCTTCAAAGAAAATCTCAGATTAGCTTTAAGGAAACATTTAGTTGTTATTAGGCTAAACAAGAATTAAATCTGAAAACAAAATGATGTCCTGCATGTCATATTTGTAATTTATTGATTTCACACATGGCAACTTTTCTGGGACCTTATTACTGGTTCAGTTTCCTGCAAGTAAAGTAGGACTCCCATTTTTAAATATGATAAAATAATATTTTAAATGTACTATTCAAAATTCAGCATCTAGTCATAATCTTTAAAAAATCAAAGTAAGACAAAAATAGAAGGAAAAGTTTCAATGTGCTAGAATATTGCATAGAAATCAAGAAGGAATGCTTACAATGGCTTTCCTAATAAGGAAATAAGGGAGGCATCAAGACCAAACAGGTGCAAGACTACTAAGTAGTAGGTTAGATACAGAGGAGACCACATATTCCAGCCGCCCTGGGGGTGAGGGAAGAGGAAATGGGAGGTAGGACAAAAATGGTGGTGTAGGGAGGACAATTTGGTGATGGGAACCCGCCTAATTTTATGTAAATATGTACCTAAAATATTATTGTCAACAATATGTAAGCCACTATGATCAAAATAAAAATTATATTTAAAAAAATCAAGAAAATAAAATGGTTACTGGTGTCGGTCATGTTCAATATCATTTTTAAATTCTACTTTGTGGTTTAAGACAAGCCCCATAAGAGAAACCAACATTTAGAAGAAAAAAATCTTTCAAAAATAGTTTTATAAATGATATGATCCTCTACTTCCCATGCAAAGAAATTTATTTGAAACCTGTAAATAAAATCAGTTAAAAAAACAGAAAAATAATACATATATTATTACATAAAAATATACATAAAAATTACATAAAAACAAAAAAATAATACATATATTATTACATAAAAATAATATTTAAGAAAAAAGCTTTTCTTAAATATCAGTAAGTGCAGAATTAGAATAGGAAAATCTAGAGGAAGTTAGAAAGGTTTCCTAAAGAAAGAGAAAGATGGGGCTGGAGAGATAGCATGGAGGTAAGGCGTTTGCCTTTCATGCAGGAGGTCATTGGTTCAAATCCCGGCGCCCCATATGGTCCCCTGTGCCTGCCAGGAGCAATTTCTGAGCCTGGAGCCAGGAATAACCCCTGAGCACTGCCAGGTGTGACCCAAAAAAAAAAAAAAAAAAAAAAAAAAAAGAAAGAGAAAGATTTATTGGGGGGAAAAAAGGGTACAGTATTTGATTGAAGAGCTCTGGGTCAAAGAGATGAATGGGGCCCCGAGAGATAGCACAGCGGCGTTTGCCTTGCAAGCAGCCAATCCAGGACCAAAGGTGGTTGGTTCGAATCCCGGTGTCCCATATGGTCCCCCGTGCCTGCCAGGAGCTATTTCTGAGCAGACAGCCAGGAGTAACCCCTGAGCACTGCCGGGTGTGGCCCGAAAACCGAAAAAAAAAAAAAAATGAGATGAATGAACAAGACAAATACTCTAAAATCATGGTACACAATGAAGTAGTCAGTTCTCAAATGCTGCATAAGTTTACTCTGGAAAGTTGACACAGTCCATGCAGGCCTGCCTGTGTGAATCTTGTTTGTAGTGGATTTTACCAGTAAATATCTATATTTCTCCAAAAATAACTGTTCCAAACTTCAGTCCACTTAGGGCCTCTGGAAGGAGTCACATCTTAAGAAAGGACATTTGCCCCTGTAGCAAAGTTTGGCAAACATCCTAGGGTTCCTAATTGCAAGGCAAACATCCATATCAGCTCTAACCATTTTTTTAATTTCTTCAAATGATTAAAGAGCAAAAGCTTTAAATAACTAACTCTAGATTATTTTCCCTTCCTCAGGGAATAATACATTAAATGACATCTTGACTCAGTCTGTGGGTTTCTCTCCATGCCTAACTGGGCATCTAGTCAAAGGTACAGTACCCAGAGTAAAAACTGAGTTCCAATACCCCACAGTGTGAGGTTCTGGGTTCCTTTTTTAGCATCTAGAATAGTTTGGTGGGGAGGACTGCAAGGAGGTTCTTGTCCAACTCTCTGAGAAGAAGCATGGCTGCTGTTAAATAGTGAGCAATAGTGAGAGACAAAATGAAAAATCTGCCGACACCACTTAGCTAACTATCTGACCTGTTCCCCTAACATTGAGGGGCTCCGTCACCACATCTGGATCTTTTTTGGGTTCTGAGCTGACCCGACATGGTCTGAACAAGATTAGGAGAAGATGAAACTTGGACTTAGAATCAGGCAGTGGAGAGGGTCCCTCCAAAAGGCTAGGAAGTGTTTTTGTGTTGAAAGTGCACCCTGCTTACTTAGCTTATCCAGATAAGCAGCAGGGAGGAAAGAGCTGGGACTCGATCCTAGTCAATCATGAAATAAAAATTGCAGAGTTGGTGTAGGGTGGAAGGAAAATAGGACATTCGTGGAGGGAAAAGTGCATTTGTAAAGGGTTGTGTACGTTATATGGCAGAAACTTAATTGTGAACAATTGTATAACCATAGTGTTTAAATAAAGTAATTAAAAAAAAAAGAAGTGGGAAGTAAAAACCATTTTTGAACCTGAGTATTTGTTATTTGTATAATTGAGGAAGCACCTACAAGTTGGTTGTCTCCTTACCACTGAGTGAAATAATTGTGATTTAATTTCCTTTCATTTATTAACTAGGTTAAAATAACATGATTATAACAAAGATGTTTTAGTGCTATACTTTTAAAAAATGACTTTAATATAATTGCTTTTTGCCTCTTCCAGTGAGCTTCATTAATATAATCTAAATTTTAGATGTTAGTCTTTTCAGTATTTTACAACCATATCGCCATTGCATCCCTCTCTGCCCTTGCCTAGTCACCCGACTTCTGTTGTCAGAGTTCAAATGTCTCTACTAATTTTACTTTGTCTAGTTGCATCATCTTGACAGAGTTCAGGAACAAGGGATTCTCTTGGGTGTCCATTTTCAGTGACACTCACTGAAGGATTACCCCCAAAGTCTCAATTTCATGTAGTTGGGAAACAGAGATCAGAAACACCAACTGACCTTTAGCTAAGCAGAGAAAATCTATTATTTCCAGGTAGGTATTGGCTAATTTTTGAGACTCATAATAATGACTCAGAACTTTGGTTTCTTGTCTGGAAATGGACATGCCCTTGATTCAATGGGCTGTGAACAATTAACTGGCAAATGTCGGTAGAACACTTAATATCCGGTCTATGGAATATAATTTTTTAAATCTCACTGTTGTCATGATTAATATTATTGTTGGGAGAGAATGGACAATAGAATAGGTTCTAGCATAAGAGCAGAAGAACTAGAAGGACTAATCCTACAAAAATATACATTTAGAGCATTTCCAAAAAAGAGACCCACTCAGTTTTAAGAAAGATAAGCAAAATGATCTTAAAAATTAAGTTAAAGAATACCAGAAGTATGTGAGAATTGCCTGTAGTAATCACCTTAAGCACATATTCTGTTTTAATGCCTAGAACACACACCCTGTTTTCCCTAATCCCTTTACCTTGTCTTCCCTAAACACAGAAGCACACATCCTGTTTGAATTCCTTCTCACAACCTGATTGGCTGACACAGAGCCCACACCTTACTCTCTCCTCTAACAATAATATCCATTTTCTACCTACAATAAACTAATTTACTCTCCTGAAGTGGTTGATGGATGCCTCTTTGTGAATAGTACTCTATTAGTTGGAATCCAACCTCCCCAGTGACTTCTACATTTTGGGATCTGACCTCACAACCATAATGCCAATTGTCAATAACATTTTATCTTTTATTAAAATAAAACTGTGGGACTGGTGAGGTGGCGCTAGAGGTAAGGTGTCTGCCTTGCAAGCGCTAGCCAAGGAAGAACCTCGGTTTGATCCCCCAGCGTCCCATATGGTCCCCTCAAGCCAGGGGCAATTTCTGAGTGCTTAGCCAGGAGTAACCCCTGAGTATCAAATGGGTGTGGCCTGAAAAACCAAAAAAATAAATAAATAACACTGTGATTCTGTGAAGTTGCTCATAATACAGTTGCTTCAGTCATTCAATACTACCACCAGTGTGGCCTTCCCTCCACCAGAGTTCCCAGTTTCCCATACATTCCCTAAGCCTACACCCTTAGCAAGCCCAAATTTATTTTATATTGCTTGTTATAACACAAAGGCAGAAGGAATTATCTAAAAACAGATCAATAAAAAACAGATCACAAAAATTTGTGATCATTGTTATATTTCACAGTGGTGATATTGAGGTCACTGAGGATTTTTCTGGGCTGGTTGGAGCTAGTTAAAACTTTTGAAGTCATCAATATTTAAAAAAAAAAAGCAAGAGTTAGTAAAAACTAAAACTGTACATGGAAATATCAATTGGATTCCAGGCAACATGGATTCTGGCATGGTAGAATCGGCTGGAATAGACTAGAAGGGATGTTAAACTAGATTTCAATAGACTTTTTTTTTACAATCCTAACTATATATTTCATTTGATTTATTTAAAAATATTAGAATGAGCAGCATGCTCAACACTTCCTCATACTGTCAAAGTGAGACCTGGAACAATTAAATTTAAAAGATTTAAGAACCCTCTAGAAACACTGAGTAGAAATGAGCAGAATTAATGATCCATTGCTGCACAAGTAATTACTTAACTAACTTAGAGGCCTAGACCATGCGCATATATTATCGAACACTTTCTGTGAGATGAAAACTCAGGGAAACATAGTTGGGAAGTCTCAGAAAAGGGTTTAAGTTCCCTCTAACTACTTTCCAATTCATAAACCAGAGGCCTGGCTTTTAGATGTGTTTGGCTGTGGCCATGCTCAGTGCCTGGCTACATGACCTCCCTGAATGTAGTCTACTCCTTAAAGCATGTAGAAAGAGACATTATTCAGGGAACATTCTCATAAAGCAAAGCCTAAATCTTTGAACTACATCCCATCGGTCTTGCTCCTTATTCTGTTCGCTTACGTGCAAGTTGCTTGACTCATCACATGATCCAAAAGAAGGGTTCCATAAGACAGAGATAAAGGAAACTGGCTGTTAGAGGCTGTGTGGGAAGTGGTCCAGTATGGTTATAAGCATGAACAGAAAGGTTGAGGGTGTGTAGTATGTAATCGCCATCATGCATGGCTATGTTCCTATATATATCATAGATCCACAGGATGTGATGGAAATGTAGAAACCCAGAAGGAACTTGAAGCTTCTTGCCCCCTCATTTCACAACCGGGGAGGGGGTGGATTGAGGTACAGGAAAGAGAAACACTTGTCCTGATGACTACTAAAATAACAAGGAACTCCCGTTCTCCAAGTTCACTCCATTGCTATTTCAACTACTACTGCTACATTGATTATGTGCATATCCTAAATAGGGAATATGGTTAAGGCATGCATGTGTGAGGTGCAATTTAAGGAGCATGACAGAGAAAACAGCAATGTCCCCATCAACTGAGGAATAAGTGAGGAGCCTCTTTGTTCGCGAATTCCTTGTTGCATTGGTCCCCCCACATAGTCCTTCATCACTGTCTGGGCTTTGTCTTGCTCATTATCTTGATATATGGATGCTTCTACTCTGGACATATTCTCTCACAGACTCTGTTTTGAGTGTTGAAAATGGAAAAAAGCCATTGAATAATCATGTAATATTTTGGCATGTTGGGATTGTATCTACATTGATTGTTAGTTAGAATTCCTTCATACCTGATATGTATGTTCTATTCGATGTTGATGGGGCAAAAAAATTAATTTTTGTATCCTGTTGTTTAGGATATTTAGATTGCTTATATTTGGAGGCGAGTGTTGTGATATTCAGGGCAAGTGTGATGGGATTCATATGCATTAATTTTCACATACAGGGTAAAGATTTTTATCTGTACTCATACATAATTTATACACATGCATATCCATGAATATGTAGTGTTGAATTTACCAGTACACATGATTTACCTTGAGAGATAATACTGATTTTTTTCTCGAGTGCTGGTGACCATTTGTTCACTGGCAGCATTTGGAGAATTCCCAATGCTTCACTTCCCAATATTGAGTTTTGTCTAATTTTATCCTGTTCTTGGTATAAAATGGCAGCTTGATGTGATTTCAATGTGCTTTTCCCAGTAGCTTAAAAAGTTGAGCAAATTTTTGTAGGCAGATGGGCTGATTACACTTCATTTCCTACATAATGTCTGTTTATTTTCCCTTGCACATCTATTGCATTTTTTTCTTAGATGTTGGTTATAGATTCTATATAGTAACCTTCTGTCATTTATGTTGTGTTGAATCTTTTTTTCCTGTTAGCTATTTTTACAATAGAAATATACATATAGAAACCATTTTTCTAATCAAATTATATCCACCCAAAAATGTTCCCATCACAAGAAATAGTCAGTGCAGATGAAAATGTTCAGAGCAAGTCATTTTCCAAGATGAGGAATTTGGAAGTACACAAATTCTCAAATTCTTTCTCTTCTTTGATGTTTTATTTTATTTTTAATAAATAAAGACTTGAATTGAATCACCATGAGATGCACTGTTCCAAAGTTGTTCATGATTGAGTTTCAATCATACTATGTACAACACCCTTCACCAGTGCAGATTTCTCACCATCAATGTTCCCAGTTTCCCTCCTGCTCTCTGTCCTGCCTAACTTTGTGACAAACATTTTCTCTTCTCTCTATGTCTCCCCCTTTTTCCTTTTAGACACTGTGATTTGCAATATCGTTACTGAAAAGGTATCATACATATCATTTTGTCTCCTTTCGGCATCCAGTTAGTTCTTGTCCAGAGTGATCATTTGCAAAAATCATAGTTGTAGTATCCCTTCTTTATCCCAACTGCACTCCCAAGCTATATTTGTGGTCAGCTTCCTTTCATGCACTGGACCTCCTGGTCCTTGCCTCTATGATCTCTGGATATTAATACCAACTCTCTTTTTTATATTTCACAAATGAACACATGCCTGTCCCTTCCCCTATCACTCATTTTGCTCATCAGAATAGTCTCCATATCCATCCATGTATAAGCAAAGTTGATGACTTTATTTGTCCTATCAGCTGCATAATAGTCCCCTGACTAGATATACCACAGTTTCTTTTTCAGCTAATCTGTTTTCAGGCACTAGTGTTGTTGCCAGATTGTGGCATTGTGAATAGTGCTGCAATAAACCTAGGAGTGCAGAGAGAATTTTCTGGGTTTTGTGCCCCTACGGTATATTCCTAGGAGTGATATTTTGAGGAATAGATATATAGTTTTCCAATTAGGCTGAATTAAGTGACCTTCCCACCAGCAGTGAATGAAAGCCTTCTTTTTCCTTACATACACACCAGCACTGGTTATTCTTGTTTCTGTTGATGTGTGTCAATTTTTATTATGATACCTTATTGGTGTTTTAATTTTCATCTCCCTAATTAATGATATGGAGCATTATTTCATGTGTCTTTTGGACATCTGTATTTCTCCTTTGAGGAAGTTTCTATTTATTTCTGTTTTCCTTTTTTTTGGATGGGGTTAGGTATTTTTTTCTTGTTAAGAATTACCAGTGACTTATATATTTTAGTTATGAATCCCTTATCAGAGGGGTATTGGATGAAGAATTTCTCCATTCCATGGGCAGTCTTCGTATCCTAGTCACTGTTTCCTTCGAGATGCGACAAAGTACAAATTCTTGAACCAGCTAAAAGCCAGATAATTTTTAAAATGATCTTTGTTATATAATATATCATGTTTGCCTTTTTCTACTAAAGAAAATCTGTAAATGCAGTCTTTTTTTTTTTTTTACTCTTGTAATTTTCCTATTCAATAAACATTTTTGGAAACAACCACAGATTAATCATAAGGAAAACATCAGGAGTGTAGCTGCTAAGAACAATTTAGTGCTAACTCGCCACTTTCATTCAGTATGAATCCCTAAAATCTGCTGGGCTGATTGGAAATTGCTGTTTATACAATAGAAAATGGATAGTGAGTCTGACTACTTCAGAGATTCTTTTAGATGAGTCAGATAAGAAGGACGAGCCCACAGTCCTGCTCCAGAAACTATTTGCACTTGTGAAGGAGACAAAGAAGATACTCTTTAGAGAAATACATCACTGGAAAGCCATATATATATATATATATATATATATATATATATATATATATATATATATATATACATACATACATACATTATTTGTGTTATTACAGGTTCTCAAGCAGCTACAATATAATATTAGTAAACAATATCTGAAGAAAGGCAGGATATTGCTAAAGCACCCATGGTCTGAAAGAAGGAGACACATCACAGACTCATATAAGGAAAAAAAGGTTCTAGGCTGACAGCCTGTAGGTGTACCTATCTGAGACCCGCCCATTTCTGGGAGGGGTCTTGGGAACTGAATATTAGGTATGACCTTACCTGCAAGACCCCGCCCATTCCTGGGAGGGGTCTTGGAAAAGATAGATAAGCCTTTGACCGAGGGGATTCGGGGCTCTCTGCCCTGCTAGGCTCTCTGGCTTTTGGGTCTCTGCGTTCTGGTCTTTGACCAGCATGGAGCCCAAAGGGAAGATGGCTGAAAGGAGTTAAGAGGCAGGGCTAGCAAAGAATGGCTGTGCTTGAAAGGTTATGATAGAAACCACACATGTGGTGGATAGAGATGAATAAAGCTGATGCTTCCTGATGCCTGTCTCTGGATGAGTCTGATTCCGCCGTTCACCTAACCTGGGACCCCCCGGCTGGATGGGGGTTGCGGAGCCACGTGGCTTGGGATGGCATCCTTCACCATCCAGCCCCATCTTTAATTATTTAATACTACAACAGCCCACTATCCAATAAGGCCTTGAGGCAAAAGCATCACTGATATGTTGGGGGGTTTTTTGTTTGTTTTTGTTTTGTTTTTGTTTTGGGGCCACACCTGGTGGTGCTCAGGGGTTACTCCTTACTCTGTACTCAGAAATTGCTCCTGGCAGACTTAGGGGTCCATATGGGATGCTGCGAATTGAACCAAGGTTTGTCCTGGGTCAGCCACATGCAAGGTAAACACCTGACCACTGTTTTACCACTCCAGCCCCAATCACTAATATGTCTAAAGAACAGAAGAATTAGAGGACTGAAGCAATAAAATAATAGGTAGGGATAGTAGGAAGGGTGCTTGCCTTGCACACAGCTGACCCAGATTCAATCCTCAGCATCTCCTAGGGTTCCCTGAGCCAGGAGTGATCCCTGAGCACAGAACCAGGAGTGTGTTGGCCACAATGAGTGTGACCAAACAAACAAGAAAAGAACAGAAGATTCAAAAGAGAAAAAAGCAAAATGAAATTAGGTGTGTGTGTGTGTGAGAGGAGAGATATGGGGGTGTTTGACTCTCTTTAATTGCTGTTTTCCTTTCCCCACCTAGAATGGCTGGTCAGATGTTTAAACAGACACCGCAGGAATCGCCCTTCCCACATTTAAGCCAGCAGGATCTGATTGATCTCTTATCGATTGCTTTTCATCCACAGTGTGCTTGGCTCTGGCAAACCACTGCTGAGTATGTAACTTCAACTTCCCAAGGGGTGTCTATCTTTTCACACAGGTGAGGGGAAAGAGAAAAATCGCTTTACAACCAGTTTAAAAATAATGCACAAAACAGCTGTCTGGAGGGGCTGTAGCTCCTATTTCAATTCGTTTTCAAGAGTTGGAACAAACAAAGATGTCATCATATCTTCTCTAATGTGCATGTGAGGGAAAAGCAGGGACCTCCTCTTTCGGTGGGATCAAAATTCTCCTTTCTGTGTGTGCTCTATACAAAAGTTTTCTCTAAAACAATAAACTGAAGTTTATTTATTAGTTAATTTATTTATGGAGTTTATTTATGAAATACTTAGGTAATATATGTGTGATGTATATGTATTTATCTGCCATATATTATGTAATGATATTGATGTCATAAATACACTAATATTTATTAAACTGAAGTTAGCCAAGTTCTAAAGTGGTATGGCTTACCCTTGAAGGTTCTTTTTGGAATCATCCAGGAATGGGGCCCCTCAGGGTGAGACAAGCCTGAACTTGTGCATCCCCACAGCTGCTAGAAAAGATTCTCTCTGGGCCACATACCCAGAAACCAGAGTAAGGGGCCCGGAGAGATAGCACAGCGGTGTTTGCCTTGCAAGCAGCCGATCCAGGACCAAAGGTGGTTGGTTCGAATCCCGGTGTCCTATATGGTCCTCTGTGCCTGCCAGGAGCTATTTCTGAGCAGACAGCCAGGAGTAACCCCTGAGCACTGCCGGGTGTGACCCCAAAACAAAAACAAAACAAAACAAAACAGAAACCAGAGTAGGGAAGATAGAAGGAAATACAGGTATATCTCCAGAGGCAAAGCTGAGAATATCTAACGAACTCTAATTTGAAAAAGATGATGGGGAGAGCCCGGATGGCGGTGTCCAAATGTTTCAGAGAGCAGCAGTTCCATAAGTTGTTTACATGTCCTTTCTGGGCCCAGTGGGTTGAACACATATGAGAAGCCCTGGCTAGAACCCCAGTATTACCAGGAGTGAGCCCAGAGTACCGAGGTAGGAATAGCCCTTGAGTTCTGCTAAGTTTGGTCCAAAGATATAAGAATAAAAGCAAAATTAAAATCTTTAATAATAAAGGGAGAAAAAGGAACATTCCAGAAAGGATGGGTTTCTCCAGAAAAAGTATAAAGTAGCTGCACTCCCATACTAGGGTGCAAGTGCTCCCCACATGGAATGCACCCACAAAGTAAAGGGAAGAGTTACGCACACAATCAGAGGTGTGGTGACTTTAGTATAGACCCCGCTATGGGCTTGGCAAAAATGATGTCATAGGACCTTTTCCAAATGCTAGGCATTTGGAAGATTCCATCTTTGTGTGGTACGGGAACTCGACTCATGCTAGGTCCATTTTTGTCCTAGTCTTACTCAGCGACCATTGGCCCTGCTCAATTATCTCTTCTCCTGAGTAGTCAAATAGTCTCATGACATCAGAATCTTTTGGTTTATGTGTTTATTTGGGGCCACACCTGGTGATATCAGGGTTTACTCCTAGCTCTGCACTCAGGGACCATACAGAATTCTGGGATCAAACCCGGTCAACCTCAGCACTGTAAAGTCACAGGAAATATCAGAGTCTTACTAAATCTCAATTTCTATGTAATTGTGTCCCTTGGGCTTTGGGCAGCAAAATAGCTTCTCAGATCCTGTCTTGGTTTTATTATTTTTAGATACTCAGTGCAGCCTCCTGTCCTACAGCCACCCCAACTCATGGGCAATATAAAGATGTCATTTGTAAAATTGTGGATCATGGTTGTTCAAAATGAAATATATACCTAAATGTATCCTTTCTTTCCGGTAGCCCTGTTGGAAGAAACAGATTCTGTTCATGCTCCAGAGAAACTTTGGGTCATAAACGACTTTGGTAAATTTGTTCTTGTAAACAAAGTCATGTCAAATCTATGAGGAAATGGTCTGTGGGAGGATTAAGTGGAATTGTTCAGACCACATTATGAAATAAAAATACCTGAGTTTAATGATTTTTCTAGAGAACAACTTTGATCAGAAATTTTTGACTAAAATACAGTGTCTCAGGAGAAAGCTGTTGACTAGAACTCTGAAGCTTAAGCCAAGATTTGTCAGAGGTGAAACTAGATCCTGGATTACTAACAAATCCCTGAGCCAAAGAGCAACTTCTTCTCTTCTCATAAAAAGAATGCCATCATTAAGCAAAATTAAACCACTGATAATCTTTCTCTCAGAAAAAAAAAGATAGGCTTCATGGTGAGAAAATGTCGAAGATGTATTAAATGAAAAGAGAACTACAACAGATTTCATTAAAAGCAACAACTCTAAGTTCAAGAACAGTACATGTCTCTGGCTTCTAGAATTTAATTTGGGTTATTATGAAAGAAATAATTAAAATGTACTTCTTTTTTTTTTTTTTTTTTTGGTTTTTGGTTTTTGGGCCACACCCAGTAACGCTCAGGGGTTACTCCTGGCTATGTGCTCAGAAGTTGCTCCTGGCTTGGGGGACCATATGGGACACCAGGGGATTGAACCGCGGTCCGTCCAAGGTTAGCGCAGGCAAGGCAGGCACGTTACCTTTAGCGCCACCGCCCGGCCCCACATTTCATTATTTTGATTTGCATCTCCATGATAATGAATGATGTCAAGCATTTTTTTTCATGTGCCTTTTGGCTATCTGTATTTTTCCTTTGAGGGAGTTTCTGTTCATCTCTTCTTCCCCTTTTTGGATGGGGTTGGATGCTTTTTTCTTGCTAAGTTCTACCAGTGCTTTATATATCTTTATCTCTTTTTTTTTTTTTGGGCCACACCCAGTAACGCTCAGGGGTTACTCCTGGCTATGTGCTCAGAAGTTGCTCCTGGCTTGGGGGACCATATGGGACGCCGGGGGATCGAACCGCGGTCCGTCCAAGGTTAGCGCCGGCAAGGCAGGCACGTTACCTTTAGCGCCACCGCCCGGCCCCTAAAATGTACTTCTAAACCACTAACTTTCCCTTCCTAAGAGTCAAACAATATTGAGACAGCCTGAGGGAAGCAACAGGGCCAAGAGACAAATACAAGATTTTTAAAAATGACTTTAAAATTTTTTAATTAGGGGCCGGCGAGGTGGCGCTACAGGTAAGGTGTCTGCCTTGCAAGCGCTAGCCAAGGAAAGACCACGGTTCGATCCCCCGGCATCCCATATGGTCCCCCCAAGCCAGGGGCAATTTCTGAGCGCGTAGCCAGGAGTAACCCCTGAGCATCTAACGGGTGTGGCCCAAAAAACCAAAAAAAAAAAATTTTTAATTAAATCAGTGTGAGAGAGACAGTTTCAAAATGGTTCATGATTGAATCTCAGTAGACAGAGTTCCAACTCCCTTCACCAGTGCATATTTTCAGTCACCAATGTCACAAGTTTCCCTCCCTCTCATCCCCTGTCCCAATCTATCTCTATGGCAGACATTTTTCTTCTCTCTCATTTGCTTGCTTTCTTGCTCTCTCAGTTGCATGCTTTCTTTTTTCCCTCTTAAACACTGGTTTCCAGTGTTGTTACTAAAAATTTATTATGCATGTCACCTTTTCTCCCTTCAGCATCATGATTTTGTCTAGTGATGATTTCCAACTATCATTGTCATAGTGGTCCCATCTCTGTCCTAACTGCACTTTCCAAACCCCTTGTGGCCAGTTTTCTATCATAGACTGGTCCGCCCTGACCTTAATTTATATTATTACATGTGTATACTTTTTTTATATTCCACAAGTGAGTGTGAGAATTCTATGTCTGTCCCACTCTCTCTAATTCATTTCACTTAGCATACTATTCGCCGTAGCCCCAAAACACAACAAAGAAAAGCCCCTTGCATTCGTGTGCCCATTGCAACACTATTCACAATAGCCACTCTGGAAATAGCCCAAGTGCCCAAAAATGAGTTGGTAGAGAAACTGTGGTATGTATACACACTACAATACTATACAGCTGTTAGGGAAAATGGGGGGGGGGGAGACTCTTAAAGGCTGAAAAGGGTGTAAAAATGAACCTTGCCTGGGAGTTAGGGTGTGGGTACCTTCGTTCCCAGAGTAGGCCACCTGGCCACCTGAGAAGTTTTTAGCTGCAAAAGGTTGCAATACACAAGCCAAGCTGCAATTAGGGATGGGCCAATCTGTGCCACAAACCTCACAGCTTGGAACCACCAAGAGGCTCCCTCCATCCTGGTTCCTCTTCTTTCCCCTTCAGGAACTTTCTTCTCATCTGGACTTTTCCCCTATAGGAAGAAATTGCCTCATAGAAAATGTTCTCTGGACCCCCAGGTGTGTCACAGACACATTTTGGCTCCATTGCTTCATCCAGAACTCCCAGAATACACTGCCTGTTATGTCATGTGTGATTCAGAAGAATAGTCTCGAGTTGTATTCCATTTTTTCCCTTTCCTTGGAATTTCATACACAGGAGAATGAGGATCCAGCCCAGTCTCTGTGGTACTGAGCAGGCCTGAGAAGAGGCCAATCCTTCACCTCAAGGTTGGAAACAAGAAGCTTGGAGTCTCAGTGATGAATCCAGGGCTGAACTACAGGAAGAGGAAGACTGAACTCCAATCATTCCCAGGGCACAATGAGTTTCTCAGTCTTGGTGGCATAAAGAAACTTCCAAGAGAAAACCCAAAGGCTTGGATTTGAAGCCCATTCCGGGTGGTGAACCTGGGGAAATTTGGGAGTGTTTGGAGGTATGTGTTCCCCCTTTCATTCCTTGCCTTTTGCCTCACTTCTGTCAATACTCCATCCAGGAGTGGTGTGTTGGAGCTGCAGAGGTGCTTGGCTGAAGGAGTGGCCATGAACAGAGCACCAGGGTTACAGCTCCTGTCTCTTTCATTGTGAGTTTGAAGCTCAGCACCAGATGTTCCAGTAGTTTTTTTATAAAGAGGGACTGGAAGGCGAGAGGGCAAAGTTGCATGTCGGAGGCCAAGTGAGAATTGTGTGCTCAGACCATGCGTACTGGGTTTAGTCACAGGATGTTGACTAAGGGTGTTTTCTGCACCAGGACTGCAGCCTTTAGGGTCAGCTCCCTCGCCGGATGTCAGTGCAAACACTGCTAGAGCATAGAGTAAGGTACCATGGTGCCATCCATCTTGACTTTGCATTCTCTAGCTCTCCAGTTAAAAGAATCTTGGGTTTGTTCTATGTGGACTCTCTCTAACTCAGACCTTCACCTTTCTAGGAATCCAGCCCTAAAGAATCTAGAATGCAGGACTGTTTGAACCTACATTGCAGGACAATTTCTATTTTGAAATCATAAAAAGCCATAAGTGGCAATGGAAAAGGACTATGTTCCACCCCATGAATATATCTGGCGGCAGGGGAAGAAAGTTCTCTTGTCAGAAAGGCACCCAGCCCTGCCTCTAGAATAAAACATCTCCAATTCAGCTCTGGAGATTTAATAACAACTCAGGAAAATCACTCCAGTGTCACAGCTGAGACTCACTGACCTGAGAGCTTGCTGTGCTCTGTGAGTCAGAATGTTAGTGAAAATTCAGGCTTGACTGTTGAAGGTAAAACTCTCACAATAAACAAACAGCAAGCAACCAATGCAGGATGGAGTGAGCGTTCCAGATCTCAGCTGTGGGGACAACAAAGACAGTCCTTGTAGAATGGTCAGGTCAGAGTAAGGCCACCTGAGTAAGACATACACAGTGCCCAGAAGGGGGGTACCAATGACTTAGGAGAGGGACCCCTGCCCCCTCAGAAGGACACACTGCAAAATCATGGTCCCAGACTCCAAAGCTGCTGGGTTTGGCTTGGTCCTGAACACAGACAGAGACTGGGTACTAGAAAGAAAGAGACTAAATACTCAACTTTTTAAACAGGGGCCAGTTCACTATCCCTCAGAGCATTGGAGGGCCGGACTATAGTAAAATCCAAAACTATAAACAAATCCCTATGTACTTGCATATATCTTATGTTTTATGCTATATTGTCTTGTATTTATTTCCTTAAGGGCAATAATTTTAAGATCTAATCCATGTTGTCATAAATGACAAGATTTTCATATCACTTGGTTTGACTATTTTCTTATATAAACACAAGATTTTCTTTTTCCATGCATCCATTGATGCATGTGAAGGTTGTTTACATGTCTTGGGTATCATGAATAATACTGCATTGAACATGGGTGGTATATATCTTTTCCGAGTGTTTACCATTCTGGGGACATGTACTAAGAAGTGGAATCGCTAAGTAATATTATATATATATATATATTTGAGGAATCCTACATTTCAGTTTTTCTTTTTTCTTTATTTTTCAAATTAAATAATTTTTATTTTGACCGAAGTAAATTACAAATCTTCACAGTATTGTTTTTGAAGTGAAGAAACAAAATGGGAATAAGTATAATATGTGGCCCGCAGGCCATAGTTTGAGGACCACTGGTAGACATTTGACCACATGATAAGTAGACAGAGATGGGGTACTAGACGGACAGTGAGCAGATATTGTATAGACAGTGACTGATTGGATGGATAGTGATTTGGTATTTAGTGTGAAGGTTTGGGCCCTGTGTAGTCAGAGAATGCCTTGGATGGTCAAGTCTGGGTCTTGGTAAACAGAGGCTGGGTCCTAGGTAGACACCCATTTGGGAATATGAGTCAGAACTGCAGGAGGCATTTGAGATGGACACTGGGTTCCAATTCCCTCTAGCTGTGGTACCTCCTGTCTGCCTGAGCAGCTTGTGCAGGAAGTACTACATCCTTCGAGGTTGCACACAGATCTAGAGGCCGGAGATCTCCAACATTCGAGGTTGATATTTCTCCCTTTGGCTTTGTTGGGATCAGGGTAAGAGCCTTCTGGGAAGAGAAGACACTCATAGGTGACTCCAGATTGATCTTTCTGCAGAGACCTAGTGAGAGAATGAAAGCAGCAGATCTGGCTAGGGAGAATACAGGGACCACCATTCCCACCACTGCCACTCAACGAATGTCAAAATGTGGGAGGTTAATGGGAAAGAAAGACAACAATTCCTCTGACCCCACTTTCCTGGACCCTGAGACTGACTGAACCGCATAAAGGACATAGTCCCCAGTGCTGGCCACAATGTGTAGGGATAAGGTGTGGGAGTGACAGGACAGGGGGCATATGAGGCAGTGAAAGGCCCCATGAGGCCCATAAAATCATAGGGTCTGGCCCTGGTGTAGGCCAGGCCAGGATAGACACATAGGCTTGCCAGCTGCCTGTAGTCCATCCACTTCCATCATTACCCAAATGCCTTAGTAAAACTGGTTCCCTGGCTCTGGTCTAGGGGCATTTTTCACATTCCTTTCTTCCCTCCTCTACACACACAGCATGCGGAAGGACGCTCAGTCCCTGAGACAGGATCCTGAGTGGGAGAGAGGATGGGCTGTGTCATCTAGCAGAAGAGCTAAGGAACCAACTGTCTCTGAAATGTCTCCCCACATTCCATGCACCTCCAGCTAAGGTAACCCTTGGTAGACATTAGAGACATTCTCAGGCCCAGGAAAGGACTGGTTGGAGCTTGGTGCTCTCAGACTTTCTTTTTTTTTTTAATGTATTTATTTATACAATATGGTTTAGTTGGGTTTCAATCAGATAAAGAACACTCTCCTTCACCAATGCGACATTCCCATCACCAATGCCCCAAATCTCCCTCCTCCCCACCCCACCCTCGCCTGTACTCTAGACAGACTGTCTACTTCCCTCATTCATTCACATTGTTATGTTAGTTGTCAGTGTAGTTCTTTCTCTAACTGCACTCACCACTCTTTGTGGTGAGCTTCCTATCGTGAGCTGGACCTTCCAGACCTCATCTCTATTGTCTTTGAGAATTATTACAAAAATGTCTTTTATTTTTCTTAAAACCCATTGATGAGGGAGGCTATTCTGTGTCTATCTGTCTCCCTCTGACTTATTTCACTCAGCATGATAGAGTCCATGTACATCTATGTCTAGGAAAATTTCATGACTTCATCTCCCTGACTTATAGAGATGTTTGTCTGTGTCAAGTAGACCAAGTCATAGCAGCATTTATGTCATCTCCTTAGGAGCCACCAGGAGAGCAGGTGTTGACACCAAGGACAAACATCAGACTTGGGATGTGTTACATGTTCATGTGGCTACTTCCCAATAGAATGCCCATTGCTTCTGTGGCCATTGTATCTGCTCTTTGCTCTTTGGCTTCCAATCCCTCTCCAATGGCAGACTCCATTTCTCTCTGAGAATGCCTGGACAGCAAACACTGATAATTCCAATTTTTACTTCTATTTCAGAAGGGACTTGGGTTTAAGCCACTAGATGCCGCCTCCCTTGAGCGTTGTTTAGGGTCTCATATAATTTATTCAGCAAAAACTTATTACACATTTGCTGGGTGCCAGACATTGCATAGAGCCTATGGACATTGGACACAGCAGAGACAGGCTGGAGGGTAGTTTCAACAAAACCTGCAGAGACCCCAGAAGAGATTCCAAATGGGGCATTTTCTCTCTAATGGTTTCAGTGTGGTCCCTGAACAGAGCTTCAGTGACAGATGGCTTGAAAATAAGCTCCCCTCAGCCAAGCAACAGCATGCTGGATGGTTTGTGGGGGGATTGATCAGGCCTAGATACTAGTGCTTTGCCAACCCCCCCAGACCAGCAGCCAGGCATTGGGGTTAGGGTACAAGCTGGGTCACTTAATCAGGGTCTGTCGGTGACTTGTCACAGAGCTGAATGCTGTCATAAAGACAGGTGGCAGTTTCTAAAGGTTTAGACCAGAGAATTGGCCTGGCAAGAGAAAGGAGGCAGCAAAGAAAAACAGAGACTAAAAATGGCACGCCTTGAGTCAGCCTCAGTCAAAACCAAGGCCAAAGGTGGAGAAAAGAGCCTATGCTCTGAGATTCTAGCCAGAGAATTAGAGGGTAATAGAAGCAAGTGATGAGGTTGGAAAGGCAAGAAAGCAAAGCTACTAGTGGAACATTTTTATATTTCACAAAAATGTCCCCTTCAAAGACCCCCAAGACATTTGGAAGTTGATCCAGATGTGGGAGAGAGTTTGATGGCTCCATGTTACTCTCTTAGCGTGAAAAGACCATAGCAAGAGCCACGACCTAACAGATTCTCTTTTAGTAGTGTTACAAAGCTGGAGCCGGAGAGATAGCATGGAGGTAGGGCATTTGCCTTACATCCAGAAGAATGGTGGTTCGAATCCCGGCATCCCATGTGGTCCCCCGTGCCTGTCAAGGGTGATTTCTGAGCACAGAGCCAGGAATAACCCCTGAGCACTGCCGGGTGTGACCCCCCCCCCAAAAAAAAAATAGTGTTACAAAGCTGCGCAGCATACCCTTTCCTGAAGGTCGACATCACTGACTGAATAGTGTCTCTGGTTTCACTGTTTGCTTTACGTTTTTTATAAGTGTTTTATTCTTGCAATTTCTTACCAGTCATGAAGTAAATTGTGATTATTTCCCTTGATTTGTTTCCACTTGAGTGGGCAGATTGAAAGTCCTGCATATGTCTGCTTGTAAGATAAATTTGATGACTTTTGTGGATCCCATAGAGAAAAGTATTCTCATTAGATACATAAACCTTCCATGCTCACAAAAGCAGGCCCTATATGGGATCCCCATCCTGAGAAAGCAGAAATCTTGCATATCCAAGAGATCATATGTGATGCCTGCCTGGTGGAAACTCTGAATTCAGACATTGGAAGTTCAGCGTGCTCTGTTTTAATCTTCATATAAATGGGCCCACCACTGTGCTTTTATTTATTTATTTATTTATATATTTATAGGAAAGCCACACCCAGCAGTGCTCAAGGCTTATTCCTATCTCTGCACTCAGGAATCACTCCTGGCAAGGCTCAGGGGACCCTCACTGGTGCCAGGAATTGAACTTGGATCAGCCATGTGCAAGGCCCTACCCTCTGTGCTAACACCAGCATTACTAGTGGGCGTTCTTAATCCACTAGTGCAATAGGTAGGAGCCCATGTACAGTTATGAGGCAGTATTTTATCCCCTTTCCATTACACAAATGCCACCTTCAAACAAACACTCAGGTTACTTCTCATAAACACTTGAGATGACTCCATTTTGAAGCTCTTTTCTCTAGAGTTCCAAAGATCTTTCCAGGATACAGCCTTGGTAGAGAACTTTGTGAAAATATTTAGGAGTGGCATATGTAGCTTGGAGGTTATGCACATGCTCAAAATGTGGCCAATTCTGCCGATTGGTTTTCTGAAGTGATTGTACAAATGTTTAGCTCTCTCTGAAATATGCACTCACCATAACACTTGCCTTCCTGCCCATGGATTGGTGGACAGTAAAAATACTGTCTGAGCTATAATGTGGTGCTTGTCTTTATTGCTGTAGTGCTCACTTGATATTTTATTTGATATTTCTTTCTGTATTGTTGCGGTGTTTTAATTACTCTTTTCCTGTCCTCTCTCAAACTGAGGTTGAAAGCCTCTAGAAGGACTCCACCCATTTTCGGCTTATTTGATTTTTTTTACCCCATTCTATTGCTTTTCTTTCCTTCAAACAAAACCACATAACTCAAACTATCTAGCTCCGCCTTTCAAATAGAGGAGGAAACAAGGGAGGGTACCAGGACCAAACAGATATATGATCACTGATAGTAAGCTAGACACAGAGGGGACCACTTACTCTAGCAGCCTGGGGGGTGATGGTGGGGGATATGGGTTGCAGGAAGGGAATGGGGGTGGACGGAGGACAAATTTGGTGATGGGAATTCCCCTGACTCAATGTTAATATGTACCTAAAATACTACTGTGAAAGATATGTAAGCCAATATGGTCAAAATAAAAATTAAAAAAAAAATACGGTCTGAGAAATGCACCAAGAAGGGACTTTGTCATCATGCAGCTGTCATAGTGTCTTTGCACATAGGAATATAAACCTGGAGTGTCCAGCTGTCTGCTCACTTCTGTGGTCAGCTCTTCTGCGATAACAGAGGAATATATACAACACAGTGATGGTCACTGGAGCCACCTGGAGCTCAGCTGTCTCTGTACAGGATATACTTAATAGAGAAGATTTCACCACAATACAGTATGGATCTGGTAGAAAAGCATCTGGTAGGAAAACATCAAAAAGGCATAAGGCATGAGAGATGACACACACCCAATATTAGGTACTTTGTCATTTACTTGCCTGTTTATCAGAGTTCATGGTGTTTTAAAAACTCAAACCCTTGATTGGCTCTTTTAGCTTGATCACTTAATTTAAAATCTTCAGTCTAAATGCTTTCAAAGAAGCAGCTTTTGACCTTGTTGATTTTTCATTCATGCCTGTTTAAAATAATTTCGTTTCTTTATTGTGTCTTTTCATTTCCTTTCGAAAGGAGTGTTGATTGAAGCAATTTCTCTTGATGTAGATGTATAGAATAGATTTTCATTCTTGTCTAAAATGCTTCAAGTTCAGTGTTGCCCTTTTCTTTTCTTAAATTCTTTTTTATTAAATTACTGTGAAGTAGAGTTAAAACGTTGCTGAGGGTTGAGTTTCAGTCATGCCATGTTCCAACACCCATCCCTTCACCAGGGTTTATTCCCTGCCACCAATTTCCCTAGTTTCTCTCCTATTCCCACATCCCTACCCCTCATAACTTTAACTGCATTTCACCATTTTTACATAGAATTTTTTGTCATTGCTGTCCAATTGAAATGATGAATCATTTTCTCACGAAGAGCTCTTGTTCTACTCTGTTACAGAAGCAAAAACTTCATTCCCAAACCTCTAGGACACACTTCATTACTCTTGGTATAGGCTCCTGGTCAAGTCCTGCCATAGTTAGAGAAAATATGCTGTAGGTGCAGACTTGAGATGTATGTTGACCCAGGCTGTGATCAAGTTGGGTTTTGTCTACATTTTAACAGTACACACTGCAGCAATATTTTCTCAATTGGTTTTTAAAATGGCCACTTCAGTGTTTTCCTTTTGTGCTTTGTTTTGTTTTGTTTTGGTAATATCTGATGATGCTCAGGAGTTACTCCTGGCTATGCGCTCAGAAACTGATCCTGGCTTGGGGGACCATATGGGATGCCTTGGGTCTAACCAAGGTCCATCACGGGTCAGCCACATTTAAGGTAAAAATTCTACCACTGTGCTATCGCTTTGGACCCAGTTCAGTGTTTTCTTGCTCCCTTATGCAGTTGTTTGTTCTAACAACTGGATGCTAAAGGAAATGTGTAAAAAAATACCCCACAAATGTTGGTGGGGTTTTTTTGGTATTGTTTTTTCGTTTTTGTATTTTGCCCACTTTAGCCATGATTCTGAAACTGCTGTGTGATATACCTACAAATATATTAGTATTAGCTTACACTGTCCTGTATGACAGGATGGGACCTGAAATATCCATCTCTGTGTCCAATGATGTTTCTTCCTGTCAAGGCCACTTTGTGATTGGTACAACTAAAAGAATATTTCTTTACCGTCTTTTTTGTTTTCTGGATGACATATCTCATTTTTGCCATTTGATTATTTTCAACTATTTTATATCTTTACATTAAAGTCAGAGTCTTGAAAGCAAAGTTAAATAGTATTTATTTATTTTTCAACCTGGCCATCTTATTCCTACACTTGTATGTTTATTCCCTTATGTTTAGAGTAACTACAGATGAATTTGAATGATAGTGGATTACCTTAATATTTTCTTGTTTATTTTTTCCTCCTCTTTCTTTTCTTTTCCTTTTTTGGGGGGCACACTCAGTGACACTCAGGGGTTACTCCTGGCTATGTGCTCAGAAATTGCTCCTGGCTTGGGGGATCATATAGGATGCCAGGGGATCGAACTGTGGTCCGTCCTAGGTTGGCTGCTTGCAAGGCAAACACCCTACAGCTAGACCACTGCTTCAGCCCCTTCCTACTCTTTCTTACCGTTTAGTTTTTTATTCAGAAGATGATAGTCAAAAGAAGAGAAGCAGAACAACAATAGTAAAAGAAGCAAATGAGGATGAAGACAGCAGCTGAAGAAGACCCAGATGCAGAATAATTAGAAGAAGCTGGAGAAAGAGAAAGAAAGAAAGAAAGAAAGAAAGAAAGAAAGAAAGAAAGAAAGAAAGAAAGAAAGAAAGAAAGAAAGAAAGAAAGAAAGAAAGAAAGAAAGAAAGAAAGAAAGAAAGGAAAGAAAGAAAGAAAGAAAGAAAGAAAGAAAGAAAGAAAGAAAGAAAGAAAGAAAGAAAGAAAGAAAGAAAGAAAGAGAAAGCTGATACAGAAGAGTCAAAAGAAAGGCAGCAGAAGAAAAATAGGAAAAAGATTTAGATGCAAAGGAAGTAGAAAAATACTTCAAATTACCATTTTATCTTCTATATTATTTAGCAACATATACTTCTCAATTTGTCATTCTTTTCTTTGTACTAAATAATGTCAGGTATGCAGATGTCTAGTAAATAAATGTACTCAACTAAAAAAGATGAGAGTCTGAGGGGAGAGGTAGAAACGATGATTTAAGGACCCTTATTACTAATTACCTAATCCCTTAGGAATGTCCAACTGGTGAGGTGCTGTATTTACTTTTTTATCTGTCTCCTCTCCCAGAAGATATCCCAGAGACTTTTGCATTAGCTTCCCCTTTGATATGGAAAAGTCAGGCTATATTATTATAGGTAGAAAAATGTCTATTAAATGTCTTTCTTGCTATGTTACTGGTTCTAAACAATAAAAGAATACTGTCCTTGAACTCTCCCTTAGGGCTCTCAATCCATGAGGCTGAGAACTCTCTAACCCCAAGATTTTCTCATAGGTTTGTCTTGTTTTCTTCATAGGCAAGATGCCTATTTCAGGTCTTTTCTCCAGGGGCCAGTCCCAACAATAAAATAACATTATTCATGATATTACTTATTAGAATCTAATATAAAGCCAGGGTCTCTGTCCTGTCAACCTTTGGTTCCTTTGTCTCCATGAATTGAATCCTAAAGTTTACCGGCTGTATACAAATGTTAGTCCCACAGCCAACCTTTCTGTACATTGGCCCACTTCTTCTCCTGCTATCTACTTCATCTTCTTCCAGGCCTCTTTGCTTCCATCTAAGATGGCAAAATAGAAAGAGCAAAAACTATCGTTGGTTATAAACACAGACCATTTATTACAGATTAGGAGGACTCCAAGGAAAGTGAACCAAGAGCCCAGGAGGCATGCCAAGACTCCAAGAAAAAAAGTAGAGCATCATTCAGGAAGCTAGGAATGTTCCAGGTTGGATTTCAAATTTGCAGTGGACCCTTGGACCTGTTCCCACCTACTGCTGAGCTCCTGCTCAGGAGCTCTCCAGGGTGCTGCTCTCCCTGCTGAAATTGTTGTTATTCAGTGGGAAGGTGAGAGATGACTCACTTCTGTAGTTCCTGGAACACTCAAGAGACTTTGCTCACACTGTCCTGATTTCAGTGCAAGGACCTGATTCCAAGCCAGTTAAACAAGCAGCATGAGACTTTGAGAATGGAGGGGAAGAGACAAATGTATCTTGTAGAAAAGAAGGACAAGAACAAGAACAAGAAGAAGAACAAGAAGAAGAACAAGAAGAACAAGAAGAAAAACAAGAAGAACAAGAAGAAGAACAAGAAGAACAAGAAAAAGAACAAGAAGAAGAACAAGAAGAACAAGAACAAGAAGAAGAACAAGAAGAAGAACAAGAAGAACAAGAACAAGAAGAACAAGAACAAGAAGAACAAGAACAAGAAGAAGAAGAAGAAGAAGAAGAAGAAGAAGAAGAACAAGAACAAGAACAAGAAGAACAAGAACAAGAAGAACAAGAAGAAGAAGAAGAACAAGAAGAAGAGGAAGAAGAAGAAGGAGAAGGAGAAGGAGAAGGAGGAGGAGGAGGAGGAAGAGAAGATGAAAGAGGAGGAGGAGGAAAAGGAAGAGGAGCCCACCAACAGGTGATAGAAGTTGCGGTTGATGTCTGTCCACTTGAGTCTGTTAGGACACTTATTGTGGGAACAGCTAGCCAGCATGCAAGAAGCTGGACCTCTGAGATGTTGTTGAGTCAAAAGGTTCCCTAGGGAAACTCTGACCAATAATTACAGTTCAGCCTTAAGTAGGACCAGCCTTAGTTACTGGCCACATGAATGAACACATAAATATCCAGCTCACTCTGCAAATGAGTGTTACATGCCTCCTGATTCCAGTCATCCAAGAAACTCAACAACAAACCTCGGCTGAGCTTCCTGAACTGGAGGACTGAGTCACATGTAAATGCCTGTTTCCCTTATGAAATTCAGGATGCATTTCGGAAACAGTCCCAGTGGGAGTCCCTGGGTCCCAGAACTGCAGACAAGTGTTTGCAGGTACTTTGATACTTCACACCAAAATCTAAAATATGTGCCACCGGTGATCAAAGACACTAACCTAAATTTTCTTCCATCCTTGGCATCCTCATGGTAGAAGATCCATAGAGCATTAATGTCAGACTGAGTCCAGTCCCTGGAGGTGAAAAATTATCCGGTTCCATCATTAACACTTCTGTTTCCTCCTCAGATCAATGAAAAAAGATATCTGGATCATTTTATCCTCATAGAGGCTCACAGTCAAATTTGTCTTCCCATGAGGAGTGTCTGAGTTTTATTAGCCTTTTTGGAACAAGAAATCAGTGTTTTTCTCATACCTAATTATGTCAAGGTTATTTATAATCATTCAGTTTGTGTAGGGATAATCATTTGCAAGTGAGTTAAGAAAATAATCTAGCGTACCTGCATCTCTCCACCTTGCCCTTGCTTTCATCGCTTTCTGGAAGTCACTAGGGATGAGACAGGAGAGCAGGACAAAGGAGGTATCTGTAGATTAACCCAGGCAGTTTGGATGAGATCTGAACATCTGGTCTCATTCACCATCCTCCTTTAGGAATTTAAAAAGAAAACTATGTCCAGTCTTAACAATGTTTTCCATTTGTCTTCATCTCTTCTTTTGTACTTTTATCTTTCATGATGGCAGAGGAAATGAGGTGGGAGAGATCCATGCAGACATCTCTGGCTCCAGGGAGGAGTCCAGAAAGAGGACAGCTGTAGATTTAAAAATATAAATTATATAGTCTAAAGTCCAGTGTTGGGTGAGATCGCCCCAGGCACCAAGTTTCTAACCCCTCAGGCAGACGGGTCTGATGAAGCAGAGTAATGGAGGAGAAATAACTCACAAGCAGTCAAAGTTTTATCAGAGTCAACTCACTTTATTTCTCAGTATTTTCTCTGCATGTACTTAGTTTTGCTGAGTTCTCTCTGTTCTCCCTATCTCATCTCTCTCCTCACTAGTTCTGTGTCTCACTGATTCTTCATTCTGTGTGTGGGTGTGTCTTCTTCCCTCCTCCAAAGTCAACACCTTTTAATCTTTGAATAAAACAGACCCATCCCAGGAGTGGGTTTGTCTGATTATCCAGATGGTATCAACATTTTTAAAAAAAGAGGTTAGGGAAACAGGATGTTGGGAGCAGGTTTACAATCCACAATTCCTGACTTTCTGACTCTAAAGTCCTGACTGTGTCTCTCACTGCTCTCAGACTCAGCAAACCACTGATGATTTTTACCAGCAAGCACTCGGTTTTCCATTGTGAACATGGTTGTGTTTCTTTCTTTCTTTCTTTCTTTCTTTCTTTCTTTCTTTCTTTCTTTCTTTCTTTCTTTCTTTCTTTCTTTCTTTCTTTCTTTCTTTCTTTCTTTCTTTCTTTCTTTCTTTCTTTCTTTTCTTTCTTTCTTTCTTTCTCTTTCATTCTCTTTCCCTTTTCATTTGCTTCCTGCTAAGGTATCTAAGGTGTAATCACACTGACAAGAAGGATCTGGAATTGGTAATTGAAAGACAAAGGCTAAATGGAAAGTTAGCCAGTTCAATTTGGGAGAATTGTTTTTTATTATTCTACTGACCCTGAGATTTCTTAAAACATAATTCTCTGATGGGGCCGGAGTGATGGCACAGTGATAGGATGTTTGCCTTGCACACGGCTGACCCAGGACGAACCGGGGTTCAATCTCCCAGCATCCCATATGGTCCCCCAAGCCAGGAGTGATTTTTGAGCACATAGATAGGAGTAACCACTGAGCATCACCAGATGTGGCCCCAAACCAAACCAAACCAAACAGACCATAATTCTCTGAGTTATTTTATTGACTTCAAACTGCTTGTCATGCTGACATGAACAGGTTAAATGACAGCAGAATTAAAGATTTTTGAAGAGAAAAGGCTATCTTAGAATATTTTTGAAAATACCTCATGTATTGCTATTATTAAATATCATGGTGAACTTGAATAATATAAATAATAGTGAAATACATGATATTTGGTATCTCCTAAATAGAAAATGTATAAATAAAAACAGATAGTTTGATAATTGGTTATTAAGCAATAAGGAGAATAATTTTACTTGGGGGGACTATTTTTGGCCTTTTTTTGTAGTTTGGTATTTTTTTGTATTAAAAAAGACAACTGGACCTTCAGCATCATGGAACTCCAAGCAATGCCACAGATCTGCAATATGTGGAGGTAATTAGAAAAACATTATTTGCTCTCCTCCCTGTGAGCTTTTCCATGTGCACCTGTATAGAACTGTTTGGAGTTGGCATAAAAATAGAAAATGAGGCAGTAATTATGTTTTACATTGACTAATTAGAAAATTGGCAGAGGCTTCCACATCCAGAGGAAGGTGTGAGAGAGACCCTGAGGAGAGGGTAGAAAGAGGGGAATTGGCTGAGGTCAGGGACCCCATCTGATTCTACATCCTGACCTGAGGGAGCTCCTGCAAGTGATGACCACAAGTCAGAAATTAGGGTTCCCCTTGGTTTTTACCACATTCTAATTATATCCCCCAAATTATTAGGAAATTAACCATGGGAGTGACTTGGTCTTTTCAATGGATTCTTCTAATGTTAATATTTCAAAATGTTATTCATTTTTTTGTTTTCTTTTGTCTGTTTGTTTGTTTGGGGGCCACACCCAACAGCACTCAGAAGTTCCTCCTGGTTCTTTGCTCAGAAATCGCTCCTAGTAGGCTCGAGGGACCATATGGGATGCTAAGAATTAAACCCAGATCTGTTGTGGGTCGGCTGCATGCACTACCTATCACTGTGCTGTCTCTCTGTTCCCCAAGATTATTAGATTTTTGAGACATAAATCATTCTATAAAGGAAAGTAACCATTGTGGCTGGATACTTAAATTGAGGCCCACTGGGAACAGGTGGAACCAAATAAGCAATCAGTGGAAACTGCCACATTCTGTCTTGATTGGTCTTGGATGCCTGAAGAATTTAGACTCCAGGCTCTCAGTAGGACATCTGCACACTCTATATTGTAAGAACACAGTAGAAAGACCTCTTTCTTTCCTCTGTGTGAAGACTCTACCCTACAGCTTACAACTTCCTTTCTTGGTGTATAAAGTTTCATTTAGAGAAGCATAGAGTCAGAGAGAGAAGGTACATCATCACAGATTGCCACTGTTCAGCTGGTAACATTGCAGAGAAATCAAGCTTACGTTGCTCAAAGCTGTGTGGACCACACCTAGTGCCATTTTTAGTCCCACCCTCTACTCCCCAGGAGACCCTTGAATTCTTTCCCTCACACCACTCTGTGACTCTGGTCATCACCATTGTGTTGAAAGCTGAGACTCTGTTTTTTATTTTTTGTTTGTTTGTTTTTTGGGTCACACCTGATATTGCTCAGGAATTACTCTTGATTCTATGTTCAGAAATCGCTCCTGGCAGGCTCGGGGGACCATATGGGATGCTGGGATTTGACCCACAAACCTTCTGCATGCAAGGCAAACCCCCTACCTCCATGCTATCTCTCCGGCCCCTGTTCTTGCTTTTCTTGTCTTCAATCACTCTCTCTCTCTCTCTCTCTCTCATACTTTAGACGTTTGTCACAGTCTTTTTAAGAAATATATTTTAAATAATTTGCCATGATTTACAAATTTTTCTGTAGTAAAGTTTCCACCACCATTGTCCACTTCCTTCTATCAGTGTCCCCAGTTCCTTTCCACCCTACAGTCTGTCTCCTTGAGAAACACATTTTGAATTTTGTTAAATTTTGATTCTCCTTCTTGCAGTGCTAGAGGCACTGTCTTTTACACATCTCTGCACAGCTGACGTGCTTGGCATCTGTCCTGACTAAAATCATTCAATGGTTCTCTTTATTTTTCTGACTTATTCACTTAGCTCAGTCACCTAATCACAGGTCTTAGTTTCACATTCATTTGGTTTCATTCTCTGTTTAGAAAAGTGTGAAGAACGCTGTTATGTACAAAGGGGTGTAAAGGGTCTTTTTTGGTGTGTTTTTGGGTCATACCTGCAAGTGTTCAGGATCCACATGGGATGTCAGGAATCAACCCATGCCTCCTAAATGCAAAGTGTATAGCCAGTTCTTTGAGTGCTTTCCCAGCCTTACTATCCTTCTGATGAGTCTTTTCCAATCCTCTAGCAAATGATATTGACAGGCCATATGTTATTTTCATTTTAATAGTATAAGGGCTGTGCACTTATATATTTATATATAAATATATATATACATTTATATATATTTCTCCCACTGCTCCCTTTCTCCTTTTACTAACATCCCACCAATGTGTCTTTGGTGGTCCCCGTTGGCCATTCCTACTCTGGGAAGCAAAGACTCTTGTGTTGTCAGCATTTCCCATCAGGCAGCTGACCCTGAGTGTTGTTTCATGCCCTTCTGCGCTCTGGCTTTCTCTTCTTTGGAAAAGCATCTACTCCATTAAATATTTATAGTCATATCTAATAATTGCATAATATTAGCATCACAAATGAATATCTTTTTCCCCTGGTATTTTAAGAATGTGAGCTATAAGGGACTTTTTTGTGATCTGCAGGAAAAAGACAAAAAATGAAGTGCTTATGACCATCAGTAAGTAGCTCAGTGGTCTAGGTCAGGTTTGCCCAGAACAAAAGTTGAAAATATAGAAAACTGGCATGGGTAAAATATATTCACTGAATCTTTCCCTGGAAATCTTCATCTTGACATTCCCTTCTTTATTCTGATCTCCTCTAACTTTAGATTTGAAGCCACTCTTTTTCTTAGTATCTTTATTTAAACACCTTGATTACAAATATAATTGTAGTTGGGTTTCAGTCATATAAAGAACAGCCACCTTCACCAGTGCAACAATCCCATTACCAATTCAACTAAGTTGGCACGGGCAGAAGTTGACCAGGGAATGCAGTGTCCTGAGTCCTCTGCATGCCACGAGCAATATGGGACTTCTCAGAGTTCAGGGTCAGAGGGCAGAAGGTGGACTGCAGGCCACCAAGAGGCCTGATCACACTCCGCCACAAGTGGGCAACTGTGTACATGAGCTCATGTCTCCGCATACTCCTGTGTGTACACCTGTGTATCCATCCATGCTAGTATGTACAGGCACGTCAGTGGATGTGAACCAGCCAATCTTTGTACAGCACGACTAACCTGTGTAGACGCCACTTCTGACAAGTTTTCTTGTAAATAGTAAGCAGAAACCTAGGATATTGGTACACGTAGACCCACCCATGTTGTAAATGTATTTTCTCTGCCTTGGACTTTTAGTAATACATCTGCCTTTTCTTCAGCTTTTGTAAAAAAGAAAAGAATATCATATATATGCAAAATAGATGATCACTGGCTTCTGTGTCCTCCGAAAGGCTTCTGGGCCTACAGCACATTGTTAGTAGATTGCTTTGTAGACTTTTGATCTCCTGGAAGTGAATACACGTAAACTCCCTACAGTTAAAGGTCTCTCCATGTATATATTTATATTCACATATATGCCACACACGCATAACAGAACACATGCACATCTTTTCTGAAGATTGATATCTCAAATATCTCTGCAGACATCTAAGGAAGAGCTTCCACAGTTAAAAAAAATTATTCTTTCATTTGCCAAAAATTGTTCTCGGTTAGTCGGCTCCTCTACACATACCAGTTAATTTTTCACAGGTTCTTGGCCATGCTCTCTGTGGCCAGCACAGTAGAAATAGGCAGCAGCCCAGTTAAAAGTGCTATATTCAGGTGGCCACCATCTCCTTCTAGAGATTGGTTCTATGCCATATGTTCTAGAACTTGGTTCTACCCCACATAGGTTGCATTTTATAGCCGCTTATGCTGAGTTCCTCTGTGGACTGTCAGAGGAAGCTTCATTTGTTTACATCTGGGGATTCAGCCATGAAAATTGCTCTGATCATGATAGTGTTTTGGGGGAAATATCCCCTGTGGAAATAAACAACCATTTCCTCAGTCCACCAGGTCCTTGAGCTCCCACCTCACATTTCTACTTTTTTGTTATGATATTTTATTTAAACACCTTGATTACAAACATGATTGTGGGTGGGTGGGTTTCTGTCATGTAAAGAACACCCCCCATCACCAGTGCAACATTCCTATCACCAATGTCCCAAATCTCCCTCCTCCCCACCCAACCCCTGCCTGTACTCTGGACAGGCTTTCTATTTCCCTCATACATTCTCATTGTTAGGGTAGTTCTCAATGTCGTTATTTCTCTAACTAGGCTCATCACTCTTTGTGGTGAGCTTCATGAGGTGAGCTGGAACTTCCAGCCCTTCTCTCTTTTGTGTCTGAAAATAATTATTGCAAGAATGTCTTTCATTTTTCTTAAAATCCATAGATGAGAGAGATCATTCTGCATCTTTCTCTCTCTGACTTATTTCACTCAGCATAATAGATTCCGTGTACATCCATGTATAGGAAAATTTCATGACTTCATCTCTCCTGACAGCTGCATAATATTCCATTGTGTATATGTACCACAGTTTCTTTAGCCATTCATCTGTTGAGGGGCATCTTGGTTGTTTCCAGAGTCTTGCTATGGTAAATAGTGCTGCGATGAATATAGGTGTAAGGAAGGGATTTTTGTACTGTATTTTTGTGTTCTTAGGGTATATTCCTAGGAGTGGTATAGCTGGGTCGTATGGGAGCTCAATTTTCAGTTTTTGGAGGAATCTCCATATCGCTTTCCATAGAGATTGGAATTGACGGCATTCCCACCAGCAGTGGATAAGAGTTCCCTTCTCTCCACATCCCCGCCAGCACTGCTTGTTCTCATTCTTTGTGATGTGTGCCAATCTCTGGGGTGTGAGGTGGTTCCTCAGAGTTGTTTTGATTTACATTTCCCTGATGATTAGTAATGTGGAGCATTTTCTCATGTGCCTTTTGGCCATTTGTATTTCTTCTTTGTCAAAGTGTCTGTTCATTTCTTCTCCCCATTTTTTGATGGGATTAGATGTTTTTTCTTGTAAAGTACTGTCAGTGCCTTGTATATTTTGGAGATTAGCCCCTTATCTGATGGGTATTAGGTTAATAGTTTCTCCCACGCAGGGGGTGGCTCTTGTATCCTGGGCACTATGTCCTTTGAGCACCTCACATTTCTTATTAGAATTAGAAAAGCATCTAATCATTGGATTTGATCAGCTACAGTTCAGCTTTGTCCTAAGCAGACATTATTTGCTCTTAGGTGCTTTGGCCGTTTTTCAAGTCTGCAACTTCTGAACATCCAGGAAGGATAGAGGCCTTTCTTCCCTGGAATTTGGGGAGCAGCATTCTTTTTGGTGTCCCATGACAAGACAAGTTTCTTCTCATGGACCAGGGAGATGGCTTGAAGGTCTTCAACACATGTTCTGCATACATGAGCCCCAGGTTCAAGCTAATCACTACACAACTCATTTCCCAGACCCAAGTGCTGTCCCTACCCTTCCCCAGCCCCAAAGATTTCTCTAATAATAAACTCAGTTGATATTTTTTACAGTCAAAAAGACAGCAAACTTTTGAGACTTGTTCTTTTTTGTTGTGTGATCTTGGGGCCACATCTGATCATTCTGCACTCAGGACTGACTCCTAGTAGTTCTTGAGGGAAATCGTTATCAGGGTGTTATATCAATCTACCCTGCCCAAGTTGATGCCGTTATTAAGGCCTTCCTTAGGGGGAATTTGATCCCTGGTGCTGCTGGTATAGGGAACTGTGCCAATTCTAAGTTTGGGATCCGGAGATTGGTGTTGGGTGATTGATGTCTGATCACATGAGGTCTAAGTCAGATCCTCATGATGATTGTAGGACATATTTTTTAAATGAAAGTTCAATATCCCATGGTGACCCCTTCAAGCAAAAACAAACAAAAATGTGTCCCTGCCTTCTCCTTATGGAAACCGCCATATTAAGTGTATTAGACATGGTTGATGTCAAGAAGCCAAACTCCAGTAGCCAAGCATGGTTTGCTACAGGCAGAATTCTAGAGACTGTTCCTCCTGCTTGTTCTCCTCTTGTTCCATAATGAGAGCTCCATTTTGTTTCACAGTAGACTTGTATTTCTTGGCCTTTTGTGATTGTTGCACTGTAGGGCCTGCGACTCAGCATTTTCATGCATATGTCCCTGTGCCTGATGGAATGCATGGAATGGTAAATCAAATGCAGGTACTTTTATCTCTTCTACCATCTATAGCTCATTCACATTCTGGATGTCCTCATTTCCCTGCCTTGCTCACTGAAAGAGATCAGTGAGAGTCAGGCCAGCCACATCCGTACACTTGTGGCTGTCTGTATCTTTCTTTTCTGCAGGTGGTAAAATAAGTCTGTTTGTTTGGGTAATAGACTTACCCTTCTTTTAGTCTCCTCTGATGTCCACCCTCCCCACTGGCCTCATGTTGGCCAATACCAGAGGTAGGCATGAGCTTCTTCATCTCCACATCACCCTTGGTCACCCTTTCTATGGATCTCTGCTATTTGGGGTTGTCCATAAATGGCAGAACCATTAGAGGAGCTGGCGGTCTCAGTCTAGCCACAGAGCTAAAGACTTCCCAGCATGCTTTGCTTCAGAGTCCATTTTGAAATTTAGAGACTTGCAGTGAACTGAGAGCCAGGTGCATACACCAAAAACATGGACCTTGGGCAGTGGCACTTCATACACAAGACATATT
This sequence comes from Suncus etruscus, assembly GCF_024139225.1. Classification (NCBI taxonomy): domain Eukaryota; kingdom Metazoa; phylum Chordata; class Mammalia; order Eulipotyphla; family Soricidae; genus Suncus; species Suncus etruscus. Next base: position 41,623,398 of record NC_064867.1, read on the forward strand.
GGATCATGAGTCCACACAGAATTACCTTCTTTCTACCCTGCACAGCCAAGGGCAGGATCAGCAGGAGAAGGGAGATTTTTGACATGAATGATCTGCTTCATAAATATTTGATGATTTCTGATGAGCTTAAGCTTGGCTCGGGGCTATCTACAGAATGTTTTATGCAATAAAATACGAAATAAAAGTCTAGTAGGGAAGCATTTGGCCAAGGGATCTTTCTTTATTCAGGTTGTGAAGTTGGGGCTTCAGGTTCAAGTTCTGTACAATTTTAAGATTTTATTGCATTATCTATATTCAGGGGCATATATATGGAAGTCAATGTTCATGATATGATAAAGAAACATCCGTGTGGCTTTGGTTGTCCTTCCCCACCGAGAAGGTCTTCTAGTCAGGAGTAGCCACATTGACTGGGGAGGTGTAGGAAAGTGCCTGTCTTCTTCTAAATGCAGATGAAGGTGAAAGGAGACAGCTGCGACCCCACCCTGATCTTATCTAGATGGTAATATTCATCCTTCCGACCTTTCCCTGCCCATTCCCAGGGTGGACAGTGTTCTGAGACCCACTTTGAAGAAGTAGTTACCCTGGGTGCCAAGATCCTGAGCTGGACAGAAGCTCATGAGTTCCTCTGCTTTCACTAGCTCCAGGGCCTCAGTTGAGCCTCCTGCTGCTGCTGCTCCACATAACTTCTGCCTTCAGGGAAAAAATGTCCTGCTCCCTAGCAGGTGACATAAATCACCAGGAACAAAGAGAACAATCCTGTGGAATCATACCAAAGGAATAAGAAATAGGCAGTAGTAGAGGAGCATGAGGGAGGTCACCAGTTGGTTACACACATGTAGAATAGGTCTAGCTGTGGCCATTGGGTCAAGCTTTGAGCACAGTTCACATGGGTTTTTACACCCTGTTTGTGGGGGACATTCCATGCTTGTTACTTTCTATTATGGCTCATACAGTCAGTTTAATTAATGCTTCTGTGCTTACAACCTGGATATACCTGTTATGTTTTCATCATGATTTAGGTCCCATTCATATCCCTTCAGTTCCTGGGTTGGTCAACTCAGGGCCCATGTTCCTGATTTCTGCTTCAGTGTCCCTTTCTGAAACAACAGCCAGAACTCAAGAAGGAAAATAGAGGTGGGGGGCCACTCAGGTGTGGGACACCGTGGTAACATGAGACCTGGGCCCAGATTCCAGCGCTGGGCTTCTTAACTCATCTGCCCTGTTCTTTGAGAAATGTTTACGATATTTACAAAATGTTTATGACATATAAAATAGGTATACAAATCAAACATGTGCTGATGGTACATCAGTAAGAAATTTACTTTAAACTATTGTGTTGTACAATACAATTTCACCACTTGCTAAAGACAAAAGCAATTTTGCATGCTGATGGATGAATGTGCTTGTCTATTTCTGCATGAAAAATTCAATCTCAGCTGAATGTTCTGCAGCCAAGATGGAGGAAATCTTCCGTCTTTGTCAGAGTTGACAGGTATTTTGATTTTATGATCATCGGTACTGATAACACCATGTTGTATATGTGTGTTGGTACAATTAGGGCCATTTCAGGCTTTTTTATAGATTCTACCGAAATCTCAAGCCAGTATTTATTTAATAATTATTTTATTTGAATGGAAGGTGACAGACTTTTTTAAAAAAATATTATGAACTCAGCTTGTATCTTGAAGAATCAAATTGTGAAGGAAAATAAGCATTTTCAAAACTGTATCCAGTTGCTTCAGATGATAACTTATAAGCCTTTTTCATAGACCCTTAGAACATGAATCATTTTGTTCTGCCTCATATTTCTATGTCTTTCTACAAAATTGAAAAAAGAAAAAAAACTGGATGGAACCCAGGGGCCAAGTGGTCTCAGGTGCATTGAGTTGGGAAAAAAGGTCAAATCTAATACCCAAACCAAAGTCAATGATAACAGAATGAAAAGACACAAATTATATCATGCTAAACACAAAATGAACTTGTTACAATGGTAGTCCTGAGGGCTAGGTTTGGAAGTATGGCATGCATGGAATGATGGTGGAGGGAGGTCAACGCTGGTGGTGGGAATTGCCCTAATTCATTGTCACTATATGCCTGAAATACAACTGTGAAAGAATTGTAATTCACAATATGTTTCAATAAAAAATTAAAATTGTATTTGGGGAAAAATATATTTGGGAAGGTGATTTTTTCATTATAAAACATCTGTTTCTGGGCCCGGAGAGATAGCACAGTGGTGTTTGCCTTGCAAGCAGCCCATTCAGGACCTAAAGTGGTTGGTTCGAATCCCAGTGTCCCATATGGTCCCCCGTGCCTGCCAGGAGCTATTTCTGAGCAGACAGCCAGGAGTAACCCCTGAGCACCGCCGGGTGTGGCCCAAAAACCAAAATATAAAATAAAATAAAATAAAATCTGTTTCTGTAAATATTTCTGGAGTCATTCTCTACCATATTTCATATGTTAACCCTAAAAACACTTTTCATGTTTTCTTTTAACATAAATATGTAACAATTACCCCTTAAAGTGACATGTTTGAATAATTTAACTTTTCAAAGATGACCAATAAATAACACAGCTTCAAAGGTGTCAAGTTGTATGGGAAATGAAAAAGAATGAGCTCTGATTTCTATTTTTATTTTTATCTTTTTTGACTTCTGTGTTTTGGTGTTGATATTGAAGTTGATGTCCCCCATCTTATTTTATGTTATTTTATCTTTCTCTTTCTTTTTTTCTGGCATGGTTTTATTTCAGGACCGAGACTATTAAGTGGTGCTTGCCTTTAGTGCTGTAGTGTTCACTGGATATTTTATTCTATATTTCTTTTTGTATTGTTGTGGTATTTCAACTTCTTTTCTCCTGTCCTCTCTCAAACTGAGGTTGAGAGCCTCTAGAAGGACTACACCCATTTTTATCTTATTTGATTTCTACCCCCACCTTATTGCTTTTTCTTTTTTTTTCAAACAAAACCACATAACTTGAACTATCTAGTTCTGCCTCTCAAACAGAGGAGGAAATAAGGGAAGGTACCAGGACCAACCAGATATGTGATCACTAAGTAGTAAGCGAGACACATAGGGGACCACTTATTCTAGCAGCCCGGGGTGTGAGGGTCGGGGTTATGGGATGTAGATTGGGAACAGGGGTGAAGGGAGGGAAAATTTGGTGATGGAAATTCCCCTGATTCAATGTTGGTGTGTACCTGAAATACTGCTGTGAAAGATATGTAAGCCAATATGATCAAAATAAAAATTATAAAAAAGTATAACTTCATTTCTCAAGTTCAATAATCTATAAACTTCATTCTCTGAGAGTGTCCTTCACTCTGCATAAAGTAATAAGCTCAACTGATCAGAGTTCCTGCCAAATAACTATTAATTGCATGACTTTTAATGAACATCTGTTTTTGTTTGCTTGCTTCTGTTTATGTGTTGGGTTACTTCTGGCTCTGCGCTCAGAAATCACTCCTGGCAGGCTCAGGGGACCATTCCAGGTCAGCTGCATGCAAGGCAAACATCCTACCACTGTGCTATTGCTCTGGCTCCATTACTGAGCATCTAACTTGCGTTATCTTTTGGCTTAGACTACATCTTGATAGATCATGTGGTGAGAAAAAAAAAAGTAGTGCTATTTCATGACCACTGGATTTAATTCTTGCTACAAACCTAAAAATTTCACCCATCTTGCTTCAGCACCATCTGTACAGACACCAACACAATTTTTTATATTTTGAAACTTTATGAAAAATATATTGATTTGATATAGATAGATGATAGATAGATAGACAGATGATAGATGGATGGATAGACAGATAGATAGATGATAGATAGATAGATAGATAGATAGATAGATAGATAGATAGATAGATAGATAGATAGATGATAGATAGATAGATAGATAGATAGATAGATAGATAGATAGATATGTCTTTTTATCTTCTGCGCTCTTGAAAGGGCAATAAAACAGTGATTCCTCCCCAATGGATGCATACTCCCTAAGAAGAGCAAATCCTAAGCCTGGAATATGTTGCTGAATGGTCATGGTTTATTTTAGAAATTTTCTTGGAAGCAGTATTCTCTCATAAAGAAATTGTGTGTTTCACCTGTCCTTTTGACCATGAACTATTTATGATTCTTGTAGCAAAAGGCAACGTGAGATTTATCAGTAAGACTGTTTAACTTTTAGAATTCAGTAAAGAAAAATGTTTAAGATGCAAAGAGACGCTAACAGTGTTCTCAAAACATTGTTTTTCTCTGTTTATCAAGTCGTTTAAAATATTTCTTTGGCTTTTTGCAAATGAAGCATGTTTCGAATAAAGCTGTCATTTTGGTTTGGCTGGTTCCACACTTTCTATAGTTTAAACTGCATTACAAATTAAGCAAAGACATACTATTACACTATCATGGATACTTGAGACAGATCCGTATTTCTAAAATGACTCAGCCACCCCTGAGTGCTGCCGGTGTGACCCAAAAATCAAAATAAAAAATGATTCAGCCAATTTTTTTGGTCAGTTTAGTTGTATTCAAGATGATGGCATAGGGCTGACACATGGCAACTGTTTTACCTCTGTCTAAATTCAGCCACTTAGACATGATGGAAAATGTGCTTGTCATAAAAGAAATAATGTTAATAATTTTTCAAAGTGCTACTGTTTTGAAATTATACGTCCCATGTGCTTAATTTTTAAATGACGTTTAATAGAGATATATTAAAGGGCTTTAACCTTGCTCTAACTTAAACACTAATATTTTCATAAAATAAAGAAATAAGCAGGTTTCTTTTTTCCAGTGGAAGATTCCAGCACAATTCAATGCAAAGATATACTAGGTTGGGTCACAGAGATAGTACAATGTGCCTGGTATTTGTTTGATCTTCAGCACCCAATATGATCCCCTGAGTAATCCCTGAGTGCAGAGCCAGGAGTAAACTCTGAGCGTCACTGTGTGTGACTCAAGAATAAAAACAAAAGCCAAATATATTCTAATGTGCTCCTGAGGCATGATCAGTAGAACTGGAAAACGGAATGATGATGTAGTCCTCTGAGACTATCAAATAATAACTTTAATACTGTTATAAACTACAATACTGCATAAAAATAAAATAAAAATTGATCTGATCCTTAGCTGTGAGAAATGCTGATGGGAAAGCATGAGTCTTTACTTTCTGTAATTAGACTTCCGTTTCTGTGGGAACAGAAAACTTGGTATTTCTACTCAAATCACTGTGATTTTCAGCACACAGGAGTGTTAAAACTAAGGCTGGAGCTTCTGTGGGCATCAGTGATTTGCATGCTATTTGTACTGGGGGTTCTGCCAATTCGTTTCACCCCATTCAGTTTACTTTTAGATCAACACATTCAGAAACCTTTTACAGTCACTGTATTTTCTTCACCCCAAATGTGGGCTGTGACCCACATTCTGAGAAGGGAGATAGAGGGACTGAGAACAGAATTATTATGGGGACTAGCCCAGACTGAGTAGTTCTGCCTTTCCCAGATTATCCTGCCAGAAAAGAGGGAATGGAGATTTGAATGTTCCATTATTCTCCTGGGCAAGGAAAGAGCCGTGTGGCTCAGACGTGGCCCTGAGATCTTTCACTTGGGGTCAACAAATTGATGCTGAACCCAGAAAATCTACAAACACCCCTTAATAAGTTCCATGGGGAGATGCTAGATAAATAATGAAGGATATGGTGAATAAGTGAGTGGTGAATCAAACCTAAAGGCAGACCCCCTAGGAGAGAGACCTCAGCTCCTCATTCCAACCTTTGCTCCCCACCAAATATTGTCATCATCCATTCATCCCCAGAAGTTCCTTCATGTTTAACTTTGAAAACAGGTGGTGAATGCAGGTAGAGAAATAACTACCATAACAATGTCAATGAGTGAGAGAAGTGCCAAGCCTGTCTCGAGTACAGGCAAGGGGTAGGGGAGGAAGGATGGGGGACATTGGTGATGGGAATGTTGCACTGGTGAAGGGGATGTTCTTTATATAACTGATACCCAACTATAATTATGTCTGTAATCAAGGTGCATAAATACAAATATTATTTTAAAAAAGAAGAAAAAAAACAGGCAGTCTCACATCATCTGCTTTTTCTGACCACATCTGAGTTTCAATTCTCTTATTGCCACACAACCGACTTGTTATCTTTGCTATCTACTCATCCTAAGGCACTGCCTCCTGTTTATCTATCTTCATTATTTGCTCTCTGTTTATTCTGAAAAAGTTTCTCATATATTTAGCTATTTTTTATGTGTTCTCAACTCACTCTGGGACTCTTTCTCCATTTTAAAAAGATCTAATGTATCCTGTATATTCATTGTGAGAATATTTCATCATTCATTTATTTTTCTTATTGCTCTCCATTCATTATGAAAACATATCACCACTTATCTGCTTTGTGCTGTCTATTCAGTCTGGAAATATAACACTTATATCCATTTTCTTAATTTTCTCTCTATTCATTCTGAAGCCATGGAATCATTGATTTTTATACTCACAGAAGTCAAGCTTATAATAAAGTGTTATTTACATCCATGCTCCCTGTGTGCCCTTTTCGGCATGTTTTATCCATAGGTGCAGACATCTGGGTCATCACCAATTAGATTCCAGGTTGCTTCGACCGGCTCTTATTTTTCTTGTGATGTCTGAGTATTTCTGTTCTCTAGATCTTGGTCAGTCTGACTTTTTGATTTTGAGTGGAATGTGTATCAGTAACAGTCAGAGCGAGCTGCTGAAGTCAGAGCCACACTGCTGGTGTCTTTACAATAGGCCTTGCAGGCAAGACTCAGACAAGTATTTCAATATTTTTATTAGAGAATCCCACGGGCCTAGGACAAACCCATAGAACAGGAGAGAGATAAAGAGGGAGGGAGAGATGGGTTCGGGACCAGGGTAAGTAAGATGGAGTGAGGGCCAAGTAAAAGGAACTGTTATATGATGTAAAGTAAAAGGATACAGGCCCAAAGTAGCCAAAGGTTTTTCCAAGTCAAGGAGAAAAGCTGTAGCCAGGGGTAGAAACAGTTCAATCCAATTGCTCCTTCAACTGTCTCTTCTAAATGCCAACAACTCTCCACAACAAGTCTTGGGGGTTGTGTGTGGAGGAGGAAATTAATAGACTCAGCCAACCAATCTCAATCCTGGTTTTACTTAAAGGAAGGGGCATGTTATGAACTCAGTCCAGCCAATCACAATCAGGGTCTTACTTAAAGAGGAGGACCCCTTTTAGGGCTGGCTAGTGTTGGACTATAGGACTGACTAGAAGTAACTTGCCTGGGTTTTGAGTGGGATTTCCTTCACAGCTACTGAGGTTGATGGTCGTTCCTACACTTAGGGTCTTTTCTCTGTTTTCTGTCCAGGTATCTACACGCTGCTAAGAAGTTTACCTCTCTGTGCCTTGTGACCAGAAACTCAGTTTCTGCACACAGGCCTTCAGTTCTGCACTTTATAAAAGGTCCCCTGTCACTCTGCAAACTTAGGAAGAGAAGCATCTAAATTGTCTTCTAATAACTGTGCAGGGTCTCAGGGAAAGACAGACTCTGTGGTCTGAAGGCTCGTGGATTATTCCTGTCAATCGCCAGTGCTTATGTTAGAGGGAGCTGTGATTTGGAAGTCAGTATTCCTGACTTCAAAGAACAGAAACACTGCTAATCCATGAAAGAAAAGGCACTCGTTACCAAAAAAAAGTGTTGGTAAATTGGGCTGCATAAACACATAGAACGTTTGATTCACAACTTCTTCTTTTAGGATTACTTATTCAAAGTCTAAGACAAGTGATCTAGTCCTTCCTTACAAAGCCCTGAACTTTTGCTCTTCTCTATAAACCCTTAACTCACTACTGACTCAGCTCTTCCTCTGGAGTAGAAGATTCAGGCAACTCCTTGTCACCCACGGTCATTTTTAGGAGTTAGTCCAATTGATCTTCCCCATTGCCCTGGTAGAGTCATGCCCAGATCTGTCCCCCAGTTTTGCCATTAGGCTGAGGGAAATATTTGGCGCTCTACACCAGGCAGAAGTTCCTCCAAGGAGAGGCCTATTCCTCACTTCTCTTTGGATGGGAATTCGGTTCCTCAGAGTTATGATGTCTGATTCTCATAGGGAAAAAAAAGTTATTTGGTTTTCTTCCCAAATCAGAGAAGCTTTTCTGGGACCATTTCAAAGTTATAGGTTTCACTATCCAAATCTAACATACTCAATCAGAGGTAATTTGTCTCAGTTAACATTCTTTCATAGCAGAAACCCAAAGCGTCATGGCTCTTTCCAACACAAGAGGGTTCCTGGCTCATTCACTGCAGAGAAGCCCCCAGGAAGATGTTGCCCTTTCTCCTAGACCCTTCACTCTGAACACAACAACAATGCAGACTCGTATATTCACTGCAAGGGGTTTTGGGATCTCTGGAGTTGTATTTTCACCATTTGGGGGCCACCAGAAATTTTCTAGGCAACGAGAGCATCCACATAAGACTTATTGGCTCTTCTGTGAGTCATTCATCAGACAATCTCTGGCACCTCAAAAAGTCCCACTCTCTTCAGAGGTGCCAGCCCTGAAAATGGGTGTGAACCCAATAATTGTATTTGAAGGGGGGGCAGCTTTGTATGTCTGGGAGTGGGAGGACAATAGAAAAAGTGGTTTGAGCTAACATAAAATGAATTGTGGATCCAAGGAAATGATAGGTGTCACTCAGGTTTGTCTCTGTTGGAGCACAGGGTGGGTGCCAGCACTGGCATCATGTTGTGGTCACGGTGCACATGTCATGGCTCCCTGTGTCTCTCTATGCGCACTCATCTCTGGAGCCCATTTGGGACTCTGCTCAAGAGGTGTGATGGGCAATGCATGGATGCCAGGATAAGCCTTGGGTCCATTTCCAGTCAAGCTGCTTCATCAAGACTCAATTTGCCACCTTGACAAGTATTTTCTGGGATCAAAAAATAGGTTGGGCACAGGGTTGGGGTGTTGGCTTAGAATGTGGCTTAGGAGGAGACTGTCTTGTCTGTCCTGGAACTCAATGAAAGTGAATCAATGAGCAGACAATAACTCGTGTTTCCTGATGGATCTGATCACCCCGCTACAACTCACTCTGCAGGAGGAAAGCCATCTTTCTCGTGTCCCATCTTTAGTAATTCGGGGGGGATAAATGGCTTCACTGACAACCCACTACAATGAAACTAAAACCCTTGTCAGCAAGTCTTCCATCTTCCAAGAATCAGGAAGAGCTTGTCTGCAGCGTGGTGGTTTCTCTTGCAGTCTGGAGGTGGTCCATGTGCTTTGTCATCTGTGCTTCCCACCAGAAGCCGGGCTCCCTTTGAATCAGAAGCCCTGGAGATTTCATAAAGAGCAGACACCTGCAAACAAATAAGTTAGGATCTCTGGTCCATGTAACGCCACAATGCCTGGAGTTCCACAACCCAGCACACACCAGTATTTTATCCTTGTTGGCCGCAGAGCAGCAGTAGCAAGATGGAAGCAATCTCATGTCATCCTTGGCTGAGCCCCTTTGAACTGTCACCCTAGATATGCCTTTGATCTGAACTGCTCAGCAGGGAACCTCGTGGCACTCTACAAGCCTCTTAGATGGAGTTCCTATGTTTACCAACAGATATTGTGGACACTAAATTTGTTGAAACAGGACCACAGACTGAGGAATAATCCACAGAATCATAATAATCCTGGGAACACTAGCTCAGAGGAAAGTTGAGCCAGGGGTGGGATATTTGTGAAGACTGGATCCCACAGCCACATTTACATGAGAACACCATGTGAACATATATTCTGTTTCATATACCGAGGCAAAAATTCAGGGGCAAACTGGATGGTCAGCAGTTATTAGTGCAGATCTGAGTTAGAAGGAGCAGAGGAAACTTGCCTCCCTGGGTTTGATCCCCAGCATTCCATATGGTCCCATGAACACCACTAGAAGTGTTTCTATCTTTGGGTTGTCACACTCAGCGGCACTCAGAGGTTCCTCCTGGCTCTGTGCTCAGAAATCACTCCTAGTAGGATTGGGGACTGTTGTGTATGTAAATATTTTAGGGGATTATTATGTTACTGACCCTACCCTGATTGGTGATTGTGCCCTACCCTAGGGTGTGACCTGGCATTCTGCCTCCACCCTAGGGTGGTACCTGATTCTGCTTCCACCATTGGGTGGTATCTAATCCCACCATTGGGTGGTACCTGATTCTGGGGGATAAAAAAAAAAGGGTCTGTGGAAGGCAAGAGTCTTTTTGCTGGAACTAAGGCTGAGACCTTGGACTTCAGTCTTGTCCACCAAATTAAGCCAATATTTCCACAAGCCTGACTGTCTGCAAGCTGTTTACCCGCCGTTTCACCTCAGAACCGTCTGCTGGATGGGGTGGCAGACGCATGCTCCGAGCTGGAGGCGAAAGACCTCATCCTCCATCCCTCCATCAGTCAACCTCTTCAGGGGCTGAATTGCAACAGGGGACCATATGAAATGCCAGGAATCGAACCAGGGTCTGTCCTGTGTTGGCCACATGCAAGGCAAAAGACCTACCTCTGTGCTATCTCTCTGGCTCCTTAGGAGTGATTCTTGAGTGTAGAGCCAGGAGTAATCTCTGAATGTAGTTAGGTGTGACTCAAAACAAACAAAAATAAAACAGGAAAAAGGAACATAAATGCCAAAAGCAACTGTTTTCAAAGATAAACATCATAAATTGTTATAATTGCCTGTTCAAGCAGGGAAGAAGAATACATATATATATTTGCTTATTGAAGGAAATTTCTTTTTTTAATAATGATTTTTATTTTGACCAAAATAGATTACATATCTTTCACAGAATATTTAAGTACATATTGACATTGGATTAGGGGAATTCCCACCACCAAAGCTGTCCTCCCTCTACCCTTGTTCCTAGCATGCTTCCCATATTCCTCTTTCTTTTCTAGATACCTTAAGAGAGTAAAACAACTTGTTCATGTACATTATCTTCTAACTCTCTAAAGTTAAGTTTCAATATTTATTTTTTTAATATTTTTATTTAAACAGATTTATTACATAAATGATTGTGTTTGGGTTTCAGTCATGTAAAGAACACCCCCCATCACCAGTGCAACATTCCCATCACCAATGTCCCAAATCTCCTTCCTCCCTACCCAACCCCCGCCTGTACTCTAGACAGGCTTTCTATTTCCCTCGTACATTCCCATTATTAGGATAGTTCAAAACGTAGTTATTTCTCTAACTAAACTCATGAAGGAAATTTTTTCTAGGGAATAACTGAGAAGGGGAAAACATTGATGGTCGGAAGGAGAAATGTGGAAGTTTGAGGACAAACTTTTTGAGGGTGAAGTGGTCTGAGCGGAAAATGCAGGAGTTTGAGGACAAGAGGAAATTCCTGACATCTTTGTACTGTTTGACATGGCTTTTGTTATTGCATATTGACCAAAGGATGGGGTGACATCGCCAAGAGCTTCTATATCCTATTTGCCTTCTGAGAGGTATTTATACATGGCAGAGGGCAGGTGGGCTAAGATGTGTCTGATAGTCTCTAGATATGCCTAGTCCAGGCACAGGGAGACCTGAGATTTGTCTGACAGTCCCATCATACATTCTAGGGTACAAGGAAGCTAATCTACTGGTATAATTGCCTGCTGACCTATCCATCCACACTCACTGTGTCTCGGGCCAGTAGCTTCATAGTCTCAACAGGGCTCCCTGTGCTACTGTATACAGTCTATGGACTCTCCATCCACCAGTCCTGTTGTGGAGAAGAACAATATGGCGCTCTCAGATATCTCAATGACCTGAGTATCCTTTTCCCACAGGCTTGGGATGCATCTGTGACTCTCAGTTCTGACAGAATCCAGGCCTGCTACCAGCTGCAGTCTTTACATCCACCAAACAGCAATGGACATTGGACCTAGCTGGGATGTCTTGGGAAGAGCTTCCTCCAGTTTCTCCATCAAGAACCCATCATGGACTTGACTCACTCAGCAAACACCACCAAGAGAACTCTATAGTTCATTTCAGAGACAATAATTGCCCAATAACATTTAGCTGGATGCCCACGGGCCAGAGAGATAGTCCAGTGGGTAGAACCAGGTCCTTTCTTTCTGATGCACTGGAAGCTACTTTGGCCCCTTCTTGGCGCTCCAAACAAAAAGGGTCTTTTCTGACCAAAGGGCACACAAGTGCTGATTTCAGTTCCCTTCTGGTGCCAGTGCCTGTTCTCTACCTTTGGAGCCCAAGGAGGAGTGCAGGTGTGAATAGGTCCCCAGGATTAGCCCCATTCTGGTGATAAGACTACAGCGAGAGACCCCTGGCCCTGGCCTCCTTTTCTCTCTCTCTCTCTCTCTCTCTCTCTCTCTCTCTCTCTCTCTCTCTCTCTCTCTCTCTCTCTCTCTCTCTCTCTCTCTCTCTCTCATATTGCATTGGTTGACTGGTGGTATTCTGTTTATGATTGAAACCCAACTACAAACATGCTTGTAATCATGGTGCTTAAGTAAAGATTTATTTTAAAAAAAGAGAAAAGAAAAGAAGACTTTACCTTTGGGCCACCCAAGCAGAGAGCAGGGTCCAGCAATCTCTTCTGGGAGTGCTGTGCCCTACCACTTGTTGATGTTCAATCCAAAATTGGGCTTCTCGGGCCCGGAGAGATAGCACAGTGGTGTTTGCCTTGCAAGCCGCCGATTCAGGACCAAAGGTGGTTGCTTCGAATCCCGGTGTCCCATATGGTCCCCCTTGCCTGCCAGGAGCTCTCTCCGAGCAGACATCTAGAAGTAACCCTAGAGCATCGCCGGGTGTGGCCCCCAAACCAAAATTGGGCTTCTCGGGCCCCATTGTTGGCAGTGTGGGGGTCTCTTGAGCTGCACATGCATTGTAGGGATGAAACTGAACCAGATGCCTGCCAGATATGTGCCCTCACCCCTGTACCAACTCCAGCCCCAGCTGTTTGCTCTTTTCTCCAATTCTTTCTCCCTTGTTACATGACCATGTGATTTCCTGCCAATCTGCATAAATTCACACCACACACTAAAATGAGTATATATATATATATGCCATGAAGTGCTGGCCATGGCAGAAACCCTTTCTTTCCACCACTGGGCAGGGGTTTATTGAACCAACTTTCTGTTTGTCATTGGAATCATGATAGCTGAAGTTTGAGTGCATTTTGTTTGTGCTGGCACAGTCTGACTCTGCATGCATGGTGGCTGGATAAGAGTGCAGGGAGGAATGATAAGAGTGGAATTGAGTTTATGTCTCACCATTTGCCTTTGCCATGCTGTCCTGGCATGTCTCTGATAGCCTGAGTTAAACAGATTTGAGATTCTCTGATATGGCCCCCAAATAAGGACTTTCTGCTTATGCTCTCTGTCTGAAGCTCCCAAGAGGATAAATCTCAGAAGTGCCATTTCTAAACTGCGGATGTTTGCTATATTTTTAGAGTATTTTTGAACATATCCAGCTGAATTCTTCCAGCCAGGATATCTCACACTAAAATATTCCAGAAAGAATATGCAGTGGCGAGAGGTGATTGAAACATAAAAGAAACTGCTCTTAGTTTCATTTCATCAGACACTTGGTGAAACACAGTCATAGCTTTGAACCTTCTTGGAAGCCACCCAGAGGCTCCTGTCAGGTTAGCAGAGGGATGGTGCTCTGGTGAGGTAGTCTGTGGTCTGTGGAAAGAGTTCCCATTCCACTGGGCCATACCAGTAGCACACAGGATATTGTTTCTAGAGTGCAGCTTGCGCCAAAGATTGTGCTATGCTATTTTGCACTTCTTTCTCCTCTGTTCATCCCATAGACTCTTTCCATGTCTATGAGGTCAAAGCAACAGGCATCATGGGAATGAAGGCTCTCTGAGAAGAGTTCAAGTCTTTGGAATGTAGATCCACAAGTAAGATGTGTAGTTCCCAAATAGACAGAAGATGCTAACTATAAGTAGCCAATAACAGTTACAACATTTCAAGGAAGATATATCTTTTTTACCTAGAAGTTTTCCTTTTCTTTTTTCTTCCTATTTTCCTTTGTTTGATCCTTTTTGTTTTGTTTTGTTTTTTGACCTTTATTTAAACACCTTAATTACAAACATGATTGTGGTTGGGTTTCAGTCATGTAAAGAACAGCCCCCTTCACCAATGCAACATTCCCATCACCAATGTCCTAAATCTCCCTCCTCCCCACACCACTCTGTTTTATTTTGAGGTCACACCTGGTGATATTCAGGGCTTACTCTTGGTCTGAACCCAGGGATCCCTCTAAGGGAACTGGGGAGAAACCACATGGGGTATCTGGAATCAAACCCAAGTTGGCTGAATGCAAGGTAAGCTCCCTACCAGCTATACTACTGCTCTGACACCTTTCTTCCTATCTGTGATAAAAATGAGTATCTTTGCTAGTTGCAGTTTCATTAAAGTTGAGATGTTCTCATCTGGCATGTTCATGAAGTTTTGGTCCAGCCTTCAAAGAAGCGCCTCCATCTCCTCTCTATACCCCATGCCCATATTCTATCAGAGTCTCCTGCAGGGGAGAAGAACAGTGCTGGGGCTCTGCAATCTTCTGTAGGCTTATACAAGCACTGTTATGAGGGCCAATATTAAAGGATCATTATTCGAGGGACAGTGAAAATGCTTGGACAGATCTCCTATAGGACAGAATTCATTGCTCTGGCTCTTCAGGTTATTGTTTGTTCTTCTGGAGACCCAAGCTCCTGGCTCCCTTGGTTTTCAGCATGTTAGTGGTGATGAGGAAGAGATTCCAGGTCAGGGAAGACCATCTGCTAATGGCAGCTCTACCCATTATCTCTTCCCTTGTCCCAGCCACAACTATTTATGAGAGTCATAAATAGTTTGGTTGGGTTTTTTTGGTGACTCAGTTATTTTATCAAGAGACAAATTCTGGGAGACACAACATGGTTGTAAAGCATTTGCCTTGCATGCAGAAGGTCAGTGGTTCAAATCCCAGCATCCCATATGGTCCCCAGAGCTTGCCAGGAGCGATTTCTGAGCATAGAGCCAGGAGTAACCCAGAGTACTCACTGCCAGGTATGACCCAAAAACCAAAAACCAAAACCAAAAAATAAAAAATAGATAAATTCCAAGGTTCAGTGTGCAGGTGGCCCCTTATTTTGTGGCCTTCCTGACATAATCAGGGTCATCACCTTCTTTCAAGGTGGCTTCCTCACCCACTGAACTTTATCTGTGAGTGTGAACTGAGAGCTGAGTCCATGAATTTCTCTCTGTGCTGAAGAATGTTAGACCCCTTTGGCCTATAAAGGCCCTAAGACTTGCTATAAGAACCATTGTGTCATTTGCAGGAGAATGCTGCAAATGACACAAACTAAGGAGAAAATAAAGTCATGTGGTATTTGGAGATGTATTTGTGCAGTTAAATTAGAGAGATACAGAGACAGAGAGAGACAGATAGGGACAAATAACACCTTATTTTCCCTTTTAGGGAGAGATTTGGATTCTGAGAAATGCCCTTTACAAAAAAAAAAAAAAAAACAGCAACTCTACAACCCATGCAAATCCACTTTGTGGTTCAAAAACAGAATTTTTTCCTGGACACAAATGCAGCTTCAGGACTTTTCCCTCTGGGCACAGGATTATGGATTGTGGTGTGTGCAAACCAGTGGGAACAGAATGTCACCTCTATGAACCTTTCTTTTATGGTGCACAATCATCCGTCTTCAGCATTGTGCCTTCACTCTGTGCTTTTTCAAAAGCGGGGGTGAGGAGGGCTGGACATGACTTTAGAGTTCCTTTCTTATCCCAAAATCTGAAAACTTGTCCTATATATATATTATCAAAAAGAAAAGGAATGTATACACCAATAAAGGCAAGTGTTAGAGGAAGAATGGGATCAGCATTCTCTGATCCTCATCTGAGCCCTTCTTCTTCTCAGTGTCTACTCCAGCCTTCGCCAGTAGTCACCATTGTTGTGCTTCAGAACAATTCAGGGGGAAAGAAAGGAATATTGTAGTTTGTGTCTTGTACCATGCTTTGAGCAGGCATCCCACAGAACGGGAGAGCAGAGCCAACTCCTTTCCAACAGAGAGTTCCCATTGGCTTGTCTTCTTTATGTTCTTTATGTTAAAGCCCTATTTTGACTAGTGTCCATTCTTTGAGCAAAGAGGCTATGTTTGTTCAGAGACACACTCATGTCTCTCGCAGAGATTACAGAGACATCATAGTGGCCCGTCCACCTTGATGTCCTCCTTTGTAAAAATTTAAAATCAGACACACACGAAAGCACCTGGCAGGAGCTAGAGGGTACAACCTGTACTTTTTGATGTTTGCAAAGATATAACCAGTAGGAAGCTCTGGTTGTTGAAGTAGATGGGCACAGGCTGTGTTTCTGATCAGACACTGATCAAATTTTCAAGTGGAATTAAAGAGAAGGACAGGAAATGGCCCTTTGTCTTTAGTCTCCCCCTCCTAGTCTAGCAATCCACAGGACCAGAGGAAGAGAGAAAAGAAGAAATAGCAGAGACTGTGCCTATTGCTTCAGACTGTGTAGAAGAAACAGGTAGTGAGCTTTTGATCATTATTTGCTTTTTCTCTTGTGATGAGAGAATGTCCCAAAGACTTCTAGCATTTCAAAACGAACTAGGACCCTTAGCTCATTTCCTCAATGAAGAGTTTTATACAAATGTAGAATATTCCACCAAGAGCTGGAGCCAGTAGTTTAGAGTGCAGGTAAGAAATGATGAGGGAAGATGTTGACCATAGATGATGTTTGGGGTGTCGGAGGTCTCTGAATAAAAGTTTGAGCGAGTTTGTTCAACTCTAAGATGAGGGTGGTATCTTGAAGGCATCTTCCTAGCTATAAAATGCTACAGTGTTGGGTCAGAGAGATGCTCAGTGGTTTGAGCACTGGCTTCGTAGGAGACTCAGGTTCCATTCCTGGCCACATAGGTCTCCTGGTTCTTGCTACAAGCAGCTCTTGAGCGCAGAGATCAGAAATAGTCTCCATTGAATATGGCACCTGAAAATATAAAAAAGCAAAGCCCAAAAGTGATTAAAGAATCATTTCTAGGCCAGCCCTGTTTTTCAGGAAGCAAGTAGCCCCAGTGGGACTTTTATGCCCTTTGAGGGGTGTCCAAATCCCAACTTAAACTTGATGAAAGATCTTTATTCTTTCCCTGAGTAGCAGCTGGTATTCTTCGCTTCGTATTTCCACCAGGCCATCCATTTCTCCTTGTGTTCTTTGCTGTCCGAGGTGTTGGGAGCCCAGGCAAGGCAATGACACTGTGCTCTGTCCAACAACATAGACATGAGTGTCCATACAGAACATAGACTTACTGGCACAGATCCAGAAACTGTACATTGCTCCATAATTGTGCACGATTGCATACATGATGGCCTCAATGATGTTTCTCAGCGTTTGTGATGAATGGTGCTGTACCTGACATGGAAGAAATAGGTGAGAGATAGGGCTCCAGAGATCGAGTTAGCCCCACAAAACTGAGTAAGGAGTGAAGTGGCCGCCTTGCCTGGAGCAGGGACAGGCTGAGTGACTGGCGGTGTAAGGAGGAAAAATTATGCACATTGAAAACATAAATGAAATGCGATGTAACTGGAGCAAGCTGAGCAAGGCCAGGTAGCAGATAATTGGAGGTGACCCCCAGCATGGCTGGTTTTGGCAAAAGGAGTGTGAAGATTTTATTTTATTCAAAGGACTTAGAGAAAGCAGATGTGTATTCTCTACACCTCATTGAATTCTAACCAACTTGTTTCTCCTCTGATCCGCTTAACAATCTATCCTCAGAGCTTCAGTTAGAGCAGGAGTCAAGATCTTCTTGCACATACATGGGAGAATATTTCATTGTGGGACATGCCTTGTTCTAATTCTTTACTCCCTATAGATGGGACCTTTCATCATAGTATGAACAATTCACACACACTATTTTTCATACCCACCAGAACACAGCAGCCCATCCATTCTAGCAAGAAACACTTTCCATCAGTGCACACTGCCAGGACATGCGCAGACCTGGACTGTTGATCCTTAAACTTACTTCCTCAAACATTATGATACACTCCTCTTTCGCCAGCCAAAGCACCCACATTGGCTGTTTTCTGAGCTCATTTTGATTCTCACTTGAACTTCTTGTAATGATCAGAATTACTGTCATGCTTACGTGATTGAATTAGATGATACAACTTATCAAGTTCTTTTTTTGAATGGAAGCCAAATTTCAGCATCTTCAGTATGCTCTTAGAAAATAGCTAGAGAAATTCAAACAGAACTTTTCAAACCCTAACATATGGTGTGTAGATCATATTTAAGGTGATTTGATTACATTCATCATCCCCTCTTCAGTGAAAGAGAAGATGGGACAAATATGTATAATCAGCAAATTTTCTCCCTAAGACCAATGGTTCTATTACCCACAAATACAATTTGCTGCAAAATTATACATGGAAAAATTTTAAAGAAGGTGTTCAGAAGAGAAACTCTACTGTAGTCGTCTCTGAGGGAGAAAATGTTGGCTTGAAACCCAATTTTCTTATAAAATAACAGCAAAACAACTGGCATTTCTAATAAGCAAAGTCACCAAGTTGCCACAAGCCATATTTTGGTTCATGAATACCAATTTAGGATATGTTTTCTACTGCAGGGAATGTTTATAGAACAGAAGGGATGGTGTTTTAAGCAATTTAGTGCATAAGGAGAGATTTTATTTGTGCAAAGGAAGCTACAGACTTTGACAAAAGCAGGCATTAAAATACATAAAATTATCTTAGTGACTGTGGAGAATTGTATTTATTAGATCATTTCTTTCTCTCTTTCTAGTTGATATTCAAGGTATCTTTTACTAAAACTCTGGGTAATGCTGAAAACTCCAGGCTCAGTCCTTACTCGAATCATATTGCATGTGGCAGCAGTATTTGTTTAAAAGGGATATTTTTATGTCATCAGGTCACTCCTTAGTTTCTCCCATCTGGTAGGTCACAAGTCAGAGAATCATAAGTCACATAATATGCAACTCAAAGGAGCTTGATAGTTTTAACATTATTAAACAGAAGCCAGGCAGCTTTGCTGTGAGGTCGTGTATTCATTGAGGAGCCTGCTAGAGTATGACATTTCTTCTCCACTTTCCTTAGGATTCAGCCCAATTCAACTCAATATCTTAGTTCTGGTCAACCTTATTGGATTGGCCTTTGCTTCCTCTTTTCCCTCAAAGAGTTTGTGGGACAAATACAACTTCTGAAGATGGACCCTAAATAATAATGCTGATCCCTATGTTAATTGTTGTGTGGTGGCTTTATCCTGGATGGCCATCATTGAGTACTCTGGGTTGAAATGGGACCCAGAAAAATTTACAGACAGTCTAAAAGTCGTTGAACAGGTAGATAGATCCTGGGTCCGAAAGGGCTACTCAGCCTTATAAATCACTATTTCTGTCCAGGTTGGCTGGCCTAAGACCTGCCCAGAATGCTCAGTTGCATGGTACTCTGGTTTCCTGAGAGCTGGAACTTGTGCAGACTTTATTGGATTTTAAATAGACGAATGATAGTGTAGCTATTTGTATTTCCCTTTCTGACTTTCCCGTTCTCTGAGTTTCCATGATTTTAGGAGTCAGAAATCAGACATCTGGGTTCCAGAGCCCAAACAACTGCCATTTCTACAAAAAGACCATTTTTTTCTTTTATTTTTTTTACATTTTATCAAATTACTTCTACCTCCTTCACCTGATACTTCTGGTACTTTCTACAGCCCAGATTTATTCCATGTTATGTAAGCATAAAATGCGGCTTTATATAGCTTGGGCATAGGAGATGTCACTAGAGATGTGTCCTGGCCCATTGTATAACCCTGCTAAACCTCAGACTACTGGGTTCCCAAACAGAAATAAGACACACAGAGCATGTATGAATAAAGTGAGATAAAGAAGAGGTGACTTAAACCACTGCAGTCATTGTCTGGTTATTGTCCAACGAGTTTTTGGCCAATGCAATTGAGATTTATGTTCATGTAAAAAAATCATTTTGAGAAACTCAGAATAAGATTGGCTTGTATTGGAGTTTGTTTCAGTATTCATTAATTTATGCCAGTCTACTGAATGTCCAGGGAATTCTGACTCAGTTAGCACCCAGATGACCCACCCTATTCCCAGATAGTATCCCAAGGAGGAAATTTTTCTGCCCTCCTCTCTCTATCCTCAACAGGACAGGGAGTGAGACGTTAGTGACCATTGGCATTCTCTCCTTCAGTACAGACACAATTTCTTCCTCCTTTGGCCCAGCCTCCCTTCCACTTTCACCAAGAACAAACCCATCAGTGCCCAGGACACAAACCATTCTCCTTGAAAGGCGGTTAAATCCTTCCAAACTCTCTAAACTGCCTCCTTCCTAATGGCTTCTAATTTGAGAACCAATACCAATCATTCTTTTGTCTCCTGTGATTGAAAGCTAAAAAATCCTTTAAGCCCATCTGCAAAGCAACCAATTCAATTAAATTTCGAGTTTAGTGCCCATGAAGTATAATTGAAAGAAGACAAGAGAATTTTGCCATAAGAACTGATGGCAACGCTGGAAGCTACAGACCTCTATAGACTGCTTCTCCCAGATGCCTGTTCCCTCTGAGCAACGTGGTCTTAGCCAATTTGCTACCAGACTGAGCAGGCTGATCAGTATTGCTTGCAGAGGAACATGTCTCTGTGCATAAATGACTCTTCAGGCGAGTTCTTGGGCATCCTTTATGCTCCTGATTGGAGAGGTGCTGGGTGTGGAATTATAGGAAAATATCTTAACAATATATTTATGAATATTTGAGAAGTGATTTCAGCAGAACTAGCCTTTTTAATTTTTTTGTGTGTCTGGGTCACACCCAGTGGCACTAGGTTACTCCTGACAGGCTCAGGGAACCATATGGAATGTTGGGGATCAAACCTGGGTCAGATACATGAAAAGCAAACATCCTACCCTCTGTGATATCACTCTGGCTCCATGCGTTTTGATTTCTAGAGCATACTATGACACAGCCCTGAGCATTCGTTAGTGTAACCCCAATACCTGGGTATTCCTAAGTAGCTCAGTGTAACTCCACCCTGGATTTAGGTGTAGCTACCTGAGGCCCACCCATTTCTGGGAGGGGTCTTGGGAACCAGATATTACGTGTAACCTTACCTGCAAGACCCCGCCCATTCCTGGGAGGGGTCTTGGAAAAGGTAGATTAGCCTTTGAGCCAGGGGATTAGGGCTTCTGCCCTGCTGGGCTCTCTGGCTTTTGGGTCTTTGCCTCTTTTAGTCTTTGACCAGCATGGAGGTCAAAGGAAGATGGCTGGAAGGAGTTAAGATGCAGGGCTAGATAAGAATAGCTGAATGCTTGAAAGGTTATGATAGAGACCACACATGTGGTAGATAGGGTATGAATAAAGTTGATGCTTCCTGATGCCTGTCTCTGGATGAGTCTGATTCCGCCGTTCACCTAAACCCGGGACCCACCAGCTGAATGGGGATTGTGGAGCCACGTGGCCTGGGATGGCAGAGAAAGTCCTCCATCCATCACCATCCAGCTCCATCTTTAATTATTTAACACAACAGCTCAGGTATTTGCTTCTTAGGTTACCATCACAATTACATACTAGCAGTTCAACCTCTAGAGCCCTACAAGGCTTTGTAAATTAGTTAGATTTTTGGATTTGAAGGAGTTTTGAAGGTAATGATGCCCAGCTCTTGGCTATGTAGGAACCCACCTGATGGCACCACGCCATACTGGAAGATCTAAACTAGGATGAACCCAGAAGAACCCTCTGGTTTGACGGTTATCATTGATTAAAGTGCAGGATTGCTTCTCATTCAACCTCAGATCTTTTGATCTTGCCCCCCCCCCAACCCCGGCCTGTGCCTTGCATCATCTTGCCTAACCCTTGTATTGGCTTCCACCACAAACTCAGCACCTGCCTTGAGTGCCTTCTACTTCAGTTCACCATTCCTAAGTGCAACCACCTGCCAACCCCCTTCTTCAAAGGAACAAACAGATCTAATGATGCCATGTTTTCTCTGTATCCTCTCAGGATGCCCAGCCACATCAATATATATTTTTATCACTCTGGGGACCTCGTGTTTCCCCTTCCAAATTTCACATATCACAAGTTATTCCTAGATTTGGTAGATACATTCTGCAGTGGCACATTTTAGAAATTGAGCTTCAGCCATTGTACTGGCCAACATCATGATGAGGTCCTCCACCCCTGAGGGAGACTCACCCCTTCCATACAAATGATTCATCTTGTCATTGTTACTTTCCATCTCCTCTTCCCTCCCCATGCAGGCCAAGTTCCCTGCTGAATTTTTTTGTCACCCTAGAAACTTTCAGTGCTAAGTAGAGTTGATTATAGCATCATGGATGTAGGGTTTTCTTTGTGTGTGTGTGTGTGTGTGTGTGTGTGTGTGTGTCCTTTGTTTTGTTTTGTTTTGTTTCAGGACCATGGTTATTGTGTGGTTGGTGTCTTATTTGCTGTGGTGCTTTTCAAGTATTTTGTTTGAATTTTTTTGTATTGTTGTTAAGTTTCTTCCATTTTCCCTTTCTTCTCTTAAACTGATATTTATAGCCTCTAGAAGGACTCCTCCCAATTTTTGTTTGTTTGATTTTTGCCCCATTTTATTTTATATTTTATTTTTATTTTCTTCAAATAGAACCACATAATTTGAACCATCTTATCTCACCTCACAAATTGAGGGGGGAAATAATGGAGGGTACCAAGACCAGATAGTCATATGAATATTAAGTAGAAATAAAAAAATGATCATACTTAAACACCAAATCCAAAGCAAACTACAACAGAATCGATACCCAATCTACAACAAGCTAGACACAGAAGGGACCACTTATATTAGTAGCCTGGGGGGCAAAGGAGGGACGATATGGAATGCATGCTGGGAGCAGGGGTGGAGGGAGGACAACATTGGTGGTGGGAATGCCCCTTATTCAATGTCACTATGTACCTAAAAAATTATTGTGAAAGATTTGTAATCCACTTTGGTCCAAATAAAAATTTAAAAAAAGTGAAAGTATTCAAATCACAACCCCGAAACTCTCTGGAGCAAGACAACTGTAAAGAAATCTTTCTTTTCACTCCACATGTATTTGTGAGCGTTCACAAGAACACTAATCTCAGTAGTGTTGATGGTATGTAAGGGGCATACGATGTCAAATACTGCCAAGTAAGCTTCTTTCGACACATTGATGAAGGTGTAAAGATCTTGTGGCAGCACAAGAAAAAAAAATCCCAATTAAAACTGAGCTGCCATCACACTTGGAGGAGAAGTTATAGGCACAAGCATTTTTTCATTGCCTCTCACAGCTGGAGTGAGTGGGCGAGTTTGCCACATTCTTCTCTGGATCCAGAGTCTTTGTGTGGTCTCAGAGCCCATCGAAACCTTTCCAAACCTTCATTTTTGGCTGTCCAAAGAAAAAATTGGCCTTTTTACCAGGTTCAAACATCAGTATTCTGTAGATTACTCTTATATGGCCTAGAAATGTGTATTTCACTGCTTGAAATGTGAGAGCTGGGGAAGGTAACTGGACAGGGTCATGTGAAACTTATGTCCCTTGAGTAGTCCCTATTCTGCTTAAAGCAGCCCTTTCTCAGGGGTGACCCTAACTTCCAGTTATGCCTTTTCTGTTTGTTCTCAGGATAAGTAAAAACTGGGGTTTGGGCTCCCCTAGGCAGCTGCTTCCCCTAAGACCAGTTGTTAAGTACTGGAGGTTCCCAGGGTTGAGAATGAACACTCATTCATTGTGCAAATTCTGAACCTGAAGATGGGCCCCGCACCTTAAGAATGACTCCCCAGATTTCCTACAGTTAAATAAGTAGAATTGAGAGTTCCCAGCTCTGTTTATAGATGCTACGGAGGTTGCCCAAAAGCATTAGAAAACTTATAATTCCTCACCGAACAGCGCTTCCCTGAAAGATTTTTGGGAGGGCCTGAACACCATGGTTTGGGTTTGAACTTATGCTTCTGCAGACTCTTCTCCCCTCCCTGGTTTAATGCTGACCACACCCTCTGCCAATGACTTCACAGCAGCCTCTGTTTCCTTGCCAGGACGCTTCCTCCTCCTTCTCCTCCATTTTTAATGTTTTAATAAGTAATATTTTTATTTAAGTACCATGCTTACAAACATGTTGGTAGTCAGGTTTCAGTCATAAAAAGAACACCCCCCCCACTTCACCAGTGCAACCTTCCCACCACCAATGCCCCCCCTTATTCCTCCCCTACCCCTTGCCTGTATTCAAGACAGACATTCTGCTCCTCTCTATCTCTCCTCTTCCTCTTTGTCTGTCCTCCTTGTTCATTAGTATCTCTGTACTCATTCTTACAAAGATCCTGTAACTGCATTTGAGCCATTTCTGGATTCTGCAAGATAAATTTCTCAGTTCAATTTTCTTATCCAACCCCATCTGCAGAGACCCTGGTCTCCATAAGGTGATATGGGGCTTTGCAAGCATTCAAATGATGCCTTGGGGCAATTATTCAGCCTCTGCAGCTAACCTCAATGTTCCTACTGCAGAAGGCAAGTGTCCTTGCTGTCTTGATTCGTGTTCCTAAACTCATCATGATGTTACAGTGGGTTGGTCTTCGAGGACATCATTCTTTATTATGCTTCAGTGCTCCAAGAGTTTCAAAGCACCTTTTTATTAGAAGAATGACTTTTTTAAAGAACTATTTAGAGGTGCTGGAGAGATATTACAAGTAAGGCGTTTGACTTGCATATGGCTGACTTGAGATCTCAATCTTTGTAGCTCATAAAGTTCATTAAGCACGCCCAGAAGGGATTCCTGAGTATAGAGCCAGGAATAAGTTTGAGCATCACCAGGTGTGGCCTAAAAGCCAAAGACACACACACACACACACACACACACACACACACACTATTTAAGAGAAAAACAACTCCAAATTTTGGGGTCTTTTTAAACACACATTAGAGGACTGAAATATAAATATAAGTAAAATGAGGGTTTTCTTATATTTGGGTGCAGGTTCCCTGCATGCTGAATACTATCTGCTGAGGTGTGCTGAGCAGAACACTTAGTGCAGAGGAGGCATCCTTTAGCTCAGACTGTAGGGCAGTTTTAAGGAAAAAAAATAGGATGATTGTAAAATAAACCCCACATTGTAAAATCACCCCCAACCACCATATTTCTAACCCCAAGTAGATGGATCTGATGCAGGTAGGGTAGATGCATAGAATTAATAAACCAAGCCAGTCAGGAAAGAATCATGGAGTCAGTTTGCTTCTTGCCGTGTGGTATCTCTGCCTGAGCCCACTATAAAGCCAAACTGCTTTCTTTATTCTCCCAGAACAAAATTCACCAGGGAATAGCAGAGTATAGTGATCCTCTGGGCTTGTACATATCAAAGGCCTAGGTGAAAAGTAAAAAAAGAAATTTGGGAAACTCCTTTGTTCTGGGTTAATAGCTGGATGTCATCTTACAATCCCATCCTTTTTGTTCAAAACAAAACAAAACAAAACAAAAATTTAGAAAGGCTACAAAAGTTGTGTGCTACTGTTCTCCACCACAGGTAGATCAGAACTTATAAAAGTGGTTGTTATTTTGCATAGCCACAGTAAAAGTTGGCTGTAAAAGCATCAAATATTAGATTGTATACATCATTCTGAAAACTATCAGTTTTTCCAATCCTTTTCTTATACATGTCACAAATTTTTTTATAGACTTCACTGAACATAAACTATTAAAACATTTCTGAAGATACATTTAATTTGAAAATTCTTAAACATTCTTTTTTGGGGGGTTGGGCCACACCCAGTGATGCTCAGGGGTTATTCCTGACTATGTGCTCAGAAATTGCTCCTGGCTTGAAGGACCATTTGAGATGCCAGGGGATTGAACTGCGGTCTGTCCTAGGTTAGCGCATGCAAAAAAACACCCGACCACTTGCACCACTGCTCCAATTCCTGAAAATCATTAAACATTCTTACACTGAGGACTGTATTACAACTCAATAGCATGCAAGTTCCTTTACCATCAACATCTTTGTACAAAGATGCTAGAACATTTTGCGAACATAATTAAGAATACATTTCTAAATAATATACACAATCAAACATCACAGTAATCAGAAAACATTTACTAGAATAGCTCAGAACTATTAAAAATCTAACATGCATTTTCCTGGAAATGTTCAAACTAATACTAAACTGGTAGAGTTGGATGAAAAATGTTCTGTTGTAGTAGGACATAGAACAAACAAGTAGTTAGCTATTAAGATCTATGCAGGTAAAACACACAGTGTAACCAGCAATATAATGAACAATACAAATAGGCTCAAGAGATTTACCCTAGCAAATTGCAGGAGATTCTGAAAGCAACTTCTCATCAGTTGGGCTTTTATTGAGCATGCCTCCTCCATCTTCTCCTTCTGTAGTAGGTTACTATGGTTTTCTGGGACAGAAAGGCCTTTGGTTCCTGGGCTAGAATCTTAGTGAAGAGACTGTTTCATTTCCCTGCTGTTGGTCCTCCTCCATTGGAGCTTTCTCTTTGACTTCTACCCCATCAGTGAATTCGATAAGCTGCTGCAAGTTGGGAGCCAAGATCCTCTCACAAAGTACCTTTGGTAGAAAATAGGTAGAGGACCTTGGCCTCTGGAACACTGCTCAGAGTCCTGTCATCAGCTCTGCCTGCTTCTGTCCCACCTGAGGGGGCCTCTGCCATGTTCAGAACTAGGGCCATGTGCATCACCAATGAAGTAATGGGCACTGTATACTCAGTCCATCTGAAGGAGGTCATGATGGTGATTAGCCACCAGAGGGTCAAATCACTCAACATCATTGGGGTCTTCTTAGGTCCTTGGGTCGCTCTTCGAGTGCCAGTTGTAAAATAAATCCCCTGTTGTGAAGTCACCCCTGGGAACATCTCACCAGTCATAGAGGAAGTCTCAGTTCCAAGTATCAGGTGAAATGGCAGCTTCAAGACACAAACAAAGTTATTGGGAAGATGTGGATTTAGAAGCCAATGCCAACATAGAAAATAAACCACACACGGTTAAGGAAATAAAACACTTTCCCCTGAACGAGCTCTAAGACCAGCAAGAGAAAGTGTAGTAGTGGAAAACCAAAACTGCAAACGATTTCTCCCTGAGACCCTCAGACTTTATTGGGAACCCAAAGACCATACCCTGGGAAGGACTACAGGTGGTCTAAGGCAGCAATCCAAAAGGTGCTTCCATCCAATGAGTAACAAGCACCAACAAAGAAGAAATATCCTGAATAAAATGGAAACCAGTTTATCCAATGAATGATGATCTTCTTTATGGGGAAGGTCACTCCATGCTGGGTTCGAAGACCAGGGTCACTCCCCATGATTCCTGCCACTTGAGCCAAAGAAATCAATGAGAGAGACAAAGACACAATATGACGGGCCATCAGTGCCACCCTATAAGGGAACAGAAACTCTTATGGCCCCTTGTCAGCCATAAGCAGACTTCTGTCACTTGAAGGGTAAAGATGCCTCTTGTGACAGCCACTGGAAGGCAGTTAGCCCTGGGGAGTATATAGATCTTGGGCTGAAGTGCAGGACTAGGGGGCCTGCTCGTTTGCTCCTACTCAATGCTTGTTGCCAAATTGCTGGAGAAAGTTTTTGCCAGAATCCCTGCACCTTTTTGCTGCTTCTGCTACTGTTTGTTTCCCTTTCTCTGGTTGTTTCTCTGGCTAATTTCTTGCCCTTATCCCTTCTCTCTCTCTTTCTCTCTCTCTCACTCACACACTCTCACTCTCCTCTCTCTTCTCTCTCTTCTATCTCTCCTTCTCTCTCTCTCTCTCCACTCTCTCACCTCTCTCCTTTCTCTGTCTCAGCCTAGGGGCTCTATGTAAGGCCCCTGACCTCCCTGCTTTACCTCTTCCCTAATAAACTCTATTTCTAATCCTCAATTGTCACTTTAAGGGTATTATGGGCCTCCAGAGCATGCCCAGGGTGGCAAGTTCAAAGTCAAGTACCAGCACAGGCTTTGCTTGCATCTCCCAACTGCTGTACCACTTCCTCACACCCTAGGGTCTTTGTTCTTACAATGAGTGGCTTGTTTAAGGTTATAGTGATGGATAAAGTCCATTGTTCTGGCATTTTTTTCTCTTGCATCTTAACTCAACGAGTTCCCATCAGATCCTGTGATGGGAGAGTGGTGGCTAGGGCGTATGCGTGTGGGGCATCAAACCTGTCTTTTCACACAGCCCAAGTTCACACAGAGTAGTATCAGAGAGCAAAGTTCACTGTCAAGTAGTCCAAGGGTGTTCTGTTGTCTGCTGTAAATGTTGTTAGAATCCAGAACTGGCTCTACTGCCAGCTCTGGAAAGCCTGGAACCCTGTGCTGAGTCCTCCCATGACGTGTGATGTGGCCCACTGAAGGCCATCACTAAAGCCTGGGACCCTGCTCTCCATCCAGCCAGGACTCCGGGGGCCCACTTGCAATTTCTGAAGGGGTTGGCTTCTTGCTCTTGGACGATCAGAATAGAGAAAGTCACAGCCTGCTGCATTGCACATTATCATAGACATGGTGGAAAGTGGGGAGTGGTAAAAGCATCTTCAGAGTGGTTCTGAGAGGTTACTCATGTGTGTATTGATGGGACTCCTTGGCCCATAGCTTAATGAAGTCATGATTTCAGGTCTGCTTAACTCCAGGTCATTCTGAAAATGTGCGATATGTAATCCAATCTCCTTTTAGTGGCAATTAGTAAGCTATTCTCCCTGACTTCCAGTCCAAGTTCACTCAACAGGAACCTCTGCCTGTTTTCTGTATAGTCCAAGAGACTATCTTGCTTTCATTTGCAAAAATCTGGTGGAGATGCACCACACTCAAGGTTAAAGCAGAGAATTATAATGACGCAGGATTCCTCATCCAGAGGAATATACATCATGAGTGCTCACTTGGAAGTATAGATCACTCAACATCACCCTGTGATAAGAATCTCAAGCTATGGACAGATGCTCTCCTCCATCTAATAGTCCAGGCCAGATCCTGCTTAGCTTTCAAGATCAGAGAAGTTTGACCACAATCAGAGTGGTATGATCATATGATTACATATGTTTTCTGACTATTTGCACTGTTCATTCTGGTTTTTAGTCAAATAAAGTCATGCTTGGGGGCTTGACAAGGTGGGATAAGAACATTAATGCTACTAAAAGGGCCCAGAGATCAATATTGGACCCTGTAGCTTCTAGAGAAAGTTGAACCTGGTTGGTAGCAAAAAAGCCTATGTATCAAATAGTATGACGTCCTTGTGCCTGGAATTCTGGGCCCGACATCTCTGTACCCCAAAGCCAGGTAGCTGCATGGGGAGCCTTAGGATATGGTGATGACCACTCTGAACAGACCAATGGCTCTTAATGATGTGTCAGAGAGTGGCTTTTAGAAAAGGTGGCTTGCATCTCTCAGAGTGGGAAGGATGAGAATTTGAGGATACTTGGGCCTAGAGCAATGATGGCAGCCTTTTTCCACTGGCACATACATTACTGCATTACCCCAACATCAGTTCAACACCAGCCAGCCGGAAAAGGAGAAAGCCCCTTTAATTAAGACCCTAATTATGATTGGCTGACTGAGTCTAACACACACACACACACACGAAAAGTTGGGGTTGATAAAGTGTTGGCAATTATAAGAGATAGTTGAAGCAACAATTATGCCAAACTGTTTCTACTCCTAGCTATGGCCTTTCTCCCTGATTTTGTTAGACCTTTGGCTACCTTCCACTGTATATTTTGGACTATTTATCTCCTTTACATTGCATACCTATTCCTTTTACCTGGGCCTAAATCTGGTCTTACCCCGGTCTCAAACCCATCCCCCCCCCTCTCTCTCTCTCTCTCTCTCCCTCTCTCTCCCTCTCTCTCTCCCTCTTTGTCTTTCTTCTGGCTTAGAGGTTTGTCTGAGATTTAATATAATTTTAAAAGGATTTAGATATTTCGTCAGAATTTTGCCTGCAAGATCCTCATGAACATCAGTAGAGTGGGTCCATCTCTGGCAGCTCTCTAACAGGATATGCATGTACATGCATATTTTCTTTTTGGGGATTTTTTTGGGGGGTCAGACCCGGCAGCACTCAGGGGTTACTCCTGGCTCTACACTCAGAAATTGCTCCTGACAGGCTCGGGGGACCATATGGGATGCCGGGATTCAAACCACCGTCCTTCTGCATGCAAGGCAAATGCCTTACCTCCATGCTATTTCTCCGGCCCCGCACACGCATATTTTCACGTGCACGCACAGTCTTGGGTATATGCTACTACTGGCCTCAGGCCATCATCCAGTGAATGAGTAACACATGGTACAGTTGCACATGGAACGCATAGTTCAGAATAGGATAACATGAGGGACGTGTGGATATATCAACCCCAACTAGCAGGAGGGTCTCGCCAATCATCAATCATCACTGGTGTTGAGCAAAGACTCGAAGAGCACCAGACTTTGTTTCTGTGTGCTTCCAGGAGCTCAGCCTGTGCACTGTGCCCCAGAGGACAGGAATAAGAGGGCTAAAGTCATTGGCTATTCTCTTGGTTCAGATAAGGCTCTTCTTTCTGCATGTAAACTGGGGAGGTCATCTTCAAGAGAATCATGCCCAATTCTGACATTTTCTCATAAAATTCTGAACAGTTTCATCCATTGGTTCAGCTAAGGCCTCCCAGGAGCCAGAGCAGGTGATGGACAATGTCAGACCATCAAACAGGCTGCCCACAGAGCTGACTGCTGGGCATCTCCTCTGGATGCCCTTATCTCAAGTCTCCTGGCAGCTGGAAAGGACTTATCTCCACAGAGCAGACCAAAATTCTGCAGGTCCCAGGCTCAATAACAGTCTATTCGAATGCCAGAAGCTACTGCAAATGCACATCTCATCTTACAGCTGGAGTCTAAAATCAGAATAATAATCTTGACCTTCAGGAACTTTCTGGAATGCATAAGAAATCTAACCAAGGGTGGAAATGCATCTGATCCTATTTTGCAAAGGGAATGGTTTGGAGTTTGGGGGAGCATCCCTAACAGAGTGTTGTGTGGGTCAAGAGTAAGGCCCTTCTCAGACTTGAACTTTATCCCCCAATTCTCCTGCTAAGTGAAGTCACAGAGCTGCCATCTTAGGGCAGGGTAGTCAGGAGCCAGGAGGAGTGATGGGCAAAGCCTCCTGGGACTGCAGGGCCTGCTAATGGATTTACCCAATCATACCAAGTCCCACTGGCATATTCCTCCCCTTCATTTCTTTCTCTTAGACTGAATACCAGAAAAATATGTAACTCTTACTAATTTCTCTTTTTTGTCAAAAAGAAAAAAAACAAAAGCTAATGGCTTAGGCTGAGATCTGTCTCACAAAGCCACCAGATTTAACAAATGAAAATCACACATACATTTGAATTTCAGATAGAGAATAAATCCTGTTGTAGAGCAAGTATGCCCTGGGCAATATTCGAGCTACTTCTTCTGGGGAGAAAAAAAAACTGGCTTGTTGCTTATCTGAAATTCAAATGGAACCCTGAGTCCAGAAAAATCTTCTACCACATTATGGCAACCATTTAAATCTTGGTTTATTTTATTTTACTTATTATTGTTACCATATTATTTAATATGGTTACAGTTGGGTTAACAATTACGTTCTGATAAAAATTAAACAAGTCATAAGCACTTTTACCACCACCACCACTAAAATGCCCAAGATCCTCCACTCTCACCAATATGTCTTTGTCATCTGAAAACCTTTCATCTATGCCTGGTAAACGTTTCTTGGGGGGGTGGGAGGGCAACCTGAGTGTAAGTCTTCAACTTTATGTTTTATTTTAATTTTCTTAAAGAACTATAATTTACAAAGTTATTGATAACTTAAGCATGTTGTGCTTCAACACCATCCCCACTACTGATGTTAAGTCCCATCACCTGTGCTCCCATACTCCATTATAGCCCATCCCCTTCCTACCACATAAACAGGAACATTAAAAAAAATGAGTGGTTTCAGCTAAGATGTCATGTTTTCAATGTCGTTGAGTCTTTGGATGTCTAGTATATCACTTTCCCACATCACCATTAAAATTGAAGCCCAGGTTCCTCTTTCCCCATTATCTCAGTTTCTCATCTTCCTTTCTTCTTACCTAGATTTCTTTTCTTCTGTGTCTTCCCTAAGTTATGGGTTCAAGAGTGATCTAAGCATAACCCACTTTGCCACATTATATTTCTTCATCCAGTATTCTATATACCACTATAACTACATCAAGATTATCCACTTGGTCTTCCTTATTATTTCACTCAACAAATCACTCAGTTCCAACCAGTTGGCAACAAATTGCCTAATTTCATTGTTACTTGTAGCATTTGTGTGTTTATATACCATATCTTCATAATCATTCATTTGACACCTTCATTTTATTCCATATCTTAGCTAATGCACAAAGTATAGCAATGAATAGTGGTGAGCATACATCTTTTGAATAAATGTTTTTAAGTCCTAGAGGTAAATATACAAAAGTAGAATTTCTGGATGATGTGGCAACTCAATTCTAAATTTACTCAGGACTTTCCCTACCATAATCCACAGGGATTGAATCAGACAACATTTCCACCAAAAATGGATGAGAGCTCCTTTTTCCTGCCAGCACATATATATATTGTTTGTTTGTTTGTTTGTTTGTTTTGGGCCACACCAGTCTGATGCTCAGGGGTTACTCCTGGCTAAGTGCTCAGAAATTGTCCCTGGCTTGGGGGGACCATATGGGACGCTGGGGAAATCAAACCACGGTCCTTCCTTGGCTAGCGCTTGCAAGGCAGACACCTTGCCTCTAGCGCCACCTCGCCTGCCCTTGTTCCGATTATTTATAATATATGCTATTTTCAGAGCTGTGAGATATCTCATTGTCATCTTGATTTAGATTTCCCTGATGATAAGTGAGGCTGAGCACTGTTTTATCTGCCTATGATAATTTTCTTATCTTCCTCTGACAAGTATGTGTTCACTTCTACTTTCCATTAATTGATTGATAGGGTGTTTGAAATTGTTTTAACTTTATGAG
The DNA here is from genome assembly GCF_024139225.1 of Suncus etruscus. NCBI lineage: Eukaryota > Metazoa > Chordata > Mammalia > Eulipotyphla > Soricidae > Suncus > Suncus etruscus. The sequence goes on from NC_064867.1 coordinate 41,656,375, forward strand.
TGCTTTATAAATCCTGGATATCAGGCCTTTATCTAAAGTATTAAATGCAGATATTTTGCTCTTTAGTCATCAATCTTTTAGTTTTATCCTGTGTTTCTTTAGCCATGCAGAGATTCTTTACTTTGATATCTCACTTGTTTATTTTTTATTTTGTTGCCTTTGCCAGTGGTTTCAAATCATTGAAGATGCCTTTGAGGTCCAAATCTTGAAACATTCTTTCTATATTTTCCTCAATACACTATAGAATCTGATAAAATAACAAGTGCTTTGATATCATTGAATTGACTTTTGTATAAAGTTTGAGATATGGATCAAGTTTTAATTTCTTTTCATGTAAATATTCTGTTTTCCTGGGACCATTTGTTGAAAAGGCCATCTTTTTCCATTTTAAGTTCTTATTTTCTTTATCAAAATTTTTCTATCCAGATATATGGAGTTTTGTCCTTGGGTATTTGATTGTGATCCAGTGATCAGAGATCCTATCTTTCTTTCAGTACCATGCAGTTTTGATCTCTATATCTTTATAGTATAGCTCCAACTCAGTAATGCTATAACTCTACATTTCTTATTTTTCAGTAGGAATTTGGCTATTAGTGTTTCTTCTGACTACACACAAACTTTATTAGTGACTTTGTATCCAGATACTTTATTGTTTCAGGGTTTTTTTTGGTGGACTCTTTAGGGTACCATATGCACATCATTATTTCATATGCAAATAGTATAATTTTATTTCTTTTCCATTTAGAATCTCTTTGATTTATTTTTCTTGCCTTACTGCTATTACAAGGACTTCTAATACTATGTTGAACATAAGTAGAGACAATGGATATCCTTGCCTTGTGCCTGATCTCAGAGGAAATGGTTTAAGTTTTCACCATTGAGAATGATACAGGCTACGGGTTGTGATAGATGGACATTGCTTTCTTGAGGAAAGTTCTGTCCACCCCAACTTTGTTGTGGAGTTTATCATGAATGGATGTTGTATCTTGTCAAAAGCTGTCTCTGTGGCAATTTATATAACATATGGTTTTTATCTTTTCTTTTATTAATGTGGTGTATTATGTTAGTTGATTTGTGTCTATTGAACCATCCTTGCATCTTGATATTAATCCCATTTAATTTCATTGTATGGTTTCATATGTTGTTGGATTCTATTAGCTAAGATTTTGTAAAATAAATTTTCATCAATGTTCATCATTATTGGTCTGAAATTTTCTTTTCTAGAAATGCTTCTGTACAAACTGAACAAGAAAAAACATCTAGCCTCATCAAAAATGAAGAGAAGAAATGAACAATTTCTCAAAGAATAAAAGTGGCCAAAAGGCACGTGAAAAAATGCTCCACAACACTAATCAGCAGGGAGAGGCAAATCAAAACAATATGGTACCATCTCACACCACTGAGACTGACACATATCACAAAGAACAAGAACAATCAGTGCTGGCAAGGATGTGAAGAGAAAGGAAATTTTATTCATTGCTAGTCCAAGCTTTATGAAAAACAATATGGAGATTCCCAAAATAACTGGAAATTGAGCTTCCATTCGACCCAGCTATTCCACTCGTACGGATATACCTAGGAATACAAGAATACAATACAAAAACCCCTTCCTCACACCTATGTTTATTGCAGCACTATTCACAATATCCAGACTCTGGAAACAACCAAGATGCCCTTCAACAGATGAATGGCTAAAGAAAATGTGGTACATATACACAATGGAATATTATGCAGCCATCAGGAGAGATGAAGTCATGAAATTTTCCTATGCATGGATGTACATGGAATCTATTATGCTGAGTGAAATAAGTCAGAAGGAGAGAGATAGACACAGAATAGTCTCACTCATCTATGGGTTTTAAGAAAAATACAAGACATTGAAATAATTCACAGAGATGAGGGCCGGAGGACTGGTTCAAGATATGAAGCTCACCACAAAGAGTGGTGAGTACAGTTAGAAAAATAACTACACTGAGAACTATCATAACAATGTTAGTGAGTGAGGGATGTAGAAAGCCTGTCTTGAATACAGGCAGGGGGTGGGGGAAGGAGAAGATGGGGGCATTGGTGATGGGAAGGTTGCACTGGTGAAGGGGGGTGTTCTTTTTATGACTAAAACCCAACTACAATTATGTTTGAAATCACTGTGTTTAAATAAAGATATTATTAAAATAAAAAAATTAATGTTTCTGTACACTTTTGGCATTAGTGTGATATTAGCTTCATAGAAGATGTTAGGAAGGATTTTTGTGTATTTGATTTTTTTTTGGAATAAAAGAGTAAAACCAGTACATATTCTCTGAAGACTTGTCTATCCTTGATAATATTTCATGTGCACTGAAATAAAGTGTATATTCAACTTTGGGGTGGCAGAGAGCCTGGTACATATCTATTAATTCCAATTTCTCCAATTCCCCATGTGGGGCTCATTTCTTTATTGTGGTTCTATATGGTTGACCTGATAGTGTAGGGTGTAAAAATCTTCCACTAGTATGGTATTGCTGTTAATGTTTCTCCTAGCATCTATCAGAAACTGCTTTATATGTTTTGCTGTCCTTTCATTTGATGCAGGCATGTTGATAAGAGAAAAGTCTTGTTGTATTGACCCCTTACCCAGTATGTCATGACCATCCCTATCTCTTATCCTTTTATAGAAGTTATTTGGGTTAATGCAAGTATGATCTTTTTTTTTATTATTATTTGTGGGGTTACAGCCATAAGAGGGAGCTGTAGGAATGCTGCCAAAAGCAGGAAGGAAAAGAAAGTCCACCAAGGAAGAAGTGAATGAGCTGTATCAGCACATACAGCTACAGGCCACATAACTACTCCCCCCAGGTTTGTTCCCTGCTTCCCTCCCTACCAAATATACCACTTTGTTTTTACCATATTTCATTTTATTCCAGATGTGTTTACTAATTGATTGGGACAGTTTAGCTGAAGATGTTCTTGAAGAAATGATAACATTTTAAACCTAGGCATGAAACTATCTTTTGTTCTGTCATGTATAAAATAAGCTGGGCCACTAATAAAGTTTGTCAGTCACACGATAGACAGATGTCTGTGTCCCTTTTTTTTTTTTTCAGGGAGTCTCTTCCCAGACTGAGGAGAAAACTTCCACAACCATTTGCCCTATATATACTTTCAATATTTCACTCTTGAGTCTGTTTATTTTTCCTTGCTTAAGTATGACTTTTATTGAAATAGAAGGTTGGATTTTTATGATCCATCTAACCATTCTGTGCCTTCTTATGAGATAGTTCAGTCCATTGACATTTTTAATAAATCGTTGATAAGATGGATTTTTGCCATCTATCTGAGCATTTTAGTTTCTTATGTCATTTAATCTTAGCTTTTTATATGAAGTCATACAGCATGTCTAATTGATCTGGTTTAGATTGCTGCCAGTGACTTCATCTGATGCTTATTTGAGGATTATCTTATCTGTCCTTCAATTTTGCTGACCTTATAGGATGAGGAACTTTTGATTGGAAGTTCCTGATGTTCAGCACTTTGCATATGTTATTCCATTTTCTTCTTGAGTCTCAGAGAAATCTGCTGTTAATCAGATGTTCTCTTTGTACATGAATTTTGCTTCTCTCTTGCTGTTTTAAGGAATCTATCTTAGTCCTTTGTTATTTTCATTTTGATCTCAGTGTGTCTTCATGTTATTCTGCTTGGGTTTGCTTTAATTTGCATTCTTTAGGCCTCTTGGATCAATGTTCCCTTTTTCCCCTTCAGATTAGAAAAGTTTTCACCTGTTGTCTCTTTAACCAGTCTTTATACCCCTTCTGCTTTGCTTCCAGAATTACTGATGGTGAGATTGTTCCCCTTGTTATTGTAAAGAATATTCCTTAGACTTTCTTCATTTTTCTCAATCCCTTTTCTATTTTGTCTTCTTTATTGATGGAGTAATAGATCTTCAAGTTCACTGATTCAATTCCCAGCTTCCTTTGTTCTGCCTCAGAGATTTGTCTGCTTTGGTTTCTTTATTCCCATTTGAATAATTTTTTTCCTATCAAACTCTCTGTAAGTTGATTCTCAGTTTGTTTTGGAAATGTTCTAAAGTCTTCTTCGGGCAGTTTCAAAAGAACTTATGAAGTTGTGAATCTTCCTGGACCCTTGTTACTCTCTATTGATGCAAGAATTCCTTCATCTTCATTGTTCTGGGACCCATTGTCTGAGGATTGGGTTCTGGCTACTCGCCATTCTGGGGTTTCTCTTCTCAAGGGGTGAGGCTCTGCAATTCAGGCTAAGTGGGGTCCTCCAGGCTCTGCCTATGTCACCTGTGTGTGGAACCATTTTCTGCTGTCTCTGGACACATCCCTTGCCCATTTCTTATTATTTTATAACTCAGTACACTCCAGTGTTCCTTTATTTAAAAAAAAATTGTTTTGTTTTGTTTTGTTTTTGGGTCACACCCGGCAGCACTCAAGGATTACTCCTGACTCAGGAATCACTCCTGGCAGGCTCTGGGGACCATATGGGATTCTGGGATTCGAACCACCATCCTTCTGTATGCAAGGCAATCGCTTTACCTCCATGCTATATCTCCAACCCTAGAAAAAAAAAATATATATATATATATTTGGGGGGGTTTTGGGCCACACCTGGCTGTGCTCAGGGGTTACTCCTGGCTGTCTGCTCAGAAATAGCTCCTAGTAGGCACCGGGGACCATATGGGACACCGGGATTTGAACCAACCACCTTAGGTCCTGGATTGGCTGCTTGCAAGGCAAATGCCGCTGTGCTATCTCTCTGGGCCCTAATTTCATTCGTGTGTGTGTGTGTGTGTGTGTGTGTGTGTGTGTGTGTGGTTTTTGGGTCACACCCAGCAGTGCTCAGGATTTATTCCTGGCTCCAGGCTCAGAAAAAAAAATTATTTTTTGTTGTTGGTACATGCCCAGTTGTACTCAGGGATTACTCCTGGTGGTATTTAGAGTGTCATGGATGTAGTGTCAAGGATTAAACTCAGGTTGGCCTTGTACAAAGTAAGGGTCTTATCTACTGTTCTGTCTCCCCAACACCCAAACAAAACTCCAGTGTTGTTCTTCCTTTTAGTAGAAGTTGCCTTGGGGGCTCCATCACCTACTCCTAGTGATATGGTAAAGGCTGCTGGCCTCATTAAAAAATGTGGTTTTAGGGCCGGCAAAATGGCACTAGAGGTAAGGTGTCTGCCTTGCAAGCGCTAGCCAAGGAAGGACCGCGGTTCGATCCCCCGGCGTCCCATATGGTCCCCCCAAGCCAGGGGCAATTTCTGAGCGCTTAGCCTGGAATAACTCCTGAGCATCAAACGGGTGGCCCGAAAAAACAAAATAAAAATGTGGTTTTCTTTTTACAGATTTGACTCCTCCATTTCTGCCTATAGCTCAGGTTTCTAGACTTCCTGGGTTTCACCCCAGGAAGGAGACTTGTGGGGTCAAATCTAAAAATGCCTCTGTTCCTTCATTCTGGGCCCTGCCTATGCACTATTGCCACCATTCCACTACTACAGATACCCTGAGAATCATCAACCCCAATGGATCACTTCATTGCGGGTAGTTTCCAACATGATCAGTATCAGCATAGCTGAAGGAGGTTCCTTCTTTTTTAAATTTTTAATTAAATTTATTTCAGACACCAGGGTTTACAGAGTTGCTCACAATAGTGTCATTTGTGGCATTCAAAATTATAACACCATTCCCACCACCAGTCACCAGCTTCTCAACTTCCCCCTAGCCTGCCTTGGCAGGTACAAATAATTTACCTAATATTGTTTGATACAAGTAAATGGTAAAGGAATTATAAAAAAAGACTTAATTAAAAGAAAATTTATGAAAGTTACCATATCTCACCAAGGCATCGTTATGTCATCTGCAGGTTAACCAAGCTGTTTATTGCAAGTTGAGCATTCTGTTGTTGGTTTTGTTTATCGAGCGTATGTGACTTCTATGATAACTTCGCATCTAATTTGATGTATCCCTTCTGGAAAGTCAGTATTAAAATTATGGGAGTGGCGTGGATCTGCCTCTATTGCTGTGTGGCCCATGACTTTGAGGATCTGTGGAACTAGGACAATAAATATGCAGACATGGAGATGGTGCAGTTTGTGAGTTGCCCAGACTTCTGGAAGCACAGAAGTGGTGAAGCTAGGCCATTGACTAGCAGCAGATGCAAGATGGGTCTATTTGTGCAGTTGCCAGAGCTTCAGCATGTGGGGGACTTGCTCTGTCCCCTTATCAAGGGGCCCCAGTGCCAACATCTGCAGGAGGTTTCTCCTTTTGTGACCCACTTGGCGCTGTTTACATTATTAGCATAATAAAAGCTTTCATTTAAAATAACTATGTTAGGGGCCAGAGAGATAGCATGGAGGTAAAGTGTTTGTTTGCCTTGCATGTAGAGGAATGGTGGTTCGAATCCTGGCATCCCATATGGTCCCCCGAACCTGCTGGGGGCGATTTCTGAGCGTAGAGCCAGGAGTAGCCCCTGAGTGCTGCTGGGTGTGACCCCAAAATCAAAATAAATAAAAATAAAAATAAAATAACTATGTTGAGGGCCTGGAAAGATAGCACAGCGGCATTTGCCTTGCAAGCAGCTGATCTAGGACCAAAGGTGGTTGGTTCGAATCACGGTGTCTCATATGGTCCCCCGTGCCTGTCAGGAGCTATTTCTGAGCAGACAGCCAGGAGTCACTCCTGAGCACCGCTGGGTGTGGCCCAAAAACCAAAAAAAAACCTATGTTGAGAATTGATGAGAGAGGAGTCAGAAGTCCATATTCTGACATGCATGTCATCACATAAAGACATAGGTGTCAAAACATGCAGGCATGTCTGAGCACAATTGTATATGCAATCTATGCAAACACTATGTAATCACATATAGACATGTGTTACCAAATACAGACACATGTGTAATCAGGTACAGACCTGCAGGTAAACACCGACAGTCATAAAATTGCATACAGCTATGGAAAAAATCAGGACAGATGTATGATCGCATATAGATATGGGATCTCATGCAGAAATGTATGTAATCACATGTATTCATGAATGTAATCACACAGACATGTAATCATGTACACTATAGGCACATGTCATCACATAAAGTCATGTACAAACATGGTCACGCATACAGGCATATAGATACACAACTATGAAAACATAAAATATGCAGACATATAAATACTGAATATACTTGGACATATATACAAGTACATGGAATCATATACGCACACACATGTAGACATGTATACAAACATCAATTCAGACATTTATATAAACTCAGGGGCACATGCCAAGCATATATGGAAAAATGCCCTCCCAGACCAGACACCCCAGTGGCGTTTTCTTTTTTTTTTCTTTTCAATGTCATCCCCTTCCCCTCTAAGTTCTTGTCCTTGTCATGTGTCTGTGGAGCTTCATTGCAACAGAAAGTCTGTCCCTGCTTATGCAGAGCTTTGCGTGATCACAGACCATGATGTTGTCAAGTTTCCAGCTCACACATATGTATGGTTTCTCCTCTGGTACATGTCCATCTGGAAGCAAGTCTTGGAACTAAAAAGTACCAACAGTGCTTTCCTCTACTTTCACCCCTGAGATCTCCACAGGATGCACCTGCCCAAAGTGGTCATCCAAGAGGTCAGTAGTGAGGCAGGGAGTGGACCCAAGGGCATAAGAAGGTGTGCAGATGGGCTCAGTGTCGGGGCAGGAGGTTTGAGAGATGGGGGCCTCCTGTGTCACCCTTGTCTGCTGAGTGCAGAGAAGGGGAACAGTTGAATCCATGTCTACTTCTGCTCAGCAAGCGCACGGATAGACAGGGTCCCAGGCACCGAGTCTCTTGTCTTTGCCCCAGCCCTTTTCCCAGCAAGGGGCATCCACACCCTAACGTGACTGTGATGGCAGGGAGGCTCCTCTGCTGGCCCCATCATTCTCCCCTGGAGCTGGTGTCATTTTTCCTGTCAACTCTCCTGGCACCGCACAGTAATGAGCTGGTCCCCTGCGCCCACCCGCCAGCCCGAGCTCGGAGCCATTTGTCACAGTGCTCAGAACCGAGACCCATGCCTCAACTTGGAGGCAATTAAGAAAATCCAAGCAGATCTTCATTTACCCCAGTGGGTTCTTGACAGTTTGTGAAATTACAATGTTAAGAAAAAGACATCCCCAGAATGTTCTTCGCTTATTTGAAAACTCGTTAACTAGAAAATAATGAAGTGACTGTATACACCTAAAAGCTGTTTACAATTCAGGCCATGTCTGGCACTTTTTTTTTCTCTTTCTTTTTTAAGTCTTTCTTTCTGTCAGTCTTATTTTTTCATGCTGCAAGCCCTCTGCATCTCACAGCTTTTTTGTGGTGTTCTGTTTTCATCTTTGATTTGCAGGAGCACAGCTGTCTGGCATGGTGCGAGATGAGATTCCACCTCTGCAGTCTGAAATAGAAATATATGGCAAGTCTTGATTTGGGGGCTCAACTTGGCAAAGAAATTTCACCCGTAATTGGTTCCACAAACACAACTGATTTGTGGTGGGGCTGATGCCTGAAGATGCCAGTGGGTATTGAGGTACTTGCTAACTAAAGTATTATTGGTACTTTAGTATTAAAAGCATGCAAGTATCAAAATTATTAAAAATGCAAGAGTGCAACTCTAGAGGTATTTCTGTCACACCTTAAAGCTATGTGTTTTGCTCTGTGATTGGTCAGCAGCTGCTTGACACTTAGCTCGGGACTTACCCTGCTGGATGGGTGACTGGCTGGGTGATGGGCAGCTCAGGCCTTGTGGCTGGACACAGGGCTGATGAGGATGGGTTGTCACTTTCTCTGTAAAGGAATTAACATCCACAAAGACCCTCTGAATGTAGTGCCAGATGCTGGGAAGGAAAACAAAGGTGAAGGTCAAACTTTACTGCCAGGATGATGATCACTGTGTCCCTGTGACCCTCAATCTGTTGACCATGATCCAGACATACTCTCCATCAGAGAGAACACCATCACCCCCACATTCCTATCTTATCCCCGCACGTTCCCATCCCTTCCCCCACATTGCCATTTTGTTCCCCACCTTGCCATACTAAAGATAACTGTGTGGGGTAGACAGGGTCACTTTGATAAATGATAGCAGAATGGCTATGTGGATATGATATCATGGAGAAAAAGTGTAAAATGGTGGGTTGCATTTCACAATCCCCAGAAAGGGAGAGGGATCCCCATGTGTCCCCTGTCTGGGTAGAACAAGAGACACAGATTTGGCAGCAATTCCTAAACAGGAAATAATTTACACACTGTTGGGAAGGAATAGCAGACCAGGAACTCCCACCTAAAGCTGACCAGGAACTCCCACCTAAAGCTGTTCACTCACAAGCCAGTCGCTCCATGACCTGGAACCACAAGCCAAGATGGCAGCTTCCCCTCCAGGCCTCCAAAGCAGCCTTTATTGGGAAAAACAAAGCCCATCCCCAAGGGAGGGAAAAAGTCAGATGAGGAGGCAATAGGGAAGCATCTTTTTAACAAGTAAACCAAAGGAACCAATCAATTAGAAGGCAATATGAGGACCAATCCAAAGGTCTCTACCAACAAAAAAAAAGGACTCGGAATAACCCAGAAAGGTTATTGGTTTCCCCCAAGAGGGTTCCTGGATATGGCTGGAACCCAGAGAAGACTTCAAAGGGATGAAATTGTCCTGATCTTAAAAGACCCTTCTGGGGAGGGGGGGTGTTCTGATGTTACTAGATTTGTCTTCCAGCAAGGTTAAAATCAGCCAACAAACTCAACTCTCAAGTTCACAGACATGCATTTTTCCCACCACAGAATTGGCCACTGATCATCAGACTGCACCAATTTTTTGTTCACAGGCCATATGCCCCCAAGATGACTCAAATCTAAACATGTGTACCTTCGCAAAAAGCTACTCTGCCACCCATTCGCGATGGATTTTTGTTATAGTCCCTTCTAGAGCTTGTAAGATAAACACAAATAATGAGTCACTGGAATGGTTGCAAAGATAGAGCCACCAGGAGGAGACAGACACTTTGGGTTACCATTGACCAAAGGAGAAAATGGCTCGACAGCAGAATAAGCTATGTCCACTTTTGAGCTTAATCCAACACAATGACTAAAAAAGCTCAGAAATCTACACCGTAAAGGAAATTCCAACCCATGGCAGAATCTTAACTCTAGAACCTGTTCCTTTTCACCTCTCTGCTCAATCTGAGGAACTGCATCGGCATTAAACCACCTGCCTGATTGCAATTGTAGCAGGCGCCAGAACAACTGCTAAAAAAAATCACAAAATACCGGAGAGATAGCACAGTGGCGTTTGCCTTGCAAGCAGCTGATCCAGGACCAAAGGTGGTTGGTTCGAATCCCGGTGTCCCATATGGTCCCCCGTGCCTGCCAGGAGCTATTTCTGAGCAGACAGTCGGGAGGAACCCCTGAGCACCGCCGGGTGTGGCCCAAACCCCCCCCCCCCCAAATCGCAAAATGAAAAAAAGACACAGACACATGACAACTGCATTGGTCCACATGCACGGATATTTTTAATAATATCCTTATTTCAGCACCATGATTACATACATGATTATAGTTGGATTTTAGTCATAAACAGAAAGTCCCCCTTCACCAGTGCAACATTCCCACCACCAATGTCCCCAATCTCTCTCCTTCCCCACCTCCTGTCTGTATGCGAGACAGGCATTCTACTTCTCCCACTCATTAACATTGCCATGATGGTTGTTAATGTAGTCATCTCTCTAACTGCACTCACCACTCTTTGTGGTGAGCTTCACATCCTGAGCTGGTCCTTTCATATCACATGCACTGGTATACTATCAAAAGATGTGATGGTTTGTGTTTTATTTAGGGGGTGATTCAGCCCTAGAAAAGAGGAGAAGCAATGTCTATCCCTGGGGCAGTTGGAAGGGGACAGTATGGTGGCCATGGAAAGCTAGAGGACAGTTGACTGTTTCCACCCAACCTCTGCTCTAAGGCGCCATTTGTGGGAAATGGCCAACAGCATACACAGCTCAAGGTAGCTGGTCCAGTCAATAACAAACCATCATCCATCTTAATAGTAGAACCTTTGTCTGCTTTTGCTTTTTTCTGCAAATTACTTACAAAAAAATTTAATTCCATGCATTGAAGAAACAGCCGGAGTGAAGGAGCTTTTAGCATCGACCTCTGAGAGGGATTTAGATGATAATAAAAGTAGAGTCAATTCTTAATTGCTCTGAAGCTGATTACATTTGGGACCTTCTCTCGCTCTCACGCGTATGTTCTTTCATTTCCTGGCTTTTCTATATATCGTCTTAAAAAGCAAGTGGGGAAAAAACATAGCTGACCCCAATAGCCTCAGCACTTGCTAAAGACCTTTCCTAAAAAAGGGGGCTGCCAAGTTGCTTGTGAGCATTGGTGGAACAGCTGCAGGGCTCTAAGTTAGACCTTAATGATATGCAGAGCTGTGCATCCTGAGAAAACTCCCATTTCTGTTACAGAATCTTAGAACTTCACAAGTTCAAAAGCCTGGCTGTCCCCTTCCCCAGCCCAGAAAAGAAACTCAGAGGGTTCGGAGAGATGGCGCAGTGGTAGGGCTATTGGCTATTGCATGTGGCTGACCCAGGACAGACTGTGGTTGGATCCCCCACTGTCCCATATGGTCCCCCAAGCTAGAAGCAATTTCTGGGTGCATTTCCAGGAGTAACCAACCGCTAAGATCACTGGGTGTGCCTCCCCCCCCAAAAAAATAAAAAAATAAAAATAAATTAAAAACAAATAAAATAATAAATAATAAATAAAAAGAAAGAAAGAACAGAAAAGAATCTCAGAGCTTCAGAATTTCTGATAGATGTTTTTATCTTTATTACTGTGTCATGAAAGGGTTGAAAAAAGAGAGCAGTGAGGGAATAGCTCGAAGCTCAGCAGCACCTGCCTTAACTGAGTGGGACCCCAGTTTGATCTGCACACCTCAGCCCCCCCTCAACACCTCTATATGTATCCATGAAGGTCTCCCAGCACCACTGGGGTTGCCCTTATGACCCCCAAACATAGGACTGTCCTGTGTGATCTGATAGTTGCTTTGAAGACCTGAAAATAAAAAAATTTTTGTGATTAAAATAGGCAATAACAGGGCAAGAGAGATAGCACAGAGGTGGGGCATTTGCCTTGCATGTGGCCAACCCAGGAGGGACCTGGTTCGCTTCCCTGCTAGGGCGATTTCTGAGTGCAGATCCAGGAGTGGCCCCAGGGTGCCAATCAATTAATAAATAAATAAAGTTTTATTTAAGAAAAAAGAGACAATACCTCCCCATATGTGCTGGTAGAGACAGAAATGGATCTAGTCTGGTGTGTAGTGTTTGCAGTCTTAGTGGCCCATCATACACCCGTAGGGTAGACCCTAGACTGTGCCCAAACCCCACTGGTTTACCAAGTGGATGTGGAATAGGCAGAGAAAAGAGCCTTAGGCTATGCTGCCCACTCGACAGTGTCCATGCGTGGTGAATAGCCATTGACCTAGAAGCCTTGAGCAAAGAGGTTTGGCTGAGTCGGTATGAGGCTCTGTCTCCATCCCCTACAGTGCTCTAAGAGCTCAGCTCAGTTCAGGTGTGAGGGACCCCTGAAAACAGGTAGGTGGAGCGGTGATGAAACTCCATGCACTGTCCCTGCACATTCTTGTTGGCATCTTTATAAAAAATTGCCAACATATACTTCAGGTCCATGCTTAGAGGGTTTTCTGGAACTCCTAAGGACCCTGTGTCCTGGAGATAACCAATACCCAGCAAGAAACCTACTTAGGTTCTTCCCATATGATTCCCCAAGCAGTGCCAGGAGTGGTCCTCGAGTGCAGAGCCAGGAGTAAATATTGCCACGTGTACCCCAAAGAAAGCAAATAAAAAGTCAGAAACCAGAGCAACATGGAAAGCCCCACTCAACCCTTCCACCCTGGACTTTTTGAGGCTGTAAATCTCTTTTTTTTTTTTTCATTTCAAGTTCAAGTTCTAAGAAGTCTTCCACTGCTTTTAATTATTTCTCTTAGAAAGTGCTATTAAAACCTAAGTGTCAATCTTGAAAAATATTATGGAGGTTAAAAAAAATATTTCAGAACAGCCTTGACTTAGCAGATAGTGATTTTTAATAACATTTCCCTTCTCAAAAATAAAAATTTCCCTTCTCAGGTTGAACTACCATGAAGTGCCACCTTAGGGGACTTGACTTTTTATTGGTGGGGCAGTGGTGCCACCTAGTTTTTCTGAGGCCTTCTGGAAACACATCACCCCACTCAGAATCCACAGAATAGGAAATGGGACATCAGAAATGGATCTTCCTGGGGGTCGAAGAGATAGCATGGAGGTAAGGTCATTTGCCTTTCATGCAGAAGGTCAGTGGTTTGAATCCACATGGTCCCCTGAGCCTGCCAGGAGCGATTCCTGAGCATAGACCCAGGAGTAACCACTGAGGGTTGCCGAGTGTGACCCAAAAACCGTAAAAGGAAGAAAGGAAGGAAGGAAGGAAGGAAGGAAGGAAGGAAGGAAGGAAGGAAGGAAGGAAGGAAGGAAGGAAGGAAGGAAGGGAGGGAGGGAGGGAGGGAGGGAGGGAGGGAGGGAGGGAGGGAGGGAGGGAGGGAGGGAGGGAGGGAGGGAAAAAGGGAGGGAAGAAGGGAGGGAGGAAAGGAAGGAAGGAAGGAAGGAAGGAAGGAGTTGTTTTTTTTCAATATCCGGAATAGATTTTTAATCTCCAATAAAACTTATTTGGAATCAAGAAAATGATCATGGAAAAATAGAGCCATTCCCTGATGGTAAAGGAGTCAGTTCTCTATGAAGACATACTAATCCTTACTGCTCACACACCTAATAGGGGTGTCAGAGTCCTCAATCTAAAACTGGATGGGGCTAAGAGAAGAAATAGATGGACTCATTATTATATCTGGGACTTTATTTGTTTTGGGAGGCTTTTTGGGGGGACCCACACCCAGCGACGCTGGTTACTGTTGGTTCTGTGCTTAGAAATCACCCCTGGCAGGCTCGGGAGACCATATGGGATGCCAAGAATTGAATCAGGGTTCATTCTGCATTGGCAAACGCCTTACTGTTGTGCTCTCTCTCTCTGGCCTCTATAGGGGGGACTTTAACACTCTTTGAACAGTAGCTGATAAATTTTGCAGGTAGAAAATCAGATAATCTGAACCAAAGTACCTATCAATGTGTTCTAATTGGCACATATCGAATGTTCAACTCAACACTAGAGAATGCACAATTATTCCAAGTTCACATGAAACTTTTTAAACAGAATAAATCACATTTGGGGCCATAAAATGCCCCTGAGCAAATTCGCACAAGTCCTACAAAGGATGTTCCCAGAAATCCATGGACTTAAACCAGAAATCAATAATAGAAGTTTCACTAGAAATTCCCCAAAGTGCCTTTAAAACATTTTCAACTACAGACTTAAAGAAAACATCGAACTCAAAGGAAGGGTCAAGAGAATGTTACAATGGTTTGAACTAAATTAAAATAGAGCCTCCCAAATTGCCAGATGCAGCATAGCTGTGATTAGAGAGGGCTTTGCAACAAAATGAATAGCTAAAGGTCCTAGTCCAATGGTCTTCGAACTACTGCCCATGGGCCACATATTGTATTTATTCCCATTTTGTTTCTTCACTTCTAAATAAGAGATATGCAGTGTGCATAGAAATTTGTTCCTAATTTTTGTTTTTACTATAATCTGGCCCTCCAACAGTCTGAAGGACAGTGAACTGGCCCCCTGTTTAAAAAGTTTGAGGACCCCTGATCTATAGAGCATGAGTTTACCAAGAAGGGGACAGGGAGGGATTGGGCTGAAGGGACTTTCAGGACAGTAATAGAAGTGGTGTTAGAACATCATAGGCATGAAAGTGCCTCAATATAATGTAAAAAAATGAACAGAAAAGGAGTTTTTTAATCAATAAACTAGACTTTCTCTACAGAACTAGAGAAAGCACTCAGTCCTAAAGCAAAAACAAGGAAAATCATGAAAATAATAGGGGGGATAGTAAGGGTAAGTGATAGTACATATATCTTGCATAAGTAAGACCCCAGGTTTAATTTTAGATGCTCTCTCTCTCCCTCCCTCCCTCCCTCTCTCTCTCTCTCTCTCTCTCTCTATCTCTCTGTCTCTCTCTCTCACACACACACACACACACACACATATTAGATGAATTGGAAACCGGTTCTTCAAGATGGCAACATCTTTTTTATATATAAAATCTTTATATTTATAATTACAAGCATGATTGTAGTTGGGTTTCAGTCATAAACAGAACACCCCCTTCCCCAGTGCAACATTACTAGAGTTTACCTTGCTTTGCACAACACAACTTTCTGATTCATTTATGCCATGTTACGTCCAGCTTCTAAATGTCGTTTTTTGTTTTATCCCTGCCTCTTCATCTCTACTCACCTGAAGACATTTTTTCTGATCAGTAAATTCCCATGAAAGCTTTCAAGAGCTCATGCAATCATCTGAGAAAGACTGAGATATGAGGTGGCCATAGGCCCCAACAAAAGACCCTCAGAAATAGAGTAAATGAGAAGAGATACTTCTAACTACAGCTAAAGTGGGCTGAAGAGTTGGTCACATCCTCTCTGAGACAGGGATGTGGTCGCTGTGGGTCTCGGCCAAAAGACTGCAATGACATTCCCCTTTCATTTCTGCTCCACGCACTGGACAATAAAAACCTGAAATCAGCTCTCTTCAAAATTAGCTTCACACTCTTTGTGCCTTAATTAATGTTTGTTCTTTCCCCCTTCATTCTGGCTGCAGATGACATTTAATAGCATCTGTGGTGAACAAATGGATGATAGACTTGCGAGTGAAGTGCATTTATGTCAGGGTTGAATTATCTGGAAGCAGGGAAGGCTTGAGGGGAGGGGAAGGGAGCTCAGTCCACAAATAAAAAAAATAAAAATTAAAAATCAATCGAGGAGCTAGGACAATAGTACTATGGAGAGGGCATTTGCATGGCATGTGGCTGACATGGGTTTGATTTCAGCACTCTATATAAAACCCAAACCTGCCAGGAGTGATCTCTATGCACAGAGTTAGGAGTGAGCTCTAAGTACCATCGGCTTTGGCCCAAAAATAAAAAATAAGACCTGAAATGTTATTATTGTAAAAAACTGCTGATGTTGTAAGGAAAGGCAGTCACCTCTGAGGCCAGCTGGATTCTGAAACTAAATTTGGAAAGATTCAGGGGATTGTGTTCCTTTACTTTGTGTAATGCTGTGACTTTGTTTTAGGTCTGTGATGCTTTTTTGTTTTGTTTTGAACTGGCTCATTTTCTTTGGAGTGCAGGTTGGGAAGTTCCCTGTTTCATTCCAGACACAGCTCACAGCAGTTCTCTTAATGGAAGAGTCATCGTGGGGCTGTGCTCCCCAAGCCTGGGCCCATCTGGGTCCCTCAGATGGCCACTGAGGACAGCTGTCAAACTAAAAGGCAAAGATATTCCCCAGGCATAGCAAGTGCACTCTAAGCCAAGTAATTTGGGATCATCTTTGATGAAGCTATTGTGTCTCTATTATTGGTAGATTAAATCCCCATCCAAGAAAACATTTCCTATTTTATGGGAGGCTAATTGCTATGGCATAAGTTCACATTGTTTTAAAAATATGAGATGTGATATTGACAAAGCTACTTTTAAGGGGCCAGAGCGATGGCGCAGCAGTAGAGTGTTTGCTTTGCATGGGGCTGACCCAGGACAAACCGTGGTTCGATCCCCCAGTGTCCCATATGGTCCCTCAAGTCAGGAGCGATTTCTGAGTGCATAGCCGGGAGTAATCCCTGAGCATCACCGAGTGTGACCCCCCCAAAAAAAAACTACTTTTGATCAAATAAATCCACACTGCTTTGTCTTCATGCAGTTGATAAAGTATAGAAAATGACACATGTCACTGCTAATCTAGAATAAAACAGCCTCCATGTGTTTGTTCATTCTTTCATTCTTTCATTCTGCACAAGGTATTCACACTTTCATCTGCTCTGCACACAGAACTCACATTCATATTCGTGTGCATATGGGACACATTCTCTGGTGCTCTCCACACAGTACTTGTATTCTTTCAAGCTTCTTGCTAGCCTTTCGGTGGTGCTGGCAGCCAGAGGCACTACATCTGCCTAAGAAAGGGTATAAGTGAGTTCTCAGACATCCACTCTGGGGAGCTGGTCTCAGGTCTGCGTCCCACTATCGAATACAGACAGAGCTTCTAAGGAAGCCCAGTCCCTATCCCAGGTTTTTAATGAGTCCTAGTCTGCTCTGAGAAAATACAAACATGGGGCCAGAGCAGTGGTGCAAGTAGTAGGGTGTTTGCCTTTCACACACTAACCTAACTAACTGTGGTTCAATTCTTTGGCATCCCATATGGTCCCCCAAGCCAGGAGTTGTTTCTGAGTACATAGCCAAGAGTGGTCCCTGAGTGTCACTGGGTGTGGCCCAAAACCAAGAAGAAGGAAGAAGAAGAAGAAGGAAGAAGAAGAAGAAGGAAGAAGAAGAAGAAGAAGAAGAAGAAGAAGAAGAGGAGGAGGAGGAGGAGGAGGAGGAGAAAAGAAGAAGAGGAGGAGGAGGAAGAGAAGAGGAGGAGGAGGAGAGGAGGAGGAGAGAAGGAGGAGGAGGAGGAGGAGAAGAAGAAGAAGAAGAAGAAGAAGAAGAGAAGAAGAGAGGAGAAGGAGGAGGAGGAGGAGGAGGAGGAGGAGGAGAAGAAGAAGAAGAAGAAGAAGAAGAAGAAGAAGAAAGAAGAAGAAGAAGAAAATAAGAAGAGGAGGGTAGAAGGAGGAGAAGAAAAGAAGAAGAGAATAAGGAGAAGAAAAGAAGAGGAGAGGAGGAGAAGGAGGAGGAGAAGAAGAAAAGAGAAGGAGGAGGGGAGGAGGAGGAGAAGAGAAGAAGAAGAAGAAAAGAAGCAATAGTTTAAGAAATGGTGGATAAATATTGATTGCAGCACTGTTTACAATAGCCAGGCACTGGAAACAACCAAGATGCCCTTCAACAGACAAATGGCTAAAGAAACTATGGTACATATACACAATGGAATATTATGCAGTCATCAGGGGAGATGAAGTCATGAAATTTTCCTACACATGGATGTACCTGGAATCTATTATGCTGAGTAAAATAAATCAGGAGAGAGATAGACACAGAATAGTCTCCCTCATCTATGGGTTTTAAAAAAAATAAAAGATATTTTTGCAATAATTCTCAGAGACAATAGAAATGAAGGCTGGAAGGTCCGGCTCACAATAGGAAGCTAACTACAAAGAGTTGTGAGTGCAGTTAGAGAAATAACTCCACTGACAACTATCATAACAATGTGAATGAATGAGGGAAGTAGAAAGCCTGTCTCAAATACAGGCAGGAGGGGGTAGGGAAGTGGGAGATTTGGGGTATTGGTGATGGAAATGTTGCACTGGTGAAGGGGGGTGTTCTTCATATGACTGAAACCCAACTACAATCATGTTTATAATTAAATTGTATAAATAAAGACATTAAAAAAGAAAAAAAGGAAGTCAGTCCAAAAAAAAAAGAGCTGATGAAAGAGGGTTCTAGTGATTGGACGCCATGCTAAGCATTTTCCTTGCACTTGGCCCAACCAGGTTCAAACCCCAACAACACATATAGTTACCCTCCAAACCCCACCAGGACTGATCCCTGGGCATAAAGCCAGGTTCAACCTCCAACAACATACCCCCAAAACCCATAGAACTGATCTTTGAGCACACTGAATATGACCCAACATTCTCCCCCACACCAAATAATGTTGTCTGTGGTCATACCACTCCTAACACACCCAATCTCATCTGGTCTCCAAACTAGGTAGGGTCAGGCTGGTTAGTGCAAGAATGGGAGAGAGTGCTCAACTCAGAAAGTGGATGTATTCCATCGCTAAATTGGAATAATTGCTGGGTTTTTGCGATTTCCAGAAAATATAGCTTAATGGATAAAATTTCCCAATTTGAAGCTTTTCTCTGCCAAAATTTGTCAGCCTTTCTGCACCTGTGACTGTATGACTGCTGGTGCGTGCCTGCTGATGACAAATCCAGCGGGTACATGCACGCAGACATGAACACAAACAGCCAATCATGCCTAATTCAACGGCGTGCTTTATAGATATGTTTATGGTTATGATTTTACATTGTGGCATACAATGGAGCCATATTTTCTGCCAGAGATTGTTCCTAGAATTAAATGTGTCAATATTTCATGATATTCTATCAAAAGTAGAGATAGTTCCTAGTATTCTGCCATTATGGACTCGTACTGGAAGATCCGGAGTGCTTTAGTGTCATGGGTCATGTGCTAGATGTGGAGGCATGTCTTCTGATCTGTGTCTTTGCGTCCTGCAACCTCAGCTCCCATCCCAACCTGATCCCATCATGAGGGAATGGTTGGGAGCAGGTGACCCACTCACATCACACACATTTATACACACACCATATGTATCACACAGAACATGTATCACACCTATCATGTACATCTCACACTCCACACATCATACATATGCCCACAGCATATGCATTACATACTACATACATCACACAAACACACATAGATGTTGCCTGTCCCCATTTCCTGTGCTCTCAAATCACATGTCTGTCCTGGGTAGTCCCAACACAGGGTCCTCCTAGCACAAGTTTTGGTAATGCTGCATTGACTCCATCTGTGTCTGAAACTCTTGGACAAAATCTATGCCTGACAGATGAAGCATCTTCCAAACTTGTTAGGCTGTGGCAAGCTGTTGGGTTACTGGTACTACCCTAATCAATATCCATACTCCACCCTAGGGTGTGATCTGGTAATGGGATTATTGGGTTATTCCCTACTTGGTATTCCTCTTCCACCCTAAAGTGTGGCCTGGTTCTTGTCAATAAAAGCAGGGGTCTGAGGAAGGCAGAAGCTTCTTCTTCGGTCTTCTTCCACTGAGCTGCATTCCTTCTTAGGAGCAGAAAGCTTGGGTGGTTGACTCCTGGCTTGAGCACTGGATTTCCTGGATCCATTCTTTTCACTATGTAGATTATTTCCTGCAGGTTCCAGACCTGCATCTCACCATATCTTCATTTTGGAGTCCTGGGCTCCACTAGCAGTGGACCTACAGGGGCTTCCGGTGCTGGAGCTGAGAATGTGTGAGGCCATTGCCAGCACTGCTATGATTTGAATCTGGTCTAGCTCCTCCACGGGTGTCACTGGGTTCCCCAAGAGTTCATGCTGCCCTGGCCACATATGTGCCATCCCATGTATGTCCCTCTCTGACATGGGAAGACCTGGACTTGCCACTGACAGGTCTTGTTTAGATCTCACATGGCAGTTTATGAGCCAGCTACTTGGTCCAGGGGAAAACATGCTGACCAGGGACACCCATCTTCTATCCACTGCAGTCAGTATTGGGGGACTAAGATCTCATAATTGCCCACTCCTTCAGACTATGTATGGAAGTGGAGGGATTTCTCAATAAGAAGGAATTT
Source organism: Suncus etruscus (assembly GCF_024139225.1). Taxonomy (NCBI): domain Eukaryota; kingdom Metazoa; phylum Chordata; class Mammalia; order Eulipotyphla; family Soricidae; genus Suncus; species Suncus etruscus. The sequence goes on from NC_064867.1 coordinate 41,676,820, forward strand.
CTGTGAGGAGATGATGGAAGTCCTGCTGGGCTAACCCCACACATTCACCCTAGATACCAGGAACTTCTAGAACAACTCCAGGCAGTATTGTCCTCGGTAGACCTGGCCAAGACCCCCATGAAATCTCTCACTCTACCCCTGGGAGGGCCCAGACAGAACCCTTATGCCATCTCTCACACTGCCTCAGTGAAGGTGCCCCTTCACTCAAGACCTGATTCCACCAGTTTCTCCTTTGTCCTCTCTTCCCCACTAGAATAATTTCTCTTGACAGTACAACAGCAGACATTTGATGAACTGCAGACCCAAATGCATAGCCTCATCTTTGCTGCGCCGTGCACAGCTCAATTAGGTATTACAATGTACTCCATCAAAAGCCCTAAATGGCGCCATCAGATGAGAGGCTGATGGCTCCCCGTGCACTAATGAGATGTCTGTGCTTGTTGCAAATCACTGTTTTATGCAAAGTTCATCATGCCAGCTGCCATGAGTGGGAACAATTCCTCTCTAATCTGTGACCCTGGTACTCCACTCAAAGATTCCTTCAACTATACACTGTTACTCACCACCCAACAGAGGGAAGTCTGTGCCTTGCATAGTGCATGAAGAATCAACATGGCATAAGGTTACTTTGGGTCCAAAATCTGACTGAAGAGAGATGGTCTTTGCATTATCTTTGTGGTATCTGATGAATAGAAAAATTAGTCTTTGTTTGAGTCAGATTTAAGTATCAAAATCAATTAAATGCACAAATGGGAATGGGTCTTGAAAATGCACCTTAGTGTCTTGGTTATGTACACAGGGCCTTGTGCCTGGCTGGTTTAGAAGTCAGGGAAGGGGTCGGAGAGATAGTACAGCGTGAGGTGTTTGCCTTGCATGCAGAAGGATGGTGGTTCAAGTCCTGGCATCCCATATGGTCCCCCGAGCCTGCTGGGGGCGATTTCTGAGTGTAGAGCTAGAAATAACCCCTGAGCACTGCCAAGTGTGACCAAAAGACCATATATAAAACATATAATGTATGTCAAGGAAAGGACTACACGGTCAACTGGGCACTGTAGAACCTATATAAATGGTTCCTGTTGTGTCTCCACATAACAAACTTTTGTTAGTGACTTTGGGAAAGGCATGACAGTGTTGAGTTATTCCAAACATGCTGTGCATTTTCCAGATAAATTTAAAAGTTCGGGAACATGGGCGTCAGCCTAGAGAACTTCCATCAAGAACTTGAGACCAGGAGAGCCATTGGGAAAGCTGCAAAGACAAGACAGGCAAGACAAACATGGGGGAGAATAAAGACTTCCCAACGTGTATTGTCCCCAAACAGTGTCAGTAAGAGACTAGGAGCCTCCACTAAACCTCTCAAAACTGCAGATAATGGTAGGCAGAGTGGCAGAGGAACTATCCTGCCCTTTCAGGAGAAAGGTTGATTGCTGTAGTAGGAAGAAATCCTTCTCTATGTGGAGCATGAATAGAAAAATTCGTCTTTATTTGAGTCAGATTTAAGTACCAAAATTATTAAATGAAGAAATGGGTCTGAGTTTTGAAAATGGGTAGCATCGTTCTTTGACTCCTAGGCACCTGAGCCTGGGAAACTGGACTTGGGGTTTCTCTATGAGTCCTAGTGTTACCTTAAAACCTTTCACTTATTTAATCTCAGCCAAATCCTGCACACTCATGGCTGCCATCCATATTTCCCAAGTAGAGTGAAGCACACACAAGGAAGATCACATCTAGGGGCCAGAGTGATAGCAAGACTAGTAGTGTGTTAGCTTTGCATGTGACTGACCTGGGTTCAATCCCTAGCACCCCATGTGGTCCCTCAAACACCACTAGGAGTGATCCCTGAGTGAAGAACAAGGAGTAACCTCTGAGCATTGCTGGGTGTGGCTCAAAAAACAAAAATAGATAAGGAGGATACAGCAAAGACCAAACACTGTATTTATCTGCTGTCCCCTACTCAATGCACGTTGGGTTCTGGCAGTCTAGAAGCACCATTGGCTGACCTTACTATCAGGAGTCACAGTCAGTGCTTATGCTCCCTGGAAGCCTCTGACGTTCTTAGATGCGTAGAGGATTGTAGCCACCACCTATGTAGTCTATCATTGGTCTAAATGTGCCAGGTTGCAGCTCTGTCCTTTGTTTCACTCATCCAGTCTTCTCAAAATCCTGCCACTCATTTATTATCCCTTGTCTCTTCCCGTTGACTCTTTTGTCTGTGCACAAGGATTAGAACATTCTTTTGAATCAGTCACTTTGCATGGTCTCAGTCCCATCATCCTTTGACCATTGGCCAAGACAGCTTTCAATAATGCGCATGTACTTAGAACCCATTACTCATGCTCTTCAATCACATCTGAACTCATCCAAGATAGACATTCACCTTCTTCTTCTCTACTCTAAAATTGATGTTACAAACAGTTTCTTTTTTAACACAGTTCCATATCTTTCAGATGGTGAGATAGATAAACTCATCACTTGTCCATGAAGATGGCCAAACTCCTGCATAAATCCTCAAGGAACTCCTTGGACTTCCTGTTAAGAACTCATATTCTCTGCACCTTAGGTTGAATGATTTGTTGTTAGATTAGTTGGCCAGTAGATTGGTTGGATGTTAGATTGGTTGGTCAGCTGATTGGTAGATAGATATTAGATAGATCGGTTGGTTGATTGGTTGGTAATAGGTGGTAGAAAGATTGGTTGGCACATTTTTAATTGGTAGGTTTAAAAGTTGGTTGGCTAGCTGATTGGTGGATAGGATGATTGATTGGTAATGTAGTGGGTTGGATGGTAAACTTGTAAATTAGTATGTTTGTTGATGAATTAATTATGGAGTAGGTTGGTTGGTTGGTTGGTTGGTTGCAATATAGCTTCTTATTTCCGTGAAATTTCACAATGCCCTTCCTATATGACTGGCCCCTGCTCTGTCCCTCCCCCTAATTTCCTTCTCCTATCTGCTATTCACTCACCTTAAGGACCCCAAGTTTCCCTAACCCTCAGTAGGGGTTGATATACCTGGCATAATTTGGGAGGGAGCATCCTGTGCTGGCAGAGGTACCCCGTGACGTCTTCCTTAAAAGAATGGCCAGCCGCACCCCCTCACAGCAGATATGGGTCCTCAGCTGAAAGGTGGGGAGACTGTGGGCTCCATCTGGAAGACAGATGGGATGTTTTGTTTGGAGTCAAACATAAACCGAACCTTGCTCTCTGCCAAAATAGAACGTGAATGTTAATTTGGAATTTTTTGCCTACTTGAAGAAAATATCCATTTGTTTCTGATCTAATACTTCATGACAAATCTTTGCTCCATGTTGTGATTATAACACCTAATTTCCTAATTAAAGATGCTAATGGTGAGTTACTTCACATAACTACCAAGCACAGAAGTATAATTATGTAATAAAAAGCTTCTGTGAAACTTTTGTGCAGAAAGACACTGGCTACGGCAACAGCTGCTGAGCGGAGCTGCGTCACCTAGGAACCGCTGACAATATGGTTCAGGTGTGAGTCTACACTTCTGGTTTTGGCCACAGTCACTGAGAGGTGGAAAGGAAGTGCCTCTCCATGCACGAAGGAATCCTGTCCAGAGCAATGGCACAACAGAGAAGCCATTTGCCTTGCACGTGGCAGACCTGGGTTCAAACTGCAGCATATGGTCTGCTGAACCCACCAGGAGTGATCCCTGACTACGGAGCCTGGAGTAAGTTCTGAACATTGCTGGGTGTGGTCCAAAAAAAATAAACAAACAAAAATCAAAGAATCCTCTTCCCTCTCACACTTAGATCAGACTTGACCAAATGCTTCCATACCATGATTCATCACCATGAGACCATGCCAGTGTCACTGCCCATGGAACATGTGTACAAACACATGTCCCCATGAACACATATAAGAACATGCATGCCCTGGCAGAGTAGCAATGACTATCATTTTATAATCTTTTATGTACACCTTTTATGTAATAGAAGCAGAAGCAGATCAGAGGGCAAATGGGCAGCATATTCAGGGGAGAAAGGAGCTATGGGTCCATGGGAGGCCACTGGCTGGAGAGAGGCTGCAAGAGAACTGGGAGACCTAGTGTCCCAAGCACAAGTGAGGTCAAGTCCTGTTTTCAGATAAAGACAGTTTTAGGTTTCTTTCCAGTACGATCAGGCTCTCAGAATGTGTTTCTCAGAATATGCCTGTCCATGAGACAGGGCCAGAGGAGGCCCCAATAGTGAGGAGGCTCCACCCTTCCTCCATCAATCTTTGATCCCTTCTTCATTCCTTTCCTCCCCATCCCTAAGCATTTCACTCTCTGCCTGTGAAAGCACACATGTATAACTAATCCACCACCTTTCACAGGGTTAGTTGGGTTAACCACACAATAAAGCCAAGCCAAGCAGAAAATGACCTTTGACCTCTACCCAGCAAGGTCAAGCTAGCCTCAACAGCCTAGAACAAGGGGATATGATGGCTGTTGTGTTAAATAAATAACGATGGGGCTGGATGGTGGATGATGCCATCCAGCCCACATGGCTCTGCAACCTCCATGCAGCCGGCGAGTTCCAGGCCCAGGTGAAATCACTCACTCACAGGCAGCCATCAGGAAGAATCATCTTTATTCATGCCCTTGCCACCACAGGTGTGTGGCCTATGTCAACCTTTCAAGCATTCAGCAATATTTTGCTAGCCCTGCATCTTATCTCCTGTTAGCCATCTTCCCTTTGGGCTCCATGCGGCCCAAAGATCCAAAAGCCAGGAAGCCAAGCCGGGCCAAGAGAGAAACGGCAAAAGCCCGAGTCCCCTGGCTCAGAGGTTTATCTATCCTTTTCCAGACCCCTCCCAGAAATGGGAGGTCTTGCAGGTAGTTACACCTATTATCCGGTTCCCAAAACTCCTCCCAGATATGGGCGGGTCTTGGGGTACACCACAATGGCCACTTACTGACCACTATTTCTGCTCCCTCATATGGGATTCCCGTGTCCAGACATGTAAGTCATTGTTTGAGTTGACAGATGCATTGAGGACAATTAACAGAAACATCAAAATTAACAGGTATGTTAAGAGCAGAGAGACTGGTCAACATAGTCTGTCATCATCACACTGGTAATGAAGAGGCAGGCTTGGAATGATGGCAGTCCAGTTGACCATGACAAGACACAATCCTGATTGGCTGGTGACAATCAAGGAAGACTTACTGAAAGAGGAGGTGGGGTGTCTAAGTTCACTCCAGCTGCTCTTAGTTTTGGAGAGGGGTTCAACAGCTTTTATTCCTCAGCCCTGAAAACTCGAAGTCCAAGAACAGAGATGTTCCGAAAGTGGAGTCCTTGGGTAAGAGCCCTTTCAGGTTTGCAAATCACCAGCTTCCTCTGGCGCCCTCACGGAGGCAAGTGATAACAACATCATTTTGGGGGTGTTGCACACTTGACACCAGGCTCTGCCTCCTCATACCAGCAGGTTGTGGTGATCATTTTAGCAGGGATTCTGGTACTAACTCATACAATCACTTTCTAAGAAGTGAAAAAGGAGATGAGTGTTGGAGGGTGAATTGGGGCTCACCACTGCAGGAATGGGAAAGGGAGTGTGTCATCAGAGCTGGAAGCAGCTGAGGCAGAACAAGTTAGGAGTTGGAGTCTTCTTTTGCATGACTGAAACCCAACTATGATCATGTTTATAATCATGGTGTTTAAGTAAAGATAATATTATTAAAATAAATGTAGGCTTGGGGCCAGAGTGGTAGCACAGTGGTAGACCGTCTGCCTTGCACGCAGCTGACCCAGGACGAATGTGAGTTCAACACCCAACATCCCATATGGTCCCCCAAGCCAGGGGCAATTTCTGAGCAAGCCAGGAGTAACCCCTGAGTGCTGCCTGGAGTGACTCAAAAAATGGACAAACAAATGTACGCTCATGCTTTGAGTCAGTGCCTGCATTTGTGCATGGGAAGAACTACTGAGTGACAAAGATATTTTTATGGTGAGATTTCAAGGTTTATCAAATGATTCATGAGCAAAGATTGTGTACCTTGATGTGGTTACCATTTTAACGAAATAGGCAGAGGGGACTTCAAATCTTATCTTCCAGAATCCATAAAGCCGCATCACGGTACTATAATTATTAGCATAATCATTAAAAAACAGTTTAGTTAAATTCAAGAAAAAACGCAGACACATGAAGACATCGTGTCTTCATCAAAGAAACCCGAGTCCAGATAAAGCGGGGCCCCTAATCGACTTTGAAGCTTCCAAATCAAATCCTTAGAGCGCCAATTATAGCGGCCTCTGAAAAGCAATTATCAGCCGCCGCCACTTTCCACCATGAATTCTAATTTAATTACATCTTCTCTGCTGAACATGGAGTGCTCCTACTGTACAGACCAGCCATGGAAAAAGGAGGTTTTTGTCACTAAGAAAAAGGGTTGGGTTTTTTTTTTTCCACTAAAGGCAATTAGTCTCGGTCATGCTGCTTTCTAGGGAGTTTGGGGATTATGGACTCATTAATTTTAAGTGGCAGTCTCTGCAAAGGAATTTTAATCTTCTGAATTGGGGGAATTGTTATCCAGAGGGGAGATGGATGCAGAAGGCGAGAGCATGGAGCATCGCCCGCCTCAGCAAAGCTCACTCCAGGTCAAACTGAACCTGCAGACAGTCTGGGCCACTGTGAACATTGAATAAGCCCTTCACCGGTCTCATCCTCTGAAAACAAAGCAGCATTTTCATCTCTCTGGGACTGTTTTCCTAGTTAAAAAGCCAGAGCAGGGCACATGTTGCTGGCAGGAAGCCAGACTGTGGGACCCCCCTGGTGCTCTGCTCTTGCTTCTGAATTCCCTTCTTACCAGAAGATGTGAGAACCACTAGATTTATGGAGTGCAACATTCCTTCCAATCACCATTGGGTTTTAATGGTGATGATAAAGAGACAAGGTTATTAAATGGCTCCTCAAGGTCACCCCAAGACCAGGCAGAAGAGAAACTGTGTTCAGCTGCTTAAATGCCAATTTATCTACCTAAGGGGATAGCTAGACACATGGCCTTGTCCTGTGGCATCACCTCTCCCTGCCACCTTCTTCTCAGCTTCTCAGCTTCATTTTAGCAGAGTTCAAATCCCCTGTTGGGTGTACTTTCAAGGGGAAAATGCCATGGTTGACCCCTCAGCCTAGCCTGCTCACTTGGTTATGCTATTGGATTTAATGTGGCTTTTTCCCCCAATAGTTCTCAGTTTGGGCAGAGAAGCCAGATTTAAATATCATTCAAGACTCTTCTGAACTCAGTTGCTAGCGTTTCCCATGCTTATGACCCTGGAGACACAGGCAAAAATGGTCTTGCTTGTTTGATTTTTACCCCCATTTTATTTTTTTTCTTCAAACAGAACTACACAACTTGAACCATCTTGTTCCGCCTCTCAAATTGAGGGGTACAGAATGGAGGGTACCAAGACCAAACAGTTGTATGATCACTATGTAGTAATAAACATGATCGGACTTAAACACCAAATCCAAAGCCAACAACCAATTCAATACCCAATCTGCAACAAGCTAGACACAGAGGGGACCACTTATACTAGCAACCTGGGGGGGGGGGTAAAGAAGAGGGATATGGGATGCATGGTGGAAACAGGGGTGGAGGAAGGACAACTTTGGTAGTGAGAATTCCCCTGATTCAGTGTCCATATGTACCTAAAATATTACTGTGAAAGATTTGTAATCCACTTTGATCAAAACAAAAATTATTATTATAATAAAAAAAAGAAAGAAAGGTCTCTTCAGAGACCCAAAGTCTCCATTATTTGGAAGAGCATCAGGAGAAAAACTGCATAAGATTAAAATGCTCCATACATGTGAGACATCTGTGTCCTTACTCAGACCTGCTTACCACAGCACATAGGCATGTTTGGATTATTCAAACTGAGGAGGAGGGATGGAAATTAATGTAATAAAAACATCCTGAGAAATGAGGTTACAGCCTGGCCATGGATCTGCTGCACTTTCTGAATGCTGATGGGTAAAAAAAAAAAAAATACAAACAGGGGCCGGAGAGATAGCATGGAGGTGGGGTGTTTGCCTTTCATGCAGAAGGTCATTGGTTCAAATCCGGGCATCACATATGGTCCCCCGTGCCTGTCAGGAGCAATTTCTGAGCATGGAGCCAGGAGTAACCCCTGAGCACTGCCAGGTGTGACCCAGAAACAAAAAGAAAAAAAAAAGAAAATACAAATAGATCTAACTTTCCCTCCCTGTTTTGGGACCACATTGGTTAGTACTCAGGAATTACTCCTGGCTCTGCAACCCTGGCAAGACTTGGAGAAACCATATAAAGATCAAACTCGAGTTGGCCATTGGCCATATGCAAGGCAAGCGCACTACCCATTGTACTATCTCTCCAGTCCCTTTTTCAGTCTCTTTCTAGGTATGAAATTCTGAAAGCAATACTTGGGTGATCTTGATTGCTACCTGTGCAGGATTTGTCTCTGCGGCTTCGGAACCAGGTAGGCAGGAAGGTTGTCTGCATGGTTGTGGGCAGGAAGGTACTGTGCATGCCTGCCAGGTACTGATCAGTGTGTGGTCAAACAGCCAGACGACCTTCCACTTCTGTGATGGCCTTTCAGCCTGTGCCATGAGAGTCCATAAGACTCAGAGGCAGAAAAATATTTGATAATGTGAGGGGATTTATAATAAACTTGGCCTTGCCCAAACCTTTCAGATAAAGATTTTCTGGAGGAAGGCATGGCCAGGCACGGGGGTGGTCTACCTGCTTCATTAATCTCAAAGCTAGTGGTTACAACAGGGATCCAATTGTGGCAGGCAGCTTTGAAAAAGGAGGCATAAGAAGCCAGGAGTGTGGTACTGCCAACCCAAACATGGTACTAGAGGCCAGTACCCAGGAACATGGGTCTGGATGCAGGCATTCCACAGCTATGAATGCATAGCTTCGTATGATTCATAGTTTCTTCAGCTCCTTCTCTGTTCACTTGGAAGCCCCATGCTGGCCAGTTCTGGCCTCTATCTGCCTCCAGAGGGGATAACTCAGTGCTCTGTGAAAATATCTCTGAGGACATTCTGGAGGCTACAAACAATTTAGAGCAGTGTGCCCCAGTCATTCAATCTCCAGTGTCCAGTACCACTATTTCTAGATGAAGCAAAGTGGAGTTAGTGTAAGGTATCTCTTCCCCCAAATCCCTAAGCTTTCTGTTGAGTTGTTAATCCCTCCTGGATGATGATGAGACCTACCCATGCCTGGGATGGTTGGGTGGGTTTTGAATATAGAATAATAGAGTCTGGGACCAGAGAAATAGCATGGAGGTAAGGCATTTGGCTTGCATGCAGAAGGGTGGTGGTTCAAATCCCAGCATCCCGTATGGTCCCCCAAGCCTGCCAGGAGCGATTTCTGAACATAGAGCCAAGAGTAACCCCTGAGCGCTGCCAGGTGTGACCCAAATAACAACAACAAAAAAAAAGAACAATAGAGTCTGGCTGGGTGGAGGGAGAAGCAGAAGAGGGAGAGCCAGAGGAAAAGCAGCAAGAAGAAGCTTGGCAAACGCTTAGCATAGAAGCCATGTGAAGAGAAACATGGTGGATAGGGCCTTGGAATAAAAGCAAGATGACTTCAATGAAACTTTAACTGACTATAAATTATTTCTTCACCATTATACTGCATCTTCAGACTTGCCGGCCTGAGGGCCTAAAGTCTGTGCCAGGCCAAGGGAGGCCTCACTCAACATGTGGACTTTATATGTTATATTTAATATCTAAATCTGGGGCCAGAGCAATAGCACAGAAGTAGGGAGTTTGCCTTACATGCAGCTGACCCAGGATAGACCTGGGTTTGATCCTCAGCATCCCATATGGACCCCCAAGCCAGGAGCGATTTCCGAGCACATAGCTCCTGAGCATCACCAGGTGTGGCCATAAAACCCAAATAAATAAATAAATAAATAAACAATCATCCATAACAAGCACTTTAGAATGGTGCCCTCTAAGGTCCAGTAAGACAATCTCAACAAAGGGTAAGATTGGCAAGGTCATGCTTGGCTACTCTGATTAGGTTCTGTTGAATAAGAGCCATACTTGGGGCTGGAGCAGTGATACAAGGGGTAAGGCATCTGCCTTGCCCAAGCTAGGATGGATCTCAGCTCGATCCCCCAGAATCCCATATGGTCCCCACAAGCCAGGAGCGATTTCTGAGTGCATAGCCAGGAGTCACCCCTGAGCATCACCGGGTGAGGCTGAAAAAAAACAAAAAAGAAGAGCCAGACTTACTTCACTTCTTTCCCCTGCCGTGAGCTGGCTGCATGATTGAAGTCATGTTTTCAAGACTCCTCTGTGCCAAGTGCTATTCCCATTCCCAGGGCCTGCACTCGGCTCCTCCCTGTGCCAGGAGGGCAATAAAAACCTCCCTGCAGAGGCTATGAGCCCACCATGACTCAGGAAGCTAATTGCTTGTGTGCCCCTCTTGGGTCACACTTGAAATCATCCGATTCAAAGGGGGGCCCCTCAGAGATCCTTTCTCATTTGCAGACTTGACATTCAAATCAAAGCCTCTCCACCTTAGTTCCTGGCTCATCTCTACAGAGACAAATCCCAGTGCTTCCTCTCAAACAGAATGGGGCTGAACACATCCCTGGGATGGGAAATGGGAGTTCTCGGATTCCAATCGCTGTCTTCCTTGGGTTTGACCCAAACAATGCACCACTGGAGCTGATTTGAACTTAGAAACGCTCCCCCAAAACTCCTGAAACAGGGAGCAGAGGACTGAATTCAACAGCACTTGGAAAGTTTGAGTTTTATATCAGTGCTCCTTCCTCAATTACCTGCCCACCCCCCAGGATCTCTCTGTGCTTCAGACCACCATTAGGATCTCTCTGTGCTCAGGAATGTCTCAGATGTCTGTATGCTCTGAGAAGCTCCCTCCCCACCAGGGATGCCCCCTGGAAATTAAAGCATTCACAGGGGGTTGGAAGTTTCCTGGAGAGGTGGTGCCAGCTTCTTATTTGCCTGGACAGTCTCTTCCCACATGGAAAATATAAACTGTCCCCCAGAGTACACAGGGCTATGTTTGTTCCTGGAGATGACAGAGATCCTGGACCCTCCATGGGACCCCATGTTTGTCTCAAACAGTGGGTCTGAGCAGCCTAGCTTGGGCTCTAACAATCAGCAGGAAGTGCCTGCAAAAACATTGGCCTCATTTCTCTAGGACTCAATGGAAAGAAAGAAGAGAGAAAAGAAAGAAAGAGAAAGAAGAAAGAAAGAAAGAAAGAAAGAAAGAAAGAAAGAAAGAAAGAAAGAAAGAAAGAAAGAAAGAAAGAAAGAAAGAAAGAAAGAAAGAAAGAAAGAAAGAAAGAAAGAAAGAAAGAAAGAAAGAAAGAAAGAAAGAAAGAAAGAAAGAAAGAAAGAAAGAAAGAAAGAAAGAAAGAAAGAAAGAAAGAAAGAGAAAAAGAAAGAAAGAGAATGTTGCACTGGTGATGGGGGTTTTCTTTGCATGACTGAAATCCAACCACAACCATGTGTGTAATCAAGGTGTTTAAATAAAATGACTGAAATCATATAACTATAATCATATTTGTAGTCATGGTGTTTAAATAAAGATAATTAAAAATATTTATTAAAAAAGAAAAAATAGGGGCCGGTGAGGTGGCGCTAGAGGTAAGGTGTCTGCCTTGCAAGCACTAGGCAAGAAAAGACCGCAGTTTGATCTCCAGCGTTCCATATGGTCCCCCAAGCCAGGGGCAATTTCTGAGCTCTTAGCCAGGAGTAACCCCTGAGCATCAAGCGGGAGTGCCCCCCCACCAAAAAAAAGAAAGAAAGAAGAAAGTGGGAGGGAAGGATGGAGGGAGAAAGGAAGGAAGGAAAGGAAGGAAGGAAGGAAGGAAAGGAAGGAAGGAAGGAAGGAAGGAAGGAAGGAAGGAAGGAAGGAAGGAAGGAAGGAAGGAAGGAAGGAAGGAAGGAAGGAAGGAAGGAAGGAAGGAAGGAAGGAAGGAGAAAGAGGCCTAGAAGGAGAGAATGGAGGAAAAGGGTATTAGAAGGGATGCCGGGCCCGGAGAGATAGCACAGCGGCGTTTGCCTTGCAAGCAGCCAATCCAGGACCAAAGGTGGTTGGTTCGAATCCCGGTGTCCCATATGGTTCCCCGTGCCTGCCAGGAGCAATTTCTGAGCAGACAGCCAGGAGTCACCCCTGAGCACTACCGGGCGTGGCCCAAAAACCAAAAAGAAAAAAAAAAGAAGGGATGCCCACAGGACAGACAGGCCAAGCACACAGAGGTTCTGCCACACACACACACACACACACACACACACACACACACACACACACACACACACACACACACACACACACTTGAGAAAGCAGGTTCCAGGACGCAGAGTGTCTCGGGTCACTGAAGTAGAATTTGTCTGGAGGCACCAAGCCTTTCCCAAGAGTGGGCAGGAAAATGCTCTCCACTTTTAGGGCACAGAATGCTTCTGAAGATGGCAAGAAAACACGGCACCAGCATTCTGTACATGCACAGATGCATGTCAGCGAGGGTTGCTGGTGGGACACTATATTGATTAGAATTTTTTAAGAAGGTCACTTGCGGGGCCGGAGAGATAGCATGGAGGTAAGGCATTTGCCTTTCATGCAGAAGATCATCAGTTTGAATCCCGGTGTCCCATATGGTCCCCCGTGCCTGCCAGGAGCAATTTCTGAGCATGGAGCCAGGAGTAGCCCCTGAGCACTGCTGGGTGTGACCCAAAAACCACACACACACACACACACACACACACACACACACACACACTAAAAAAAAAAAAGAAAGAAAAAAAAAAAAAAGAAGGTCACTTGCAATCACTGCTCTGAACACTTGTGGTCTCCAGACCTTATGTAGTGGCAAATGAGGTGGCTGCCAGATCAGGCAGAGCTGATCATACATGCTAGGTGACATTGGAGAATGCTTAACAAACATGTTGCTTTTATTGGGCAAAATTCTTCCAGGCAGACCAGAGGCAATAGCCCTTCATACAGGAAGACATTGTTTACCTGTGCAAACAGGCATGAAATAGAATTCTGCTAATGACTTTCCATTGCTAGCTAAATACATAATCAGATTACTTAGTCTTCCTCATGACAGTGAGAATTCAATTATTTTTTTTTTTTTTGGTTTTTGGGCCACACCCTGTGACACTCAGGGGTTACTCCTGGCTATGCACTCAGAAGTTACTCCTGGCTTCTTGGGGGACCATATGGGACGCCGGGGAATCGAACTGCGGTCCGTCCTAGGCTAGCGCAGGCAAGGCAGGCACCTTACCTCCAGCGCCACCGCCCGGCCCCAGAATTCAATTATTTATCATAAATCTGGGAATGTCTATTGAGCAATCTAGTATGTGTCTGACCTGGTCTGGAATTAGTAAATATTCCCTTTCGAGGGCATATCATCATGATGTAAGGAACAATCAAACATCCCTAAGTAGCTACACCCTCAAGGCCTTTTCATAGAAATATAAGAAAATAAAAAAAATATTTAATTTCCTCTTTTCAAAAACATAGTTCCAAAGCACTGGGCATTTGTTGCAAAAGAGAATCTGAACCCTGGCTTGGTGGCTCTAAAGCATGAGAAGAGTGAACAAAAGATACAATACAAAACTGAAGATTGACATTTTTTTTTACCAGCAAACAGGCCAATCTCCTCCAAAAGCGTAAATCATCGAAGATGAGTGAGAAATTGGACAGCATTGAAATTAAAATCCTCTTTTTAAAAATGCTTTTTAAATGATGGGTTTTGTGTTGGGAGAAAAATATTGGGAAAATGCATATTTGATTGAAGACTACAATCAAGAATATGAAACTAAGAAGTTAAAAAAAAATCAACTTTGGGCCCGGAGAGATAGCACAGCGGCGTTTGCCTTGCAAGCAGCCGATGCAGGAGCAACGGTGGTTGGTTCGAATCCCGGTGTCCCATATGGTCCCCCATGCCTGCCAGGAGCTATTTCTGAGCAGACAGCCAGTAGTAACCCCTGAGCAACGCCGGGTGTGGCCCAAAAACCAAAAAAAAAAAACAAAAACAAAAACAAAAACAAAAAAAAAAACTTTTTTTAGGGACCTGGAATGATAGCACAGCAATAGGTCATTTTCCTTGCATGCTGCCTGCCTGGAATGGACCCAGGTTCAATCCCAGGCATTCCATATAGTCCCCTGAACCTGCCAGGAGAGATTTCTGAAGCCAGGAGTAACTCCTGAGTGTGTGGCCCATACACAAACAAACAAAAAAACTAACATTTTTTAATAGATGAAAGAGGTCAGAGAGATCATACAGAGAGTAAGATATTTGCCTTGCCTCCACCCAACCCAGGTTTGATCCTTCAGCATCAACTAGGGATATCCTTGTCCCCATTAGGAGTAATCCTTGATAACAAAACCAGACTTAAATCCTGAGCACTGAGAGGTGAACACCCCCATAAAATATCAATTCCCTAGGAATAAATAAAAGGGCAAAAGATGGGAACTAACATTTTACCACATTAGATATGATAACAAAGAAGTATAAGGAAAAAAAAAACACCCAACATATCAATCATTCAGGAAGTGCAACTTTCAAACGTAATTAGCTATCACCACACAGCCATTTGAATGACCTCAGTTTGAATTGGCATTATGTTGAGGAGGGTGTAGGTTGCAGCAGACAGAATGTTCTCCCCAAGCTTGTGAATGAATTTTATTAGATGTCAAGAGGCAATTAAGATGGCAAATAGACAAATATTTTCATCAGCTTATTTAAGATAAACATTTTTTGAGGGTTATTCAAGTCACAATGTAGGGTCAAGTGTTCTTGAAATTTGCTCTGGGAAGGATGTCAGAGTGAGGCTTCAAGAAAAACAGAGCAGGGGCCAGAGCAGTGGTGGAAGTGGTAAGGTGTTTGCCTTATGTGTGCTAGCCTAGGACAGGCCGCAGTTCGATCCCCAGGCATCCCATATGGTCCCTCAAGCTAGGAGCGATTTCTGAGCTCATAGCCAGAAGTAGCCCCTGAGCACCACTGGTTGTGGCCCAAAAATAGAAAGGAAGGAAGGGGAGGAAAGGAAGGAAGGAAGGAAGGAAGGAAGGAAGGAAGGAAGGAAGGAAGGAAGGAAGGAAGGAAGGAAGGAAGGAAGGAAGGAAGGAAGGAAGGAAGGAAGGAAGGAAGGAAGGAAGGAAGGAAGGAAGGAAGGAAGGAAGGAAGGAAGGAAGGAAGGAAGGAAGAAACAAAGAAAAAAAGAACAACAGACCAGACATTCTGATTTGAATAATGGAGTTGGACCCAGTATTATGACCTTGTACTCAGGGACTAAAGGCAGCAGTAAAGTTCTTTGAGGGACTCTGAACTGGGGTATAGTCCGGTGCCCAGCAAGAACCATTTTGGATATGTGCCATCCAAAGTTTTGAGAGAATAAAGATGCATTGGTTAAAGTCACCACATTCAGCTACTAAGCCGGAGAATCCCAGGGAAGCAATCCCTGCATTAATTGGTGCTGGGTGCAAACTGGGAACAAAATTGGCTTGGGGTACAAAATTGGTTTGGTGATGCCTGATATAATTAGCCATACATCTGTCATGTGACTCAGCACTCCACTTGTCCATTCCTTCCCAGAGTGGAAGTTTCTAAAACACCCCACTTTTCTGGTGCTGGAAATGGGGTGAAATGGTGAAATATATACCCTGTGAATGTGACTGAGGATGCTTTCTATCTTCTTACGAAAGTTAGAATTCCAGAGCCAGATCGGTGGCCCAAGCAGTAAGGCATCTGCCTTGCCCACACTAGCCTAAGACGAACCTCAGTTTGATCCCCCGGCGTCCCATATGGTCCCCCAAGCCAGGAGCAAATTCTGAGCACATAGCCAGGAGTAACCCCTGAGTGTCACTGGTGTGGCCCAAAAACAAACAAAAATATTAGAATTCCAGGGCTGCTGTATAGTAACTTTTTTTTTTCTGAAAAGGGGAAAAGAGGCTAAAAACTTTGGGGGCACTCTTCTTGAAACACGATATCCACTCAGATATTAATTGTAGTCTATTAACTTAGCAGTAGACAAAGGGTCTACTTTGAATCACCATTCACATAATTAATCTTAATTGAGCTCCCATTCGACCCAGCTATTCCACTCCTAGGGATATACCCTAGGAACACAAGAATACAATACAAAAACCCCTTCCTTACACCTATATTTATTGCAGCACTATTCACAATAGCCAGGCTCTGGAAACAACCAAGATGCCCTTCAACAGACGAATGGCTAAAGAAACTGTGGTACGGGCCACGCCTGGTTAATCGGGCCTTGGGGGGAGGGGGTGAGAAATTCCTCCCTAGGCATCCAAAAACTGCAGAGCCTTGGCTGGGCCCAGAACACTCCGAATGCCAGGATTTCTTGGTGTGTTTGCCTGGTATGTTGGGGGCTCTGGGCAGGACAGCTAGCCATAGGACCCCTGGGCTGACCACTTAGTCCAGGGGAACAAGATTCCCCCACACCAGGCGGGTCTTCAGGGCCACGCCTGGTTAATCGGGCCCTGGGGGGAGGGGGTGAGAAATCCTTCCTAGGCATCCAAAAACCACAGAGGCTCGGCTGGGACCAGAACACTCCACATGCCAGGATTTCGTGGGCTTTTGACTGGTATGATGGGGGCTCTGGGCAGGACAGCTAGCCATAGGACCCTGGGCTGACCACTTTGTCCAGGAGAGCATGATTCCCCCCACACCAGGCGGGTCTTCAGGGCCACGCCTGGTTAATCGGGCCTTGGGGGGAGGGGGTGAGAAATTCCTCCCTAGGCATCCAAAAACTGCAGAGCCTTGGCTGGGCCCAGAACACTCCGAATGCCAGGATTTCTTGGTGTGTTTGCCTGGTATGTTGGGGGCTCTGGGCAGGACAGCTAGCCATAGGACCCCTGGGCTGACCACTTAGTCCAGGGGAACAAGATTCCCCCACACCAGGCGGGTCTTCAGGGCCACGCCTGGTTAATCGGGCCCTGGGGGGAGGGGGTGAGAAATCCTTCCTAGGCATCCAAAAACCACAGAGGCTCGGCTGGGACCAGAACACTCCACATGCCAGGATTTCGTGGGCTTTTGACTGGTATGATGGGGGCTCTGGGCAGGACAGCTAGCCATAGGACCCTGGGCTGACCACTTTGTCCAGGAGAGCATGATTCCCCCCACACCAGGCGGGTCTTCAGGGCCACGCCTGGTTAATCGGGCCTTGGGGGGAGGGGGTGAGAAATTCCTCCCTAGGCATCCAAAAACTGCAGAGCCTTGGCTGGGCCCAGAACACTCCGAATGCCAGGATTTCTTGGTGTGTTTGCCTGGTATGTTGGGGGCTCTGGGCAGGACAGCTAGCCATAGGACCCCTGGGCTGACCACTTAGTCCAGGGGAACAAGATTCCCCCACACCAGGCGGGTCTTCAGGGCCACGCCTGGTTAATCGGGCCCTGGGGGGAGGGGGTGAGAAATCCTTCCTAGGCATCCAAAAACCACAGAGGCTCGGCTGGGACCAGAACACTCCACATGCCAGGATTTCGTGGGCTTTTGACTGGTATGATGGGGGCTCTGGGCAGGACAGCTAGCCATAGGACCCTGGGCTGACCACTTTGTCCAGGAGAGCATGATTCCCCCTACACCAGGCGGGTCTTCAGGGCCACGCCTGGTTAATCGGGCCTTGGGGGGAGGGGGTGAGAAATTCCTCCCTAGGCATCCAAAAACTACAGAACCGCGCGGGGGCTTACGCCCCCGCGCGTACTTCATGTATTTCATGTATTCAGAATATCCCTTATTCTTATGTTATGTTTTCCGTACACAGAATGTTTATTTTGTATTCTCCCCTTTCCCACACCCCTACAAAGCTCTTTTTCACTCCTTAACTCTCTAACCCCTTCTCAAACATCACTAATCTAGTTTTCTCTTTTTAACTTCAGTAGTGTAGAATCGTAATCACAGTCCAAAGCTGTGCATTGTGTATGACAACCCCAAACTGTTTCAAGATACATAAAATGGACACGTATTTCTTTAGAATATTTTGTGTTTTTTCTCTGACAGCTATAATTCTTACTAAATGTTGTCTTATATAGTGATGATTCTAACCACTTTTTATGTTCTCTTTTTGAGCTGTTTAACAAGGAATTTTGGTGGAAGAGTCCCCCAGTTTAATGCTTATGATTGAATCATGTCAATGGAATCATTGTAATTGTTCTTATGGCCCCCATACGCGCCAATAACACCATGTGGCATTGCTTCTTATTTGCATAGGCACATTAAAATGGGAAAATAGTATAAATACAAATAAGATCCTATCTAATAGAGATTAGAACACACAAACCTTGTAGTGCAAAGGGACCTTACACCCTGAACATTGACATAACGACCTGGCACAGACGTCAGAAGAAAGGGCATATTCCATTCTCCCCTGAACCAGGAAAGCCATCCACGAAACATCCAGGCTGGTCTATAACATCACTTGGAAGCAATCCTCTACCATGGAAGACCTACACTGCTCAGACTTCGACCTGCTCAAAAGAGACTTCCCTTAACACTGAGAAGACTTAACAACAACAACGACCGGCTTACAGGACAGGGCTCCCTGCATTGCCCTTTGATTGTGAGGTGAAAGGAGAGGATGCTCCACGTCCTGACTTCAATGTAAGATATGCAGATTCCAGGATCTTTAATACAGAAACATGATACCAACAACAGAGACTGTGTGAAAAATAAAAGTGTGTTGGCACTACAGACAATGTATTGGATTGGACGATCTAGCTTGCTTGGAGCCTAGACTTGGTCTTGTGCCAGGAAACTTCAGGGGTCTGGTCTCTTTGTACTTAGGCCAAGGTTATTTCTTTCCATGTTCCTCATATTTTGGTGAGCCTATGCAAACAACAATTGCCACTCTAACACCATTCTTACTGTGCTCCTTTAACTCTAATCCTTAAAAAGAACTCACTTAAAATTTGAGGTTAACTTAAGCTAATATGCATGTATATGGAAATGTAAGAAAATACTATGCCTGTAATGTTTAAGGAGTTACGTAAGTTTTATGGCTTTAGATTGCCTTGTGTACTGTTAAGAAATATTATAATGTATTACAATCTGGGGACTTGAGGGACAAAGTAATTGTACATGGATTCTGTGTTATTTATCTTAATGTTCTTTGGCTGAAATTTCAAAGTTAATATATCAGCAAGGGGACTTCTGAGAATTATGTTATGGGTGATTGTCCTTCCACTGTAACTTTACCTTGTCCTCTTACTTTGCACCCTTGTTCTCATAATTAAAAATAAAAATTTAAAAAAAAAAAAAAAAAAAAAAAAAAAAAACCAAAAAAAAAAAAAAAAAAAAAAAAAAAAAAAAAAAGAAACTGTGGTACATATACACAATGGAATATTATGCAGCCGTCAGGAGAGATGAAGTCATGAAATTTTCCTATACATGGATGTACATGGAATCTAGCATGCTCAGTGAAATAAGTCAGAAGGAGAGAGAGAGACGCAGAATAGTTTCACTCATCTATGGGTTTTAAGAAAAATAAAAGTCATTTTTGTAACAATCCTCAGAGACAATGAAAGGAGGGCTGGAACACCAGCTCACTCCATGAAGCTCACCACAAAGAGTGGTGAGCACAGTTATAGAAATAACTACACTGAGAACTACCATAATCAAGTGAATGAATGAGGGAACTGGAAAGTCTGTCTGGAGTACAGGTGGGGGTGGGGTAGGATGGAGGGAGATTTGGGACATTGGTGGTGGGAATGTTGCACTGGTGAAGAGGGTGTTCTTTATATGACTGAAACCTTATCACAATCATTTATGTAATCAAGATATTCAAATAAAGAGAAAAAAATTTAAAAAAAGAAATAAGTTCATATCCATACAGCAATGGGATGATCCCCAAACAAAGCAAAGTAAAAGAAGCCAGAACAGGTATGTGTGTATATACATAAAGCAAGCTTATATTAGTGATTTTTTTTTAAAAAATAACAATAAAGTTTTTGGGACAGATAATATAGCCCTGATTGCCAAGAGCTGCAGAGGTAAGGACATGAGACTACTTTGGAGTGATTGAACTCTAGTAATCTGGCATTGGTTGCTTGATTGTATTTGCCAAAAACCATAGAGCTGTTCCCCAATGAAAAGTGTCTTGGAAGATGAGGAAGATGAATACCCTTCTCTGCTTATGGTGCATTCTCTTGCCTCTGGATTTTTGCTCATTTATTCACTTTGGAGGGTCTTACAAGAGGTGATCAGAAGAGCTTTCAAGGTCATACCCAGTGGTGGGGAGAAAGAATCAGCTATGCCAGGGTTCAAACTCAAAGTCTCCCTCATGCCAAGCATGTACTCCAGCCCTTGGAGCTGACTTCTCAGTCTCCAGCAGCACTTCTTAGAGAAATGGAGTTTTAGAACTGGGGAAAAAAATGTTAAAGTTCACTTGTTCACTGACTTTGCAAATAGAGTTTTAGTTTTGGGAATCTTTTCCTTCATGTTTATAATATTAAGCAGACTTTGAGCAAAGGTTAATCCTTGTCCTAACCTCTTTTATTTTGTTTTTTAATTTTGGGTCATACCTAGAGATGCTCAAAGGTTACTCCTGGTTTTTCACTCAGGAATCATCCCTGGTGGTGCCTGGGAGACCAACTGAGATGCTGGGGTTCAAACCCAAGTTGAATACATACAAAGCAAGTAGTCTACCTGCTATATTATAACTCCAGCCCATTAAGGGGATCTTTTAAAGCTTAAGGCATTCTTGCAAATAAGTACTGTCAATAATAAAAAGAATAAAAATCATGTTAATGATTTTTAGGTTAGAAATGGAAGCAGACATGACATCACACAGCTGTTCAAGGCAGAATGGAGCTTCAAACTGTTCCATATTCCTGTATCGTCTTTTCTACAAAGTGTTCAAATACCAGAGCATGGGACACTATGGGTGTGTTTATGTGTGTGTGTAGTTAGAGTGGTGTCTGGCTCTGCCAACTCTTTTTTTTTTTATAAATTATCTTTATTTAAACACCGTGATTACAAATATAATTGTAGTTGTATGATTACAGTCATGTAAAGAACACCCCCCTTCACCAGTGCAGGATTCCCACCAGCAATTTCCCAGATCTACCTACTCCCCACCCCACCCACACCTGTACTCGAGACAGGCTTTCTTTTTCCCTCATTCATTCACATTGTTATGATAGTTTTCAGTGTAGTTATTTCTCTAACTGCACTCATCACTCTATGTGGTGAGCTTCATGTCATGAGCTGCACCTACATGGGAAGATGGGGGAAAATAAGGGTTGGGACTGAGGCAGTAAAATATTAGAAATGAGATTTGTAGGGCAGTATTAAGGTCACAATACAAGATGGATGTTATGAATATATAAAATATATGCATACAATACTATCAATAAGGAGAAAAAAATTCCAGTGACTGTCCCAACATAAACCAGTACTAAAACGGCCCGCCCTCCTCCCAAAGTGCATTTCCATTAGTGTAGGGAGAGGTAGGGGGGAAGACTGAGGACCACTAAGAGTCCACTTGAACCCACTTCTGGCCATCTGAGCTGGCACCCAGGGAAGGCCTGGAGTCAGGGGAAAAAGACAAGGACGGCTGGGGGCCTGCCAAGCCTCCCAGCACTCCCCTCTGCCAACTCTTTAATGGACATTATGATACACTCGAAAGACCCTCCAATGTGAAAATCACAGGAACTTGAATTTCTCATATTTTCCCCTGCACAAGGAGCCAACTCACAATAGAGCAACATTTTCTGACCATCATCTGTCCAGTTCACCCATTCAAGACAAATATAAACAGGAAACTAAACCCATTGAACTGGCTTTGCCCTTTTTTGCCATGTTTTTCCACTTTCCATATCAACAGGACCGCCCGGGAATCAGTGAATCCAAGAGATGAGTTGCGGAGAAGACAAAATTTTGCCAAATTCAAGCTTTTCCAACTCACACTCTGTCTCTTTCAATAGTCTCATATTTGTATAACCCACTAACCTAACTAGGGCCTTTGGGGAGAAACGAGACTAATTTGTACTTCCCAGGTAGCCCTTGCAATCAATCATTCTCCATTCTGAGAAAAAAATCTCCTTTTTGCTCCCTCAAAGCTAGGTGACTCTTACAGTCCTTTCCACTGAGAACTGGAGCACAACCTTAGACAGCAATGAAGGTTGTGGATGTACCTGAAAGGAAATCTCAGGAAAGCTATAGAGCATCTACTAGAGTAGTGAAGACCAATATAGAGATCAGAATAGAACAGTGTAGACATGACAGCATGCATTCACCATGCAGTCCCTCACAGGAAGGCATTGTCCCACTGCAAGAGAGAGAAGGGCCAGAATGAGTCTTGAGAGCTTTCCATGGAAGATGGTACTGTTATGTTCTCAGCTCATTAATATGCATCTAATTCCATTCATTCCTTCGCCTTCCTGCAGATATTCTGGGATCTGGTCCAGAATGTCTAGTCCCTGTCTTGAATTAAATGGTACTGTAGAAGTGATCTACTTGCTTTATCCATTCAGTACACCATTGATTGACTACTATGTTCTGGAACAGAACTCAGTCTTGTTATTGATTACCTTTTGAAATCTTGTTTGGAATGTCTGGGTGACAACCAGACAACCACCTTTATTCTTGTTCTTGTCCTCTGTTTTTTTTTTTTTGTTGTTGTTGTTGTTGTTGTTGTTCTGATTTTACAGTGGAGACTGGGTCAATAGCTTCAACTACTTGGTTCTGAAAATACCTGGACTCACGCCCACACCTGGATCCTGGAAGCACCTGATTTCACACCATGTGCCTTCTCCAAGAACCAGTAACTTGGCAGTTCACTCCATCCAATCCAGCTTCAAAAATATTTGCCTCACCACCCAGCTCTTCAGACACTGTCAGAATAGGGCAATGAGGATTCGTTCAAACCTAAGGATGCAAGGATGAAAGGCAGCGCAGAGAAGCATCTACTCTCGTGCCCTCGATTTGCCGACTCATTCATTCTTTATATATGGTCTGAGTTCCTACTGACAGTTGCCCAAGGCTGCAGGTACCTAAACCTCTGGAGGATATTGGAGTGGTGGACTATAGGCATTCATATAATCAATTCCTAAACTATGAGGGTTGTGGCATAGATAGTTAAGGAGGCCCCATAGATAGTTACCCATGAAGATCTGGGATCATGAGATCATTCCTGTCCCCTGAGAAGAATGAAAAAAAGAACTCAAAGCCAGAACTCATCAGGATTTCCATAAAGTCCTGGGAAAGGTTGTCAGCTTGACTTCCAAGTGGGAATTCAGCCTCTGCCCCATTTGCAGTTGTCTGGAGGAAAAAAAGACATGTCAGCAGGAACTTTAGTCAGTTCTGTCAGAGTGGGGACACTGCACACCTGAGGGGCATTTCCTATGGGTCAAGTCATGTAGTTCCCAATGGCGTGACAGAGGGCAGTGGGCAGGACTGGGGGGACCAGCCACTGAGTTGTGGCTTTCTTTGGGAAATAAAGACATAAAACATCCTGATCATACATACAAGCCCTACTGTGGCCCCACTTGGGGCTATTTCTTTAGTTCCTAGAGCCTTCTCCATCAATTAAGGCTGCAAAGAACCTCACCACTATGGGAGGCTCATGCTGTAGAAAGCTGGCATCATTCACTTCCAAACTCCGAGGTGTACACTGCGCATGACTCACTTCTGAGCTCGCAGAGGTGGACATCTCATGGTTCACGTCTGAACTCACAGCGGCAGATGATGCCACGCTTCACTTTTGATCTCATACTAGTGGACACCACAGGGTCCACTTTGGAACTCACTGTGGTTCCATGGTGCCATTTGTAAATGGTTGAATTTCACATGTGCAGCGTCTGGTGCTCCTGCAGCCTAGAAGCTCCTACTGTTCTGGAAATGCAGTTAGAATTAGTTCTTGAGTAAGAGGTCAGTCCAGGACTAACTCACTCCTGATGACTATTTTGATGACTCTACTGTTCTGGAGCACACTTTTTGGACCATTCTTTGAGAACCAGGATGCAAGAGTCAGTCCACACCCTGGAGGCAAGAACCTAGTTGGAACTAGGGGTATGGGAGAGTTTATGTTGGCCCTGGTCTCACATCTTCTGATACCCTTTGCTTCTCTGTTCCAAATAATCTGATTTGGCTCTTCTACGGATTTGATCCTGGATAGGTCCACAGCCTCTCCATCCCCGAATCAGAGTGCTTAATGGAGGAAGAAAAGTTCCACTTTCCTAGAAGATTTTAGACATGCCTGTTTTCTCCCAACGTGCTGCTTGCTACAGCCATAGTACTAGCCATGAAAATCCCTGCAGGGACAACCTTGGGAGAGGTCAAAGATGACCACCTCTCTGGGGCTTACCACCCTGAAATCAGGGCTCATATTACCCAGGAACCTCCAGGCCACCTACCTATCTCCCTTCAGGTAGGTTTTCCCTAGCTTAGGAACAAGGAGATATGGGTGGTTCTGGGAAACAAGCTCAGCTATTTCCCTGATATGAGCCATCAACATCCCACAGAGAGAAAACGACCCCCTCTTCTCTGACCTGGTGCATGCCCCTCTGAGACTGGGTGCCTCCACACCTCTGACTCCCAGGGTACAGCCCTCATGCTGAGAGGGAACCATGTAGCCAGGATAATAGACTTGAATCAGTCACTGTTCCTACCTCCCTGTTTACAATTGCTAATCTTTCAGTTAATGATGCTCTTCTTTTAATGGGAATAGGATAGAGTCCCTTTCTAAGTGGCTTTATAGTCATTGGTTTAGGGAGTATTGACGAAATAAATAGTAGTACAGGTGGCAGAGAACTAATTGAATTCAGTATATTAGGATGAGCAGAATGTAAAGATGGATCCTGCCAGGACACCCCATGGGTTTCACTGGGGTCAGTTGTCTCCAGGGTTGGTTGGCAATCTCTGGAAACTTTGAGAAATGGAGGCAGGAGTGGATCTAATGCCCTCTGCTGAGGAGAGGACAAAATGTGCAAAATCAAATATTTAGAACATGCAGGGGAAGGCCAAAAGAATAGCTGCCCACATCCAGCAATATATCAAGCTCATCTAGAGCATCATGGCGGACAAATCTGGGTAGGATTGTGTATATCCAGGGTCATATCGGCTTCCAGTTCTACGCAAGTGAAAAGTATAAAGTGTCTCCTATTTTGACTAAATTCAAGAGTTCCAAGGTTCCATGCTCAGTTCTGCCAGGTCCTATCAGAACGCTGGTGCCATTATTGATTTGGCTTCTCAAAGGCACATTACAGCGATGGTTCTGATCAAAGGAACAAATATCTATTTCTTTCAGTTCACTGAGCCAGTTTGTTGCCTGTTTTCCTGCAATTTTGTCTTTGGGCTTATGTTACTTGTTTAGTTTTTAAACTTCTGTCACTACATGTCACTGGCCACCTGCAAAGGACCAGGTGAGCTTTCAGTCTTCTGTGCCTTTGGTTCTCATTCCTGAAGAATCCACAGGTCTGGACCTCATGTTATGAGACCTTTTCTGATCTTTCTCCTGAATACAAAAATCAGAACATAAACATTAATTTGATGGAGAATTCTATTGCTGGGGACATAAGAAATTAGATTTTCCATCATGAGATCACTCTAAGAATGGATTTCTAAAAAAAACTTGCTTATTCGTTCTGACCCATTTCACCTGGTCAACTTTTCAACTGTAACCCATGGATTGATCCTCAGTGTCTGTCTATGTGTGTGCATGACTGTATGTGTTGGCCACCTCAATTTCTCTCTACTGTCCCTCTGTAATATATATAATGTTTGTCTATGTTTTATATCATCCTTCCCCTTTTTATATATCACCTCTTCTCCCCCTTACCACTTTACAAATCCTTTTCTATCCCTTCCATCTCTCACCTCCAATCTGTTATTTCTTCCTATTTAACATGCTTAACTCCTTAGAAAGCAGGACATTCCCCCCACACACACACACCCCAAACAGTTGCCAAACAGCTCCCAAAGTAAAAAAGAAAAATTCCCAGTGCACCTTGCCTCAGCCTGAGAAGAAGTTGCCACTTCTGTTGCTGCTTATTTTCTCTCAGCATCCCCCTTTCTCCCCTCCTTTTAGTATGGACTGTTGCTCACTACCAGATTTGGGTTTTTGAGGAACCCCCAGCTCGAGGACATTTTCTGATATGTGACTGCTGGGAACCATTTTTCAGACTGTACAAGACTGTCACAGGCTGACGTTGAGCTTTGGGTTTTATTCACCCCACTACCAGACTATTTCATAAAACTTAAAGAGGACATGTTTATTTATTTCATATATTTCTTTATATGTATTTCCTTAATAAGTATAATTCTTATTGTCTATTTTCTTATGTAAAGGTAATTTTCCCCATTCCTTTTTTTTGTTTGTTTGTTTAGTAAGACATTCTAATAGATAAGTTTCTCTTGGGTTCTGAGTTCATGTTAGAACCAGATTACAGGAAGTATTTATCTTATTATTTTTATCTCCATATGAACCAGTAATATCCTGTGGCATTGTTCCTTTTTGCATTGGCACATTAAAATTGGAAAATCTTATGTATGGAAACAAGTTTTTATCTAATAGGGATAGGAACTCATAAATGTTATATGGGAGTGGGGCTTTGCACTCTGAATATTTGGTATAGTGATTTGGCAAAGCTTCAGACCATTAGACATTGGCCATTCACCCCTGCACTTTGAATCCCATCTATGGAACCAGCATGGATTTCTACATCAGCACCATGAATTGGATTTCTATCAGAGAAGGCCCTAATGCTACCCTGGCATCAACTTGCTCCAGAGTGGGCTCATATGACAACTTGGAAACAGCAAGGCCTTGCTTTCATGGCAGGATTCTTTGCATTACCACTTAATGGTGAGATGAAACCAGAAGATGCTCCGTGTCACCCTGACTTCAACATAGGATCTGTGCAAAAACCAGAATCTCTAACTATAGAAATCTGACTGTGACACTGTGATTGAGAAGAATTTTTACTGGGACCACAGAGAAAGACATTACGGTTAGATAACTGAGCATGCCCAGAGCCTGTAGTTGATTTTATGGCAGAATATCTTCATGGTTAGGATCTTGCTGATTTTAAGCCAAAGATTTTTTCTTTCTATTTTCCCCAACGTTTGCTTCACCCATGCAAAACAAATCCAACTGCCACACACACACACACACACACACACACACACACACACACACCTTTCTTTTCTTTTTTATCTTTTAAATAGGGGCTCCTACCTTTTTTCATAGAATGTTGGGACATAGATTACTTTAGTCTACCACATATTTCTGCATTTTTCTAGAAGACTAAGAAGAAAGATAAAAAGAAAAGTTGGATCAGGGGCCTAGTGATCTCAGATGCATTGGTGGAGAAAAAAATAAGGACAAAACTAATATCCATGCCAAAGTCAATGACAATAGAATCAATAGACCTAAACTTTAACAATCTAAACTTAAATGGACCTATTATACTGGCAGGCCAGGGGGCAAAGGGTGGTGGTATAGAATGCACTCTGGATTAATTAAATGGTGGAGAGAGGTTGACTCTGGTGGTGGGAATGGTCCTGACTCACACTATATCTGAAATTCACCTATGAAGGACTTTGTAGATCACAATGGTTTCAATAAAATAAAATTTAAAAAAAAAAGTGCTTACTACTTACAGGTCTTAGCTGGAGGATACCTGGGTGAGACAGCACATTCATTTTAAAAGTAAAAGAATGTTGCTTTTTATCCTAGAAGTACCTGACTGGGAAGAGAAGGCCTTAGAATCACAAAATACTAAGCATTGGTTTCTAACAGAATAAATTCCTGACCTGAGTTAAAGACTGTGGATCTCTGTTGGGGTGTAGGAGATCTTACACCACTCTGTTGGTGTCCGCATAAGATGATTAGTTCTGCAGAATACTGCAAAGCAGCTGAAACATGAAACCTGAAATGGTCCTAAAAGGTGGGTGGTTCGTACAGCCTTAAGTTACCTGTGAACACGAGAATAGAGAAGACATAGTCAGGCGTGGTGGGAATGTGGACAAAGATCTCCAAAGAGAAGAGTTTCAAGATCCAGAATGAGGAGAGTTTCCTGGGGAAGTGGGAGAAGTTTTCCAAAACTTCCACAGACAAGACCCCCTGAAGCCACACATGAAATAATGTAGGTTGTGTCTCAGCTATGAGACTACACTGGGTCCATGCTGTGCTGACCTTGTTGACTTTTGAGGGAAATGCTGTGATTTAATTTCCTTTTACAGGAGAGGATTCTAGTGAAACATTCCACGATTTTCCCTATGTTTGTGGTACACATCCTCACCGCCTTCATTGGAAATAACCTTTGTCCAGTACTGAGCTGATAGATTCACCTTAGAGTCTTACTAATCAGTAGGACTTAATGGGCCTTGAGGACTAATACATCCATCTCCTTTGCCCAACAAAGCACCCCCCAATTGGCCTGTAACAGCAAACGCTGCCTCAGGAGCTCAGATCAGAGGTCAAGCCCCCCTTAAAAGTTCCTGGAGGGTTTGAAAGTCCAGACAGCAACCTGGGATGTGAGAGTGCAGAGAAGCCAAAATCTTTTGCTATGTTTATGTCTGACCTTCATCTGTTAACCTCAAAAAAAAGTGCTGAAATCCTCCCTCAAGGGAGACTTATCAACTTCAGGGTAAATCTGTTTAATGATTTAATGAATAAGTAATAAGCACATTTTTAAATAAATTGAAATTCCTGGGGACTCTTCAGGAAAATTTTAAAATCACAATTTGGGGCTGTTAATCATATAGCTGTGTTAATGACGATTAACCCACCATTTCTGAGCCAGAAAGTTTCTTCATTACTAAATAATTCACGAGAAAGAGAGCCAGCCATCAACGTGAAAATCTTCAGGGACCAGCACAGAATGAAGATGGATTTCCAGGATATGCTTTTCACTAGCTGGGCTAAAAGGCTGCATCCCAATTGCTAACACTCAGGAAGATTCTCAGCAGGCAGAGCCAGAGGAAAGAAATGAAATTCTGTGATAAATCCTTTTCCCAGGAGAGAGCCTAGGCAGTGGCCTGCATGCCTGCCATATGCAAGACCACAAGTTCCATCCCTGGCCCCAAATGCTCCCAATGCTGCAGGTATAGCATCTAATAAAAAAAAATACACAGAGGAGACAAGAAATCAGAGAGATAACTCCATGTACTGAGCCAGGAATAGACAGACCCCAGTCATTCCTGGATGTGATCTGTTTAAATATAAAATTTAAAAAAGCATTTCTGATCTATAGGAATGTGAAGAGGAACGGGTTCATTGGCCTGGGTGTTTGTCGTGGGTGCTAAGTTGATAGTTGGTTTACATAGGGCAGGACTTAAGTCCCAGGAAGCATGCATGATGATGCTTTCAAGGGCTTTCAGAATGTTGGTGCCGCTTCTGTTGTGGCCCATGGACAGGAGGCAGGTTACAAGTTGGTGCCAGTGCCAAGTTGTGGGTGTGGTCTCTGTGTCCAATGCGCTGTGAATGAGCTGTGGAGCTTGGGATGGGGTCACCCAGTCTCTTGGCCCTGAGGCCTCCTCACAAGGGTGCATTGTCTCTGTCCTATGTCCAGAGCTTTGGGTTGGCTTCATGTCTGGCCAGAAAGTGGGCTACCCATACATGGCATCTCTGCTCCCTTCATACCCACCTCCCAGAAGTGTGGGAACTCAATCCTTCCTGTGGAGCTCCTCACCCTCTCAGTACACATTTTGTTGCACCTACCCATAAGTCTTCTGGGACCTTACTGCCCAGGTTCACATCTACCTGCCATTGGTCTGGGCTCTTTGAGGCCACCCACAGCCATACCTCTGCCCAGTCCACAACCACTCTGCTGCCTATGAAACTAGTCAGGACACAGTCATGGCACCAACTGAGTAAGGGCAGGTGCTGAGAGAGACAGAAGGAGGTAGTGAGTGAGGAAACCTGGCAGAAGAGCCAGCAGCTCCTTAGGGAGCCCAGGAGAAGGCACGATGGACTGGACATGGGTCTGCACATGCTCTGTGGGATGGGCACAGTCATAGGAAGTTCAAACTTGGGGAAACACAGCCAGGGTGGCTGCAGAGTGGAGGTCACAGCTTGTTGGGTGCAGAATGGGAGGTAAACACAATTACGGTGGGTGCAGAATCAAAAGGACACAGTCACAGGGAATGCAGTGAGGGGGAAAGTCATGATGGGTGCAGAGTCAGGGGACATATCACAGAAGTTGCAAAGTAGAGGGACATTGTCATGGTGAGTACAAAATGGGGGAACAGAGTCAAAGTGGGGGTAGAGTTGGGGGATACAGCCCTAGTGGGTGCAGCATGGGGCAAGGCACAGTCATAGTTGGGTGCAGAGTAGGGTGTCCCTGCTGTTCTCACCATTTCTGTGCATGGAATTATGGAAATCTCCAAGGAGAGGCTGAGCCCCCTCAGACCAGACTTGGGAATCCCAGGCAAATCTAAAATGTCTCCTGTCACCTTGCTCACCCACAGCCAGTTTTGGGTCTACCCAGTTGGATGTGAAGTTTTGGGTGCCATTTCTAGGCTGTAATAAGCCTCCTTAACCTTTTTTTAAGAAATGGAGAGGGGACATGGCCTGTCAGAAGAGGGTGAAAGCAGGGAGAGAATGAGAGCAGGGTAGGGACAGATTCAGGATAGCATTATCATCCATCTCTCTGGAATCAGGCTGACTTCTCTCAATCAGGGTGCGATTGAGTTGTGAGTGAGTTTCATGATGTTCCCACTTGGCTCCTTGCCTATATCCAGAAGTTGGGAGGGAATATGGCAAGGGGGCTGCAGGCAGGAGGCAGGATCAATACCTTCTTCCCAGTGATGGGTCCCTACACTGGGTAGTTCCAGAACTTTCCACATAGGCATGATGAACCCCCAGTGTATAGGAGGAAAAGAAGTATAGTCAATATGGGGAGGATTCAATCCCTGGACCTGCTCTACTGCCCCATCAGCAATAAAACTTTCAGGAGACACTTTTATCACAGCCCTCTGGTATAGATCGAAAATATATATACCAAGAGAATTTATTTTCCCACATTTTCAATGAGTTGACAGTCTCTTATTCCTAACTGAAATACGGTTTGGGCAATTTCCTCTCATTTGCAACACAGCCCACTTTGCACATCTGAATGACAAATGGCTGAACTACAGGTTGGTAAATAAAGAAACAGCCGTCAGCACACTCTTCACAGCGAGCGTGAATCAGCTTTCGATGATGAATGGCCTCTGAGCAGAGCAGAGAGGCCCTCGAAACAGAGATAGAAGGCCAATGTAGGCAAGGCATCAGCTTACCTTAAGCACCTGCTTCCTTCACTCTCCAGCTTTTCTTAAAGCATCTAAGTGTGCTTGGAACAAACACAAGATTGCTGGCTTGGTCAATGCACTCACTTGGTTAAAACACTGGATTTCTTTGCTTGGTTGGTGCACTCTTTGGTCAAAGAGCACAAGTTCATCAACTCTGCCCTGCCTACACCCCAGGGTTGCATGAGGAGTTGGTCTCCCTTTCTGTGCTCATATTAAGCTCTCTGCCTTTGACTAGATACTCTTAAAAATATGCAACGTCGATTTTGTGAAATAGAATGTGGATGGATCTGCTTGAAGCTACGGTTACTTGTAGAATTAAAAAAAAGAAAACTATAACAAAATCTCAGAGGGTATGCCCAAAGATGATTGCTTTACAGTAGAGGGTTTTTCCTCTCTCCATTCAGACAATTTGCAGTAAATGCACAAAGTTGACAGAGGCCTGATACCAAAACTGTAGAGTCACATTCTTGCCGTGAGGTCATATATACATCCAAGTTCATGGAGACACGACTTTAAAGACAGTGTTCTTCATGATTGCCAATGGCTCATGAAAGGAAACTTTGGGGAGGGGGGTCCTTTCCCTGGGTAGCTCAGACTCATCTGAGTCTCTGGTTAATGGAAGGATTGTGCTCCTGTGTGCTTGGATGTCAACACAGAGCTTTGACATGTATGTATGGGTCTCAGCTGCCCCCAGTATCCTACTGCCTGAACCCAGAAACCACTGCCTGACTGTAGTTAGTAGATTAGACCCCTTAGTAGCAATTCTGCTCAGAGTATCATGGACGAGCGTTTTGGGGTTTTCACAGAGAAAACTGAACTGACCATTGGCACAGTGCCAGAAAATTGATTTAGGAGTTAGTGGCAGTTACACTTCCTGTGCTGTTATTTGATTATTGATTTGTTATGATAAGGACTAATTGGGACTAAAGCCCACCAACCTCTTGAATCTAAGAATCCTAATAGCTACAGCTGGATTCTAGCCCCTAAATCTGGAGTTCCCCAGGTCAGGTCACTGCTCTGACATTCCTCAATGACTCTCAAGCATTGGAGAGTTCTAGAACATTTATCTTCCTCCTCAGAGGTTTTGTATGACAGTTAGAGGTGAGGCCATGCGCATGCCTGCTCATACTGCCTGTTGCTATATTTTTTCCTGAAATTGTGGTTCTCAGAACCCACCATTACTAAAACTAAGAAAGAAACTTTTTAGAGGGACACGGAAATAGAATTTATTTTTAGAAACTCTCTTATGGAAATGTCATTATTGCATATAGTCTTCCCAGATAGCAGGGCATCGTATCTGGCTTGAGCACGTGAGAGAGCTCCCTGACTTGTTTTCTGAAATCAGTAAAACTTTATCCACATTTCCAGCCAATTGTATCTTAAAAGACTGGACTTTTCCATAGTGACTTTTGACCATCAAAGTCACTTTCTAAGCAGACAATCCTCTGACCAAAAGTGCTTATGCAATGATCAGCCACGGCTCCCACTGTTCTTGTAAATGCTTTAGAAATGGCACCTAAAAATGCTGCTATTTCTTGCTGAAAAGAAGAGGTACAGTCTTCTCTGCCTTTGCAGCAAAAAAAAAAAAAAAATAGAGGACTTCTCTGAAGAATGGGCACGTCTCCCCTTTGGACAGTTTTCAAACTCTAATTCTAAATTCATCCGTGCAGTGCAAATGGTCTGTTCACTCTCTGGGACCATCAACTCAAGGTCTAGTTCCCTCACGCCTGCATACTTGTGACACCCCTTCTGGAAGAAATGCCATTTTCACGAGTTCTTTCAAGGAATTTAGTGCTCTGGAAGGAGCTGTATTTTTCAAAGGCTCTCAAACTCACCCCTGCGGTACCATAAAAGATTAAGCATGCCCCATTCATGAGAAGTAGATATTTTTTTAACCCTGATTGATTTCAAATTTGTCTAATACTATGTTCTGATAGGCCCCATGTGTCTCAGAGAAACAAAAAGAGAAACCATGCCCCGGAAAATATTTTATGAAAATTGTTTCCCTCGCCCATCAAGATGCATTTCGACGATATGCAAATTAGCTGCTGGCATTGTATGTTAATTATGCTTTCTTAATGTTTAATCAGCAGCTATGCTTTTGTTTAGACTTCAATGTTTTGGCAGCAAAATGGTCACTCTCAAATGGTGAGCAGCCACTGAATCTAAAGAAAGATGGTCTGCATTTCAGACCATGCAGAGACTTGACTTTGTATTGCTCGTGTATGGTGTATAGTTTTCTTAGGAAGGAAAGAAAAGAGAGTGTTCTCTCCAAAAAAAAATGGGTAAAATGGAAATGAATTGATTAGAAACGCATGAAATGCAGAACTGTCACAAATAAGCCAATGAAACCAAACCTGGGGAACTTCGGACCTGTGAAACTGAGCTCTGTAGCTGAGACTTGTGCAAGTTGGTATACTGGATTCAAGTTCCAGACAATTCTGATTGATCCTGGCTCTTTGAAAGATGCTCTTTTGTCAAGTAAACTTGCAGAAGGCACTAGATTCCACTAAATTTGCTAAATTTCATCATCCCTATAAGACAGCTTCTAAGTATGGTCATACTGAATGGTTTTCTTGCAAAGCCAGATAAAAGATGTTTTCCCAAATGCCTTGAAATGGAACCCTCCTGCTTCTATAGAGATTGCTGTGTCCACAATAGCACACTTTGGGAAGTGTTGGCCCCATTATTAGCATCAATATCTTAGAAACCCTTAATAAGAGGCTGCAGCTCATAAAATTATAGAGGTTTTTCAAGATCACTCAAAAGATTCCGTTAGAACTTTGATGAAATTCTCTCACCAGCTCTCACTCTTTGCTCTTCTATTGACACATTGAGAAATGTCTACTTCTTAGAAGATTCTTGTGGCAACAACAACTCTATAATATCCCATCTTACACTTTTCATGTCCTGAGGTTGGCAACTTAAAATATGCCTTTATCCTCCCTGGTGAACAGATGAGCAGTTTACAAAAATCTCAGGTCTCATTGTTTGGCGAGAAGGGAAATGTTGATATAATGGAACAGCCCATCCTTAGGCAGCTTTTGCTTTGAGCAAATCTGAGTCTTTTTGTTGCCTGTCCTGATCCAGATGGGGAGAGAACACACTTGATAGTGCTCAGAGACTCATGTAGTGTTGGGAGTTCAACCTAGAGTTCTCACAAGACATGTGCTCTGTCTTTTGAGATATCTGTCTAGCCTTGGTTCTAGATTTTCTTCAAAGGGAAGTAAAAAATGAGTTTGTCAGTGAAACAACAACTTTTAAGGTTTTTTTAATAATTTTTATTGTGACCAAATTGAATTACAAATCTTTTACAATGATATTTAAAGGTACATAGTGACAATGAATCAGGGCCATTCCCACCACTAGTGTTGTCCTCCCTCCACCCCTGTTCCCAGCATGCATTCCATATCTCCTTCCTTTGCCCCCTGGAATGCTAGTGTAACTGCTAACAACTTTTAAGTTTGAACTTATTGTTCCCATTTTTTTTGTTTTGTTTTGTTTTGTTTTTGTTTTTGGGCCACACCCGGTGACGCTCAGGGGTTACTCCTGGCTATGCACTCAGAAGTCGCTCCTGGCTTGGGGGACCATATGGGATGCCGGGGGATCGAACCGCGGTCCTTCCAAGGCTAGCACAGGTAAGGCAGGCACCTTACCTCCAGCGCCACCGCCCGGCCCCCTATTGTTCCCATTTTAAAACAAATTCTGCTTAGCAAAATACAACTGCAGGTAGAATGGTCTGGAAGGTTTGCAACTACTGCTTTGCACATTAAAATTACCCCTGAAGCTCCAGGGATGTAGTTGTGGGAGTGAGACTCTAAGCACCCTAGGAGAACTCTGGCCAGTTTCCATGTTCATCATTACCACACAGCACAAGAGAATCACATCAGACTAAAATTCAGAGAGTAAGGGAGAGCTCAGTTTAAATCTTAGGTGTTCCTTTTTAATTTGTTATCTTATTTCAATAGAATGTGCGTTCAGATGAGTTTAGGTTCAAGATAAATCTGAATGAAACTTGCAAAGGTTCTAGCTACCCACCTAAATTAGTCTAGGTCTAGGTGATGACAAAGACGAATCCTGAGTGTGAGATTAAAAATTTGTAATTCGTGATACAGAGATTTAGTTGGAAAACTGCTATTTTTCCCTAGAAAAATCCAGGAACTAGTTCAAGCTTAAATTCACTCTCTATCTGCCTGTCTGTCTCATCCCTATCTCTCTCTCTCTCTCTCTCAACATATAACTGGTCACTGACTCTAGAAAGGGTGAAACTGGAGCTGGTTGGTCTTCCAGCCAAAAATTGATCACATCAGTGGCCAGACAAGGGCTTGATGGATGGTTTTCAGAGCACATGGGTCTATGATTAGCTGGTAGGGGATAACAAAACTGCTCCACTGTAAATATGACTTCACAAATGTCAAGTTTCTCCATTCCTAGATACTCTCTGCCTTTCTAGTCTCCCCCAATTGTCACCTACAGATGCAGAGAGACACAAGGTGAGATTGGTGGCCCCAGTTTGCTGGGGGTTCCCTGGTTGCACTTCCTGTGGGTTGAAGCAATGCTGCAAACATGTGCCAGTGTCTACTTATTCATACAGGGATTCTTGCTGCCCTAGAGGCCCTCGAGACTC
The DNA here is from genome assembly GCF_024139225.1 of Suncus etruscus. NCBI lineage: Eukaryota > Metazoa > Chordata > Mammalia > Eulipotyphla > Soricidae > Suncus > Suncus etruscus. Next base: position 41,712,673 of record NC_064867.1, read on the forward strand.
CCCACTAATCCTAGCCCCCTTTTACATCCTGGCTATCTGCACAGCTTACTATGCCCAATGGTCTGTAGCTAAGATCCCACCAAGTTCAGTCTCTTCTTTTGCTTCCTGAGCTGCCTTCAAGACCCTCCACTTTTCTCACGTGCTTCTGAGCTGAGTTTTCTGAGTGCTGGGTCCTCTCCCGTCCTGGCAGTGGCCTCGTGGTTTCTCCCTTCAGTTTGGGAAGGATGGCCCAGCTCTTACTGAGTTAGGACACAAGCTAGAAAAGCCACACAAACTTCTGTCCATGATTTCAACACCTGAAAACAAATAGGGTGATTGTAGAGCTGTGCATGTATGTTTGGTTTTGTAGGAAAAGGCCCACATCCTCCAATGTTCAGGACACACTTTCAACCCTCATGTGTCCCACAAAATGTAGGCAGAAAATCCTGCAGAGCTTCCTCAACTTCTCAGCTCTGGGTAATTAATTCTCAGTTAAGGCTGGCCAGGGTTTGGTAGTAGCACCAGAATCTCAGGAAACTAAACACCTTTGGTGGGAGGCATCTATTTCCCCATTATTATCCTTAGAAGAAGTAAGTTGCTTAGGTAGTTAAAAATCTCATTGGTCTCTTCTGTTGCCCAACAGTAGTCTGGGAGCTGAGAGGAGCCAAACAGAGACCTCATAACAATCAATCCCAAAAGCTGTTGATGAGTCAATTGGTTCCTCTCACTGTCTCTGACCCACATCAATAACATGGCAAAGGGACATTCCTCATTCAGATTCATCGTACAAACCATCAGGGATTCGACCCAAATAATTACCTAATCTCCTCCATGACTTCCTACCTCTCAAACCATCTCAGACCCAGGAACCACAGTCTCTGGTCCAGTATCAGAATAAAAATCCAAGCTCTGCTCCCATATTTGAGATTCAGCACCCAGCTCAGTCTTGCTTTGCTGAACCTTGGGACTCAGGGAGAGAGTCTTGGAGAATGCTTTTAGGTCCCCTAGTCTTGTTAACTGGTTGAACCCCATCCTGGGCCAGTGCAGGGATGGAGAGTGGCAGGCACAGGTGGGATTTAGCACCAGTAGCTGGTGCCCTTGGAGGGTATCTCAAACCATGTCTTTCTTTTTAGAGCTTCCCTCCAGTAAGGTATTACCATTGGTTTCACGATAGTTCCCCTTAAAGGCAACTCAACCCAAACCCAACCTTCATTCAGTCCAGGTCAGACCAAGAAACAGGCATTGTTAATAGTGAATCAATTACTGAAAGCCATGCCTTGGTTTCCCCATTGTGAGACTATTGCACTCTTAGTAGGGAGGAGCTTAGACTAGCACTTCATGTGCTGAGACCCAATAATAGATGTCATTTGAGTTAGGACCAATAGTGAGACCGCCATTTCAGTGGATGATGGACTCTGGTCTTTCTCCAATGTCTTTAAGAGCACAGAGAACTGTAATCTCATATAGTGCTGTCGTGAGGTTGGGAAACTCTGGGATCCCTCGGGAGACAGAGTGCTTCCTCAGCCGCTGTGTGTCCTGGGGAATGGAACAAACCCTCTCTGTCCCACATCTCCCTCCCTAGATTCAAACCAAGAAACAGGACTGCATTGTCATTGGGACTACAATGTTCCATGTTCCATGTTCCATTCCATCACCAGACGTTTCTATTTTGAAAACTTGGTTGAGTATATTTTAATATCTCTCTCTATGGTTTTCTTCTCTGTTAGAAGGACAATATGGTGAGTGTTTCAAAGTGTGGGGAGCATAAGCCACGAAGAGTTCTCTCTCAGACTATAGCTCTCAGAACATGATCTATGAATTGCAACCCCGCCATCTTGTGGCCATTCACTAATGGTGCGCCCAGATTAATGCTTGATGAAAAGCGATGAGTTTGAAAGACCTATAACATGATTTCTCATTACCGCCCAGCCTTAAATGAACTGTAAATTCCTGTGCCATGAATATGAACTAGAATGCAATGTGTAAGTGAAGGATATGCTCTAAAATGTATATTATGAAGGGCAGTCAACGAAGTAGAAACCTCACTCCCTAGATTTCACAGACAGAAAAAGAAAAGCTCTTTTGGGGGACCTGTTACACTCGCAGTCCAGGGGACAAACAGGGGAGATATCGGATTCATGTTGGGAACAGGGACGGAGGTAGGACAGCACTGGTGGTTGGAATGGCCCTGATTCACTGCCACTATGTACCTTAGATATGTGAGAAACTTATCATTCATATTGGTCACAATAAAAATTTAAAAAAGAAAAAAAAAACCTTTTGTCCATGGCTCTGATTTTTCCTGAGATGATATTTCTCATCACCCTCCCCACAACTTGAGCCTGCTCTTGTTATCAACCCCTTCAGAGTGTGATACAACTTCCTGTTCTCTTTTTTTCTGTTTCCTCTAACAATGCTTGTAGAATGTAGTTAATGTGGTGTTTTAAGGACTGCCCCTCGAGTTTCCACCCTCACTTCCCATCAATAGAATTCTTGGCTTTCAGGCAACATTTGAGGCACTATGAGGGTGGGAGGACTGTGGAGGGAAATAGGGGCCCTCCTTTTCTCCCCCACCAATGTGCACAGTACAGGGGTGTTGTGGACAGCAGGGTCAGACCATCATGATGACAGGCTCTGATGGGAGAACAATGACATTTCGACATAGTTCTGTCCAATTTGTGTGAATGTGGATCTGGGCAGGCGCAGTATAGTGGGTGCTACTGTTAGTGAGAGTTCTGGGACTCTGGGTTCAGAAGAGGCCATTGGTCCCAAGAAGTCCTTCACATGGGTCGAATGGAGACGGTAAAGGTGTATCGGGATTTATGCTCCCGCCAGAGCAGACAGGACTCCGTGGCATGCATAGGCTGGGGCAAGGGTGAGGGATCTCAGGATTCTCCTGTCTAGGTTGATTTGCTGAGCTCCTCACATCCATGCTCTTCCTTCTCGGCCATGAGCTTAGCCACTGCAACCAGCTGAGTCCTCTCAGTTCTTGTACTTCTACTTCCCTTCCTGACACACACATGCCCATCATTCTCAATGCAAAAGCTACAAGGCTGCAAGGGCTGCTGAAAGACCTGGCTACTGGGTGGGGTGAGGTGCCCACCCAGGGACACCAAAATGCAGCTCCTAGGACTACTGCCAGAGTGGCCCAGGAGAGAGAGGAGAGAGAAAGATAAAAACTAAATATCTTTTATTCCAGTCTGCAGCTACCTGGGGTTTCTGAGTCAGAAAGGTTCAGGGAAGGCCTGCAGATCCAGGTTTTGAGAGAAAATAGAGATAGGGAAGAAGCGAGCAGCATGTCCCAATGCTTTATTTCTGTTCACACTCCTCATGGCAGGCTCTGCTCCAGACTCTACCCTGTCCCTGCAATAACTGTCAGACTCCTTTTACACTTTAGGGACACATGTAAGGTGCAGGGGGGATAGGTCCCAGTCCAACTGCCACTACAGGGGGGTATCAGCGACCTGTAGATGTATGTTGACAAATTGCCTTAAATACATCAATTCCCAGAATCCCCTAGGACCCAGTGAAAATGATGATGGCAAATAAATTGCATGTGGACTTGAACTTAACATTGGTTAAGTTTTGTGTTTGATGGTTTCATTTTGTGGGTTCTCAGTGATTCCTCAAGAGAGGATAGAGACTTCTCCTTTAGCAGAGGGCAGCGGGAGCCTGGAGCTTCAACCAGGTGAGGCACACACAGATGGAAAAAAGTTACAGGATCCAGAATCAGAGGGAAAAGGGCTTGTCTGTGTGGCCCCAAATAGAAGAGTTTGTCTCTGTGGACTCATTTGTGATGAGGGAGCCAGAGGCTGGAAGACACTTCAAGATACAAAAGTCAGATATAATGACCTGGTCCAATACATGGCAGAGTGTAGCCCCAGGAAATCCCCAGCACAGGAGGACTTGAGCAGCAGTGCATCCTCGAACCCTACTCTTAAACCGTGGACCTGGTAGGAAGAAAATTCCCAAGATTCCCAAGGATGGCCCAGGAGCCCTTGAGCACCAATTGGGAGAGGCCTCTCCCACAACCAAAAACAAAAAAGAAAGAAAAGAAGTGGGAGGAAGGCCAAGCACACTGGGCACAAGGATAAAGTGGCTGTATTGAAGCCAATGAAATATGGCTGCTGTCCTCACTGCTTCCATCAGCAAGACTTCAGGCAAGAAAAGTCTCCCAGGGGGTTCTGTTGAGTCACCACTTCCTGGAGAGGCTGGAAGTGGCGCCTGGCTCAGATTGTGCCTGGGACAGAAGATGAAGGAAAGGTGAGTAGGGACACAGCAAAGCAGAAGCATTATTGACCACTATCGACCATCTGCTGGCCCTGCCTGGTTCAGAGCAGGTCAGGATGTGATGATCCTGATTTTAGTGCCACCTCCTGGAGATATAGAGGCCTTTGAATTAGTCCTCATATGTATGTATGTATGTGTGTATGTATGTATGTATGTATGTATGTATGTATGTTTATACATATATATAATCATATATATCTCAATTGGTTTCCTTTGAATTAGTCTTCATATGTATCTCAATTGGTTTCTGTTGGTTTTGTTTGCCCCATTGCCTTTTCATCTGGCTTCCCCCCCCCCTCTCCTTGGGAGTGAGGCTTTGTTTGTTTGCTAGTCAGGAGGCCTGAGCTGGGAGCTGTCATATCTAGGCTTGTGGTTCATGTCGTGGAGTGACTGGCTTGTGGGTGAACAGCTAAAAGTTCCCTCAACCTAAAGGGTCTATCGATAATTACTGGTATCATTGATTAAGACTGAATGGGAGAAATCATTGTGCTTATTAATGTACCTTTAAGAAAGGGGAAGCAATCGCACAGCTCGTGATAGTACCTTATGTCAAATATGGGAACTCAAAAAAGAAAAGGAATCTCACCATCATGCAATGTGAGTTTCTTGCCTGCTAAAACCTTCATATCTGTGTGGATTATTTATTGCAGAGAAGTTCTAGTGGACCAGTTTCTCCTCTCCTACCTGGATAGCGAGCAAGGGATTATCTTTTCCCCTCTAGGGACTGTGGAATGAACAACCTACCATTTAACACTGGAGGACACTACAAGCTGAGCTCCTGGTTTGGAACCCAGGTGCTCACTGTGAAAAGCTAGGAATGCCTCAGACAATGGGCAGCAGAGCAAATAGCAAAGAAAAACCCTGTGTCATCCACATTGGCCCTGTCCACAATGGGTTGTTGCTGTGAAGACAGCAGACATGGTTGCTTACAGGAAACCTGGGGTGCTCCATTTTGTAAATGGGGAAATTGAGGACTGGAGTCAGGCATGGCTTAAGACCAGATTTATTCAGGGACAGGCAACAGGTTCATGAGCCTCACTCACCAGAAGGCTTTCAGAGTTAACTTTTTTCGGTAAGGCAAAAATTCTGAACAAATGCCTTTTCTTTATAGATGCCACATCTGGAGTTTGTGGGAGCAGTTTAGGATCACTTTGAGATGCTCTGGAGGTCAATCACATGGCTCCAGGGATGAAACCTGGCCTCCTCCTGCAAGGAGAGCTGATGCTTAGCCCAGTGAAGAAGGCCTTGTGTCTTGAAGAGGCTTCTTCTCACCTTGACCCTTCCCACTCAATGCAGGGAGGTAATTGCCATGGGGGGATTCTGCAATCCAGCTTCGCTTATGGAAATGCTGCAAAGACATAAGGAAGACTTCTGTTTTCAGGAGAGGGTGTCCCACCGGTCCAGCTCCATTCCCTGAGGGCTCCAGAGTTCAACGGATTGGGTTCAATGACTTCCAGAAATCTCATATTCCATCACTTTTATTCACCCATCAAAGGTCTTTTGAGTGTGATGACTTCAGCAATCTCATATTCTGCCACTGTGACTCAACCATCATAGATTTTTTGAGTGCAATGACTTCAGCAATCTCATATTTCATCCCTTGTAGGTCTTTTGAGTATGATGACTTCCAGAAATCTCATATTCCCTCATTTTTACTCACCCATAGGTCTTTTGAGTGTGATGACTTCAGCAATCTCATATTCCATCCCTTGTAGGTCTTTTGAGTGCAATGACTTCCAGAAATCTCATATCCCATCACTTGACTCACCCATCATAGGTCTTTTGAATGTGATGACTTCAGCAATTTCATATTCCATCACTTTACTCACCCATCATAGGCTTTTTGAGTGCAATGACTTCAGCGATCTCATATTCCGTCACTTTGACTCACCCATTGTGGGTCTTTTGGGTGCAATAACTTCCAGAAATCTCATATTCTGTCACTTTACTTGCCCATTGTAGGCCTTTTGAGTGCAATGACTTCCAGGAATCTTATATTTCATCACCTTTACTCACCCATCGTAGGCCTTTTGGGTGCGATGACTTCAGCAATCTCATATTCCGTCACTTTTACTCACCCATCGTAGATCTTTTGAGAGCAATGACTTTAGCAATCTCATATTCCAAAACTTTACTCACCAGTCATAGGCCTTTTGAGTGTGATGACTTCAGCAATCTCATATTCCATCATTTTTACTCACCCATCGTAGGTCTTTTGAGTGCAATGACTTCCAGAAATCTCATGTACTATCACTTTTACTCACCCATTGTAGGTCTTTTGAGTGCAATGACTTTCAGAAATCTCATATTCCATCACTTTTACTCACCCATCATAGGCCTTTTGAGTACAATGACTTCCAGAAATCTCATATTCCGTCACTTGACTCACCCATCGTCAGTCTTTTGAATGCAATGACTTCAACAATCTCATATTCCGTCACTTGTAATTCTTTTGAGTGCAATGACTTCCAAAAATCTTATATTCCGTCAGTTTTACTCGCCCATCATAAGCCTTTTGAGTGTGATGACTTCAGCAATCTCATATTCTGTCACTTTGACTCACCAATCGTGGGCCTTTAGAGTGCAGCGCCTTCAGCAATCTCATATTCCGTCATTTGTAGGTCTTTTGATTGCAATGACTTCCAGAAATCTCATATTCTGTCATTTTTACTCACCCATCATAGGCCTTTGGAGTGTGATGACTTCCAGATATCTACTCACCCATTGTGGGACTTTTGAGTGCGATGACTTCAGCAATCTCATATCCCATCCCTTGTAGGTCTTTTGAGTTCAACGACTTGCAGAAATCTCATATTCCATCACTTGATTCACCCATCTTGGGTTTTTGAGTGCAAAGACTTCCAGAAATCCCATAGTCCATCACTTCTTTTTTTTATTATTATTATTAAATTTTTATTTTGACCAGAAATCTTTATTTTGACCAGAAATGTTTATTTTGACCACAGATCTTTCACAGTCATATTTTAGGTCCATAGCAACACTGAATCAGGGGCATTCCATCATTTTTGTGCCACAGCCTCCATGTTAGTCTCTTCCCTCAAGATGCAAGCAACCACCACAGCAATTGTGCAAGCAGCAAACTCTTGTCCTTGGAGCCCTTCATAAATGGCAAATTAGAGGCAAAGAACCTCAGTTTTTCCACAGAAAAAGGCAGCAGGTGCTCAGGTGGGCCATGTTGTTCCTCAGGGTCAACCTTGAAGCTTCTCCTAAGGCCCAAACCGGAAGTGAGTCCGTACTCCGCCCCTGCCGGGCTTAACCAATGGCCTTTGAGGTCCCACCCCTCGACGGGGCTTTTCATTGGCTGAGCCGTCTGCCAGTCTTCAGCACTGCCCTCTGTGGTTCCGCCCCCGCGAGGGAGCCCGCCCTCTGTGAGTAGCCACGCCCCTGTCGGTATTAGCCAATGGCAGATAAGGCCCCGCCTCCACGAAGCAGACAGCCCTCTGCGATTGACCCAGCCACCTGCCAGTCTTAACTACATAGCTCCCGCTGCCACAAGTGGCCCCGCCCCTTACTGAGTGGCCACGCCCCCTATTAGTCTTAACCATTGGCCGCTGTGGTTCGGCCCACGAGATGAAGCTACGCCCCCTGACGGCGTTAGCCAATGGCAGCTGAGGTTCCGCCTTCACAAGGGAGCCCGCACTCTGTGATTGGCCTAGCCCCTTGCCAGTCTTAACCACGAAAGGTTCCGCTTCCACAAGAGCCCGCCCCTCTGTGAGTAGCCACGCCCACGGTCGCTCTTAACCAATAGCCTGTAAGGTCCCGCCTCCTCGAGGGAGCCGCTCGCCCCGCCCCTCTCCGAGCATCCCAATGGCCGCACCTCTTGCCAGTCTTCACCATTGGCCTCTGAGAATCCGTCTCCATCCTGAACCCGCCTCGCTCCGACCTTCCCAATGGCCGCGCCCCATCTAGTTTAACCACTGAAGGTTCCTTATCCACAAGGAAGTCCGCCCTCTGCGAGTTTTCACGCCCCTTGCCAGTGTTAACCAATGGCCACTGAGGTTCCGCCTCCATCGGGAGCCCGCTCCTCTCCGAGCGTCTCAGTGGCCCCGCCCCATGCTAATGTTAACCAAATAAGCCCGTCCCTCCCTGAGCTTCCTAGTGGCTAGCCTGACTGTCAATCTTAACCACGACCCTATGAGATTCCGCCCTTCCCGAGTGAGTACCGCCCCTGCTTTAAAGTTCCGCCTTCACCAATGAGCCCGCCCTTTGTGAGTATCCCCGCCCCCTTCCCCTTCTAACCAATAGCCTTTGAGGTTTCGCCCCTGTCCGGGCTTCCTATTGGCTGCGCTCCCTGCCAATTTTATCCACTGGCCTCTGAGATTCCTCCTCAGCGAGTGAGCCCGCCCTTCCCCGAGCCCCCAGTGGCCGCGCCCCCTGACCATCTTAACCAATGGCTTTCGAGGTTCCGCCCTCTCTCGGCGTCCCATTGGTCGCGCTCCCTGCCAATCTTAACCACTGGCCTCAGAGCCCGGCCCTCGAGCCTACCATAGTGGCCACGCCCACTTCCCGTTTTAACCAATAACCTTCGAGGTCCCGCTTCTCTCGATCCTCTCATTGGCCGCACCTCGCGTCCGTCTTGGCCGCGCCCCTTGTTGGCCCCGCCCCGCGTTTCCCGGCCTGCCCCGCGCGCTGCCTTCCCGGCCTGCCCCGCGGGTCAACAGACATGGCCGGCGAGGGCGAGCCGCAGGACGCTGCGCACAACATGGGCAACCACCTGCCGCTGCTGCCAGGTGAAGGTCGGCGCCGGCGCCGCCGGGGGGCGCTCTCTGGGCCGCGGAGGCCGGGAAACCCGGGCGGACTGCCTGGAGGAGGCGGCCTTCTGCGCTTGCTGCGCCTGGGCCTGCAGCCTGGGCCTGGGAGGGAGCTTGGCTGCTGCTGCGGAGGGAGAGAGCCCGGGGGGATGGAGTACGTCCAGGGATGTGCGTGCAGAAACGTGTGTGTGTTTGTGTGTCTGTGTGTGTTTGTGTATGTCAAGGGGGGAGCCCAGGGATCTCGCTTGCTTGGGTCCAGGAACATGCAAAAAACTCGTGTGTGTGTGTGTGTGTTTGTGTGTCTGTGTGGTTTTGTGTGTCATTGAGTCCAGGAACATGCAGAAAACTCAAGTGTGTGTGTGTGTGTGTGTGTGTGTGTGTGTGTGTGTGTGTGTGTGTCAAAGAGGGAGCCCAGGGATTTTGCTTGGAAAAATTGGGTCCAAAAATATGTGTGTTTGTGTGTCTGTGTGTGTGTGTGTGTGTGTGTCAAGGGGTTACCCCAGGGATCTCGCTTGCTTGGGTCCAGGAACATGCAGAAAACTCAAGTGTGTGTGTGTGTGTGTGTGTGTGTGTGTGTGTGTGTGTGTGTGTGTGTGTGTGTGTGTGAAAGAGGGAACCCAGGGATTTTGCTTGGAAAAATTGGGTCCAAAAATATGTGTGTTTGTGTGTCTGTGTGTGTGTGTGTCAAGGGGTTACCCCAGGGATCTCGCTTGCTTGGGTCCAGGAACATGCAGAAAACTCAAGTGTGTGTGTGTGCGTGCGTGTGTGTGTGTGTGTGTGTGAAAGAGGGAGCCCAGGGATTTTGCTTGGAAGAATTGGGTCCAAAAATATGCAGAAACGTGTGTGTGTTTGTGTGTCTGTGTGTGTCAAGGGGGTACCCCAGGGATCTCGCTTGGGTCCAGGAACATGCAGGAATCTCTGTGTGTGTGTGTGTCTGTGTGTGTTGGGGAGGGAAGAATTGGGTCCAGAAACATGCAGAAAACTCGTGTGTGTGTGTGTGTGTGTGTGTGTCAAGGGGAGAGCCCAGGAATTTCTCTTGGGTCCAGAAACATGCAAAAACCTCAGTGTGTATATGTGGGGGTGTGTGTCGACTTTAGAATGGAAGAATTGGACCCAGAAACATGCAGAAGTGTGTGTGTGTGTGTGTGTGTAACTTGTGTGTGTGTCAGCTTTAGGAAGGAAGAATTGGGTCCAGAAACATGCAGAAGCACGCATGCATGTGTGTATGTCTGTTTGGAAATTGGGGGAGCCCCATACCGCACCCGCAATGCCCAGGGATTTCTCTTGGTGCTGCTCAGGGGGACCCACATGGAATGACATTGATCCAACTCTGATCAAACTTCTGCAAGGCCATCTCCCTGGCCTATCCAGTGGCTCCTACCATTCATTGCAGGAAACATGCATGGTCTAGGGTTCGATAAAACCTAAATGCTGAGTTTGACAGCTCGCTAGTACCAACATCCTTCCCTGTAGATCTAAGTGTGTTCTAGCCCTGTAGGACTAGTGTGTGCTTATGGGAAGCAACTGGAGGAGAAAGTTGCTGGTGGACTGGTGGTGGACAGATGGACCCAGGGAGGAGATTGTTTTTTTAGGGTCACAGCGAGGGCCATAGGACTCTCTCAAGCTAGCCGGACTGCACTAACATGGATGCCTGTTGGCACCAAGGAGCCAAATCTGCTGCTGTGAGCTGTGGAAACATTATCTGGGTTGTTCTCTAGATGCCAAATCCTGGAGGCTGGAGGCTGCCCTTCTCTTTGTACTCCTGTGTGAGATGAGTCACTAAACTCCAATCACTCTGGAACTCTGCACTGTCAGCTGGGAGAAATCCTAAGCGTCAGGATCCAGGGCATTCGTCAATACAATAATGATTTTTTTCCCAATCCTATCTGGGTTTTTTCTGTCAAGAAACAAAGCATTGCCCGTGTAGGAGTTGTTTGCAAGAGTGGTCCTTGCCAAAAGCTGAAGAGATGGTTTGATATGAGGAGATATAGGTAGGAGAACTCTAGATAAACATAAAGTAGAAGGGACTACACTGCATGGATAAGAAAAATTACTACATATGAAGAAATCATGTAGAGACTAGCATCCAGACAAGGGGACACGTATATTTTAAATTTAGGTGTTGAATCTTTTTGTTTGTTTGTTTGTTTGTTTGTTTGTTTTGGTTTTTGGGTCACACCCGGCAGCCTCAGGGGTTCCTCCTGGCTCTATGCTCAGAAATCGCTCCTGGCAGGCTCTGGGGGACCATATGGGATGCTGGGATTCGAACCACTGACCGTCTGCACCCAAGGCAAATGCCTTACCTCCATGCTATCTCTCCAGCCCCAAGAGTTGAATCTTTTAAGTTTTCTCTATTTGGACAGCAAAGTGGTTCTCCACTCTCCATGGCATTCGAAGTTGTGCATTCAGAATTTTTTAAGAGCAGGGATTCCATTCAGACTGATTTCTCCCTGGTTTAGATTTTTCTGTATTATCTATTACTTGGTGAAACATTGAATAGTCTTTAGAAGAAAAGTTGTGTGGTGTTCAGTCATAGATCGCTTGGATATAAATTGAAATAATTTGTTGTTCTCTTAAGCAAAACCTTTCTTAACAATTCATGAGCAGGAAGTCAGTCCAAGGTAGCTGCCATATTGAAAATAAATGTTTTTTTATGTCCAGAACTGGGCTGGAAGTGAAATTATAGCTTACATTTTCTTTGAGTTAAAAATGCATAAACAAAGGAAAGACTCAGTAAAAGAATTGTGATCGTTTTGGATATTTCCTTGGGGTATTTAAAATCCAGAGCTGTGAGGTCAGGCATGAGATTCGTAGAAACCTTTATGAATTCTTCATCTAGGCCAGGACCTTGTAGTTCCAACACTTTAGATATTTGGGGCTGGGGGTACTTGATGGTGGTCTGTGGCTTGCAGGAGGCTCCAAACCTTGTAGCCTCTACCCAGTAGGTACCAGGTTTCTCCCCAAACCTCTCCATTTCCAAACATCTCATGAGGGGCAGAATACCCCCCAGATAACCCACTCTAGGTAAGGAAATTTGTCCCCCGGCTGTCATGATGAACTGGTGAATGTTTCTGTGACCTTCATGCCAGTATTTAGGACTGTCATGTTTTTAAAATAGATTTGTATCGCTTCCATCAAAGAATGTATAGAGAAGTAATGAAGATAGTTTTGTTGAAAAAGTTTTCTGTTTTGTGCAAGTTTTAAAATAACGAGGGAGATTTCATATGAAAATGAGTGAAAAGGTTCTCAGTTTTTAATCTTGTACTGGCAGTTGGGAAGTGATGTCACTTGGGACATTGAAAAACCTGCTTTGGGCCAAGTGATACTGATCTTCCTTAGCTTCGGTTATTGGCTCTTCTTCCTTCATTTCTCCCTCATTCCTGATGCCTATCTTCCATGGGAACTCCTTTTCGTTTGTTTGTTTTTGTTTTTGTTTTGGGTCCACATCTGGTGGTACACAGGATTTCTGGCAGGGATAGGGAAAACTTAAATGGAGCTGGGAGCTTTGAAAGAACTTTAGAGGTTGTCTTATTTCTGTCAGTCATTCTTCAGATGAGACAGGTGGAAAGGTCTTGAGTTCTGTAAGGTGTTCTAACTACTTCCAGGGAGAGAGCAGAGCCAAAACAGTACCCAGGTTGAAGAGTTTCAAAAAATTCATACAGCTATTCCCCATAGGTGCATGCTATGTAGACTGTCTCCTATCCCTGGGAGCCTTGGTAAAGTTTGGGAGGGGGTGTTCCTTTCATTTATTTAAAGAAGGTAGATTTCTAGGGGTGAGGTAGGCAGTGTAATTGAGGAGTAACTCAGGTTACTCCTGGCTCTGTACTCAGAAATTGCACCTGGCAGACCTTGGGACCATATGGGATGCCGGGGATTGAACATGGGTTGGTCACACGCAAGGCAAACGTCCTACTCACTGTGGGAGTAGTGCTCAGCCCCCGGAGTAATTTTTTCTGAAAAGTGGATGGGGCAATAAGCCATATAAGGCTGGGAATCTAGTGCTATGATTTGTTTTCGAAGAACGCAATGTGGAAGGAAAGGAGAAAAAAGATTTTTCACAGAGGAAGTGTATGTCCTGTCTGGGCCAGGTGGTTAAGGTCTCTCAGCATCCCCAGTGACCAGTTTTACTTGTGCTCTTGCTGGAGCCCTTTAGCCCTTCAGCCCTTCAGCCCTTCAGCCCTTTAGCCCTATGCTCTCCCCGCTCCCCGGATCTCTGTTTTATGGTGGGAGAGGCAGTCCTAATGGAGGGACTGGATGGCGTGCCTTTTGGGCCTCAGAGACCTGCTCTGCCCAACAAGGTTAATGCTCCATGATGGCGGTCTGGTGGGCATTCTAGATGGACTACATTGGACAGCATAGGAGAAGGAAATGTGAGAGAAAGGGGCATTGGCTCATCCTGTCTACCACCACCCTCATAGGTAACCCATGGGACACATTTATAGGTTACCTGGAGTGAAGTGGGCACAAGGTAGACCAAGCTGTGTTCTTTCTGTCTTGGCTGAAAATCTTAAACTATGCTAAAATAAAACTTTTGTTAAAAATAGAGACAAAGCCAAACTAGACCCCAACCTTCCCAAACTAGACCCCAACCTTCCTAGACCCCAATCTTCCTTGAAAGGAAGATTCGTTCATCGCTCGTTTTGTTTTTTCTTTCTACTTTTATAGCCGAGAGTGAGGAAGAAGATGAAACTGAAATGGAAGTCGAAGATCAAGACAGCAAAGACGCCAGGAGACCAAACATCATCAATTTCAATACCAGTCTGCCAACAGCACATTCGGTATGTAATGTAGTGACAGATCCAGTATGATAGAAAATCTCTCTTTTTTTTTAATCTTTTATTGAAACCACTGTAATTTATAAAGTTCTTCATAAAAACAACAATACCGATTTTTCTCCACCCATGTTCCCAGAATGCATTCCATGCCACCACCCCTGCCTCCAGCCTGCCAGCAAAACAGGCCCATTTTAAGTTTTGATTGTTAAGAGTTTGGGTCTCATGGTTTCATTGTTGTTGACTCCAGCCTGCATATTTATTTCTGTCTTTTCTTGTTTTGTTTTGTTTTTTTTCAGGCCACACCCATTTGATGCTTAGCTCCTGGCTAAGCGCTCAGAAATTGCCCCTGGCATGGGGGGACCATTTGGGATGCTGGGGGATCGAACCGCGGTCCTTCCTTGGCTAGCGCTTGCAAGGCAGACACCTTACCTCTAGCGCCACCTTCCCAGCCCTAGTTCTGTCTTTTCTTAACACCACAGTGCACATGAAACCTCTTGGTCCTTGGCTCCCGTTCTTTCATATTTGTGTGTTTTCTTCTCCACTCCTCCACTCAATTTCTTTCCTTCTCTTCACTATACCTGGGGCCAAGAGTATTCTAGACAACTTCCATTTAAGCCATTGCATTTTTCATGCGGTTACGCTAACTACCACATCGAAGTGGTTTATCCTCCTTCTTTTGACTTACTCATTTAACCTAATATCTTCTAGTTCCATTCATGTAACTGCAAATTGCATGACTGCATCATTCCTTACAGCTATGTAGTATTTCGTTGTATATATGTACCACATCTTCACAATCCACTCATCTGTTTTTGGACTCCTAGGTTGATTCCAGCTCTTAGCTATTTTACTGAATGCTGAAATGAATATCTACAAACATCTTTTTGGATCAGTGTTGTAGAACATACATCTTTTAAAGTGTCTAAGTGGCTGAGTTTCAATATTATTCTTCCCCAGTAAAACTGTGGGTAAAGACGTGAGCAGTTTGCCAGTAGAGCAGACAGTAACACTTAGGTGGTTTCATTCTATGTCTTGGCATAAAGCATCATATTTGTGCGCAGGGAGCTTCTAAACTTTGCTTCACACTAAGCTGTTAATGTTTTATACTTATCATTGTGATATTTGAACATAGAGATGTTTCTTCATCAAAAAAAAGAAAATTTGGGGTGGGGATTTGCCGTACCTGGCTCTGCACTCAGGAATTACTCCTGCCAGTGCTTCAGGAACCACATGGAAAGTCCAAGATAGAACTTGGGTCAGCTGTGTACAAGGCCAATGCCCTACCTGCTGTATTCTTTCCAGTCCCCTAATAAAATTTTTGTTTTGTTTTTGGGTCACACCCGGCAGTGCTCAGGGGTTCCTCCTGGCTCTACGCTCAGAAATCGCTCCTGGCAGGCTCGGGGGACCCTATGGGAAGTCGAAATTCGAACCACCGTCCTTCAGCATCTAAGGCAAATGCCCTACCACTGCGCTATCTCTCAGGCCCCCAATAGAAATGTTTTTAACTTAAAAAGTTGCTCTTGAATCTGATTTTTTTTTCCATCCCCAAAATGAGAAACTCCAGTCAAAATTCAGTTTTCATGCAAAAGGCAGAGAGGCCAGGCTGATGGCTGTAGTCAGAGCTTTCCCTCCTCTTTGCACTGGTTCATAATCTGGTTCGTTTGTAGCCTGGGAGTGCGTCTAGTTCTACGCATCTTTGTAACCGGCTGTCGCTCTCTGCTCTCTCAGTACCTGGGTGCGGACATGGAGGAGTTTCATGGCAGGACTTTGCACGACGATGACAGCTGCCAGGTGATCCCCGTGCTGCCCCAGGTAATGATGATTCTCATTCCCGGGCAGACCTTGCCGCTGCAGCTTTTCAGCCCACAGGAAGTCAGCATGGTGCGGAACCTCATTCAGAAGGACCGGACCTTTGCCGTCCTTGCCTACAGGTAAGACGTCTGAGGGGACTCACTCTTGCACTCCTTCTTGGGTGCCACGGCAGAGGCCGATGGCGAAGCAAAATTTAGGATGCTTGGTTTACTGTCACACAGTGGCTTGGCATGTGAGGTTCATTTACATTTATTACAGAAATTTCATGAGTAGAAATTGGAGTCTTGTTGTCTTTCGTTAGTCCCATCAAAACCCTTAGACTTGGGCCCGGAGAGATAGCACAGCGGCGTTTGCCTTGCAAGCAGCCGATCCAGGACCAAAGGTGGTTGGTTCAAATCCCGGTGTCCCATATGGTCCCCTGTGCCTGCCAGGAGCTATTTCTGAGCAGACAGCCAGGAGTGACCCCTGAGCACCGCCGGGTGTGGCCCAAAAACAAAAACCAAAAATAAAAAAAGAAAGAAAGAAGGAGGGCCCGGAGAGATAGCACAGCGGCGTTTGCCTCGCAAGCAGCCGATCCAGGACCAAAGGTGGCTGGTTCGAATCCCCGTGTCCCATATGGTCCCCCGTGCCTGCCAGGAGCTATTTCTGAGTAGACAGCCAGGAGTAGCCCCTGAGCAACGCCGGGTGTGGCCCAAAAACCAAAAAAAAAAAAAAAAACCCACTTAGACATTTACCTTACCATAAACTTTCTGGTATTTTGAAGTCGTGTTATTCATTAAGATTTAATGGAAAGGGCCAGAGAGATAGCATGGAGGTAAGGCATTTGCTTTGCATGCAGAAGGAAGGTGGTTCGAATCCCGGCATCCCATATGGTCCCCCGAGCCTGCCAGGAGCGATTTCTGAGTGTAGAACCAGGAGGAACCCCTGAGCACTGCTGGGTGTGGCCCAAAAACAAACAAACAAACAAAAGATTTCATGGAAAACACTTTTATAAGACTACTGATTTAAAGAGTGAGAGATTTTGTGTTGTAATGTAAATGATTACTTTTACAAAAGAGGCACTTACTTGTATTTTTCCTCTCCAAAAGTTCCTTATTACAAGGGCCGGAGAGATAGCACGGAGGTAGAGCATTTGCCTTGCATGCCGAAGGGCCGTGGTTCGAATCCCGGCAATCCCATATGGTCCCCCAAGACTGCCAGCGTGATTTCTGAGCGTAGAGCCAGGAGGAATCCCTGAGCGCTGCCGGGTGTGACCCAATTACAGACCCATGGTCAATTGAGAAAGGGTTTCATGTACCCTCTTGTAACCAAAGGGAATCAGCAGTCGGGCAGGAAATGTACAGACAAAGCTTCATCCCAGAACCATGTTAACAAGCAGATGGCCTGCTGAAAAGAAATAACGTTTGATTTTACAAATGATAAAATCCCCTCCTAGGTCATATTCAGTGGCTAGAAATAGACGCTGTTCTTCAAGAGCCCCAATTGTACTGATGGAAGCTTCAGTAGATCAATTGCCCGTGTGAGTTTAGAATAAAGAAAACCATTAGTTTGCCAGTGAGCTGATCGCTGTAAGTTGTTCTCCTACGTGTGTGCTTCTGTCAAATCCGCTTAATTGGAAAGTTAATGTTGGAAATGCTTCCTTTGAAAATCGCCTCGGAAGCAACGTCCAGGAGCGAGAGGCACAGTTTGGAACAACCGCAGAGATCTACGCCTACCGAGAAGAGCAAGATTTCGGAATCGAGATCGTGAAAGTGAAAGCAGTTGGAAGGCAAAGGTTCAAAGTCCTGGAGCTCAGGACCCAGTCCGATGGGTAAGTGAAAGGCTAGACTACAGGGTCGACTTTATGGATGGAAATCATCCGGGCAGTTTTAGGGACTTCACTCTCACTCCTTCCCTAGAAGTGGCTTGAACAAGGATGAGGCTATAGCGTCTTTCTGAAGGATTCTCAGGTCGTTCTCGGGTCCCACCAAATTTGGTGGCAGTGGGAAAAGTCCCTTGGGTCCTGCCAGTCAGAGTTTCGTGGTCTGCCTGTGCTTTAGGACTGTGTTGTTGGCAGCATGTATGTGGCGTAGCTGAGTGCCTGTCTTCTGTGAACTTTCCTGTCAGCCACAGAGCTTGACTCCATTAATAGGGCCCAGGAACACTGTGTTCTGCAGTCTACAGAGTGCAGAGACCCTCTGGGTCCACTTCTATGGCACTTTCTCTTTTCACTGGCCTTCATGGGTCAGGCCCATTCTGAAAACCCAGCTGTCCCGTGTGCCCTTTTCAAAACACCAGCAACATTTTTCTTGATAGCTTATCTCTTCGGGGTGTGGCCTCCACTCTGGCCCTGAGAATGCCTTAAAAAGACCGAGTCCTGAGTTCCAGTGTGTCTTAGTGAACTACAGCCAGAGTTGAGAAAAGGCCTCTGTGCTGCTCAAATAATGTCTCCTGAACATTTGGAAAGGAAAGGGTGTTTTAAGTTCTAAAACCGAGCATGAGCTGAGCGAAGGCAAGACATTTTTGCTGCGTAAGTAATACACAAATAGCAAATATGACTGAGTTCAAAAACATTGCCAGGCAGTTGGGGTCCTAAAAGTGTCTGGAGGAAGGAAGCTGGGGGTGTCAGAGCTTTCAGAGATGCAGCTCTCAGCTCTCTCCCTTCCTGATGCCCCCAGAACATGGCCTCTGCGTGCCTCCCCAGCTTCAGCCCTCATTACAGCTCCCTTCCTGGTACTCTCAGAACCTAATCTTTGTGGGGCTTCCCAACTTCAACTCTTTCTCAAAGTCATCACAGTTGTATGTGTCTGTCTTTCTCGGTAGATTTGTAGCTCAACGTCTGCCTGTTGGGCCCAAGGGTCTTAAATGTGATCTGAATGACCGATGGTGGGGCACAGTTGGCTCTGACAAGCTGCTTTGGATTTTACTAACTGCTGTATTTTAAATGCCTTCAAGCCTCATGTTTGCACAGTTTTGATTATTTGTGGGGATGTTTCATCCTGCACAGGCTCTCAGACAACCCTGTGAAGACGCATACCACTGGGTCACTGAGGAAATTAAGGCCGATTTAAAAGTGCCTCAAGACAAATGGAAATGGAAACTACCTGGGAGGAGAAGTGAAAGTGGTACCTAGAGTGGAGTTGATAGTAATTGAGGTATCTGAGAATCAAGGCAACTTTACCTCACAGCTAAATCAGTGGGGAATAAGATAACCCAAAGTGACTGGAAGGATAGAAATCATAAAAGTCAGAGCAGAAATAAATGAAATAGGAAATAGTTTTGTTTTGGGGGTCACACTGGGCAGTGTTCAGGACTTAACCCATGTCTCTACACTCAGGAATTACTCTTGGCGGTATTTGGCTGCCCATAGGGAATCAAACCCAGGTTAGCTGCTTGAAAGGCAAGCTATCTCATTGCTGTACTATATCTGCAGCCCCCAAGAACAAAATATTCTTTAAAAATACAATTAGAGAGCTGGTTTTTTCAAAAGATAAATCAA
This sequence comes from Suncus etruscus, assembly GCF_024139225.1. Taxonomy (NCBI): domain Eukaryota; kingdom Metazoa; phylum Chordata; class Mammalia; order Eulipotyphla; family Soricidae; genus Suncus; species Suncus etruscus. The sequence continues at coordinate 41,731,779 of NC_064867.1, forward strand.
AAGACCCTTAAGTAGACTTATAAAGAAGGGGAAATACTCAATAAAGTCAAGTTTAAAAGAAAACTTAAGTACAGAATAAATTATAGGTAGTGGGCTCTGGTAAAAAGTTATGACAACACATCTGTTAGCCTATAGAAACTTAGGTAACTATCCAACATTCTGATACTGAAACAAGAAGAAAGTAAAATATCTGCATAATGATCCATTCCCAGGCATGAAAATTAAAAGTAATAATAGGGGCAGATTGCTTACCATGTATATGGCTGAACTGGATTTGATCTCCTACACCCCTTATGTCTCCTCCAGCCCCTACCTGAGCCCGACCAGGAAGGATCCCTGAGCACTACTGGTTGTGGCCCAGGAACAAAAAAAGAGGAGGTATTAAATATTTAAAAATAACTCCCAAAAATAATAGTCCTGGACCAGCCAATTTTATCCGTTCTAAGAAAATAATACATTTTCGGGCTCTTTGAAAAAAAAAATCAAGTATATTTTCTGAGTTCAACATTATCTTGATACCAAACCAGGCAGGAAATCACCCTTAGATACACAAAGGCCAGTATCTCTGAGGAGCACAGATGCAAAATTTGTCAACCAGGTACTACTACCAGGACACTCAACAATGCTTCAGAGGATCAGATATCACGAGTAATAGAGTTCATGGCATGGATGCAAGAATGATTTGATAAGCAAATCAGTAAGGCATCAATCATCAGTAAAAGCAAAGAGAAAAATAAATCGATGCTGAGAGGGCATCAAACAATTTTCAGTGTCCATAAAATTTCAGTGTACTCAGTAGAATGGAACAGGTGAAACAGAATTTAAAGCTGAGTAATCCACATATTTGTCCAGGTCTACGATGCATGATCGAAGGCAATATAATGGAGAAAGAAGGGTTTCTTCAACCAGTGGTTTTAGGATCCAGGCTGCTCTTTGATACCTGTTCAAAACTTAACTCAAAATGAGTTTGAGATCTCAAAAATATAACTGGAAAATATGTGGAAGATAGCAGGAGAAATTTTTCACGATGTCATTAGACTTGTCTTTGAAGAATTGAACCCAGTAGCAAAAGAAATGAAAGTAAAGATAAACTGTTATGTTACTCAATTGATAAAACCTTTATGTGGCAATAGAAAACAAAAACCAAGGAAAGAATATTTATATCTAATAAGGAGCTAATACAGGTATATAGACAACAAAAACTACTTGGATGCCCTGAGGACAGGTTTCACAAACGGTTAGAAGGTTGGTAGGCATATGGGCACAATAGGGAGATGCACTTTGAGACCACAGACGAATACCTCTTGCATCTGAATCGCTGGCATCAGAAATAAATGGGAGAGGGTCTTGAGATGGAGTTTTCATGCACTGTTGGTAGGATTCTCTATTGGTGCAACCTTTTGGGGGGAAAGTATAGCTTTCTAAAATGAAAATAACTCCCCTTATGGATCAAACCCATCTTGGAATATCTATCTATACAAACAGTGCCAAAATATTGTCACAAGTTTATCCAGCCCAGCACTGCAGCATTGTCTACATCAGCTAAGATAAGAGTTTTCAGTGCCATTTGATAAATGATGGGTAAAGATATGGAACAATTCTTCCATGGAACACTAGTCAGCTATCAAAAAGATCAAAGTGTGCCATTTCTACCTCATGGCAGGAGCTGTCCTAGATATGAAGCCAGGGGTTGTTCACACAGATGAGTCCAAATAAGACTTTTGATTTACTTCAAAACGAAGTCAGGCAGAAGGAAAAAGGACAAGTGTTGGGTCATTTCGCCCATGTGGGTTATATATGGAAATAAAAAGATAACTAAAAATAAATAAGTAGGCCTTGACCACAATGCAAATGTGAGACTGCGTGGAGGATGATAGGAAGGAGGACAGCGTACAAGGGGAAAATTGGAGATGCCTCTTACTGAGCACTAGGCCATTTTTCAGTTGACCTGTTTTTCTGATGCGTTTCCAAAGCCACATGGTTACAATTTTGCATTTAAGGCAGAAAGGAATTAATGTTGTGGTTCTAATATAGTGATGTGTCCGGAAGTTCCTTAGCTGTCATCAAATAAGTAGAAGTACAGGATTTCTTTCATGCTTAAGACATTTCTGGTCAGCGATTAACACGAAAGACCGCTCACCATGACAGAGCAGCGGCTTTCAGAGTACTTATTATCTGGCTTTTAAATGAGCTGCTACCACGTACATGTCACAAGTACTTGAGAAGAACAATGCCTTATGGGAACTCAGACTCTTCAGTACTACCCACCAGGCAATAAAATAGGATACTGTGACTAATGGTCATTTCACATTTGAAAGGTGAGAGGGAATAATTGTGAGAGGTCAGAACTGATCATCCTCTTGATTCTTTGCACATTGAAAGAAGTGAGAAATAAGGAACAGACAGAACAGTGCAGGCTGCGTGAAGTTATGTCATCTTGGATTCATCTGTGTCAATGCTCCTGTCTTTTCGCTGTCTGTTCCTCAGATGATCTGTGAAGTGCATTTGGGGTGACATCAAGCAGATAAGGAGAGGGGTAGGGTAGGTTGCTTAGGAGTACCTAAGAGAGGGCCCGGAGAGATAGCACAGTGGCGTTTGCCTCGCAAGCAGCCGATCCAGGACCAAAGGTGGTTGGTTCGAATCCCGGTGTCCCATAGGGTCCCCCGTGCCTGCCAGGAGCTATTTCTGAGCAGACAGCCAGGAGTAACCCCTGAGCACCGCCGGGTGTGGCCCAAAAACCCCCCAAAAAAAAGAAAGAAAAGAAAAATTACAAATTAACTCCAGAGTCTATATACTCTTTTTAAAAATTACAGCTTCTTTTTAAGAATTGTATAAATGTCAACATTTGATGAGCATGTTTTTTTTAAAGATTATGGAAATAGTATTTAAAGTTACCCATTATGTTCAGAAATGTAATAGAGTTAGTTTACCATGAGAAATGAATGCCATGCTTGGTTCCCTCTGTTCCAGAATCCAGCAAGCTAAAGTACAGATCCTTCCTGAATGTGTGCTGCCTTCGACTATGTCGGCGTTTCAGTTAGAATCCCTCAGTAAGTGCCAGATATTTCCTTCAAAACCGCTCTCGTGGGAAGACCAGTATTCATATAAGTGGTGGCAGAAATACCAGAAGGTGAGACATGAACTTTTTCTACATCTTCTTAAAATGAAGACAGGTTGCTTTTTCCTGTTTGAAAAAAAAAGAAAGACAATTAACCCCCCAGGATTCATTCCCGGACAACTTCTGGGGCAGTTCTTCAGCTGTGTTTGATCAGAGCTGGCACTTCTAAAAATGCCATGACAGCTGTTTATGCTGTAGAAGTAGTTTGAAAAAGTCACAGAATGTCAACTATAAGTGTGTTTGCCATTATGCTTACTGACATATTAATATAGCTCGTGATTTTTAATTCTGCAGAAATTTTTGCTGAGCTCTGATTAGATCAATGGTTTGACTTCAGTCATAAGCACATGCCTTGAATAAGGGTTCAGGGTAATGAGATTAGGGTAGGGCTGATTAGTGTTGAAAGAAAAGCTTTCCCCTTGTTTGATTTTTGTCTGGGGGCCATACCTGGTTATGCTCAGATCTGACTCCTGGCTATCCTCAGGGGCCACATGAGATGCTGGAGATGGAACCCAGGTCAGCACTGGGCAAAGCAAGCACCCTACCTGCTGAACCATATATCACTCTGGCTTTTTTTGCTTTTTTGCTGCACAGTGCCATCACAGATTGCCTTGAGACTCAGTGCTGTTTACAGCCCTTGCTGGTTTGAGCATTCATTCTTCTGGATATATCCACTTGGTTAGAGCTTTCTTCCTAGAGCAAAAATGATGAAGTCTCTTTCTGCTCATTTTGAGATGTAGTCATTCCAAGTATAAAGTAGCTGTAGTTAATTATTATTGTCTGAGAGAAAAGATGACTTGACTCCTTGCTAGCTTTGAAATAGATTGTCTGAAATAACGGGAAACATGAAAGCAAACGTTTTCCATTGGCACCTGAAAATTCCCGCATTGCTCATCCCTTACTTGCCTAGCAGGATAGCGAAGATTTGGGTTGCGGTATGAATCAGTGTTGGATACCAGTTCAGCTCCGTGTGGAGTATTTGCAAGGGGGCCTCAGGGACGGCTTCTTCTTTTAAACGTCTCCAAAGAGGACTTGGTGTGACATGGTGCCTGCATGGGCCCTGGGCTCACAGCTGGTTTCTGGAAGCTTCTTGATAAAGGCTTGAGTCTGTCTTCGAGACGATTCTGATGGCAGGGCCATGCTTAGCCTGCACAAAGACTTCCGGACTACCAGAGTTTGGGAACTTAGCAATAATGAAGCAGCTGTGGGACTCTTTCCTAGAGCTGTGCAGTGCTATTTTTTTTTTTCAAATCTGATATATCTTCCCATATCTGTTCTCTTATTTCAGCAGTAGAAAGAGGAAGATTTTCTGTCGCCACTTTAGATGTAATTGTGCAAGTAAGTAGCTTGAGAATGGCTCTCTTGGCACAAGAGCAGGAGCAGAGTCGTGGGTTGACTTGAGAGAGCATTGAGTGCTAACAAGCAGGGGCTGTTGTCTGGCACAAGGGTATGTTTAGGGTGACTCCTCGAGATGCTGTCAGCATTCGCCAGAGCAATTGGCATAGTGCGGCTCTGGGTCTTTAGCTTTTTAACTTGTATTAAATTGAACTGTCAGATTAAGTTCTAACCAATGTTTTTTTCTGAAAAATCCTTCATCAAGTAAAGTTGATTAGTTCTTAGTAGAGTTCTCAAAGGAGGCTGAGTCAGTCCCTGGCTTTAAGGGCACAGCGCCCATTGTGTACCTGCCTTGAGAACCATGTCTTGCTCCTCCTGAATCTGCGGGAAGCAAATGAATCAGCTTCTTAAGTGTCATTTTTGTGTGAATTAGGGGTTAAAATCTTCCTGTTGTGTGTTTATCAAGCCCTTGAGCTTGTTGACGTTGAATGGAGATCAGTCTTTGCACCAGGTTGTCTCTGTTAAGAGCAAGAATAGACAGGTGCTGAGATCCAGGAAGTACTGTTCTCTTTGGGACCAGGTCGCTTCCTCGCTTGTCTTAGTTCTCCAGTGAGTCTGGGACTCACACATGGGCCTCCATTTTATTTCCTAAGGATTAAGCAGACAGTGGTCAGGAGTAGAGACATGAAAGGACAGTGGTGCCAAGTGTCCTCACGCCTGTCTGTTTCTCAGACCACTTTTAGAAGGTTCCACTAGTTAAGCTCTTAGTTTCTTAGGTTTTAAATTTGGGTCAGTAGGCCAAGAACAATTGCTCACTGATCTCCTGGCTCCGCCTACAAACTAGATGTACTTGGAGTTGGTCCGCATGCATGCAGAGCCTGGGTGGGAATGGCCAGTGGTGTCCTGTGGAAACATCAGCGCCTCATGGTGTGTTTGCCTACCCCTACAACTAGGTGCCAGGACAGAGTTGCACAGATCTGGCACAGTGGTGCCACTTTGCCCAGGGGCTCAGCCTCCCACCCTCACACAAATGACAGCCTCTACTGTCTGTGTCAGTGTGTGCGTGTGTGTATATGTGTGACGTCACCAGTATGGTCACACCAGGGAATTGTTGGAATGATTCTAAAGTGGTTCAACTAATCAGGTGGCCCTACTCTTCCTACAGATGGGAGTATTCAAGGGTTCTAAGATGTTAACCTTTTTTTTGACCACTTGACCACTGAGGAAATCAGTGATGATAACTAAACAGGAAACATAAAATAACACCTTTTAGTTGGGGGACTGAGTGAGAGGACAGCAGCTAGGGCACTTGCCTTGCATTCACTTAACCCCTATTCAATCCCAGGCACCCCATGTCACCTCCTGAACCTTGCTAAGAGTGATCCCTGAGTACAGAGTCGAGAGTAACCCTGAGCACATTTGGGTGTGACCCAACCTCACCTCTCCCTCCCAATCAAAATGGGAAGAAACGTAATGTTTTCTCCTGTTGTCTGAGCTTCAGGGAAAGGGGGACTTGATGAAGAAATGTAAACTGTGTTATTTGTTAGGTTAAGAGTAATTACAGAGTTTTTACAAAGACAGCCTGGATTGCACTTTGAGGTCTTCATTACAGATAGTAGAAAGTAAGAGTAAAAAAGACGAATGATTTGGTCATAACAGAAATAGACAGCCATCTTGGTTTCTCAAAGTCATCTGTGGCATTGCAAGTCTCCGTTTGGAGCTATCTGAGCATTCTGTCACCACTGCATTTGATGGAGAGAAATACGTGATTGTCCCACTTAGGAACAATCTGTTTCTTTTTAGAATTAGAAAACCTGGACTAGGGATGTGGCTCAGTAGTAGGGCGCTTGCCTTGAGTACGTCAGGCCCTGAAAAATCAAACTTTTGCCTGACGAGAACCAAGATTATTCTCTCTCTACAACAAGAAGCTCTAGTCTGTGGGTCTAATGGGCTTTTCTCTCCCTTCAGAGGAAGTTCCGTTGTGCGAATCTGACCTCCTGGCCTCGCTGGCTCTATTCCTTATATGATGCTGTAAGTACCAACCTAGCGCGTGGGGTTGCCTGGGTTGGTTGTGGCCCGGGCAGAAGGCTCCTAGGGTCTGCGGGACTGATGCCATTCGCCCTGTTAAAAGTAGAATAGGGTTGGAAATGTAACATGATTTAACAAGAATGTGAACTTCAATTTCTATTGTTCTGATGACTTCTGACCTTAGGGCACGCTATCAGGAGACTTCGTAGGATTCGTTCAGCTTATGAAATTGGTGGTTCCAGTGGTAGCTCTATTTAGAAAAGCAAAAAATCCTCATATAAAAATAAAGTTGTTTACTTTGGACATTTGCATTGTATCTCATAGTACCTAGTATTAACTGGTCTGACAACGTGTGTTTTTAAATGCTTACAATTGAAGGCAGGGATGGCTCCACAGTGTAGAGTTCTCTAAGAGGCATGCTGCTAGAAGAGGTCAAAGAGGCTGAGTTTTAGAAAACATACTCAAAAGCCTGCCACCTGTTGTGTTTTGCTACTAATTCTCGGAATATCTATAAAAATGGGCATTATGCAGTTATGCCTGACCTTGTAGCAGACATTCATTTCCTCCATAGTCAGAAGAGAACCAAATAGCTGAGCACCCTGTGTCCAGAACTACAAGAAGCTGCTTCCTTCTATCCTTCAGCAGCACTTGGACCAGAACTACTACTCAGCACTAGAACTTCTGCACACACACCCTGTACAGACAGCTCACAGGCTCTTGAGTGAATAATTATGGACAGACAGACAGCAAGGGCTGGGTCCTGCAGCTGCAAAACCTGAGAAGACTGCAGGGAAAGGGAGGGATCCACTCCTGCACTCTGCTGGGGAAATAGCTCTTCGGGTTCCTAGCCAAGAGAATCCATAAGAGAGGTCTGAGGGAGGCCAGGTCACTCAGAATCCACCACTCCCAGGGTGTTAGTTTTCGAATGCAGGAGAGTCGGACGCCGAATTGTGAAGAGTCTAAACCTTATTCTTGGTCCTTTTCTTTGAAAAAAGGAAACTTTAATGGATAGAATCAAGAAACAGTTACACGAATGGGATGAAAATCTAAAAGACGAATCTCTTCCTTCAAACCCAATTGGTAAGAAAAGGCATTTCCTTCCTGAAGTCTGTCGGGCATCACTATTATGTGCTTTACGTTCAGCAAAGTCAAACTATCTAGTAACATCGCATTCTAAAAAGTTTGCCTCTTCTGCTTTGAGCAGTTGGAAAAATGGCTTTGTGAGTTTTTTCGTCATTTGTTCTTAAAGTTCTGTCAGTAACAATTTTAGTAGATAAGATTTTCACAAAAAGTTTCAGTTGGCGGTCGATGGCCCTCACACGTTTAACAGTTCTCCAGTGTGAAGGTTTTCCTTCCCCTGAATTCTCACACTCTCATTCGCCAGGCACCTCACACCCAAACACTTCCCCAGTGTCTAGGAGGTACAGACCCTTCCCCAGCTATCTCACGCCTGAACAGTACCCAATGTGAAAGCTCTCCTTTCCCTGAAGAACTCCCAGTCAGGGAGAGAGCTCAAACTGCTGGCATGGCTCAGCGTCCTGGGTTGAGCCCCAGAACGGCATCTACGGCCATCTCCTATTCCAATGGGCCTGAGTTTTTGAACTACCAGCCAGCGTGACCGAGTGTGGCTGAGACGTTTATCAAGACACTGACCAGAAAATAGCCAGTGTGAGAAAGGAAAGTCCAGGTTAGCACCACCGTGGGGTTCATTGGATTTCGGGGATGTGCTGGCACTGTGGTGATGATGGGAAGACGTTGTTTCACAGAGACCCACCCGCTCCTTGGCTTTAACACCTGAAAAACCTGCCGTGTCTAAGACTTTTCTTACAGAGTGGCTGCTTGTCTTCCCATCGACGATGTACTGAGAATCCAGCTCCTTAAAATCGGCAGTGCGATCCAGCGGCTGCGCTGTGAGCTGGACATCATGAACAAGGTAAGGACGACAGCAGGCTGGCTGGCTTGTCCCTTCCTGCTGAGTCAACTCTGTGGGTGACATGGACATGGGTAGCGGTAGAGGGTGTTGGGTAACTTGCAGTTAGAGGCATCTCAAGATCACAGTTCAAAGAGTAAGTGCTTCATTTGGGACCATAGAGGTGAAAAATGGGAGTTCTTAAGAAGGAATCGCTTCACTTGGTCTCTGAGAAATACCTTGCTCTACGTGGGCCGGCCACAGTCTCGTATTAGTTGCTGTTTCTTAGACTAGAAAGTCATTCGCTGTAGAATGGAATACATGTCAGATTTAGCGATTTTCTTTTCTGTATTTAGAATGGCATTTTGAAATAATGGGAGGAAATACAAAGCCTTCGAGACATTTCTTAGTGAGATAGTAAATAAAATACTGTCTGTTTTTCTTAACACTTCAGTGCACATCTCTTTGCTGTAAGCAATGTCAAGAAACTGAAATAACCACCAAAACTGAAATATTCAGGTAAGATCTTGATTACATATTTACTCTGCTTGTTTCTGGCATGTGTTCATTTCTTTTTGTTTTGGAGCCATACCCAGTGGTGCTAAGGATTTACTCCTGACTCAGTGCCTGGTAGGTCATTTCTTGCTGTTGAAGACTAACCGTAGCTTTATTTTTCCCCTTTGCCTCCTCCCCCGCTACCTTTCTGCTGAAGTCTGTCCTTGTGTGGGCCGATGGCGGCCTACGTGAATCCTCACGGCTACGTGCACGAGACACTAACCGTGTATAAGGCCTGCAATCTGAATCTGATTGGCCGCGCTTCGACGGAGCACAGCTGGTTCCCGGGGTAAGATGTGCTACTCTTGCCAGGAGCAGAGTTGCCAGGATCTCATTTCAGATCTAGGCTGGGTCACAGAGAACTGAGTTGGAGAAACCTTGTTAGCCTGGCGTGAGTATGATAAGTCAGTGGGAAGGAAGTTGAGTGACCGTAGCAGTCCCCAGACTCTAGCAATGTGTGGGCACTTCCTGAAAACCAGCTGTCTCAGGGCCTAACCGACCTGTTGGGGCACATGGTGGGCCAAGGCAGTGAGTGGGGTCAGAGCAACAACAAATCTCAGAGACTCCTGTCATGCTGCAGGATACCCAAGTCCAAGGCAGGTCCTGAGCAGGACATTGGGAACCCCCTCGAAATGCCTGTTGGCTTTTGCTCAGGATTAAGAGTGATGTGTTTTCACTGGGACCTCCAGCCCTGTCACTTGGCCAGTCCTAAAGCTAGAATTAACTATGGGGAAGGCAGCCAGTGGTTGCAACTCACAGTGTATCTTTAAGGACATACTCCTGTGGGCTTAGAATGATCATCGAATTCCCTGCCAGAGCCCAGAGCACTGGTACAGAAGTTAAGGCATTTGCCTTCTGCACTCTCATCTTCATTTTAAATCTCAGCATGGAGCTAGACGTACCCCCAAACAAATAGTAATATAACTTGCATATCTCTACGGGTAGTTGATGCTTTCTAAGTTGATTATAGAACAAGCAGTGAATTCCAGTGTCCTCTTGGCAGCCAACTGTCCGTAGAGACAAATGATTTTTGGCATTGGAGAAAACCTAAATTTAATAAGAACAGGGTTTGTTTGTTGTGGTCACTGTTGTGCACGGAGGCTCTCGTAGAACAAACCAGTGTCAGTAGTGTACAAGTCACGTTTCTTGGCCCCTCTATGTTCTCTCCAGCCCCCATGTGACTCTTTTATAGGCTTGCATATAAAGAAGAACACACTCTCTAATAGACTGTGCTAGTTTGAACATTTTTGAGGCTTATCAAAGCTCTGAGTATCGGGCCTTCCTCAGCACTAGGGTGGTCTGGTCCTCACAGCTGGACTGATGATGGACAGACACCAGCATCTGTCTCCTTGGCTGACACCTTTCTCACTCGCACAGGTATGCCTGGACCATTGCCCAGTGCCGGGTCTGTGCAAGCCACATCGGATGGAAATTCACAGCCACCAAGAAAGACATGTCCCCTCAAAAGTTTTGGGGCTTGACTCGGTCTGCTCTGCTGCCCATGATTCCAGACACAGACGCCAAAGATGATGTCAGCCCCGACAAAGTGACACTGTGCTTGTAGACAGAGAGGGCAGGGTGAGGTGCTCAGGAGCCAGTGTCGGCTTGGAGGGTCCTTTCTTCCTGCAGAAGTGCACGCTCGGGCAGAGTGGAGATTACTCCCTACACAACATTGGAAGTTGTTGTCATATGAGGTTGGTCGTTGGAAGTATTGTGCTCGAATCACTGCTTCGAAGGCTCAGGCAACAGGTGTAGTCTGTGTCCCTGAGAGAAAGGCAGGCAGTGGACATTCTTGGAAAAGGGCGTTGGTCTTTAGTTTCTCTGACTGATTTGTAAATTTTGAAAATAGTAGAATTAAAATATAGAGCTTGAGCCCCATGTATAGTTTCCATTTCCTTACGTGTCTATACAATGTGCAGAACTATTTGGTGTGTGTGCCCAGTGTTTGAACTCTCCCCTGGTTATTCTATTGCAGAGTTTAATAACATGGTTCAGAAGCTAGACCACGTCCTCTTCACGGGCTAGCGAAGACCCTGTTTTTTCTAGGCTATTTTACTCATTCCTTGTATAGTGAAGAAAATCTGTAAGTAAGCCTAAAGAATGTCCCTTGTTTAAATGATGTAAACTACTCATAAGCAGAGAATGTACATGTAAGAAATCATTTTTAAGAGACTGATTCGCCACCTACCTCTTTGCTTACACGTTTTTAAGGGTTGGAGCCCTTCACACTTGTGTGACCACTTTGGTTTTGATATTCTTTCACTGCTTTACGTAATCCATTTGGACTAACTGGGTACAATACCCAGGGCCAAAATAGACTGTTAAATTTACCAAGATTTTGTCTCCTCCTAAACAGGAATGGTTTTGATATTCCTCTACTAAAATAGACAAGGCTATATCATGTTGCATATTTCAATGAAGAGTAAATGAAAGAAAGAAACTCCAGAATGCTGTAATGTTCTTTCGTACTAATTTATTATGTCCTTGGGGTTGTCTCCCCCTCTGGATGTTCGACATTGCTCTTTGGGAAGGTTGGGAAGAGATTTTTGTCTGGGGGCCAATAGAATGTTCGGCAACAGCAGTAACATCCCAACTCCCAAAATAATTTCCCTAAGAGGGTCGTCCCACATTTCCCCCCACCATGGTTGTAATCACAGAATGTTATATATTGTTTACCGACACTTGCAAATAAAATTTTCTGCTGTGTACGAATATATGCACATGGTATTTTATACATAACGAAAAAACAACCCTCTGAATGGTGACCCTGAACCCTTCCTAGGAATTATGTTGGCACCAAATAGTGTATTTCAGTAGAACTCTTTCCTCACCATGTAGTTTTTGTTTGTTTGTTTGTTTCGGCCACACCCGTTTGATGCTCAGGGGTTACTCCTGGCTAAGTGCTCAGAAATTGCCCCTGGCTTGGGGGGACCATATGGGACGCCAGGGGATTGAACTGCGGTCCTTCCTTGACTAGCGCTTGCAAGGCAGACACCTTACCTCTAGCGCTACCTCTCCGGCCCCATCACCATGTAGTTTTAAGTGTTTTCATTCCTACACGTTGCCTCTTCGTGCTGCTATGCCTCCTTTCTTTTTAAGTGAGTATATTGTACAGATTCTTTCGAAACGTTCAAAAATCTTTTATTAGCATTCAGAATTGCTAGTCGCCTTCAGAACAAATAGATGTTATCTTATATAACTAGGAAAATTACTTGTAAGATAGGAAACTGTAGCAGCTGAAGTAAACAGTACTTGGTTCCACTGAACCATTTCCTGACAGCATTTGAGTCCTAGAATATAATGTAGAAAGCAGATTTAGAGCTATTTATCCCGGAGCCTCTGTAGGCCCCAACTTCTCCTCCTGCTGAAAGCCTGTGAGGTTTGGTAATGAGACACTACATTTATCAGACAGACTTGTAGCATCTGTGACGTAATATTCAGAGCTGTCTGTGCTAGTGAAAGACTTGCTGATTGGAATTGTCTGAAAACTTTTGAGTTTAAAGATCATCACAATTCCCAAAGCCATTCAAATGCATCGCCTACTCTTTAGCATAAGGATCTAGTATTTCTGTCTACAAGATTATGAGTAGCATGGTGGCAAAGCAGCAGTCCCTTTTTGCCTTCTTATCATCCCTAAGTGTTGAGAGTACTGGCAACTGTCCCAAAGATGGAAACTATGAGAGGTCATAACAGGAGTGACTGAGACCGCCCAGGGGTTGAGTAACACCAGTGAGGAGTGCTACGGCATGTTATCAAAAGCCATCAGTCAGATTCACAATTGTTACCTGAAATAAGACCTTAAGATTCTAAGAGAATCCTCTTCTAGTCTCTAGCTTGTTCAACAAATCTAACCTTTTTTTTATTTTTCAAACCTTCATGTCCATTAAAATAGTCCAATAAGATACCATCAAAACTATTCCCAGTAGTAAAGCCAGGAGAAATCACCTTTAGATATAAGAAACGGAGAACTCTTAGCCAAGTAAGCAGCTGTGGAGCTAAAATCCTGAACGTTAGTATGTGTGTCATCCATCAGACAGCATCATGTCGGACCCGAGAGAACTGCGATCTGATATCCAAGAATCTCCAGCAGAGTTCCGGGATAGGGATGTCAGAGAAGACACTGAACAGGCCTCGAGTTCCTGGGAATGTGTCAGAGCTACCTGAATGTGGGCTGTTCATATCTTATAAGCCATGGAGGGAGGCTATGATCTAGGATGGGAGGCCCTTGGAAATGACCAAACCACACAAAGGCACCTTCTGAGACAGGGACATGGTTAGTGAGATTCCCAGAAACCATGCACAGTCTCTGCAAGAGACAGGAAGGGCAGAACCTGCCAAGTACCCCAAAGTGCTTCTGAGGAAGTAAAGGCCATGGCTACAGTAGCATCTGTGTACACACAGGGAAGACTCCAACAGAGACTCCTGTCATTCTCCAGGTGGTGCTAGTGAGTCTGAAAATAGGGTGGTGGTGCTTCCGTTCTGAACCACAAAGATGCGCCAAGAAGAAATTTCATATCAATAAAGCCCTAAAAAGTACGAAAAGCACTGACATAACAGTGACTCATTGATCACAGCAGAACTGGACCACTCAATGGCATCCCCCACTGCTTTCTCATTTGAGACAGAAAGAGGCTTCCATAGTGAGTACAGGGAGTAGATGCCCCTTCCCAGAGCTAATGGGAAGCCCTGGGGAAGGATTGCTCCTGGAAGGAAGTTCCTAACTGATCTCACCTGTCTAATGTTTGGCCACCCATGTTGCCCCCACCCTACAGCAACCCCAGTGCTTTTCAGAGCCATCAAAGACATCCAAAATGCAGATCTCAGAACTCCTGTGAAACTCTTGACTAGTGGTATGGCCCCAGAACATCTTAAAGACCATCTTAAAGGTGAGAAGGGTCTACTCTTATGGTGATTGTCCCTACAGAGCCCAAAACAGAGGCAGAAATGAGGCTATGGAAGAGTCTACTCCTGCCTGGGACAGAGACAGCCAAGGTCACAAGGCTGCCTACATGTGTCATGTCTCTTATCATGGTCTTCCGGGCACCACCCCATAGAAGAAGCATGCAGTGTCCTGTGCCCCACCCCTAAACCCACTCTCAGGGAGAGAGAAAAGGATTTAAATAGAGAATATGCTGCTGAGGCACCTCTGACCTCCTTGGCCATTGTCAGGAGAGAGTGTGCCCAAGGGAACATGGAATTGATGGTGAGGTCCCTGCACTCTGCATTCTCCTGCCAATTGGTAGTTAACTGTACTTCAACATGTCTGCAGTTCAGGACTATGTCAACCCGGAGGATGGTGGCACAGCTGTAGCCAGAAACAAACCAGCTGTCAACTTCACACACAGATGTTGACTGGCACCAGCAAGAGGGCCGAAAAGTGTGGAGGGGAGAGGCCACCTCATGAGAGACCCATCCTGATTCACACAAAGGGTAGTACTGAATCTCCATACAGAATCTCCTGCTGCTGCTTTCCATGCCAAAGCAGGCTGTTCCGATAGGACCTCGCTGCAATGCTTGGGGACCACCAGGCCACACTTAGCAGTACATAGGGACCATGTGGTATCTGGGATACAGCCCAGCTTTGCACAGCAATTCCAGCAATTATCAGTCCTAGAGGTGCTATTTGGAGCCATCAAGGACTTGCCTCAGAGGTAGGTCTCAGAACTCCAGTGAAACTCAGGCTAGTGGTATGGAACCAGGCCAGGAGGACTGTGTGGCCTTCCACTCAAAGTGGGGAGGCACCAAGTTCTCAAGGCTGTTGGACCCACATGGGCAGGACCTTCCTCCAGCTCCCAGAAACAGGGTAGAGCAAGAGTTGCTGAGCCCACCTGGATGAAAGGAACCTCCTCCGGCTCCCAGAGACAGGGAGGGGGAAGGCAAAGTTGACCCACACGTGTAGGCCCAGGAGGATACCTTAAGGCACAAGTGGTCCAGAGTTAGCACTAGCCAGGGACCCCACCTGTTGACAGAGCAGTGGGGAGAGGGCTTTCTTCCAGGGACAAGAGCCACCAAAGGCAGGTGTCCACTAGAGGCACCCAGAAGCCCTTTCCAGTCACCCAAGCTCTCCGGGAAGAGCTTGGAAACAAGTTCTCACTATGGCATCGGACAGTCAGAAATTTTGGGGGCATATCAGAGAGCTGGGTTCCGGGGGCGATCGATGGTCCTGGCTCCTCAAAGCAGCAGTGAGAAATTCCCCTCCAGCACTTGGCTCTGATCCAGCAGCGGTGTTTTCCAGAAAATTCTGTGGGCTGTGCCCTCAGTGGCCCTGTAGCCACCACGCAGCTGTATCCTGTCACCTATAGAAGCTCCAAGTCATGCAACAGCATAAGATCCAATACTTAAAGTGCCTATCCAAAAAAAAAGGGGGGTGGGGGGAGGCACAAAACCTTGCACACCAGCACTCCTTCGTTGGTTTGTTGGTTTTTCTTTTAACTTTTTCTCTTTTTTTTCTTCTTTTTTTTTCTTTTTTTTTCTTTTCCAATCTTTGATTATTATTTGATGATTTTTTGGAGTATTTTGTTGCTGTTGTTTTTATGTTTTTCTTTCTTTTTGTTTTTGTCTTCTTCCAGCAGAACCACACAACTTGAATCATCTTGTTTTGCCTCATGAATTGAGGGGGAAAATAAAAATGAATGGTACCAGGACCAAACAGTCGTATGGACACTGAGTGGAATTAAAGATGATCAGAGTTAAACACCAAACCCAAAGTATACCCTGTATACAACAAGCTCTACAAAAAGGGGAACAGGTACATTAGCCTTCGGGGAGGGATAAAGGAGGGAGATATGGGACACATGCTGGGGAAAGGGCGGGGAGAGGGAGGACAACCATGATGGTGAAAATGGCCCTGATTCATTGTCACTATGTACCTTCAATATTACTGTGAAAGATTTGTTACTCTTTTTTGGTCACAATAAAAATTATTATTTAATTTAAAAAATAATAAATATATTAGCAAAGCAAAAAATAAAATCCCACTTGGTGAGGAGCCCCAGAGCTGAGGGTCTCACTGCATGGCTAACTAGCTATTCTCAGTAACAGAGATACTGTGTTAGAAATAACCATAAGTGCTGAGAAATGTGGGTGAGCAACACATGGGGTGAAGGAAACAGCAGCTCAGAAGCCCCAGTAAAAGAAGGGCTCAATTCTCGGGGGCCAACCCACACAGCATTTCAGAGGTTACCCCATGTGTGACTAATGGGCTGGGCCTCCAAGCACAGGCAGAGGGGAAGGTCAGGAAGGTCAGAGACTCAATCCTAGCCATAAGGAAAGGAAGATGGGATATAGGGGAGCTATCCCGTGCCAGCCACAGCCTAAGGCTCAGCCCCAAAACCAACGGGACCAAGCAGGAGAGCAGAGGACAGAGCCAAGAGCTGTGGAGATTCATGTGGGGTTTCCTCAGTTCTGGCCCAGATATAAGTGAGGGAAAAAGAGGTGGCAAAGGTCAAAGGTCACCTACACTCAGTTCTGAGTCTCCAGCCCTGCCCTCCACATAGATTCAACTACATTAGCCATCCCCAGGGGTGCAGTTACTCATAGCTCTGTGGTCCCCAGTCCTCTACACTCACCCACACTGGCCATTCTGGGGGATGTCGTTACTCTGCAGTCAGTACTGTGGCTCCCAGACCCCCCCCCTTGCACAGACTCCCCCACACTGACCATTCCTGGGGAGCACAGCAGGATCCGGGGCTCCAGAGGGAGAATGCAGAGGGTGGGAAGGTGGCAACGACCACCTGTGAACGTGACAGAAGAGGCCAGCAGGGGAGGCGGCACTCCCCCAGCCATGATGACCCCTTACTTTTTCTTTCCCTTTGTGGCTGGGGCACACACCAGCAACCTGGAAAAGCCTCTTCATCTGCTCAGGTCAAGGCCGTGATGGTGAAGTCCACATCCTGCCTGCAGCGCCTGGCTGCTCAGTTGTCCCCACACGACTCCTCTGGCAAGGCTCAGCTCTTGCTGCTAAAAGGCGAACAAGATCTGGGGACTAAGGAAAGAAGGGGTGACCGGCTTACATTAGCCCCCCCTCCCTCTGCTTTGAGTGTTAGCCCCAGTGACTGAGCTTGCAAAGCCAGGACCTCTGGGCCTTGCTCACTGGTGAAAGCCAGGGCTGCCACCACATGGTCTGCCCACACACCATCTGAGTGCTCATAGTTCACATAAAAGAGGTCAGTGTCAGCATTATGTGTCCAGTGGGCAGTGTCCTGTGTTTAATTTAAGTCCAGGTAGCAGGGGACTGGAGGACCCAGGAAGATGACATGCACAGTACAGGGAAAATAGGGTGGGAAGAGGCATGTCCTGGGATGGAAGGCCAGTGCAATGTGCTCCCTTGCTCCAGCGGATCCAGAGAGACGTAATGCAAGGCATAGAAGCAAAGGGGCATGTCATGGTCTTAAAAGCAAGGGAGGGTGAGCTTTTTAGAGCCAAGGGATGCCGAGAAAATTACACATGGCAAAGAAGTAATAGGGTGGGAAGAGAGTCAAAGCCTTTGAAACAAGGAAATAATGAAAGAGGTTTGCATCAGCATTTTAGGTCCACAGGTGCATGTCCTGGGAAAGAGAGTCAGGTGGTGGGAGCTAAGGAGAGATCTTGCATGAAGCAGGGGAAATGGTATAAGAAGAGGGCTGGAGCCCATAAAGCACTGAGAGTGTGAACAGATCAGTGTAAGCATTATGTATCTGTACAGAGGTGTCTTGGGTCAGAGATTTGGGCAGCAGGAATCCTTCCTCAATCCAGGGCACCCAGGCAGAAATCATGCATTCAGCAGGGAGTAATTGGGTGACAAGAGGTTCTACACCCATGACACACTTAGAAGGTGAGATAAACCAACATCAGCAAAATAAGGCCAGAGGGACATATCCTGGGTTCAAGAGTCAAGTGCAGGAGAGTGCATTGGTCCAGGGAACCCACAGAGAGGTCATATGATGTATGTTCAAAAATGTCAAAGGAGGGTCAGAGTCCTTGATGCAACTAAAAGGCCAGTGTCAGTTTTATGGGTCCAAAGGGTATTGTCCTGGATATGCGATCCGGGCAGCAGGGACTTCTTCACACAAGGGACAAATCATAATGTTGCAGGTAAAATGGGATGGGTAGAGGATCAAAGCCTTTGATGCACCTTAATGAGAAAAGAGGCCAGTGTCAACCTTATTATAGATCCATAGGATCATGTCCTAAATTCAAGTTACATTGCGGGGGCTTCCTCCTCTGAAGGAAACAAGGAGAAGGCAGAGGGAAAGGCATAAAGGAAACAGAGCCAGGGCAAAAGGGTGTAATAAAAGCATTGGAGACCTTGAACAAGTCTTGGTCATGAAATCTGCCGTATCAGCATTATGTTTCTGTTGATCTGTCTCCTGGATTCAAGAGCCTAGCAGTGAGTGACTGCTTCCTTGAACCAGGCCCACACATAGTGCAGTGGCAACAAGGTGAGAAAAGAGTTGGAGGCCTTGAGAAAATTGGATGAGGAAATAGGCCAGTGTGAGTATTGTGGATCTACAAGGGAATATCCTGCATTATAGAACCAGGCATTGTGGCTTTCCTCTCTGGAAGAAAATTCAGGAAAATGGAATGCATAAATGGAAAGAGGGTTGGAGCTCTGAACACATGTAGATGAAAATAGAAGCCCACTTCAGCATTAATGAACAGTAGTGGTGTGTCTGGAGTTCAACAGCCATAAAGTGGGGGTTTCCTCAGGTCAAGAAACAGAAGAAAAGATAACACATATCCTGGTAATACAGAGGGCAACCCAGTGGGAAGAGGATCAGATTCCTTGATGCATCTAGATGGCAAAAGAGTCCAGCTTAAGCATGATGGAACAGTAGGGGCATGTTTTGTGTTTGAGAGCTGGGCACAGGGGTGTTCTCATTCCAGGGGACGTAGGTAGATCACAGGTGGCAAAGCAGAATGGATGGGGAGTTGGAGCCCTTGGTATACCTAGATGACAAGAGGCCAATGCTAGCAAGTGTGTAGGGCATGCCCTGGTTTGGAAGAGTCAGGTGGTGGGAATTTGCTATGTCCAAGGGACCCAAGGAAAGTTCATTCATGATTCAATGGGAATGGGTTAGGAAGAGGGTCAGAGCTCTTATTCACCTAGATGATGAAAGAGGTCAGCATTAGCATTATGGGTCTGTTCGGTTGTGATCTAGTTTCAAAAGCTGACAAAGGGGCTTCATTAGTTTAAGACTCAAGAAGAGGTGCTCATACATGGGTAATAGGGTGGGAAGAGATTTGGAGACTTTAAGTAGCTCAATGACAAGAGACCTAGAGAGAGGTCATACACGGCACATAGGGGAGAATGTTGGAAGATCCCTTAATGGACCTAGATGATGAAAAAGGCCAGATTCAACCTTATGAGTCCATAGGGGTGTGTCCTGGATTCCAGAACCAAGTGAACTGAAATTCTTTGTTCTAGGCAACCCAGAGAAGATCACATATAGCAGGGGTCTCAAACTCAATTTACCTGGGGGCCACAGGAGGCAAAGTCGGGGTGATCCTTGAGTGCAAAGTCAGTAGTAAGTCTTGAACATTGGGGGTGTGACCCAAATAACATAAACAAAACAAAACAAAATATTGTACGGAGGGCCGCAAATGAGACCCCTGACATATAGGGACAAAAGGGTGGAATCAGGATTTTCATCAATGAGGTTGAAAGTGTTCTTAGGTAAGTGACCTGGGTTTGAGATTTAGGCAGAGGTGGCTTCCTTGGTCTAGGGGACTCGGGAGGTCACATACAAAGCAGGGACAACAGAGTAGGAAGAGAGAGCACATGACGCATCTAGATTATAAACAAGGCAGCATTAGCATTATGTGTCATTGGGGCATGTCCTGGATCGGGGCTTAGTAGGACCAGGAGACCCAAGGAGGGGACATGTACAGTACAAATGCATGGAGTTGAAAGAGGGTGTTAGTATATGCAGATGACAAATAGGCCATTGTCAACATTATGGGAAAGTAGGGGTGTGTCCTGAGTTGGAGAGGTTCTGGTCAGTAGAGGTTCTCAATCTTGGGGACCTAGGAAGGTCACACAAATGCTGTGAGAAGCATAATGGGGTGGGAAGAGGTCAGAGCCTTTGATACACCTAGATGACAAACGAATACAATGTGAACAATATAAATCCATGGGACATTACCTGTGTTCAAGACCTGGGATTCAGTTCAGGGACTCAGAGCTATGCACAAAAGTTGAGCAATGGCTTGGGAATAGATTTGGAGTCTTTGAGAGACTCTGATTATGAAAGAAATGAGCATGAGCATTATGGTCTATGACAAACGTGTTCTGGGTTAGAGAGTTAGTTATTAGGGCTTCCTCTCTTGAGGGAAAGGCAGGGAAATATCACAAACAGTGCAGGGGCATAGGTGGGATGAGGGGCAAAGTCCTCGATGCATGTAAATGATGAAAGAGGCTGTATCAGTTTATGGGGCTCCAGAGTTGTTTTCAAGTTTTGATAGCTGGAAGTTATTATTATGGGTCTGAAAGGTCATATTTTGGGGTTTGAGAACCTGGCAGAAGGAGCTTCTTAGTTTCTGGGGACCAAATAGAGATCCTGAATGGTATAGGCAGTTGGATGGGAAGAGTCGTAGTCCTTGACACAGTTAATTGACAAAAGAGGTCAGCATGAAGGCTGTTGGGAAATCTTTAAATTTCCTAATACATGGGTGAACATGGAATCTTGCTGAGTAAAATGAGTCAGATGGAGAAGGACAGACAGAATGCTCACACTTATTTGTGAGATATAAAAAAATAGTATGAGGGGAAGGGGGGAATAGTATAATAATACACAAAGACAATAAAAAGGAGGGCCAGGAAAACTGGACCACAGTAAGAAGCAAGCTGGGAATATTAGTGGTTGAAAGTGTACGCTGGTGAAATGTGATGTGTGCTCAAACATTTGTACCCAACTGAAACTCCATTATGAACAATTTTATAACTGCATAGCGCATAGTAATTCAGTAATAAAAATGAGAGAAAGGCCAACATAAACATTATGGGAGTGAAATGCCATATGATCATGTGATCATGTGCCAGTCAGTGAGGGCTTTCTCAGTCCAGGGGACCAAGGAAGATGTCACTCTTGGTGCAAGCAGACCCCTTGATGCACCTACATGATGAAATAGGCCAACATCATCATTTTGGGTTAAGGCCATGTCCTTGGTTTGAGATCTGGGTGGTGAAGGACTTTCTCTGTCTAGAGCAGGGGTCTTCAAACTTTTAAAAGTGGGGGCCGGATTACGGTCCCTTAGAGAGCTGGAGGGCTGGACTATATGAGTTACTAATTCCTACTCACACTGCACATATCTTATATAAATAAAATGAAAACCATTTATAAATAAACAGATCATGCACCAGTATTTCAATGGGAACTGTGGGCCTGCTTTTGGCTAATGAGATGGTCAATGTCCGGTTCCATATTTGTCACTGCCAGTCATAACAAGTGATGCAAGTGGGCATCAGTTAATCTTGATCTGGTTGGCGATTTCAGATGTTTCATTCTTGAAAAGTCTGTTGACAGGCATAAGTGCTACCAAAGATGGTTACCATTTTGAGTGCATGGTTCCTGATATTTGGATATACACTGAGTGTATATGCTGGCAGGTATCTTGGCAACCAAACAGCGCTCACTGCTGGTGGGCCGGATCAGAGTCCTCTGTGGGCCGCATGTGGCCCTCGGGCCGTAGTTTGAAGACCCCTGGTCTAGAGAACCCAGAGAAAATTCATGGATAGCACAGGGACAAAGGTGTAGGAAGACAGACTGAACCTTTGACTCACAAGATGAGTCAAGAGGCCATTGTCAGCATTATAGGGCCATAAAAGTGTGTCCTGGGTTTGTGAAAGCTAAGCAGAGGCTTTCTGGATTCAGCGGACCTGGGAAGAGGTCACACAGGGCACAGGGGCAAAGGGAGGAAAGAGGGTCAAAACCCTCAAGCACTTAGATCATGAAAAAGGCCAGCGTCAGGATTAGGAGGCTGAGGACATTTCCTGGAATCAAGACTATTAGGAGAAACTCCTGTGTCCAGATGACAGAGAGAGATCACACACGTCTTTAGGTTCAAAGGTCAGGAAGAGGGTCAGACCCCTGATGTCCCTAGATGATGAAAGAGGACTGTGTCAGCATTATGACTTCTGTAGGGTCATGTCTTGAGTTCCAGAGCCAGGCAGAGGGGCGCTTTCAGAAGTGAGGTTATAAGTAGTGCACTGGTAACACTATAGGAAGAGGGTCCGAGATCTTGATGCACTTTGATGACAAAAGAGGTCAGCTGATCAGCACTATTGATACGGACATTTCCTGGTTTCAAGAGCCATGAAAATGGGGATTTGGGAGCTGTTATGCATGCATAAGGGTAACTGGATTGGAGCCCTTAACAAACATGACCAAAGAGACGAGCATCAGCATTATTTATGTGTAGGCATCTGTCTGGGATTCAAGAGCAGGGCAGCAGGGGTTAGCTCTGTAGAGGGAAATTCGGGGACATGTCAGGCACAGCACAGAGACAGTAGGTGGGGACTTGACTTGCCCTCTCCTCCCAAGATGGCCAGTTTCTTGCTGAGTTGCTGAGTGGGCCAGTGTATCCATGATCTCTCGCAGCTAGGTTTACTTCTTGTTTGAGAAAAGAGTGAGCCCAGGGAGCTGGTCAGGTTCCTCAAGTCTCTTTTATGTTTTTAGCATGTTTTCACACCAGTTTTCACAACACCGGGTGTTGAAGAGGCTTCTCTTGCTCCACATTGTATTTCTGACTCCCTTATCAAAGATTAATTGATCTTGTATCTGAGAATTTGACTCATGATAGTCAAGTCTGTTTCACTGATTTGTGTTTTTTCCAATAACATGGTATTTTATCTACTGCTTTAGCTTTATACTACAATTTGAAGTTGGGGAAAGTGATATCTCCCATCTTTAAAAAATAAAATTCTCATGGGATTCTATGTTCAGTTCAGTTTTCTGAGTTCTTTGTGTTGATACGATAGGAATGATCACAGAATTGTTCATTTATTACATTTTGATCTGTCCTTCACGTTTGTTTTAGTTTTAAATTATTTTTTAGTCATTGAACCACACCTCGTATAAATCAGGTTTCATGGTCATTCTCTGTGATGTTCAGAGGACCATGGGGTGTTAAGAATTGAACCTGTAAATCCTACAAGCAAAGAATGCACTTCAACTTTGTTTTTCTATCTACAGACCACATGTGACTGTGTTCAGGGTTTATTCATGGTTCAGGTGAGACCCCTTGTTTTGCTCAGGAAACTATATTCAGTGCAGGGATCCAACTAGGGTTAGGAGCAATTCAAGGCAAGAAGATTCTTAACCCTTGTATTATCTATTCAAACCAAAAAGCAATTATATATTTTTATTTTTTGGGGGGGTCACACCTGGTGATGCTCAGAGGTTATCCCTGGCTATGTGCTCAAAAATTGCTCCTGGCTCAGGGGATGAGGGGGTTATATGGGATGCCGGGGATAGAACTAAGGTCCATCCTGGATCAGCCGCATGCAAGGCAAATGCCTTGTGCTATTGTTCCAGCCCATATTTTTAGCTTTTTAAACCATCTTTCTGGCCTAGTCACTTTTATTTTTATTTTTAATAGTATTTTTTATTTAAGTACCATGATTACAAACATGTCTGTAGTTAGGTTTTAGTTATAAAAAGAACACTCCCCCTTCACCAGTGCAGCATTACCACTACCAATACCCCCATAACCATCTTCCCCCACCTCCAGCCTGTCTTTGAGGCAGGCATTCTATTTCTCTCACTTATTATTGTTGTCATAATAGTTGTTACTGTAGTTATTTCTCTAACTGCACTCATCACTCTTTGTGGTTTGCTTCATACTGTGGGCCAGTCCTTCCATCCTTCATCTCTATTGTCTCTGGGTATTATTACAATGTCTTTTATTTTTCTTAAATTCCACAGATGAGTGAGATTATTCTGTGTTTATCTCTCTCCCTCTGACTAATTTCACTCAGCATAATAGATTCCAAGTATAGGAAAATTTCATGACTTTATTTTTCCTGAGGACTGCGTAGTATTTCACTGTATATAAGTACAAGAGTTTCCTTAGCCACTCAACTGTTGTAGGGCATCTGGGTTGTTTCCAGAGTCTGGCTATTGTAAATAGCACTGCAATAAATATAGGTGTGCAGAAGGCATTTTTGTATTGTGTTTTTGTGTTCCTAGGGTATATCCCTAGGAGTGATATAGCTGGATCATATAAGAGCTCAATTTTCATTTTTTGAGGAATCTCCATATTGTTTTCCATAAGGGCTGGACTAGATGGCATTCCCTTCAGTAGTGAATTAGAGTTCCTTTCTCCCCACATCCCTGCCAGCACTGTTCTTGTTTTTTTGCGATGTGTGCCAGTGTCTGTGGTGTGAGATGATACCTCATTGTTGTTCTGATTTGCATCTCCCTGATGATTAGTGATGTGGAGCACTTTCTCATGTGTCTTTTGGCCATCTGTATTTCTTCTCAGAGGAAGTGTCTGTTCATTTCTCCTCCCCACTCTTTCATGGGGTTAGATTATATTTTCTTGTTAAGTTCTGCTAGTACCTTGTATATCTTAGATATTAGCCCCTGACCTGATGGGTCTTGGGTGAATAATTTCTCCCATTCTGATGATGGCCCACTTTTATTTTTAGAGGAGATAAGCAATGGTATCTATGACTAAGTCATAGAGATGTGAAATTTATGGAGCCATTGGAAAGATATGACAGAAAACAAGTGAGAAAGTAATTTTAAAAAGCATTTATTAAATACTGAACATATTTTTCTAAACATATTTCAATTAACATATATAATTTAAGAATGTAAAATGGATCCAGTAACCACATGTAAGAAAAAAGGACCAACCCTGACATCATCTAAACTTAGTCTTCAACAGAACTGTCCAGTGCCCTGAATTGGTGACATTCTGGTATTTCAGGAGGAGAACGGATACTTCCATCTCAAAATGGCTCCATCAGCACTTACGCTAATGATGTATTGATTTCCAGGACTTATCCGGATGCGCGTGATGTTTCCACTGTGCCCAACCCCGACGTGAGTCACTTCACCTTCATTATAATCCCAAACTTTGACTAGATGATCATGCCCACCTGAAAAAAGAGAAAAGTTAAATGGTATTATTACACTAGAATAGGAACAGACCTGATTTTCACATAAATGATTATTTCACCTGGCCCCAGATGTCAATTTAAAGTCTTTTCTTTGTAAGCTTATTGGTAGATACACACACTCAGAAAAAAGTTTGAGATTACACTATGCCTGGTTTTAAACCTTAATTAAATATGTTTGTGAGACTTTATTTCTTATAGTACATTTGTTTGTCAATGCCCTTAAGAACTCAGGATTCTGGCAGGGCATATGATATTGAGGTTGTCCCACAAAGCATTTTGCACAGTGAGTGCTCGCAGAAATATTGATTTGAAAGTCTGACTTTCTCTTTAGTAGGAAATCACAGCAAGATTTTCTGGAACATTCAATTCATGGAATGGCACATTTCTTTTTTTACAGAATGCAGTTGGCTTTCCAAACAGTGCTCAGGGTATTTGAAGTCACTCCTAAGTGAATTTGGTCAATGCAGGAAGGTGGTTCAATGTAAGAGATGAAGGAGATTGCACTGCTCGGTCCCTGCAGTGTTGGGACAGTCAGGGCAACCCCAGCTGTGTTTGGGAGTCTCCAACGGTCAAGTCCAGTAATGTGGAGCCACATGGTGCTAAGAATTGACCCCAGATTAGGACCACAAAGGCATATGTTCTAACTGCCATAATGTCTCCACTAAGCAGAGGACCAATTTTATAATCCACAGGGAAAAATCAGGCAACATGAGTCTTAGCTTTTATTTGTACAACTCCTAAAGTTCTGGGGAAATATCTTTCTGACCTATAGTTTCTGGAGTCTTCCATTTTCACATGCTTGCTGCAGATTGCGGTGCTGAATCCAGTGACATCTCTCTGTCTCTTCATTTTTTGTGTGGACTCATATGGTGATTATTCTTTTTTTAAACTTTATTTATTTATTGATCGATGAATTGGTTGGTTGGTTGGTTGGATGGTTTTTGGGCCACACAGTAGCAGCACTCAGGGATCATTCCTAGCTTCTTCACTCTGGCAGGCTGGGGACCATATGGGATACCAGGAATGAACCAGGTTCCTCTCAGTTTGGCTACATGCAAGGCAAATGCCCTATTTCTGTGCTATCTCTCCAACCCATCTTTCTTCTTCTTCTTTTTTTTTTTTGAGTTTTGTTCAATGCTTTAATATCCAACTCTTCACCAATGCACACTTCCCACCACCAATGTTCCATTTCCTTCCCTCCCCTTCCTCAGTCTACCACTATGGCAGACATTTCTTCTCTATCCCCACTATTTTACTCTTAGGTACTGTGATTTGTAATGCTGTTACTAAAAGCATATCATCATCATTTTATCTCATTTCAGCGTTCAATTTTTGTCCAGAGTGATCATTTCCAACTATTACTGTCATAATGGTTCCTTTTCTGTTCTAACTGCACATCCCCTCATCTTTGTAGCAAGCATACTATTAATGACCAGTCCTCCTGGTTCTTGTTTCTATTGTCTTTGGGCATTATTCTCATACTTTTTTCAAATAGCCCTCAAATGAGTGCTGTCACTCGATATTTATCCCTCTTCCTTTGACTCATTTCACTTAGTACTATACTCTCCATGTCTATGTTTTAGCAGATTTCATGACTTAATTTTTCCTGGCATATTATTCCATGGTGTAAAAGTACCATAGTTTCTTTATTCACTCATCTATTCTCAGGCATTTGGGTTGTTTCCAGATCTTGGATATTGTGGATAGTGCTACAATGAACACAGGAATACAATGCCTTTACTGCATTGTTGTTTGGGGCCCCCAGGATATGTTCCCAGGAGTGGATTTTTTTGTTTTCTTGAGGAATGTCCATATGGTTTTCCCAAAAGCCTAGGTCAGTTAACATTTCTGCTAGAAGTGAATGAGAGTGTTTATGCTTTGGGGGCCATGTGGTATAGGGATCAAACCAGGTTGATCACATACAAGGTAAGTACCTTGACCCCTGTACTATTTCTTTGACCTCATATTGACCTTTACATTTGTTTTGCTGTCACTTATGGTTGCTTCTTGCCTGGGAATTTCATGTTGTCATCTAAATATAGTCCCCCGTGCCTGCCAGGAGCAATTTCTGAGCACAAAGTCAGGAGTAACCCTTGAGCATCACTGGGTGTGTCTCAAACCCAAAAACTAAGACATATATATATATACATATATATATATACACATACATGCATATATATACATATGTATACTTATCTTTTTATTCCTATCCCAGGACTAACCTGTGACAAAATGTTCTCCTTCTACTGTGATGTCCATACCATTTATTGATCCAGACAAGGAACCTTCTAACTCTCTGATTTCTGACCCATCAAATACTTCCCAGTAAGCAATCTGGAATTCAGGAAAGAAACAATCAAGCATGAATTAACTCAGTGGAATTATCCATACATGTGATAACAAAAGAAAGTTTTACTTTATATAAGAAGTAAGAAAAACACATCCTGGGAAGATACTCAATCTGAAATTATAAACAGACTACAACAAGGATAGAACAGAATTTTAATTATTTTCAGTATTTAAGAATCGCATTCTATTTGGAGAGGCTGGTAAACCCATAATGTGATGGAATGTTTTTTATTAGCCAAGGAGACTAAGTTGGAAGAAAACTATAAAAGTAAGGATAAAAGTAAATCTTTATCCATTTTTCTAAATATATTTTTATAAAATAAAGCAAGCCATGGGTAGAATGGAAGGGGAAAATATTCCATATCTTCAAACTGAGGAACGATGGAGAAATTCAGAGCATTCTAGAGGCTGAATTTTAGAGATGTGCCTTTATTGTGACTAAATGTCCCCTCCCAATCTTCCCCAACCTTTCCCCAAAGTTCTCTTTTGTCTCAGATCAAGGAAACATTCCACAGGCTTCAATTTAAAGACCAAATGATAAAACATCATCCATTCCTATGGAGGGACAATAGTTTAGGGGTGAGTCAGAGAGTCAAGACTCAAGGTGAAGAGATGAACATCTTTCATATTCTTGAACTTTAAAATTTAGAAATCTGCAGTCTATTAAAAATATTAGCTCATTCTAAGTAAAGAATATTTGGCCAAAAGTTAGGAGTATGAATGTTAGTATGCATTCTCTTTCTTTTAGCTTTATGTTGATATTTGCTTCATGTTGATATCATATCTCTTTGCTTGATGTTGCCATCATTACTTATAATCTAGCTCAAAACTGTGTGAGGTAAATTATTTTAGGAAAAAATTTTAGGGATATTGGAGATTGGAGAAATAGTACTGTGTATGATAACTGCCTTGAACGTGGCTGGCTCAGGTATGAGCCCCAGTATTCCATAAAGGATACAAGTCTTCCAAAATTAATCCCTGAGCCAGGAGTAGGCCCTGAGTACATCCAGGTGTACCTGACCCAGAACAAAACAAACATTTATTTGTTTATTTATTTATTTTTTAAAGTTCTATTTTCCTCTTTCCCCCTTTTTGCCACACCCTGGAAGGTGCTTCCTTGTGTTCGATTTCATTCAATTTCTATGTTTTGGTTTTTGGATGACACTCAGAGGTACTCAGGACTTATTCCTTGCTCTCCGAATAAGGATCACTCCTGTCAGGCTCAAAGGATTAGATGTGGTGCCAGGATCAAAACGGGGTTGGCTTCATGCAATGCAAACAATCACCCTAGCAGCTGTACTATTGTTCTGGGTCCTATCAAATCTTTTATGTTTTGTTTTCTTTTTACCTGTTACATTTCATATAATCTTGCTCATTCAATATTCACTTTTCATCTATCTACTTGCTCAAATGTATATTGAACTCATTCCTGGAACCACAAAGAAAGACTCCCAAGGCTTTGTCCTAGGATCTGTGCAAAAACCAAAATCTCTAATTATAGAAGACTGACTTTGACAACCACAACTGAACAGAACTTCTCCAGGGACCATAAAGAAAAACCTTGGGGTTAGACAACTAACATGTCTGGAGCTTATAGTCGGTCTTATGACAGTATGCTTCATGGGTGGAGACAGCCTATATCTCTTAGGCCAAGAAAATATCATTTCTAATTTCCCCAACGTTTACTATGCCTATGCCCAAAAAAAACACCTCAACAAACAAACAAAAACCTTGCCACATCTGCCCCCCCATTTTATTCTTTTTCTTTTAATTTTAATGATATCTTCTAGATAGGAGCTCCCATCTTTTTCATAGAATGAATCATTATTTTTTCTGCCTCATATTTTTATGTCTTCCTACAAATTGAGAAAAGAAAAAACAAAAATTGATGGGACCCAGAGTCTAAGTGGTCTCAAGAAGCATTGAGTGGAAATAAAAAATGGTCAGATCTAAATACCCTAGCCAAAGTCAATGATAATAGAATCAAGAGACCCAAACTATAACAAGATAAACACCAAATGGACCAAGGAGGAAGGGATGGGATGCATGCTGGGGACTATGGTGAAGGGAGGTCAGCACTGGTGGTGGGAACGTCTCTAATCCACTGTCACTATGTGCCTGAAATACAACTGTGAAGATCTGTAATTCACAATGGTCTCAATAAAAAAATTTAAAAAAAATATAAAGAGAATTCCTGACAATTTTTGCCGAGCACTTCCATTCTTGCCAATCTTGGACATAATAGTTCCCAAATACTTAAATATAAGAAATCCCTGAGCATTGCCAGTTGGTACCACCATCCAAAAAAAGCCAACTTGGGTGCATGCACCATATTACTATAACTATTCTTGTTGGATCACGTAGCATTTCTTGGGTTTCTATGATGAAGTGTTTTCTGTCCGTGACTTTCAATTATCTAGATGAGAAGAGTGCTGCTTAGTGGTAAAGCACATGTGTCAGGTCCTAAATTCTTTCACTAACAGCACACATAAATTAAATGCATGTAAATAATCTTCATGGAAGCGTCAATAATAAAAAGTATATCCCAAAATTCTAATGCGGGGGGTTGTGAAGAAAGAATTTTGAATATATTTGGCATAATATTCTATTATTTTTGACTACATCTATTTTTCTTTAGCTGATGAAAATTAGATTCAAACTTGATTTTTATTATTTTAAAGTCATGTCACAGTTAGAATCGAGGGAATCTAAATAGACTAATTGAATATGCAGGTAAGTCGATTGGTATCAAACTCCTTAAGATACCCAGGGAGATGGATAGATAAAACCCTAGCAGTCATATCCCACCATGTATATATCTCTATGTACTCAAGGGGAAATGTTACCTAAAGAAAAGACTTATCTTCACAGAAGGAAGTGTACTCCCCAACTCATTGGTTTTTAATATATATGAAGTAAAATGAAAAGAGACGGCAAGCTCTATTGCCATTTAATTTTAGTTTAGTCTAAATGACAGCTAATTTGGGCAATGCAATTATATTCCATGCTCAGAAATTTCCTAATAATAAAAAAGTACTTATTATGCAGGCCCTCCGTAACTACCATTATGTACAACCATAACATAAATTCCACACAATCCAATGAGGTCTCTGTGTTATTTTCATAACATTATAACAGAAAACAAATGTACCAAAAGTTCAAATAACATGGCTGATCAGCAGCTAAATCATTAACATTTAAACTAGCATCCTTTGACTGCATCCACAGCTACAATGCTATAATGTGATTTCCTAATTACAAAACAAAACAATGCAAGTCTTGCTGTAAATATTTACCTTTCTGTCTGTCCCACTGGTGATAATCTGAAATTCTTCTGGGTGGTAACAAACGCACTGGAATAGTGTGTTGGCCAGGATCATCTGATTCCTCCTAAGACGTCTAAAAAATAGATTTCAAAGATTATTTTAGTCTCCACCCCTAGATTTCAAAGATTGTGACACTCAGCTTTCTTCTCTCTAGAAAACATTGATTTTTCCAATTGAATTTGGTACAAAGTTGGGTATGCGTTGGTTTCACTATTCCGTATATGCCAAGTTCCATTTTTAAAGGCAAAGCAAAAATATTCTGTGATAAACCTAAACTTCCTATGAGGAAAAAAATAAACTGGGAGACAAAAGTCAGTATTCTGAGTTCCTTAGAAAGTCCTTTATTCTTGAGGTCACATTTTGAAGTCCAATTCTCTGCTGTGTTGAAAGGGCTTTATGAAAACGATTTTGTTAGGTCCTACCTCCAGTTTGAATGAGATGAAGCCCATAGATCTATATTTTTATTTTAATTAAAATTTTAAACTAAGTTATTGGTAAGCTAAGTCAATTAGTTCTCGTGTGAACAACAGAATGAGAGTACTGTTTTAAATAGTAAACAAAAATAAGTCAATTTCTCTGTCATTGGAGATTAGATAGAGACTAACTTTACACAGTTTCTTCTCACTAGAGATGTTCTCAAATATCTACTGTATCCAAACTAAGCTTTTATTTTTATTTTAGGACCACAGCCAATAGTTCTTGAGTGCTACTTCTAGTTCAATGGTATTGTGATACTGGCAGTGGGTGTCAGAACCATGAATACCTGAAGTCTATCAGGGGCTTCAGTCCTTTAAGATGCCTCCCCAAACCCCAAATTGAATGTTCTTTTTATTTACTGTTATTTTTGTGTTTGAGGGCCCCACCTAGCATAGTTTAGGACTTACTCCTGGATCTTATCTCAGGAATCTCTCCTATTGGGCTCTGGGGGACCATATGGAGTGCCAGGGATCAAACTGGCATCAGTCACATGCAAGGCAAACTCCCTAACTGCTATATTATGGCTCTATCTCTCCCCAAACTGATCATTTTAATTTTTTCTGGTTTTGGGGTCACATCTGGCAGTGCTCAGGGGTTACTCCTGGCTGCACGCTCAGAAATCACTCCTGGCAGGCTCAGGGGACCACATAGGATGCCGAGATTTGAACCACCATCCTTCTGCATGAAAGGCAAACACACTACCTCCATGCTAACTCTCTGGCCCCCAAACTGATCATTTTAAAAGAAAGACGAATTAATCGCATATCCCCATTATATACAGAGATAATTTGAGGCCATCATAAAATCATCCATGGAAACAAGTCAAGACATGTTATTGCAGTCACATACCAATAGGAAGTTCATGTGTGGAGGCTTGATTCACAAGTGTGGTGTGATAAAAATGTTAGCAGGTTAAATAGAATATTAGGACAATGGAAAGACTTACCAAACGTCAGTACAGGATTTAAAAGCTGGCTGTAGGTAGGGCAGATACACACTTACCAGATATCCCAGGCAGCCAATGATCAGAGACTTAATAAACTGAAACTACTAATAGAGCCTACAATTCATGTCCCATAATCTGTGTGTAGCAATAAAAACTCACCTAGAGTCCCCAGCCACCCAGTGTACCACACTGATAGTAATTTCAATATACCCCCCCTTCAAGCCATAATAAAAGAGGTCCTCTCTACTAGGCATTGAGGCTATCACAAATCATCCATAAAACAAGTATAGATATGTCCTTATAGTCACATACCAATGGGAATTTTAGGTATCGGCCAATATTTTGCAAAAGTCTCTCTTCTCTAGGTTGCTGTGCTTAGAGTGTGCCTTTAATGTTTCGATGAACTCTTGTTCTGCTTTATGTTTACCTATGTGTCTTGCTCAATTCGCCATTTGAGATACTAAGAATATGGGAAGACCTAAGAACATGGTCAAATGGAGAAGGGTAAGTTTATAACACTCTGCTCCTACCAAGGAAAACTCGTTATAACTAGACCATAGGATGGAAACACCCTGCAACGCAAATTATTTTCCCTATGGTTGGAGTTATGTCATATACAATATCTGGTTTTATCTTTATCACTACAGAGATTGAGCCTTGGTGGTCCCCAAACCACCAAGTACCATATTGCCAGGTTGATTAATCAGCTATCTTATTCAAAGGTAGCTTCCAAAGACCAGAATCCCTAAGCACTGCATGAAAATCCTCCACCTCCCCCAAATTATTTACCTTCTCCCTTTAGGGAAAAATAGTTAACTAAGTTTTTTTTTTCCCTTTAGGGGAAAAAACTTAAAGTTAAATCATGCTTCACTATATATATATATCCAGAATATATATATCACAGATATATATATCACAGAATATATATATCACAGATATATATATCACTATATATATATATATATATCCAGAAAGTTTCTTTTTTATCTCTCCAGAAATATTTTCCTTGTTTTTATTGAGGAGTCATGGTTTATAATGCTGTTAATAGTTATTTCATGCATACATCATTTTAACACCACACCTACAATCAATGTGACTGTTTGCCAGTACCAATGCCTCAAGGAACCCTTCCCCATGATCTAATGAATGTCTACTGGTACAATTTTTGGGAGAAAAATATGGACATTCCTCACAAATAAACTGGTATTAAACTGGAATAATTCCTAGAAATTAAACTTCTATTCAGGCCAGGAAGATCACTCTTGGAAATATAAATATGTACAGTGCAGTAAGTAGAGCTCTTGCATGTCTACGCAAAATTTACCAGGCAGTTCAGGGTATAAATAGTAAGAACGTGAAGTTATATGTGCCTGCATAGCTAAAGAGGTCAGGGGGCTGGAGAGATAGCATAGAGGTAAGGTGCTTGCCTTGCATATAGAAGGATGGTGGTTCGAATCCTGGCATCCCATGTGATCCCCCAAGCCTGCCAGGAGTGATTTCTGAGTGTAGGGCAAGGAGTAACCCCTGAGCAATGCTGGATGTGACCCAAAAACCAAAAAAAAAAAAAATGAAGGGCCGAAAAGATAGCATGGAGGTAAGACATTTGCCTTTCATGCAGAAGGATGATGGTTCAAATCCCCGCATCCCATATGGTCCCCTGAGCCTGCCAGGGGCGATATCTGAGCATAGAGCCAGGAGTAACCCCTGAGTGCTGCTGGGTGTGACCCAAAAACAAAAAACAAAACAAAACAAAAAAAAATATGAAGAGGTCAGACAGCATCTGTTTTAGTATCTGGATACCTGACCTTTTCCTGGAAGCCAAACTTTTTCCTGCACATCTTAAAAACCCCAAATATTGCTGAATATAGATATCTGAGGTTCGTTGTTTTCTTTACTGTTCCTTAAAATTCCTCAATTTGAATATTCTTTTGTGTGTAAAAGAATGCTGGAGTTTTGGGTTCTTTTATATGCTGCTTTGTCCTCCCCATCACAGATACCTACACCAGGTCCCAAATGATGCAAGTTCCATCTGTGCTGGCCGTGACACACTCTTCATTGTTCTTCTTCACTCTAATACAAGACACAGAAGATTTGTGCTCCTTCAGGGCTTCCTCCAGCTTCTGAGTCTGGCAACCTATCTGCCACACTCTCACCTAAAAGCCACAAAACACAGGTTCTTAATACAAACTTGGGTTTTCTGAAAGCATATTAACAAAATATCCCAAATACTTTTTTATCTCTGCTGTGCTGAACTTAACATTTTTTAAATTCTCTGTTTTCATCTCATTTTTGGGTATTGAGACTACGAGGCAGAAATATTTTTTTATACAGTTCTTAAAATGCTACCTGACCTGCTTCTGCTTTTAGAAATGAGAAATGGACCAGGAATACAACTAATAAAACCAATAATACAGGGTATATTGCTAAACCAAGTAAAATAATATATCTATTCACTTCTGATAAGCATCAGGCTATAATTTCTAGAGTCACCAAAAAAATTCATATCTGCTATTTAGTTTTAATCATTTAATTAGTGAGTCTAAACTTTATGAAATTTTGTACAAACTTTCTTTAAATATACTTTCTAATATGCCTTTGCTCCTTGAAATTAATTCAACTACCCACACACAAAAGTGTTGCTATGAACATGTTGCTTCAAGTTTATCAGAGAAAAGCTGATGACAACAGCCCTCATTCCATGTACTGACAAAGATCCTGAAGGCTATGTCTTTTGGAAGGAAAGACTATGATAGTTGCATGGGGTAGGGAGCAGAAACTGACTGGTACTGGGAAAAGATTGCTGAGCAGAATTAAGAATGATTAACTTGCAGTGTGATATTTTCTCCAGAGCGTCTCATCTACATACATACAGATCTGGTCCAAACCATGTCTGAGCATCAAAATAGAAAATGCTCCCCAAAATATAGGAAGCAAACAAGAATGCTGAGGGTGTTAGAAATTCTGACATGATATTGTCATGTCAAGATATTGAAGGAAAAATGGAAAGGATCAGAGTCAGGAGGTGGTAGATGGGAGTTGGGGGGTACAGTGAGTGCAGGGATACATGTGTCTGTCATAATTAATACCTGGGGTTGTACTCTGACTGTAAAATGAATGCAAGGTTGAAAGACTTAATACAAAACAAAGACTTTAAAATATGTCATTGATAGGAATGTTTCAATCTTTACATACAGAAAACTGAAGTCCAGCCTGGGAAGTAGTGAAGTTAAATGTAAGTATAGACTCTGATTGCAGAACTCAAACACTAAGCTACTAATCTGCATGATCCAAACTCTGCTACATCAAAATGCTGCATCTTTCTTCATAAAAACTGGGGTCAGAGTGATAGAACAGCAGTTAGGGCACTTATAGTATAGACAGCTGACCCAGGTTTGATCCCCATCACCCCATATGGTTTCCCAAGTACCAGGGGAAGTAATTCCTGAGTATAGACCCAAGAATAATTTCCGAGTACTGCCAGGTGTGCCCTCTCCCAAAACAAACAAACAAAAGCAATTACTGGGTTGGGAAGATAACATAGGGTCTCAATTTGATCCCCAGATTTGCACAGCCTACCAATATCACCAGGTCAGGTCTGACCCAAGCAGTTTCAGGACTCTTTGAGCTCAAATACAACACCTCCTTAGGCCCTAACATTGAATAGTCCTTCCAAAATTAATATGAATAATAATTGACTATCCCCTAAGACTCCTCAACACCCTTTGGTGGCACCCCAAATAGAAATTAATTTTCCTTGTTCAATTATTTGTTTTAGAACCACACCTAGCACAGATTTATTCCAGACTTCTCAGGGAACACTCCTGGTAGTGCTTAGGGGATATAACACACCATGTTGGCTCTATGCCTTATTTCCTGTTCTGTTTTTCCAGTCTCAGTAATTAAATAGTTTTTAAAGTTATGTGATGGTATGGATAAAAAAAAATAGAAAGAAAACATTTTCTGTATAGAAAGGGAAAGTCATAGAAAAATCTGGGGAAAATCCATAGGAAAAATCTGGGGAGAAAGAGGAGACCCGGAGAATGATATGTGTGACAGATGTCCAAAGAGGGCTCAAAATAATAGAAGTTCAAGTTTAATGGTTATATAATTTTATACTTTAGTTTTACTACTTTATCTCGAGTAGTATAAAGTTATTTTAAAGTAATTATTATTTCAGGAGGTTTAGGGATAGGGTAAAGAGTTTGCCTTGCAAACAATCAACTTGAGTTGGACCAACCTGGGGCTACACCTAGCAGTTCTCAAGACTTACTTCTGGCTCTGCACCCAGGGACCACTCTTGGCATGTATCAGGGGACCATATAAAGTTCCAGAGAAAAAACCCAAGTTGGCCACATGCAAAACATGCATCCTACCCACAGTACTCTCTCTCTCTCTCTCTTGCCCAAAATGTCTGTCTTAAACATCATTTCTGTGAGAACACATCTGTTTGTAGTAACAGAACTGTGTAAAGTATTATAGAGTTCATCCAAACATTAATTTGTTTCTGTTGGAATCAATTCAGAAACATTAAAAAAATGAAATAGATGGCCTCCTATGAGGCTGCTGCTCTAAATTGAGGACTATTTATTTAAGATTCTGCATTTGAGAAAAATACCTCCCCTTCCCCACCGCCACTGATGATCCTTTTGCAGTCGCTGGTGGTAGCAATAGCTGTCACTCCTATTCTGTGGGCATTGCTGATGACATATATCAGTCGACCCGTCTCTGGTGTGAAGGCTCTGATTTTACCATCATCCCAAGCTGGCAAGAAAAGGAAAAGAAATACAGGTGGGTTAAGCATACAGATCATTCCTTTTCTAAACAACAGATAACTAGCTAGTAGTAGTGATGAAAGAGGAAAGGAACTGGTTTCCCCCACCAACTGCAAAGAAGAGTGTCTTCTTTCCTCCTTGTTCCTTAAATGGGAGTAATTTGACTTTTTTAATAGAAATTCAGTTAGACATGTATCCAGGAGAAGGTAGGGATGGGGATGAATGAGGGAAACCAGCTCCCACATCTCCCCTGAATGATAAAGCTTGCACATTCAACTAACATTAGTTGCTATCACATCTATGATGTGTCACTTCTATGATGTATAACTTAACATCTTCAAAGAAGGTCATCAACTTCTCCTCTTTGAATCTAGATGGTCCTTCCCTTACCCCATCATCTTCCTCTCAATAAAAGTTGCCACCATTCATCCAGATGTACAAGTCAACTTCCGTCATAATCAATCCTTTATATTTTATTTACACAACCTAATGCAATGTCCAATCATCAGCAAATATGGTTGACTTTTAAAAATGTATTAAGATTTTTATCAAGTCACCATGAGCCACAAACTTCTTCATAATGAAATTCAGGCATACAATGTCCCAACATCAATCCCACCAACACTGTCAACTTCCTTTTAATTTCCTATCTATCATTGAAAACCCTCCAAAACATGGCCGCTTCTCAATCTCTTCATTCCCCTAGATTCGTATAACAACTTCAGCCATGACTTCAGACTCTTTCTTCCCTATGATAATTTTTTGTTGACTTTTGGTTTGGGGTTATCACCTGGTGGTGCTAAGGGCTTACTCCTGGCTCTGTGCTTAGGATAAATCCTAGATGGACTCAGAGAACAAAACTTGGTGTCAAAATGTGCCACATGCAAGGAAATGCCTTTATCCCTGTACTCTCTCTCTCTCCTGCCTGATTATAAGCAATGATTTACATATGTGCAAGATAAAATGTTTAAAAACATGTCATTTCTTTGATCAAGAATTTTCAAGTGGGGGCTGAAGTGATAGCATAGTGGGAATAGAAGGTGTTAGTTTGGCATGTGGCTGACCTGGTTTGATACCCAGCATCCCTCAGCCTGCAAGGTGTAATTTCTGAGCACAAATTGATCTGTGTGGGCCTAAGTTTGGATAATTCCACTTGCCGTTGTTTCATAATAATATGAAATAAACATGGTTTTGCCTGCATGGAGGCAGGCTTTGGGAGTGGATGGGAGATCGGAAACACTGGTAAAGGAAGGTCATACTGGTGGTGAAATTGGTGTTTAAATATTTAATGCATGAGTGACTTATTATGAACAATTTGGTAAATCAGAGTATTACAATAAAAATCAGAAAGTAAATCAAACAGCGTCAAATGAGTGACAAGAACCAAAGCTACTATCAGAGGTCAAGTCTTGATATGTTGACCTTACCAGAAATGATACTCTTGCCATCTTTCATGAAATCAAGACTGTAGCAAGTCATGTTGGGGATAGTGATTCGCAGCAATTCTTTGTTGGACAGTGTGTGCCACACCCTGATGTCCCTCTTTGCACAAGTTGCAAACAGCTCAGCAGTACCACTACAAAGAAACCACCAAGAACTATAAGACCCATAGATAGAATTTTTGCATACTTGCATGTCTGGACACTAAAAATGCATTTCACAAGGATACAAAGGACAATTTTTTAAAATACTAATCATTTCAAAGACTGAGGAGACTTATAGGCTGTGAAAAATAAAATTCAATGCCTTCAAACATTTATGAAGACTCTTTTGTAGTCTTTTGTTTTTTTTTAGGAAAAGTTAAGATAAAAGAAAACAACCATTTAAACTTCATGCTATTCCCCTGATATCTGTTGTTTATTCAACTCAGCAATGATGGAGAAAAATGGAAGTGTAGAGTTGTTGGTACGTTTCTTCTTGAGACAATAAGATGTTCTAAGATTAAATTATGGTGAAGGTTATACTTTAACTATGCATTTCAAATTGTGATATAAAAATAAATAAATAAATTGTACTGTATATACTTAGGTTTTAATAATAATATCTTGACTTTTTTATTTTTGGCAAACAAGGGATTGAACCCAGGAAAGTACTTTACCACCATTGAGACACATCATTGTTTTCAAAGCTGTCTTTAAAGACTAGTACAAAACCTAATTATGATTAATGAACTCTTAACAGATTAACAAGTATAATAAGTGAAATATATACTTTAAAACATATTAGGCCCAATAGTTGTAGATATTGACTGACTCTACCAAACTTTTCAGAAAAGCAGAGAAGACATATGACAGAAATAAATGACTAATAAGAAGCATCGTTCATTTCCACTAGTGAAAAATTTGGAAGTCCTCATTACAATTTACAGAACCAAAACTATATCTTATAAATTAGATTTATTTTTCCAAGTGGAACTTTTTATTTACCAAAAGTGATGTTGAGTTTTTTTTTTTTTTCCTATAAGTTCGACTTACGTGTTGAAGAGATTCAGAACAAAGAATCTGGTCAATGTCAGTGAAAAATCTCACCAAAAGCAAAATCTTGCAAAAATCATAGTCAAACTATGACTGAAACGCTTGTTGATATCAAAACATTTAATATTGCTTGCTTTACTTGTTTTACGTGGGACTTAATACAAACTACATAATTAAATCCAGAAGACCTACCATTATTCAGAGCATTAAATATGGGCCAAGAATTTGGTTTAGCTGTAGAACACATGCCTCTCCTGTGTGTATTTGGGTTCAATCCACATCACCACAGGGGGTTGGAGAGAGAGAGGGGGGAGAGAGAGAGAGAGAGAGAGAGAGAGAGAGAGAGAGAGAGAGAGAGAGAGAGAGAGAGAGACATGCTAAATCTAAGTGTTTTGAAAAAAAATTTTAATGTCCTAAAAGCTAAGCTTTTTCCAGGCAGCACTGAGAAAGAGAAAAAGTTTACCCATCATAGGTTTATCATAAAAGCAAACATTGTAAAAAAAAAAACCAAACTTGAGTTATCAATACTAACATACTAATGTACATAATAAAGGCAAAACTATATTAGAGTCATTCACTACAATAGAAAATTAAGGAGAAAATATGTGTTTATCCTGACAAATATTGAAAACACATGAATGAAATGAAAATTCCCTGCACACTACACATAAAATTTCCACGTTCACTGATTGTAGAAAGAAAACTCTTTTTTCCTCTTCTACTTACTATGGAAAGACAATATCCTGTACAGCTTCAAAGTGACAACTTGCAATGAGAGTTTCTTTGAAGTCTGTGAAGTTGACGCGATAAATGTGCGACTCTTCTGTCCCTACAAAAAACTGGTGTCCTTCCCCTCGAAGTGTGATAGACGTGATGCCACCTTGAAACTGCAGTTTCCTTTAGGGTAAAACAAAATAAAATAGATTCACTCGATAAACCTTAAGTACCATATGACACAGGTAACCAGTGAAAAGTGAGGAATAACACAATATTGAGCTTCTCTTATGAAAAAGGAAAGAGACCAACATAGATTGCAATGATTCAGGGAAGGTTTATTATTATTATTTTTTCTTCTCATTCCTTCAAACAGAACCATGCAACTTGAACCATCTTGTTCCACCCCTCAAATGGAGAGGGAAATAATGGAGGGTACCAAGACCAAACAGTCATATGAATATTAAGTAGAAATAAAAAACGATCAAACTTAAACACCAAATCCAAAGCCAATGACAACAGAATCGATACCCAATTTACAACATACTAGACACAGAGAGGACCACATATAATAGCAGCCTGGTGGGTAAAAGAGGGTGATATATAGGGTATGTGCTGGGAACAAGGGTGGAAGGAGGACAGCATTGGTGGTGGGAACAGCCCTGATTCAATATCACTATGTACCTAAAATATTACTGTGAAAAATATGTAACCCACATTGATTAAATTAAAAAAAAAATGTAGGGGCCGGGAAGGTGGCGCTAGAGGTAAGGTGCCTGCCTTGCAAGCGCTAGCGTAGGACGGACCACGGTTCGATCCCCCGGTGTCCCATATGGTCCCCCAAGCCAGGGGGGATTTCTGAGCGCATAGCCAGGAGTAACCCCTGAGCGTCAAATGGGTGTGGCCCAAAAACCAAAAAAAATAAAATGTAGTTGGAGAAATGAAAAATTATAGGTTTTCAATAGAGATAATTCCAGGAAAATATAATCATGGCAACTAAATATTAATTCAATTTCTGTATACAATTAAAAAATCAGCAGAAAATTCTCATGTCAAAGGATATTATGGACATAGTTTTTAAAATGATAAGTTGCAAACAAGCTACCAAACTGCCAAATCATCTCTGGAAGATTGAACTCTGGCCTAAAAACTCAGTGGCCTTCTAGGACTGGAAGTAGGTTAACTCCCTCACTTCCAGCCAGGCCCAGTACCTGTCACACCCAACCCCCTCCAGCATATAAATGGGCCCAGCATCATAGTTTTGGAAGCAACACCTCCTCCAAATTACATAGTACTAACAGTCTAGGGAGGAGCCCAGCAAATTGGGTGAGAATGTTGCATAGAAGTCGCCAGCCAAACTCAATAATCAAAAACAATAATATTGAAAGTCCAATCATCACCAACCAGCTCAGTAAATCCTCAGACAATGACTTTAGAAACATCGTTGTGAGACATAACAATGATCACATATTTATTTTTATTTATCTCTGTTATGAGAATTCCACTGTAGCAAGCAATATAAAATAAATTTGTAATATGCCAGTTAAGGGAGCATTTGGGGAAGGTTGGAAGGAAACTGGGCCATTGGTGGAGGCAAGGTTACACTGGGGACAGGATTGGAGTTAGAACACTGCATCCTGAAATGACTATATATGAATAACCTTGTAAATCAGTGTTATAATAAAATTTTTAAATAAGAAGGCTGGATTAATATGAATATTCTATTGGAATAGTTACATAATATAGAAGACAGCAACATCATAGAACATTTGCCTCGCCACTAGAGCCATATTCTAAACAGTTTA
This sequence comes from Suncus etruscus, assembly GCF_024139225.1. Classification (NCBI taxonomy): domain Eukaryota; kingdom Metazoa; phylum Chordata; class Mammalia; order Eulipotyphla; family Soricidae; genus Suncus; species Suncus etruscus. The sequence continues at coordinate 41,773,692 of NC_064867.1, forward strand.
TGGAGTATATCCTTACTTTGTTTTAATAGAAATATTTACAATATTTACCTTATATTCAGAATGAAATTTTAATCATTTTAAACTCACATATCCATATGAGCAGTAACCAAGTATTCAGTGTTTATCTTCATTAAAATTGTCACAAATTATTTTCTCTTAAAGTATTAATTTTAAGAAAAAGAAAGTAAAAAAGAATGAGGACCTATACACCCAACCTTATTCTACAACTAACTTAATTGTGACCATAAGAAATCAGTGGGACTTCTGTAACAAAATATTTTATGATTTTTATTATAAAGATGCTTCTGTTGAAATGAACAGTCAGTCACTAAGGGATACACCCCAAAATATATCTTTATTGCTTCATTAAGAAGAATGCTATGACTTTGTACAACTTTCCAGTATCACTTCCCCAAAAGTCAAGTCAAAAATGTATTAAAGTTCTTGACATCAGACCTGAAACCATAAGGTAAATGTAGGAAAGCATAGGCTTAACTCTCCATGTTATTGAAGCTAATGTATCTTCAAGGATGAAACATGACTGTCCAAACAAGTGGAATGCAAAGGTAAACAAATGGAATTACATTAAACTAAGAAGCTTCTGCACCTCAAATGAAATGGTGTCTAGGGTAAAAAGACTGCCCATGGATTAGAACAAACTACTCCTCCACTACCCATATCATAAGGGGTTAATATCTATATACTAGATATAGATAGTTATATCTAGATATATAAAAAAATCTAACCCTATCAAAAATTGGGGAAAAGAGATGAGCAGACTTTCTCAAAGAAGAAATACTTATAACCAAAAGACACATGAAAAAAATGTTCCACATCATTAATCATCAGGGAGATGCAAATTAAAATGAGATGTCATGTCACACCACAGAGACAGGCACACATTAAAAATAACAAGAAAAACTGTGCTACTACAATGCAGAGAGAAAGGATTCTCATTCATTGCTTGTAGGAATGTTGACTGGTTTAGCTACTTTTGTAAAACAATATGGACACTTCTCAATAAACTAGAAATTGAGCTCCCTTTTGATCTTTAAAACTATTCCTGGGAATATACCCTAGGGGGCCAAAAACAGATGGCAGAAAAAGGCATCTGGACTCCTATGCTCATTGCACCACTATTTACAATAGTCAGAATCTGGAAACAACCCAAGTGCCTGAAAACAGAAAGTGATATATCTACAAAATCAAGTACTATGCAACTATTAGGGAAAAAAATGAAGTCATGAAACTTGCTTAATGAATGCATATAGAGAGTAGTATGCTGAGCAAAATGATTCAGAGGGAGAGGGATAGACAGAATGATCACACTCATTCTGGGATATTTAAGAGAAAAAAAAATAGTAAGTTAATACCCAAAGACAAGAGAGACTAGGGCATGAGGACTGATTTACAGATTGCCACAAATAGTGGGGGCTGCAGTTAGGGCAAAGAAGGGACACGATGACAATGCTAGTTGCAAATGATCACTCTGGACAAGAATTTGGTGCTGAGAGGAGGTAAAGTGATATATATGATGCCTCTTTAGTAACAATGTTGAAATCAGCACCTAAGTTTTAAAAATAAAAAAAGAGCAAGAAAGAGAGAAGGAAAAATGTCTGTCATAGAGGTTAGCAGGGATTAGGGTGGAAAGGATACGGGGGATCTTGATGAAGGGAAAAATGCACTGGAGAGGGGATGGCTGTTGAACATTGACTGATCCAAACACGAACAATTTTAAACTATATCGAGAGAGAGAGAGAGAGAGAGAGAGAGAGAGAGAGAGAGAGAGAGAGAGAGAGATGACCAACATGAAAATATATTTATCAGGGCCAGAGAAAGTTCAAAGTATGTGAAACACATACTTTGTATTTCTTAGTCCCAAATCCTCAGAAGTTCATGGTTCTTCTAGATGGCTAGCAGCACCTTCTGCACACCAACCCACAGAATTGTCCCTAATCTTGTTTGGGTGTGTCCTCCCAAAGAAACACAATGCTCCTCACCGATTATCAGGGAAACGCAAAAAAACCACAATGATAATGACATATCTTATAACTGTAAGAATGACCTATATCAAAAGTCTAGAATTAATTACTACCAGAAATGCAGAGATGACAGAACCCTCACTCACTATTGACTGATCCAGTCTCTAAGAAAAGCAACTAGAGGTTTCTTTAAAAAATACAAATATGGGCTAGACTGATAGCACAGTGGGTAGGGTATTTACCTTGCACTGCAGCCAATCTGGGTCCAATCCCAGCATGCCATCTGGTCACCTGAGCCTGCTAGGAGTAATTTCTGAGCACAGAGAGAGGATTAACCCATGAGCCCAGCAGGGTATGGCCCCCCAACCAAAAAAGAATAAAATAAAATAAAAATAGTGGACTGAAGCAATAGAGCAATGGGTAAGGCTTCTGCCTTGTATGCTGCTGACCAGGTTTCAATCCCCAGTATCCCATATGGTTTCCCAATAACTACCAGAAGTAATTCCTGTTTGCAAAGCCAGGAGTAATTACTGAGCACACCATGGGTGTGCCTCCCACCACAAAAATTAAAAAAAAAAATAGGGGCTGTAGAGTTAATATGCTTTAAATGAGGCCAACATAGATTTGGTTCCTGGCATCCCATTTGGTCCCCTGAGTAACACCAGGAGAGACCCAAGCACAAAACAAGAGATAACTCCTAAGAATCCACACACACACAAAAAAAAACCCATAAAATATTCTTTTTGGAATCAGAACAATAATATAAAGGGTAGGGTATTTGCCTTGCAATGCAACCAATTCCGGTTCAATGCCTGAGCAAAGAACTGAGAATAAAACATGAACATCACCAAGTGTTGTACAAAAGCCAAAAAAAAAAAAAGAGTAACTAAAATTGAAAACAAAATAGAAATGCCATATGATCCAGAAATTATTCACCTAAGTATATTTCCAAGAATACAAAAATATAAAGGTATAATATAGAAAGACATATATACTCCTATGTCCAATGGCTAGTCTGAAGTCAAAATCTGAAAGCAACCTAAGTTTCCAAGATCACATGAGCGGATAAAGATATGTGGTACATATCCACAATGGAATAACACTAGATTGTAAGAAAAAACATGGTTTTATAATTTGGATGGATCTGGAGAGATACAGGCTGAGTGGACTTAATCAGAGGTAGAGAGAGAACAACACCAAATTATCTCATTCTCTGATCTACTCAAGTAGAGTACATGAATTCACACATCTCAAAAGCAACAGCAACAATGAACATGAGAATTCATTTTTGATAGAAAGTATTTCATCTACTTCGAGGGAATATGACGGGAGGAAACACTAAGGCATTCCCTATCAGTAACAGTACTATAAACCACAAAGCCTACAAGAAAAACAAAAAAGACACTTCTCACAGAGTCGGGGTATGGGAGGGAAAATGGGGGACATTAATGAAAGGAAGTAGGCATTGGTGAAGGGTTTGATGTTGGACTAGAGCATGCCTGAAACTCAGTCATGAATAAATTTGTCATTTATGGTGACTCAATAAAAATGTATAAATGAAATAAAAATAAAATTAATCATTTTAAAATAACAACAACAAAAGATACATGTATAGGTCTGAACATTATAGGACTGCTTGCAATAGACAAAAAATTGGAAACAATTCAAGGATTTAACAACAGGTGAGTGGTCACACACTATGGGCTATTACTCAGATATAATAAAAAAACAGAACTCTCCCCTTTTCCTATAACATTGTTTGAACTCAAGGGGATCACACTAAAATAATGCAAAAGGAGAATGACAAATAATAGTTCATTTCACTTATATAAGGCATATAAAGAAAAAGACGAAAAATATCCAATAAGACAAGACCTCAGGGACCAGTGATAGCACGGTGTGGGAGATGCTTGCCTTGTACATGGGTGGCCTGGACTCTATCTCAGGTACCCCATATAGTTCCTCAAACTCAGCAGGAGTGACCCCTCAGTTCAGAGTCAGGAGTAATCTCTGAAACCACTGGGTGTGGCTCAAAAGACAAACAAAAAATCAAGTACTCGCATAATGCCTGGCACATAATCCATTATATATTTCAATAAGTAACCAAAATTGAGAGTTGATGATATAGTTTGATAAATTTATAACAGCATATTTTATGTTATGGATCAATGTGTTAATTAAAAAATATTGTACTTTTATTAAAAGGGCAGAATTTCCCTTGGAAATATTGGATTACTTTGATTTGACAGAACAATGAAAACACCATCTATTGGGATTCTAACTATTCATTTGAATAAGATAAAAATTATTCAGGCACAATGATTTCAAATATGTCCAAATAGTGTTTCAGGCAAACAATATTCTAACATTCCAATCTCACCACCATTGTTGACTTCCCTCCATAATTGTCAGCCTACTTCCTAAAAGGCACAATATTAAGTTTAATTATTGTGGTGTGACCTCATGCTTACAGGAATAATAACTCTGGTTTAGATATATCCATATACTACACCACTATACCTCCTGCTCATTTCATACTATTCCCACACACATTTCTCTCCTTCCCTGATATTTTAATTTTTATATTCTAAGGCCAAGAGTTGCCAACCTTTGGTTTTTAGCAAGATAAACTTCTCTAACAAAATAATCTTTGCTATTATCTCTTAGAAACTGAATTTCAACAGACCTCTTTCTGTTGTCTCTTTCCCTGTTCCAACCCTGAAGGGCCTAGGACTTACTTGATGGGTTTGTAGTTGGGGCCTTTACAGAAAAGTAGCAGTCCAGCTCCGGAGCCTACCAATAGCCCCCCCATCTTCAGGCACTTGACAGCTGATACTCCCTAGGGGAAAACAAACATCATAACATTGTAATAATTACATTTCAGGTAAAAACTCAGTGCTTGTCAGGATGGGTATTTGGCTATTCAGTAGCTAGGCTCTTGGTTCTTTTCATGGCACCACCACCACCGACAAAAACAAAAAATCAGCACATGACCTGACACAGTGAGTATATACAAAATCATGTCATTATTGTCACATTGGATGAAGTTCATGGAGATATTGCCTGTACTTAATGCTTGTGTTGACTAAAGAGCTCAGAGTCAACCACAATAGGCACACTGTATAGGAAGTAGTTATTACGCAAAAGCCAACAATGCTTCACCAAACTTCTTCCCTTTAAAAGCATCTATATATTTTTTAAAGGGGGGGGTTGGTTTTGGGGTTATACTTGGCTCAGGGGTTATTCCTGGCTCTGCACTCAGAAATCGCTCCTGGCAAGCTTGGGGGACCATATGGGATGCCGGGATTCAAACCACCGTCCGTCTTGGGTTGGCCACATGCAAGGCAGACGTCCTACCCACTGTGAGATCTCTCCAGCCCAAAAGCATCTCTGTATTTTGATTCCATCAAAAACAACCACTTTCATAATAACTCAAAACCAGGTAAAATATACAGTAAATATAATATTTATTTTATATATGATATATCATATAATATTCTAACATTGCACCAGAACTTTTTTTCCCTTTCCCATCTTATTGCTGTGCTATCCGGAGCTTACAGACATTGTTGGGGGTGATACAGGAATTCTAAGGCTCAACCTTGCAGTTTCACACTTGCAAGATAGCCAGTTCCTTCTTGGATCTCATTCCTGGGCCTTGAGAACTTTGTTCCTATGCAAATACCTAGCAGCCAAATGAAACACTGAAGACTCTTTATTGTCTTCTGGTGGATATACATATTTTTACATATATATACATATATATATATATATATATATATAATTTTGTTTGTTTCATTTTTGCTTCTTGGGCCACACACAGTGGTGCTCAGGACTTACTTTCTGGCTCTGAACTCAGGAATTATTCCTGGAGGGATTAAAGGAATTATATAGAGTGTTGGGTATCAAACCCCAGTCAGCTGCATACAAGTTAAGAACCTTACCTGCTGCATTATCTCTCTGGCCCTGTGAGACTCTATTTTCCCAATTGAAATGTTTTTGCCAATATAAAAGTTTAAATTCAAAGCCATCTTCCAAGTATAGGGATATATTATAAACATTTGTGTTTATTACCAAAATTAATAATGGTGTTTTTATTTTAAAATGTGCATGATCAATTTTTAAATTTTAACAAGTTAATTAACAGGGCATGGAATATGTCTCAGTGACAGAGTATAAACCCTGCCAGTGGTCCTCAAACTATGGCCCCCGGGCTGCATATTATATTTGTATCTGTTTTGTTTCTTCATTGCAAAATAAGATATATGCAGTGTGCATAAGAATTCGTTCATAAGTCTTGTTTTTACTATAGTCAGACCCTCCAATGGTCTGAGGGACAGTGAACTGGCCCCCTGTTTAAAAAGTTTGAGGACCCCTGAAAGATTCAAGGTTTGATGCCTGATACCAGGGGGAAAAAAAGATGATTATATAGGTTTTATTTAAGTTTGAATATTATGTTCTTCCAAGTTATTCTAAATGTTGTCCATTCAGGATCAAAAAGCTTTATGGTATTTCAAAACTTATTTAATTAAGTAACCATGCTTTACAAAGTTATTGATAGTGTTGGGACCTGAATTCTGAACAAGGAGGGACACCATTTTGTAAAAACCATATGGCAGGCTTCATCTTAGGTTCTGAGCAGGGAGAGACGCCATTTTGTGAAGACCACATGGTGTAGGTAGGCCACATACTGGGGCTTCACACACCTATTTCCATAGACTCTGCCTCAATTTACCTGGCATACCAGGTAGCCTATCAGGGAAGGACAAGGAAGTAGTAAGAAGGTACCCCTAGACAAGAGCCAATCATTTTAAGGATCATCAGAAAGCTGGAACCTCCCTATATCACTTCCCTATATAATCTTCCTCATGACCTTGGGTGGGGCCCATCCCCTTTTTGGGATAGCCCTGGCTGGCCATTTGGGGATCTTTTTGGCAGACGGATTGGATTAAAGTATTAAACTTTATTCCAGTGGTGTGGTCTATTCCTTCTACACTGGAACCCTACAATAGAATTAGGCATATAAAAACGCCAGTCTCAGCACTAGTATCAACCCCATTAACCACTGCTTCCAAATTCTGTCATCAGCCACTTGCCCAACCAACTTCCCCAACCCCTAACTGACACCTTGGCAGGTACATTAAAGTTCAGTGTTTTCAAATTAGATCTTATATTTTTTTTTTGTGTTTTTGAGTCTGTGCTTTTATCTGGATAAATAACTATGCCATCTTCTCTTATTCTTATTATAAGCAAAGTCCAGATCCTTTTTTGTACTATTACTTCCCTTTCTCATCATCTTCCTACCATCTTTGATTTCCTTTCTTCTCTATCCTCCCCCCCCAAGCTCTGGAGTCAATGGTTATCTAAAACCCCCTCTTTACTACTTACATTTCCTAACACATTTTTTATTTATTGAGTTTTTAGCCACACTCAGTGACACTCATACTTCAGGATCTCTGCTCAGAAATCATTCTTGGCAGGCTCAGGAGACCATATTGAATTCCAGGAATTGAACCTGGGTTAGTTAGCATTAGGCGAATGCTCTTCCTGCTGTACTATTGTTCTGGTTCCAATATACCACAAATAAGTGAGATCATCTTGTATTTGCCTTTCTTTATCTGATTTATTTTACTCAAAAGATATTACCCTTCCAGCTAGGTTACAGAAAATTGCATTGATTTCATCATTCTTTTCAGCTGCATAGTATTTTATTGTGTATATATACCCCATCTTTATTATCCACTAATTTGTAATTGGATACTATACCTTAGCCTATGTACTTATTGCAGCAATGAGTAGTGATATATATATCAATGAGTAGTGATGTATCCTTTTGAATAAAATTTGGGGAAGTTGGGTTTTGGTGCCACACTGGAAGAACTCAGGGGTTACTCCTGGTTCTGCCTCAGAAATCACTCCTGGCAGACTCAGGGAACCATATTGGATGCCCAGGATCAAGTCCAGATCAGTCCTGGGCTGGCCACATGCAAGGCAAATGCCCTATTGCTGTGCTATTGTTCTGCCCCTGTATAAATGTTTTAAATTATGGGAATAGATACCTAAATGTGGAATTTCTGAATAATAGGGCATTGAGTATTTTGTTTTGAAGGCTAAAGAATTCTGTACATGTCCTGTTAATCCTAAGACCTGTTGAGTGTGGCATAAAAATTGATTATTAAATTATTGTTGTTAAGAAAACTTTAGCATCTTTTGTGTCAGAGGATAGTACAGCAGGCTGGTGCTTGCCTTGAATGCAGCCAACCCAAGTTAACTCCCAAATGGTTTTTTGAGCCTTCCAGGAGTGACTCTCATTCACTGCTGATGGGAATGCCATCTAGTTCGGCCTTTATGGAAAATAATTCCTTAAAAATAATCATATGGCTATACCACTCCTAAGGATATACCCTCAGAACACAAAAGCACAGTACACAAATGCCTTCTGAATGCCCGTATTCACTGTGATGCTATTTACAATAGCCAGAATCTGGAAACAGATTCCCTATGCCTGACAACAGATGAGTGGCAACAGAAACTGTGGTACATATACACAATGGAATACTATGCAGATGTCAGGAAAAATGAAGTCATGAAATTTTCCTATATATGGATGGACTTGGAAACTATTATGCTGAATAAAATAAGTCAGAGGGAGAGAGACATACAGAGAATAATCTCACTCATCTATTGGATTTAAGAAAAATAGAAGACATCATTGTAATAATAGCCAGAGACAATACAGATAAGGGCTGGAAGGACCGATCCATGAAAGAGTGATGACTCCACAAAGAGTGGTGAGTGCAGTTAGAGAAATAACTACACTAACAAGTCCTTGTAATGTTCTAGAGTATTGGAAATAATAGGATTTATTCTGAAAACTTATTAGGTGAACACGAAAACGAAAAGGGGCTGAAATACATCAATTCAAACCATTAGTACTATGCCAAGAGTAGTTTCCAAGTGCTTCAAGGTGTACCCCCCCACACTCTCATCAAAGTAGATTTATTTTGATGGCAGACTGTTGTATTAAATAATTAAGGATGGGGCTGGATGGAAGTGGATGCCATCCCAGGCCACGTGGCTCCGCAACCCCCATCCAGCTGGCGGGTCCCAGGCCCAGGTGAACGGCGGAATCAGACTCATCCAGAGACAGGCATCAGGAAGCATCATCTTTATTCATGCCCTATTCACCACATGTGTGTGGCCTATCTCATAACCTTTCAAGCATTCCGCCATTCTTAGCTACCCTGCATCTTAATTCCTTTCAGCCATCTTCCTTTGACCTCCATCCTGGTCAAAGACCAAAAGAGGCAAAGACCCAAAAGCTAAAGAGCCCAGCAGGGCAGAAGCCCCTAATCCCCTGGCTCAAAGGCTTATCTACCTTTTCCAAGACCCCTCCCAGGAATGGGCGGGGTCTTGCAGGTAAGGTCACACATAATATCTGGTTCCCAAGACCCCTCCCAGAAATGGGTGGGTCTCAGGTAGCTACACCTAAATCCAGGGTGGAGTTACAGCAGACTTGCTAGTTTCTACTTACCAGGCTAAATTTGTCCTTAATGGGCCCAGTGTCTGATAACATTTTAGTATGAGGGTTCAGTTTTAGAATATCTCCACTTGTGGTGCCAATGTAGAAATAGTTGTCATTATCCATCATCTGGGAATCAAAGAGAAAAAGAAACTGAAGATATCTATTTCCTTGGGAAAACCTAGGAACTCCAGGTTGGGGACAGAATCAGCTTTCTCTAAGGAAGAGGCCCAAAAGGTGCTTCTGCTTACTTCTATTTCTGCAGTTTTAAAGATGAGTCATAAAAAAGGGACATTCCAAAGGGATAAACTCATACATAATAAAGAAAAATAAACTGTTGTGTCACAATTAAGTTGTGATCTTCACTTGAAGCCTTTGTGTCTCCTTTTAGTTCCAACCTCTAAGTCAGCCCCAAATGTTTCTTAGAATCAAATTGTGTGTGCTCTCTCTTCAAATAGTTTACACTTGCTTTATTTTTCCACAAAATTTATACAATTTTACCAAATTCATAAAATAGCAATGTATTAAACAAGAATCTATCAATAGATAAATGGGTTATAGATATGAATCCACATTAAAATACAATTGATGCTTTATGAAAGAGATTACATTTCAACATTACTTTCAGTGGAGAAATAATCTGTGACATAAATTTTGTGCTTAGGCTTATTTCTTGGCTACATGCCTTCCCTCCCAGTGAGTTAGGTTTCTAGCACTTGGTTTGAGAGTTTGTCCCCATAGGGAAAACAAACAAACAAACAAACAAAGGATGGGATATGCCCATTCCACCCACCCAGCTAAATTAGTTTAGGTCTTAGTAAGTAAAGAAATTGCACCCAGAAAAGAATAGAATAGCAGGGAAGAATTAAATTTATGACAAGTATCTGACAGCTACAAATATGCACTGGGCAATCATAGTTTTTTAGACATAGGGATAACATAAGCAAAAGTAGAATAGGAAATTAGCAAGACTATACTTTTAAGTTTATCTGTTCATTAGTTGTGCAATATTATCCAACCTGTAATATTCAAATACCTATTGCTAATTTCTCTGTCAACTTAAATAGTGTCAGCCCAGGTTGGGGCGGTTGATATTGTCTTGAATAAATTGCTTGCTTGTGAGGCCATTTAATGTCCAAGGCAACCATTACACATGTATAGTCTGTGTGTATCTGTCTGTCTCCTAATGTTTTTTTTTTTTTTTTTTTGCTTCATTTTCTGCAACCAACCTGCCACTCTTCTAAACTAATAAAGGCCCATGGTACCAATTCAGTTGGCATTAGACATGATGGCATATCAGGTCACAGTAAAATAAACTTTATTCTACTTTCTGGAAAAAATTCCAGGAATGATATCCTCCTTTACTTTCTATTTCTATTTCTATTTCCATTTCATACGCACAAACATTACTTGCTCATCTTCAGTTCTCAAAGAATACACACGCACCAAACATACACCCATCAATTAATACTGTTAATAAAAACTGGATGAGTACTTGTTGAAAAAGTAATACCTTCGGGGATAGAGAGAGAGCACAGTGGTAGGGCGTTTGATTTGCATCCGGCCGACCCAGGAGAGAACTGGTTCAATGGCTGGCATCCCATATGGTCCCCCAGCCTGCCAGGGGTGATTTCTGAGTGCATATCCAGGAGTAACCCCTGAGTACCAAAAATTGATGTGGGCCCAATTGTGGGCCCCAAAACCAACCAACCAATCAATCAATCAAGTTTAGAAAAATGAAGTAATGCCTGGACCACAGAGATAGCAAAGCGATTGATTTCATGAAGCCAACCTTGGTTTAATTCCAATCTTATGAGATCTTTCAGGAATAATCCCTGCACACAGAGTCAGGAGTAATAATACCTGGATACTGCCAGGTGTGCCCCTCTCAAAAATACTTACTGGATGGATACTTACAGTAATACTCATTGCTTTTCTTTTGGTCTGGCCTGTCTTACATTCAGTTGGCCAAATTTTTCTATTTGGAAGATCTAGTTCCCAGACCCGAATGGTCTCACTGTCAGAAAGAAGCCACAATGAAAAAGCTATCTATGAACATTTACTTTCCTCTAACCTCTGTTTTCTATATTCTCTCGAAGTATATGTTGTATGTTACTATAAATTAAAAATACTAACGGACTGAATATTTTGGAAAGTTTATTATAACCTAGCCTTTTATTCAAAAGAGCTCTCATTTGTGAACTTTACCTTAACCTTTTTTTTTAAATTATGAAATCAAAAATTTAATAATAAAGTTACTATTTTTTAACATGGTCAAATAGTCTTGTCTATGCCCAGAGTTTAAAAAACCGTAGTATCTAGCCCAACAGTACAATCATACCGTTTTTTTTAAGAGAACATTCCATAGGTTGACAGAAAATACAGTTGAGCACAAAAATATTTAGAGAATCTCTAAGCAGCATAAACAGACATATATCTTGTATTGATTCAATATCTACAAGTGCTTTTTCTTTACAAAAATACATATTTTCTTAATGGACTGTCATTAGCAATGAATGACCTGGAAAATATTTCACTTCAATTTAAATGATTTATAAGCTAAATCTTACAACTACAAAAAGGTTTTTATTTGTATTAAGATGATCCCCTTCCCAAATAAGTAGCTGCTTATAAGAAGGCAGGGGAGGAAAAAGCACAGACACGGAGCAGCACAAATTCATCGCTCTGTCTGGAAAACAAATAATAATGTGAACCCTCAATAGATGGCCACCAGATAATGTTGAAAGGCCTAGTCCAATCTTACATTCCCAGATTTCTGGTCTTTAAGCTATTAAAGAGTTTGAAGTGAGGTCTGGGACTTGGCAATGTAAAAACAGAAATATTTGGGCATTCAACTGTTAATCTCCACCTCCCTCCTCCCCCAATCCCTGCCTGTATTCGAGACAGGCATTCTACTTTTCTCATTCAATAACATTGTCATGGTAGTTGTTAGTATAGTTATTTCTCTAACTGCACTCACCACTCTTTATGCCCCATTGGGGGCATTGATGGTGGGAATGGTGTACTGGTGGAGAGGGATGTTCTTTTTTTTTTTTTTTTTTTTTTTTTTTTTTTTTTTTTTTTTTTTGGTTTTTTGGGCCACACCCTGTGACGCTCAGGGGTTACTCCTGGCTATGTGCTCAGAAGTTGCTCCTGGCTTCTTGGGGGACCATATGGGACGCCGGGGGATCGAACCGCGGTCCGTCCTAGGCTAGTGCAGGCAAGGCAGGCACCTTACCTCCAGCGCCACCGCCCGGCCCCGGATGTTCTTTTTATGACTGAAACCCAACTACAATCATCTTTGTAATCACGGTGTTTAAATAAAGATATTATTAAAGAAATAAACTATTAATCTGACAGTTTCAGACTGAAATTTCCAAGCTAAAACTTAATATCAGGTGTTGGAGAAATATTACAGAGAAGGTACTTGCCTTGACGATAGCTGAACCCTGTTCAACCCCTGGAATTGAGTATATTTCCTTAAAATTCATAGTATTGTAGCTTTGAATAAACACTATTTATTTGATGATGTCATCCCTAAAGAAACACTCCAATTTAATAGACTGAACATATAACAACAAGAGCTTGCTAAACCTGCTATTGTATTAATGACTTCAATGATGACACAATCATTTTCACAAATGAGCTTATACTTTTTCTTTTTCCTTCCTTCCTTCCTTTTTCTTTTTCTTTCTTTCCTTCCTTCCTTCCTCCCTCCCTCTTTCTTTCTTTCTTTCTTTCTTTCTTTCTTTCTTTCTTTCTTTCTTTCTTCCTTCCTTCCTTCCTTTTTCTTTCTTTCTTTCTTTCTTTCTTTCTTTCTTTCTTTTCTTTCTTTCTTTCTTTCTTCTTCTTCCTTCCTTCTTGCTTTCTTTCCTTCCTTCCTTCTTTCTTTCTTTCTTTCTTTCTTTTTCTTTCTTTCTTTCTTTCTTTCTTTCTTCTTTCTTTCTTCTTTCTTTCTTTCTCTTTCTTTCTTTCTTTTCTTTCTTTCTTTTCTTTCTTCCTTACTTCCTTTTTCTTTCTTTCTTTCTTATCTTTCTTTCTTTCTTTCTTTCTTTTCTTATCTTTCTTTCTTTCTTTTCTTTCTTTCTTTCTTTCTTTCTTTCTCTTTCTCTCTCTCTCTTTCTTTCTTTCTTTCTTTCTTTCTGTCTGTCTGTCTTTCTTTTTTCTTTCTCTCTCTCTTTCCTTCCTTCCTTCCTTCCTTCTCTCTTCCTCTTCCCTCCCTCCCTCCTTCCTTCCCTCCCTCCCTCCCTCCCTCCCTCCCTCCTTCCTCCTTCCTTCCTTCCTTCCTTCCTTCCTTCCTTCCTTCCTTCCTTCCTTCCTTCCTTCCTTCCTTCCTTCCTTCCTTCCTTCCTTCCTTCTTCCTGGAATTCTGAGCTCTTGGTATAGTTTGCTCACAAACTGCCATATCATGGCATCCAAAATGAAGCAAGAAAAAAAAATCAAGGAATAATAATAAAATCTGTGTCATGATGCAATTAACTTTATAAGAATAAATTCGAAAGTATTATCACTGATAAAAAATCACTGATAAAAATCAGCACGACTTTTCTAAGAGCAAACACAAAATTCTCAAATAGACAAATTTTAAATAATTTTTTACCAAAAAGAGATTTTTGTTTGTTTGAGACCAGACCTGGCTTTATTCAGTGTCTCCTCATGTTTTGGTACTTGGGTACCTCGGCTGATAGTGCTTAGGAGGATCATATTATGCCAAGGAGCACATGCTCAGTCTATTGAGGTATCTCTCAAAAAATTAATGCTTATAAAAGAGGATGTCAGTTTTTCTATCATGAAAAACATGTTCCCTTGTTCTCCATACAAGCAAATTGAGCTGCTTTTCTATCCTGAGAATTCTAAATGCAGACACGTACTTTCCAGCAGTGACAAACATATCATCTCGACTCCTGGAGAAAGTGAGCGCGGAGGCATTTCCTACATTGAGGCCAGCTGCAGAACTGCCACATATAGCTTCTCTCTTGGCTACGCTCCACACTACAACACTGCGAAAAGGAAAAAAAAAACAATATCAGGAGAAATCAGATTTTTCAAAATAATAAAAGACTCTTTTAAGAGATGTAGGAAGGAAACAAAAGAAATTACTTGCAAAAAAAACAAACAAACAAACAACAAAAGAGTCACATTGATCCCAATTAAATACTCAGTTATATTGGATATTAAGAAAGGTTGATTTTGAGTCTAGACTGATAGTATACAGTGGGTGGTACATTTGCCTTGTATGCAGTCACCTGGCATCCCATATGGTCCCTCCAGTACATCCAGGAGTAATTTCTGAGTGCAGACACAGCAGTAACCCTTGAGCACTGCAAGGTATGGTTCCCCACCCAAAGTCAAAGGGGACAAAAAAGAAAGAGTAATATTTATGAAGTATTAAAGGAAATAAGTCTAGAAGAAACATTAAGACTAAAATGTAAGTTTTTAACTTAAATAAAAGCATTTTCAAACATTCAAGGCATAAAAACTTACCGTCCATTTAGCTCATGTAAATATTTTCCTGAGGGAAGTATTCCAACTAAAATTTTTGTTTGTTTGTTTTTGGGCCACACCCGGCAGTGCTCAGGGGTTCCTCCTGGCTGTCTGCTCAGAAATAGCTCCTGGCAGGCATGGGGGACCCTATGGGACACCGGGATTCGAACCAACCACCTTTGGTCCTGGATCGGCTGCTTGCAAGGCAAACGCCGCTGTGCTATCTCTCCGGGCCCTATTCCAACTAAAATTTATGCTATAATAAAGAGGCTGACATATGCAGTGTGCTCAAACTTAATTTATGTTTTAGTATCATTAAGAAAACTTGTTTATAAAAATAAATAAAATTAAAAAAAAAAAGGTGTGAGAGTCGACCCTGGTAGAGTCCAGTTGAAGAGTTTCAGACCTGGGAGACAGCAGAGGATTTGCTTTTAAAAAGTCCCAGATGAGGGGCCAGAGAGATAGCATGGAGGTAGGGTGTTTGCCTTGTATGCAGAAGGATGGTGGTTCGAATCCCAGCATCCCATATGATCCCCTGAGCCCGCCAGAAGCGATTTCTGAGCGTAGAGCCAGGAGGAACCCCTGAGCACTGCCAGGTGTGACCACCCCGCAAAGGAAAAGTCCCAGATGATGCTGTTACTTCTAGCCTGGAGAACAAATTCTGAGTATTGTGTGAGGTTACATTTCCATTATTCTGAGTGCAATCATGTAACTTCATTCTAAGTTGAAATTTGAAAATGACAAATCATACTTTGGGAAGCATGTTAAATATTTGAGTCAAATATTAAAGAAAAAGAAGGCATATATTATAAAGCTTGCTCATATAAAAACTTATCTCTCTATGTTCATTTTGGCAGTACATAGACTAAAAAAGCCCACCTAATATTCCCAGTTTTCTACACATGGACTAAAATAAAGATATGACTAAGATCGCCGGGAAGAGGATGTTGAAATGTTCAGAGCAAGCAAATATATAGAGATAGAATGTAGATGATCAGTTATCTGAACTGAGTTGGGGTGTTGAAGTAGGGGTAGGGAATTTCTTTTTGGGGTATGAAAAAATTTGTAAATTGGTTGTGATGATGGCTTCAAAACAAATAAATATCCTTAGGGAAGGTTTTTGGAAACAAGTCAACTAACTATATATTAAAAGCTACACAACTACACACCTGAAATTAGTGAATTTTACGCCATGTGAAACAAATCTGTTCAAGAAAAAGAAGTGAAAAGGATGAAATGATAGTTCATTTGCATGTAGCTGGAGGTACTTATTATAGCATTGCTAGATATAGCCCCCCCCCCAAAAAAAAAACAAAGCAAGCAAAACTCCAAGTGTCTCTGGAGACTAAAACTCTTCATGGTAGAGGGGAGGGAAATTCTGAATTTTGTGTCTAGTAGAACAGCACAGCTTTGTTTGTTTATTGTTTTGAGCCACACCTGGAGGTGCTCAGGGATTATTCCTGGCTCTGCACTCAGAAATCACTTCTCGTGGGCATGGGGGACCATATGAGATGCTGGGTATCAAACCTGGGTTGGCTGCATGTAAGACAAAAACACCCTTTTGCCCTGGCCCTAGCACAGCTTTTTTGAAATCAACATATATAGCATAAATTTTTCAAAAGCATACTTCATATTTTAAAATTAATAGGGATGGGGGTTGTAGAGAATTTAAAGAAAGTAGCAAACTAGAAGTGACATAAGGAAAACAGTAGAGGTATGTTGGTACCTTGGTCGTGGTGGTGGTGGTGGTGGTGGCGGCGGTGAAGGGCAGTAATAGTGAAAAACATTATCATAAAACCATACACATTAACATTATTATAAATTACCTCAATAAAAATATGAAACAATAAATAAATCTATAAAAATTAATTGAGGGCAAAAATAAGGTCACGATGAAGCTAAAATACTACCTCTGGAATTTGCCAAAGTTCTTCTCTCTGCCAGCTGTTCTACTGAAGAATTAGGGTTTTTAGTTTCTCCCATATATTATGACCCTGTTAGGTCCCATCTTGTGGAATTGGTAGGCTTAAATGACAAAATTCATTCAAATGCTAAAAATACACATCCTTGCTCACAATTTTTAATTTATTTTTTATTATATATAATTTTTATTTTGACCATATTGGCTTACATATCTTTCAAAGTAGTATTTTAGGTACACATTAACATTGAATCAGGGGATTTCCATCACCAAATTTGTCCTTCTTCCACTCCCGTTCCCATCCTGCATCCCATTTCCCCCACCCTCACCCCCCGGGCTGCTAGAATGAGTGGTCCCCTCTGTGTCTAGCTTACTACTTAGTGATCATACATCTGTTTGGTCCTGGTACCCTCCCTTATTTCCCCCTCTATTTGAGATAGTTCAATTCTATGGTTTTGTTTTAAGAAGAAAAGCAATAAAATGGGGTAAAAATCAAATAAGCTGAAAATGTGTGCAGTTCTTCTAGAGGCTCTCAACCTCAGTTTGAGAGAGAACTGAAAAAAAGGAATTGAAATACCACAACAATACAAAAAGAAATATCAAATAAATATCCAGTGAGCACAACAGCACTGAAGGCAAGCACTACATAATTGTCTCGGTCCTGAAATAGAACCATGCCAGAGCGCAAAAAAGAAAGAGAATGATAAAACAACATAAAATAAAATGGGAGACATCAACTTCAATATCTACACCAAAACAAAGAGGTCACCATTTTTAATAATGAAGGAAATGGTGATTTTAATGGTGGTAGAAGTGGTGGTGACAATGATGATGATGCCATCTCTTTGTACAGCAATGACACTTTTTAATTAATTAATTAATTTTTGTTTTTTTTTTTGGGGGGGTGGGCCACACCCAGCGGTGTTCAGGGGTTACTCCTGGCTCTCTGCTCAGAAATAGCTCCTGGCAGGCACGGGAGACCATATGGACACCGGGATTCGAACCAACCACCTTTGGTCTTGGATCGGCTGCTTGCCAGGCAAACACCGCTGTGCTATCTCTCTGGGCCCGACATTTTTTTAAAAAACATAAATTCTTTAATTAAATTACAAGATACAAAGTTGTTCATGACTGAGTTTCAGTCATTGAGTGCACAACAACTTTCACCAGTGCATCCTTCCCTCCATCAACATCCCCAAATTTCTCCTATCCTGTCCCTCTAATGGCAGACATTTTGTTGTTTCTCTTTCTTTTTTCTTTTAGACACTGTGGTTTGAAATATTGATATTAAAGGGTGTACAATGCACATCACTTTATCTCCTTTAAGCCCTTTAAGCCCCCAGTTCTTGTTATCATTTCCAATCATCATTGTCATAGTGATCCCTTCTCTACCTTCACTACATCCCCGTTGTTATTATTATTTTTTTGTGTTTTGAGCCACACCCGTTTGATGTTCAGGGGTTACTCCTGGCTAAAAGCTCAGAAATAGCCCCTGGCTTGGGGGGACCATATGGGACGCCGGGGGAATCGAACCTCGGTCCTTCCTTGGCTAGTGCTTGCAAGGCAGACACCTTACCTCTAGCGCCACCTCACTGGCCCCACTCCCCTGCTATTTGTGATAAGCTTCCTACTATGGACTGGCTCTTCTGCCCCTCCACTTTATTGCCTTTTGATATTATAATCATGCTATCATTTTTATACCCCACACATTATTGTGATCATTCTGTCTATTCTTTTCGCTCATTTCATTCAGCATAATGTTCTCCATATCCATCCACATATAAGCAAATTTCATGACTTCATTTTTCCTTAGAGTTGCATAGGTGCTGAGGGCTTTTCTGCATTGAGCAGAAAATTTGGTCCCTTAAGGTATATTTCTGGGATCAGGATTAATGGGTAATATGGAAGCATATATTTGGTTTTTGAAAAATGTTCATTTATTTATTTTCCAAAAAGGCTGGACCAGTCTACATTTCCACCAGTAGTGAGTGTTCCTTTTTCCCTGTATCCGAGTGAGCTCTGGTTGTTTTTGTTCCTTTTACAACAGTGTTTTTTTAATTAAGTTGTACATTGGAATCACCTGGAAAACTTTTAGAATTCCTAATGCCCAAACCAATATCAGAATCTCTGAAGTTAGAAACAAGCATAATTTTATTTTTTATTTTTCTTAAATCCCACAGACAAGTGAGACTATTCTGCGTCTATCTCTCTTCACTAACTCATTTCATTCAGCATCCTAGTTTCCATGCCTAGAATTGGTTGTGGGAAGGTTGCACTGGTGAAGGAGGGGGTACTTTTTATATGACTGAAACCCAACTTTAAACATTTTTGTAACCATGGTGCTTAAATAAATATATTAATAAAAATATATACAAATGTAAAAGAACATAGCTTTTAATATATTTATTAAATACATGTAATATATAAATATATATTTTAAATATATATATATAAAGAACCAGGCATCAGTAATTTTCCAAAGTCATCAGTGGATTTCACTGCATAACTAACTATGGTTGAAAATCAACATTTTGTGGTATATGCCTCACAAGTTTTTTCACATAATATATATTTAAATATTAACAGAATAGCAGAAAGTGTTAGAACTTCTAAAAGAAATAGGACTTGACATTCTTAAAAATATGTCTGGGGTGGCTGGAGCAATAACACAGGTGTAGAGCGTTTGCCTTGTAAGCAGCCAAAGGAAGACAGACCTTGGTTTGATTCCCGGTATCCCATATGGTTCCTTTAGCCTGCCAGGAGCGATTTCTGAGTGCAGAGCCAAGAATAACCCCTGAGTGTCCACAACAGGTGTGGTCCCCAAACCAATACATATATATATATGTGGTGAGAAATTAATAATTATATATAGATCTTTACCTTCCATCGTCTGGGCCACCTAGTGATACCAGATGCAACTCATTTGGTGAAAAGGCCAAAGCTTCAATTTTGCCCTTGTGAAGTGAGAGGCGAGCAATCAGTTCTCTTTTCTTATAATCCCACAAAATGACATCTGCCTGGGGGCAAAAATACACCGTCAGACAATAGAATTAGATAAGAAGTGATCACTTTGGGGGAAGAAGGAAAATAATAATAATAAAAAAAAACCCACTTTTCTAGGTATGAGAGAACCTATCTTAGAAATGTGACAATAACAATATGCAAACCATTTCCTGCTTAGTTTCTGTTTTTGTTTTTGCCTTGGATTTTGGTGGGGAGGCCTCTCAGGTACCAGGGGATCTTGAGGACTTCCTTTAATTCTTTGCCAATCAGACATACAACCCAATACTAGAGCCCAAGGGTGCTCGGGACTACAAGGGCCACCTTCCATGCTTAAGGTGCCCTCCAGGGCTATACTTCGTAGATGTGCAGAGAAGCTACATGGTGCCAGGGTTGAATGCATGCTAAGCTTTTGCTCCAACTACAGGTGCCATCTTTAAACCCTGTCTTTTGTTGTTGTTTTTTTTATATATAATTTTAATTTTGACTATATTGGCTTACATATCTTTCACAGTAGTATTTTAGGTACATATCAACATTGAATCAGGGGAATTCCCATTACCACATTTGTCCTTTCTCCACCCCCATTCCCATCCTGCATCCCATTTCCCCCACCCTCACCCCCCGGGCTGCTAGAGTAAGTGGTCCCCTCTGTGTCTAGCTTACTACTTAGTGATCATACATCTGTTTGGTCTTGGTACCCTCCCTTACTTCCCCCTCTATTTGAGAGGTGGAACTACATAGTTCAAATTATGTGGTTTTGTTTGAAGAAGAGAACAGCAATAAAGTGGGGTAAAAATCAAATAAGCCGAAAATGTGTGTAGTCCTTCTAGAGGCTCTCAACCTCAGTTTTTAAGCAATGCTTTCTGTTCCTGAATATTATAGGTCATAAGCTGCATTATGTGGTGTTAAAAACACCAGATTTCTTCACTCTATGAATCATACAATGAGAATTAATTCAAAGAAAAGGCAAGAGGATGAAGAATAAAAACACATGGCAACACAGAGCTCGTATAGCAGTTTTTCTACGCAGATACCTTGAAAGTAATTCACAAATTTTAATTTTTATCTCCCCCACCCCTTTAAATTTTTTTTTTACCTTGAAGCCCATAAAAGTGACTTGTCCAGAAGCAATGTAATTTCCGCTCTTCGAGATGGCTATACAGGAGACGTTGTTGTCGTGCCCATGTAGGAATTTCTGATCCTTTTTATTTATTGACTGAATTAGGATCGTGCAACCCAGAGGGAAAACCAGATGTTCCTGGTCGGGATGGCATTTCAGGCCGGATGGTACATGTCCTAAATTTAAAATATGAAAGTAATAGATACAGAAGTGGCTGGCAAATCATTTTGGAGATGAATCAGTTTTATCATAGGAAATTTAATTCAGCTGATAAGAGGTGAGTTCTTCTCAGTATTCAAGGTTAAGAAATTCTCAGGAAATCAGTTGAACTGCAAATATATTTCTTTAATTTTAAGATTGTGATGATTGACTTCAAGATTTGAAGGTAAGGTGGTACTGATATAGATATGTTTTTGTTGTTTTGTTGTTGTTGTTTTTGCTGTTTGGGTCACACTTGGCTGTGCTCAGGGGTTACTATTGGCTCTGCACTCAGAAATAGCCCCTGACAGGCTCAGGGGACCATATGGGATGTTGGGAATCGAACCAGGGTCTGTCCTGTGTTGGCTGCGTGCAAGGCAAGCAGAGCCCTACCTCTGTGCTATTTCTCCGGCCCCTGATATAGATATGGAATGGGCTCAAGATTCTGCATTTATAACTAGCTCTTAAGTGGTACGGGTCCCAAAAATTTTGGACAGTCAGGGCTCTGGAAAATTTCTATAATCTTAGCAAAGTTGGCAGCCTACATGAAGGAGTCTATATCAGAGGGAAAATGTGAAATACCTCAGGCAAAAGTATGGTAAGAGCAAACACTTGCTTGATTTTTGTTTGCTTGTTTGTTTTGTTTTGTTTTTGTGTCACACCTGACTGTGCTCAGGGGTTACTCCTGGCTCTATGTTCAGAATTTGCTTCTGGCAGGCTTGGGGGACCAGATGAAATGCTGGGATTTGAACCACCGTCCTTCAGCATGCAAGGCAAACTCCATGCTTTCTCTCAGGCCCCCAAACACTTGGTTTTAGTTCTACCTATACCATGCCCTTTAAAAAAGCCTAAAACTCTTGTGGTTAAACCTATTTTCTCAGTAAATTCCTCTCCACCAGATGTTTACAAAGATTCACTTTAATAAAGACAAATATCTGTGATGTGTTTTGATATAAAATATATATTTTTACCAACTTTGGTCAGTTTTTGTTATTCCTATTTATTTTATAACATAAATATTAGTCACCTTGACTATTTAGAAATCATTTTAAGTAGAGTGCTGTTAAATGATTAAAGAAAAATTGTTAAAATAACATCTCTTAACAAAAATAGTATAAAGGAAAGGCAGACAGGCAGTGAGTAGGGAAATCCCTTGGCAATGAGTTTGGCAAAATAATGAAACCAATAAATGGTCTGAAAAGGAGACTGTCACCAATTCTGAGCTCCAGTAAGAGGATCTCAATCCAAATTGCAAGGTGGAACCCTCATAAAGCGGTCATAAGAAGTTATATAAAACCTCATAAGGTTCTGAGTGATGCCAGGCCAAAGGGAGAAGGTTGGAATCTTTTAAGAAGAGAAATGATTGGACTGGAGAAACAATTTAATAGGCCTTGCACATGGCCGACCCAGATTCAATCCCTGGCAGTATATATGGTCTTCCAAATCGAGGAATGATCATTTAGTGTAGAGTCAGCAATAAGTCTTGAGTACCACTGAGTGCAGCCAAGTAATACAAAAAAAACAAGAACAGAAACAGAAGGGAGATGTGTTTGTAGAAATAAAAGGATAAAAGCAGAAAAAGACCACAGAAAGTTCCAAGTCCTTCTTTTCTTCTCATAAAACCATAGTAATTGATTCTTATGAACATGGTAAGCCCTGTGCCAAGGGAATTAGGGGGGGGAATATAAAAACATGTTTACAAAGTAATCAACATGAATTTAATTTCTAAGGTCACCTGCACCCAAAATGAAGGATGAAATTCTTTTGGAGGGAGATGAGGAGTTTTCAGGGATTCTTCCTAGTGCCCAGGATTCATATATGTTGATACTCAGGGGAACATGCAGTACTAGAGAAGGAATCTAGACTTCCCTACATGCAAAGCATGGCCTGTAATTCCTTTTTTATAGTAATGATCTCTCTTTAGAGAAACCTGTGTTTTCTTCTAAATCTATATTTTTATATTTTTATTTTTTTCTCTATATGTATTTTCCTAAATATATATAACTTAACTTCATTTTGGGGTTGCTCTCAACTGTGCTCAGGGGCTGGCCCCAACTCTGCTCACGGGTCACTCTCTGCAATGTTCAGGGGGTTATGGTGCCTAAAAACAAACCTAGAGTTCCCCTATGCACAGCATATGCTCCAGCCTCTTAAGCAATCTTCCTAGGCTTTCTCCCTATCTTTATATTTTTAACTAAAATTTTTATTAAAGCTTAGGTATTAGGGTTACAGTAAAGTTCAAGTTTATGCTATTGAACTATAATCCCAAAACCAATGCCAACTTCCATCGCCAATGCTCCCATACTCCATCATCCTCCACCCCTCTTACAACTTCCCCAATCCCATGCCCCCCACCTTAGTAGGCTCTTTAAAATTCCGTGGCTTCAGAATAGAATTCGTGTTTTCAATGCCGTTGAGTCTGTGCTTTGAATAAGATAGTAAAAACACTCTCCCACGTCTCCAATATAAGCAAAGCCCAGGGCAATGTTCCTCCATCTTTCTCATTTTCTTTCTTCCTTCTTTTTTTATTTTTCCTTTGGTTTTTGGGCCGCACTCGGTGATGCTCAGGAGTTACTCCTGGCTATGCACTTAAAAATCGCTCCTGAATGGGGGACCATGTGGGACTCCGGGGATCAAAGCATGGTCAGTCCTAGGTTAGCTCATTCAAGGCCAACGCCCTACCACTTGCACCACTGCTCCAGCCCCACTTTCTTCCCTCCTTGATTTCTTTTCTTCTCCATTGTTTTTCTTCTAGGCTTTGGGGTCAACACAGACACCTCCTTTACTATATTGCATTTCCTGATGTAATTTTTTATAAACCACAGATAAGAGAGAACATCCTCACTTTGTCTTTTTACTTGTGGCTTACTACACTAAATAGGATATTGTCTAGTTCCAACCAAGTTGCAGCAAATTGCATAATTTTGTCATTACGGCCAGCTGTACAGTATTCCAGTATATATATATATATATATATATATATATATATATATATATATGCACCCTATCTCCATCAGTCATATTTATTCCATATGTTAGTTATAGAACTATTTGCAGCAATGAATAATAGTATGCATATTTTTGAATGAATATTTTTTTATAATTTTTATTTTGGCTAAAGTGGATTACAAATCTTTCACAGTAATATTTTAGGCACATAGTGACATTGAATCAGGGGCATTCCCACCACCCATGTTGTCCTCCCTCCACCCCTGTTCCCAGCATGCATCCCATATCCCCCTCCTTTGGCCCCCAGGCTGCTAGTATAAGTGGTCCCCTCTGTGTTTAGCTTGTTGTAGATTGGGTATCATGAATCAATGTTTTTAAGTCCTGGGGATAGACATCCAAACGTGAAAATCCTGGATAATATGGCATCTCAATTTTAAGTTTACTGAGGAAGGACTCAATACTATTTACAACAGAGGTTGAACCAGAGAACACTTCCACCAGCATGAATCAGAGTTTCCTCTTCCATATTCTCACCAGCACTATTCCTCCTATTTCTGATATGTGCCATTCCCACTGGTGTGAGATGATATCTCATTATTCTCTTTATTTGGATTTTCCTAATGATAAGTGATGCCGAGGAATTTTTCATGCACCTATCTGTATGTGATCTGCTAGTCTTCCTCTGAGAAGCATCTGTATGTTCATTTCTTCTCCCCAATTTTGATAGGATTTTTTTTTTTTTTTTTTTTAGTTTTTGGGCCACACTCGGCAATGCTATGTTATTGTTTAGTTGTTTATTGTTGCTGTTGTGGTTTTTGTCATTGCTTGCTTTGGAGTTTTGGTTTTGTGTTTTTATCCTTTTCTTTTTCCTTTATTCATTTATTTATTTATTGCTTTTTGAGACCACACCCTGTGATGCTCAGGGGTTACTCCTGGCTGTCTGCTCAGAAATAGTTCCTGGCAGGCACGGGGGACCATATGGGACACAGGGATTCGAACCAACCACCTTAGGTCCTGGATCAGCTGCTTGCAAGGCAAACACCGATGTGCTATCTCTTCGGGTCTCAATTTTGATAGGATTTTAAAATTTGTTTTTATTGGTCTTTGTTAATATTTTATATACCACAGATATTAAGCCCTTATTTGAAGTGTTTAATGAGAATAGTTTCTATTCAATTAGCTTTCTTTTAGTTTTAGCTTCTTTTCCTTTTGCCTTGCAGCAATTCTTTAATTTGACATAGTCCCATTCATTTTTTTTTAATCCTGTTGCATTAGACACTGGTATCAGATTACTGAAGATGCCTTTGAAGTCCAAATCTTGGAGTATTCTGCCTGACTTTTCCTCAATGTACTTTCTTTTTACTTTTCTTTTTTTAAATTTTTATTGTGACCAATGTGAATTACAAGAATTTCACAGTTATATTTAAGGCACATAGTGACAGAGAATTAGGGCCATTTCCACCATCAGTGTTGTCCTCCCTCCGTTCCTGTTTCCAGCATGCATCCCCTACCTCCATCCTTTGCCCCGTGGACTGCTAGTATAACAGGTCCCCTTTGTATATAGCTTGTTGTAAATTGGTTTTGTTGTCATTGACTTTGGGTTTGGTATTTAGGTTTGGTCATTTTTTATTTCCACTCAAAACTTCATGTGACTGTTTGCTTCTGGTACCATCAACATCCCCCCCCCCCCAATTTATAAGGCAGAACAAGATGATTCAAGTTCTGTGGTTCTGTTGGAGAAAAAAAAAAGAGAAATCAAAAGAAAAAAGAGAAAACTGAGAGGAGTCCATCTAGGAGCTATCAATATCAATGTCAAAGAAGAAAGGAGGGGCTGGTGTGCCTAGCAGTAGGGCTTTTGTCTTGCTTGCTGCTGACCTAGGATGGACCTTGGTTTGATCCCCTGGTGTCCCATATAGTCCCCAGAGCCAGGAGCAATTTCTGAGCTCATAGCCAGGAGTAACCCCTGAGCATCACAGGGTGTGGTCCCAAAAAGCAATAAATAAGTAAATGAATAAAGGAAAAAGAAAAGGAAAAAAACACAAAACCAAAACTCCAAAGCAAGCAATGACAAAAACCACAACAGCAACAATAAACAACTAAACAATAACAAGAAAGAAATTTAAAAAAAGGGAGAAAAGAGCTGGGGTGCAAGGCTCTGGATATGCTCATGATCAAACTCCAATGTCTTTTAATGGTGCCAAGAAATGTTCTGCTCAGTTGTAGCTGACAAAATCAGTCTTCTATAATTAGTGATCTAATTTATAAAAAATAAAACCATTGTATTTTTTAAATTAATTGTCTTTATTGTGAATTATTAAAATAAAATAATATTTAATTATTCAATTAAATTACTTATTTTATTTATTACATGAAATTATTGCATGAATGAATTATTTTTGCACAGATTCACAGATCCTAGGCCTTGAATAGAGCCTTTCCTTACGGTTTCAGTTAGTTACTCAATATATTTTCTAGTATCTGGTCATATTGTAAGGTCTTTGATCTGACTTTGTGTAAGGTATCGATTGAGTTTTAATGTCTTTTTGTTTGTTTTCTGAGCCACACTCAGCAGTGCTCAGGGGTTACTCCTGGCTCTGTGCTCAGAAATCGCTCTTGGTAGGTTCAGGGGGCCGTATGGGATGCTGGGAATCAAATCCAGATCTGTCCTGGGTTGGCCACATGCAAAGCATTGCATTAAATCTGTACAATGCTTTGCAGAGTAACGCCATTTTACTGATGTTAATCCTCCCAATCCATTACAGGGTATGTGTCGTTCCTTGTGTCCACATTTCCTGTGTCCTCTTTTATTTCTTGAAACAGTATTTTGTAGTTATAGGTTCTTCACCTCTTTAGTTAAGTTGACTCCAAGGTATTTGAGTTTCTATGGAACCAACGTGAATAGGATTGTTTTTTAGTTTTATTATTATTATTATTATTATTATTATTATTATTTTTGGTCACACCTAGCAACAATCAAGGGTTACTCCTGGCTCTGCTCTCTGAAATCACTCTTGGCTCTGGGGACAATATGGGATGCTGGGTGGAAGTTGAACCTGAGTCCTTCAGGGTCAGTCGCATGCAAGGCGAATGCCCTACCACTGTGCTATCACTCTGGCCCTGGGATTGTTTTTTAATGTACTTTTTTTCTCTATCAGTATTTGTGTAAAAGAAGGTCATTTTTTGTGAATTAATTTTGTAGCCTGCCACTTTGCTACATGAATATATTGTTTCTAGGAGCTTTTTGGTAGAGTCTTTAGGATTTGTTAAATATAGTAGCATGTCCTCTGCAAACAGTAAGAGCTTGACTTCTTCCTTTTGTATCTGGATGTCCCTGATATCTTTTTCTTGCCTAATAGCTATGGCAAGTACTTCCAGTACTATGTGAATAGGAGTGGAGAGAGAGGGGGCAGCCTTGTCTTGTGTCAGATTTTAGAGGAAAGGCTTTTAGTTTATCTGCATTGAGAATATTTACCACTGATTTGTAGTAAATGACCTTTATTATATTGAGAAAAATTCCTTCCATTCCCATCTTGTTGAGAGTTTTTTTATTATGAACAGTGTTGGACCTTATGCTTTTTCTGCATCGATTGATATGATCATATGGGTTTTTTTTTTGTTGTTGTTGTTAATATGGTGTATTATTTTGACTGATTTGATTATGTTAAACCATCCTTGCATTTCTGAAATGAAACTTGGTCACTGGATCTATTTGCTAGATTTTGTTAAGAATCTTTGCATCGGGCCTGGAGAGATAGCACAGCGGTGTTTGCCTTGCAAACAGCCGATCCAGGACCAAAGGTGGTTGGTTCGAATCCCGGTGTCCCATATGGTCCCCCGTGCCTGCCAGGAGCTATTTCTGAGCAGACAGCCAGGAGTAACCCCTGAGCACCGCTGGGTGTGGCCCCCCCCCCAAAAAAAAGAATCTTTGCATCTGTGTTCATTAAGAACATTTGTCTGGGGGCCAGAGAGATAGCATGGAGATAAGGCATTTGCCTTGCATGTAGAAGGGTGGTGGTTCAAATCCCAGCATCCCATATGGTCCCCAGAGCCTACCAGGAGCAATTTCTGAGCGTAGAGCCAGGAGGAACCCCTGAGCACTGCTGGATGTGATGCAAAAACCAAAAGAAACACCAACAACACAAACAAAACAAAACAAAAACAAAAAAAGAACATTTGTCTGTAGTTTTTATTCAGTACCTCTTTCTGATTTTGCTATCAAGGTGAACATAATATCCTCTAAATTCATCCATATATAATTAAATTTCACATGACTTCAGTTCTCCTAACAGCTGCATAGTATTCCATTGTATCGATGCAGTACATTTTCTTTAGCCACTCATTTGTTTTCAGGCATCAAGGCTGTTTAAATATTCTGGCTAGTAAATAGTGTTGCTATGAACATAGGAGTGCAGAGGGCATTATTGTATTGTGTTTTTGTGGTCCTAGGTTATATCCTTAGGAGTAGTATTGCTGGATCATATGGGAGCTCAATGTCTTATTTTTTTTTAAGCAATACCATATTGTTTTTCAAAATGGCTGGACTAGATGGCATTCCCACCAGCAGTGAATGAGTCCCTTTAGCTCCATAGGCATACTAACAGTGATTTGTATTTTGTGCTGTGTGCCGCCAGGCTCTATGGTGTGAGATATCTCATTGTTGTTTTGATATGCATCTCTCTTATGATTTGTGATGAAGAGCATTTTTTCATGTGCCTTTTGGCCATCTTTTTTTAGCAGCATCCTTTTTTTGAGGAATTGTCTGTTCATTTCTTCTCCCCATTTTTTGATGGGGTTTGGTTTTTTTCTTGTTAAGTTCTGAAAGTATCTTACATATCTTAGATGTTAGCTCCTCATCTGGTGGGTGCTATCTGAATAGTTTCTTCCATTCTGTGGGTGACTTTTTACCCTAGCCACTATTTCCTTTGAATTGCAGAAGCTTCTCAGTTTAGTGTACTCCCATTTGTTTATCTCTGCTTCCATTTTGTTTGGACAATGATGTTTCCTCCTTGAAGATGCCTTTAGTTTCAATGTCATGGAGTGTTTTGTCTATATATTTTTCTATATACCTTATAATTTCGGGCATGATATAAAGGTCTTTAATCCATTTGGATTTGACCTTTGTGCATGGTGTTAGGGAGAGTTGGCACAAGGTATAGGGTCAGCGATGTGGGCAGGTTTATGAGTCTGAGACACTTGTAGATGGCAAATGAGGCAGGCATCTGCACATGGGTTCTCAGTACTGGATTCCCTGAGTGGGCTCAAGCATTTTTCACTGCAGGGAAGTAGCAGAAGTGGAAGAAATGGCTCATGGTGAGAGGACAGAGCCCCTGTACATACCTAAATGATAAAAGAGGTTGGTATTTGCATTATGAGCATCAGAGCATATCCTGCATTCTGCAGGTGGGATCAGGCATTTTCCAACACAGGGCAGTCAAGGAGAAGTGGGACAAGGCACAGGGACAGTGAGACATGTTGAGGTGGGACTTCCATGACATCTTTTTTATTTCTTCTTGGATTCTCTTTTATCTGGTAGTTACTAACAGTACATTATTCGGTTTTTAAGTGATTGGGTTCTTTATATTTTATTTTAATAAATAGATAGTTAATATAATTCTAATTTTTTGAAACTTAATGGATTGAGCCACGGATTTTGCTCTATTCTGGAGAATGGTCATTCTCTATGCGCTAGAGAATAATTTATATTCAAGATTTTGCAGGTAGAGATTAATTGTAGATTTTTAACATTTGTTTAGGGTTCTTGTTTCTTTCTTTATTTAAAGAAAATACTTCACATAGTTGACATAGTTGCTCATAATACATTTGTTTCCAGGTAAGTGAAAAGAAAAGTTATTGGATAAAATAGAAAAATAATATAATGGAAGCAAAGGAAAAAGAAAGAAAAGAAGAAAAAGTACAGTAGCAAGCACATTTGTAAAATATAATATTGTTTCTCCAGTGAAGTCATTAATACAATAATAGAAGGTTTACTAAGCTCTTGTTAGCTGTCTATTCTGTTAAAATGGGGGTGTTTTCTTAGGGATGACAGCATCAAACAAATGAAGTTGTCCAGAAATTCAAAGCACTGTTACTGTTACTATGACTTTTAAGGGCACGTACTCAATTTCCAGGTTCTTGGACAAAGGTAGATGGGAGGAGGAGGGCGCCTACACTCATTCCAAAATGGGGCTCTTGAATCTTATTTTCTGTCTTGATGGTCTATCAAATGAGTTGAATATTATGGGGCCATTAAAGCAGCTCTGCATGTTTATTAGAAATTGCTTTATGAGCATTGCTTTGTTTGGCCCATATGGTATTGAGTATTTCTTCTTGGTCTATTGAACCTTGATATATTGGTATATAGTGACCATATTTATTTTTATTACTTACTTTGACCTGAACACTATTGGTCTGATAAAGGACCTTTTTATTGTTTAACTATTAGCTTGCATATTTGTTTCTCTTTGGTTTAAATCTGAGGTATATTTATTCTTCTGTGTTTCTTGTAACCAGCAGAGTGCTGGGTTTTGTTTTTTGTTCCACCTAACCTTTTTATGGGAGAGTTCAGTACATTAACAATGAGTGAAACTATTGAAGTGAATTAGTTGAAAACATCATATTTCTATCAGAATTTCTGGGGATTTTATTATTTACTTTATGTGCAAATTTATTTTTTTTTAATTCGGAAGCCATTCAGTGTCCCATGTAAGTATGGTTTGAATTAACAAACATCTTCAGCTGCTATGTTTAAGAATTTCTCATTCAAATTCCTTACATCATGAAAGAAAGAGGATTCTTGCTTGAAAATTCCTTTCATTTAGTACTTTAAATACTTTCATTATATTTCTCTCTCTCTCTCTCTCTCTCTCTCTCTCTTTTGGTTTTTGGTTTCTGGGTCACACCCGGCTATGCTCAGGGGTTACTCCTGGCTATCTGCTCAGATATAGCTCCTGACAGGCTGGGGTATCATATGGGACACCGGGATTTGAACCAACCACCTTAGGTCCTGGGTCAGCTGCTTGCAAGGCAAACACCGCTGTGCTATCTCTCCGGCCCCTATATTTATTTCTAACTTTGTAGCATTTCTTATAAAAATATGACATTAATTTTATGCCATGTTCACATTTTCTTCTCTTCCCTACAATCATGTGTAACTTTCTTTCGTTTGTGCCATTTTGATTACTAGTGCTACTTCGAGTTTATTTTGTTTTCAACCCTTTGAACTTCCTGAGTTGGTTTCCTAATTTCCCAACTCTGTCTGGTAAAGTTTGCAGCAATTATGTTCTTAAGCAGAATTTTTCCCCCTTTCTCCATTTACTTTCTATGTACTCTCCTTCAACTATTCTTATTATTTTGAAGGTGCTTCTTGCTATTTTACATTAAATACTTTATATTTTCTTCATTAAAATATTTTATACATTCCTTTTCTATTTTTTTGTTTTGTTTTGTTTTGGTTGGTAGAAATTCCAAGTGATGCTCAAGGCTCTGTTCTTAGAGATCACTCCTGGAATATCATGCTCAGGAGACTATATGTTATGCCAGTGATTAAACCCAGGTCAGCCGTGCTCAAATAAAAGCACCCTGAACAATAACTTGGCCCACCACTTCATTTCCTTGACAAAGGACAAAGTTGTCCTTTCTCCTCGAGAGCACTGATTTGTCAAATTCATCAAAGACTCGACAAACATTTTTCAGGCTTACAATTCCCACAAAAATGCCGGGTGCCAATATTTATATCAGAAAACATAGACTTCAAATTTTAAGATGTTACAAAGGACAGGGATGACCTTTACATAACTATCAGTGGATGCATCAAGAACTCACATTCCTACACATAGATTCAACTAATAAAGGCCCATCAATATATTTAAAACATCTGTTAAGAGACATGAGGGAAAATAGCAATTGGGAGACTTTAATGCTTACCTAGTACTGCTGCATTGACCAACTAGGTAAAAATTCAATGAGGAAACAATGGCCTTGAAAGAAGAATCAAAATAAACAAGCCTACCAGACATAATCATCCTGAAAAATTGAGTACACATTCTTCTCCACTGCACGTAGGACAGTCTCCAAAATGTGTATACTGGATTACGAATCTAGGGTCACAACTTGTGTCTACATAAAATCAGTAAAGTAGGGGCTGGAGCAATAGCACAGCAAGTAGTGGAACTGTCTTGGACAAGGCCAACCCAGGTTTGATCTCCAGCATCCCACATAGTCCCCAGAGCCTGCCAGGAGTGATTTCTGAGTGCAGAGCTAGGAGTAATCTCTGAGCGCCACCATGTGTCATCCAAAGAAAAACAAAAATAAATTAGTAATGTAGAAATCTTATCAAAAGAGAGGGACGACTACTAGGAAAGACTCATGGACATATCTGTCTTGCAGCTGATATTTCTAGACAGCCCTTCATAGAGGGCCAAAGCAAGTCCCCAACCCTGTTGAAGTCCCAGCCCAGGGGCTGCACACTCCGACCCTCCCTACAACTGCTGCCATGCCAATGGCCCAGCTTCACTGCTTTACCATTAATCTCTGCAGAAACTCATAGCCTCCAACAAACTCAAGGTATGCTGGTGTTGTGGGCACAGTTTGGAGCCAGACCAGGCTGCCCTCCCTGCTGACCCCGCCTCCTGCAACTAGTAGGAAAAAGTCATGGACATAGTGACAAAAAGCTGATCATACTAAGGCCCTTTGGAGGACCCCACAAACCACTGCTATCACCAGATGAGGTCATCAGTCCAGCTCTATAGGTCTTCAAAGTCATGGCCTGCATGGCCCTATAACCTCCATATTATTATATTACTGATTTCCAAGTATATATACACCAAATTAGATGTGAAATTTTCATAGAAGTCATATTTGCTCAACAAACAAAACCAACAGACTGCTTAAACAGAAACATAATTTATTAGACCTACAGCCAATGGCATAAGATCCCATTGCAAGATATGACAAGTTTCACAACATTTTAATGAAGTTTTTTTGATAATTGTATTTCCATTT
The DNA here is from genome assembly GCF_024139225.1 of Suncus etruscus. Taxonomy (NCBI): domain Eukaryota; kingdom Metazoa; phylum Chordata; class Mammalia; order Eulipotyphla; family Soricidae; genus Suncus; species Suncus etruscus. The sequence continues at coordinate 41,806,871 of NC_064867.1, forward strand.
AGTTTCACCAAGCAATATTAAGCAAATTATTTGTACTTGCCAAGGGGCAGGCTTCAGGAAACAGGGACAAAGGTGAAGGAATGTTACAGTGGTGGTGGGATTGGTGTTGGAACATTGAATGCCAGAAATAACTGTATTATGAGCAAATCTGTAAACCACAGTGTTTAAAATAAATTTCATATAAAATAGGATATAAAGAAAAGAAGTGATAAAAGTTACAACAGGTATAACAAAAAATACAAAAAGATCTTCTGTTATTATTATGAAAGAAAGTATGCCACAAAAATTTAAATATAAAAGTCTGGATATGTTTTTGGAATTCTTGTTACCTACAAAGACTTCAATCAAGAGGAAGCAGAATGTCTATAGACTGACTACTAGCAAGTAAATCAATTGGGTAACCAAAAGTTTTCCCTACAAAAAATATCTGGGTCCAGATGGTATAGTAGTGAGTTCTTATACATATTCAATGAAGATCTAATGAATATCTAACTACTCAGATTTCCCAAAAAAGTAAAACCAAAAACCAAAATCACAAAACAATCACAAGAAACAAATAAAAAAACAAATGAAAACCAAACAGGATATCTTCCCAAACAATTTCTCTGAGACCATTATTACATTGATTGCGAAAGTAGAGACATCACTAAAAATATTACAAAACAAAATTCCCATACTTCTACTATTAGTAATAATACAACAATACAAAGATCCTCAATAAAAATCTGACAAGCCAAATATAGTAACATATTAAAATGATTATAGTCCATAAATAAGCAGGACTTATATGAAGAATGCAGGGTTTATTTAAGGTACTCAAAATAAACTTTGCCATTGACCATACAATACAGTAGTTTTTAAAAATCACACAATCATTCTTGATTAAAAGCTCAAGAAAATGGACATTGAAAGAACATTCATCAATATAGTGAAAACCACCTTTTACAAACCTAAGTTAACATCAATTTCAATGGTAGAAAACCAAAAAGCTTTCCTATAAATTCAGGTATAGGATAAGGCTATCCACCTTCAGCACTATTGTTCAACTTAGCATTGGAAGTTCTTGACACACATGTTAGGCAAGAAAAAAAATTTTTTTTGGGATCCAGATTAGAAAATATGTCAAATTATCAACATTTGAAAAGGACATATCATACTTAGAAAATCCTAAAATCTCTCTCAAATTTTCTAGAAATGACAGATCTTTCAAGTAGAAGGCTGTAATATCAATATGCAGAAACATATGGCATTATTATATGTAAACCATGAAGTCAAAGAGAGAAATACTTTTTTTTGAATAGTAACTGAAATTTTTATTGATAATTTTGAAAAAGACTTCATTTTCTTTTCGTTTTAAGTAATTATTTAAACACAATGGTTACAAAATTGTTCATGATTGTGTTTCAGTCATACAATGTACACCACCAGAGAGATAAATTTTTAATCCAATTCATAACTGTGGATGAGGTATGGAAAGGAATCTGGGGACCTTAGTGGAGGGAAGTCAACACTTGCAGTGGGACTGGTATTGAAACATTGTACAACTGAAATTCAATTATAAGTACTTAAAATATTATGCCTTAATGTTAAAATTATTCAACACAGAAAAATTTAAAAATAAAAAACTTAAACTCAAATCACAAAATCAAGAACCTGGAAATAAACTTAACAAAGGAGTTGAAAGACTTTACATAGAACACCATAAGCCACCATTTAAATACATAGAAGACACAGGAAGTAGAAACACACATGTCCTGTTCATGAACTAGAATGTTTAAGATAATTTATAGTTTCAACATGGTACCCATAAAAATGATCAAGGCATATTTTTATGAACATGGACCAAATGTTGCTAAAATTTGTATTTAATAAGAAAACTTCCATAATAGCATATAGAAAAAATTTTCTTTCCCCAGCTTTAAATTATAAAGCTACACTAGTCAAGATTGTATGGTACTTGAATAAAAGCAGACTCTCAGTCCTTTTTTTTTCAAATGAAAAGAAATTAAAAGATAGACCTTGAGGGATATGGACAGATAATCTTGGACAAAGGATCTTTGTGTATCGAATGGATCCAGGAAAAGTCACTCCAAAAAATGGTGCTGAGAAAACTGGCTAGCTACATGCAAAACATAAATAAAAAATAAAAAGGAACCTGTAATCTATTTCACATGTATAATCAAAAGGTAATTAAAAGTAGATAAAAATTGAATATTAAGTCCAAAATCACTTTACAAAAAATGGCAGAACTCTACATAAGAAAACAGATGCAAAAATAAATGTTAATATTAAAGAAAGAAGATTTTAAACTGAGAATGATGGTTAGAATAAAAACAAACTAAATAACAGGGAGAAAATATTTGCTAATCTCTCATTATAAATGGGCTCATATTCAGCAGATGTAAGTCACTTGTAAAATTTGTAACTATAGCGACCAAAAACTAAGCAGTAAACAAACAAGCAAAATGTTGAACAAAGAATAGAAAGTAAGACAATATTTGTACAGACTGTAGGTATTTTAAAATGTCTCCTCATCATGTATTATCAGGGAAATGCAAATCAAGACAAGAATGAGGCATCATTTTATACCAGTGAGACTGGAACGTATCAATAAAGAAAGAACCAGAGCTAACGGGGATGCGGTGGAGGAAAGTTAACCCCATCAAATATTGGTAAATGCTTTTGGTTCAGCTTCTCTGGAACACAAAATGGATATTCTCAAAAATCAAGAATTAGGCTTCCATATGATCCAGCGATTCCATTTCTTGGCATCTCTGCGAAGGTCCCCAATATACTATTCATAAAGAAATACACTTTTTGCATTCATATATTTACTGTAGTTCTATTCACAGTAGCCAGGATATAGAAACAACCTAAGTATTGAAGAACATCAAGTGGATAAAGAAACTCCAATGACTACTACTGAGTTATAAGAAAAGATGGATTCTGTCATTTGTTCCAATGTGGATTGAGGGCATCATGCTGAGTAAAATCCATCAGATGGAAAGAGGCAGATACAGAATGATCTTTCATATAACAATAGACAATTGGTCTAACAGACCCTGAGGATCATCTTTAAAAAATTGAATCAGCCAAAGGAACGTGGTGTGTGTGGGAGAGGACCTTAAGACATTGATAGAGAGATGATGATTTTCTAATGTTGAGGTGATTTTCTAATGCCAGGAATAATTCCTGGACCACTGGATGTGGTCCCCAAACCAAAATGTTTAAAGAAAGAAAGGCAATGTAAATGAGGTGAGGTCTAATGTTTTAAGAGTTTATGCCTATTCCGGTAAACTACCAATAGCAATATTGTAAATCACAATAACTGATTAAATATTTGGGTAAAAAATTTATTGGGGGCTGGTTATTTGACTTAGTAATCTGAAGCACATAAAATGGGGGGGGGGTTACCTGATTAGATTCCTAGCAAGTTATTCCTCTGAGCATCTCTAGTAGAAATAGCATTGAAGTGTATGCTGTCTTCCATCCCCTCTGCTTTTACTTTTTCTAAAACTGTATAGTAATTAAAAACAAAACACCCTAACAGGTAACATTTTTTTTTCCCTTTTTTTCCCTTTTTCCCCTCAACATTTTCCTCTTAAAGTTCAAAGTAATGGACAATCATACATAAAATTAGAAGCAGAACCAAGACCTCTAACAGAAACAGATGTCTCCTGGTGTCTCGCATTTCTATCTAATTCTCACAATGACATTTCTTAGCTAGGATTGGACAAGATCATTCGCATAAGCAGTTGTTTAGTCAAGTTCTTCCTTTTGAGCACTTTCTCATCAGCATTTTCAGTAGCTGGAATTTCAGAATTCAGAGTTCAGGGTCAGAGAGGGATAGCATCTGGTGGAAAGGGAGAAGTAGACAGCTTTGCAAGGAGACTGTGGTGAGCTGAGGAGGTGTTTTTCTTCCCTTGTAGATATTGTCCAAACCTATCTGGTCCCCAAAATCTGCCTGGGATGAAATTTTGTAGCAGGAGTGGCTCAGAGTTCCCATGTAGGCCTAGAAAAAGGCACAGTTTGGTCCAGGCCTGTGTGCAGATCAACTCTCCTGGGGTTCCTAAACCACTTAAACCCAGCATTTCAGACACTTTGGAGGACTCCTCACCGTTAAAGCCAATCACTGCTTCAAGCTCTAGCTCGGCGACTTCAGCTTTGGGTGAAATTTCTTTCTCCATCTTCTGCAGCCAATGTCACAGTCTCCTGCCCCTTTAAGAGATGAAGCGTCTTTTGGTCGTCATGGCAACGAACAGACGCGCGCATGCGCACACGCTCCGTATTAGCTAGCTGAGCTAAAGGGTGGCACCTGGCTGGAAATGCGCATGCGCCCCGGAGCCTGCGCCACTAACTTGCTGAAAACGCGCATGCGCTGTCTCAGCTCCACTTGCTGAAACTTAACATTGTTGAAGTCAAATTCATTTCATGCCTTCTGGAAATTGGGCAGAATTTCCCCCCTTTTGTTAATTCTTTCTAATTTTCTCCAAATCTAGAGGCAAATCCAAAATCCAAAGCAAAGATTCATTGTCCTCTTTCCCTCCTGTGATTTATTTTTTAAATTTCATGTTATTTAAAAATCATGAAGGGAAGGAATTCCCTTCAATAAAAATGCAACTGCAAAATATAATTGATAAATTATATAATTTATATATAAATATATATTTATTTTTAGATATTTATATATTTATTTTTATTATTTGTATTTTATTAAATATACACATAAATATAATTGATCCATTATGTGTTATATAAATGATAAATAATATGTTGAGTCAATGTTGGAAACAGAATTTGATTTGTATGTGTGTTTACTTTTTATTATTTACGTATACTTGATGAATTATATAATTGATAAAAATATAATGTTGGGTCAATGTTGGAAGCAGGATTTAATTGTGTGTGTGTGTGTTTCAATAAAATCAAAAGAACAGTGAATTTCAGCCCATTTTTTGCACATGCATGTTGCCCTCCCCATCATACAGCTTTAACCTCTTTGCTTATTCCTTTTGTTTTTAAGCAGAATAATATTAAATTTATTTATTTATTTACTTTAATTTAGACAAAAGTCCAGATTAACATTTGAAGTCATTGCTCTGGGTCAGTTTTCTGGGACGTGGTCTCATTTCAGCAATTCAGTCATAGCCAGAGGGGAGCAGGTTGCATTCCATCTGTCACCACCCCCCAAAAATAATCATTTAGGAAATTAAACAAATCAATTCAATGGACCAATGACACAAAACGAAACGAGTTGCGGCGTCTGGCCTATGCAGGCCACCGTAGTTCCTGCTGCTGGAACCGGAAGTGTCCCTGGAATTCCAGGACTGCAGCAATGGCTCCTGACCCCTGGTGAGTGAGTGAGTTTGGGGGGGTCCTGGCAGGGGGAAATGGATCTCTGGGGTGCTGGGATCTCTGGATATGGGTTGGGGCTGGAGAGTTTGGGCTGGAGCAGCAGAAATAACTTGCAGAGACTCTTGCATCCCCTTGCTCTCAGGTCCTGGGGATGCCAGGAGAAGCTTTTTAGGGGTGCAAGGCCAATCCCTTCACTGGACTGATTAGGGTAAAGGGATGCTCTGAACCCCTGGACCTCGCTTGTCCCTAGTACCTGTATTTTGTGCATTCTTGAAAAAATACTTGTGGGCATCTAGATGGAAACATGTTTGTGCATTTTTTGTCCAGATGAGAATTTGCAAAGTTGCATGCTTTGAGACCCAGGCTGTGAAGCTCATTTTTGCTACAAAGATGATTATTTCCTTTTTTTTTTTTAAATAAATTTTATTTATTTAAAGAAAATGCAATACATAGTTGACATGATTGATATGTTACACTTGTTTCCAGGTAAGTGAAAGCAAAGTTACTTCTAAGGCTTGAGCAAGTTAGGCTAGTATAAACATGACATAAAAAATAACAGTAGCTTGGAAGTGGAACTGCCTAAGCAATTAAATTGTAAGGAATATATGATGAAAACACATAAGTTTTGATTATATATTGCGTTGAGGCTTTTTTTTTTTGGCTGCACTCAGTGATGCTCCAAGATCATGAGGGTGCCAACATCCAAAAGGGCCTACGCATGCTTAGTACCTTGCCCCCTCTATTTGACTTTTTAATAATTAAAAACGTTATGATAGATTAAAAACACTGTTGTTGTAATATGCCTTCTATTGTTTTATATTGTCATGTCTAGTCTCCTAAACATTTCAGTTGTAAACCAGATAGGAGAGAAATGGAATGCAACAGCAAAGTTAATATTTTATTGGGTCACGTAATGTGTGTGTATATATGTACCAATATATACATTTACCAAAGCACTTGTATCATCACAAATCATTTGTACTATTAAACGCCATTCAACATATAAAATAGGATTTTCAATGTTTTAATATTTAAAATATTTAATCATTTTTAATTGAGGTAAAGTTGGTAAAGTATATGTTTCATGGATACAGCTGTTTACCTCTTGATTTGTGTTTTTTTGTTTGTTTGTTTTGGGGTCACACCCGGCTCTCAGGGCTTGCTCCTGGCTCTGTGCTCAGAAATTGCTCCTGGCAGGCTTGGGGTAACATATGGGATGCTGGGATTTGAATCACTGTTCATCCTAGGTTGGCTGTGTGCAAAGCAAATTGCCCTACTGCTGTGCTATCTCTGGCCCCTTGAGTTGTATTTTTTATACCCTGTTTTTTTTTTTTTTTTTTTTTTTTACCAGAGTAGTATTAATCTTCTGTTCCAGTCCATTTGGATCCCTTTCCTATTTCAGTCTCCATTTTGATAACTTCAGTTATGTACTCAGTTTGCTTTGTCTTTCTCTCTGTCTCTCTCTCTCTGTCTCTCTCTCTCTCTCCTTCCTTCCTTCCTTCTTTCGTCCTCCCTCCCTCCCTCCCTCCCTCCCTCCCTCTCTCTCTCTCTCTCTCTCTCTCTCTCTCTTTCTTTCTTTCTTTCTTTCTTTCTTTCTTTCTTTCTTTCTTTCTTTCTTTCTTTCTTTCTTTCTTTCTTTCTTTCTTTCTTTTTTCTTTCTTTCTTTTCTTCAGTTTCACATATGAATGAAACCATCTAGTCTAATGTATCTTTCTTCTCAGTTATTTTACTTAGCATGACCTTTTCAAAGTGGGTGTGGTGTGCTATGCTACCATTGTTGTTTCAAGTGGCAAAGTAGAATTACATTGTAAAAGTAATATATTTATAATGAGTAATAGTCTACAAAGTGCTAAATTATTTCCATCTTTGTAAGTCAGTATTTTTTTCTTTTCTAATAGTTGCTCTTTTGTCATATCTCTTATTCTTGGGCTCACTTCTTAGAAATGGAACTATTGAGTTTAAGGCTTTGAACATTTTTTGCCCCCTTCCCTTCATTGTTATAATGATTGGGGTTGCACAGCTGCTCAAATATGATGCTTAGCTATATGATACATACTTGCTGGCAGTGAGGTCACTGGTGCTGATGTTCATGCTTGCCAGTGGTGGCTCTTACTCTGTAGTTAGTTGTGATCTGTATGTACACCTGACTGCAGTAAGCTGGAGATCTCATACTATATGTTCCTTGCAAGATAGAAGCTTCAAGAAAATTGGACATGATAGAAATAGCATAAGAATGATGTCAAAGATACGAGAAAACTAAAGGAGATTAGTAAATACTCTGATAGGAGGAGTGAAAGGAAGGTCAGGCCATAATAGTAGGATGGATGATGCCACAGGAACCAAAAGTGGAAAGGATGTATAAGTTTCTTTTTCTTTCATTAGCTATATTTATTGATTGACTGGTTTTTGGGCCACACCCAGCAGCTCATGGGTTTCTCCTGCTCTGCACTCACAAATCACCCCTGTCAGGCTAGGGGACCATATGGGATGTCGGGATGGAACCCTGATCCCTCATAGGTCAGCAACATGCAAGGCAAACACCCTACCACTGTGCTGTCTCTCTGACTCCAAGATGTATACATTTCTAAACAATAAACTGGTTCGCTATTCTATTTGAAAAACAATAACTATACAGTTAATAATAATAATAATAAATAGTTTAAAATGAATAACAACAAAGATCTTATATTTAGTATTAACAAAAGTGGCAACAATAGTAATCTAGGGGCTCAGAAGGTGGATGGCTCAGTGATATGACGTGTTTGCTTTGCAGGTTTGAGATGGTCCAATCCATCACTGATGCTCTCCACCAGGCATCCCTAGAGTCTAATTGATTTCTGACACACCAGATTCAGTGTGTACAAGGATTTCAACCCCAGACAAGCACCACAGTGTACAACTGAGAATTTTAATATTTGGATATTTAGAATATGTAGGAGTTAGAATATTTTGATAAATGGATTATTTCTTTAACCCTTCCCCCTCTTTATTTTTTCCTTCTAGACACATATTTCCAGTTAGCGCCAAGAATTTAAGCAGAGTTCTAAAATAAAACCAATTACTTAGTAGAATGATGATCTTGATAAGAGTTGTCTGCTGAAGTATTATAAAAAGTTCAGTTTCCACAAACAAGGTTTTATTGGATCTAACAACTGAGTGAAATTTGTAGCAGAGTCATTTTGAGGGGAATGGAAAAAGTGAACATTACTTCTCACTCATTGCATTCTTCCATCTTTGCCGCCATGTTGGATGCTGCAGAGATCACTCACCATTCAGGTCAGGACAGACCAACAGAGAGAGGCCAATGTATACTTCAACTACAACCAGACTCATCACTGTTTACACGTGGCTCTCTCTAGATTTTCTCGTAGGAATCTGACTCTGTGTTTGGCAGCTGCAGAAGATACTAGGGCCTTATGCTGAATGAAGTTAAATGTATGCCAATCAAATGGAATACATATTAATTTTATTTCTGAACTTTTAATGCTTGTCTGAAATCTTATAGACAAATTTAGCTACTGGTAATAAGAACACCATTGTTTTAATTTCTTTAATCCTATTGTGGGATCATAGTTTATAGTAGTATTAAATTTGTTACTTTATAGGTACTATACAATTTCCTCCCAAATATTTCAAGATTCCCCCATCATTATCTCATGATCCCTCCGTCTTCCCCAATTCAGTTCTTATTTGTTGGTTGATCATATGTCAGGATTTGTTTCTATTAGGAGTGATCTGATCTCTTTTTGTTTTGTTTTGTTTTTAAACTCAGATTAAGAGCAAAGATACAAAATTATATTTTGACTTTTGTGCTTATGCTATTATGACATAGTCAAAGTTAAATTTCTATAATCAACCATACAATTGCCTGTCAACCCCTACACTGAGTCTACCCATATTCTTTCCCATTTTTTTCCTGCTAATCAGCACCTTTTTTTTTTATAGTCTAATAAGATTTTTGGTTTGTTTGTTTGTTTGTTTGGGGGCCATACATGGTGGTGCTCAGGGGTTACTGTTGACTTCAGTTAGGAATTACAAGGGGAGTTTTCTTTTTTTGTTAATTATTCTTGGTCACTTGTTCTCTATTTTATATTACATATGAGTGATTTTCTAAACCAATAACTGAAGCAGAGAAATGTATATAATATAAAAGTAAATATATCCATGTACATACATGTACACACACAAAGATTTAAGAAAAGAGCCACAGTATCACAGACATTGTATACTATCTTCTTTGCGACCATATTGCTAAGATTAAATAAAATTTAAGAATCACACTGATGTGTAAAAATACAAATTGCGAATATCTTCTTCATCCCAAGTATTTTTTCTTAAAGTTTTTATGATTATAATTAAAACTATGAATGGGTGAGCTTGCAGGCATCACTTGTGAAGGAATCAGAAGAGAGAAAGAAACATATTCGAAAACAACAACTCATTTGGGCAGATGCTTCTCCAGATCTATGAGTTGCATGCAAGAGTAGAAGTCATTTGCCATGGAAGAGAATTTAATAGTTTAAATAACCATCTCTACTCTCCCAATAAAGACTTTCTAAGAGCTTAGGAACCCTTGGGCATGAAGTTCCTATTTTTTCCCTCAGCCATCTTCTATTCTTTCTACTATTCTTTTTTTTTTGAGTCTTCATTGCCTAAAATTTTGCCTTACTCTCCTATGTGTAGCACTGTTTGTCAGGTAACTTCCTGTCTGGGTGTTTCTTTTTCTTCTTTTCCTCGAGTATTCCTTTTGGGGCCAGGCTTTCAAACTTTTGCCTATTGTGCATTATTTCTCTCTTATCTCTTATTGGGTGTCAAAGTATCCCCACGAAACAATTATGTGCAAAGAGGCATTTACATTTTTTTTCCAGGTAGTGTATGAAACATCATCGAAGGTGAACTGTGCAGTGTAGTTAGAAGGATCATTTGCACCTCTCTTGCTCAATGAAACATTGAGGCTGAGGTCTTTTTCTTGGTAAACAGCTTTCATGGAGAGGAATACTTTCATTCTATCATTTTCATCTCTCAGCCGATTAACTTCACCCCTATTTTGTCTCCAGACAAAATCTCAGTGGGAGTGTGATATGATTGATGGCATGAGTTATATGTACCAAGTTATCTTACAAACTGGAATTTTTATAAAGGCTTTATCCTCAACTTGTAAAAGCATCTGTAGTGTTCTTGGAAAAATAATCTAGGAAGCAAGCAAACAAATTTTCAATGGGTTCATATCTTCTAAATTTATTCTTTCTTCTTCTTCTTCTTCTTCTTCTTCTTCTTCTTCTTCTTCTTCTTCTTCTTCTTCTTCTTCTTCTTCTTCCTCTTCTTCTTCCTCTTCCTCCTCTTCCTCCTCCTCCTCCTCCTCCTTCTTCTTCTGCCATACCTGGTAACATTGGGTTACTCCTGGCTATGCACTCAGAAATCGCTCCTGGCTTGGGGGACCATATGGGATGCCAGGGGATCCAACTGCGATTCGTCTGAGGTCAGACGAATGCAAGGCAAACACCTAACAGTTGCGCCACCGTTCCAGCCTCCTGAATTGATTCTTTATATTCTATGGTATCTTCTATTTCTCTTTGCCAAAGCTAGAGTGTTCTGTGTCAGATTTTAGTTTTCTTGTCACAACATTGTATGACATACCAAAAGATTATTAATTTTTTTCTATTAAAATTTGAATCTTGAGGTCAAATAGTTTTAAAAAGTACTTCTGGGACAGCTCTGCAAAATCTGTTGTTGGCTAAATAGTGCATTGCAAAGCCACCTCTTTAGAAGCACCTATGTGGTTGGAGAGATGAAATGTGTCTATGTTTCCATAAAACATGAAGCATTTTCTATAAGATATAAAGTAGAAATTTAGTCAGAAGTAATAAAGTAATGGATGATTTTTGAAGTCCCTGTGAATCCTTAAATGCCAAACTGTTGAAAACAAAAGCTTAGTATAAATTTAAGGAGAATTTAGACAAGAGAATTTGATCATTTAGACACCAAGTAGATGTGTGTCCTTTGTCATCTCCGGAGTATTTTGCTATGGAATAAGTATTTTTTTTCTTTTCTATTAAAATGTCCTCAGATGATATGCCTGGCTAGTTTCTTCACCTTTCCTTTCACATTGTCTCCTAATTCTGTTATATTTTCCTTAGGCCAGATCAAATCCAAACACATGCTATTTGTATCCCTTTTTCCCCTTAACTTCTGAAAATCAGGGAGTTCATTGATATATATTTTTTTATTCACTGATATATTTCTTCTCCACAGCTAGAATAATGCTCATTATAGAGGAGACCCTACATCAATAGCTGCTGGATTTGAGGGATGGAGGGTTGTCTTGTGTATACCTGGCAGTGCTTGGGGGTTACTCCTTGCAGGCTCAGGGAACTATCTGGGGATGCATACGAAACACCCTACCAGCTGTGTTATAGCTCTGGCTCCCTCTGCTGGATGTTTTATTGACATTTATTTTCCAAAATTTTAGGTACAGTGATTTACTGTGTAATAGTTTCAGGATTAGCCATACAGTATTCCAACACCAAATCTCACTTCCCCTCACATCACCTCATCTCACCTCCCCATTCCTCATCACCAGAATGTTATACCTCCAACAATGACTTTAATTTTTTATATAAATAAATTCACAATTGAGGAGCCGGAGTGGTAGCACAGTGATAGACCGGTTTGCCTTGCATGCTGCTGACCCAGGACAGACACGGGTTTGATCTCCAGCACTGCATATGGTCCTCCATGCTAGGAGCAATTTCTCAGTGCAGAGCCAGGAGTAACCCTGAGCGACGCAGGGTGTGCCACCCTCAAAAGAAAACCAAAAAAAGTTTTAATTGAATCATTGTGAGATAGTGTTACAGAGTAGTTCATGATTCAGTTTCAGTCATACAATGGGTAAGACCCTTCACCAGTGCATATTTTTGCTACCAAAGTCCCAAGTTTTCCTCCAGGCCTCCCTTTGTCCCCCAACCCTTGCCTGCCAATATGGCAGTTGTTTCCCCTTCTCTTTCATTTTCCTTTTAGACACTGGTTTGCAATATTGTAAGGGGTATAAAGCATATTACTTGACCTTCTCATATCACCCAGTTCTTGTCCAGAATGATCATTTCCAGCTATTATTGTCATAGTTTTCCCCTTTCTGCCCTAATGGCAGCCCTACTATTTGTGGCAAGCTTTCCACCATGGAATAGCCCTCCTAGCTTTTGTTTCTTGTCTTTGGATATTACCATACTATCTTATTTATCATATCCCACAAGGGAGTGCATCTCATATGGTCGCCTGAGCCAGGAGCAATCGATTTCTCAGTGCAGAGCCATGAGTAACCCCTGAGCATCACCGGGTGTAGCCCAAAGAGCAAAAAAACAAACCAAACCAAAAAAAAAAAAAAAGCATGGACTTTTTAACACCCAGGATCAATTTTTCTTTTAGTTAGTTGAATTGTTCTTCCAATAATTATCTGAGTTCCATGGCCATTGCATGGAGTGTTGATGAGTTCCTTTGTTTTAACATGATAATTTGACGGGATAGTGACCCTGTCTACTAAAGTATCCTTTGCTTCTTTGTTGGTTTTAAAGATTTATGGACACTGTGATTTGAGATTTAGATTCCCATCTGGCTGAGGTTTGAACTATTTCTTTATCTTTCTGTACACCATTACTCTCCATAACCTCTTTCTTCTACCACTGTCAGTGCCCTAACCCTGTTATTTCAGTGTTCATAAAAGAAAATAACTAGTGACCTCCTTAGCCAACAGGACAATTATGGAGGTATTGGAGGCAAGAGATTAGAACCAGAAATAATGGGATTAATGGGCAGAAGGGTTAGATTGTTGTAATGGTACACTAATGTGCATATGATTTTGTGTTTGAGAGATGGCTACTGGTGCTGAGCCTTCCAGGTACAGGACAGCCAGGAGAAATTGCATATGGCGGGTGGATCATGGGGTAGGCAGGGATCATAGTCACTGATAGAATTGAATGTTCAAGTTGAGTGGCTGCAGCCACTGTGTCCAGAGTAGCAGGACCAGGTGCCCTTTGAGAAAGAGCAGAGGGGAAAAAGAGGGAGGGGAAAGGGAAAAGGCAAGCAGAGGGAAAAATACAATGAGAGAAAAAGAAGAGCTGAGAGCCTGTGCTGTTCAAGTGCCCTGGCCTGTCTATGCCACTTCTTGCTCTTTTTTAAGTCTTACTATTAGTTCTTCTGTTATTTTTGTTTGTTTGTTTGTTTTGGGTCACACCTGGCGGTGCTCAGGGGTTATTCCTGGCTGTCTGCTCAGAAATAGCTCCTGGCAGGCACGGGGGACTAGATGGGACACCGGGATTCGAACCAACCACTTTTGGTCCTGGATCGGCTGCTTGCAAGGCAAACGCCGCTGTGCTATCTCTCCGGGCCTTCTTCTGTTATTTTGTAATAAAATTAAAAATTCACTTAAATAATGCAGACATTTCTTTCTCTATTTTTATTTATTTCTTTTTTGTTCACATCTGGTTGTGCATTTGATGCTCAGGGAAACGTGATGCTGGGGATTGAACTCAGTTTTCTGTGTGCTACGCAGTGCATCTTACCTGTTGTACTATCTCTCTAGTTCCCAGATAATTTTTATAAAGAAACTTGAGTATTTTTCTTTTTCTTATTTTTCTCTGACCTAGGTTTTCAGTGTATGATTCTACCTGTCAAATTGCACAAGAGATTGCTGAGAAAATTCAGCAGCGGAATCGGTATGAAAGGAATGGTGAAACTACAACCAAGGTAAAGACAGTTGGAGTTAGTACTTGAAATGATTTTGAAAGCTTTGGGGGTCTGAAAACGTTTGATGTTTGCGTGTTTGCTTTTTTTGTTTTAATTTGAAAATCCCACTGAGAATTCTGAGATTTGAGATTAGAGTTGCAACTCAATGGCAGAATATTTGCCGGGTTACTGCAAAACAAAATGAAGGTAAACAAACCTAAAGAAACAAAATAGCATATTGAGGTTATTATTTTTGAGGGTAATATAATTGATTCTTTATATATTTTTAAAGGTAATTTTTTTTATTTAAAGAACTAGAATTTTCAAAGTTATTGTTTGTTAAGTTTATTAATTTCATTATATTTCAACACTATTTCCTTCATCAGTGTCAGTTTTCCTCCTTCAATGTTCCCATCTCCTCACTTCTTGTCCCAACTCCTGCCTACCACCTTGATAGATAGATTACAGAGTTTGGTATTTACAGATTAGATCTTATGTTTTTGCTTCTGCTGACTCTTTGCGTTGAATATATAGCTATACCACTCCCATATTATTCCATAAAGCCCTGACTCCTATTCTGTCATAACTTCCATTTCCGTACATTTGTGTTTCCCTTCTTTTCTTTTTTTGTTTTTTTGGGTCACACCTGGTGATGCTCAGGGGTTACTTCTAGTTCTGTGCTCAGAAATCGCTCCTGGCTTGGGGGACCGTATGGGATGCTGGGGAATTGAATTGCAGTCTGTCCTAGATTAGTGTGTGCAAGGCAAATGCCCTATGCTTGCAGCACAGCTCTGGCCCCTGTCTTTCCCTTCTTGATTTGTTTCCTTTTCCTATACTTCTCCTCCCTAAACTCTGGGGTCAGGGCCATCTAGGCATACCACTTACACTTTTTATATTTTGTCATCCAGTTTTTCTCTATGCTGCAAATAAGTGAGATCATCCTGTGTGTGTTTTTTTTTCTTCTGGTTTCCTTTAGTCAACATGCTATCCTCCAGTTCCAACTAGGCTGCAGAAATTGTAAGCTTTCATTTTTCAGTTGAACTCTTAAGTTTTCTGAGGACTCACCATGCTATTTTATGGTGATTAAACTTGGCAACATTTCCACCAGGGATGAATCCCACTTGTTCATGGTATGTGTTCTTTTTGTTGAGTTTTTGGATTTGATTCACTAGTATCTTGTTCAGGATTTTTGCATCTATTTTTATTAGGATTATTGATCTGGGAATTCTTGTGTGTGTGTGTGTGTGTGTGTGTGTGTGTGTGTGTGTGATTTTTGCATCTATTTTTATTAGGATTATCGATCTGGGAATTCTTGTGTGTGTGTGTGTGTGTGTGTGTGTGTGTGTGTGTGTGTGTGTGTTGTCTGTCCGCTTTTGGTATCAGACTAATCTTTTCTTCTTAGAAACTGAGTGTTTCTGTTTCTGCCATTTCATGAAAGATCCTGAAAATGATTGGCAGTAGTTCTTTTAAAGTTTTGATAGAATTCAGTTGTGAGTGCACAAAAAACCAGGTCATTTTTGGGGGCTGGGGGAGGCTTTTTAATACAATTTCAATTTCATTGACAATGATAAGTTTGTTCAGGTATTCCGTAACTTCTTTGTTTATAGTCTTAGGAGGATATGGATTTCTAGGAATTTATCTTTTTCTTATAGATTCTCTTCTTTGGTGAATAGAGATTTTCAAAATAATCTCTAATTTCTGTGATGTCTATTCTGACATTCTTCCTTTCCTTTCATTTCTGTTTCAATCAATGTGGGTTCTCTCTGTTTCTCATTTTTTCCTTCCTGATTCTGGACTTGTTTATTATTGGTTGACATTTATAACTTCTTTGTTTTCCTCTTTAGTTATTGTTATTATAAATTTAATTGAATCACCTTTGAGATACATAATCACAAAGTTGTTTATAATTGAGTTTCACTCCTATAATGTCCAACACCCATGTATTTACTAGTGAACATTTCCCACCACCAATTTCATCACATTCCCTCCCACCTTCCCCCAACTAAACTACTCTCAACCTACCTCTATGGCAGATATTTCTCTTCTCTCGCTCTCTTCCTTTTTTCCTTTTAGATAGTGTTATTTGCAATATTGTTATTTAAGGAGTATCATGCATATGACTCTACCTCCTTTCATCACATATTTCTTATCCAGAGTGATGATTTTCCATTTATCATTGCCAGCATGGTCCTATCTTTGGCTTAACTACACTCCTCCACTCTTTGTGGAAAGCTTTCTACCATGGACTAGTCCTCCTGGCCCTCATCTCTATTGTCTTTGGCTATTATTATCATACTATCTTTCTTTTTATTACAGCCCACAAATCTGTGCTATCGTTCTGTCTATCCTTCTCTGTCTGGCATATTTTTTATCAGTATAATACTCTTCTCTGCAAAATAATCAGATGGTTTATAAAAATACATGTTGGTACAAAACCTTTCAGTGCTTTTTCTGTATGCTGCTGTGTTTAGAAATTGGCCGGCATGGCAGTGGCTTTAACATTTTGTAACCTTAAAAATGGTTAAGGCCACTGTGATTTCTTTCGTGAATAAATACTGGGGAACGATTTCTTGCCTTGCATCAAGGTAGACATGTAGGGATTAGGGCGTACACTTTCAGGAAACAGAGTTCTGCTGCATACATTCAAGTCACTACCAGTGTTCAGATATGCAACGGCTCAGCATGTAGAATGGACACAAGCATTCTAGGTCGGTGGTTGAATGAGGTGCCCGTTTAGCTCACAACACTAGGTGTTTCTTCTAATTCTTTCCCGGTTGAATCATAGTATGTAAAACGACTGCCTTATGTGATATTTTTTTGAGATCCTCCACCTTTGAACTGACATAATTAGGTTGTATTCTTTTCTTTTCAGCTTACCGTGACAATCAGAGCTTTGTTGCAGAATCTGAAGGAAAAGCTTGCCCTTTTGAAGGACTTATTGCTAAGAGCTGTGTCAACACATCAGATGTATCCGTGTAAACATTTCCATCTTTTTCTTAGAGTGGGAGGAAAAATTATCTTTATTTTAAGAAAGGAAGGACACTGGCCACCCAGATTTTTCCACAGTTTGAGGACAGCCAGGCTTCCAAGATATTGCCTGTGATCTTGATTTCTATTGTAAGTGTCTGTTGCACCTTTTATGGTGCCCGGGATGACAAATCAAGACATATTGAAGGAATTAACTAGTTTGGTTGTAACCTTACCAGGGCCAAAGCTCATGCTTCTTATCAATGCAGTATTACTTGTGTAGACTGCTTTGAAGATACTTGGTGCTTGCTTTAAAAGACAACGGTTATGACAATTTGGAACTTAGAATCTTTAGGAGTTTCCAGACGTTTGAATGTTTGATTTGCATGTTTGGTTATTAGTTTTTTGGGCCACACTCAGTAATCAGAGGTTGCTCTTGGCTGTGAGCTCAGTGGTCATTCCTGGTAATGCTCAAGGGACTAAATGGGACACCAGGAACTTCTGTGCAGTAGCTCCAGCCCAGATTGATTTGTTTTTTCCTGCAGAGACTGTATTAGTAGAAATTAAATGTTGACACCGTTTTTCTTCTTGATTGTACATATTTTGAAATTTTCTTCTTTGTCTTACTGTTTTTCTAGAATAACGACATTGCACTGATTTGGCTGTTTGAGGTGGTAGAAAGAAAACATTTGCTTTGTCGTTATCTCAGTCTTTCATCTCAGCTTGTAGAATTTATTTATTTTGTGTGACTTTTTTTCATGTGCATAGAATTATTCAGAATATTTTTTTACATTTATAACTTATAAAAAGCTAGATATTTTTTTTAAAATAAAAACTTCTATTGAAGATAAGGTTATACAGTTTGTGATAAAAATGTATTTTCTTTTTTCTTTTAGTTTTTTTAACTTTATATATTGATTAATTGATTTTTTTTCGGGGGGCCATACCTGGCAGCGCTCACGAGTTATTTCTGGATCTGCATTCAGAAATCACCCCGCGCAGTTTGAGGGACCAAATGGGATATCAGGAATTGAACTGGGTTCTTCCTGGATTGGCTGCATAGCAAGGCAAAAGCCCTACCACTGTGCTATTTCTCTGACTCCTAAAAATGTGTTTTCATATGTAAAACATTCCTATCTTTTCAGTGTTGACTTTAGCTCAAGTAAGTCAAAGGTGAATATTTCTTCTATCAGATGGGTTTGTGATGGAAAGAGTATTTGCTGGTTTGAATCTTCTTACATTTGTTTATTTATTTATTTATTTATTTATTTATTTATTTATTTATTTATTTGATTTTTGGGTCACACCTGGCAGCGCTCAGGGGTTGCTTCTGGTTCTATGCTCAGAAATCGATCCTGGCAGGCTTCGGAGACCATATGGGATGCCAGGATTTAAACCACCATCCTTCTGCATGCAAGGCAAAATGCCTTACCTACATGCTATCTCTCCGACCCCTAATCTTGTTACTTCTTCTGACTAGTTCTATGACCCCAGGTAACAGAGAATAAATAACACTTTCTATTAAAAACAAAAAGTAGGAACTTTCTAACGATTTCTTGTCAGTAGTTGATACAAAAGAGCCAAAATTTTAATATAAATTTTTATTGAATCACTGTAATATATAGACTTAAAAAATTTAATGGTTCTGAGTTTCAGTAATAGAATTTTAATGCCCAACCCACGTCCTTCTTCACCAATATTCATTTCCTGCCACTCTCACTCCCCAGCCTGTTTTTGTGGCAGACATCTTTCATATCTCTCTCTCTCTCTCTCTCTCTCTCTCTCTCTCTCTCTCTCTCTCTCTCTCTCTCCTCTCTCTCCTCCCTATTTTTTATTTTAGGTACCATGCTTTGCAATATTGTTACTAAAAGGGTATCATGCATATTAATTTACCTCCTTTCAGTACCCAATTCTTGTTCAGTTATTGTTTTCAACTACTAGTATCATAGTGATTTCTTCTCTGTCTTAACTTCACTTGTTACCCCACCCTCATTATTTGGGGGGGGGGGGTATTATTCTCATCCAATGGGCTGTTTTTTAGTATCCTTAAAATGAGTGAGATCTGACCTTCTCTCTGACCTGTTTACTCAGCATGATATTCTCCATGTCTGTTCAGATATAAGCAAATTTCATGACATCATTTTTTTCTAACAGCTACATAGTAGTATTCGTGGTGTAAGTGTACCAAGTTTCTTTATCCATGTTTTCATGTTTTCAGTCACTTGGATGGTTTCAAAATTCTCTTTATTAGGAATAGTGCTGCAACGAAGATAGGAGTGCAGATGCCTTTTCTGTATTATGTTTTGGGCCTCTTGGATATATTTCTAGGATCCATATTGCTGCCTCATATGGAAGCTCATTATTTAGTTTTTTAAGTACGAAAGATAACTGCACTTTTATTTTATTTATTTATTTTTGTTTGGTTTTTGGGCCACACCCGGCGGTGTTCAGGGGTTACTTCTGGCTGTCTGCTCAGAAATAGCTCCTGGCAGGCACGGGGGACCATATGGGACACCGGGATTCGAACCAACCACCTTTGGTCCTGGATCAGCTGCTTGCAAGGCAAACGCCGCTGTGCTATCTCTCCGGGCCCGTTGTTTATTCTTGACTGGCATTATGGATCAGAAAGCTAATGTTTGGTCTCTATTAATTCAGAGAAAACATTTTAGCATATTGTTTTACAATGACAGATGTAACTACATGGCTTTCAAGATGGGATACTTACTGACTGACTCTAGGAAATGAGAAAGCAATGGTAGAGAAGTATGGCAGTCTGACATGTTGACAGAATTTATTGAGTTTTGTTTGTTTTGTTTTGTTTTGGGGCCACACCCAGCGGTGCTCAGGGGTTACTCCTGGCTGTCTGCTCAGAACTAGCTCCTGGCAGGCATGGGGAACCATATAGGATGCCAGGATTCGAACCAACCTATCTCTCCGGCCCCTATTTAGTATTTCTTAAATAATTAAAGCTATTAATATTGGTGTGGGGAATTAATATTTTTCTGACACTGGGGAAATTCTTTTACTAGATAGTTATTTCTATAGCTAGCAAAACTATCAAGAACATTTTAGATTAACTAGGTCATGGGTTTTTTTTCCTGCATTTTTTTTTCTGCTAGATTCTGCCAATTTCTTATATTTCTCCTCTACCCCTCTTTTAAACAATATCTAGGAATATGCTGACATCTATATTTTGACAGAGAAGAAAATTAATCGAACAGGGGAGGAAGAAAATGAGAAGAGAAAATAACAGGGGAACAGGATTGAGATGGGATATACTGGTAATGTGGGAGAGTATTATACTATAAATCCAAACTGTAAACTCAACATTAGAAGCATGGGACTCAAACTATGTAAACTCTAAGGGCCAGAGAGATAGCACAGCGATAGGGCATTTGCTTTGCACCTGGACGACCTGGAACAGACCCGGGTTTGATCCCCAGCACCCATATGGTCCCTGAGCCTGCCAGGAGCAATTTCTGAGTACAGAGCCAGGAGGAACCCCTGAGTGCTGTCAGGTGTGGCCCAAAAAACAAAAAGCAAAAGCAAAAAACAGTATCTATTAAGGTGGCTGGCACAGATGTGCAGGGTGGATATTTGAGGTAGGTGAGAGGGAACACGGGGATACTGGTGGAGTAAGGTAGTATTGGTGGTGGCATTGGAAGTAGAATATTATATGCCTAAAATCCAACCATCAATTACTTGTAACTTGTGATTCTTTTAAAAAGAAAAGTAACAACAACAAAAAACAAAGCATAACTGAATCAGATTGTTTTACTAACAGAGATTATAATTTCAGTGTAGGACACTGGAAGAAAATGAACATTTTCTTCCCTGTTCTACCAGTTGATCTTGTGCCATGCCCCCCCACCCCCCATTTCTTAAATTTTCTTATGTAGCCTCGTTTCCCCTTTGGGATATCCTAGGGGACCCACAGGAGACCATTTGGCTCTTGGTTGAGATACATTGGATTAAAGTCTTAAAAATCATAACTGACTTGAAGAATCCACCTAATCACAAATAGCTAAAATGAGGCCATTCACCCACTACTGAACCTTAACAAGTTATTTGCAGAACACAGCTGGAAGGAGACCGAAGACAAAACCTATTGGATGATCTTGTAACTCGAGAGACACTACTTCTGGTATCTTTTAAGAACGAGGGTAGAGAGCCAGATCTTATCAGGTAATGATGCTTTTATTTTCAGAGATGACTATTTGCATATCGGCATTGTTTCCTGAATGGCATAGTATTTTCGACAGTATTCTGTAGTAATGCTTGATTATAATTTTTCATTATTTTCATTTAAATTCATTGGAACTGGAGTTAGTAAAGTATATTCAGCCAAATCTTGTTGTCTTGAGGAAAATATTTAGAAAGAATACAAAGGAATTCAGAAAATGTCTTTTGCATTCTTTGCTTGAAACTTTTGTTTCTGTCTTCTAAAGTCTTAGACTGTCTTCTAAGGTCTTGACTTGGATTTTATCAATACACTCTGTCTAATTATCTAATCCATCCATCCATCCATCCATCCATCCATCCATCCATCCACCCACCCACCCACCCACCCACCTTCCCACCCACCCCCCTACCTTCCCACCCACCCCATCCATCCATCCATCCATCTATCCATCCATCCATCCATCCATCCATCCATCATCCATCCATCCATCCATCCATCCATCCATCCATCCATCTATCTATCTACTGATCTATCTATCTACCGATCTATCTACTGACCTATCTATCTATCTATCTATCTATCTATCTATCTATCTATCTATCTATCTATCTATCATCTATCTATCTATCTATCATCTATCTATCTATCTATCTATCTATCTATCTATCTATCTATCTATCTATCTATCATGTATCTGTCTATCTATCTAATATAGCTACATCTGTCTATCTAGGAAATAAGTTATTTTTATTTCATTTTTTAATTTTTATTTGTTTTATTTATTAACATATTGGATAAAGCCTGACTTGTTATAATAGTAGTTTGTGGAGAATGGCGGTAGAGAAGTATTAATGTTGTGTTCTTATTTTTCACCACTGAATGATTCACTCTATAGAGTTGACATTGGCTCTCTATCTAGTTCTGTTAGTTTACCCAGCTAAGTGGTTCAGCTTTCCAGAGTAAAGGTTAATCAGTCGTAAGTCATTGCATCTTTAGAATTGGCTTCCTCTTCCTTCTTCTATGATTTCTTTAAGCTCTGGTAACTTCATTGTGGGAACGATCATAGAAGGAACACTTAGAACACAACTTTATCATTCCCCTACTTTCCCATTAGGAATGAAGACAAACTTGTTTCTGCTCAGCTCCCCATTAGGAATAAGACAGCATTCTGATGACCACGGTTTTGACCCTTGGCCATGCTTTGTCAGGTTCCAGCACATTCCATTATATCAGAAGAGAGTTTCTGGAGCTGGTACTGGTCTCAGGGGATTCTGATGTCAAAAGTCAGAATGGCATAATTTGTTGGTGATCAGGTTGTTTTCTTTTTTTAGGCTCTTTTGATTCAAGGTTATTAGAAATGACATGGAACTAGATGAAAATTGAATTTGTTTCATGGGGAAATTAAGCCAAGAAGTCAGTGAGGAGCAGTCGTCTGCCCTCTATTGAGTCAGGTATCTTCACTATTTTTGAGAAAATGAGATATGCCATATAATACATTTCCACATGTATTAGAATCCATTTCTGGACTCAAATGTGTCCCATAATGCCTTAACGTGTCCCATTCTACCTTAGTATTCAGGTACTGGTATCATGTTGTTGAAAGATTTGAGACTTCGTAAGTATTAATACCGGATAAGCGAGATCCTTATCAGTGCATCATTCCTTCTCTCCCTCCATCCCCCCTCCCCCCTCCCTCCCTTCCTCCCTTCCTTCCTCCCTCCCTCCTTCCCTTCCTTCCTCCCTCCCTCCCTCCCTTTCTTCCTCCCTCCCTCCTTCCTTCCTTCCTTTGTCCCTCCCTTCCTTCCTCCCTCCCTCCCTCTGTCCTTCCTCCCTCTCTCCCTTCCTACCTCCCTCCCTTCCTCCCACCCTCCCTCCTTCCCTCCCTCCCTTCTTCCTTCCCTCCCTTCCTTTCTCCCTCCTTCCCTCCCCCCTCTCTCCCTCCCTTCCTTTTCTCCCTCCTTCCCTCCCTTCCTTTCTTCCTTCCCTCCCTCCCCCCTCCCTCCCTCTCTCGCTCCCCCTCCCTCCTTCCTCCCTCCCTTCCTTCCTTACTCCCTCCCTCCCTCCCCTCTCCCTCCCTCGCTCCCCCTTCCTTCCTCCCTCCCTCCCTCCCTTCCTTCCTCCCTTCCTCCCTCCCTCCCTCCCTTCCTTCTTTCCTCTCTCCCTCCCTTCCTTCTTTCCTCTCTCCCTCCCTTCCTTCTTTCCTCCCTCCCTCCCTCCCTCCCTCGCTCCCTCCCTCTCTCCCTCTCTCCCTCCCTCCCTCCCTCCCTCCCTCCCTCTCTCCCTCCCTCCCTTCCTCTCTCTTTCCTTCTTTGTTCCATCCCACCTTTTCTTCCACAATGGACCATGCTCAGGGCTTATGCCTGAATCTTTGCTGAGGGATCACTCCTGGCAGGGTTTGGGTACCAATGATATACCAGGGTTCAAACCCAGGTCAGCTACTTCCATTCCCTTCCCTTCCAATGTCCTTCCCCTCCTTTTCCTTCCCTTCCTTCCCCTTCTCTCCCATTTTCTTTTCTTCCCTCCTGTCCCCTCTCCTCTCCTCCCTCCTCCCCTCTTCCCCTTTTCTTCCCTTCCCTTCTCCTCCTTCTCCCTTTTTCTCCTCTTTTCTTCTCTTTCTGCTTTCCATAATAAATGTATCTTATATTTCACAAAGTATGGTTATTGGGGCAAAAGATGTGTGTTCAAAATTTAACAGTACTGCTATATTCTTTTTTTCTTTTATATTGATTTTTTTTATTTAAATAGTTTTACTTTTTGTTATAATCTTGATAAAATGGTTGAGTTAGTGTTAACTTTATACCTTTGATCTACAAAGTTGGTGCACCTTCAGTGTCATCGAAGTGCCCACCACCTCACCACTGTTCTTATAATACCTCTGATTTTCCTCTTCCTCCTTCCACCTTTTCCTCTCACAGCTTGGTAATCTCACTTCTGCAGCCAGAGGCCAAGACTTTTCCAGAGGCCAAAGTCCTTATTCAGTACTGTTTATTCCCTTGCTTTGTTTCTCTGTATCATGCAGATGAGAGATCACTTAGTATTTGTTGTTCTTCCTCTGATTTATTAACCTATTATGATGCTTTCTACTGTCCAGATTGTAGCGAGCTGCAAGATTTCTTCTTTTCTGATAGCTGAATAGTATTCCATTGCATAAATGCACCACAACTTTCTTTTTATTTTTCAGTTTTTGAACATTTGGATTGTTCCATATTGTTCCTATTATTAAAATATAATTATTTAGGGCTTAGTGTGCTTATGTTCTTGATGTCAAGAAATGAAATTTCTGGTTTATGAAAGTGCAGTGACATGTATTCATTCCCACCGAGTTCCCAGAAAGAAAAGGCAGCTCCCATTCCCCTGTCCGATTAGGAAAGGGGAAACAGTCCTAGTTGTAGAGATCCACAGGAAATAATTCACACAGTGAAGAGGTGCAAGAATGGGTTCAGGAAATCCAGTGCTCAAGCAAGGAATTCAAACCACAAAAGCTTTCTGCTCCTAAGATGGAGCGCAGCTCAGTGGAAGAAGACCGAAAAATGAGCCCCTGCCTTCCTCAGACCCCTACTTTTATTGACAGGAACAATACACAACTCATCAAAAAACAACAGCTCAGGAAAGGCATAGCCTCAAGACAAACCTTACATGAAAAATCAAAGGGACTACTTTAGTATGAGAACAATCCTACAAACATGCTAAACTTCTACAGAAAGATAGCATAAAATGTATGATAATAATATTACTCAATGCCAATGGCCTAATTGCACCAAATGACTAAGAGACATAGAATGGCAGGAGAGATTTGAAAATTGAATCCAACCTTCTGCTGCCTAGTAGAAACACACTTGAACAGCCAGGGTAAATGGAAATTTAAAGCAAAAATTACAAAACATTTCAAGCTAACACCCCGCCCACCTGTCCCCCAAAAAGGCCAAGTTGACTATCAAACAACATTGGTTCCAGGACTAAAAAATGTTATGAGACAGAGAGGGACATTTCTAATGATCAAAGGATATGTTCGTCAGGCAAACGTCATACTAAAGTGAACTAGCAAAATACTCAAAACCACTGTAGATAGATATGAAGAAGGAAGTTATTATTAGCATGACAACAAGAGTTGAAGAATTTAACACCACTCGATATATCAAGCAAAACGCAGCAAGGAAATACTGAATTTGAAGGAAGACATATATTGGGGTTTTAATCTGCAAAAAAGAAATATGCATTTTTTTCCAGTTGACATGAAATATTCTCTATAATAGTTCAGAAGCTGGGCCACAAAACATACCTCCATAAAGAGGATGGACATCCTATCAACTGTCTTCTTAGACCATGATGCACTGAAAATAGAAGTTAAACATAACAGAAGTGAAGAAATAAGTCAAATGAGGAAAAGGTGACAAACTGTGAGAAATTATAGGACACAATAAAGAGGAAACTTCTTTTTTTTTTTTCATTTGGGCCACACCCAGTGATGCTCAAGGATTACTCCTGGGTATGTACTCAGAAATTGCTCCTGGTTTGGAGGAACCATATGGGACTCTGGGGATGGAATAGAGTCAGTCCTGGGTCAGTCATGTGCAAGACAAATGCCCTACCACTGCACTACCGCTCTAGCCCCAAGAGGAAACTTCTGAGCTGTGCAAATATTCATCAGGTGAGAAGAAAGGGTCTACAATAACCTAACGTGTGTACCTTAAGAACTTGGGAAACCAGTAACAGAAGTAGCCCAAAACAAGTAGGAGGAAGGAAATAAAAAAAACTTAGAGCAGAAATCAATGAATTAGAATCTGAAATTAATGGAACAAAGAGCTGTTTCTTTAAAAACAAAAACTCATAAAGGATGAAAGAGTGAGAGCCCTACTTAGCCAAATTAGAAATGAAAAGAAGGGGCCGGTGAGGTGGCACTAGAGGTAAGGTGTCTGCCTTGCAAGCGCTAGCCAAGGAAGGACCGCGGTTAAATTCCCCGGTGTCCCATATGGTCCCCCCAAGCCAGGGGCAATTTCTGAGCGCTTAGCCAGGAGTAACCCCTGAGCATCAAACGGGTGTGGCAAAAAAAACCCCCAAAAAAAAAAACAAAAAAAGAAATGAAAAGAAATATCCAAAGATTTCCTGTGCAATTCAAAACCTGAGGAATTTCTTTGAAAATCTCTCTAGCACCTATAAGGAATTTTAGAAGAAATGGATAAATTCTTGTACTGCTATTATCTCATGAGACTGAATCAAGATGCGATTGAACATCTGACCAGGCCTACTGTTATTGAAGAACTTGAAATGGTAATAAAATAATCTACCCCAAAACAAAAGCACAGGCCCAGATGGATTCACATTTGAGTTCTTTCAAACATTTTTCGAGAAGAACTATTACCAATCTTAACGCTTTTTCAGGAAATTGAAAAATAACCAGAAACTTTGCTAAAAAAAAAATTGTTTTTTGTTTGTCAGCCACCCTTGACAGTGCTTAGGTTTTTTTTCTTTCTTTCTTTCTTTCTTTTCTTTCTCTTTTCTTCTTTCTTTCTTTCTTCTTTTTTCTCTTTTTTCTTTCTTCTTTCTTTCTTTCTTCTCTTTCTTTCTTTTTCTTCTTTCTTTCTTTCTCTTTCTTTTCTTTCTTTCTTTCTTTCTTTCTTTCTTTCTTTCTTTTTCTTTCTTTATCTTTCTTTCTTTTTCTTTCTTTCTTTCTTTCTTTCTTTCTTCTTTCTTTCTTTCTTTCTTTCTTTCTTTCTTTCTTTCTTTTCTTTCTTTCTCTCTCTCTTTCTTTCTTTCTCTCTCTCACATCTTTTTCTTTCTTCTTTTTCTTTCTCTCTCTCTTCTCTCTCTCTTCTTTCTTTCTTTCTTTCTTTCTTTTTTTCTTCTTTCTTTCTTTCTTTCTTTCTTTCTTTCTTTCTTTTTCTTTTCTTTCTTTCTTCTTCTTTTTCTTTCTTTCTTTCTTTCTTCTTTCTTTTTTTCCTGTCTTTGAATTTAGGAATCACTCCTGGAGCACTTGGGTACCAAATGGGATGATCAGGATTGAGCTTGGGTCAGTCTCATGCAAGCCAAGCAAATTACCTGCTGTACTATCTCCCCAGCGCCCAAATTTCTATCAAGTAAACCTCACCCTATACCTAAAGCAGACAGATAGCACACAAAAGGAGATGTACAGACTGATATCCCTCATAAAAATAAGTGCAAAGTTCCTCAACAGAATATTAACAGATTGAATCCAACAACTCATCAAAAAGATCATACGTGGAACCGGAGTGGTGGCGCAAGTGATAAGGTGTGTGCCTTTCACATACTAGCCTAGGGATGGACCACAGGTCGATTCCCCACATCCCATATGGTCCCCCAAGCCAGTAGCGATTTCTGAGTTCATAGCCAGGAGTAACCCCTGAACATTGCCTGGTGTGGCTCAAAAACAAAAACAACAACAACAAAAGACCATAGTCATCACCAAGAGGAATTAGGATAATAATATGCAAGACAATGTAATATACTGTATCATCACAAAAAATTATATGATCCTATCAATAGAAACAGAGAAAGCAATAGATATTCATGATACCCATTCATGATAGAAACTTAATAAAATTGGAGTTGAAGGAACTTGCCTCAAGACAGTCAAAACCCTTGACTACCAGATCACAGCAAACATACTTAATAGGGGCGGGGAATAAAAGCCTGCCTTCTAAGATCAGTCCCAAGACAAGTTTGTCCTTCTCACTCCTTTTGTAATACAGTATTTGAAATCCTTGCCATAGTAATTAGGCAAGAAAATGTTATCAAGGGTGTTAGGAAATGAAAAAGTCAAACTTATGGACTTGTTTTATTTATGTTCTGAGTTTTATTTTAGGTTAGTATGTGGACCCTTTCTTCCCAACCTGATGAACAAGGAAAGATCCTAGACCAATTGAATTGAATTGAACATTTAGAGACAAACACAATTACATCTTAAAAAATGAACAAAAAAAATATATGGTGTGTGGCAAAGAAAGCTTCTTCAACATGTGGCATTTGGAAAATTGGTTGCACCATAGAAAATATATGAATTCAGATTTTTTTTCTACTCTCATAGACAAAAATCATATCAAAATGGATAGAAGACCTCAATGAGAATCTATTAGGTACATAGCGAAAAATATCGCAGAACTCTCTCTGACATTGAAACTAGAGTTATCTCTAAGGATGAAATATCATTGCCTTTCAATAGACAGTAATGAAAAACAAATGGTAGTACATTATATATAGAAGCTTCTCAAGTGCAAGCCAAGATAAACAAATGGCTATACATTAAATTAAGAATCTCCTACACCTCAAAAGAAATAATTACAAGAATACAAACACTATCCATGAAATGGGAGAGATTATTTAATACCCATCTGAAAGAGGTTAATAGCTAAGATATAAAAGACATTACTGAACTTA
The DNA here is from genome assembly GCF_024139225.1 of Suncus etruscus. NCBI lineage: Eukaryota > Metazoa > Chordata > Mammalia > Eulipotyphla > Soricidae > Suncus > Suncus etruscus. The sequence continues at coordinate 41,835,486 of NC_064867.1, forward strand.
TAAATGGAAAAAATTAATCCAACTCCATCAAAATGGGAAGCGATGAACAGAAATTTCCTCAAAGAAGAAATACAAATGACAAAAACAAAATAACACAGAAAATACTTCACTTTATTAATCAGCTGGAGATGTAAATCAAGTCTTCTCATACAGAGACTAGCACACATCAAGAAGATCAAAAATAGCTAGTGTTATTTTTGACACAGATGTAGGGAGAAAGGGACTCTCATTCACTGCTGGTGGGAATGTCAGCTGATTAATCCTTTTTAGAAAACCATATGGACATTCCCCCTACGATCACAGCTTTAGTTAGATCCAGCAATACTTGATTCCGGGAATGTACCCAAGGGCCCCCAAACATTGCAGAAAGTACATTTTGCTTTTATGTTCATTGCAGCACTCTTCACAATAATCAGAATCTGGAAGCAACTCAATTGCTCAAGAACAGATGAGTTATATAAAGAAATGATGGAACTGGAATACTATGCATCCATTAGAAAAAAATAAGTCATGAATTTGCTTATACCTGAATAGACATGGAGAATAGCATGTTGAATAAAATGAATCAGAGGGAGAGGGACAGACATAGAATGATTACACTCATTTTGTGGGTAGAAATAAAAATATAGTAGAGGAATAATATTTCCACACAGTAGAAATGTGAACTAGGAGGACTTTTCCATATTTTTTTAATTTAATTTTTATTTTTAGATATTTTTATTTTATAAGTAAAAATAAATGGATAGGCTAAAGCAATAGTACAGTGGGTAGGGTCTTGCCTTGCTTGCATGCAGTTGACCTGGATTCGATTCCTGGCACTGCCAGATGTAGCCAAACCAAAAAACTAAATAAAATAAACAAAAATTTAGTGTCTTCATGTTTCCTAGATTTTATGAGAGAATAAAACTTCACTCGAAAAAAAGAAATACTTAGAAAAGACAAATCCTTAAAAAGTTTTAGGATGAGTTGGCACTCTTCCTTTCTTTATCGCTTCAATAGGCTCTCGTCCAGCCAAATTCCCAATGAGTTTTCTGGATGCAATGCTTTTCTCCTATCCTTTGTTGGCTTTCCAGTGACTTCATATTACGTCATATACACTATCACTTTATAATTGGATTTGAAGTGTTTACTGCTGTGAAGATGCCCATTTGTCTTTCCATCCTTTCCTTCTATTAATTTAAAACCAAGAGTAGTTAAAAAATAAACAGTTGCTCCTGGATCCCAGACATACTGGTTTTTCCTAGTTGGTTGTGAAAGGTTTTGACACGAATAGGGAGTTTTTGAATGTCCCATAATGTTTCTATACATATTGTGTGGTTCTTTGAAAGTAAAGTCCTAGCCCTCTGATTTTTTCTTTAAAACTTTTTCTGTTTTTGTTTTTGGGCCACACAATAACCCGTTGGCGCTCAAGGGTTACTCCTGGCTATGTGCTCAAAAATCACTGCTGGCTTGGGGGACCATATAGGATGCTGGGGGATCGAACCATGGTCTGTCCAAGGTTAGCATGTCCAAGGCAGACACCCTACAGCTTGCGCCACGGCTCCGACCCCCTAGCCCTCTGATTTCTTTTTTAATTAAATACTTTTTTTATTTAAACACCGTGATTACAAACATAATTGTAGTTTGTTTTCAGTTATAACAAGAATACCTCTCTTCACCATGCAACCTTCCCCATCACCAATGCCCCCATCTCTTCCCTCCCCCACCCCCCGCCTGTATTCAAGACAAGTTTTCTACATCCCTCACTCACTGACATTGTTATGATAGTTCTCAGCATAGTTATTTCTCTACTAAATAAAAAATCAGTTATTTCTCTAAATAAAAAAAAATTATTTAAACACTGTGGTTATAACATTGTTCATACTGTAGTTTTTTTCCCACAGATAATATGGCACTCCTTCATTAACAGTAGTGCAAGGTAAAATGTCAAGAAAGAGACAGAAAGGAGAGAGAGAGAGAGAGAGAGAGAGAGAGAGAGAGAGAGAGAGAGAGGAAGAAAACGAAAGAAGGAAGAAAGAAAAAGGAAGCAAAAGAAAGAAAGAAAGAGAAAGAAAGAAAGAAAGGAGGAAGGGAGGAAAGAAGAGAGAGAAAGAAAGAAAGGAAATAGAAAGAAGAAAGAAAAGAGAAAGAAAAGAAAAGAAAAGAAAAGAAAAGAAAAGAAAAGAAAAGAAAAGAAAGCAAGCCTGCTCCAGAAGTAGGCAGTGGAAGGTTGAGAGGGAAGAGGGCATCAAGGAGGGTGAGAGGAAACTTTTGGCATTGGTGAAGGTGGTTGTACATTGATTGTATGAACTACTTTTTCTGTGGGACTGGCCCATGTTCAGAAGCTTGCCATAACTTGGGGGTTGGGGGTGACTGCAATTAGTACAGAGAAAGGACCATTATGACAATAGTTGGAAATGACCACTGTATAAGAACTGGGTGCTGAAAGGAGATAAAGTGATATGATGATATCCTTTCATTAACAGTATTTCATGAATGGTATTGTAAATCCTAAAGGAAAAGGGAGGGGGGAAACAGAAGGAAAGTGTCTTAGTGGCAGGCTGGTGTAGTGGGGGGAGGAATAGGAAATAAACTGGGAGTTTTTATGACATAAAGTATACGCTAGTGAAGGAATGGGTGTTGAAAAACTTTGTGACTGAAATTAAATAAAAAAATAAAAACCTGTTCTTTAACAATTGTGTCTCAAAAAATCAAGAACTTTGGAATCAACTTAACTAAAGAGGTGAAAGACCTATACAAAGAAAACTACAGAGAAAACAAAATGCTACTTCAAGAAATAAGAGGAGGTGGAGCCGGAGCAATAACACAGCATTGGGCATTTGCCTCCCATGCTGCTGACCTGGGATGGACCTGGGTTCGATCCTTGCATCCCATATGGTCCCCTGAGCCTGCCAGGAGTGATTTCTGAGCACAAAGCCAGGAGTATAACCCCTGAGTGCCGCTGGGTGTGACCCCAAAACAAAACAAAACAAGAATAAGAGGAAATGCAAACACCTCCCTGCTCAGGGATTGAGAGTATTAACATAACATCATTAAAACGGCAATTCTCCCCAAAGAATTGAGCAGATTTAGCATATTTCTTATCGGATATCCTTGACATTTTTTAAATAAATAGATCAAAGACTTTTACAATTTATATGGAACAACAAACCTCCATGAATAGTTAAAGCAACCCTTGGGAAGAAAGATGGAAGTATCATGTTCCCAATTTTAAACTGTACTACAAAGCAGCAATACTTAAAACAGCATTACATTGGAATGAAGACAGATTCTCAATTCAGTGGAATCGAATTGAATGTCCAAGATGGCTTCAAGATCTTGATATCAGATCTGAAATCTTAAGGTACATGGAGAAAAATGTAGACAGGACTCCCCATGACACTGAAGCCAAACGAAAATGTTTATATTCTCTCTAGCTGTGTGTTAAGAGTCCGTTTTCCTACACCTATTGACAAGGGTATTACTGAGCTTGACATGATGGCATCTTGTTTTGAACTGTAGTTTTATTCATTGATTTCAGTGTGACTTCCGCTAGGGACAATTTAGAGACTTATGCTTGCTTTAATTTTAAATTATAAAATACCATTTATGAGTTGAAAAAGTGGAAAACATTTAAGCTATGAATCACAAAAATATGAAACTGCTATATATGTGGTATATTATAATTTAATTATAAAAATTCATTTATGAATTAAAAATGGAAAAAAATTAACCTATGAATTAGAAAAATGTGAAATATATGTGCTATCATGTTTGTGTTATATGACTAATTGAAATGGATTTTGAAAGCCTACTTAATCTGTCACAATTGAACAATTTTAAATAAAACTTAAGAATCTAAAAACTGGGGCCGGTGAGGTGGCGCTAGAGGTAATGCAAGCGCTAGCCAAGGAAGGACCAAGTTTCAATCCCCAGGTGTCCCATATGGTCCTCCCAACCCAGGGGCAATTTCTGAGTGCTTAGCCAGGAATAACCCCTGAGCATCAAATGGGTGTGGCCCAAAACAAAACAAAACAAAACAAAACAAAAAAAGAATCTAAAAACTGGGGCCGGAGAGATAGCATGGAGGTAGACCATTTACCTTGCATGCAGAAGGATGGTTGTTCGAATCCAGGCATCCCATAGGGTCCCCCGAGTCTGCCAGGAGTGATTTCTGAGCGCTGCCAGGTATGACCCAAACACACACAGATACACACACACACACACACACACACACACACACACACACACACACGAATCTAAAAACAATTTATTGTTATCAAAATGTTTTTTTATTTCTCTCTCTTTTCTGTTTACATGTATTTTCCTATACATTATTTTTAACTGTTCAAAAACATATTACACTTGACTTTAGCCAAAAAAGTGTGAAGCAATCATGTGAGGTATTATATATTTCATGCTCTTAATGATCTTTAGGTATAAGCATAGAACAAAAGAAGATACTCATTCTTGGAGAAGTACTTACGTCTAAACTAGAGCTCAAGGCAAACTTTGTTGTAGGGGTTTTATATCTTGAAACCTTTCCCTTTGATTTCCCTAGTAAGGACCCCAATTGTTCATTTCTCACTGGTTTTTAAGTATTTTTCCTTCTTTTTCTTCATTATACCCAGTAGTTAGAATTATCTAATTTTATAGTTGAGGCACAATATTGTTTATTTTTCTCATGTACAGTTCGGTAGAAAAAATAATGAGGGGGCCTGGAGAGATAGCACAGCGGCGTTTGCCTTGCAAGCAGCCGATCCAGGACCAAAGGTGGTTGGTTCGAATCCCGATGTCCCATATGGTCCCCTCATGCCTGCCAGGAGCTATTTCTGAGCAGACAGCCAGGAGTAACCCCTGAGCACCGCCGGGTGTGGCCCAAAAACAAAAAACAAAAAGAAAAAAAAAAAAGAAAAAATAATGAGGGGGGCTGGCAAGGTGGCGCAAGAGGTAAGGTGTCTGCCTTGCAAGCACTAGCCAAGGAAGGACCGTGGTTCGATCTCTCGGCGTCCCATATGGTCCCCCCAAGCCAGGGGCAATTTCTGAGCACTTAGCCAGGAGTAACCCCTGAGCATTAAATGGGTGTGGTCCGAAAAACCAAAAAAAAAAATAATGAGGTTTTTATATTTAAAATCTGAGCTTTGACTTTTGACTTTCATCTTCTGTAAAATGAAGGGAATTTTAGTGAAATGATTTCAAAATTTTTTATAGTTCAAATATGTTTTATATGTATTTATTAATTTATAAAATGCTTTATAAACATTACAGAATACTCACTGACACAGATCTTAGCCATAGAAGGGAATCAAGAAAGAACATGGTTTTGGGGAAGAGATGTGTGTGTGTGTTTGTGTTTGTGGTGGGCAGATGGGTATGGTTATGGGTGTGGGTGTGGGTGTACCATAGCTAGAGATGCTCCAGGGTTACTTCTGGCTCTGCCTTAGGAATTACTTCTACTGGTCCTCAGTGGACCATATGTGATATTGGGGGTCAACTTGGGTCATCTTGTGCTAGGCAACTACTTCCTGTACTCTCTTTCCTGCCCAAGTGGGAAGATATTTTTATCTTGCACAAAACAATCACTAAGCTGGTTGCTATGCTTCATGGCCTGTGATCTTAGAAAAGGGTCTGAGGTGTGAGGTGTAGAAGTCAAGAAGATTCCAGGAAAAATGACATAAGACAGCCCCGTTGAGCAAGGAGGAGGATGTATATGAAAATACAGACCCTTGTGTATGCTTTCTCAATTCCTACTTTTTCTTGGTACATCAAAGATTTCCTTACTGGTTTATTAGGACTGAGATGTAAAAGTAACCCAATGCAGTTTATAGGTCTTGTCCTCAGGAAGAAAAGATGCTATAATAAAAAGCATGGTACCCAACTCAGTAATTGAGTTTTAAAACTTGAGTAGATGAAATAATTGATCTAAGAAGAAGCAAGATTGAATAAAAGATGGTGGCTAATATAGAAGACTGTTAGTTTTGTGTGTTATGAATGATATGTATAATTCTTAATAATCCTTAAAAATCATTTAAGATTAGCCTGTATTTTATTTAAGTTAATAAAAATAGGTTTATTTTACTCTGAGTGAATATACTTACCCATCCATAATTTCATCTCAATGAAGTTGCCTCTTTGTAAAGCTGTAGACTGTGCTTTTGGAGCATAATTAGTTGCAAATTTTAATATATTTTATGTTTATAAAAATTGAGGGTGAATGAAAACCAAATATAGTATTAAAAAAGTAGAATTCAGACAAAGATGGAAGCCATATGTATGCCAAAGCGTACACACAAATTGTTGACCTCCTTGGGATACTTACTGAATTAGTCATGTTTACTGGTTGCAGAGAACAAAATAAAAGAGGTTATTAAAAATAAAATATTAGCAGCATAATTCTGGGAACCAAAATTCCACCATGATTATTATTTGTTTTTAATTATGTTTCTAAACTTGTTTATAACATAAACATATAAACATTTCAACATATAAGCATGCTTATAACACAAACATATTATAAGCATATAATTACGTTTATAAACTCGTTTCCAAGAGTGGGTTAGGCAATAAAATTAAGCATCGTATATAAATTTAAAAGGATAATTTTTTGAATCACTTGACATTTGTGGTTGAAATTTAACTGTTCACCAGCAGGTGGCTCTCAATTACCATCATTTTAAAGTTTTGTAGAACTAATCTCAGCATTTTTATGCTTTTGAATATCTCTCTTTGCCCTTCTTTTACTTTTCTTTCAGGCACTGTGACAGTTATTGGATTCATAATTACTTTAGTTTTAGTGTCTTGAATTTAGATTGCCTGGAAAAGTCTGAGGTTTTATAGCATGCTAGGATTTTTGGTATAAATTTGGTATAAAAGCCAAAGTATGTTTTTGGACATTCTTATCCATCGTGCATTTCTAATCCTCTTTAATTAAATGTTGAACATTTTTATTGGTAAATTTGATCAAAAATTACTAGGAAAAATAGTATTGGTTTAAAATCAGAAAAATACTGTATTGCAGTAGATTTTAGATATTTTTAATGAGTTTTCTGGAATGAATATCTGAGATATTTTTGTAATTATAATAAATATTTTGTTATTATTTTGATAATTTTATCTGCAAAAGGTACAACATGAAACACTTTTTGTCCGCGGAGTAACAGCTTCCAGATGTCATTTGTCTCTTGTTGACGTTCAAGTTAGTAGATTAGTTCCTGGTGCATATAAGATACCAGTAAATATTTGTGGGACAAATAGGTGTGTCCAAAAATGCAAAAAATAATGGTACACAGTACTAGATTTAAGTTAGCAATCTAGTAGGAAATATGGCTCCATATATATTATCTCTTAAAGAAACAGCTCTGTTTGAGTTTGTACTGAAGTTTGAAAAAAATATATTCTGAAAGGAGACCAAAAATTTCCTATCTCTCTTATGTGTCTTTTCTCCAAAGTCACCTAGGTTTGGAAATCCTAATACAATCGAATTACTAGAATTTGCGGAGTTTTTCTTTGAATTGCTAGTTAATTGTTCCTTTCTTGCTGTTCTTTTGTTATTTTTCCTTGACCAGAGTTCCATCACCTTTTGCTTAAATGACACTAATCTTTTTGGCTTTTCTCTATGTCTGCATCCCTTCCCCAATATAATCCAGTTTACATATTATTGCTATTCTTTGTTTATGAAGAATTTATGTCAATGGATATACTTTCATTGAAGTTTGAGCCTCTTTGCAGCATCATAGTCACCGAAAGAAACTACCAAAAAAGTTTGGAAAACACTTATCCTTTTAAAGCATAATAGCATTTTTATAATTTAGGGAAATTGTATTGCAAAGCTTTGTATACTCAATTCAGTTCACTGATATCTTAGAAATATCTTCTTGACTCATAATTGCAAACTTCCCTCTAGCCCTGTGTTTGATATTGGATAATATTTTTTCAGACAAAACAAACATTTTATATAATCCCGTTGACATCTTTTTTTTTGAAATGCTAAGAAAAGCTAACGAAACCTACTTCTCGGAATTCACTGCTTTTCAGTTCTGAATTCAGTCGATAAGAATGCCCTTCCTATGAACTCTAAAAAGCTTCAACTGCATATGTCAAAGAAAAACATGGATTATCTTCACCATTTAGGTATTATCATAATTCAACAATATACTTCAGGCACTTTGGGGGATGAAAATGAAGTATTTTTACATCTTTGGAAGTGACTGGGATCTTTGGGGGGATATTTTAAGATAGATAATCTGGCTTGTTTACTAATGTAGCACAGAATTGTTTAGTTCTGTCTTGAAAGAATATGGATGAAAGTTAAAAATCATTTCACATATCTCAGGAAAGCAAAGTAGTTCGTATTTTCTTTCCTTATTCAAAGAAGAAATAACCCTTCAGTTGTCATTCTTGAAGCTTGATTAAGCTACAGGTTGTTTTAGTGATAGAATTCCTCTTCTCTTCAAATAATTTTTTTTATCTTCTTGCACAAAATCTGTCTTTGCTGTTGAAATCTGTAGGCAGGCAGCAGTAATTATTTTTTTTAAACCATCTTTGGAAATGTTAATATCCTCCATTTTATCTGTCTTGTTTAAAAAGATCATTGCCTTTTCTTGTTCTGTTTTCATGAACATTTACAGGCTGCTGATGTGGACCTTATTCCATGACAGTTTTCTCGGTACCAGGGGTATCGACATGACTGTCATGCGGCCTCTCCCCTCTCAGAGCTCATAATTTAGGAAGGGAGACAGATGAGTAAATAACTAACTACAATCCCGCTTGATAAATGTCACATTAGGGATTTGGAACAAAGTGCCATGGGAGCACCAAGGAGTGATTGATTCAAAGGCAGGGGGTGGGGAAGGGAATCAGGAAAGACTAAACAGCAGCACTGACATTTGAGTTGAGCCTTAGGGGATGAATAGAATTTTGCCAGATGGACAAAAGAGTGGGGGGCGGGGACCCTCCAAACTCATACAAAAACATGAGAGTGTGAAAGTTAGTGCTTTTGTCTGAAAAATGGTGAGCAGTCTGTGGGGTTGAAGAAGAGTAGAGTGTTGAAAGGGGTGCTGGGAGAGGATGCAGTAGGAAACACTGGGGCTGTGTTGAAATTTAAGCTTTATGTGGAGTTTCTAGAAAGCACTTAAAAGTGGTTTTTTTTGTTTTTTAAGAAAAATGATGAGAACACTGTTTTTGAAATTAGTGGTGACTGGAAATAAGAAATGTAGCTATAAGGCTCTGCTCATGTTAACATGGAAGTTTCTGAGGGTCTGAGCCAAGGCATTACCAGATGGTTTTAAAATGAGGACATGCAATTAGAAGCCACTCCTTGATAGAAACTTTTGTGACTGGCAAATTATGGGGAAGAGGGGTCCCCCCCCTTAAAAATTTTAAAAATTATAAAAAGAAATAAACATGTTAAAAGGGTTCCTGTAGGTGCCTTGAGAATAGGATGATGCTTCTAACTCTGATTAGATAGCAAAGAAGGAAAAGCATCTGGGAGGAATTTAACGAATTTGATGCTGATTATATTGAATTTGAAGAAGATCCAATTGGAGATTCCTAAACAAAAAAAACTATGAAGATAGAGGATGATTTTGAAGTGTCATGGTTGAGGATTACTTTGAAGATCTTTAGCACAGTTATTTTCGATCTGAATATGCAGGAATATGTAATATCACTTTTAAACTTTTAACTGCCCTTATCCCCACATTCTGTTTTGGGTTTTTTGTTTGTTTGTTTGTTTGTTTTTGGTTTTTGGGTCACACTCAGGGGTTACTCCTGACTCTATGCTCAGAAATCACTCCTGGCAGGTTTGGGGGACCATATGGGTGCCGGGATTCGAACTGATGACCTTCTGCATGAAAGGCAAACGCCTTCCCTCCATGCTATCTCTCCGACCCTTATCCCCACATTCTAATATTTTTTAGCTAGAGACAAAAACCATACTCTACTCCTCCATCATCCCCATTTAAGAATTCACCACTATAATAATTTAAGAGCATACATCTTATTTTATTTGTTTTGGGGGCATGAAAAGTTTTTAGTTTAATTTTTATATTTTCATAGTTATTAATCATGTGTGGGGAACCTTTTTATGCCAAGGGTTTTTTAGGTATTTATAACAATATTTATAGACCATGCTTACGAGCAGATGGTCTGTAGGAAGAAGAATAAGCATACATATCTTCCTCATTGTTGCAGAGTACTTCAGGGAAGTAGACAGCAAGGACATAGCAGCTCCAGAGTAGTCTTGCATTTTACTCTTTACTCTTTATTTTACTCTTGCACCTTGATCCACCTTGATGAACTGAGCTGTGCCTGTGAGGTTTAGTACTGATCGAAGTCTTTTATGAGCACTTGGACAATACAGAACTTACATGTCACCAGTTTCTCATGGCAGCAATTAAGCTAAATCTAAGTTCCACTGGATCTTCACGGCATTGAAGTTAGAAATGTAGCAGGGAATCATTGTCTTAGGCTGGAGGAAAAAAAATGGTTTCTTCAGGGTTAGGAATTCAGGCCTATCCTTTGCTCTGTCACCTACCTCCACAGAAAACAATTTCAGGAAGGAGATGACTAGTGAAATAATATAATCTATTTGGTAAATATGAGAAGGAGAGAAGGAGACTTTCATATTCAACAGAGAACTTGGGCCTCTCCAGAGTGAAAAGAACAAATACATAACTCAAGTAGAGCTGCTGGTCTGGTGAATCCCTGGGATAGAGACTATGTATGTGTCATAAAGTTAGAGAAAGAACTATCTTAGGAGATTCTGGGTTACCCCTACGCCCACCCCCCAAAAGGGAAATATGTGCCTTTGTGCCTGTCATTATAATGTTTATAAACTTTTCCCAAACTGCTCTCCCAGTGTGTCACTAGTAGATTATCAAGGGAGAGACCCCAAAACTGTTGATGGGTTTATGGCTTTCTTTGATATCTTAGCCGGGGCCTTCATTCCGACTACAGAGCTGCTTCCAGCAGGTGGCCCCAGCCTATGCTTTGATGATAGAATTCTGCATCTTAAAGGTTTTCCAAGCCTTCCAGACTTTGCATGGGCTTGGAGTCTGTATAGGACCTTTCCCAATACACATTACTAGGACCCACTTCCATCTCTTTTTCGGTAATACACTTATGTACCAGTGCCAGACACGTGATATTTTTAGGCCTGATATAGTTCTAGGCCAGATGTTCCATACCCCTACCTTATTATATTGCTTAGTGAGAGAAACTATAATGAGAAGAAACCTCTAAAGAGAAGTCTTAAGAAGTGGAGGGATCAGAATATCAGAATATTATAGAGAAAAGGGGTTGTGGAGGAAGCCCTTGGAGAAGAAAGTTCAAGGATTGAGGGGACAGGAATATACAACTGAAATTTTGACATGGGTTAAAGTGAAAGCTAGGAAGATCCTGACACTCAACATGTTCTGAATAAAAAAGAATCTTAATACATACATGGTGAAGGCGCATACATTGTATTTGTAGGTTGAAGAGCTAATAGGAAAGTTAGGAAAAAGAGCTGGTAAGCAAAATTTATTATCCAAGGAAGTTTGTTGTGTAGAGGGAAGAAAATTGTTGCTTGAGGATTTATAGGAACAGCCAATGGAAAGCTAAAATTACAAGGATTAGGAAGAGTGGAAATGAAAAAATTTAAGAGAATAGCTGGAGGTTTGCCCAGATGTTCTCTGGTAGAATTAATTGTACTTTATCAAGCCTCTCTCTCTTGCCCATTCCACATATATTCCATGGACATTCATAGCAATTTAGTCTGCTCTGGATACCTTCTTGAAATTTCTTATACTCTTGCTGCTACATAAATAAAACTTGCCCCAGGCTGACCTGCATCTCTGTATTTACTCTTATGAGGTATTCCCTGAGATATATATCATCTTCATAATTCATTCACCTATAGTTTGGCATCTTGGTTAATTCCATATCTGTTTTGTTTTGTTTTGTTTTTTGGGGGTCACACCTGTCAGTGCTCAGAGGTTACTCAGAAATCGCTCATGGCAGGTTCAGGGGACCATATGGAATTCTGGGATTGAACATGGGTCTTTCCTGGGACATTTGCATGCAAGGTAAACGCCCTATTGTTATGCTATTGCTTTGGCCTCCAATTCCATATCTTAAGTATTAAACTCAGTTCTTCAATGAACAATGGTGTGCATATGTCCTTTTGAATGGATTTTTTGGTGTTCTGAGGATAGAAACAGAAGTGAAATAGTTGGGTCATATGCAACTCAATTTTTAGTGTACTGGAAACTTGCATATTGTTTTCCATAGGGGTTGAACCAGACATTTCCCCAGCATATTTTTGATCTGCCATTCTCAGTGTTGTAAGGTGATATTTGGTTGTCTTTTGGGCTCTAATTTCCCTATTAATAAGTGATAGTGAGCATTTTTTTTATATGCCGTTGTACTTCCAAGTCTTCTTCAGAGAAGTGCTCTGTTCTTTTCTCACCTTGTTTTTTGATAGTTTTTGAATTTTTTTTGGTTGTTATTATTGATCTTCATGAGTTCTTTATATATCAACTTTTGTTTGTTTGTTTGTTTTTGGATCACACCTGATGGCACTCAGGGGTTACTTCTGGCTCTGTGCTCAGAAATTGCTTCTGGCAGGCTCAGGGGACCATATGGAATGCCAGGAATCAAAGTAGGTCCATCCTGGATTAGCTGCATGCAAGGCAAAATGCGCTACCACTGTGCTATCTCTCCGGCACTCTTTTCTGATGACTTGTGTAAATGTTTGCTGTTAGGTATCATTTAGTTTTAGCCTTTTTTTCTTTTACCATAAATAAAAATGCTCTTTAATTTGATGTAATCTTTTTTTTTTTTTTTACAAGTTTTGAGTTTATTGCTTTTGCCAATGGCATATCATTGAGAACACCCGAGACCCAAATATTGGAGTATTCTGCCTAATTTCCTTCAGTGTAATTTATAGATTCCAGTCTGATCTCCAGGTCTTTTATGCACTTAGAGTTAACTTTTGTGAAGGTGTGAAGATATGAATCCACATTTAGTATTTTATATATCTAGTTTCCCCCGCACCATTTGTTGATAAGACTGTCTTCATTCCACTTCACGTTCTCAGCTTCTTTGTCAAAAGTTAGCTGATCTTGCAAATTCAGATTTGTACTTAGATATTCACTTCTGATTTATTTTATTGTGAGTCTATCCTTATTACAAGACCATGCTGTTATGATTACTATAGCCTCGTAAGATAGTTTCAAGTTAGGTAATGAGATATCTCCCAGTTTCTTTTTTTCAGTATAATGCTTCTATTCAGAATCTTATATGATTCTACGCAAATTTTATTAGTAACTATTCTGAACCTTTGAAGAATTTGTTTGGGGATAACAGTGAATCTATGCAGTAGTTTTTGTAGTATAGTGATTTGAACACTGTTCTTTTAATCCACGAATACGGAATTTTTTCCCTTTTACTAAGGTCTTCTATCTCTTGTTATTTGAAGTTTTCATGGTATAGATCTCCTATCTCTTATTAAGTTGATTCTAGGTGTTTGATATTTTGGACACTATTTTATAAGTATAGACGCTTTAATCTCTTTATCTTATGATTCATTATTTGTATATAGGGATGTGGTGATATTTTTGTGTATTGAGTTTATAGTCCATCACTTTGCTCTATTAGTTTATTAAATTTAGGACTTTTTTGGATAACTCTTTAGGCTCTTCTATGTATTTTACTATGTTATCTGTAAATAGTGGTAATTTGACTTGTATTCAACTTGGATCCCTTTGATTTCTTTTTCTTGTATGATTTCTATTGATAAGGACTTTTAATACAATATTCTACATAAATGGAAAGAGTAGATATCCCTGCTTGTGCCTGAATTCAGCAGGAATACTTTCAGTTTTTCATAATTAAGAATGATATGGGACCAGAGAGATATAGCACAGCAGTAGGGCGTTTGCTTGCCTTGCAAGTAGCCAATTCAGGACGGACGGTGGTTCAAATCCTGGCATCCCATATGGTCCCCTGTGCCTGCCAGAGGCAATGTCTGAGCGCAGAGCCAGGAGTAACTCCTGAGCAGCGCTGGGTGTGACCTAAAACAATAAATAAATAAATAAATAGAATGATACTGTTGGGGTTGGAATGATAGTACAGTGGGTAGAATATTGACCTTGCACATGGATGATCCTGGTTTCATCCCTGGCTTCCCATATTGTTCCCTAACTATGGTCATGAGTAATTCCTGAGTACTGAGGTAGGAATAACCCCTGAGAATTATGAGGCGCTCCCATCCCCTAAAGCAGAATGATAATGGCTGTAGGCTTGTTTTAGATCATGTTGCTACATTTTATTTTTAAATTTTATTGAGACCATCGTGAATTCCAAGTCTTCCACAATTGTATTTCAGGGATGTGGTAACAATGAATTAGGGCCATTCCCACCACCAGTGTTGACCTTAGTAGTTCCCAGAATACATCCCATACCTCTCTACTTAACTCCCTGGACTGCTAGTGTAACATGCCTACTTTGTGTTTATTGTGTTATACTTTGAGTCTCTTGATTCTATTGTCATTGACTTTGTCTTGGGTATTTAGATCTGACCCTTTTTTTTATAAACAAAGCAAAACAAAACCCAATGCTCTTGAGACTACTTGGCACGTGGGTCCCATCCACCTTTTCTTTCTTTTTTCTCAATTTGTAGAATTATATAGAAATATGAGGTAGAACAACATGATTCATGTTCTAAGGTTCTAAGTAAAAGGTTAGAGCCCCTATCTAGAAGATATAAATAAAATTAAAAGAAAGAAACAAAAAATGGGGGCAAGATGCTTCTTTTTATTACCCGCCGCCACCACCACCCTTCTTTTTTTTTTTCAAATGAGAGAAAGTATTTGCAATTTATCAGATGAAGGACAAATATTCAGGATACATCAAGCACATAGTAAGCCCAGGAATATATCTAGTGAATTCATTAAAATTCTGTTTAAGGGCAAAAGATCTTGTAGATATGTCACAGCTGAGCTTATTCAGGTAGGCCCTATTTCTTGGTCCAGATCTGGGATGAACGTGGCCCGCATACCCCTCCAACTTCTTTGGAAGTCCCAGTGCTTCTCCCATACTTCCAAGATGTCAAGATAAGACATTATGCTAATGAATCATCCCCATTACACAATTCCTGAATCTTACATGTGGCTGGCACTGGTTAAATCCCCAACATCCAATATGTTCACCTCAGCACCACGAGGCATGATCCATCATAGTAGGACAATTCCCAGATCCTGGTGGGCATTTGTAGACTTCCAAAGTCAGCATTGGAGTACAGTCTTGAGGTAGACGCCATCTTGCTCAAGCACTAAAATCACCACAATTAGAAATCAAAGGAATTCATAGGTGTCAATAGAATTTAATGTAAGTCCAGGAGGATTCCCAATAGCTTCAAACCACTGTAATTTGCAGAAGTCTTTAAAACAGCTATCATATTGATGCTCAGTTACCTAAATACTCTTGAAACACATGATTAGAGTGAAAGGCTGGAAACCAGGCAGGCCAACGGCAACCCCTGAAGTTTCCTGACATAAGACCAATTCTAGGCTCCAGGCAAACTAGTTTGTCCAATCCAGGTCATTGTCTGTAGTGCCAATACAGTTTTATTTTTCACACAGTCTCTGTTGTTGTTATCATGTTTCTGTATTGAAGGTCCTGGAATCTGTATATCCTACATTGAAGTCAGGATGGTGCGTAGCGTCATCTAATTTCAACTCACAATTAAAGGGCAATGCAGAAAGCCCTGTCCAGTACACAGGTCATTGTTGTTGTTTAAATCTTCTCAGTGTGAAGGGAAGACTCTTGAGTAGATCGATGTCAGAGCAGCAGTAGGTTCCTCCCTGTGTTTCTTCATAGTTTTTCTAATTACCAGATATTAAATGATACCATTCTGTATTTATCCTTCTTCTTCTGGCTGATTTCATTTAACATATCTTCTAGTTCCATCCATGTTGCTGCAAATTGCAGAGTGTATTGTTTCTTACGGCTATGTAGAAGGTTAGGGGAATGGAGGCCTGTTTTGTGTGCGTTGTGACTATGGTACATGTACACAATGGAATGTTATGCAGCTGTCAGGAGAGATGAAGTCATGAAATTTTCCTATACATGGATGTACGTGGAATCTATTATGCTGAGTGAAATAAGTGAGAGGGAGAGAGAAAGATACAGAATAGTCTCACTCACCTATGGGTTTTAAGAAAAATAAAAGACATTTTTGCAATAATTCTCAGAGACGAAAGAGAGGAGGTCTTCATGATATGAAGCTCACCACAAAAAGTGGTGAGTGCAGTTAGGTCAATAACTACACTAAGAACTATCGTGAATGAATGAGGGAAGTAGAAAACCTGTCTCAAATACAGGATGGGGGGAATGGCAAGGAGGGAGATTTGGGACATTGGTGATGGGAATGCTGTACTGGTGAAGGGGGGTGTACTTGACATGACTGAAATCCAACTACAATCATATTTGTAATCAAGGTGTTTAAATAAAGATTTAAAAAAAAAAGTGCCCTGGGAGTCCCTGCACCCTATCCCTTCTGCGTTAGTGTCTTGAGGTTGGAATGTATGTGTGTGTGTGTGGGGGGGGGGGGCTCTCTGGCCTGTTCCCACCCACCTATCTCCTGTGCAAGTCCACTTAGTAGCAGGAAATTCTTAATTACGGTTTTGATTTCCTTAATTTTGATTGGTCTGTTCAAGTATTTACTTCCTTTTCATTCAGATTTGGGAGATTGCATTATTCTAAGAATCTCTAAGTTTTTTTTCTCTATTCTCCAGTGAAACAGCATAGAGTTGATTGTGGTAAACTCTCAGAGGATCTTGAATTTTTGAGGGATCTGTTATAATATTTTCCTCTCTGATATAACTTATCTGGACATTTTCTTTCCTCTGTATTTAGCTAACAGGTTAACTATCTTACTTATTCTTTTGAGGAACCATTTCCCAATTTCATTGATTTTTTTTGGGTGGGAGGGTTGTTTATTCTATATTATTGAGTTTTGCTTTGATTTTGTTTAAATTTCTTTCTTCTTATCCTTTTTTGTGCCCATCTGTTGTTCCCTTTCCAGATTTTCATGATGTATACATAAGCATTTTTGAGATTTTTGGATTTGTGTGTAGGTGTGTGTTTCTAAACATGGGCCTGCATTGTTATCAATTTTCGTCTTAGTCCACCTTTTGCTGTATTGCATAGATACAGTTAGCTTTCCTCTTTATTATAATATTTCAAGGACTCTTTCTGTTTGTTTTTTTTTTCCTCTTTCAGTTCCTCTTTGGTCCAGTTGGTATTTTGCAGTGATTTGGTTAGTTTCCAAGTGCTGAACGTTTCCCCCCTTATTTTTGTGATTACTTTATGCTTTCATGGCATTGTAGTTTAAGGAGGTACTTTGTGTGATTTATATTTTTGTAAATATACGTGTGTTTGAGTTATATCTTAGTATTTGATCTATCCTGAAGTACATACCATGTGCACTAGAGAGGTATGTTTACTTGACTCTGGGTGGGAGAGCCCTGTATAAATCAATATATCCCAGTTCTTTTAGAGCCTCATTTGGGACTCTTGTATCTTTACTGATATTCTGTCTCATTGATCTGTCTAGCGACAAAAGTATAGTGGTGTGTGTCCTCTCTCACTACTATTGTGTTTTTGTCAATTTGTTTAAGTGTGTGAACGGAAGTGTTGTTCACTTCATTGGTACATAAATGTTGAGAAGATGACTTCTGTTGTCCCCTCTTTCTGCTTCATTTATGCATTTGGTCTGATCTTAGTTTAGTAGGCTCAGCTTTCTTCTATAGACCATTGACTCATATTATTGTTTTTCATTCTTTTAGTCTGAGCTTTTATTTATCCTGTGAGTTTAGGTGTGTTTCCTGTAAGCAGCAAAGACAGTTTCCTAACTCACCAAGCTATTCCATGCTCTTTGATATGAGTGTTAAGTCCATTACCTTTCATAGAAATTATTGATATAAAACTGTGTTGTAATTGTGTTTGTATATGCACGTGTATGGTTTAATTATTTTTATAAGAAAAACTTTTTTTGTCAGAGGACTATTTGGAATTCTTGCAGGATTGCTTTATTTATTGGAAATGTTGCCAACACTTTTTGTCTGGAAAGGTTTTATTCCTCCCTCAAATCAAAATGACAACTTTTCAGGGTAATATGCCCTAAGCTGAGAGTTTTTTTTTTCATTCAATACTTTGAATATGCCATTGTATTCTTTTATGGCTTATATAGTATCATAGGAAAATCTACTGTGATTGTTAGTTCCTTTATATTTAATATATTTCTTCTCCTTGATGCTTTAAGTAGTCTGTGTCTGACTTTAGTTTTGGTTATTGTATGTCTTGGTTTCTTTTTGAGTTTTTTTTGGGGGGTAGGGGTGCGGGAGGGAGGTATTTGATCCTCTTGAATATGTCCAGAAGCCTCCTGAATAAACTTGGGAAGTTTTCAATTTTTTTTTTCACCAGTCATTCTTCCCTTTTCTCTATTTCCTTTTCTGGTATTCCTACATTCAGAGATGATCTGTTTTGCTATTATCATCAAGGGTAGATTGCTCTGGGCCAGTGAGATAGATTAGTGGGTAAGGCCTTATATATGGTTGACTTGTGTTCAGACCTCAGCACCCATGTTCACCAGGAGTGATCCCTGAGCATACAACCAGGAGTAAGCCTTGAGTATTACCATCTGTGCCTCCCCTACAAAATCCTGCATTCTCTTCTACCTGTTTATATCTCCATTCTTTTGCGACTTCTTTTTTTTCTTTTTAAAGAAAATGCATCACATAGTTGGCATAGTTGACTACAATACATTTGTTTTGTAGTTTCCAGATGAGTGAGAGCAAAGTTATTTTAAAAAGAATAGAAAGGAAAAAGAAAGAAAAAGGAAGAGAAGAAGGAAATTTTAAAAAAGAGGAAAGAAGTATAGTGGAATGCTAATTTGTGAAAAAAAATTTTGTTTTTGGTTTTTGGGCCATACCCGGCAGTGCTCAAGGGTTACTCCTGGCTATGTGCTCAGAAATTCGCTCCTGGCAGGCTTAGGGTACCATATGGGATGCTGGGAATTGAATCCAGGTCCATCCTGGGTCTGCCACATGTAAGGCAAATGCTCTACTGCTGTTCTATTTCTTTAGCCCCTAATTTGTGAAAATTATTGTATTGTCAATGAAGTCATCAGACAGTGTTATTAGCTGTCCATTATGTTGAATTGGTGTGTTCCTACATGGATGACAGCATCAAACAAATGAAGTTGTCCAGGAATTCAAAGCGCTATTACTGATACTGGGTCTTTTGTAGGACATATTCTCAGCTGCCAGGCCTCCTGAAGGAGAATATGTGGGGGAGGGTACCCACACTCACTTCAAAAAAAGCTCTGCTGGGGCCAGAGCGATGGCGCAGAGGTAAGGTGTTTGCCTTGCACAGGGCTGACCTAGGACAGACAGTAGTTCCATCATCCCCTGGCGTCCCATATGGTCCCAGACTAGAAGCAATTTCTGAGTGCAGAGCCTGGAATACCCCCCCTCCCTCCCCGAAAAAATAGCCCTGCTGATAATAGCCCAAATACTGATGTGCCTGTATTTTGATTAGATTGGGTTAAAGAATTTTCTCCAAAGAAAATTGTAGGAGTAGTGAAGCAGTGCCATAGGCAAAGCAGTGATTGTGGGTGATGGATGCAGCAGGTATGGTTTCAGCTGGATGGCAAGTTGGCTCGCTCTCTCCTACCAAGACTGTCAGCTTTCTCCTGCTTGGACAGTATGCCCATGCTTTTTTTCATGGTTTGGTTTATATCTCTTTTGAAGAAGAGTGAGTGTACGGAGCTTACTCAGAGATGAAAAAGGTGATTGAATTTGTGATCCCAATTTATTTTGTTGAGCGCTGTTATTTTGTCTTCTGTGCCACTGATGAATTCTGTTGTGTGGATTGCTATTATAGTTTTTACCTTCTTCAGTTTCATTGGAATGGACTCTTTCATGATCTTTGAGTTTATTAAATTTCTCTCCCAGTGATTGCTTAATTTCCATTGCTATTGCATGGAGTATTGATTTGAGATTCTTCTTGATGAGGTTTGACATTTTTGTTAGCTTGATGAGTTCTATCCCTGTCTGTCTTTGTTCCCCTATTCTCCATAGATAGTTTTATGAGTGATAACAATTGAACTTTATCATTTAAGTACTGCTCTGATTCTTTATTTTATGTTGGTTTATTTTTTAGGGAACTACATCTTGTGATTAATATGATAGTTCCATGACTCTGAGATGGCATTTCAATGGACATCAAATGCAGGTCTAGTCACTCCCATTTAGATTTCAGGATTATTATGGAAATATTCTGGGATGGAATGATGAACCTTTAGTCTGAGAGTTGGTGGGATTGAAAAGTAGTTTTGGGTATTCGTGTGGGCACTAGAGCCATTTGGGACTCTGGTTTAGAGGTGGGCTTGAAGGAATGGTCTAGGGTCACAGCGTTGTGACCTAAGGTCCCAACAGTTTGGAGGTGAACAGTGGGGGATTGCTTTTTCAGCTTAAACCGAAACAGGGGACAGTCAGTATTGCCTTCTGATGCACCTGGGTGGGTTTAGAGGTAGAATCAATTATGGCAGATCTGAATGGGTGGTGTTGGGACTCAAGGTCTGACATCAGAAGATCTCTACAATTCAGAGTTTGGGGAAGGGCACCTCACTGCAAACTGAAAAAGAGACAGGCAACAAAAGTCTTCTTAAAAATTCTTTCAAAGATTGGGTCTGGAGCAATAGCAGAGTGGGTAGGATGTTTGCCATGCAGGCAGCTGACCCAGGTTTGATTCCCAAATCCCATATGGCTTGAGATTTAACTATGTAAGCAATTAAACAATAGGATATCAGTGATTTCTAGACAAGGGCTGAAAGACAAATAATAGAAGTATGAGAAAACGTGTATAAACAGCCTAGGTTGTCTGCACAGACAAAATAGCTATTATTGTTTGTCACCATCATCATTGGTTTTTTTTTTTTGAAAATGGCTGAATGCAAACAGGTGAGGGCAGAAGAGAGAAAATATTTGTAATCAAAGTCCTGCAAAAATGGCTCCCAAAGCCAAAAATAAGTTATCTGATGCCCAGACTAATAAATCTGAATATAATCCATTTCAGTAGTGGCAGGTAAGTAAGTAGGAGAAATAAAAGTTTAAGACTGATAACTCAGAATTTGTCAATTGTTACAAATGCTACATTCTACTCATAAAATCGAAGTTGGCGCGCTGCATGTGTTTCTCTGAGCAGCCAGTGCCCTTCATAAAACATTTATGTGGTCATTTTTATTTGTTTCTTTGTTATCACATAACCTGTGAGTCAAACAGTCCTAAAATAAAAGGCCACTTTCATTGTTTTCTGTTTTTGAAATTTAAGACTCTTCCTCATTTATGATTCATGACATAAATGCATCTTAGAATATTAGTAAAAAAATGAGCATGTCTGGCCTGCTGCCATCGTCTTTTTAACAGTTTACAATTCTCTTAGGGAGCAGGCTTCTGCAGGGTCCATCCTCAAATATCTTCTAAGACTGTACATAGTTATTGGAATAGACGAAGGATGCACTATATTGTGGTTGAATGAAATGAATTCAAGCCATGCGCAGTTGACCGCCTCTGTGCTTATGGGAGTAATTTTGAGCAGAATGTATTTTAAATGAAATAACACATTTCATGCTGTTTGCAGGTCTAGCCTGATGACTGGAGGGATGAAGCAAGCAGTGCCTAACCCATGGCTCCTTGAGGAGCCGGAGGAGACCAGAGGCTTGAGTTTTGATGAAATCCGGCAGCAGCAGCAGAAAATTATTCAAGGTACTGAATACCCTGCTAGACTGGGTTCAGATGCCTTCTCAGATTTTTGCTTTAGGACTGACTGTCCTCAGATTCATTGTTCACTGGAAGGAAAACAGTTGGTCTTTAGAAGCTACTTGTAATTTTGTGCTTTTGGATTCCTGAGACAGACAAGTACTGTCGTCTACCTAAGCAGCCCTCAGAAGTAGCAGTTTTATTTGGGGAGAAAGCACATGCAAGTCTAATTCTGATAAGCCTGGGTGAGTCTGAAGCAGACAGCGCCTTTTTCCTTTTCTCCAAAATTTTCTCCTCTTTTTCTTATGGAAAATAAGAATGTTGGCTCTGACTTTCTTTTTCATCTTACCCGGTGAACTTTTAAAATTTATTTTTATTATTTTGTTTTGTATGTAGAGGAGAAAACCCAGGGCTTCACGCATGCAAGGCAAGTGTGCTCTGCCACTTAGATACATTCTATTATTTTTTCTTTTTCAGTTTTCTTTCTCTTTTTTTTTCTTTTTTTCTTTTTTTGTTTTTGGGTCATACCTGGCAGCAATCAGGAGTTACTCCTGGCTCTACACTCAGAAATCACTTCTGGCAGGCTTGGGGGACCATATGGGATGCCGGGATTCGAACCACTGTCCTTCTGCATGCAAGGCAAATATCTTACCTCCATGCCATCTCTCCAGCCCTTCAGTTTTCTTTTTAATTTCAGAAGTAATGCAAGCTATATAAAGTTCAAACATATGGGTTATATAAAATCAAAAGATCTCAATTTTCCAATCTCAGATTATAAACAGTTAATATGTATGTCTTCAGGCTTTTTTCCTATACACATGTACAAATATATTTAGGTTAAGTATATATATTTTGTAGAGCTTTGATCATAATGTATATAAACCAACAGCTTTACATACTTAGGTCCTCGTATCTATGTCATTAGGTCTTTTTTCCCTTACACACTTATGAATGTATTTAGGATAAATATATATTTGCATAGCTTTGATCATAATGTATGTAAATCTATAGCTTTCGTATGTAAGAGTTTGTTTATTTTGTTTGAAATGGCCAACCAGTCTCTAAAATGACACTATCGTTCCAAACAGAAGTGAACGGATCCCATCCTACTTGATCTCAATTTTCCAGACTTGGTGATTCTAAGAGATGTGTGGAATCTCTTTCAATTTGCATTACCCTGATAACATACAATTTGGAGAATCTTACCATATGCTTCTTTGTCATCTGTGACTATTAATTGCTGAAATGTCTGCTAACACATTTGAGCCATTATGAGTTCTTTATCAGATGTTTCTTATGGTGGCTGAAGGAGAGTGCAGTGGGAAGGGCTTTTCCTTTGCATGCTGCCAACCTGGGTTCAATCCCTTGCTCCCTAATGATGCATTTATTAGTAGAATAGAAATGCCTCTCTCCAAGATTGTTACTACAAAAACTGAAAATTAAAGAGAGCAATACAAAAATGATAAAATAAAAATATTCAAAGAATATGAAACCATTTTAAATGGTGCAACATAAAATGGATCTGAAAAGAGGAAGAAACAAAATCAATATTTAGAACAATACTTGTATTCTCCCTGCCTTAATATTAGATACTAACCCACAGATCCAGGAAAAATATTTAAGCATAATATTTTTCAACTATGAAAAACAATTACTGAAAAAAACCAGTGATAAAAACCTATAGAAGAATAAAGTTAAAAAAATTGTATCTGATTTCTCAGAAGCCAGGCCAGCAAGAAGACGGGAAAATGAAACTTTAAAAGAATGTGTGTGCCAAAGAGATAGCACAGTGGTAAGGCTTTTGCCTTGCATGTGGTGACCTAGGACAGACTCTGTTCAATTCCTGGCATCCCATATGGTCCCCCCGAGCTTTCCAGGAGTGATTTCTGAGTGTAGAGCCAGGAGTAACCCCTGAGCATCACCAGGGTGGCCCCAAACCAACTAATCAATCAATAAATAAATTGCGGAAAAAAAAAGAGGAATTGTGTGTGGGGTAGGGGTTGGAGGGGCAACGTGCTGTGGGAAAACCAACCTGGCATGCTGTACTTTGCTAAACTGCCCTTCAAAATTGAAGGAGAAACATTGACGGATGTGAAGGAATTTCTTGTTAGTAGAATCACCTTGCAATAAACTTTTGAAAACTACAGAAAGAATGAAAATTATAAGGACAATAATATAAATATGCGTAGTTTTTGTTTAGTATTCTTTGGACCTTTTAGATCTGTGCATAGGTTTCCCTTTAGTGTGTTTCTGCCTAAATTAAGTAGGTCCCTTTTGATGGGGGATATATTTATATTTTGTGTATGTGTGTGTGTGTGTGTGTGTGTGTGTGTAGGGGGTCTTATCTAGCATTGCTCATGATCTATTTCTGTTCTGTGTTCCTAATGGTACTTGGAGGTGGCCAGGTATTGAACTAGGATAGCTGCAGGCAAGACAGAGATTGTAACCACTGTGCTACCTTTCTGTTAATTATATTTCTGAACTTTAAGTTATTTTCCTTTGGTTTTCATTTTTATTGTATGAACCGCAACTCAGAAGGCCGATCCTGGGGGTTGGTGCTTGGGTGGCCATTCTGTACCAGATGTCCCACATGCAAAACCTGTGCTCCAGCATTTTTCTCTCCACCTGCCTTTGATTTCAACTTGTTCACGGTTTACTCTTGTCTTTCAGAACAGGATGCAGGTCTTGATGCCCTTTCTTCGATCATAAGTCGCCAAAAACAAATGGGGCAGGAAATCGGGAATGAACTGGATGAACAGAATGGTAAGCACATGTATGAAACTGATGAACTCTGCTATTTAACTGACTACTAAATGCTTGAATATGTATGACGTGATTACATATTATGAAATAATGTGTTTTAATATCACTGTATTATTATTGTTTAAGCACTTTTGGTTGTTTTACAGCTGATATTTTCGGGTCTATAGATTATGTTAAGTAACTACTTTGTAAAGAAATTTGATTAAAAAGCTTTTAGTTCTCGGAATAGAGAGATGATACAAGAAGTAAGGTGCTTGCCTTGCATATGTCAAACCTTGGTTCAATTCCTGATACCGCCGTGGGTCACTCGTGAGCTTTGAACCCTGAAAAGCTCTTGAAGAATTGTAGCTATGGTCCAAATCCTTCCCACCATATATTCCAATCTTTGTAGCTAGTACTCCATTCAAAGGTATTCCATTTTGTAATCCTTTTATCCATGAGCTTTCCTGTCTATGAAAGTATGATGTAATTAAGTGCCTCATGGAGGCATTAAGGTGCCGGGGACTATCTGTTCTCTACACACCCAATGGGGTTGGTTCTTCTTCAATCATAAATACCATCATGTAGGTTAATACTGTGTTTTGAGGGGTTGGAGCAGTGGTACAAGTGGTAGGGCATTTGCCTTGCATGCGCTGACCTACGTCAAACCATGTTTCCGTCCCCTGGTGTCCCATAGAGTCCCCCATGCCAGGAGCGATTTCTGAGCATATAGCCAGGGGTAACCCTTGAGCATCACTGGGTGTGGCCCAAAAACAAAAACGTAAACAAAGTAATGTGTTTGAGAGGCTGGAGAGATATGACAATAGGCAGGCAGATTACTTACTTTTCATGCAACCTAACTGGGTTTGATCTCCAATACCATTTATGGACTCCTGAGCACTGCCAGGAGTGACTCCTGCGCAGAATGAAGAGTAAGCTTAGAGCACTGAATGCCAGATTGTTAAGTAATTTTAATATGAAGAAATAAGGTTGAACTTCAATACATGATTATTGTCTAATGCAGTTTTAGTCGTTTTCTGGCTTTTGGAAGTTTCCTAGATTATGTTAAATACCCTAAAGAAATTTTAATAAATTTATATTTGAATGCCCACGAGATCTGTAGCTACCAAGTTGTTCACAAGTGAGTTTCAGTCACGCAGTGTTTCAAACTCATACTTTTACCAGTGCACATTTCCAGTGGCATTCCCCTCACCGCCAGCCTGGCTCTACGGCAGACACTTTTTGTTTTTCTCTTTCTACCTTTTCTCCTCATTTTCTTTTTCCTTTTTGGCAATGTGGTTTGCAATGTTGTTCATGAATGAGTGTCATGCATATTACCTGTCAGCATCCTGTTCTTGCATAGAGTCATCATTTTGAGCTATTCTTGTCATGTGTGGTCCCTTCTCGGCCATAATTGTACCTCAATTTTTCTTTGTGGCAAGCTTTCTACCATGGACCTCCTGACCCTTATCTCTATTAACTTTTGATATTATTGCCATACTTTCTTTATATTTTATACCCCATAAACAAGTGTGAT
Organism: Suncus etruscus; assembly: GCF_024139225.1. Taxonomy (NCBI): domain Eukaryota; kingdom Metazoa; phylum Chordata; class Mammalia; order Eulipotyphla; family Soricidae; genus Suncus; species Suncus etruscus. The sequence continues at coordinate 41,861,550 of NC_064867.1, forward strand.
GCCTATCCTTCTTCCTCTGACTCATTTCAGTATCTGTAATACTCTCTCTATCCTTCCACGCATCAGCAAATTTTGTGACTTCATTTTTCTTAACAACTGCGTAGTATTCCTTTATGTTGATGAATTATCCTTTCTTTATTTGATACCCATCTGTTCTTGAGCATTTGGGTTGTTTCCAGCTTCTGGCTATTGTGAATAGTGCTAGTATGAATACAGTTGCCTTTTATACATTATGTTTTTGGGCGCCTAGTGTATATTCGCAGGAGCAGAATTGCTGGGCCATATGAGAACAAGTCAGTCTCTGTGATGTGAGATAATATCTCATCAGTTTGATTTCCATCTCCCTGAAGATTAATGATGTGCTGCATTGTCTCTGTGACTCAATTTCTTGGAACCTAATTGCTGGAAAATCCCTTTCCTTATTCTTGTGCTTTTCTTATCCCTGTGGTGTTGACTTGGGAGCAGAATGTTTCTTCTGAGTCACAAAGAGCATCCTACTGCTGCTCAGACTGTCTCAGTTTCCTGGTACCAAGTGACACTGAAAATTAAAATTAATTAATTTTAAAAACAAAAAAAATACAAACAATACAAAAACAAACAAAAAAATACACCGAGCAAAGGGGTTTGGAAATTTTTATTAAGAGCTTTTGAAAAAACTGGAAGATTATTTTACAAATCAAAAATTAGATAGCTACCCCAGAGGCTCTTCTGCTTGAGCTTAGTAGTATGAGGAACAGATAGCTGAATGAGAGCAGTGAAAGCAGGATGGAGAAGAGAGGATACGTTTGAGGAACTGGCCATGATTTTATTATGTGCCTCGTCATGAGAATTGGGACAGTCATACAATCTTGTTTCTGGAGATCAGATTTGTGTGCATTCAACAGTAAGAGCTTTGAGTACTGATTTGAGGGTTTGAAGTTTAGTGTCAGTTGAAGTCAGGGCCAATTGAAAGAGGTAAGAAAACTTTCAGCATAAAGTTGGTCTGAGAAGACATAAGAAAGTTATATACTTAAAGCAGTTCCATCAATATCATTTTATTTAAATCATTATACAGAATCACTAAGGCGTGTTATTTATGTCGAAGATGAAGCTCAGTGTGACTAAAGGGCTCTCAAATATCGTATTATTTTTTTGTTACTATGGTCCATGGAGGTCTGCAATAAAATGACTATTGAGAAAAAAATTACTGTGTAAACAATTGCTGAGTAAACATCAAGGATCTGTCAGTGAGTGACTACTTGCTCTAGAGTGATGCATCTGTCAGAATTATGCAAGTATTATTTTTTCATGGTCATCCAAGTTATAAATTAATTTATTCCCACAGCACTATTCCATTTATGTATATATCATATGTCAAAAATAGATGACTAAAACTAAAGGAAAAGTTTTCCATCTGCAACCCTAGTTGTGTTTTTACTAGATTAAATGCAGGGAGAATGAAAATTTATTTTTCTGATGAAAAAATGATGATCTCTATGTAGTTCCATATAAGTTAGTTATTGATTATTTTCTTTAAAGATAGTTTTTTTTTTTTTTTTGGTTTTTCGGGCCACACCCGTTAGATGCTCAGGGATTACTCCTGGCTGCGCGCTCAGAAATTGCCCCTGGCTTGGGGGGACCATATGGGACGCCAGGGGATCGAACCATGGCCCTTTCCTTGGCTAGCGCTTGCAAGGCAGACACCTTACCTCTAGCACCACCTCACCGGCCCCTAAAGATAGTATTAATAAGAATATATATCTTAGAAAACTCTGTCATATGTTTATATATCATGTGTTCTTTATCAAAGGAAAACTTTTCCTATGCAATTGGTCAGACTACTAACCCCTATAATACTAGTGAAGTGTGTCCACCCAATGAAGTGATTAGATAAATTACTATATATAGCAATATATGAGGAAAGGGTTAAGAGTTGATAGCACATACTTTGTAGGGTGACTTGTTGAATTCCTAGATGAAATAAAGTCCTATACACTTTTTTTTTTTTTTTTTTTTTTTTTTTGGTTTTTGGGCCACACCCGGTGACGCTCAGGGGTTACTCCTGGCTATGTGCTCAGAAGTCGCTCCTGGCTTGGGGGACCATATGGGACGCCGGGGGATCGAACCGCGGTCCGTCCAAGGCTAGCGCAGGCAAGGCAGGCACCTTACCTCTTGCGCCACCGCCCGGCCCCAGTCCTATACACTTTTATCTCATACGCCAGCATATTCTTAGCTACACCTACTGTGCTCAGGGCTTGTGCTTGGTTCTGTACATAAGGATCACTCCTGGTAGGTTCAGGGGATCATATGGTAACAGCACCCTATATGCAAAGCAAGCACCATACTGGCTCTGGACCCTCTATTGAATTTTTAAAAAATTTGAATCCCTGAGATAAATCACTGTGAAAGTTGAAAAGTGTAGATGGTTAAATTTCAGTCACACACTTCCCTTCATCATTGTTCCTTTTCCACCACCAGTTTTCCAATTTCTCTCCTGTCCACTCTGCCCCCAGTTAGCATCTATGGAAGACTTCACTCCTTTCTCTTCTTTCTCTCTTTTTCTTCTTTCTCACTCTCATCTTCCCACCATCTCTCCCTCTCATCCTCCCTCTCTTCCTTCCTCTCTCTCCCCTTTAGGCATCTTTGTTTGCAACTTATTACTGAAGTGATATCATACATATCACATTACCTTTTTTCTTGTTTTTTTTTTTATTTTTAATCTTATCTACTGTGTTTTTTATCTTTGTCATTTCTGCTCGTAGTTTTCTTATTTTGATTCTTATACTTTCTTTTGCTTTGCTACTTGTGTCATTGAGTTCGCTAACTGTCTTCAACATGGTGTCAAAGTAATTCTCCTATAGTTTACAGAATTGGTCGAATCTTTTGTATGACCATTTTCATTCATTGTACTAGATGGGCTTCTTTGCATCTTCTCCTTGTATTTACTCTGCACTTGCTGTGCTGAGGGTAAAACTTTACATTTAACCACCTTCCACTCCCCCCACCCCAGGAAGTCTCGGAGGGATTTGGCAAGATGTTGTTTTTTTTCCTTCTATGCCTCTCTTGAACTAGTAAAAGGAAGTATAAATGTGAGTGGTGTGAGATATGAACTCACAGCTGTGAAGTTCAGGAAATGTGGCATTGGGCCTTCTGTGATGGTATAGGTCAGGAATGTAGCCAGCCAGGATCCAGCTGGAAGGCATGAGATTCTACTTCTATTTCCAAAAAATAGTCTTCATTTTTCAAAAAGGAATCTTTTTTTTTTTTCTCTGTAGGTGTTGAGATAGGGTTGTAGTTCTTTTTGGAATTTTATCATGACCCAAGTGTTTCATGAGAGATTAGGATCAATGAAACTACCATTTTGCTATAAATATATTTTCCATTTTACTGATTGAATTCTTTTGATTCTATTAAATAAGAGAAGCAAATTGACTCATGTCCATCCAAACATTTTAGGATGCCCATATTTTGGAATCAAGTTTACAAAATTATGTTAACAACAATGCACTGTATTTGGAACATAACCAAAACATTGAAGGGTGGGATTATCTATTTGGGAATCAGTTGCTGATTTTCTTATGTAGATAAAAAGACAAAAACCTTTCATATGCAGGTGATTAAACCTAATATGGAAAAAAAGATTAGCAGTAGGACTTAAATAAAAACAGCATCAATGTGAAACCTAAAGGTGGGGAACTGAATTGCTAGTAAAGCTGGAGGATGCAATAGAGAGAGGCTCAAAGAATTCCATAAAGATCACCTCATGGAACTACAGAGGTTAATACCTGTCAACTCAAGGATAATGGTAGTGATAGCGTGACATAAAGTACAAAGATGCTGTTCTGAATAGAGTTGTGGAATGGTTTACAAAATAATTCATAAGAGTCCGGGCCTTTTCAATAACGGACAGTGACAAAGTCAGCACCAAAGAAACTTCAAACATAAATCCCAAAAGACAAAACATAGAGGCATGATCCTTATGTGTGAAACATTTAAAAAAAACATGCTTTACAAATCACGGCTAGTCTTGCTGATTCTTGTCATGCTTTTGGCAGAAAGACAAAGAAAATCAACTGATCGTTTTGATGTTTATCTGTCAGTCTGTAAGCTAACCACTTCTTTGCTCTCTGGATGAAATCAAAGACACAAAGGTTCTCCTTAATACCAGGATGGAAGACTTTATAGCTAAAAATATGACTAAGCTCCTTAAAGACACAATGTGAAAAGTTTCATATACGTTCGAGCAAATTTTCTCATTGAAATGAATATTGTAGGTATAAAAACTTCCTCCCATGATACACATCTCTCGATCTCTGGAATCTGTGATTTTGCCCCATCTGATAAAAGAAACTTTGTGGATATATTGATAAGCTTATTGATATTGAGAGAGAGATTCTCTATTATGTGATCAAGGCCTAAATGTAATTCCAGCTGTCAATATAAGAGAGAAGCCTCAACATCTAGTACAGTAACTTAGATATGGAAATAACCTGGAAGTTTGATGATAGATAAATGGATAAAGAATTGTGGTTCTTGGGGCCGGAGCAATAGTGCAGCAGTAGGGTGTTTGCCTTTCATTCTGCTGATCAAGGACGGACCTGGGTTTTATTCCCCAGTGTCCCATATTGTCCCCCAAGCCAGAAGTGATTTCTGAGCACAGAGCCAAGAGTATCACCAGGTGTGGCAGAAAAACAACAACAACAACAACAACAGCAATAAAAAAAGGAATTGTGGTTTTGATATGTACAGAGTTGAATACTAGACAGCCATGAAGAAAAATGAAATTATATAATTGCTACAACCATGATGGAACTGAAAGTAATCATGTTAAGTGAAGTAAGTCAGAGTGAGAAGGACATACCAGATGTTTTCATTTATCTGTGGTATATTGATTGACAAGTCAAGGCATAAAAATGAAGATGACACTTACTTGCCTTGGATTATAGGTACAGTGATGCCAAGTAAGGAGAAGAGGGAGGAGGGGAGGAAATTAAAAGGCAGTGGACTGTAACATAAAACATTGCTGGGGATTTGGACATTTTGATAATTTAGAAAGGAGGGAACTCTATACATCAAAGCCACAAGAGAAGACTGTTATAAACATGTGGCCCAAATTTTAAGTAAAAATTTTTTGAAGGAGTTTTCTAAGGAGGTAGAGTGGGAAGATATGGAGAAGCTTTGCATGTCATTGATGGAAGGGCATTGACAAGAATGTAAGGGAGTAATAAAATAACTTAGATGTAGGGGCTGGAGTGATAGTACAGTGGTAGGGCTTTTGCCTTGCATGTGGCTGATCTAGGATGGACCTTGGTTCTATACCCCAGTGTCCCATATGGTCCCTCCAACCAGGAGCGATTTCTCAACGCATAGCCAAGAGTAACCCTTGAGCATCACAGGGTGTGACCCAATAAAAAGAAAAAAGAAAAAGAAAAAAATAACTTAGATGTAGAGTCCTCTGCCCTTTTCAGTTGTCACTTTGGTTCAGAGCTAGAGGAATTCAGATAGGGTGCTTGCCTTGCATGCAGCTCAGTGGGTTTCATCCTGGAACCCTAGAGGCCCCCAGTAGTGATTGATCCCTGAGTGGAGAGCCAGGAGTATACCATGAGCATAGCATGGAGTGACCCAAAAACAAAACAAAAAATAAATTTTAAAATTTTAACTAAAAAATGAATAAAGTAATTTAGATTTGAGGGATGGATAAAAACATTCTGAGACAAACAGTAACGGGCAACATTTACCATGCCAAACCAGCTCTGCAAGAATTACTGAAAGGTTGACTATAAAAAGCAAGCGGCAAACAAGGATGAGTTTAGTTAGAGAAATAACTACATTTTGAACTATCCTAATAATAAAAATGTACGAGGGAAATAGAAAGCCTGTCTAGAGTACAGGCAGGGGTTGGGTGGGGAGGAGGGAGATTTGGGACATTGGTGATGGGAATGTTGCCCTGGTGATGGGTGGTGTTCTTTACATGACTGAAATCCAAACATAATCATGTATGTAATTAAGGTTTAAATAATATATATATGTATATATATTTATAAAGCTAGTGGCTAATGGCAAAAGAACTAATTCCATATAGAAAAATGACAACACATTCTTTTTCTACCAATAAACTCTCTCAATGTCAGTGGATTGAATTCAAAGGCATAGAGTGGCTGAATGAATGAGGAAACAAAACTCAGCTTTTGCTACTTACAGGAAAAAATGAGAAATGGAGGAAGAAAGAAGTAGAGGTATCCTAGGGTCAAGGTTCAGGGACTTAGGCTCATCTGTGGTGTAGAGGCAAGGAAGTATTTCTATAAGCATGGTACCCAAATGACAGAAGCCAAAGTTTAAAATGATTTGGTAAAGGTAACAGTTTGGAGGGTGGCAGAACATCTGGAATCATTGGTGAAGGGATGGGGACAATGGCAATGGGATTAGAGTTGGGACATTGTACGCTTAAAACTCTATTGTCAACAACTTTGTAAATGATGGCGCCTTCATTTTCAAGCTGTAATGATCACACAGTGCCTTAATAAAAATAAATGCATTTTTAAAAAGGACACAGAGAGATTTGACACAAGGTACTGTTATGACTGGAGCAGCTGGTTTCCAAGGGAAGAAATGGGTTGTGAGCCAAGGGATGTAAGGAATTCAGTTGGAAGAAACCACAAAAGGTCTGGATATATTCTCTCCTCTAGCCTCTGGAGGAACAGCTTGATTCAGTCCGGTCAAACTGATATTGTACAACTTTTTATCTTCAGAACAATAATGAAATGATTGTGTGGTAAGCCACAAAATTTGTGATAATTGTTAAAATACGATCAGGAAACTAATATGAGTCATAACATTGTGTGTTTATTAGTTCCTTGAATTAATCTTAACCACTATTGTGATAAAAGTGAATCCTACGTGTGTCTATGTGTTAGTCTTCTTGAGAATATTTTAAATTATTTATTTATGTTTATTTTCTTTTTTATGTCCTATTTTAATGCACCCCTGAGAGAGACTTTTAAATATTTATTCTTAACTGAATCACCAAGAATTATAAATTATTTTATGATTCTGTTTCAGATGTACCATGTTCCAACAACACCAATCCCTTCACCAGTGTCCATTTTCCTCCACTAATATTTCATTTCCCTCCCATATACAACAGGCAGTTTCCCCCACTACCATTGTAATGGTCCCTTATCTGATGTAAACTTTAGTGACAAGTTTCCTCCTGAAGACTAGTTCTTCTCAGGTTCTTTGTTTCTGTGGCATTGGGGCATTTGTTATTGCCTGGTTTTGTTTCTTTGATTTATATACCACTTATGAGAGAGGTATCTATCCTCAGAACTTTATTCAGCCTGGGACACTAAGATCCATCCCCTTAGCAGCAAATTGCACGATTTCTCTTTTCTTAGAACCAAGTAGTATTTCATAGTGACTGTGTACCATAGTTTTTAAACCAGTCAACTGTTCTTGGGCATACAGGTTGTTCCCAGATTTTGGCTAATGCAAATAGTGTTACAATGAATTTATGAGTGCAGAGATCTTTTCTGCATTGTGTTTTAGGGCCCTTGAGATTTATTCCAAGAAGTGAAGTTACTGGTTAGTTTTTTTGAGGAATGTTTATATTGTTTTCTAAAAATTCCAGGCTTGTGACCGGAGCAGCCCGCCCCTGCTGACCACTCTCCGGGGACTCTTTTGTACTTTGAGTACTTGCTTCTGGACACTAGAGAACCCTGTTCACTGTCCCCTTCCACCTCAAGCCTCTCTGCCTGTTTTCCTACTCCTCCTCTCCCCACGCTGGCCCTGACAGCACTTCTGGGAAATAAAAAAATTTAACCTACTGGCAAAACAAAACAAAACAAAACAACCCACACCCACACACAAATAAACAACAACTTTTCTTTGAAGTTTGATTTGGGAGCAAATATTGTAGTCTATAATTTAAGCAGGATAGGGATAAGGGCCAGGTGACATACCTGTTATGTAGTTAGCTCTCCTCATCAATGACCTGGGTTCTGTTTGGGTCTCATGATTTAAATTTTGTAAAATCTATAATTTGAATATTTAGCTCTATCATTTCTTCCCACTATCAGTGTATCAGTGAACCTGAATCCCTTTGATCTCTCTGCCTTCCCATTATTATTATTATTTTTTTTTTGCTTTTTTTGGGGGGGCACACCTGTGATGCTCAAGGGTTACTCCTGGCTATGTGCTCAGAAATCCCTTCTGGCTCATGGGACCAAATGGGATGCCAGGGATTGAACCCAGGTTCATTTGCATGCAAGGCAAATGCCCTACTGCTGTGCTATTGCTCCGGCCCCCATACTTCTTATCTGTCTCTTTTCCCCTTCCCCTCCATTTTATTTCTTTACCTCTCTCTATACACTGGCTCCAAGAGTGATCAAAGCAACTCCCTAATGAAGCCTTTGCATTCCTTCAACCAGTTATTTCAAATACTACATTCAAAGTGACAGCATCCTGTTTCTATCCTATTCCAACTTATTTTATTAACAGGAGAAGTTCCATTTCCATCCATGTTGCAGTGAACTGCATGAGTCTATCATTCCTTACAGCTGTGTAATATTTCATTTGGGCACCAGGTATAATGCTCCACACACTAATCCCACCACAGGAAAATGGGTCTGGAGCAGGGGTCGCTGCAGAAAATAAACTGGGCCAAACTTGGGAGAGTGAAACACTATTGGTCAGGTAGCTTTCTATCTTATCAAGGAAGAGTTTCAGCTAGCCACCAGAACCAGTTTTTATTGAGCACCGAAACCACCCCCAGGTGAGGGGAATGGATACAAAAAGGCTTAACTTGAGCTAGTCCCGCCCAAGTAGACTTTTGACATGTAGAACAAGGAAGTTAGTAGGGACAAATCTCTGTTTTGGGTGAAATACAGGTGGTATATATATAAAATCTTTATATTATATATTTATATATACTTATATATAAAATCTTTATTTAAGCACCATGGTTACAACATGATTGTAGTTGGGTTTCAGTCATAAACAGAATACCCCCCTTCACCAATGCAACATTCCCACTACTAATGCTTCCCCCTTCACAACCCTTGCCTGTATTCGAGCTAGGCATTCTACTTCTCTCACTCATTAAGATTGTCATGATAGTTGTTAGTGTAGTTATTTCCCTAACTGCACGATTACTGTTTGTGGTGAACTTCATATTGTAAGCCAGTCCTTCCGGTCCTCATCTCTATTATCTCTGGGCATTATTACAATAATGTCCTTAATTTTTCTTAAAACCTATAGATGAGTGAGACTATTCTATATCTATCTTTCTCCCTCTGACTTTTTTCACTCAGCATAATAGACTCCATGTACATCCACGTATAGGAAAATATCATGACTTCATCTCTCCTGACGGCTGCATAATATTCCATTGTGTGTGTGTGTGTATATATATATATATATATGTGTGTGTGTGTGTGTGTATATATATATATATATATATATATATATATATATATATATATATATATATATATATATATACATACCACAGTTTCTTTAGCCATTCCTCTGTGAAGGGCATCTCGGCTGTTTTCAGAGCCTGGCTATTGTGAATAACGCTGCAATGAATATAGGTGTGAGAAAGGGATTTTTGTATTGTGCTTTTGTGTTCCTAGTGTATATCTCTAGGAGTGGTATAATTGGATCATAAGGGAGGGAAAACAATATGGAGATTCCTGAAAAACAAATTGTAAGCAAACAAGCCAGATCTTTGTTTTGGGTGAGGCCAAATCATAATCCAACATAATACCACATCCTTTTCATGATCTACTCTATTTTCCAAGTCTTAGCTATTGTACTGAGTGCTTCAATGAATAGTGGTATTGAATGAATACACACACTTTTTTGTGTGATGTAGTTCCATTTCTTTAGTTTTTATTCTGTAATCTTTACCAATAACATTGTATCCTGGAAGATTCCTTTTCTTCTAGGTCTTGGAACATTCTGCCTATAATTTCCTCAGTGTTCTTCATAGATTTAGGTCTGATCCCAAGGTCTTTGATCCACTCTAAGTTGCCTTTTGTATAAGGTGTGAGATATGAATCTTCAGGTCTCTTCCTAGAACTGTACAGAAAAATTAAAAAAAATAGATTAAATATATCAATATCTTACCTGAATCCATAAATTATATTGAGGAAAAAAGTTGAAATAGTTTATGAAATTGAATCTAGAGGCAATATCAATTATGGAATGTTATTGGCCAAGCTAAAGAAAACAAAGATAAACAAATGGGACATCAATCTCAGAGACTTGTGCAACCCTCCACACACAATATGATAACCAGGATTAAAGGACACCCACAAAATTGGGTGAAATCCACTATAAAATTGGGAACCTTCCAAAAATTCTAGTTCTCAAATGACAGCCAGGGACTCAGTTGGTAAGCAGGTTTTTTTTTGTTTTTTGTTTTATTACACTTTTGGGGCCACACTCAGCATCTTCAAGATTTATTCCTGGCTCTGAGCTTAGGGATGGATTCCTACTCATGGTTTTAGAGGGACTAGAAAGGATGCTGATGCTTGAATCCAAGCTAGCCTGGTGTAAGGCAAGAGCCCTTCTGCTGTTCTATCTTCAGACCCTGTAAACAGGTCTTTGTAAGAAAAGCCTACCGTATTAGCACCTTTTTTTGCCTCAATAAATATAATCTGTGCTGCTTTTCTCTATGATTGGGGTATATGTGAAAGAATGAGAACACAGAAGGGAAGGCAAAAACATAGATGATAAGTAAAGAAGGTTAAAAATCACTGAAGACAAAAATTAGCTCTCTAGTGTAAGCCGGAATATTTGCAGGCCACTACCTTACTGAAAATATTCAATGATGTGTTTGGCCTTTCTTTAGGAGCCCCAAAGAATGAGCTTCTAAAAGGGAAGCTGTCTAGCACATGGGGTGGTGAAAAGGATCGAAGAATTTTGTTAATAAAAACCAAAATAACAGGAAGAAGTGGACTGATTAGAACCAAGTGCTTAAGCATGAAAATACAGCATAAGAAAGGAAACTGAAGTGACTGAACTGTATTTTCAATTGATTTAGAATCTTAAAGGAACTTGAACAGGAAAGTGATATCAGCAGTTTATTTTGGGAAGAAACTCAGTGTTCTCTTTCTACCTGGAAATTCCTCCTAGGAGAGAAGGAAAAAAAAAGAGAGAAAATGTTTTGAATGCACCGATAAAGACTTTTTATTTTGCTTTTACTGTTATTACAGTTGTTCCCCTCTACAACTTTGTTTATAACTGTATTAACATCAAAGGTAAAACAGTTTCTTCGACCCTTTTTGTCAGTCTAAAATTCAAGCACAACTCTTAAAAATATTTTATGTATGCCAAAGAATGAACAATCAGTCATTTGGAGTGTGTTGATAAGCAGCTTTTGAATACGTTTCAGAGACAAATGTTGAATGCTTCTGAATATGTGAATTTAAGGAGAGCCTGGTATGGTTCTGTACCGCTTATGGTCACTTGGATAGGATAATTTATGGTCCTGTAAATAGGCCTGACCTTCACTTCTGTTTCTGGATTCATTCCTAAGCATCTGTGCTTGTAAAGTCATTGTAAGCTCAGTATTTAGGACCAATAGTAAAGTAAATGCTCATTTTTTTTTCTGCTGCATTCAATATAAATTCATAAGAGTAACCATTTTGTTTTGTTTTTAAAGCAATATATTCTCTTGAACATCTTTGGGGGGGGGGACAGAAATTGTGCAGAGAAACTAAGGAGAAAAAAGTAGTTATATTAATCAGAAACGTGTTTTAAATGAGTTTATGGAGAGATTCAGCTTCAAGTTGAGTTGTTTAGGGTGAAAGTTTTGGTGATGGTTTGATTTTCATCTCGTGTGTATCTGGAACCTGATTAATATTCCTAGTAGTTAAGTCTTGGATTTACATGTGAAGGGCAAAAAAGATTTAGAACAACTTTTTAGTTGTGTATGGCTGTGTATGTGGTCTTAAGAGCAAGAGGGGGAGAGAGAGGGGAGATGGAGAGTAGAAAAGAACAGAGAGAGAAGAAAGGAGAAAAAAACAGAGAGAAAATGTAGTTCAGAAAATATGTTTGATATAGAAGTTCACTATAATCAACGGGATATATAGACTTAGTAGTAAGCTCGATCTGCTTTGCTAGTTTTGTTGTGCTCCATTTTTTTTTCTGGATTGGAATAATGCAAAATCCCCATCCAAGCTAAACTACAACTACTCAGTCTGTTTCTAGGCTGAATTTCAGAGACCCCTTAAGAGTGTTGCTATCATAGAGAAACCAAGATAATTGTAACGTCTGTTTTGGGGATTTGGTTTGTTGTTGTTGTTGTTTTGTATTTTTTTCTTTCAGTTTTCTTCCTCAACTGGTGCTACTTATTTTGAAAATTGAATTTTATTTTTCTTTCTCTAGAGACATTGAAGCATGGATTAGAGTCTAGAGAAGTAAGCTTGATTTGCAGTAGGTTACTTTTTGTGGTCACCTGTTGGAAAGGAGGCATGGAAGCAGGTTGGACAAAAAAGAAAAGCTCTTTGATGTCTCCCAGGGGCCTTCTAGTGATCTCTGTCGATCTAGCCATAGAGTTCAATGACCAGGTATTGTAATTAAGTGATCCTTCAGTCCAGCGGTGCTTCGAGCCACCAGAACTACCCTAGCAGTGCTTGGGGGCCTCCAGGCCAATGTATGAAGTACTCGGAGCCATGTAGTGTGGGGATTAAACACATTGCTTCTGCACGTGCAAGAAATATTCTGAAACTCTTCTCTCAAATTTTGACATTATCTATGCCAAACTCTTATTAACTTTGTAGCCAAAGTGGCCCACGTTGAACCCATATGACTAGGCCTTTATACCGCCATCTTTGATCATTGCATATGGAACACCCTTATGTCTGATTACAACGGCTGGGGGGTGGGCAGAGTTAGCTCAATGGACCAAGTACATGCTTTGCATGCTGGGAGGTCTAGATTTGACCCCAGCACCACATGGTCCCCAAGCACTGCTGATTACGATACACAAGTATACAAGGGCAATCATAAGGAAGCTAACAGCTAAATGTCACTCACTTATATCACTCCCACTAGTTGGAAGTGGAGAAAGTAGAAATTCTTTACAGTGGACCTAGAAGGTCATTCCCATTGGATATTTCCACATTGGATGAATCTCAAACATTTGAAAATATCTGAGAGTAAGTGTTCAGTGGGTCAGATCGGAATGAATCTGATCATCTTTAGAAACGGTTTACTCAGGCAGATTTTCCGGGTTGTAAAATCTGTGAAATGAAACCAGCATATTGCTTTTACCCTTTTATAAAATGCTTACAATGTTAGTAAGATAAAACTATAAGGCATTGTGTTTTATTTCCCCTATGACTTACACTAGATATATATCAGTATGAGAGCTTCCTATTTTAGGATCTTCTGTATTTAAAAACTAACTCAATTGTAACTTGGTCAAATCAACTGGATTGTGGTAGCCAGGCTGTTTCAGGAACTTGTAAAAAGATCAAAAAAAGAAAAAAAGAAAACTAGGTTACCGTGTATAGCTCACTTTGGTTGAATATCTGTCTTGCAGGTGGGAAAAATCTTGAGTAGAATTCGTCACACCACACATTTTGAGTGTAATCCTGGAGGCATTGTTGTTTGAGATCCCCAGTACCACAAGCAATGTGATGTTTTTTCCCCACATATAGCAACCATAGTGTACATAAGGTCCACCATTAGGGTAAATCATCCTTGGTAAGGACTACATTCAAATGTGTGACACCAAGAGTAACAAAACTTAAAAATGTAACCTCTGGTGAACACCAGACAAATAGGTGCCCCCAGGATCATCAGGACAACTACTGAAATGAGGGAGGTGGTAGAGATTAAAAAGAATAATTTTAAAGCACCCAGTAGAAACAATTCCTTGCCTTATTTTATATGTACCAAGAGCCTATTGCATCTTTAGTACCACACCCTCTTTACTAAAGTCAGGCTTTGTATTTTGATCGATTTAAAATAGCATAATCTTTACTGTTGGATGAAATAATCATATAAAATAAGTAATAACTAATGTGTTAATTAAGAGGAAATATAATGGGCAGAATTTTGCTTGTTTGGGGGCCATACCCCAACTCAGAACTTAATTAAAAAAAAAGTATATTCCTTAATTGAATCACCATGAGATACACAATTACAAACTTGCTCATCACTGAGTTTCAGTCTTACAAGGTCCAACACACCCATCCATTCACCAGTTTTCATTTCCCACCACTACTGTACCCAGTTTTCCTCTCCCCAGTCTGCCTGCCTTTGTTCTTTGTGGCAGACAGTTCTCTCTCTCTGTCTCTGTCTCTGTCTCTGTCTCTGTCTCTCTCTCTCTGTCTCTCTGTCTCTCTGTCTCTCTCTCTCTCTCTCTCTCTCTCTCTCTTTCTCTCTCTCTGTCTCTCTCTTTCTCTTCCCCTTAGACACTGTGGTTTGCAAAATAGTTGCTGAAGGGATATCAGTCATATCACTTTACTCCTTTCAGCACCCAGTTCTTGTCCAGAGTGATCATTTCCAACTATCATAGTCATAGTGGTTCCTTCTCTGCTCCGTCTGCACTTCCTTGCTGTTTGTGGCAAACTTCCTACTAGTCCTCCAGGCCCTCATCTCTATTGCCTCTGGATATTAATATCATCTTATCTTTTTTTTTAATAATTCAGAAGTGAATGTAATCATTCTATATTTATTCTTCTTCCTCATTTTGCTCCATATAATCCTCTCAGCACTTACTCTTGGCTTTGTGCTCAGGGATCACTCTGGCAGGCTTAGTGCATCATTTGGGGATGCCAAAAATTCAGTCCAGGTAAGTCACATGAAAGCAAGCACCCGACCTAATGGATTAGGGTAGATTTTGGAGATTCCCCACAAGAAATTACTTAAAATCTTTCTCAGTTCAGTTGATCATAGGCATTTACTCTAATGCTCCCTTTAACTTTCATGTATTATATTTTAGCTTAGTTTTTTTTTTCAATCTAGCCATTATGATTTACAGTTCTGTCAAGAGTAGGATTTTATGCATACAAATTTTCAACACCAAAGTACTCTTTCTCTCCCATCAGTGTCTTCGCTCCCCTCTTCCTCACCATCCCAACCCATTCCCTGTTGTTTTAATATAAATCAAAAGAGAGCTAGAGTTGGTGTGGGGATGGTGAAGACTTTCTCAACTAGGTAGGCCTGGCTCCTGCAGCCCCTATGGCCTGACATATGTCTCAGAACCCTGGTAAGCTCCATTGTGGAGAGCAGTTCTTAGATGCTCTTGCTTTGGTTTTCAATCTATCAAGAGTCTTTTATTTAACGAATAATGAATTCATAATTCATTATGAATTAACATTGATTAAAATAGTGAAGGGCAGTAATAGGTATGGTGAATAAAGTTCCTTAACATAACCTGACAAACAGGGAGGATCAAAGCAGGCAATCTGGGGCCGAGAGATAGCACAGCAGTAGGGCATTTGCCTTGCATACAGCTGATCTGGGGAGGGAACCGGTTTGATTCATACCCATATGGTCCCCCAACCTGCCAGGGGCGATTTCTGAGTGCAGGGCCAGGAGCGACCCCTGGAGCACTGCTGGAGCGACCCCTGGAGCCAGGAGCACTGCTGGGTGTGGCCCAAAAACCAAGCATCAATCAATAAAGTTTAAAATATAAAACGAAGCAAGCTATCTCTGAGCTTTGAGAGCCTGAGTCATTAATTGTCTTCTTCCCGTTGTCCATGACCTGGGACACCTGAGTCGACAGGAGCATCACAGCTTTCTTTTTTCTTGTAACAAACATGCCTTCCTCTCATTGTCAACTCCAGCCAAAGATGGCTTTTCTGTAAAGGGTTTACTAGAACAAAACAGGTAGGAAGAGGGGTCAGGGTCTTGTCAGGAATGCCATTCAGGAAGTCCAGACAACCATCAGTGCAGTTGCCAATCTCACTCCAACTGATAACTCTCTCTCCCCCTCTCCTTCCTCCCCCAGTATTCCAGCAAGGGTCCTTACGTTCCCAGGGTAACTAATGCTCCATTTGACAGAGGAGTTTCTAATTGAGGGGACCCCTTGCTCTTAAGGTGACAGATCCTTTTTGGGGGGAACAGATCTCCAAGACTTCTCAAGGAAGAGTTCTATTTCAAGGGAGGGTGACAGGGACTTGTAGAAATCATGGTTTAAGTGCCTTGCCACGGCTGTTTCCTTTTCTTCATTCTTCTCTAGAAAGCTTCTTTTCTTTCTCACTGCATTTTTTCCCACTCAAGAAGTTGAGATGAAAGTTCATCCTCATGTTGTACTGGGATACATACACCCCATTTTCTAGTTGTGTGACCAAGAGCAATCTTCCAAAGATTTCCAAGCTCCATTCCCTATGAAAACATCCACCTTATAAACAGACTTAAACTTAATAGGATCTTGCAGGTGTGATGTTAGCATTGTGCCTGTCCCACGGTGAGTCATGAAGTTCTGTTACTGGCCGCTCTGGTGGGGTTGTTATAATACTCAGAGAGTAGAGCAAGCTATTCAGCTTTTTGATACCTTGTGATGACAGGCAAGGTCATCACGGCTTGAAGAAGTGTTTAAAACTTGCCATTGTCAAAGTTCAGTTTCTTCAGGTAATCCTGCACACCTGTGGTCTGACTGATCTCCCAGGGTATAAATTTCCCCGGCACACAAAATTTCCTTTTCACCACACACAATTCATTTCTGATATTCGTAACTCAACTTGGAACCTTCTGGTTTTGATTGGCTAGTCAGGGTTCACTGAGGCAAATTCCTTCCTGAGAATGCTCCATATGTTCAGGAAAGGGAGTGTTTGTGAGGTGCGCAGGCAGTACTGTAGACAAGGGAGCCAGAAGACAGCAGTGTGTTGCCATTTTTGGCTACTCCCAGTGGACACCGAGGCAGAATGATGAATATTTTAGCATCTTTGTTCTTTTTGTTTAGTTATAACACTGGAGCGGTTTAAATCATTGTGCAAATAATAAGCTTGACATTTCTGCAGTTCAAAAAAACCAACAAATCGAAAGGAACTGCCTATTACTGAGGAAGTGAGAAAATTGGATGACTTGGGGGAGAAGAATAATTTTGAATAACTTCATGGTGGAGAATACATTAAAAACTAGAAAACAGAAAGAGTTTTTAAGAGACTGATGTTAACATCACAGAATGTTTATATTCCACAACTGGACCCTGTCTCCAGGTCTCACTCTGACTTAGAACATTTATTATATGCCCACTGTGGACAGTTTTCATTTAAGACTTTTGTGCCTTTAGTACCATACTCCAGGAATCTGAAAATTGTACTAAGCAAGTACCAGAGTGCAGAGATCATGGTTGTATTTTCTATTTTGTTACTTTCCTTGCTTGCATGTTACTGTTTTTAAATCCAAAAGAAAATGTGCTCAGAAGTCACCTATTTAGCTTTTTTTTTTTTTTTACATAAGGCATGGAGTGAGGTTCAAGATTTGATTCAAGAAATATACCTAAAGCAGATTCATAATGTAAATAGAAACACTTGCCCTGTGCCCTAGATACATTCCTAACATAATTACATAGTGCAATTGAAAGATAGCTATGAATCATGATCGAAAATCTTACAGCATTCTTTCGATTTCTAGGACTTGTTTGGTTTGGGGCTACACCTGGCAATGTTCAGGGACTACTTCTTGGCTCCGCACTCAACAAGTTACTCCTGGTGGTGCTTGGTAGATCATATAGGATTGCAGAGATTAAGCCCAGGTTTGCTGCAGGCAAGGCGAGCACTTACCTGCTATACTATTGCCCTGGCGACAGGAGCTGGTGCTTTTTTTAAAGAATAAACAAGAGGGCCCGGAGAGATAGCACAGTGGCGTTTGCCTTGCAAGCAGCCGATCCAGGACCAAAGGTGGTTGGTTCGAATCCCGGTGTCCCATATGGTCCCCCGTGCCTGCCAGGAGCTATTTCTGAGCAGACAGCCAGGAGTAACCCCTGACACCGCCGGGTGTGACCCAAAAAACAAAAACCAAAAAAAAAAAAAAAAAGAATAAACAAGAGAGAGTAAATAAGAAAAAAAGAGACCATATCCAAATAAATAGAATTCAGTGATGAAAGTGGGGAAGGGAACTTACAAAGTTCCCTCATATATTTAAAACAGTTAGAAATTACTATGGTCCCCCAAGCGAAGAGCAATTTTTTTTATTAATATCTTTATTTAAACACCTTGATTACACATATGATTGTAGTTGGGTTTCAGTCATGTAAAGAACACCTCCCTTCACCAGTGCAAGACTCCCACCACCAAGTCCCAAATCTCCCTCCTCCCCACCCCACACCCGCCTGTACTCTAGACAGGCTTTCTACTTCCCTCATTCATTCACCTTGTTAGGATAGTTCTCAGTGTAGTTATTTCTCTAACTGCACTCACCACTCTTTGTCATAAGCTGGAACTTCCAGCCCTCCTCTCTTTGTTTCTGAGGATTATTGCAAAAATGTCTTTTATTTTTCTTAAAACCCAAGGTGAGTGAGTCTATTCTGCCGTCTATCTCTCTCCCTCTGACTTACTTCACTCAGCATAATAGATTCCATGTACATCCATGTATAGGAAAATTTCATAACTTCATCTCTCCTGACAGCTGCCTAATATTCCATTGTGCATATGTACCACAGTTTCTTTAGCCATTTGTTGAAGGGCATCTTGGTTGTTTCCAGAGTCTGGCTATTGTAAATAGTGTTGTAATGAATATAGGTATGAGGAAGGGATTTTTGTATTGTATTTTTGTATTTTTAGAGTATATCTCTAGGTGTGGTATAGCTGGATTGTATGTGAGCTCAGAGCGATTTCTAAGCATATAGCCAGGAGTAACCCCTGAGCATCACTGGGTATGGCCCAAAAACTAAAAAAGAAAAGAAAAGAAAAAAAAAACGAAATTACTATGAACAACTTCAAGCTCTTCAGCTATTACCTAAAAGTAACAGATATGATTTTTAGAGTCATATAATCTCCCCAAGCTGACCAAGGAGGAAGTAGAAAGCCTAATCAAGTCTATCAAAGTAAGGAGATTGAAGCAGTAGTTGTGAATCTCCCCAAGAAAAATGCCCTGGTCCAGAGTCTGGACTGGTGAGTCTGTCAAACCCTTAGAGAAGAATGATTTACTGCCTTTAAATCTTAGCCTGTTGCAAAATATTGAAGATACAAGAATCTTTCCTAAGACCATCTATGAAGCTAACATTACAAATACTCAAAGTAAAGGTACTTGCAGAAGCTAAACTGTACCTGTCAAGATTGCATGTGGAAGTGGTGTGGGTTGTGTTTGGGTGAGATGGGTGAGAGAAGTAAAGGAACACTGGTAGAGGGAAGTTGAAGTTGTTATTGGTGCTGGAATTGGTGTTGGAATGTTGTGTGCTAAGACTCAACTATCAATTACTTTTTTTATTAATAATTTTTATTTTTACAAAGTCGATTATGAATCCTCCACAGTAGTATTTTAGGTACATAGTGACATTGAATCAGGGACATTCCCACTACCAAAGTTGTCCTCCCTCCACCCTTGTTTCCAGCATGCATCCCATATCGCCCCTCCTTTGCACCCCCGGGCTGCTAGTATAAGTGGTCCCTTCAGTGTCTAGCTTTTGTAGATTGGGTATTGATTCTGTTGTAGTTGGCTTTGGATTTTTTTTTTAAAGCACAGTGCTTTAAAATGTACGATTGTTAAACTAGTTAAGATATATTTGGACCCCAATTCTTATGTGGCAAGAATTTTTCATAGTAGAATAACTGATTTTGTTTTAAATTATTTAAGAACCATTATTTTGATAACATTGTTGTAACAAATGTGTTGTCTTTTATATCACACAATTTGTGCCAATCATGGTGACAATAGTTATAAATTCAGGTCGTTATCTCAACCAATGAAACCTGAAGGTTTTCTATCCATTTAAGAAAAAGATAGTTTTATTTTACTACCTCTGCAAGATATACTTGGATGCAACTCTTGAAAGTACTTTGCTGTTTTGTGAAAGAGAAGAACTAGCCTGAAGGCAAATGGTAAACTGTTCTTCAAGGTTGAAGAAGGGCAATTTAGTTAAGTCAAATAATGGCCCCTTAAGGTCCTGGGCCTTCAACCCTTGGACCAGTAACTGGGTTACTCTTGCTGATATGATTAAGGTAAGGGCCTTGATATGGGGAGATCATTTTATATTTTTTAGTTGAGCCCAAAATAATCACAAAAGTGAAAGGGAAAATGGGGGAATAACTCAAAGGTCTAGGGTGCATACGTTGCACACTGGAGGCCTGGGTTTGATTCCCTGCAGATAAGTCCTGCTTGCAGCAACTTCTAAACAAATAACTCTATGCAAGTAAATCCCTAAGCATTGCCAGGTGTGACCCCAAAACAATAAAAACAAAAAATAAATAACAGTGGGCGGTAGACCAAAGAGCCAGAATTATTGTGATGGAATATGAAAACAACTCACCTAATTATCTTTGACATTTGAGATGGAAGGGACTATGAACCACAGAATGTATGCAGCCTCTTCAAAATTGACAAAGCTGATGAGTTATTTCTCCCCTAGAGTCTCCAGAAAGGAGTGTAATCCTATTGACATCCTGGTTTTAGTCCAGTGAGAGCCATCACACATGTGACCTGCAGAAGTGTAAGGCAATAAAGTTTTGTTGTCCTAAGCCACTCAGTCTGTGGAAATTTGTTACAACAGCAATAAGAAACTCATGTAAATAAGAAGGGGGACTTGATGACTTTGTTGAACCTCTAAATCAGAAGACTCTAGAATTAACCCCTTTCTTCACCACTTGGATTTCTCATCATATAAGACACATTTTCGTATTTTTTTTTTTTTTTGTGGTTTTTGGGTCACACCCGGCAGTGCTCAGGGGTTTTTCCTGGCTCCGTGCTCAGAAATTGCTCCTGGCATGCACAGGGGACCATATGGGACGCGGGGATTCGAACTGATGACCTTCTGCATGAAAGGTAAACGCCTTACCTCCATGCTATCTCTCCGGCCCCACATTTTCGTATTGTTAAATTCAGTTTTAGTAAGATATTTTGTTAATTGTAGCCTAAGCTGTCCCAACAGATAATCATATACTTAATGGAATTCTATGTGTGAGGTAGTCTAAATGATATCTGTTAAATTTACGTGTTTTTGTGCGGGGGGGGGGGATAATTAGAGAAATAAAATAAGATAGAGGAATATTTTCTGATTCATTTTGGACATCATGAAACATTTTTAAATGAAAGATACAGAATATGTTTGGAAGGACAGATAAATTACTGGAAGACTGAGATGGCCTGGAAATACGCAGGTGCACTTTCAACTGGCCAGATTCATTTCCTACGGAGACCTCCAGACACCCAAATTCTCTTTTCTAAAATAACATTTCACTAGCCTCTGAACATGCCAAGAAATGATTGTTTTTACAAATCCAGATGATTTCCTAATTTAAGATAGTTCTAGGAGAGGTAAAAATGAAGGGAATCGATTCTTTTTCTTTCACCACAGAGTAGGAACAATCCCAACATTTGCTTGAATCAAATGTTGCTGACAGTTTTGAAAGCAGCAGGCACCAGACAGCTGTTTAATGGCCTCAGTGAACTCATCTGGAAAATCAGCACAGTGTCAGATCAGGGAAGTCAAAGATCAAAGGCCATTTAGGTCTTTATGAAGTCTTTTCTTCACCATTTCTCTGTTTTAAATTAGTTATTTTTATTTCGGTTCCAAAGAGCCATATTCATCGTGAGACTTACATCTACCCTCTACACTTCATACCCCTGAATCCCCAACGTCCTTTTCTTTACCAGCAGATTAATTTTTAGAGAAGTGAAAGATGCAATCCATGGGAAAATAAGAATTCTTTTATAATATTGTTCAGCATTGGCTAGCTTATGAAGAACTCTGCTAATGGCTGCAGTTTTAATGCTAATGTACTTGGTCATCCCTTCTAGGACCTGGATGCTACAGTTAGTAAGAATTCTTTCTTAATCTAGTGAGTTTGATGTAGAAATTCTTAACCTGCCATTTTTTTTTTTATTGAATCACAGTGAGTAACATAATCGCAAAGTTTTTTATGATTGAGTTTAGGTGTTCATTGTTCCAACTCCAGTCCCTTCACCGTTCTCCACTTACCTCCAAAATGACTTCCTGGCAGGGTCAGAGGACCTTATGGGATGCTGGAGACCGAACCTAAGTACATTTCCTACTGTACTGTCTCTTTAACCCTGGTTTTTATACCTTTTATAAAAAAAAAATATAAAAGGGGAAAACGTTTCTCTCTCCCATAATCTGGGAGTTTCCCCTGTATTTTCTTTCCCTTCCCTTAAATAAAATTGTTTCTGAATATACCCCCTACTATACAAAGAAACATTAATTCAGATGGTATCACTAGTGAGTTCTACCAAAACTTCAAAAACTAGTGCCCATAGTTTTCAAGATCTTCAAAAATATTAAAGAACAGGAATTCAGGAGGCCCGAGTGATAGCACAATGGGTAGAGTGTTTGCCTTACACACAGCAGACTGGGTTCAATCCCCAGCATTCCAGACTCTGAATATTGTAAGTAGTGCCTCGATGAACATAGAAATTCAGAGGGATTTTCTTCATTGTCTTTTGAGTTCCTAGGGAATATTTGTTGACATGACCTCAGGAACTGTTCTGGGCCCGGTGGTTCTTGGCTGCAGCAGAGCAGAGACGGTACGAAATGAACCCTGTGTGCCAAAGCATATGGCAGGGATCAGGCTCTACCCTTTGTGGTCAGGGACAGCTCACCTCTGTTGACTTGCCCTCAGGAGCTGTTATGGATGTAATGGTTCACGGCTTCCTCAGAGCAGAAGCAGTTCAAAATGGCCCCTGTGTGCCAAAACACATGGCAGGGATCAGTGCTCTTGTTCTTTTTGATGTATGCCAGTCTCTGTGGTTTGAGATAACATCTTGCCATTTTGATTTGCATCTCCTTGAATATTAATGATGTGAAGCAGTTTTGGCTTCACATACCTTCATCGATCTTTTGGCCATCTGTATTTCTTCTTTGAGGAAAGTTGTTTTCATTCTCTCATTTTTTTATGAGGTTGGATTTTTTTTCCTCTTATGTTCCAGTGACATGGGTATTTGGTAAATAATTTCTCCATTTATTTATTTTTAATAACTTTTATTGGGACCAAAAGTGAATAACAAATCTTTCACAGTAATATTTAAGGTACATAGTGACAATGAATCAGGGTTATTCCAATCACCAGGATTGTCCTTCCTACACCCCTTTTCCCAGCATGTGTCTCAAATCTCTCCCTCCTTTGCCCCCCCCCCCAGAGTACTAGTGTAACTGTTACCCTTGTATATCGCTTACTGTAGATAGGGTATCGATTCTGTTGTTGACTTTGGGTTTGGTGTTTAAGTCTGATCATTTTTTTATTTCCATTCAGTGTTCATATGGCTGTTTCGTCCTGGTACCATTCATTTTTATTTTCCCCCTTAATCCATGAGGCAGAACAAGATGATTCAAATTGTGTAGTATCTTGGTTGTTTCCTTTGAGGTTTTAGAAGCTTTTTAATATACTGTATTTTCCGGCGTATAAGATGACCCCCTAATTTTTCAGTTAAAACATATCAGACAGAATGTTCCTGTGCTGCAACTGTATGTACCACAGTGAGCAAATCACAATAAGCAAAGGTCCAAAGGTTATACTTTAATAGACTTCCTCTCTGACTGGCCAATCTTAGCAGGCTTTTGACAGTGTAGATTCGGGTCCAGAACATTGTCTCATTTGCATGCATCAAAAGCCTGCTTGGATTGGCTGAGTTAGAGGCTATCCGAGCAGCCTTGCAGTGATTGGTGCAGGATCGAGTTGGAAAATTTGTTTTGTGGCAATATTCAGACAATTTTCATTTAGCGACGTATTGAAACATTTTTGGGATATACTCAGTGTATAAGACGACCCTGATTTTCGATTGACATTTTTTTGTTTCAAAAGTCGTCTTATATGCCAGAAAATACTGTAGTCCCCCATTTGATTATCTTTTCTTCTACTTGCTTGTTCAATAGTGTTTCATCCTTGAAGATGCCTTTAGCTTCAATATCATGTAGAGTTCTACCTACAGTTTCCTCTATGTACCGGATGGTTACAAGTGTGATATCAGAGTCTTTAATCTGATTTGATTTTAGAGATTTTTGATGTTAGATATTTATGAATTCATTTTTTTGCATATAGTACCAGTTTTCCCTGCACCATTTGTTGAAGAGTGGTTTTTATTAATGCACTTCATATTTTTGCATTGTTGTTGAAAATTAGCTGATCACATATCTGAGGATATCTCTCTCAGGGTCTTCATTCTGTTCCACAGACCTGGGACTGTCTTTATTACAAATCTATGCCAACTAAATTACCTTCCTTTACTAGTAGATTTTGAGTTGGTGAAAGTGAGATTTACCATTTTTTCTCTTGAGGATCACTCTAAATTGTTTGTGAGGTTTTATTGTTTCATAAGAATTTTAGGAGCATTTGATTTATTTCTTTTAGCAATGTCATGGGTATCCTTATAGGAAATGTAGTAAATTTGTACAATGCTTCAGATAGTATTACCATCTTAATGAAGCTAATCATTCCTAATCTATGATCATGGAATGCTTTTCTATTATCTTATATCAATTCTTTTATTTCTTGAAGTAGTGTTTTATAATCTTCTTTGTATAGGTCTTTCTCTACTTTAGTTAAATTAATTTTGAGACATTTTATTTGCTGATATACAATGGAAATAGATTCTTTTGTTTACATCTCTTTTTTATTATATATAAGAAAGCCACAGACTTTTGCATATTAATTTTCTAGCCTGCCACTTTACTATAAAAGCCTACTATTTCTAGAAACATTTTTTTTTGTAGATTCTTTAGGATTTTTTAAATATCCAGTGAGAAGTTAAAGTTTGACTTCCTCCTTTCTTATTTGGATGCCCTTGATATCGTTTTCTTGTCTAATTTGTATGGAAAATACCTTCAATACTCTATTGAGTAAAAATATGAGAATGGGCAACCTTGTCATATGCTGGATCTTAGAGGAAAGGCTTTTAGTGTTTCCCCGTTAGTATAATGTTTGCTGTGAACTTCTGGTAACTGACTTTGACTATATTACGTTATTTGAAATTTTTTTCAGTTCTCACTTGTATCATGAATGGGTGCTGGATCTGATCAAATGCTTTTTCTGCATCTATTGATAATAGGCTCATAATATTTTCATTTTTTTCTTTTATTGAACGAGCTGAGTATGTTAAACCATCCTTGCCTGCCTGAGATAAATACTTTTGGGTCATGAGGTATGATCTGTATTGCCATGTTGCCTTCTATTGACTTGTATTTTATTAAGGATCTTTGCATCTATATTCATGAAGGATATCAGCCTGTAATTTGCCCTTGTTTTTGTGGTGTCTCTGCTTTTGGTAAGTTCCTTTACAGCAGTGCTTCTCAAATAGTGGGTGCCCCCCCCAGGGGGAGCATGAGGCTCCTTAAAGGGGGGCGCGTTTGACCTGGGCAAACACGGTCATAACAAGCTCAGCCCGGTGTTTATGTGTCTGGAGCTGAGAGTTGCTGTGTCCTGCTTCCAACCCCACTTCGAAAAGCTCTGCATTGCAAAACGTGCTCATTGTAGCCATTAATCCAGATATCACCTCTGATGAAAAAATCAGCTCAAATTATTTTAGATATTTTTGTTTTGCAGGTTAAAGTTTTCTTTTTAATAAAGATACTATTTACAGTCGCACAGAGGAGGGCACAAAAAATGTTTTCTTCTTACTAGGGGGGGGGCATGACATAAAATAATTGAGAAGCATTGCTTTCCAGAAACTTTTTGAGATTATTTCTACTTATTTAGTTTTCTGGAAAAGCCTGAAAAGGATTAACAGTAGGTAAAAGAATCCACTAGCTAAGGAATCCATCTGGGCCTGGGCTTTTGTTTTTTGAAGACTTGATTACCATTTCAATTTTCTCATTATTGATAGTCTGTTTAGATATTCCAGATCACCTTGGTTTAGCCTTGAATTGAAGGAGTCCAAGAATTTATCCATTTATTTCTTGTTTCTTCACATAAAAGTTCTCAACATAATCTCTGATGATCCTTTTTATTTCTGTGATGTCTATTGTGATGTCCCCCTAGTCAGTCTGATTTGGTCTATTAGTCTTCTTCTTCTTCTTCTTCTTCTTCTTCTTCTTCTTCTTCTTCTTCTTCTTCTTCTTCTTCTTCTTCTTCTTCTTCTTCTTCTTCTTCTTCTTCTTCTTCTTCTTCTTCTTCTTCTTCTTCTTCTTCTTCTTCTTCTTCTTCTTCTTCTTCTTCTTCTTCTTCTTCTTCTTCTTCTTCTTCTTCTTCTTCTTCTTCTTCTTCTTCTTCTTCTTCTTCTTCTTCTTCTTCTTCTTCTTCTTCTTCTTCTTCTTCTTCTTCTTCTTCTTCTTCTTCTTCTTCTTCTTCTTCTTCTTCTCCTCCTCCTCCTCCTCCTCCTTCTCCTCCTCCTCCTCCTCCTCCTCCTCCTCCTTCTTCTTCTTCTTTTCTTTCTTCTTTCTTCTTTCTTCTTCTTCTTTCTTCTTCTTCTTCTTCTTCTTTTCTTCTTTCTTCCTTCTTTTCTTCTTCCTTCTTCTTTTCTTCTTCTTCTTCATCTTCTTTTCTTCTTTCTTCCTTTTCTTCTTCTTCCTTTTCTTTTCTTCTTCTTCTTCTTCTTCTTCTTCTTCTTCTTCTTCTTCTTCTTCTTCTTCTTCTTCTTCTTCTTCTTCTTCTTCTTCTTCTTCTTCTTCTTCTTCCTCCTCCTCCTCCTCCTTCTTCTTTCTTCTTTTTTTTTGGTGAATCTTGTTATTGCTCTATAAATCTTGTTTATTTTTTTAAAGCACAAGCTCTTGCTTTCACTTACCTTTTCTGTTTTTTTTTTTTTTTTTTTTGTAATTCCTGATCTTTTATATTTTCTTACTCCTGTGATCCTCTTGTTGGCTAGTTTTTTTTTGGGGGGGGGGAGGGTGGTCACAGCCGACAGCACTTAGGGGTTACTTCTGGCTCCAGGCTCAGAAATTGATGCCAGGATTCAAACCACCATCCTTCTGCATGTAAGGCAAACGCCTTACCTCCATGCTATCTCTCCAGCCCCTGTTGGCTAGTTTCTTAAGTTGCACATTCAAGTTATTTGTTTTGAGTCCTTTCTTTCTGTCTGATGAATGCTAGCTTAGCTATGAACTTTCCTCTAAAACTCTACTTACCCTGTATCTCACAATTTCTAGTAGCATGTATCCTCAGTCTCATTTGTTTACAAGAATCTTTTTATTTTCTCTCTGACTCACTGATCACTTAGTTACTAGGTATTTTGTTTTCCAGTGCTTATATTGTTTCTCTATTTCTTCTATCCTTCTGATTTTGTAGAAATATGCCCCCCCCCCACGTGTTTTCTATTCTGGAAAACATACCATGTTAACTAGAAAAGAATGTGTGTTTGGCGTTTGGGGGATGAAAACCCATATATACCAACTCCCCTTTCTTCCATTTTTTCTTTTGAAACAACTGTTTACTGATCTTTAGTCTAATCAATCCATTTATCTGTGACAGTGGTTTTGAAGTTCTACTACTACTAATCTTTTGCTGTTCATGTTTTACTCCAAGTCTACTAGTAATTGTTTTAAGTATGTTACTGGTACTTCTTTTGGGGCATTATATGTTTAGGAGTGTAATTTCTTTGTGGTGTGTATGTTCCGTGATCATTAAATGACCTTTTCTATCATATAATGTTTTTTGAGATCGAAGTTTATGTTGTCTGATACTAGTTTGGCCACTTGGGCCTTTTAGAGTGTGTTGTTTGCTTAAATAATTAATTGTCTTCCAAATTTGATGTTGAGTCTATATTTGCTATGACTATTCAAATATGTTTTATGAAGACAACAGAATGATATGTTCAGTTTTTTATTCCATCACCTCTCTGTCTTTTAATTGGTGTATTTAGTCATTGATGTTGAGGGAGATTATTGTCATAGAGTTTTGTGCCATCTGATGTGGAATTTTGATGTGTTTCTATGATTCATCTCATCTTAAAGAAGCCCCTTTGTTTTCGTAAAGGTGGTTTTGAGTTTCTAAAATTCCTGAGCTCTTTTTCATTTATGAAGTGGTATATTGTTTCTTCAAGTCTGAATGAGATTTTGGCTGAGTCAAATATTATTGGTAAGGTGTTCTATTGAGTTTCTTCATTATATCCCACTACATTCTTAGGGTCCAAATGGTTTCTTTTGGTAAATCTGCTGTAAATCTTAAGGATTTTTGAATGTAATTTGTATGTAATTACTACAAATTTATGTAATTTTTGTATGCATGTACATTTTTGTGTGTGTGTATATATGTAATTTTCTTTTTTTGATCTCGCTGCTTTCAGTATTCTATCTCTAACACTTTCATCATTCTTAGTTGGATGTGACTTGGGTTATTTTTATTTCAGTCTCTTTAAGCTCATACTCTTTCTGCATCCTGGGTCTGTATTCATGCAGTCTTCAGGTCTAGAACTTGTCAACAATGATACCTTTGACTGTTGCTTCTTTATAGGGTCCCCCCATCTCTCTCTCTATTTATTTATTTGGTTTTTTGGTCACACCTGACAGTGCTCAGGGGTTGCTCCTGGCTTTGCACTCAGAAATCACTCCTGGCAGGCTCGGGGGACCATCTGGGATGCTGAGATTCAAACCACCATCCTTTGCATGCAAGGCAAACACCCTACCTCCATGTTATCTCTCCACCCCCATTTTGCTATGTTTTATTGGCAGTGTGTTTATTGTTTCTTTGAGTTCATTGACTATCTTAAGCATTTTCATCTTAAGCAGTCCATTTCTGATATTATGTAGAGAATTACTACTGGTTGGGTCTACTGGATTGCAATCTATATTAGCAAAATAAAGTGGTTTTTTATTTTATTTTATTTTTAATTTTTTTGGAACTACTTTACCATGATTCCTTTTATAGTCTCAAGATGCATCTTTCCTATGTCACTGTCAGAGTCTTCTCCACAAGCCAGAGAGCTCTCAGAGTTTTATGTGGATGGAAAATTCCCCTGTGGTGTGTGGGTGCTGGCCTGCTCAAAAATATTCGCTACTGAGTGTGACCTCTGACCTGTACAGGGTGGGCCAGGAGTCCTCTGATTCAGTTCTATCAGATTGCTCCTCCTTGTTTGGTGTATACTTTCCTTTTACTTCTACTAGGGAAGCTGCACCCTTGGGTGTGCCTTCCGTCTGTGTGGGATGAGCTTGGAATCCATTCATTCAGGCAGATTTGGTTGCTCTGCCTCTGATCCTTGAACACTTCTCTCCGGCCTCCTGCTTGGAAAGCCACGCCACTGTGTGTGGCCTCTGACCATGGGATGAGTTTCAAGTCTGTTCTTTCAGGCAGATCAAGTTGCTCTGCCCCTGGTCCATTCTCCAAGAAAATAAAACTTTTGAATTGCCATCAACTTCTTTCTAGCCAACTTGTGTCCTAGAAATGAACCTAAAAGAGCATTTAAGTACTGCACATCCTCTGAAACACTTCATTATTATAAGTTCTAGTGGTGTGGAGGGACTGTTCTTTGGTCTCTGGTCAGGAGTGGTCAATGGTACTTCTTGGAAGAACTATTTGCAGTCTTGGGATCAAGCCCAGGTCAGCTGCATGCAAGGTAAATATCATAATCACTGAGTTATCATCCCTCTTGCTTATTTTCTTCTGTATTCATAGAAAGTTCACTTAGGTTTAAATAGCTATATCCCCCCCCCCCCCCCCCATCTTCACATTGCCTCAGCCCCAATTTTCTTGTTCTTAAACACTTCTGTATTTCAAAGGAAAGGAAAGGAAAGAGAACTAATTGTTTTAGGTATTCTCAGCAAGTTGAGGTTTCAATCACTACCAGCTTTTGGTCATCATGAAGCCAACCTTTGACAGATCCGGGTTTGATTCCCAGCATCCCATATTTTCCCCCAAGCCTGCCAGGAGTGATTTCTTTTTTTTTTTAATATAAACTTTATTTAAGCACCATGATTACAAGCATGTTTGTAATTGAGTTTCAGTTATAAACAGAATACCCCCTTCACCAGTGCAACATTCCCACCACCAGTGCTCTCCTACTCCCCACCCCTGCCTGTATTCGCAACAGACATTCTACTTCTCTTATTCTTTGACACTGTCATGCTAGCTATTAGTATAGTTATTTCAGGAGTGATTTCTGAGTGCAGAGGCAGGAATAACCCCTGAGTCTGAGCGCCACCGGGTTTGGCCCAAAACACACACACACACACACACACACACACACACACACACGCACGCACGCACACGCATGCACACACACAGAACGGATGGGGTGAAAATAAAAATACTAGAAATAAAATATCAAAGAAGATATTAGGTTACATAATAGTTACTGTTAAGTATCTAGACTTTTTTGTTTTGTTTTGTTTTGTTTTTGGGCCACACCCGGTAACGCTCAGGGGTTACTCCTGGCTATGTGCTCAGAAGTTGCTCCTGGCTTGGGGGACCATATGGGACACCGGGGGATCGAACCGCCGTCCGTCCAAGGATAGCGCAGGCAAGGCAGGCACCTTACCTTTAGCGCCACCGCCCGGCCCCAGGTATCTAGACTTTTAATCAGTCTCAGTCTGATCAAATTAGCAGTGAGTTTGCTGTTAGAACACACCATTTATAATTATTATTTGGTCTCAGTTAAAGAACTTGGTGCACTTTATAGTAAAAGAGTTTACTGAAAGATTTAGATTTTATTTTATTTTATATTTGAGGGCTTGCATGGTGGTGTTCAGGGCTTACTTCTTTTTTTCTTTCTTTTTTTTTTTTTTAATTTTTATTGTGACCAAAGTGCATTACAAATCTTTCACTTCATCATTTATGGTACATAGTGACAATGAATGAGGGGCATTCCCACCACCAGTGCTGTCCTCCCTCCGCCCCTGTTCCCAGTATGCATCCCATATCTCCCTCCTCTACCCCCCCATATTGCTAGTGCAACTGGTCTCCAATTTACAGCTTGTTGTAGATTGAGCATCTATTCCACCATCGTTGGAGATAAAAAGGATAAGAAAAAAAGGGAGAAAAAAATTTGGTGACAACTACCAAAAAAAGAAAGAAGAGAGAGAGAAAAAAAAAAAGAAAAGAAAAATGGAAGAAAAAATAAAAATAAATCTCTAAATAATAACCACAAGAGTGAAAAAGAAAGAGAAAAGTGGAAGAAAAAACGAGAAGGAAAATAAAGTCAAAAGATAACAAATCAAAACAAAACAAGAAAAAGTACGGGTGCTGGAGTGGTACGGTTTGGCGTTCCCCACACTGGTTTTTTGTTTGTTTGTTTGTTTTGGTTTTTTTTGCATAGGCACAATAAGCATTGGGGAAGAAAGGGAATTCCCGTGGCTT
Organism: Suncus etruscus; assembly: GCF_024139225.1. NCBI lineage: Eukaryota > Metazoa > Chordata > Mammalia > Eulipotyphla > Soricidae > Suncus > Suncus etruscus. Next base: position 41,892,881 of record NC_064867.1, read on the forward strand.
AAGAGATTCAGGGTTTCTCCATCCTTGAAGCATCCCATCATGGGATCAACCCCTGGCTCCATATACACTCATTACCCCATCCCAAAGGATTTTTTGTGATGCCAGGAAAGTTTCCTCTCTTCTGACTCTGCACTAGGGATCTTTCATGTTTGACAGTGCTTGGGGGCCAAATGGAATGCAGAAGATTGAACCTAGGTCAGCTGCATGAAGGGCAAACACCCTACTTACTATATACACTATACCTTCAGCTTAAGATTCTACATTTCTATCATGATAACTTAATCGGATTAAGAGAAAAATGCAAATCTAATTTATCCTGAATTAAACCAAGTAATAAAAAAGAAGCAAGTATTAAACAGAAATTTTCTTTGAATTCATTTGTTTTTTTTTCCTATTCACTTCTCTTTCCTCTGTTGATGCTGATGCATTTATTTTTTGCAAGAACCTAGCTACTATTATTAAATATTCAACATAAAACTTGAAATATTGTATGATCTTACTTTTCTCTCCTAGACGTTTATCCGAAGATTATGAGAACACTATTTTGAAAGGGTATTTATTCATAGCCTTATATTGTAACAACATTATTGATAGTTGTCAAAACATGGAATCAATCTAAATGCCCATCAACACAAATAACTTGAAGAAAAAGCTCTTGTATATATATTCATTAGAATCCTGTATGTCTTGGAAAAAGATTAAGTCATGCCTTTGAGGACAAAATTACTAGAACTTAAGTTGAATAAGTGAATTATTAAGTGAATAAGTAAGGAAGCAAGTTTGTCCTTATATGTGTGGTATAAATCACTAAAGCAAACATACTGGCAAAATAATAACAATCTACATCTATCAAGTGAAACACTAGAACTTTGCTAGTGAATACAATGATAAAATTATATATATATATGAATATTTGAAGCTCCTGTAATCTTTCAGTATTATAAAGCTATAATTTATAAAAAGAGGAAAGAAATTTGTGATTATTTTTGGTGTCACCTGAAATTTATTTATAGCTTTTATATAAAAGGTATACCCTTTGTCCTTCAAGAGTGAAATATCTTTGATGAAGAGTTCAGAGTAAGGTGGTTAAAATTTAAAATTCAATTGCTTCTCACTTTTAGTAGTACTAATTGTGTTCTATAGTCACAGTTAACATGGAATTAGTGAACAGTAAGCCATTATGCCTAAGGGAAAAAAATTGGATTAGATTTCCAATAGTCTCATCAGAATTGTTTTTCTCAATGGATACGATATACCTCATTTTTGAAAAAAAAAAATAGGATTCGATTTTCAACAGATTCCCATCTGACTGTTTCGTTAACTGACACTATAAAACCTCATTTTTGATGTATACATTTAACTCATTCACCAAGAGAAAGTTGAAAATTTACAAAACATATCAAAATAGAGCTGGAAAGTGATTTTAGTCTCTAGAATGGAAGCCAAAATAAGAAGGCAAAGAAAAGACAGTTTCTTCTCAATTGGAATACGAATATGAGATGAGATAACAAATTCACTCCTCTAGATGTGTTTGGAAATGACTTTGAAAAGGTTCAAGAATGATTTTGATAATTGTCCGTATTTAGCTAATGGGAAATTCCACCTACATTTTATATTAGAATGTGCTTAAATTTGCCTAAACTTAATGATTTGTGTTACTTTTATGTAATACCAACGATAATTACTTTTTTCATTTTTGATAGGGGAACCATAACACTTATATAATACATGATTGTTTCATGCAGACATTATTTCAATATGACTCCTACTGCCAGAGTTCATGCTTTCTTCTTATAATGACCCAAGGAACTGTCCCATCCACCTCCCTATCAAGTCCCCAGATAAACTCAGTTCTATAGATAAAGTCGACAGTGTTTTGATTTATTTTGTTTTGTTTTGGGGGGATCACACCCATCGGTGCTCAGGGGTTAACCATGGCTCTGTGATCAGAAGTTGCTCCTGGCTGGCTCGGGGGACCATATGGGATGCCAGGAGTCTGTTCAGTGTTGGCCGCATGCAAGGCAAATGCCTTACCTTTGTGCTATTGCTCCGGCCCCAGTCTTCAGTTTTAGAATGTGGCCTTTGTTGCTCCTAAGTTTCTTTATATCTCACCTATGAGAGAGTATTCTGTAACTGTCCCTCTACTTCTGACTGACTTCAGTAAGCACGACAGCCTCTAGTTCATCCACATAATGACAAATTTCATGACTTTATCTTCTCTTATAGTTGAGTAAGTATTCTATTGTGTACATAGAGATTACAACTTCTTCATCTGGTTGGTCAACTGCTCGCAAACAGTTGGGTTGTTTCCAGATCTTGGCTATTATGATTAGAGCTTCAATGAATGCCAGAAGGTCAGATTGTCTTTTCAAAAATAGTGTTTATAAGTTTTGAGTAGATGTCAACTAATAGATTGGCTAAGTCATATGGGAGCTCAGTTCTTAGTTTTTAGAGAGGAATCCATATTGATTCCTAAAGACCTTGAGTCAACAGTAAATGAGGGTTCATTTTTCTCTTCAAATTCATGCCAGTTTAGTTTTTGTTCCTTTATGTGTGTACCAACCTCATTGATGTAAGTTGATACCTTAATATTTTCATTTGCATTTCCCTATTGATAACTCATAGAAAGCTTTTTATATGCCCATTGTTCGTCTATGTCTTTTCCCCCCAGTCCCCCCATCTATATGTCTTAAAGAAATGCATTGGAATGTTTATTGGGGTTCTGCCTTTGTTCTCTCTTGCACTTTTCTCTCTCTGTTTCTCTCCTCTCTCTTTCTCTCTTTTGCACATGCCCATACGTTCCCTCTTTTTGCTCAGAAGTTGTTTTCCTCAAAACAAACCCTGTTTTTTTCTTTTTAAAAAAGAATGTTACCCCTTCTTTTCATCTGAGTTTAAAACTGAAGTGGGGGTGAAAGGATATTGGAGGAGGGATGTGTTTTTTGCTGAAAGTCCACCAGGGTCAACTATGTATTTACTGCCTTTTCTTAGCCTAAGTTGTGGACTTCTGCTGCCAGATCCTGTGGAGGGGCTTGCCTTGGCTTTTTAGGTTCTTTCCCTTCCTGTAGCCCAGTGATCTTCTGATTGGTAACTCATTTAATTGCTTTTGTTTCTCTGGAAGGCTGCACATATTTTTGTCCATCTTTTCTCTGATGGGCTTCATAGAACTGATAGTTATTTCTGTTCTGAGCGTTTATTTCCTTAGGCAGTTCATCAGGCTCCTTTTTCTGCCTTTTCATTCATACGGCCCTGGAGGAACCTTCAAACATACTTTCTTATACATTGCATTAACTCTGTTGCTTTTCACCACTCATTTCTGCATAACCAGTAAATCACTAACATAAACATTATATTGTAGCTCCCTCCACACACTTTGGAATGAAATATTTTAGTCCGGTAGGTGGATGAGAAAACTAGATTGACAAATCAGAACGTGAAGGTACTTTTAAAAATACCTCAAAATGGGACTAGACAGAGGATTAGAATGCACACATTGTATACTTTGACTCCTGGGATTGACCATAGCTTTTCATGGAACCTTGGACACTGCCAGGTGTAACCTTCCCTTCCCTCAGAACCAATGGATCTTATCACCAAACTGTAATGTTAGGCCTGCAATATTATGTTCAGTAATTGCTTGGAGTAAGCTCAGGTCATTGAGCATCTCTAGGCAAATCCCTATGAAAAATTAAACTTTCCTGAGCTTAACGTCTTTCTAAGACTTTTATCCTGACGAAAACGCAAAGACATCCTTGTTTTATATCACACAATCAATTTGTTAGACATTCTTCTGCTTACATACTGGTTCCCACATATGAAGACAATTTATCATTCTGAAAAAAAATAAATTAAGTATTGAACTCTGAATTTTATCATAGCAATATTATAGTAGGAGATTTATTAAAATTCACAAGACAGATTAATGCACTTACAAAACCATTTGTTGCCCAAAAAGCAACTAAAATTTTTTCTGGATTGATTGCCAATATGATATAGGGACCAAAGAAATTACCCATTTTTATTGAGACAGAACAATAAATTGGTTTTCCTGAAAACTATGGGTAAGGAATCCAAGTTCCTGACCTCGAATATTTTACTGGTAGTATTCTATGCAGTAGGGAGCAATCAGGATGACATTCGCTGAAATGTTTGAGATTTATCACATAATAGTTTAAGCATATGTGCCAAAAATAAAAATTCTTAAATCCTACCCAAGCAGGATTAATTACGTATTAAGAAACTAGCAAATAGTGGAGTACAGCTGGTATAATAAGCTGCCCTCTTCCGATGTTATTAGAACACAAAAATTTTGGTGATGACATGAAACATCAAGTGCCTACCTCACTCATAGTAGGAAAATGGGAAGGAATACTACTATTCAGAAATTTTGGTATGGATTTTGGCATTTCGCTAGGAAGTGATGTCAGAAACTTTCACTGAAAAGGACGTGCAACTCTCTGGAAAATACTAAATTTCCTACTTTTGTACTATTGTTTTTAAGTTAACAAGCTGTTGTTTCTCTTCAGGAGTTCAACCCTTTGTTCCTTTCTATCTTCCTTTCTAACCTAACCTTCCATGTAAAGGGAAACATTAGTTTGTTTATTCCCTTCCACTGGCATTACAGAAAGTAATCCCATGGGTAAATGTCTTCTTTATAATCCACTTTAAGGGGTAACAGCAGAAGGGGTACATCACGATCATGTTTATTCATTGAGATAAGTTTTGAAATTTGAGGGGGGAACTTCTCAGAAAGTAATGACTTTAAACATTTAGTTATATTGAATAATAAGTCATGATGTTGTAAGGTGTCCAGTGAGTAGCCAAGTTCCAAATATTTAATGAGTCTCTCCGATGTGCCAGGCATTATTCTAGACTTCAGTGATATCATAGTGAAAAAGGTAATTTATAATGTCTAAGTCCTCCATCTACTTGTACCAAATATCTTTGGTTAAAAGTCTATTTTAGAAGATGATGGAAAGCAAGGGTATAAAATGTAATCGAAGGATTAATGTACATGAAATGTCAGGGTTTCAAGGTAAGCAAAATAAGACAGTTCTGAAGTGAAAAATTTGGAAAATGTCTTAACAAATACATACAAACTGAAACACATCAGCGTTTTCATCTGTTTTTCAAAACTGTCTCAAGTAAATAGATCTGCTTGTAGGGTTTTAAGGCTCTCCAATGGGGAGTTTTTATTCCTCTCTCCTTCCTAAAGAAACCCAGCAACATACTGTTCTTTTTTTTTCCAAGCTCCTGGACTATGTCACTATGAATGATCTACCAAGCTAGACGTCTTCATTTGTTTTTTCACAAAACAAACTCTTTAGCAGTGACATGAAATATCTTGTCTCTTCTTTCTCACTACCAGTGGGAAAAAAGAAAAAAAAAGTGTTGCTTGGTCATTTTCCCTTTGTAGATTTTGACATTTCATTGGAAAGTGCCAATAACTATTCATTTCTTATGTTGCTTTGGAAAGCAGTGAGCTGCCTTCCAAGTTACAAAGCAAACTTGGTCTCGAACAAACAGTTCTTCAAGCCCAGGTCAGGAAGGTGGGAAACTTTTATTTTCCTGGGCAGGGAGAGAGTGTACGAATAATACACTTGTAACTTGCTTAGCTTTGTCAAGTTCTTTTCTTGTGGCCAGCTTCCCTGTTCAAAGAAATGCACTCAATCTGGGGGTTGATGGTCAACAGAGCAGCAGAAAGCCAGTGTTCCTGTGAACCCACAGAGAAGTAACTTGTTTCCCAGCTGGTGATCAATCTATGTGAGACAGCAACGTGTTTGCTTCTACAAATAAGCTGGACCCCTGTACTCCATGTCTTTGCCAACGTTTGAAAAAGTCTGTTTTCATTCTTATGGGGAGGGGGGAGGATAAAGACAAAAAGTCTGTTTCCCTTTATACAACCAGTTTTTGAAGTATTCATAAATATATCCACAGTCAATAGTTCTACTTGTGTACACAAAGAAAAAAGAAATATGGGTATGTATTCAGATACAATAAATATCTTTTCCTTCTTTTGGTAGAGCTAATTTTATCATAAGACTACTAGCACCTTCTCAGTAGACTTGGTACTTGAGTACAAAAGATCATATAGTTTGGATTTTACTTTGTTTATCTAAGCTTATTGGGGGAATCAATATTGTTACAGTGTTATAAAAATGCTACAAAATTTGAAGTTGTCTATCATTGTTATTATTTACTAAGGTCTAAATTGGTGATAATTGCAATGAATCAGAGCTAAGAGACATTTGTCTTATTAGTTGTGAATTTTTAAGACTTTTTAAAAAAAAATATGCATTGGTCGGTATAGATCCCAAATCATGGTATTGCAGGAGGACTTTGAATTGATAGGGCTGAAGTGTGAAATATTATGTGAATAAAGAACAGGTTATGTGAAAATCAGTGGACAGGAAACAGAAGTGAAAGGAAAATCTTATTTTGCAGTCAAATACCATGCTTTGCCATGGTCTATTTTGGAGTAGATGTGAATGAGAATGGCATTATTTAGTCCAAAGAGGAAAACTGAGAAATTAAAAAAGAAAAAAGGAAAATTGTATATCAACCGATATCTAGTGACACAAATTATTGTTCTTTCTTTATAGCTTGCTTGACAAACAAATGTTATTATTAAAGAGAAGCAGTGTGATATTTTTTTAATTTGCACGTTGGTCAGGGTAGGTGGAAACCTGATTTCTCAATAGAGAGTAGGGATGCCAAAGAAATAAAGGAGACAGTAAAATTAAACAAGAAAGAAGGGACTCTGAAAAAAAAAAAGGGCAGAAATCATTTTCATCTCAGATTGTTTGCTTGGACTTCAAATTTGGCCATGATTTGCTCAACGGAGCCACCGAAGGGATTTCTAGATTACTAAAAGGATGAACTTAATGATGAATGCATTAGATGAACTTAATGAAACCTTCTGATATCTAGACACTGTAGAAGACTGTACCACTCTACTGAAGTTCAAGCTCTTTGTTTTTAGGATTGATTGTTCACAGTGGGAACATGACTGGTAATGCTTAGAGCTGACTTCTGATTCTGTGGTCATAGGTTACTTCTCATGATACTTGGGGGATGTGTGAAGTGCCAGGGTTTAAACCTAGATCAGCCATATGCAATTAAGCATCTTACCCATTGCAATATGTGGCACGATTTCAAGTTCCATGTATGACCCTTCTTTGTACTCTGCAGTTACACATAGTAGACATAAAATCATTATTTTATTCTTTCTTGGAAAATAGAAACTTATTAAATACCCTACAGTTGCTTCCAGGAATTGATTTATCTAGTCAGATCCAAATATATTCAATTCATAAGAGTAGTAGTGTTGCCCTTTCGGACTGGTTAAATGTTTCTCCTAGTCTCCCATTCTACCTTTGAACATCCTGAAAACAGAACACTGTTTTCTACAGTAGTAATTGTTAGAATTGCAAGTGTTTTCTCAAAGATAAAGCAACTCCTCTTAGCTACTTTGGCTTTGTGATCTGTGGGGCTATCAAATGAGGATTAGGATTTCTCAGACTTTTCCTATATCGACTGCTTTCTGCTCAGAAAATAGGTAGGCATGTTTTGACAGAAGCATCTCTGATTTATTGCCAATTTGATATTGAATGAATTTTTGGTCAATGCATATTTAGAAAACTTGTTCTGTTGACAAATTTTCTATGACTCCCTTCTGTGATTTAACTCTATTTGGAGTTGCAGCCCACAGTTTTAAAAACGAGGGTCCACTAGCAATATTACCGCTTGATATCTACGCCTAAAACACAAAAACATGAAAGGATATAGGCACACCTGTGTTCTTTGCCATGCCTACCTAGTACAATCGCCAAAAAATTGGAAGCAACTGAAATGCCCAATCACAAATAAATGGATATACGTATACAATGGAATGCTATGCAAATCTAAGAGAGAATAAAATAATGCAAGTTGCAATACATGAATTGAACTAGAGGCTATCATGCTAAGTGATGTCAGTCAGAAGAAAAGGGATAGATGCTGAACGATCTCTCTCAGATATGGGACACAATAGGATAGGAGCAACATGGTAGAGACACAGCATTGTAGCAACAAAATGCAAAGCAATGGGAAACCTGGTCCACACCATTTAGTTTTGGGGGTGTTAAAAGGAAGGAACGTTGGAGTACTTGGAAGAAGGAGGTAGTGAGTATTGTGTTGAAATTATGTACACTGAAAACCAGCACTAACCATATTGCAAATCACAACACCTTTCTTTTAAATATTTACGAATAGTAGTTTACAAAATTATTGAATAATGGAGGTTTAGGCTTATGATATTTCAACACCAATCCCACCAACCAGTGCCTACTCCTATTATCAGGGCTCCCATATGCAGTCATTTGCCCCACTCCCCACCTCCTTGGCATGCAGATGACAGAGTATTGGGGATCACAACTTAGATTTCATGTTTTCTTATAAGACATTATTCTACTCAGGTTATATGTTAGATATTCAGAATCAATGTAGACCCACCCAGTTACTTCCCTATAGCCAGGAGTAACCCCTGAGCATCACCAAGTGTGCCCCCCACCAAATTCATACACCCTGATTCCATGGTAACAGACATTGAAGTAAATGTCCCCCTTTTTTTTTTCTCTCTATCTCTCCCATTCTACACTCACATAGATGTCCGGGCCATCTGGCTCTAACCGGTGGTCTCCCAGCATCTCCAACTCTTATCTGAAGATCACATTCCTACAAGCTGACAAAGGGAGTACAGAAGCTAATGCACTGTTTAGTTAAAAGCAAAAAATTTCACAGGGAAAGCAAAATTCTCAAGGTTCCACACTACAGCACTGAAATCATGAGACACGAACTTTAACATGGGTTCTGAAATTCCCTAGAGCTTCATGCATTGAGCAGCCAGGGAGAAGTGGCTCAAGGCATGGGGACTGTGAGCGTGATGAAATCAATGCCCTGGATGCACCTAGATAATAAAAGACGCCAACACCTGCATTATCGTTCTTTCTGGTTGTGTCCTGGCTTCTGTGCAGGGCAGCCAGAGAAAAGTCTCTGATCTAATTGAAAGAAAACGCATGCTTCTCATTTTCTGTTTCTCCTCAAAATTACTTTGTTCGTGTAGGAAGATTTGTGGTTCTATAAAAATTTCAGTAGTGATTGTTCTATGGAGAATCTACATTTTGAATTCATTTCCAACTGCAGTCCAAAATATTGATCTTTTTGATCTTGAATCACACCTTGTTCGGCAAGAGGGATGCATTTTAACAGGTGTTATATATATATTTATATATATATATTATTTTTTTTAACCTGTCCTTTTACTTGTTTCAGAGGTTACAACTAGGGCCAATGAATGTCGGCTTAGATTTTTAAAATTTAAGAAGTGCTTCTCAATGTCTTTAAGGGTGTTTGCAATTTCTGCAAGTAAAAGTGAAGCTGAACACATTAGACAAAAAAAAAAAATTCTAAGCTGAGTAAGTGACTGTACTCTCCCAACAAGTACTTAACAGATCTTCCAATTTAGTTTCTTTGAACAAGTTAAGAAAGAATATGACATTGGGAAGACAGAAATAATTTTCTCATAGAAATAAGGCATACTCTAATAGATACAGTATTAATTAGATAGATCTCTTAAATGGAGCAAAAGCTAGTTTTATAACAGTAGTAACCAATTTTTGTGTTTTGCCAAATTCAGCTGTGCTCATGGCTTTCTTTTAGCTCTGTACTCAGGGATCAATCCTGGTGGGCTTGGGTGACCATATGGCGTGTTAGGGATCGAATTCATTTGGCTGCATGCAAGGTAAATGCCTTAATTTCTGTACTATTGCTCCAGCAACAAACTTCTGATCTCTAAATATTTATTCAAAGTTTCCCATTTCTCTTTCTTCTGTTGTCTCTTATGATATCTGTGGGCTGCACACTGGCTTCCCATGTTTTCTCACTTTGGTTTCAGCGTGAAGACCAACTTTAAATAAACTCAGAGTATAAATAGGAATTTTCCGAGCAGTGCTAAGCTCCTGGAGTCCATTCCTTCTGATACTTAGCTCAGGCTTGCATACTTGATTCTTCTATTTGGGCTAGCCACACATATATCTTGGGCCTTGCATTATTAGAAGCCACGAGGACCATGCCTGTTGTTTGGGGCCTAGACTGTGGCTGTGATTGTATGTATGATTTTATGGGTTGTGGGAATGCTGTTTCAGGGATCCAGCAGGGTTTCATACATACACGGTATGTAGTGTAACTTTTTGAGCCACATTTTGATCCTTAGCTATTTTATGACTTAATTTGTACTTACAATTTGTTGAGTTTGGGGCCGGAGAGATAGCATGGAGGTAAGGCGTTTGCGTTGCATACAGAAGGTCGGTGGCTCGAATCTGCATCCCATATGGTCCCTCGAGCCTGCCAGGAATGATTTCTGAGCATAGAACCAGGAGTATGAGCGTGGCCAGGTGTGACCCAAAAACAACAACAACAACAACAACAACAACAAATTACTTGAGTTAGTCTTGTTTTACGGGAAAATAGCTTGTTAGGCTCATAATATTTTACTTATTTACTTGCGAAGCAATTAAAAGGTAGCATCCGCTTTCCTTACTCTCCACTTGAATTAATTTTCTCCGCATTCTTTCGGCCCAAATTTATTAATAATAAATTAATAATTTATTAATCATCAAACATATGAATAGATCTTTGCTCCTAATCATGTGCAAGTCATGTGTGCTGGTCGTGTTTCAGTGTGTATTTCTCCACAATGCCAGGTCCATATTTTCAACTTTATTTCCATCCTCTTCTGGAGAGGCGTTTTGGAAGCAATATTTCTGAAATTCAGTTCATTCTCTTCCGCCACAAACCTCTTCAATTCTTTACATTCAGTCTTGATTATTTTATGTCACCACTCAATTTTATCCTCAAGTTTTAGACATGCGCACTCAACCAATCACCAAATTAAATCGATTTTACCTTGGAAATGTGATTCCTGTTTTTTTTTTTCTTTTAATCTCCACAATTGTAATCTTTGCTATAATATAAGTCTTTCACTTTGTGAACTAATGCTATTTCCCAGCTGGCCCTACTAGTTTTTCAATGCCCACCTCACCTTTACTGAGAAAATTAGCTTCTTTAAAACATCTGATTTTGGGTTTTTATTTTTTGTATTATTTTTATTTTTTCCTCCCTTTTTTCCTTTCTTTTCTTAAACAGTTTGTAATATTTTCTTGCTAAAAATCAATAGTGACTCTGCCACATTTATGATAAAATAGCAAAAAAGATATTGACACATGAAAGCTGATCTCTAACTATACTCGGCCTCTTTCTTTGTTAGCTACATTTTAGCTACTGAATGCAGTTTATTTTGAAACTCTACCATCTCACTTATTGTCTATTTACATTGCTTTCCAAATTTCTTAATATAAAAGATGCTTCATAGTTCAAATGCCATCTTCATAAAACTCACCCCTTTTCCTAGAAATGGGTAAAACGCTTTGGGTTTCCACAGTACTTTTTAGAGTTTATCTTCTTTCATTTTAATGTCTGCAAAATCCTCCAGAAATATTTTGTGTGTTTCTGAAGAAAAGGGAACTACAGTTGGTAATTTTTTTTCATTTCCAGTCATGCCAATAGATAGTTTTTGAGTGAGTGAATGAATGAATGAATGAAAATGGAATGAATGAGTTGTGGGCTGAAGATAATTGGGAAAGGCCTTGTGACGGAGTGTCTTCGACTCCATCTAAAACCACTAAAAATTGAGCATCTGTTCAAAGCTGTGTTCACATTCCGTTTATGAGGCAGGAATAATTATTTCCATATTGAAGAGCTCGAAACTTAGCTTTGGGTTAAATTATTTAGTTAAGCTAATAAAAGAAGGGGCTCTTGATTAGAACTCAAATTGATCTCTGGTTTAGTCTCCTACTAAGAACCTCTGCCATGTCAAAATGCTCGTATTAAAAAATAAATCTTCAGAGTCCATTTAAAAGGTCCTTCGTGAGGACAGTGATTCCCTGATTGTGAAGCGCTTAGGAACCCTCAAAGGAAGTCTGTGATTTTTGTAAAGGAATAGAACTATTTTCACAACTGGTTTCCCTGGCTGCATCGATATCTGTGCAACATTAATATCATTTGACTCACAAAGGAAAATTGTTGATCCAGGGTGAACTATGAACATTCAACTTTTATTCTCCCGAGTGTCGAGAGTATTCCATAGAGGAAAATGTTTAAAACCGCACCAGAGCTATAAATAATTTATTCTGAAGGTACCAGGATTGGTATTACCGTATGTAAACCTTTATCCAATAAAAATCAAAGTAGCCTAATTTGGAAAGTACACAGGTTAGAGGGAAAGCTTATAAATGTTTTCAAAGACTCTGTACTTAATTCTATCACCAGCTAGCAAAATAAATAGCCCAGCTGCTTGCTCTGTAACAGACATGTGTTAGAAATGAAATGTTAATAGTTTAAATGCATTGGTCATTAGAAATCAAAAGGAGCATGGAGTACACTTTCTAGTTTATGAGAAACAAGGTGAAAGTTCCCCAAACACATTGGTGGTGACTGCATTGAAAATTGCTTCCTCATCTTTTACTTTTCCGGTTAATATTTAGTATAGTCTGTGTATGACTCTGAGGTTTTTTTTCCCTCCACTTTGATTGAAGTGTAAAGGTTTGGAAATAAGCGGAGAGAGGAAATCATGATATGTTAAATTCTACTTTCCCATGTGTCCAAGCTATTTGCTGTAGATTGCAAGCTGCATTCCAGACCCGTTTGTGGAATGGGAGGTTACTTTCCATAATGGGCTAAGACTGACCTGTAATATTTAGCCAGCACATCTGGTAATGGAGGAATTACTTAACTGTTGGTCCCCTGAAATATTTCTCTACGTCTTGTTTGATCATAACAAAACATAAAATCCCTTGGAACGTCTTCATGTTTCCTTGGGGCATTTTAAAACAAAGAAATTTTAAAAAGCTATAGTGATTTCTTGCTTGAAGCAAAAGTTTTTTTTTCTTAAAAAAGCATTAATATTTGTTTTATAACTTAAAGTTATGGTGGACATCTCTTTCATCTCTTCTACTGTTGTTAAGTTGCTATTTTTGTTGTTAGATCACCAATAAAGGAAATGAGCAGCTGGGAATATGCTGTAAATTGGTAATTTTTCTGGTAATTTTTACAAATTCTTATGTAATAAGATAATTTCTAGGAACTTTATACATTATGAAAAGGGATTAAAAGGAGGATTCTCTGTATTGAAGTCAACGCAATATAGCACTAACCTCATTGAATTAATGTGTATCATAATTATTTCTGTAAACATATTTTTCTTAAGCAAATCTTAAACATCATGAGGTATGGCATCATTGCTGCTCTTGACATATTCATTTCAGAACAATTTTACCTTCGATCTTTTCTCAGTAAAAAGAGAGAGGAGGCCTACCTTCCAGAAGGTAGATCAAGGACGTTTCTGTCTGAGTTGATTCAATATTTTAAAAATAGAAAACCGTGAAAGCTGTATGTTCCACATTGTTACTGTAGTTAATGTCCCTAGATTTTTACAGTTACAACTGGCAAAATGTGCTCAGGGGCAGTTTAGGACCAAAATAACCTACATTGCAATAATGATACTGATTTTGACCCCTGTTGCCCGGTCCACTTCTATGCAGGCCAGTGCAGTGCAGGCAGCTTTGATGTCTGAAACCATTGCCATTACAGCAGGTGTGTATAAACCATTTGGTGCACAGGGAGTGCTGAAACTAGAAATGTAAGCTAGAAATACCTTAAATAGGTATTTAATGCCCTATTATTATTATTTTATTTACTTATTTATTTTTTGTAGAGGGAGCCTACACCGGCCATGCTCAGGGGTTATTCCTGGCTCTGTGCTCAGGAATTGCTCCTGACTCAGGGGCCTAAGTTAGGGGATACCGGGGGATCGAACCCACATCTGTCCTGGGTCAGCCAAGTGCAAGGCAAACGCCCTGCCGCTATGCTACCACTCCAGCCCCTTAACGCCCATTGAGCATGCGTATGAAAAACACAGTGACCCTTAGTGAACGAAATGTATAGGGGCACCTCAGCTGAAAGAGTATGATCAAACACTATATCCAACATGACAAATTTTCTGTAATATATATATATTACATATTATATATATTATATATACATACATATAAGGGAAGTACTGGTATATATAAAAACATATCTAACTCAGATTATAAGCTAATATGGAAATGTACCAAAAAAGACACATAGAATAGCATATTTTAGGGCTGAAAGAGATAGCATAGCAGTAGGGCGTTTGCCTTGCATGCAGCTGATCATGGATGGACAGTGGTTCGAATCCCAGCGTCCCATATGGTCCCCCGAGCCAGGGGTGATTTCTGAGTGTATAGCCAGAGGTAGAGCCTGAAAGTCACAGAGTGACCCAAAAACCAAACCAAACAAAACAAAAACATAAAAACCCTATAGTTAGAGAATGGACATATGGCTTACTAAAAATTTTGGGAGATTCAGGACAGTATATTTGTGCTGAAACTAATATGTGAAAGGAAGCTTTAGAGAGATACATTAATATGTACTTGAAATATATATATGTATATATATATTTTTGCTCTGCTGAGTTATATATTGTAATGTTATATCTTTAGAAGTAGGACTCCTTGCTATCTAGAGAATCCCTAAATAGAACTGTATTGTCCAATAAAGTGACCACTGACCACAGAACATTTAAACTATAACATCTGAATTTATTTTTACACTATAACAACTGAATCTGTGTGTGCTATAAAATTGCAAATGTTTTGGAATCTGAAGTTCAATACAAAAACTTACACAATATCTTGTTAATGATTGTATGTTGGTTACATGTTTATGGGATATTTATATTAGCTTAAATATGTTACTAAATGTATTTTTGGTTTTTGTTTTGGCTATAAAATGTGTTTTAATGGTATTGTTGGTTTACATTACATCTTGCTTATACAGACTGGTTCAGATGCCAATCTAATCCACCCAGCTACTTTAAAAAAAATTAAGATTGGGGTTACTGCAATCATAGGATGATGCTTACCTTGCATGAAGTGTCCTAGGTTACATTCTTGGCGTGCATATGTTCTCCTGAGGGGCTAAGTGTATTTCTGACTGCAGAACTAGGTGTGACCCAAATGTCTTCCAATTCATAATGATTTTAAATAGCTAGAATATGAAGAATTTCTTCTTTGGTTCAGCCTGTAGAATTTTTTAAAAAATGGCAGGGAGGAACAGGGATAGGGCATTTACCTGGCACGTGGACAACCCAGGATGGACCCGGGTTCAACTTCCAACATCCCATATGGTCCCTCCCAGCCTGCCAGGAGCGATTCCTGAATGAAAAGCCAGGAGTAACCCCTGAGCCTCCTAGGGTGTGGCCCAAAACCCAAAAAACAAACAAACAAACAAACAAACAAAAAAGGCAGTATCTCTCCCCAAATGAGTCAGAGAGTTCTGCAAAGCATGCAAGTCACTGTCAATAGAGTGCAGTTTAATTTGTTTCTGTTTGGGGGTGCAAAATACCTTTGATGCAGTGTAGCTCAATTATACAGTGAAGACAAGATATCCTAGAGGTTAGATCCTAGAAGTTGGAATGGTTGATTCAGAAGCAGTTTTCTTTGGCCAAAAAACAGGAATACCAAGAATAGAATTTCAGCCTTCAAGAAAGGAAAGAGCTCTCACCTGTAGCAACTGCCCTTTCAACTCTCTCTTAAGAAAACTCAAATGAATGTCTGTCAGCAACACTGAAAACATGAAATCTAAGCTGAAATTTGAAGTGTGCCTGTCAAGGTGGGAGGCGAGGAGAGGGAGCATGGGAACACTGGTGGAGGAAAGTTGATACTGGTTATGGGATTAGTTTATTTTGTTTTGGGGACACACCTGGTGGTGCTCAGGGATAACGCCTCATGCTACACTCAGGAATCACTTCTGGTGGGCTTTGGGGGACCACATGGGATGCCAGGTATGTAATCTGGATGGGCCATGTGGAAGGCCAGCACCCTACCTACTGTCCTGTCTCTGGCCTGATTGTGAGGTTGGTGTTGAAACATTGCATGTCGAAAATTCACCTATTAGTACCTTTGTAGATCACAGTTCTTTAACTTAGAAAAATAAAAATGTCTTGCTTCACATTGAAAACTCTGGGGTTTCTTTGAGTGGAGATGGCAGCCCACTCCCCCATCTCCCAGCAGCTACACCTTTCCCTCACCCCAGCCTCTGGCATTGAAAAGATCTGGCTTAACAGCTTCAAGACTAATCTCAAGGGATGCCAAACCAAATTTTATCTCGAATTTTACATCTCCAAATTCCACATTACTGACACCCCCGTAAGAGCTCAGCAAATCAGATGAAAAAGTTGCATTGAAGCTAAGCTCTGTAAACTTAAACAATAACATAGAAGGCTCAGCCAGCAACAGCCAACTCAGTAAATCCTCAGGCAATGCCTGCAATGACCCAACTCTGAGTGAGATACAACAATTTTCACAAATTTTCTTTTGCTGAAGTATCATTTCATTAACCATTTTGTTTTAAATGTATTCAAACTTACCATTTTGTAGGTAGGTAGGTAGGTAGGTAGGTAGGTAGGTAGGTAGGTAGGTAGGTAGGTAGGTAGGTAGGTAGGTAGGAAGGGAGGGAGGGAGGGAGGGAGGGAGGGAGGGAGGGAGGGAGGGAGGGAGGGAGGGAGGGAGGGAGGAAGGAAGGAAGGAAGGAAGGAAGGAAGGAAGGAAGGAAGGAAGGAAAAGAGGAAGAGGGAAGGAAAGAAGGAAGGAGGAAGGAAGGAATGAAAAAGAAAGAAGGAGAAAGAAAGAAAAGGAGGGAGGGAAGGAGGAAGGTGTTGGTTCTTGTTTTTTTGGGGTGACACCTGGCGACGAAATCGCTCCTGGCAGGCTTGGGGGACCATATGCGATGCCAGGATTCAAACCACTGTCTTTCTGCATGCAAGGCAAACACCCCACCTCCATGCTATCTCTCTGGCCCTGTAGTTATTTATTATTAATTACTGAAGTTTATCTCTCACTCAGTTAAATTTTTATCATACTGAATTGTGATAAAATGTAAATGATTTACTTTTTAATATGAATATTTTTAGGTGGTAATTTTTGAAATCCATGTTGTGCTCAATATCTCAATAGTTGGTAACTGTTATCACTAAATAATGTCCTCTTATTTTAGCACATGCTTTTGATTTAATGACAGTTGAAAGAACCATATAATATCATATGATATTAACTGCATATATTTAATACACTGAATATATGAAATATAGTAAATTAAGGTATTAGAAATAAAGATCCAGGATAGGTGAATATGTAATAAGGGCAAAGAAACTGCGTTTTCTTAAAAGAGGTATATGATTTCCTGGAAGCTTTTCTTTCCTCTCAAAAAGCTTTGAAAGACATGGTAATGTGTGTTTCAGAAAAAGCCAGCCGATAAGAAAGGACATATTAACAGAAGACCAGATTTGCTCATCGTCATTCACACACAGACTTTGACAAATAGACTTTCTTCTCTTCAGAATCTGATAGAAATCCTGATCATTCATCAGCATAAATTACGTCTGCTACAAGTTCCTGTGAGGTCCCAACTGGAAATAAGCTCTTCATTCTTTACCCTCCACATCTCTATATTCCCTAGTGGCATTGAGTATCTTTAGGTTTGAATTATTTATAGTTATATATGATTGTTTTCTCTAAATTGCTTTCTTTTATTTTTGGAGGGTGTGGGAGGGTCACATCTGGCAGACACGTCTGGCTCTGTACTTAGGAATGACTCCTAGCCGTGCTTGGGGGAACATTCTGGGATGCCAGGAATGGAACACAATTGGCTGTACGCAAGACAAGACACCTTCTCTGATGTACTATCTCTCCAGCCTCCTCTACTGAATTTCAAATTCCTTTAGGGAGAAGGCCTGTCATGAAAGATGTAGACTATGCCTTATATGTGTGTGTGTGACACCTGGAAAGGATCTATTTTTAATTTTTGGTTAGTTCCGCAGTTAATTTTATTTATAGCTTTGAATTAAAGTCAATGGAAACATTTATCATCTGGGGCTGGATTGATGGTATCACAGGTAAGGTGCTAGCTTTACATATGGCCAATTTAGGTTCAATCCTTGGTTGGCCGCACGCAAATCCTTAACCAAATACAGTCCCTTAAGTTCTACCAGGAGTGATCTCTGAGCACAGAGCTACGTGCAATTTCTGAGCACAGCACAGTATGACAAACAAAACCTGAACAAAGCGAAATAAAAGTATTTGTTATAGCCCAGTGTCCTACCCAGATTGCTTTTGAGTATATACTAACATTTTCATTAGAATCTGATCAGTAATGGACCATGATTTATTTATATGAGAAAGAGGAAGGATCTGGAACCCAATGTTTTATGATGGGGGCAGGAAATGGTAAAAAAAAAGGGGGGGGGATCTTCTAACTATAGGTGAAGGGAAGAAGGTCAGGTTTTCACATATTAAGTCAAGTCCATTAGGAAGTCTCCAGGCATAAGTTCCTGAGAAGCCACAGAATACATTGTTTGAGTCTGCAGTAGTTTGATAGTTGGTAGAGACCTTCAGCAACAAATTTTTACAAAGGATAGCATTTGTCAAGAACAAAATGCCTGGGAAAGGAAGTCTTCTAGAGTCATAGAGCCAAGTGTAAATTCCTGGGCATAAGAAATTGGTAGGCTCATAGCTCCAGTGCCCAATTGATGCAGTCTAGGTAATAACTAAAAATCCCTGTTGCTGAGCTGCTCTAGCTTTGTTTTCTTGACCAGAATCTAGATTAGCACCCAACCCAACTTCCAAATGTAGGACTTTTTATAGCTGATGAATGGGAGAACTTTGGAATAATTCTTTCCCAGGCTGTGGTAGGTGACTGTTTTATGACATCAGCACATCTGGAAAACATTTAGGAACTATTAGCATCTATAGATAAACCCAGCACACCAACCTGTCCTAGATGATTTGTATTCTGAAGCCCAAAATTACCATCACCGTAGTTGGAACTGTGGAAGTAGAAGATTTGCAGCATCCTGTGGCTGACAAACGTAGTGCTCTCTTTGATAGTGATCCATAAAGAAATTAAGATTAAAAAAAATTAAGATCAAATATTCAGGCAGATATAAATGCAGCCAGTGATAGGTAGTTTCCCCCCTCAGTTCTTCTTTCCTCTTTCCTCTTCTTTCTTTTACCTTCCTTCCTTATCCTCTCCTCTCCCCTCTAGATTGCTGACTCACAGAGGTAAAAGCAAGAGCTGATAAACTTCATTTTTTATCAGGTTTCAACGTCACTTTTTTTCCCCCTATTTTTCTAGTAAAACACTATTTACTAAAGGCTGTAGAGACAGTCTAGTGTGTACCCTTGCCTTGCCCAAGCCAACCCAGGTTCAATCCCCTGGCACCAATATGGTTCACAGAATACTGTTAGTAGTTCCTGAATGCAGAGCCAGAAGTAGCCCCTGAGAACCACCGGGTATGGCCTAAAAGGAAAAACAAAAAACAATTTCCAAATCAGTGTTTTTTAGATCATTTTGCACTAAATATAGAGATTTATAAGCAGTAAGAATAAACAGACCAATTTCCTCCATTAGGCACTCTTTTGACAATGCTAATAAAAATATCGTGTAAGGAAAAAAAATATTGTATAAGGAAATTGGATTTGAGGCAATATAGGATATTCCAATTAGTAAGAGCAAGTTTCTTAAGATTCTCAAAGCTGTTTTATGTGGATATGCTTATACATGCTTATGTATGGATTTTTTTAATAAAAGGAAAATTTAGAAAACAAGACAAATGCATTTCTCCCTCTCCCCACTACCTTAGGGCCATAGCCTGCAGTGAGTACCACTGAGTGATGTATTTAAGCAGTCAAATTATTGTGTCAAATGTCATTTCTATTTTTTATTTTTTAATTAAGTCTTTATACCATTTTCTTTTTTTCTTTTTTCTTTTTTTTTTGTAGTTTTTGGGTCACACCCGGCAGTGCTCAGGGGTTATTCCTGGATCCAGGCTCAGAAATTGCTCCTGGCAGGCACGGGGGACCATATGGGACGCCGGGATTCGAACTGATGACCTCCTGCACGAAAGGCAAACGCCTTACCTCCATGCTATCTCTCCGGCCCCTTTATACCATTTTCTATAGAGGCTGTATCAAAGAAGGATTCTTATTTTATCAGATCCCTGTGAGCACTGGTTATTTCTGGATTTTTTTTGAAGTGAACCATTCTTACTAGTAGAGATACTGTCTTATTTTTTTTATTCCCAACTAGTCAGTTATGATGAACTCTCATATTTCTGTATGTTTTTGAGAAAGTGTCTTTCACCTGTGCAGCTTCCATCTACATTTTTCAATGAGGTTGTTCATGTTTCAGTTATTGAGTCTTGTGACTACTGTCACATGAATAGGGCAATGATGAGAAGTGGGCAGTGGGATGCACTCAATTGATTCAAAATGGCTCAAGTATAAGCACTTCCTTATATGTCTACTGGCCACCATATGTATTCTTTGCGAAAGAATACATTCTCTCCCTATTGTTTGATGATCTTTGGTTTTTTCCATTGTCGAGCTTTGTAAGTCCTTTACATATTATGGCCAGTAGCCCTTGACCTGAGGTGTATTTTGCAAATATTTTCTCCATTCAGTACGGTTCTTTTTATTTCAGCTCAGTTTCTTTAACTTTTAATTTAATATAGTCTTATTTATGAATTGCTAATGGAGTCAAATCATTGAGTATAACTCTGATGCCGTGTTCTAGTGAGTTTTGCCTATGTCTTCCTCAATTTGTTTCATGGATTGTGGTCCCATTTCAAGGTCCTTCATCCTTAATCTAGATTTCATGTTCTTTGAATTAGTTGTAGATGGTGGTAAGATAGGACTTTTGTTTTGTTTTGTTTTGCTGTGGCTGTTTATTTATTGTAACACCATTTGTTGAAGAAGCTCTGTCTTAGCCTCTTAGAGAGCCTTATGCACTGAAAGAAGAAAGTGCATTTGGTGTTTTGGCAGTGGAGTATGTTAAGCTTTGTTCTTCCAATTCTTTATGTTAATTTTTTGTTTCTTGTTCTTTATTGTGGCGATGCAGAAACTTCAAAATCTACAATAAATCTGCAGTGGTACCATAAGAATAAGATTTGCATATAACTGTATTTTGACTTTTTTGGACTTGACCCCAGAGCATAAAGCATAGTTCTGAAAGAAAGTAGAGACACTTTAGTTTATCATTAATGCTTATTATCATTTATCATTTGCATTATTTACATAGCTAAGTTCTTGAAACAACTAAAGGGCCTAACAAATGATTACTTAAAGAAAGTATGAAATACAGACACTAAAGATTTTTCACTCAGCTATGAAAAGGTCGAAGCCTTCAAGTATACTGCAGTTGGTTTGACCTGGAGGGTGTCAAGTTTATGAAATAAGTCAGAAAGAAAAAAACAAATGCATGATGGTCTTGCCCAATTTGTGGTTTAAAGAATCATAAAAAAGTATGAGACAGTTCCCAGTGGGATCAAATCCTGCAATATGTCCAATAGAACTGTAAACATAGGATGCTGTGGTTTGGAGAAGGAACCTGGATGATGGTGGAGGGCTCTTGATAGGGTGTGATTCAATTATTAATATGCATTCTATGCAAACTATGATAATAAAATACAATTTAGAAAATAATTTTTATATAGGCTTCAAGCCTTTGGGGCTTGGTATTAAAGACAAAGAGGGACTTTTAAGAGGAATGAAGTTGAGGGCTGGTTTTTAACAAGAAAGAAAATATATCTTCCCCTTCCATTTGGATCCTGGCAGCTTCCCATGCCTGACCTTCTCCATCTCAGCAGACTCACATCCACGTCTCATTCAATCTTCTAGGCGACAGTTCATACTCTGTACTGATAATTCTGCTTATTGCTTTTTGTTCCTTAAGCATTATTAATTTCTGTACTTTATATTTAATACAAGAATACCTCCTGCCACTACTGAGGACCAGCAGGGAAGGAAAAGAGCAACATCCAGTATAAACTCTCACAGACATTCTGTGAGGAAAACTGCAAAGATTTATCCGTAGAGCACCACAGACACAATAGAGAAGTCACAGAGAAACCCACCAATCTCAGTGAGTAAAAATAATTACACAGAAGTTCTATAAATATCAGCTAGGGGCCGGAGCAGTGGGGGGGGGCATTTGTCTTGCACACAGTGATTAAGGACGGACTGCGGTTCGATTCCTTGGTGTCCCATATGGTCCCCCGAGCCAGAAGCGATTTCTTTTTCTCTTCTCTTCTCTTCTCTTCTCTTCTCTTCTCTTCTCTTCTCTTCTCTTCTCTTCTCTTCTCTTCTCTTCTCTTCTCTTCTCTTCTCTTCTCTTCTCTTCTCTTCTCTTCTCTTCTCTTCTCTTCTCTTCTCTTCTCTTCTCTCTCTTCTCTCCTCTCCTCTCCTCTCCTCTCCTCTCCTCTCCTCTCCTCTCCTCCTCCTCTCCTCTCCTCTCCTCTCCTCTCCTCTCCTCTCCTCTCCTCTCCTCTCCTCTCCTCTCCTCTCCTCTCCTCTCCTCTCCTCTCCTCTCCTCTCCTCTCCTCTTTCTCTTCTCTCTCTTTTCTTCTTCTCTTCTCTTCTCTTCTCTTCTCTTCTCTTCTCTTCTCTTCTTCTCTTCTCTCTTCTTTTTTATAATAAAATCTTTATTTGGGCTGGAGAGATAGCATGGAGGTAAGGCATTTGCCTTCCATGCAGAAGGACAGTGGTTCAAATCCCGGCACCCTATATGGTCTCCTGAGCCTGCCAGGAGCGATTTCTGAGTGTAGAGCTAGGAGTAACTCCTGAGCACTGCCGGGTGTGACCCAAAAAAATAAAACGAAACAAATAAAATCTTTATTTAACAAGAGTGATGTCTGAGCAAATAGCCAGGAATAATTCCTGAGCATCACCAGGTGAGCCCAAAAACTAAAAGCTAAAAAAAAATCAACTAGCTCTCCAATCTCTTAGATAATGACTTTAAAAACACCATGTTAAGGATGTTTAAAGAGTTCAAAGAAAAGACGGTCAGCAAAGCATATAAATATCATAGAGGAATAAGAAAACTACAATTACAGACAAAAATAAACAATATGATAGGTGAAATAAGAAACTCAATAGAAGGACTGAGCAGCAGCGTAACATTTGAGGAAAATATTATGAGCTCCAAGATGATATTTAGGAAATTTCTATAAAATAATATAAGATGAGAAAATAAGAGGATGAGGAAATGTCTGAAAAGATGAACAGCACAGATTAGTTCAAGAGGAACAATGTAAGAAATATCGAAGTTCCTGAGAGTTCAAAGACAAATTTAATGAAGAATGATCAGTTAAAGAAATCTTAGATAAAAAATTATATAGTTGAGCATGAATGCAGGCACCAAGACCAAGAGGTCACAAGGATCCCATTGAAAATAGGACCACATAGAGAAGTTCCAGGACACAATCAGAATGACAAAGGGCAAATAAGGAAAATATTAAAAGCAGCAAATTCAAAGAGAAAACTTGAATTCAAACCCATAAGATTTATTGTAGATCTAGCAAATGAGTTTCTCTGAGCCAGATTGGAGTGGTGGGATATAGTAAAATAAACAAACAACAACAACAACAACAAAAACCAAGGTACAATATAAAATCAATATTTTTCAGAGACCAGAGCAATAATAAGGCAAATAGAGTGCTTGCTTTGCCTTATATGTAGTCTACCAGGATTTGATTTTCAGCACCCAATATGATTTCCCAAACCTACCAGGAGGTTTGTGGAAAACAAAAAAAAGATGCAAAATCTACAATATTATCTGTGGTGGTATAATAAGAATAAGACTTCCATACAACTGCATTTTACTTTTGGACTTTAGTTCAGAGTACAAAGCATAGTTTTGAAATGAAGCATAGACACTTTTGTTCATCATTGCATTATTTACAATAGCCGAGTTCCTGAAATAACTCAAGGGCCTAACAAAGTAGAGAGCTGAGAGCCAGAATTAAATTTGGAGCACCACTGGGTATGACCAGAAAACAAACATATGTATATTTGGATAGTTAATTAGGTAAGGAGCTTGCCTTCCATGCAGCCAACTCGGTGGATCCCAAGAACCCATATGGTCCCCTGAGCTCCATTAGGGGTGAATACTGAACTATAGTCAGATGTAAACCCTGAACACTGCCCCATGCTGCCCACAAATTGAAAATAAAATTCAATGAAATGGACATCTCACCAAGAATAACTAAGAATATTCGCTCTAGCTAGATTGTCATTTAATTTTGAAGGACTGATACAAAGCTTCACAGAAAATCAACAGTTTATATAATCCATAGCTTGGAAATCCATTGTGCAAGAAACATTAAAAGGCCTTAATTAACAGACATGACATGTGCTTACTGTCACCCTCTATTAGAAAACCCTGAGCAATATAAAAATGCTTATAGGGGGCCAGAGAGATAGCATGGAGGTAAGGCATTGCCTTGCATGCAAAAGGACAGTGGTTCGAATCCCGGCATCCTATATGGTCCCCAGAGCCTGCCAGGAGCGATTTCTGAGCATAGAGCCAGGAGTAACCCTGAGTGGTGGGTGTTGTGACCCAAAAACCAAACAAAATAAAAGTAAAAATTTAAAAAATGCTTATAGAAACAGTAGATTTGCATAGGAAAATGGCAGGCTACAAAATTAATATGCAGAAATATATGGCTTTCTTATATACAAATAATAAAATAGAAGAAAGAGGCATTTAAAAACATAAATATCCTATTGACAATTATACCTTAAAAATCAAGTACTTTGGCATAAACTTTAGCAGTGAAATACCTATACAGCAGATTTACCAAAGCCACCATGCCAGGCCTGAAAGCACGGGGTGGGGGGGAATATACTGAGGGAAAATATCAATAAAATGAATGTCTCACTGTGAAATACTTATCCACCCATATTATCATTCAGATTTGAAGGAAAGATACACAACTTCATAGATAAAAAACAGTTAGGAACTTCATAGACTCAAAACCAACTAAAAAAAAAAGCTGAAAAAATACTTTAACACAAGATAAACCCCACAAACACATGAAACTTCTTTAAAAAAAAAAACTGGCACAGGGGCTAGAGTGGTGGTGCTAGACGTAAGGCATCTGCTTTGTAAGCACTAGTTATTGATATTATTTTGTATATTTGTCAACAGTTGTATTAAATATTTTGCTGGCCCCTCATTCGGTGCATATATGTTTAGGAGAGTGATTTCTTCCTGCTTTACATACCCCTTGATTAATATAAAATGTCCATCTTTGTACCTTACAACCTTCCTGAGTATAAAGTTTGCATTATCTGATATTAGTATGGCCACTCCAGCTTTTTTATGGGTGTTGTTTGCTTGGATAATTTTTCTCCAGCCTTTTATTTTGAGTCTATGTTTGTTCTGACTATTCAGGTGCGTTTCTTGTAGGCAGCAGAAGGTTGGATTGAGTTTTTGATCCATTTAGCCACTCTGTGTCTCTTGACTGGTGCATTTAGTCCATTGACGTTGAGAGAAAGAATTGTCCTGGGATTTAATGCCATCTTTATATCGAAATTTGGTGTGTCTTTTGGTTAGTCTTGTCTTAAATTAGGTCTTTCAGTTTTTCTCTTAAGACTGGTTTTGTATCTGTAAAGTTTCTGAGCTGTTTTTTGTCTGTGAAACCATGTATTCTTCCGTCAAACCGGAAAGTGAGTTTTGCTGGGTATAGTATTCTGGGTGAAGCATTCATTTCATTCAGTCTTGTCACAATATCCCACCACTGCTTTCTGGCATTGAGTGTTTCTGGTGACAGGTCTGCTGTAAATCTCAAGGATGCTCACTTGAACGTAATTTCCCCTTTTGATCTTGCTGTTTTCAGAATTCTGTCTCTATCTGTGGGATTCGTCATTGTGACTAGGATGTGTCTTGGGGTGGTTTTTCTGGGGTCTCTTTTGGTTGGTACTCTTCGAGCATGCAGGATTTGATCACATATATTCTTTAGCTCTGGAAGTTTCTCTTTAATGATGTTCTTGACCATTGATTCTTCCTGGAAATTTTCTTCCTGGGTCTCTAGGACTCCAATGATTCTTAAGTTATTTCTGTTGATCTTATCATAGACTTCTATTTTCATCTGTTCCCATTCTTTGACTAATTTTTCCATTGTCTGCTCATTTGCTTTAAGTTTTTTGTCCAATCTCTCCTGCTGTATGGAATTGTTATGTATCTCATCTTCCACAGCACCAAGTCTACTCTCAGCTTCTGATACCCTGTCCCAGAGCTTATCCATTTTGTCATTCACTTCGTTTACTGACTGTTAGTTATTTTAGTTTGGAGTTTTGTGATTTCTGTCTTCACATTTTCTTGGTTCTTATTAGTGTTCTGTTCAACTTGATCCATGGTTTCTTTGAGTTCTTTGAGCATCTTCCATATTGCTAGTCTAAAGTCCTTATTTGAGAGGTTGATTAGTTGGTTGGTCATTATCTGGTCATCAGAACTGTCATCTTCATTCTCTATGTCTGATGCTGGCCTGCATTGTTTCCCCATTGTCACACTTGTATTGTGGGTTTTCCTACGTGTTGTGGTGGTATTCATTGGCTATATGATGCAGGCAGCACACTCCTCTGGCTCCGCCCTTTCTGGATGGGCCGACTTGCCTCTAAGGGAGGGGAGTTCTCTGTGGATGAAGCCTCACACAGGATCAAATCTTAGGCCCAAGCGCACTGCAGAGAAGACAGTCCGGAGAGAAATGCTTGCTTCTGTGATATAGCACAGTTCTTAGTGTGACTTTTTCTTCTTGCGATGGTGTTCTTTTCTTAGAAAGAGCACACGGCCGCGTAGCGAAGCAAAGCGGCCGTGCTCTGCTGGAGCCTCTTTTTGCCCCACTCCCAAGATTTTCACGCAAGAGGACAGTAGACAGACATACACTGGTAGCACTCACAGTTTTTCACAGTTGGGCCCCACTGGGCAGGCGTATTTTCCTAGATTTTCCCCGCCTGATGTCACAAACAGGGGACCCGGCTGCTGCAAAAGCTGCCGGTTTTTCTGTTCTGGCCTTTTAAGCACTAGTTAACAACAGACCATGATTCAACCCCCCAAGCCAGGAGCTATCTCTGAGCATGTAGCCAGGAGTAACCCCTGAGTATCAAATGGGTGTGGCCAAAAACAAAGCAAAACAAACAAACAAACAAAAAATTGGCACAAAATACTATGCAAGAATCTCTCTCAATGTCAATGAACTAAGTAGCAATTGAAAAACACAGTGGTGAAATGGATTGGAGAATTGAATCCAACATTCTGATGCCTTCAAGAAACACATTTGATTAGGCAGAGGAAACACAGACAAAGTAAAAAGATGGAAGACAATCCTTCAAGCAAACAACTTCTTCAAGAAGGTTGGGGTGGCCATACTAATATCAAATAACATAGTTCAAGTTTAAAAAAGTTATGAGACAAAGAGAGTCACTTCTTAATTATCAAGGGATATTAACATCAGGAAGAAATCACATTCCTAAATTTTTGCACCCGTTGAAGGGACAGCAAAATGCTTAAAACAACTGCTGTTAGATCTGAAGAAAGTCATCAAGAGCAAAGCAGTAGTCTTTGGGAACTTCAAAACCATCCTATCAGCTCTTAGTAGATCAAACAGGCAAAAATTCAGCAAGGAAATACTGGTTTTGAAGGAAGAAATGTAAGAGTTTAGTAGGTACTTAGATAGAATTTTCATCCCCCAAAAGCTGAATGCACAATCTTCTCCAGTTCCCATGGAAATTTCTGCAAGACAGACTGAGCCACAAAACATACCTTCATAAAAATCAAAAGAATAAAAAATCGTATCAATTACCTTTTTAAGCCATGATGCACTGAAAGCAAATGACAGAAGTGACTTACAGCCAGAAAAATATGAAAGAAATCTAACATCGGGAAGTTGAACATCTGACTATCAAACAACCAGTAGGTCTGAGAGGAAATCAAAAGATTTCTGGAAATAAATAAGAATGAGAATACGAGCTATCAGAATTTATAGAACACAGCTAAAGCAGTCTTAAGCAGGAAGTTTGTAGCTTTGCAAGCATTCAAAGGGTCCACATAAATAACTTGACTAGTCAACTAGAGAAATTAGGAAATGACATCAAAATGATAGAAAACAGGCAGGTGGGAGGAAATAATAAACCATGAGAGGAAATTAATGAACTAGAAACTCCCTAAAACACCCCCAAAAGATGAATGAAAGCAAGATTTTGTTCTTTTATAAGATAAATAAGATCAATAAATCGTTAATATGACTCACAAAGAAAGAGGGAAAGAACACTGACATGCCATCTCAACATTGAAAGTGGAATGACACAACCTACAGAAATTCTGAAAGCAAACACTGACACAGGAAAATTGAAGGGGATGGTACAGGTCCAGGAAATTTCACCACAAATTTTCTGCTCCTAATACTAAGGCCAGCAGGCGGACAGCTCAGTTGTGGAAAACCGAAACTATGAGCAGTTTCTCCCTAAGACCCAGGGTCTTTATTGGAAAGTGAAAGACTACCCCCCACAGTGGAGAACAGGTAGTGTAAGGGACCAATCCAAAAGAGTTTCAATTTCAATACAATTCAAAAGTGCTTCCAGTCCAATGAGTGACAAGCACCAGCAAAGAATTATCCTGAATAGAATGAAAACCTGTTATTCCAAAATTACTGAAATAAAGACAGGCCCTCAGATCAATGGAATAGACTTTTATTTCCTGAGACGGACTTAGGTATATGATAAATTAATCTCTGATCAATTATCAATCAATATGAAATAAAACAAGAAGACCTCTTCGAAAATGGTATTGAGAAAATTTATTAGTTGCATGCAAAAAAAAAAACATTAATTCAGACCACTTTTTAATGCCATGCACAAAAGTCAAACCAAGATACATTAAGGATCTTGATATCAGATTTGGTATCATAAAGTGCATAGAAGAAAACGTAGGCAGAGCTTTCCATGACTTTGAAGCTAACAATATCTTCAAGGATAATCAGCCCTAGCCAAGCAAATGGAAACAAAGATAAACAGAAGTACAGCAAACTAAGAATCTTCTACACCTCAAAGGAAATGGTGACTAGAGTACAAGATTGCCCACAAATGATAGAAATTTTTTATCTGCTACCCATCTGATAAGGGGTTAAAATGTAAGATATATAAAGCAATAGTAGAGCTTAATAAAAAAAAAATAACTCCAGCAAAATTGGGCCAAAGAGATGAACAGAAATCTCCTCAAAGAAGAAATACTGATGACAAAAAGGCACATGAAAAAATACTCCACATCATTAATCATTAGGGAGATGTAAGTCAACACAATGAGATATTATCTCTTATCACAGATACTTTCACATATCAAAAAGATCAAGAACAACCATGCTGGCATGGATGTGGGAAGAAAGGGACTCATCCATCACTGGTGGCAATGCCGAATGTGCCAGCCTTTTTGGAAACCAAAAACAATTTCTCAGAAAACTAACATTTGCATTCCTGTGTTCATGGTAGCACTGTTCACAATAGCCCCACATCTGGAAACAACCCAAGTGCCTGAGATGAGATGAGGGGATATATAGACTAGATATATAGTACACAATAGAATACTATGCAGCTGTTAGGAAAGATGAAGTCCTGAAATTCGTTTATACAATGGATATATATACCCAAAGATAATAGATGAGGGTCAAAAGGACTGGTACATGTTAGGAAGATTGCCACAAAGAGTGAAGGAATGCATTTATTGTGGACCAGTATAACAATGATTATTGGACATAATCACTCTGAACAAAAACTGGGTTCTAAAGACAGTGATGTGCATTATAGCAGTAAGAATATTGCAAACCACCGTGGCAAAGGAGAGAGAGAGAGAGAGAGAGAGAGAGAGAAAGAGAGAGAGAGAGAGAGAGAGAGAGAGAGAGAGAGAGAGAGAGAGAGAGAGAGAGAGAGAGATCTGTTATAGAAATGGAGGGCAGTAAAGAAACTGGCTTCTTGTTGGTGGGAAATGTGCTCTGGGTAAAGATGCACCATATTGGACATTTTGTGAAACTTAATCTTGAAGAACTTTTTATTTAGGGCCAGAGTGAGAATGCAGTGGGTGGGACATTAGCCTTGCAAATGGCTGGCATGGATTCGATCCCTGGCTTCCCATATGATTTCCTTAGAGTTCCAAAAGAGATTCTTTTTTTTTTTTTTCAATATCTTTCACAGTTTTTTATTTGTCAATGAACAGTTTTATTTCCATGTCTTGCCTATCATTATATTCAACTTTTTCATAAGTTTCCATTGCATTAAAATCATGATGATGCATTTGCAAATAACTTAGGGACAGTAATATTTTAGATTTATATCCAAATGTGATATTGCTGTATCTTTATTTTGTTTTGTTTTGGGGGGCCACACCCCGTGATGCTCAAGGGTTACTCCTGGCTATGCGCTGAGAAATCGCTCCTGGCTTGGGGGACCATATGGGATGCTGAGGGATCGAACCTTGGTTCATTCTAGGTCAGCCTCATGCAAGGCAAAATGTCCTACTGCTGCACCACCACTTGGCCCATGCTGCGTCATTTTATTGTCCTATTTTTAAATTGTTATGTGTTTGTTTGGGGATCAATTAGATGGTGATTAGGGTTTTCTCCGAAATGCACTTGGGGCCTTACATGGTGCTAGGAATCAAACCTGGGTCAACTGTGTGCAAGGAAAGTGCCCTACCTCTAGCGCTATAGGTATTCCTCATTTTTAGTGTTTTGAGCTACCATCACATCGTTTTCCATACGGGCTGCATCAATACATATTCCTACTCGTAATATTTAAAGGTTTACTTTTATATTATTATCTATGTGTACTAGAATCTAAATTAATGTAAATATTAGCCATCATTAGAACTGGAACCAGGAGTGATTCTGGACTGTAGTGCCAGGACTTACATCTGCGCAACAAGGTGTGGCACAAAAAGTTATCTAAAAAAATTGAAAACAGAAAACACCAAGATAGCACAAGGATTGTGGTGTCTATCTTGCATACAAGATAGTCTAATTGAATGGCAGCTACCTACACATCACCAAATGCAACTTTGTGTGCTCCTGAGAACTACTATATTGCAGAGACCCCTGAACACTTTCGATACCCCTAGTGAACTACAAGCAACACTTGCATTGAACTGCTGGCCCGAGTCACATGGAATTCTTTCTGGGTTGATACTTGGGAGAAACTTTCCAGTCCTGGAGAGTTAAAACTTTAAAATCCCAGAATTGTAAAAATCTCCTGTGCAGTATTCATTGCTCTGTCCTTCAAAGTCTCAATTCCACATCCAACTCTATCACCTCTCAATTCACACCTTAATTTGGGCAGTGCTTACTAGCTTAAGTTTAGTAACTGTGATTACGATGATCCTGTTCTGTTTTGCCAATATGACCAGTTTATTAAAAGAATCGTGGATAAAGAAAGATCTTATTAATTATAACCCAGTATTTTGGATATGGTAGGCTCATATCCCAGAAAATTATTTCTCTGCATGGTTATTTAAAGAAAGACCAGAGAAGTCTTATTAGAAATAAAACGTTACTAACTCTGGGTGCCAGTATTATTGATAAGTTTTGTTGTAGTCTGTTCTTTAGAAGCATGCTCAACTATATCTGTTGTGTAAGTTTAAAGATTCCTAGTGAGTTTTGTCTATGTGCTGTTTTTTTGGGGAAAGGACAAGATAAAGGAAAATGAGACATATTATACATTCTTATAAACTCTGAGGTATTTGCTGATTTTTCCTTTTTGAATTCCCTTCTTAACTCCTTTTGGGATGATTTCAACAGTATCAGATGCATTTAGCTCTAATCTGATTGTGTGCAAAGATTTTTGCTTGTCAAGTTGAGTGAGTTTTCATTCTTCTTGCATTTCCTTTCTTTCTTACACTGTTGTCCTAGCTTGCTTCCCTGTTGCTATTAGGCTACTGCATAAATGCTTCATTTATCACCCCCCCCCCCCACTATAGACTGTAAGCTTCCAAAGGGCTGGAATCTGCCCCGCCTCCCCTCACTCTATCTCTAGTGGTTAGTTCAGAGTCTAGGTAGATCTTCAACCCATTACTACTTGCATTTTTAAAAATCATGTTGCCACTTTTCTTTCTAAAGCAGATATCAAATTTGTCCTAATGAGATATAAAATTTGTCCTACTTCACTCTACTTTGTAATTGGTTCTGCCGTTCTGAACATATTTTTGCCATTTTCTATTCGGGCTCTCAAGACAAATCTGTTACTTACTAAGTTCATTATATTTACACATATATCATAATGCTTAGATTTCAATACATAAACAGACATAATGGTGATTATGGTGGTGCTGTTGTGTTGTGACGGTAATAGTGATTTTTAGTCTTTACTTAGAGGTCTTACTTGGAGACCACATGTTGCTAGGAATTCCTAGGAATTGAATTGTGCAAAGCAATTCCTTCTACCAGTGAACCATAGCTCTGTCCATCTCTCCCAGGCACTGAACATACATTTTGATGTAAGTTCTAAAGGTCCAACAGGGAGGTGAAGTTATAGCATAATACCTAATTTTCCATATTCAGAATACATCATTTATGCTGATATCTGGATTAATCTATACAACTAAGTATGTCATTAATAGGGTTACCTCCACTTGGCTTTATTTTAAATAATTTGCACAGTTTCATCTATAATTAGATACAAAGTACTTTTATTTTGAACTCAAGCAATATATATTGTAAAATTATACAGTCTCAAAAATAAACAATCAATTTACGTTCTTTTTTTTTTTTTTGTGGTTTTTTTTGGGTCACACCTGGCAGTGCTCAGGGGTTATTTCTGGCTCCAGGCTCAGAAATTGCTCCTGGCAGGCACAGGGGACCATATGGGGCGCCGGGATTCGAACTGATGACCTCCTGCATGAAAGGCAAATGTCTTACCTCCATGCTATCTCTCCGGCCCCCACGTTCCTTTTCCTAATATCAGTATCTTACCTTTATTGTATTATTGTAGGCTTTGGACTTTGTATTTGTGTAATTTTAGTCTTCCCTCACATCAAATAAACCTAGTGCCCGATTGCTATTATGAGAATTTATTTAATATAATTGTCAATATATTTAACATTTATCCTCTGTGGTTTCATTTACACACTTATATTGTTTTATAGTTAATTTGTATTGCTTTTTTTTGTTTGTTTTTATTTTTGTTTTGGGGGGGTTATTTTGGCCACACCTGTTTGATGCTCAGGGGTTACTCCTGGCTATGTGCTCAGAAATCACCCCTGGCTAGGGCTTACAAGGTAGACACCTTACCTCTAGCGCCACCTTCCCAGCCCCAATTTGTATTGCTTTTAAAACAATGATACCCAATAGATTTTATATGTCGATATAATTATAAACAATACTCCATTTAATTTTTAAATTTAAATTAGAAGATAATTTTAAATTAAATCTAATTTTAAATTAGAAAATCATTTATATGAATTTCAATAATTATAAATTTGGGGGGTGGAGTTGATTTGGAGACCATACCTGGCAGTGTTCAGGGGTTATTCTTGGCTCTGCACTCAGAAATCACCCCTGGCAGACTCAGGAGACCTATAGGATACAGGGGATTGAAATGGGGTCCGTCCTGGGTTAGCCACATGAGAGGCAAATGCTCCATTGCTATGCTATTGCTCTCTACCCCTGCTTATACATCATTAGATGTTTCTACATATATTGTACTTCTTCAGAAGAAAATTTTAAAGTTCAAAGTTATAAAATATGGCATATTAATGGGAATTTTATTCTTCCACATTTCAATCATTGATCTTGCGTCTTCTGGATTAGTAGGTTATTTGGCTAGATTGCCATTTTGACATAAATTGCGACCTCATTTACATACAAAATGGATCTGAGTGCAAAAAACTACTATTTGAACCTGATTGTTCTGTTACTATATAACTGGATATTTCTGACAGGAAACTGTTTGGAGGCTGCTCTCTCTACGACTGCTGAAAAATTTAAACTGAGATCATTGAACACTTTGGGGTTATTTTGTTTTTAAATTTATTTTTGACTCACAGTACATAAATAATAGTTTCTCAAAATGGACAACTTGGAGATTAATAAAGGTAAAGTTCTTTCTGTAAAAGCAAAGCTATGGAGAGATCAGAAACAGCTCACATGATAAATCACATGCCTTGCATCACATGGCCCTCTGAGCACAGTTTCCCCACTTATTTTCCCAGTAGCCCCCCAAAATTAACATGTCCATGACTGGACATCACCAGGAGTGGCCTGAGGTTTCCTAAGCACCAATAAAGCTGGTCCCTATTTTAAAAAGACAAAGCAAAACAAAACAAAACAAAACTATTAGATTAAGTTTTTCTCAGAGTTGCAGATAGATTTGTGTTCTTTTACTAGATCATTTGTTTTTTCTTTCAAATATTGACTATGGAATTTTAAACTCTAGAAGGTGCTTGGGAAAATTCTAAGCCCTAAGCCCAAATGGGAAGATCTTTGTTCTGGAAGCCTGACTTGAGGGGTTAATCAAGAGAACATTGGGGACACCATTCACTGTTAGAATAGGCCAGCAAGAGCAGTTAACATCTGGGTATTATGAGACCATCATGTCCTTTCAAAAGTGACCTATTGGGAAGCATCCCAGGAACAAATATTTAGTGTAGATTTATTGAGGTAAAATGCTTCGATGTCTATTACAAAGTCCCGTATTTACTAACTTTGAAATTCAAGGAGGTCATAATTAAAGACTTAGTGGTGATTAAGAGAGTTGAGCAAATACACTAGCATGTAATACTGAAGTGTTTACATTTGCAAACAATATAATCCTGCTTTATAGTTTTCTAGTTTATAACTGTAAAATTGCCTGTTAGAATGTGAATTAGGTTAAGGTCTCTTCACTTTTGGAGAAGCCTGTTCTCCCTCTCACTCTTTTCTCTCTCTCTCTCTCTCTCTCTCTCTCTCTCTCTCTCTCTCTCTCTCTCTCTCTCTCTCTCTCCCCCTCCCCTTTTTTCAGAATTTCTAAATAAAACCTTTTTCTTTGCTTCAAAAAAAAATAAAAGAAATGAGTTTAGACATTTTCTTTAGACTGATTGGTTTAATATTACAGGCCATGTTGAGCAATCATGCACTGATTATATGGCTTTGCTTTGTAATTATTTGTAAAAATTCAGTTTTCTTTTTACTCTTTGCTCTTAGCATGCTACATTTCATGCTAAAATTTTTTTAGGAATAAAATGTAATGAATAAATGTCATACATGGTCTTTATTACCATTAGAGGTTTCTGGATAATAAGCTAAAATTTTCGTGGTCAAATTTAAAAATAAACACTAGACTATTTACTTGTCAACATATGACATTTGGTGATTAGTTTATATTTAGAAAGCTCTTTCTAATTTTGAATAAAGAGAACAGGCTCGTCAGGTGGATCTTGCTAACAGCCGAGAACAGCTGTATCTTTGTATTGTTGCTCAGATGGCTTCCTTGCAACATCTGTGAAAGTCGACAACTTCAATGACTAAGCATGCTGTGAGTGCATGGTATAGGATGCATTTTATAATAAGGGAGAACCTGAGTCCCTCGTGAAATTGAAGAGGGCTGGTTTATACAAAATGCTTCATTGACTTACATCTTGTTCTAAATGCTAGCTGAATGAATGATAGGGAGAGGAACTTGATTTTATCAAATACCATAAAACAAATTTTTTTAATTAATATCTTTATTTAAACACCTTGATTTACAAACATGATTGTGGTTGAGTTTCAGTCATGCAAAGAACACCCCCCTTCACCAGTGCGACATTCCCATCACCAATGTCCCAAATCTCCCTCCTCCCTACCCCACCCCCGCCTGTGCTCTAGACCAGCTTTCTACTTCCCTCATTCATTCACATGATAATGGTAGTTCTCAGTGTAGTTATTTCTCTAACTGCACTCATCACTCTTCGTGGTGAGCTTCATGTCGTGAGCTGGACCTTCCAGACCTCCTCTCTTTTTGTCTCTGAAACTTATTGCAAGAATGTCTTTCATTTTTCTTAAAACCCATAGATGAGTGAGACCATTCTGCATCTATCTCTCTCCCTCTGACTTATTTCACTCAGCATAATAGATTCCATGTACATCCATGTATAGGAAAATTTCAGGACTTCATCTCTCCTGACAGCTGCATAATATTCCATTGCATGTATATATATATATATATATATATATATATATATATATATATATATATATATACTACAGTTTCTTTAGCCATTCATCTGTTGAAGGGCATCTTGGTTCTTTCCAGAGTCTGGCTATTAAAACAAATTATTTATGCATACTTAAATTTAAGAATAGCAATGATCTTATACCAGTCGATTAATTTGGGATATAAGTTAACAAGTGAGTAATAAGCAATGAAAGCTTACATGATTATGCTGTTATAACTATTACTATTAAACAGAAGTAAAAGATTAGTCTTACCATTGGTACATATATATACATATACATATATATATATATATATATATGCAGGTGTGGTTTCAGGGTAGCTATGCCTGCATACCAACCTCTTTGAACTATTCTGTTGGTGACTCTTTATATCCTTTTGTTCTTGCTCAGTTTCTATTTTATTCTACCTCTCTCATTCCTTATACAAACACATATTAGGAGAAAAGATTAATTTTTTAAATTTTTGTTGTTTTTTTGGGCCATGCCAGGTGATGCTCCAGGGGTTATTCTGGGCTAGGCATCAGAAATCTCTCCTGGCATGAAGTCATGAAATTTTCCTATACATGGATGTACATGGAACCTATTATGCTGAGTGAAATAAATCAGAGGGAGAGAGATAGATGCAGAATAGTGTCACTCATCTATGCGTTTTAAGAAAATTGAAAGACATTTTTGCAATAATTCTCAGAGACAAAAGAGAGGAGGGCTGGAGGGTCCAGCTCATGACATGAAGCTCACCGCAGAGTGATGAGTGCTGTTAGAGAAATAACTACATTGAGAACTGTCCTAACAATGTGAATGAATGAGGGAAGAAGAAAGCCTGTCTAGAGTACAGGCGGGTGTGGGGTGGGGAGGAGGGAGATTTGGGACATTGGTGATGGGAATGTCGCACTGGTGAAGGGGGGTGTTCTGTACATGACTGAAACCCAACTATAATCATATTTGTAATCAAGGTGTTTAAATAAAGGCATTAATAAAAAAAAAAGAAATCTCTCTGGCTTGGGGGACTATATGGGATGCAGGTGATCAAACCCAGGTCTGTCCTGGATCCAGCCGCGTGCAAGGCAAATGCCCTATTGCTGCACTATCGCTTGGCCCTTACAATGTTTTTTTAATTTTTATTTTGATAAAGATTACAAATCTTTCACAGTAATCTTTTAGGTACATAGTGATATTGAATCAGGGGCATTTCCACCATCAATGTTGTCCTCCCTCCGCCCCTGTTCCCAGGTACAACCGTGTAGTGGGTAGTTTATCAGTGTTTATTCAAATGATTAATTATTAAATTATTATTCAAATCATTCAAATGATTAACTGTTGTTCTGATTTCTTGTATTCTCAAACGGACTCTTGGTTTTACTGAAAGAAATTATTTTTTCTAGGGAGTGAAAAAAAACTTAGTACCTTGTCTCACCTCCTATGCTTCTATTTAAGGCTCTGTTATCTCATTCCTGATAATTGGAAAAGGATATTCAAAATACTACCTCATGCAAATTATGTTTTTTTCCAGGCATTTCATGACTGGGAGTTCTGAAACATCTGGAGTTAGTAGCCGGAGGGACATTAAAGTGCACTGTTTGGGTTGGCAACGTGACATTATGGTGGATGCCAATTTGTAACAGCTTTTGGAAACAGGCAATTTTAAACTCTCCCTGAACTATTCCCCAAAGAATTTTTTCAATTAAGCACAACTAAAATTAATGTTTAGCATTTTTCGTTTAAATAAAATAGGCAGCTCGAAAGGCGGATTTGTGGTCCATCGCTGTGCTCTGATTTTAACCTAAGATGAACCAGTGAAGAGTAATGGGTTGTCTTGAAATCAGTATATTTTCAAGAAGAGAAGTAATGGCCATATCCCCCTTACCACTCTCCCATTGTATTAATATTTCTATTGCTGCCTTTGCACTTCTTGTGGTTTTTTATTTTTAGGTCTTATGCCTTCCTCTACCATCTCCAGGAATCATGGAAAGTGCCAGAACTATCTTCTAAGTTTCTAA
This sequence comes from Suncus etruscus, assembly GCF_024139225.1. Taxonomy (NCBI): domain Eukaryota; kingdom Metazoa; phylum Chordata; class Mammalia; order Eulipotyphla; family Soricidae; genus Suncus; species Suncus etruscus. The sequence goes on from NC_064867.1 coordinate 41,931,062, forward strand.
GTCAGTGCTTCTAAAACTTATTCTGAGGGCATGATTTTCAACTGGGGATTTTGTTAAAAATTAAAATGTTATGTCATTTGGTCAGAAGTGAAAACTCGGTTTCTGCAAGTTTTCCCAAGTCTACTTTCTCTAAGGATCACACTTGGAGTTGCAAGGGTTTCCAAAAACAATAAGGTGTGTATTGGGAGCTGGACTTCACTTTGACTTCTTATTTGTCACTTCGTCCATTATATATTCAAATATATATGAATATGACTGTTACTGTTCTTCCTGGTATAGCATACTCATTTTCTTAGTCTTTTCTATTCTTTGACTTTGGGTGTCTTTGACTTTCTCCTCTGCAATACGTTAATTTAATCCTTGGTAGTCCTCGACATTCACACTTCTTTTTTTTCCCATTTTCTTTAGCATCAGCCATTATGCATGTGTGTGTGTGTGTGTGTGTGTGTGTGTGTGTGTGTGTTAATCATAGCTGACTCAGTAGATTTCATTACACTCTTTTCTTTTTTTTAATTTTTTTCTCTTTATTTGAATATCTTGATTACATAAATGATTGTGATAAGGTTTCAGTCATATAAAGAACACCCCTCTTCACCAGTGCAACACTCCCACCACCAATGTCCCAAATCTCCCTCCATCCCACCCCAACCCCACCTGTACTCCAGACAGGCTTTCCAGTTCCCTCATTCATTCACTTGATTATGGGAGTTCTCAGTGTAGTTATTTCTATAACTGTGCTCACCACTCTTTGTGGTGAGCTTCATGGAGTGAGCTGGTGTTCCAGCTCTCCTCTAATTGTCTCTGAGGATTGTTACAAAAATGACTTTTATTTTTCTTAAAACCCATAGATGAGTGAGACTATTCTGCGTCTCTCTCCTTCTGACTTATTTCACTGAGCATGATAGATTCCATGTACATCCATGTATAGGAAAATTTCATGACTTCATCTCTCCTGATGGCTGCATAATATTCCATTGTGTATATGTACCACAGTTTCTTTAGCCATTCATCTGTTGAAGGGCATCTTGGTTGTTTCCAGAGCCTGGCTATTGTGAATAGTGCTGCAATAAATATAGGTGTGAGGAAGGGGTTTTTGTATTGTATTCTTGTGTTCCTAGGGTATATTCCCTAGGAGTGGAATAGCTGGGTCGAATGGGAGCTCAATTTCCAGATTTTGAAGGAATCTCCATATCGCTTTCCATAGAGGCTGTACTAGACCGCATTCCCACCAGCAGTGGATAAGAGTTCCTTTCTCTCCACATCCCCGCCAGCACTGATTGTTCTCATTCTTTGTGATGTGTGCCAATCTCTGTGGTGTGAGGTGGTATCTCATCGTTGTTTTGATTTGCATCTCTCTGATGATTAGTGACAAGAGCATTTTTTCATGTGTCTTTTGGCCATTTGTATTTCTTTTTTTTATCAAAGTGTCTGTTCATTTCTTCTCCCCATTTTTTGATGGGATTAGATTTTTTTTTTTTTGTAAAGTTCTGTCAGTGCCCTGTATATTTTGGATATTAGCCCCTTATCTGAAGGGTGTTGGGTGAATAGTTTCTCCCACTCAGTGGGTGACTCTTGTATCCTGGGCACTATTTCTTTTGAGGTGCAGAAGCTTCTCAGTTTAATGTATTCCCATTTGTTAATCTCTGCTTCCACTTGTTTGGAAAGTGCAGTTTCCTCCTTGAAGATACCTTTAGTCTCAATGTCATGGAGTGTTTTACCGATGTGTGTGCACGTGTGTATTAATCATAGCTGACTCAGTAGATTTCATTACACTCATTTCCCTCCTCGATTTGCTTAGTTATGATATTGTTTCATAGACATACCTTTTCCTGAGCACAGATATATGAACAGCCCCTGAGCATCTCTGGGTGTGATCCAAAGAACAAAAACAAAAAACAGAATAAAGGAAAAGGAAAACCAACCAGGAAAGTTTTTCTTAACAATTCTGGGAGTTCTAAAATCATTGTCGCAGCACTCAAATAAGGGTTCTGCATCCCCAGTTTTTGATTTCTTTACTGAGTGTTAATTTTTTTCCCCTGAATTTCTCTTAGGTTCTGTTCCTCTGTTGGTGGAACACATTCTCTAAGAGCTTCCAAAAATAGTTGTATGGGAGATAAGAAAATTTCAGACCATAAATGTTTGAAAATTACATTTTCCCCTTTTCAGACTTGATTGAAAGAGTGACTGCCTCCTGGGTTGGATTTTATTCTCTGAGAATTGTGAAGGCCTTGCCCCATTAGACTCCAGTTTTCATTATTGCTTTTCAAAGATTTGCCATTCTGATTTTCATTGTATGCGAGCTATTTTTTCCTCCCATCACTGAAAGCTTTTTAGAATCTTTTCATCTGTAATGAAATTCACTGATGTAGGTATAATTTTTATTCATTACTCTAATTATTTCACTTGGGAACTCGTGTCTTTAAAATCAGGAAAGCTGTCTTAAATTTTTTTATTGTGAATTTCCTCAACATTTTCTTTTTTATTGTTTCTGTGTGCGACTATCTGACTTCCTCTCTCTCTCACTTCTGTCTCTTTCTCCCCACTTCCAACTCTTACTTTATCTTGGTAGTTCCTATGGTGAGTTTTGCATCTCAAGAACTAGTCCATTATTTAATCCAAAGATTTATTTTACTCATTTTTGCTTATTTTCTCCATTTATTAATATCTTCAACTCTGTTGTACTTGTTTCATTTTCTACTAGTCTATTTCCTTAAAATATATATTTACATGGTCCACACATACTCAGTAGAACTTAGGGGTAGAGAGACACTACCCTTGAAGCTTAGCCCAGCCATTCTTGGGTGTCACTAAAGCTACACCTGGTGGTACTAAGGGGATCATGCAGTACCCAAATTAATTTAAAAATATTGTAAATGCGAGGTATTAGCTCTACAACTTGAGCTATCTCTCCATTCCCTGATCTGTAACTTTTCATTTTTAAATCATTCTCGTTTCCAGGAAGTTGCAAAGATAGCAGGGAGAGTCTGTACATCTTCCATACAATTACTTCAACAGTTATTTTTATACTATTATAGAACATATCAAAATCAGGTGTTTTTATTGTTACAGTATATTATTTTGTATTTTTATTATAACTGAATATTCATTGATTATTGTCCTAATCAAGAATCAGAGCTACTATTCTAATTTCTAAAAGACTTTCTCACTTTTTAGAATTATCTTTTTATACTTGTTAAAATTTGTTGACTATGCTGTTTTCTTTCTCAGGGTAATAAAAATGGTTGTGTGAGTATTTGTGTGTGTGTGTGTATATATATATATATATATATATATATATATATATATAAAATAAATAAATATATAAATATATATATATTATATATAATATAAATGGTTGTGTGAGTATTTGTGTGTATATATATATATATATATATGTATGTATTTTTTTTCCTATATAGGCAAGCATTTCCTTTTAGTTCTTTTTTTCACTTCTAGGTTTTATTTTTTCCCCTTTGTTTTTTGGCTTACATTGTTGGGAACTTTTTCCAATTGACTATATATGATCACATTTGGGTGACCAAAGTTGACTGGAAATATTTTGTATTGGCTAAAGTTTGGTAACTAGTGGGTCTTACTTTAAAAGGAAAGAAAGGCATTTAGACATGTCATAGCAGTTTCAAATATTAGTATACGTACGTCTCTCTTTTTTTTCTTGGGCTAGACTTAGTCTAGAAAATAACCCTCTTAGTGTCCTCTCTGAAGCTGTCTACTGATGAAGTTCTGGATGGTGACTGGGGAAAGACATTCAGAGAAGCAGTGAAGCAGTGTGAAGGAGTTCATCTATCTCGAAAGAGCAGATATATTAGGACTTAACTCCACTTTTTCAATGGTACCAGGCATAGAAATTCTTAGCTGGGAGCTAGACCTCATTGGAGAAAGTATGGAATTTTCTATTGAGTACCATGAAGATGGCAGCTGGCCAGAGAAAAACTGCTCCTGAGACAAAAGTGTGCTGAAGCCAGTTGACAGGAAAACAAAAGTAGGATTACCAGGTAGAAGATATTCATCTAGGCCAAAGGCACACCAAGATCAGTGGGGACACATACTGCAGGAGTCAGGATTTTGGAAGGCAACTCATTGGCAAAGTGTGTAAAGAATCCATGTCAGAACGGCTGTACCAAGACTGTCTCCTGGTTGTTTGTGATCATAGGATGAGCTCCTAAGAGTTTTTTGTTTGTTTGTTTTTTGTTTGTTCTAATCTCACATCTGGCTCTGGCATTCATTACTAAGCATTTCTCTTATCCAGAGTAACTGATCAGCTGCCCCTAAGCCTGAAGAAACCACTAATCACATCTTATCCTATAGTGACCTTTCCTTATGAATTAGTCCTCGAGAGGCTTTTACTGTTAAGGTCTAACATCCTTCTACACAGGAGTTACATTTTGAATTCAGCCCACTAGTGCAGTCTGAAGGGAAAATGTAAGAGGTAGAAAGTAGTAAGTTAATAACCGATAGAAGGGCTGGAAAGAACACAGCGGGAGCACATTTGCTTTGTATGCAACCAACCCAGGATGGACCCCAGTTTGATTCCTAGCACCCATATATATGGTCCCCCATCCTGCCAGGGATGATTTCTGAGTGCAGAGCCAGGATTAACCCCCGAGCACCGCTCGGTGTGGCCCAATAACCAACCAATCAATAAAGTTTTAAAAAATTAAAGAAAAAAGAACTGACATAGAAGATTAAAATACAAGATAAAATTGGGTGAACTATGACTATGACAGAGCTACCTTTAAATGCTTCCTCAGGAAAAATGTTGGCCCAGATCTTTGTCCTTTACACTCCTTTGTTACGATAGGAAAACAGATCTAAAATATAAGTTATGATCAGCACAGGTTAAAATTGCATACTTAATTTTATGAAGATTGACCATACATTTTTGGCATATAGTACATGTAACCCTATGGTTTTCTTAATATGGTTTTCTTTTTTTTTTCTTTAGCTTATTTTTATTTTTTGTTTATTTGGGTTTGAGGACCACACCCAGCTCTTCAGGGGCTTACTCCCAGCCCTGTGTATCACTCCTAGAAATGCTTGGGGGGCCATATGGGGTGTCAAGAATAGAACCTAATTTGGCCACTAGCAAAGCAAGTACCCTGCCTGCTATACTATCCAGCTCTGAAATTTTGTTACCAGTAAGTTCCAGTCAACTAGAGTCTATTACTAGTTAAGTTTTAGAAAATTAAAAGCTACACTTGGGCTTTTGACAATAGTCCTAGAGTGTAACATCTCTAATCTCTACATTATCTGAAGGTTCTTTGTCCCAATTTTACTATATATCCCAAGGAAAAAAAAAGAAAGGTAACTTTTCTGATGTTTTTATAAGTGGCAGAATATATCTTCTTCAGGGTTATTTTCTTTAAACCAGACTGCATGGTTAGCTTCACTTTTTTTGACTACTAGATGCCATGGTTCTGAATCTTTCAGAACCTAAATTCTAACAAATTATCTGGAATTTATCAGCGGTCTCCAATAAAAAAGCAAATATAGAGAAATAAAAGTATTGTTCTTTTGGAAGGGGAACTAGATAGTCTGTGTTTAGTCTGGATTTAGTTACAAATCTGAAATTAGAGACATGAGAAGTGTGAATTGCTGAGTAAAACTTTTGAATGGAAATTCATAGGCTCATCTTCGGGTTTCCTACCACTTATATATGGAGCCACTTGGACAAGTTATTTAAACTGTAACTTATTTTGACATTTTTATTATAATACTATTTACCCTATCTACCTTTCAGCCAACATCAGGAGGATATGGTGAACTAATGAATGGTTATAATGGTTTAGAATTGTGTATTAGAAGGGAATGGGGAATGGGTGGCTAATCTGGGCAAAGGGGACAACTGTATATTAAAGTATAGAATTGTACTTTCAGTAGTAAACTTAGATTTCTAGCTTTTTAATGATGCACGCCTGAAACATGCGATTTTTACTTCATAATGGAATGTTACTTCAGTTTAAATAACTAAGCCACATTTCACTCATGATACTATCTTTAAACCCTTCTTTTATACAAAGTTAAATTGAAAAAGCTTAGTGCTGATTTCATAAATTTTATAAAATGCCAATTAATATGTTATATGGGACCAAAAAGTAAAAGCAAGAATAGTATTCAAGACTTCCTTCATTCCTAATTCACATTTTTATATTCTATATTTATGTTTTAGGAGTTTTAACATAATCAAATATTTAGCAGCCAGAGCAGCTTCAGAAATAAGGTTAATACCTTTTTTGAATTTTTGTTCCAGAAAAAAGAAGATTACTCAGTTAGGTAGATCCTTTTTGATATGAGATATAGGCTATTGTCCAATGAGATTAGAGATCAAATATTTTGGATAAAAGAGACTGTCTAGAAACTTAAGTGATAAAATAGAGGGATAAAGATTGCTCAAGGTTTTCTGTAATAAACTGGTAGAGGGAATGTATTAGCAAATAATCATAACTTAGTTGTATTTTATATTATTTTTAATAAGTGCTTAAATAAAAATCAATTGCAAATCAATGTGCAATACAGATTTTCAGGTGAATTAATATGAAATGAACATGCAATGAATAAGCAATCAATATGCAAATGCAATTTTATTGCAAACCAATATGCAGGCAGACACACTTTCCCCGGATGTCAGCTGATGAAGTTAAGTGGCCAGAATGATGCTGTGATGTCTAGAAAGAACAGACTAGATAGACAAAGGGCACCAACTTTAGGCCAAGGGGTTGTATTTTAATCTAGATGATCATGATTTTGATCAGCCAGATTAACGTAACAAGTAACAGCTATATGTATATAATAGTGAAAAATAAGGCTATATTCTAACTTTTTTATTATTATTTTATTTTATTGTGACCAAAGTGCATTACAAATCTTTCACTGCATCATTTATGGTACATAGTGACAATGAATGAGGGTCATTCCCACCACCAGTGCTGTCCTCCCTCCGCCCCTGTTCCCAGTATGCATCCCATATCTCCCTCCTCTACCCCCCAGAATGCTAGTGCAACTGGTCTCCACTTTACAGCTTGTTGTAGATTGAGCATCTATTCCACCGTCATTGAAGATATAAAGGATAAGAAAAGGGGGAGAAAAAAAATTGGTGACAACTACCAAAAAAAGGAAGAAGAGAGAGAGAAAAAAAAGAAAAGAAAAATGGAAGAAAAAAGAAAAAAAAATGGAGCCGGCAAATAAAAATAAAAATAAATCTCTAAATAATAACCACAAGAGTGAAAAAGAAAGAGAAAAGTGGAAGAAAAAAGAGAAGAAAAATAAAGTCAAAAACTAACAAATCAAAACAAAACGAGGAAAAGTATGGGTGCTGGTGTGGTAGGGTTTGGCGTTCCCCCCACTTTTTTTTTTTTTTTTTGGCATAGGCACAGTAAGCATTGGGGAAGAAAGGGAATTCCTGTGGCCTAAGAGATTCAGAGTTTCTCCATATTCTAACTTTTTTATTTTGCTTTTGAGATATACTTGGCAGTGCTTGGGACATACTTCTGGGTCTGTGCTTAGGGATGGGCTTGAGGATACCACATGGCATGTAATGAATTGAGACGCAGTTAGCCATATGCAAGGCAAGCAATTGCTGTATTATTGTTCCAGTCTTTATGTTATGTTATGTTATGTTATGTTATGTTATGTTATGTTATGTTATGTTATGCTATGCTATGTTATGTTATGTTATGTTATGTTATGTTATATAATTGTTACAGTCCTTATTTTTTACTTTTTCACACTTAAATAACCGAATTTATTATACAACAAAACCCTTTGGCACTCCAAAGTATCTTCTCAACATACAGAATTCACTGAATCAGGACTTTATATTTTTGGCTTATAGTCATAAACATTTGGTTTTATATAATTTCAAGGGTGTGAAAATAGGGTCAACATTAGGTGGACTCTTGACATAATTTTTAGGCTAAGGACATGTTGCAAGTATCCATTTTTATACTTAGTAAGTTTTGGCTTTCTGAACTGCATTCATCTTTTATAAGTATTTTCTTGTTATTTATGAAATACTATGCGAACATTAATGCCACATTAAAATGAGATTCAGCAGTGTTAATGCTGTTACTTTGTGTGTGTGTGTGTGTGTGTGTGTGTGTGTGTGTGTGTGTGTATCATTTGGGCGTCTTTACTAGAACTGAGCTATCAAAGACCCTTCATCATTCTCCTTCTGTCTCTGCTATTCCACCACTTTCTTCCACTGCAACTCGCCCCAGCTTGGTGGCTCACAGATTTTTTTGTTTTGTTTTTGGGCCACACCCTGTGACGCTCAGGGGTTACTCCTGGCTATGCGCTCAGAAGTTGCTCCTGGCTTCTTGGGGGACCATATGGGATGCCGGGGGATCGAACCGCGGTCCGTCCTAGGCTAGCGCAGGCAAGGCAGGCACCTTACCTCCAGCGCCACAGCCCGGCCCCGGCTCACAGATTTTGACTAATAAATTAGAATGTTTATTGTAATACATGCTAATTACACATTTACTTAACAAAAGATTTTGGCGTTTTGTTACTTTGGAGGACATCTCACAATGTTTTAGGGTTACTCCTGGATCTGCATTTAGGAATTACTCCTGGTAGTGTCCCGGGTACAATATGGGATGCCAGGTATAGGATCCAGGTCAGTGACATATGGAAGGCAAGTGCTCAAATCATTTTACTACCACTCTGACATTTCTCTCCCCAACATCATATTATAAACTATACAACTATAAAGTTGTAGTAATCAAAAGAGTAAATAAAGACAGCCTTACCTGTTGGACTCTTTCTAGATCTAGTCCATCTTTTCCTGTAGCTAAATAGTATTCCATTTTTTATAGGATTCTTTAGCCAAAATGTCATCTGTGCTTAGATATTTGAGTTGTTTTAAGATTTGATGTATTGTAAACAGTGCTGCAGTGAATGTAGGAGTGAAAACATCTTTTTAAATAGAGGATTTTGGTCCTTGGGGTAATGCCAAGAAGTAGAAGTACTGCAATTATGGGACTCAAATGTTAATTTTTTGAGAAATGTCCATATTGTTGTCCATAAAGGCTGACAGTACCTTTTCCATCATATCCATGCCAACACTGGTTGTTTTTAATATTTGTCATATGTGCCAGTCTCACTGGCATGAAACGATATATTCCTTGTTGTTTTGATTCTCATTTCCCTAATGATGAGTGATGCAGGACGTTTTTTCATATACATGTTGACCACCTGTAACTCTCCTTTGAGGAAGTTTCTGTTCATTACTCCCCACACCGATGCCTATTTTTTGAAAAGTCTGGTTGACTTTTTATTGTAAAATTGTTCCAATGCCTTGGATGTTAACCTTTTGTCAGATTAATGGTAGGCAAATATTTTCTCCCAGTATGTAGGATGTCTTTTTTATTCTGGTCATAAACTCGTTGCCAAAAAAAAGAAGTTTCTGTTGGTGATGGGAATGTTGGACTGGTGAAGGGGAGTATTCTGTTTATGTCTAAAACCCAACTACAATCATGCTTGTAATCATGGTGCTTAAATAAAGATTTTATATATATTTAAAAAAGGAAGCTTCTTAGTTTTATGTAATCCAGTTGTTTGTTTTTGCTTCCATTTGCTTAGTCAATGGCATTGATTCAAGGTTAACGCATCTACCTTAAATGACAGGAAGGGTTCTGCATATGTTTTCCTCAATATAATTTATGGATCTTGGTCTGATATAAAGCTTTTAATCTATTTTGATTTTCATTACTATTTTCATTACTATTGTTGCATCCAATTTTTGCACATAACTGACCCGTTTTCCTAGCACCATTTGTTGAGGAGGTTTTACTTCCTTCACTACATGCTCTTCTCTTGTGTAATATTAACTTTACATATTTCTGAAAATTTATTTCTTAATGCTCAACTCAATTTCATTGGTCTGACTTTCATTTCATATTGCTATACTATACTGCTTTGAATACTAAGGCTTTGAAGTATAGTTTCAAGTTGGCAAGAAAGACTTCATTTTGCCCCTCTTAGGATTTCCTTAACTTTTGGGAGAATTGGTTATTAATCTACACTACTTTTATTTCCTAAATAATTGGTCTGATCATTGCTTTTATTCCTCTTGACGCAAGTCATTTCTTCTAGACTTTTCCATTTTGTGGCATGAATTTTTTTAAGTTTCCATTTTTTTGTTTTCTACTTTGTTTTATTATATTCTTCCTTCTGCTTGCTATGGTTTCCATGTTTTTCTTTATCTTTGTTCTTTTTTTGCTTTGTTTTGTTTTGTTTTGACAGCTTAAGTTATGCAGTTTGGTTGTTTATGTGGGTTCTTTCTTGCAGTGAACTTCCCTCTTAACGTCACTTTTGCTGTGTCCACGTGTTTGTTTGAATCTTTGTTCTTATTTGTTTCTAGGAATCTTAATTTTCTCTTTGATTTCTTTTTTGACTCATGGATTATTTTTAGTGTTTAATTTTCAAGTATTTGATCTTCCCTTTATTTCTGTTTGTGATTAACTTCTATTTTCAATGTACAATGATCTGAGAGGATAGTTTATATCTTATTATTTGATAGTTGATATTTCATTGATTTGAAGAAGGTATATATATTTAGGTATGTTTTGTGACCCAGCATGTGTTCTATCTTGGAGAATTTCAGTGTGCACTGGAGAAGAATGTGCATTCGACTTTAGTGGGGTATAGCTAAGTGGCTTATACATTTATTTCTGCTGAGCCCATCTCTTCCAGTTATTCCTTTAAAGCCAGTGTTTCTTTGTAAACTTTTAGTCTAGCTTATCTATTTAGAGATGAAAAAGTGGTGTTAAAATGTCCAACTACTGGGGCTGGAGCGGTGACACAAGGGGTAAGACATCTGCCTTGCCTGTGCTAGCCTAGGATGGACTGCAGTTCGATCCTCCAGCATCCATATGGCCCCCAAGCCAGGAGTAATTTCTGAGCACATAGCCAGGAGGAACCCCTGAGCATCACCAAGTGTGGCCCATAAAAACCAAAAACAAACAAAAAATTCCAACTACTAATGTGCTGCTTTCTTCAGACCTGTCTGCAATTTTTTTTTTTTTTTGGTTTTATGGGCCACACCCATTTGATTCTCAGGGGTTACTCCTGGCTAAGTGCTCAGAAATTGCTCCTGGCTTGGGGGGACCATATGGGATGCCGGGGGATTGAACCGTGGTCCTTCCTTGGCTAGCGCTTGTAAGGCAGATACCTTACCTTTAGCGCCACCTCACCGGCCCCAGTCTGCAATTGTTTTAAATATTTTGATGGTCCATAATTAGGTGTGTAAGTTCTTTGTGATGTATATATTGAGTGTTAAGAAATTACTATCCTTTTGTCTGAAATATTGTTTTGCATCCCTTGACTTTAAGTTTCTGTTTGCCCTGAATGTTTAATTGTATCTTGTAGGCAGGCTTCAGAAAGTTGGGTTCAGTTTTCTGATCCATATTGCCACTCTATCTTTTGATTGGTGAGTTTTGCTGTTGCCATTGAATGTTATTATTGACATGAGGAATTTTTACCATTATTTTTTAAAAGTTATATGTGTTTGTTTTTCTTGTCACAATGAAACTACTTCAATGCTTTCTTCATAATTGGTTTCAAGGCTGTGAAGGTCCTGAGTTGTTTATCCATGAAGCTCTCTTTTGTTCCTCCAAATAACAATGATAGTCTTGCTGTGTAATATTTTGGGGGGCCCACCTGTGCTGTCTAGGGACTTATTGCTGGCTCAGCATTCAGGGGTCACTTCTAGTATGCTTATGGGGGTCTATATAGGGTGTCAGGGATTGAACCTGGGTTGGCTTTTTGCAAGGCAAACACTACTTACAGCTCCTGAGTAAGTATTCTCTGTGTGTGTGTGTGTGTGTGTGTGTGTGTGTGTGTGTGTGTGTGCGTGCCTGTTGTTTTGGTTTTTGTTGTTTCTAATATCTTTATTTAAGCACCATGGTTACAAAAATGTTTGTAGTTAGGTTTCAGTCAGAAAAAGTACACACCTCCCTTCCCCAGTTCCCACCACCAATTTTCATATCATTCTGGGTTTTTTTTCTCAGTCTTTTGATATGTAAAGTTCACTTGAAAAATCTGCTTTGGTGCTGGTCTTGAAATATATATACTTATATACATACACACATATTTTCTCTTAGAAATATGTATAATTGCAAGACCCAAACCAGTGTCAATGACAGAGAATCGAGAGACCCAAACTGTAACAAGCTGTACTCAAAATGAATCTGTCACACTAGCAGTCTAGAGGGCGAAGGGTAGAGGATGGGAGGCATCCTAGGAACTATGGTGGAGGGAGGTCAACATTGGTGGTGGGAATAGCCCTAATTCAGTGTCATTATGTATCTGAAATACAACTGTGAAAGACTTGGAATTCACATTGGTCTCAATTAAAAAAAATATGTATATTTGCATTGCTTAGAGAAAAATGTATCTCGAGTTACATATGGATATGTAGATCTGTATGTAAATATATATTTTTGCAAAGACATCTATTCATATTTGTATGTGTAAATATATATATATATACACTGCACATAATCTTTTTTTTCACATTATTTATATGATTTGTAAATTTCTCGAGCACTTCTGCAAGCTTTCTTAAAATGTAATCTTGTATAGCAGAATTCACTTTTGACAGTGAGTATATAGTACAGCCTGGGGCTCTATTATAGTGTAAGAGCAAATTTGCTGTCTTGCAAGTAATGTACTTTGAAAATGATAGTTTATCCTCTTGGTCTGTCTGCCACTTATTTTGAACACTGACAGTTTGAAGCTATAGTGACTGACAAATTTGCTTAAGTGGTCCAAGTGATACTGTTATATTTGTCATGAAAATAATTTTTAGTGTTTATTATATATGGCATCTTCGTGTGCTTTTGCAAACAGGAAGGTTAAATATGCGCAGAAAGTTAGCAAATAGAAACACTTTTCTGGCTCTGTAAAAGACATTACAAAATTAACTGCAGCATTTGAAGAATAAGATGAAAAATTGGATAGATGAAATTTTACCAAAGGCAAGCTATGACTGTATAGAGCCTATCAAGTGAAAATTGTGACCTTTATACAACATAATATGAACTTGACTGAAACACATTCAGACCTGATTCAGACCTCTAGGTCCTCCTTGAATAGCATTCTCTTACCACAGATGGGTAAGATTTTCAATGTTTCAATCCTCAGGTACCTTGACTTTGTCTTAATAGTGTCTTTAATTTTTTTCTCCAAAGTTCTTTGGTGGTTAGTGTTTCATAGGAACAGTGTGATGTTAATTTAATTTGCTTTCTTTATGCATGAGCTTCCGTTCCTTGTACTTATAATTAATTACTTGCAGATTTCTCTTTATCCTGAATTTTATATACTTCACGTGATATGTCTTGATAATTACATTAATGTTCAGAACTCTGACTTATTTTAATATGTAATTGTAAATTTATAGTGAGGGGACCCACCTAGAAATGCTCAGGAGTTATTTGTATCTCTACTCAGGAATGGTCTCAGCAGTGTTGATGGAACCATTTGTATGTTGGAGATTAGTCTAACTGGGGCTGTCTAAATGTAAGGCAAGCACTTCACCTCCACTAGCTTCTGGCCCCCCATGACTGTTTTTGGTGTAGACTCAAATTTTTTTATTAACTGAAGAAAAAATTATTGACTTATTTTGTGGTCAAACTTATTGTTTTCCTAGATCTTTATCCCTGACTTGTTTTACTTTCCCCTTGCATATAATGTCCCCTATCATTTATCTCTAATTTCTGAGAACAGTAATTTTTAGTTTTGTAATTGTGTTTCTAGCTGGATGCAGTGTTTCTAGTAATCTTGAATCTTTGTGGGTTTTTGTTGTTGTTGTTTCTCTGTTCTGGTTGTATTGAATTAGTGTCCTCTTGTATTCTGCTTTTTTAAAAGAAACAAATTTCTCCTTTATGGAAAGATTTTTGTTTTCTCCACTGAAAGGGGGGGGCATTTTCATGAATGCTCTTGAGCTTCTTCCTTTTGAACTTTTATTTTATACATATTAATTGTCTGATTATCTTCACCTACAGAGATCAGTGTCTGTTGTTAGAAGGTGGGAAGAGTTTTGTCATGCATAGATCTCAAATCTTTTTAGAGTCAGATGAAGAAAGAATAAAAGACCTTGAGGAATATTGCCTGTGCTTTCTGTCAAGCCTGGCCCAGCTGCTAGTACTTAGGATGTGAGCAGGTGTGGCCTAGGGGATTTTTCTGGGGCTCACAAAGCCTGAGCCCACCCTTAAAGGTTCTGCTTGGGTGTGCTGGAGTTCCCCACCTGCAGGTGAGTTATTACTTTTCTTGTGCTGAATCACAAGTTGGTCTTTCTATTTCTGGTTCCTGTAATTATATCTGACATTTTTTTTCTAGTGTATCAGCCTTCCCTTATTTTTAATTTCCATTGATACTTCAAATATCACTTTCATTGTTGGGAATAAAGGGTGTTAAATTCTTTATTCACTTTATTGAGCATCTGTCTTCAAATGTTATTGGCAATATAAGAAAAAAATATTAACAGTGACTTAGAGGTGCCGGTGGCCATTATATATACAAGAAATGCATTAAACTTACCTGAAACTATATAAGATGACTTTGTGATATTATATATAATTTAAGACTAATTTGTTTAAAAAATTACAAATTAGATATTTTTATTCCAGAAACTTCGTGCTTTTGATTCTGTCAATTTTGTGTCACAATTTACATCGTTGAATTTTTTTTCTTTCTATGTAGGAACAGTATTCAGTTTCTCTAATTAGTAAGTGACAGAAATATAAGCTATTTCTCTAAACCAAATGCCAATATTTATCAGGAATCCAAATATCAGTTTCTAGGATGCTATACTGTTTGGAATTTGAAAGTCAGCTGGTTAGTTCTCAGCCTTTGCTCCGAAACCTATATTTAATTTGCTTTCAATATACCGTGATGAGGGGAATTCCCACCGTAGGAGCTAGTGGTCTACCGGGTGGGAATTTCCCCAGGCTCTTTGCACTTGGAAACCTCCTATTGAGGTTTTAGTGACTGAGAAATAGAATAAATTCTATCAAACCAACTAACAGTGGCAGTATAAGACTTTTGAAAAAGGATTCGGCAATGTTTTCTAAAGCCCACACAGCAGTTATAAATTTGCTTTGCTAGCTTAGTAATAGAAAACGGCTATTTATGATAACATCACATATTACATACTTATGTTTATTTTATCATTATTATACTGCTTATGCTCTTAGTATACTTTTCTATCCTCCACTAGCAATGTGTTCAAGACACTGCTAGTCTGTTCTTTTCTTTCCTACCCCTATACCTCTGCCCCTGCTCCATCTCAGCTTGAAAACCTCAGTTCTATTGTCAAATGTGAGATTTCTTTCATCAGACATTGTCCATCCCTTGCTTTGTTTTTTATATACTGCATGTGAGTGACAATTCTAACACTTGTCTTCTCTACTTTTAACTTATTCTGTGTTTGTACTGTGAATTCTCTCCTCCATGATCATTCCCCCTTTTTGTATTATCAAGTTCTATTTTTACTTTTTTGACAAGTCTTTGTACTATTTCCCATAAGACTAAACCAATTGTTTTATTCTTTACACTGAACGAGGGTAATTTTTTTTATCTCCACATCATTGGCTATTTCTGGCCTTCTGGTCTTCTGATTTGTTGTTGTTGTTGTTTTGCCATTCTCAATCAGGGTAACTATCATTTTTGACTTGTATTTCCCAGATAATGTCAAGAGAAAGCAAAATATTTTGGGGGGTGTTGTTACATCTTAGATCACTCATCTGTAGCTAGGCATTTAGATTCTTTTCATGTCATTGCTTTTGTACAAAGTGCAGTGATGGGGTCCGGAGCAGTGGCGCAAGTGGTAGGGCATTTACCTTGCACTTGCTAACCTAGGACGGACTGCAGTTTGATCCCCTGGTGTCCCATATGGTTCTCCAAGCCAGGAGCAATTTCTGAGCGCATAGCCAGGAGTAACTCCTGAGGGTCACCAGGTGTGGCCCAACCCCCCCCCAAAATAACCCCACAGAGTGCAGTGATGAACAGAAGTGTGCATATGCCTTTCAAATTAATGTTTTTGTGTTTTGAGAATAAAAACCAAGAATCAAATGGTTGTATCTAGTATCAGTAGGTTGTATGGAACTTTTATTCTTATTTTTGAGATATCTCCATAATTCTTTCCATAGAGGGAAAACCAGACAATATTTATACTAACAGTGGATGGGAGTTTCTTTTTTCACTGCAATCCCACCAACACTGGCTATGTCCAGGATTTTTGAATATGTATTATTTCACAGGTGTGAGATAATATGCCATTGTTGTTTTGATCTGTATTTACCTAATCATGAAGGATGCATATTAATCTGACTTATTTTGGTTTCTGAAAAGATACTCAGTGGTGCTCTGAGTTTTGTCTTGGCTCTATATTTAGGGATAACTACTGATGGGATCAAGGACTATATTGTGTGCCACAATTGGACCCAGGTTGGCTGCATGCAATGCAAATCCCAGCCGATCCCCTATTCCTCCCCTGGACTCCAGGCCTTTCCTGGGTGCCGGCTCAGGTGGCCCAAAGTGGGATTCAGGTGAGACCTTTTAGGGGCCCTAGGCTTCCCCACCCCCTTGCTACTCTAGGGAGGAGGAGCACTGGGAGAAGCGGGCAGATAATCTGGCTTCGGTTCTCTCTGATCCGGGAGGCCAGCTCTTCCCAGGTGTAGGGTTAGGGGACACCCCACGCCGGAGGCCTTCTCCCTAGCTTGGGGGGGTGCTGGGAGGCCTGGCAGGCCCCCAGCCGGTCCCCTATTTCTCCCCTAGACTCCAGGCCTTTCCTGGGTGCCAGCTCAGGTACCCCAAAGTGGGATTCAGGTAGACCTTTTAGGGGCCCTAGACTTCCCCGCCCTCCCTACTCTAGGGAGGAGGAGCACTGGGAGGAGCTGGGCAGATAATCTGGCTCCCGGTTCTCTCTGATCCCTCTGTTCCATTGTTCCAGCCCCACAATTTATAATAGTGTTCATTTTGTATACTTAGTCGTTGCTATTAGCCATTTGATTGGGTTGAACTTATAGAATGCTTTGAGCAGGATACTCATTTTAGCCATGACAATTCTTCTAATTTGTGAATATGAATATCTTTCCATTTCTTTATGTCTTTTTCTGTCTTTCATTTTTATTTTAAATAATTTTTCTTTAAAATACCATGATTAACAAAGTTATTGATAGTTTAGTTTTAAGCATCTACTATTTGACACCAATTTCACCATTAGTGTCAACTTCCCGCCATCAGTATTCCTATATTTGATTCTCTCTCCCTTCTGTCTGCTACCTTGACATAATGAAGTCCTATGATTGAAACTTAAATCTTATATTTACAGTTTCGTTGAGTCTATGCTTTGTATATATAACTATCCCCCTCGCCCAAATCACCAGTATAACTGAAGCTCTAACGCCTGTTTCTTCATTACTTCCCTTTCTCATCTTCATACCCCCTTGATTTCTTTCCTTCTCTGCCTTTTTTCCTCCCTAGATTAGAGGTTGGAGGAATCCAGAAATTTCTCCTTTACTGCATTGGATTTCTTCCTCCAGTTATCCTATATAAAGATCAGTAAGGTCATCCTATATATTTCTCTTCTTTCTATGGGCATGCTTCAGTCAACATGCTACCTTTGGCCTCCAAGAAAGTTGCAGCAAATTGTATGATTTCATCATTCCTTATAGCTGCATACTATTTCATTGTGTATATAGACCACATTTTCATAATTCATTTATTGTTGGATACATTGGATGATTACATATCTTAGCTCTTATCCCAAGTATAGAAAATAATAATGATGTTCATATGTCCTTTTGAATTAGTTTTTATGTCTTCAGGGTAGATTCCTAAAAGTGGAATTGCTGGGTCATATAGCTGCTCAGTTCTAAGTTATAAAACTAATACTGAAGACTCTCCATATCTTATGTTCTGCCATACAGAAACTCTTTAGTTTCTTGGCTAGATGCCACTTGAGTAGCATTTGTTTATTTTGGGTTTGTTGCTTTTTCCAGTATTATGAGATGATTGAAGATGCCTTTGAGTTCCAAAACTTGGAACATTCTGATTTTTTACCGCCTCAGTGTACTTTATGGTTTCTAGTTGGACCTCTTGGTCTTGATACACTTTGATTTGACTTTTGTGTAAGATGTGGTTATTAGATTTAGTTTTAATTGAAAGATCTTAGAAAATGGAAAACATTCCATGCTTGTAGAATGGAAGAATAAGTACTATAAAAAATTACCATCCTAGTTAAATTACTATATCAATTTAATGCAATTACTATGCAAATTCTGACAACATTTTTCAAATCGTTAGAGTAATCAATTATAAAGTTTACATGAAATCATAAAAGACATCAAATAGCCAAAACCATATTGAATGAGAATAAATTGAGAGGCATCTTATTACTTAAAGCTGTAAAACAAAGCCAGAGTGTCAAAACAGCATGGTACTGGAATAAAGACAGACTCTCTGACTAATTGGTTAGAATAGAATATCCAATGACAAACCCCCAAATGTATGGACAACTAATTTTTGACAAATGAGCTGAGAACATGAAATGGAATAAAGACAGCCTCTTCAGCAAATGCAACTGGGACAATTTAATTTTATTAACAGCTGGATCCATATCTCAGACCTTACACAAAAGTCAACTCAAAGTCTGGGACCGGAGAGATAGCATGGAGGTAAGGCGTTTGCCTTTCATGCAGAAGGTCATTGGTTCAAATCCCGGCATTCCATATGGTCCCCCGAGCCTGCCAGGAGCGATTTCTGAGTGTGGAGCTAGGCTAGGAGTAACCCCTGGGCACTGCTGTTGTGACCCAAAAAAAACAAAACAAAACAAAACAAAAAAAAGTCAACTCAAAGTGGATCAAAACCTTGAGATCAGACTAGAATGTAGAAAGTATTTTGAGGAAAACATAGTCAGAATGGTCCAAAATCTGACCTCAAAAGAATTTTTCATCTATGCAATGTCAATGGTAAATACTGCAGAATCAAAACTAAACAAATGGGATTTCAACTTAAATTTTTCTACATGGAGAAAGAAACATGGGTCAAACCTAAAAACAACTAACTGAGTGGGAGAAAATACTTGCACTCAGCAATCAATTTAAGATTTGATATCTACATTCTACAATGTACTCCAAAGATTAACACTCAGAAGTCTAAAAACTCCATCAAAATATGGGGAGAGAAAATGAACAGACGCTTCTTTAAGGAAGAACAGCAAAATAAGTGAATGTTCATCATTAGATAAATTCAAATCAAATAACAGTATGAAGTCATCTTAAACCAACAAGGATGATACATATCAAAAATATTAGGAATAATCTGTGTCAGTGAGGATGTGGTGAAAAAAATAACTATCTCTTGCTGGTGGGGATGCTGTTTGATTCAAAACCTATGGAAATAGTATGGCGGGTTCTTAGTAACCTCAGACTTGAACTTCCCCATAAATTATCAATTGCCCTTTGGGGTTCCTATCCCTAGCACAAAAAAACATGCAGTCAAAAGTAGTTATGCACACCAAAAGTATGTATGCAAAGTACTGAATTCATTGCAGCATTCAGTATACTAGGTAAGAATTTGAATCAACATAGATATCCAACAACACATGAATGTACATGAAGGTATAGAATATACATATATTAATATGTATATATACATAAATATTACGGTATATATGTAAATGTACGTATACATATACATAAATATATGTATTCGTATATACATACACATGCATGGAATAGTATATAGCTATAAGGAAGGATGCAGCCATGCAATTTGATTTATTTACATGGATGGACCAGGAAGATATGTTAGATAAAGTCAGAAGAAAGATAAATACATGATATCACTTGCTGGTGGTGTTTAGAATAACTTCATGAAGGAATGCAATGGTTTGAATAGGGATCGCTTAGCTCTCTCATGGTCCTAGTGTCTAGTGAGGAGAAGGAAAGAAATAGATGAGTAGGGAAGAACGACCAATGTGAAATAACGATCCAAGTACATTGGTGATATGAAGGAAAGTCAGAACTACATATCCAAACCATGGGGTCAACACTGAAATCATGAGACTCAAACTTTAATAACCAAATTAACAAAAGTGCCTGTGAAGATGGATAAGCCAAAGACTCTGCTTATATTCAACAGTTGTTTATTCTTTTGAAAAATTTTATACATTTCTTGCCTGACTAGATTACATCCTCAAATTGATTTCTTAAGTTTTTAGACTTCTGAGTGTTAATCTTTGGAGTACATTGTATAACATAGAAAGTACATTGTATAACGTGGGAAAGCATTGGAAGGAATGTGGGAATATTGGAAGAGGGAGTTGACACTGGTAGTGGAATTGTTCTGGAACATTCTGTTTTAAAACGTGACTGTCAATAACTTTTCAAATCACAATGCTTTTATTAAAAACTTATGAAAATATAAACATGTATCTAATGTATATCTAAATGTTTTGAAAGTAATCGCTGGATAAAAAAGAGGATAAGCAAGAAAGGAAAGAGAGCAAAAAAAAATTAATGCTTATTATAAAGAAATCAAGCCAAAGTACTAGAATGCTCACCTACAATTTCTAGGCATAATCTTCATTAATATTTAGTTAACATCATTTTTATTTATGTATGTGTGTTTGTGTCTGTGTAGGAATTTTTTATCTCTGTCTACTTATCCATGGTTTCACTTTCTGAAGTTTCACTAATATCTACTTTTTACAGCTGCAATTGAGAAATACTGCAGATAGTGATATATATTTTGAAAGAGTCATATTACATTACAATTTTTATTATAATACACTGTTTTAATTTTTGTATTGTATTAGTCACTTAAATTAATACTGTACTTAGGTCATACATATAAATTTGTCTAGGAAAATATATCGCATCGCATAGTTCATTATGGTGCCTAAAATAAAATAAATTGATTTATTAAAATAAAATGAAATACAGATGTGAGGGTCAGTGAAAAATAGATAAATGTTCCATAAAGAATTCCTTACAAAGGAAAGAATTACTCAAAGATTAAAAGTAAAGTCAATAATAATTACATAAAATCTTGAAGTTCTGTATGTTATAAAGCAATAAGCACCTTCCCCCTACTGCTTCCTGATTTTTAGTTTCATTTTGTGTCATCCCTGTTTAGTTCTCCAAGATAATTCATGTTTATTTTCAGCTCAGTATTCAAATTAATCAACTTCTTATTCCTTTTGCCAAAGACTCTGCTTATCCATTCAACAGTTGTTTATTCTTTTGAAAAATGTTATACATTTCTTGCCTGGCTAGATTCCATCCTCAAATTGATTTCTTAAAGTACCCTTTGGAATTTTCTATGCTGTGTGTTACCTTTAATATTAGAATCACAAATTTGTGGGGTTTTAATTTTAGTGGGTCAAGTTTGCTCCTTGACTTTTGACCTTCTTCCCTTCTCCTGGAATTGTTTTTAATCAAGATATTTTTTTTTCCTTACTACTGCTTTGAATTAGTTTTCCCTTTTGGACAAGAGGGGCTTTGCTTAGGGCTATATCTGATGATGCTCAGGGGTTTCTTCTCACTTGTGATTTAGGGGAATATGCAGTACCAAATGTTGAAGCTGAACCTTCAGCCTGTGAAGCAGTCCCAAGTAGCCCTTTGAATTCTCTTTCTAGTCCCCAAGAATTGTAATTTTCTAGTCCCCTTGTGTATTTGGATCATTATTACTAGAAGAACCATCACAGCGCAATACTTAAGTGTGATACAGAGTATTTTTTGGAATATTGACCACTCATTCATCTTTACTTTCCTGTCTAGAAATAATTGATGACCTTGCCAAACTGGTAGATAATACAGATGAGAAACTTCGCACTGAAACCAGGCATGTGAATTTGGTGGACAGAAAGTCAACATCCTGTGGTAAGCTATGCATAGTTATATTTCTTCTTTTCTAATCTTTTGTATGCACTGAGCTTTCTGTGTTTGTAAACAACAAGATTTCTATTCTAATATAGGCAGTCTCATTTGATGAAACATTGCGTTTTCTAAGAGATACCTAAAATCTTAGAAAAATGAAATGGTTATTAAGATGAGGAGTAATATGCATTACTACATATTTTTAATTTACAATAGAAGGACTGGAGAGATAGTATAGTAGGTAGGGCATTTGCAATGTATGGGGCTGACCTAGGTTCAATCCCCAGAACCTCTCCTGGTCACCAAGACCCTCAAAGAATGGTCCTTAAGTGCAAAGATGGGACTCAGCATAAAATACGAATAATATAAATGTTTTGTTATATAAATATATTATAAACATATGTGCTTGCAGAGAATAATGTTTTTTTGGAGATTATCTTATGCAATTTGGTGGTTTTTATGGGTTTTGAAAACAGCCTTCTTTAATTGTTTGCCTTTTGTGTATGGGGGGGCCACACCTGACAGTGCTCAGGGGTTACTCCTGTCTCTGCACTCAGGAATCACTCCTGACAGGTTTGGAGGACCATCTGAGATGCCAGGTCTGAGAGCCCTGGTAGGCTTCATGCAAGGATAACACCCATCTCATTGTGCTATTGTTCTGACTCCCTGTGCATTTTTTTAATTAAATATTTTTTACTGGCATTTCCAACTACATAATAGGTAAAAAGTCTACATACTAAACTTAAATTGTTCCAATTCTGTTTGTAATAATATCATCTTTCTCTCTGGTGGTCACTTTACTACAGTATTTAATGTTCTGTAATTAAAATAGAATTATTCGGGCCAGAGCAGTGGCACAAGCGGTAGGGCATTTGCCTTGCACAGGCTAACCTAGGATCAACCTCTGTTCGATCTCCTGGCACCCCATGTGGTCCTGCAAGTCAGGAGCAATTTCTGAGCGCATAGCCAGGAGGAACCTGAGCACCACCAGGTGTGGCCCAAAAAGCAAAAAAGCAAAAAAAAAGAAATATTCATGCCAATTTCAAAATCACTTGGAATGATTCATCAAATACGATTCCCAGGTCATCCCCCTAAATATTCTGGTTGTCTATGAAATATAGGGAATTCAAGTGTTCTTTTAGCAAGTGTTATTACTGGATAACTACCAATTTTGATGTATATTTTTGCTATTCTGCACAATTTTGGATGCAAATATTGCATGGTTTAAACTATAGATTGGGTATGCTGTGCATTCCTTAAGGTAAGTGATGAAAAATGTTGATGATAATACCACAAGTCACAATGATTATTGTCTGATACCTTCTTCTCAAAATAGTGTCATTTTTAAACTAAATATCTTTCTTTTTGTTTTGTTTTTTGTTTTTTATTGGGGGGGCCACACCCAGCGGTGCTCAGGAGTACTCCTGGCTATCTGCTCAGATATAGCTCCTGGCAGCACAGGGGACCATATGGGATGCTGGGATTCTAACCAACCACCTTTGGTCCTGGATCGGCTGCTTGCGAGGCAAACGCCGCTGTGCTATCTCTCCAGCTCCAAATATCTTTATTATTAATGGAAATGCAATCACATGTTTTAAAAAAAACCTCATAATCTGAGTTTAATATATTTGTGTTAAATCACTTCCTTATGATAAAGGTAATTTTAATTAATCCAATTTTAAAACAAGTACCTTGGGTACAAGTATTGTATAGCTTGGGAATGGTTACCTTGCATGTCTCTGTTTGCTAGTTAAAATGAAAGTCAAGAAAGTTATTCCATGAAAAAGGGCTGAATACATATCTGTGATCTAAAGATACATAATAAGGTAGTAACAAAGGACCAAAAGCAACACACAGAATAACTGATCCACAGTTGAGTTGGCAGGGGTGGTACGGGAGTTGAAAGAGAGGGGCATTGTTATTCTTTGGTCAGAGAGGTGATGGTGATGGATATGGTATTGGATTCGCGTGGGAAATTGTGAATAATAATTTTGTAAGTCACACAGGACCTCAATAAAAATGGAAGCTAAGAACAAATAAAGTAAGATTTAAAAGAAAGAACAGAGGCCAAAGAAATATTACAGCAGACAGGTTGCTTGCCTTAAACATGACTGACCTGGGTACTTTCCCTGATACCTTATATGATCTCCTGAGCACCACCAGGAGTGATCCTTGATTAAAGAGCCAGGAGTAAACCCTAAGAACTTTTGAGTGTGGCACAACAAATGAGAGATAGATAAATTGGTAGATGGATGAATGGATGGACAGATGGATGGATGGATGGATGGATGATGGATGGAAGGTAGATGAATGGATGGATGAATGGATAGATGATAGATGGATGAATGGATAGATGATGGATGGATGAAAGATAATAGATGGATAAATAGGTGATAGATGGATGATGGATAGGTAGTTAGATAAATGAATGGATGGATGGATAGATAAATGATGGATGGTTGGATGATAGACAGATAGGTAGGTGGATAAATGGATGGATGGATTGATGGATGACAACAGAGTGAAAGAATACCAGCTGAATGTGGACTCCAGAATTTCAGAGGAAGTGAGAATCCCAGGGACTTTTCTGCTCATGTTTTATTACCTCTTCTGTTCTCCCAAACACTAGGATTCTAATCCACAAAAGACTGGTCAACTATTGCTTTGACTTGCTTCTTAGATATTTATACTTAGAATGGAACATGAAAACTAATAATTGCTCTCAGATATACCCACCTAGTATAGCTCTAGTGCCTGGCCAAAAAAACTTTCTAAAATAATCAAGTTGATGCCTCTCTGGAGGGGATACATTTATCTTAGATCTAGAAGAATAACCCAAATTAAAATTTTCAGGAAATAATCAGTGCCTAATCAAAGTTAGCAGTATTGGGGATGTGGTTCAAGTGGTAAAACTTGCATGTATATGCCTTGCACACACATATATATATATATATATATATATATATATATATATATATATATATATATATATATATGATCTAGAGATAAATTTCTTTTTTTTGTTTTGTTTTGATTTTTGGGGTCACTCCCGGCAGCGCTCAGGTGTTCCTCCTGGCTCTATGCTCAGAAATTGCTCCTGCCTAGCTTGGGAGACCATATGGGATGCCAGGATTTGAACCACTGTTCTTCTGCATGCAAGGCAAACGCCCTATCTCTATGCTATCTCTTTGGCCCCTAGAGATAAATTTCTGACACTATCTGCTCCTTGAAACTAATCTATAAAATTGCCACATTAGAATTATCAGACGTGGATTGTAAATAATATTTTTATTTTAGATTTAAAGACATAGCAAGCTTGAAGTTACCTTCAGAGAACAGGAAACTGTTAGGTTACACCTTAGTTTACCTAAAACAAAGATCATCCCTGGTTCCTTTGTATGTTTGTTTACAACTTGGATTTATCCCAAAACAGAGATTGTCTTACTTGTAAACCTGGGTAGGACTGGCTTAGGATAGTCTGAGCTATCTGTCCTTACACTGTCCCTACTGCCTCACCCAGGGGTGGTCTCTGGACTCAATAAAGATGGCAGTTCTGTCAGGCAGAGTGATAGATATGAGATAAAAAAAAAAATTGCTAACTACAAGTGTTTCATCCTCAGCCTGGTCTGGATTATTTTATGTTCAACCCTGATTTAGACTCAGGGGCAGAGCGGTGGTGCAGCAGTAGGGTGTTTGCTTTGCACGCAGCTGGCCTAGGAGGGACCACGGTTCGATCCCAAAGGTGTCCCATATGGTCCCCCAAGCCAGAAGCGATTTCTGAGCACATAGGCCATAGACTCGTTCTATGCATAGAACTCGTTCGGTGCATAGGGTGATTTTACAGGAAACCATAAAAATTGAAGTTTCTAAATGAACCAAGTAGAACTTCTAGAAATTAATAAACAAAACAAAACTGAAATTCAAATTCCCTGGTATTTTGTTTCACCAGAAAAGAAAAAAGCAGCCAGATCAAATAAACCATATTTTCTTTACACAAATGCATTTTTTGCAAAAGGGTATCCTTTTTTGACACCTAGGGTATCAAGGCAGTTAAATTATACTCTTAGTAAGAAAAGCCTGGGTGATAGAAAGAGAGTAGGGGCTTGAACCAATAGCCTCAAGACATAACAGAGTTAATGACCTGCTTTCCCCAAATGTAGGGCCAGCTCAGTCGTTTAAATGAAAACACATGCTCATATAGACATGAAAGTGCAAGAAAAGTATGTTGTTACTATTTGGGCAGTGGGAAGAAAGCTCTTCAAGTTTATCTCAATTACTATTCACACGGCTCTCCTTACTGTTATTCTGACGGGCTTGTGTGAGTGGAGGTAGCAGCAGGCGTGTCATCATGCAAAAATAGCTTGCGAACTGTGAAATGGTCTTTGTTTCCCTCCTCTCGGCATATCTCTCATGCTCGTTTGACATCACTCACAGAAGCTTTGCAGTGAGGACATGCCTAGTTATAAGCGCAGACCTGTTAGAAGGCAAGGCGAACACACAGACCTGATGATGCATTTATTTCTTCAATTGTTAGAAAAGATTTCAAGCACCTCTCTGTCAGCCTTTCACTCCAGATTCCCAGCTTAAAATATTTTTTAATGCAACATTTGTGTGATATTTTTTTAACCTTTTTTTTTTTCATACACCCTACCCAGTAATAACATCAACTGAGACTTCTTGTATGCACCGTACTTTGCTTCGTATTTTCAGTGCGATGTCTTTTCAGGTCTATTATTTGTCTTAAGGGCATCTCCATCAAAGCGGGATCTTTGTAATTGCAGTTTAAAGATTCAGTGTGCTGAGCCCTCATTAGAATTCCAACTAGAGAGCCTTGTCTGAGACTGATGGACAGAGACAATTGTGAAAGGTCAGACACAGAATTCGGAATGACTCGGCCTGAAGGATAGTGTTGTCTCTCGGCATAGTAGCTATTATGTAATGTAGTCCAAGCACGAATATTGTGATTTTTAGCCATATTCCAGGGATGTGGTTAGGAAACAGCTCTGTAAGCATCCCATTAACCCACTTAATCTGGAATCGCCCACTTCTCAGAATGTGGTCACTTAAGGAGATGGATCAGTGCAGTGGTTAAGAAGAAGATATATATACAGTCCAGCATGAGAGTGGAGCCAGACAGACCCAACTCATAATTTTAGTTCTGCCAATTACAACATAGATGTCTTGGAGAGTTGGTTCCCTTCACTAAGTCTCTACTTCTTTTTCTGTAGGTGACGGTAATAGTTAATAATACATGTGGCCATTCTGCAAACTGAATCAGTGCCACTTGTGTCTCATGGTGACTGGTTCTGATTATTGCGAGCTATGAAATGTGTGTTTAAATTGGTTGCTGAGAGCCTCCCTAATATATAAGAACTAAAGAACTACCTCTCTTTCTAGCCAATACAGAGACCTCTAGGCAAAGATACTTTGGACAAGGAGGACATATAGATGGCCGATAAATATTTTGAAAATGTTTATCATTATTTATTAGAAGATTTAAATTACAAGAAGATATCACTCCACATTAGTAAGAATGGCATGTACCAGAAAGATAGAAAATAATCAGTCTTGGCTTGTTAATAAGGATGTTGAGGATGTGTTAAGAAAGGAATTCTGGGGCTCAGAGAGATAGCACAGCGGCGTTTGCCTTGCAAGCAGCTGATCCAGGACCAAAGGTGGTTGGTTCGAATCCCGGTGTTCCATATGGTCCCCCATGCCTGCCAGGAGCTACTTCTGAGCAGACAGCCAGGAGTAACCCCTGAGCACCGCCGGGTGTGGCCCAAAAACCAAAAACTAAAAAAAAAAAAAGAAAGAAAGAAAGGAATTCTTATTCAATGCTACTAAAAATGTCATCTGATTCAACCCATCTGGAAATTATTATTAGAGATTCCTCAAAAAAAAATAGTAGAGTCCCCATATATGACCCAGTGATTCCATTTTGTTTGTACCTATCTCCAAAACACAAAACATATATTAGGAAAAAAAAAAATATATATATATACCCCTATGTCCATGGAACACTGAGTTCAACAGCAAGGATATTGGAGCAACTCAAAAAAATGTATATATATGATATATATGTAAATAGATGTATATATACAGACACATGAAGTGGAATACTATGCGGTCATGAGAAAAAGATGAAATAATACAGTGAGAGAATTTAGGTGAAACTGAATGATGTTACATTGTAACAAGACAAAGTATTGGAAAGTATCAAATTGGTATCAAATTCTTGGCTTTGGATTACAGAAATGGGAATTCCCGGAACTGGTGAAAGG
The DNA here is from genome assembly GCF_024139225.1 of Suncus etruscus. Taxonomy (NCBI): domain Eukaryota; kingdom Metazoa; phylum Chordata; class Mammalia; order Eulipotyphla; family Soricidae; genus Suncus; species Suncus etruscus. Next base: position 41,959,245 of record NC_064867.1, read on the forward strand.
AGTTTGATGGATGCATGAAGAAACAGGCTAGGGTAACATGAGGGCATTGGTCAAGGGTCTTGGACACTTCCCTGGTAGAGAAGTGAGATAACTGTATATCATCATTTTGTGAGCATGTGGCCCAAACTATACTAATTAACTTTTTAGTTTAAAGAGGCACGTCACAGGAGGTAACATTGAACTTTGGCTCAACATTCAACTACCATTGTATTGGCTCAACCATTCAACGGTAGTTCATGGCTTGCTTATATGTGATGTCCTTCCTTGCTTGGTTTAAATTCGGATACAAAAAATATATTTCAAAATATTTTAAAATTATGCTTTAAATTTTATATCACAGCGTAACACTTTGGAAACTCTTGTTTCACATTTGTTAATTAGCCCCTCTGCCTGTTTTTACTTTTCTTTTTCTTTTTTTGGAGCCACACCAGTGGCACTCAGGGGTTACTTCTGGCTATAAACTCAGAAATCGCTCCTGCGTTGGGGGACCATATGGGATGCGTTGCTAGGGATCAAACCCAGGTCCGTACTGGGTCAGCCGTGTACAAGGCAAACATCCTACTGCTGTGCTATCACTCCAGCCCTGTTCATTCTAACTCTGAAATGGGTTTCTTTCCTCTTTGTCCCTTTCTGTTCCCGTTGCACTATCTGACTCCTCTTGCATTTATTGATCATAAAAATAACAAAAATATAAATGTGTATTGCTACAATATATAGATATCCTGAGACCAATTTCTAATGAGATATATGGAGAATTCCTTATGCCAGTGAGTTATTTCGAGACATCACCCAGAGAGAACATTAAATTCCAGTCTCAGTTTCAAATCTTTCATTGCAGAAGTAACTCAGACCTGCGCTTCTGACCTACTATCTACACGTTGGTGGCATGACATTCTTTGTCTCCTTGGGTTTCTGGTGCCAGTTACCAAACAAGTTTGGCTGACTATAGTGCAGAGGTTCATGTGGCCCTCTCTTTAAATTTTATTGATTTTTTTTTCTACAAGTTACAAAACTCAGGAAAACTTTATTTACTAACTCAGTGATTATTTACAAAAGCTATTATTTCTTTTGAGTTTTGGTGGGTTTTTAAAAAAAAATTTGTGTTAGTGTTATACTTGGTAGTATTTGGGCTATTCTTTTGAGTTTTGGTGGGTTTTTAAAAAAAATTTGTGTTAGTGTTATACTTGGTAGTATTTGGGCTATTCTTGAATTCATCCTGAAAGTGCCAGAATGATCTGGCTATTCTTTTGAGTTTTGGTGGGTTTTTAAAAAAAAATTTGTGTTAGTGTTATACTTGGTAGTATTTGGGCTATTCTTGAATTCATCCTGAAAGTGCCAGAATGATCTGGGGCTCCGGCTCATTGAGCCATCTTCCTATGACAAAAGTCATTAGAGGATACAAATCAACAATCAGCTGAATAGAAATATGTGGTATGTTTATTTATCATTATTTGTCCTTATTTATTAATGTTGACTTCCAGATTTATTAATTATGACATCTCAGTAGGAGTGCACCAGATTAAATGGGACATTATTTTAAAAGCCACCTAACACCAACAAACCAATAGAATGCTCAACTTGCAAAAAATAGCTTAGCAAACCTTTAGATGATGATTTAATGACTCTATTGTGAGATAGATCCAACAGTTTTCACAAGTTAGTTGTGGGGTTTTTTTTGGGGGGGGTAGGCCACATATGGTGATGCTCAGGGATTACTCCTGGCTATGCACTCAGAAATCGCTCCTGGCTCAGGGGACCATATGGAATGCCCAGGATTGAACTGTGGTCCATCTTAGGATAGCACATGCAAGGGAGACACCCTACCACTTGCGCCACCGCTCCGCCCCCTTCACAAGTTTTCTTTTAATGAAGTGTTTTCAGTTATCCCACTATCATTTGATTGTAGCAAGCAATATTAATAACTTATTCATAACTGCCAAGGGGAAGTCTTGGGGGAGGATGGGAAACAGGACAATTGTGGAGGGAATGCTACACTAGCAGTGGTATTGGTATTGAAGCATCAAATGAATGCCAGAAATAACTGTATTAAGCGCAAGTCTTAAACAACGGTCTTTAAGTCAAGGAAATTAAAAAATGTGTTTAAACAAAAATTAACAAATGCGGGTTGAATTCTGAGTTCTCTCATCTTAATAAACATGTTAAGGTTAATAGACGTTAACATTCTGTGGGTTGCCCCACAGAATTAAGTTTTCTAAGGAGGAAGTTGCCTGTGGCATGACCTTGGGACACTGATGGTAGGTCATTGACACTCTGATGATAGGTTTTATGCTTAAACATCATGTGCCTGAAACTTTATTATTACCAGTATTGTAAATTGCAGCGTCTAAATAAAAATGGAGGCATAAATAAGTCTAACCTATCAACTTTTATGTTGATCCATGGTCTATGTCTTTATATCCCAGCACCGTTCTACTTTAATTATAATGGCTTTCTAGTATTGTTTAAAGTCAGATAATTTTTCTTCTTGTATCTTAAAGTTCTTTAGCTATGTGATATATTTTATAATTTTATATATAGTATTTTAGCTGTAGTTCTAGGTCCTTAAAATTAAAAAAAAAATAGATGGATGGTAGGTATGAGGGGGCAAGCAGACCCACAAATATTGAGTGGAAATAAAGAATGATCAGACCTAAAAATCCAACCCAAAGTCAATGACAAAAGACTCAAGAGACCCAAACTACAACACACTATCCACAAAAGGGACCTATTACACTAAGACAGTCCAGGGGGCAAAGGGTGGTGGTGTGCGATGCATGTTGGTAGTATGTTTCAGTCCTACAAGGTTCCAACACCCATTCCTTCACCAGTGTTCATGCCCACACCAATTTCTCAGTTTCTTTCTCTCAGCCTCCCAGCCTGTCTCTATGGTAAACACTTCCCTCTCTTTTTCTTTTCCCCTCTTCTTTTATGTAGCCCAAATATTTTACAGAATGCTGATAAGAATGACCTGGAAACTGTTAGAACTTCAATATACAGTCTTTTGTTTTGTTTTGGGCCACATCCAGCAGCAGTCAGGGATTACTCCTGGCTCTGCATTCAGAAATCATTCCTGGCAGCCTTGAGAACCATATGGTATGCCTGGGGTGTAACCTGGGTTGGATGTATGCAATGCAAATGCCCTATCTGCCCTGCTATTGGTTCAGTCCCTACTTTGTCTTTTTTATTAATGACACTTTCATTTGACTTTTGTTTTAGTACCATGTTGTGGGAAAGGGGGTAATTTCACCTGGCTCTGTCTTCAAGTGGTCACCCTCAGCAGATTAGCCACTTGCAAAGCAAATGCCTTTACCTATGTTCTATATCTCTTTGATTCTTGCTATCAATTGATTTAAATTGATTTCCTTCTCCTAGAAATTATCTACTTTATTGAAAAAAAATGTTTCTCCATCAGAGATAATTCATACTAAGTAGAATATATAGTGTCAAATATATAGTGTCAAATTTCTGAGACCAGATTCTCGAAACTGAGAGAATGCTGTAACACTCTAGTGACTATATTGGAATTGCAGTAGTGAAAACCAGAATGCAAAAAACTTATTTTTTAAAAAGCACCTCTGGTAGCTGAAGCAATAGTCCAGTGGATAGGACATTTGCCTTGCATGTAGTCGACTTTCCTTTGATCTCTGGCATCCCATATTGTCCCCAAGCCAGCTAGGAATAGCTCCTAAGTGCAGAGCCAGGACTAAATGCTGAGCACTGACGGGTGTAGCACTAAAACAAAAACAAAAACAAACCAAGGCACGGCTCATAGAGGCAGACTAGGAGGAGAATAGGGTGGGAATGGCGGGCATTAATAGAGGGAAGTGGACATTGGTCAAAGGATTGGTATTAAAATATTATATGCTTGAAACCCAATCATAAATAACTTTGTAATTTCACGGCGACTAAATAAATTTTTAAAAACATTGGTTAGGAGAGCCAAAATGAACCACGGGCAGGCATCTTCTTTACTTTTCACCCCTAAAATCTCCCTCCCTCCTGGGCCCTGTAGATGCTCATGAAGTTTGTATAATGCATGCTTCAAATGTTTGTGGTCAGATGTATTTTATATGTGACCTTATCACTTTCGTGGATTTTGGTTTTAAGTTCCAACTGTGGAAAAAGCCCATATTTTTCTGCTAATAGCAATAATGGGGGGGCTTGTAAATAGAAGTATTAGGTTTAAATGTTGATACTTCAGCTTAACCCAAACAAAGTAAAAACTTTGAGAAAACAGAAAATTGGAACCTACGTTTAATGGAAGGTGATTGGTAGGGGCTAACAACCCCAGAACACGCACTGGACCACATTGAGGCCTCCATACCTCTGTAGTATGTTTAGATGCAATATCTTTACTGTCATCAGGAGGTGAGACCTTATCCTAAAGTAGAATCATTCTTTTATTATTGTTTCTGCTTGGTGTGGTTTTAAAAGATAAAGTTTGTAGGAGTGTTTTTTGTTGTTAAAAGAGCAATGATCGACATCATATGGATTGGTCAATGTTGCTACTGTTGTGGTTGGCATTATTTGGATTAAGGTCTATCAGTGTGTTTTACAGTCTCAAAGTCTACATTACCTCTGTGCTTTTTCTGCTACTGACAGAGAAAAAACATTGTCGTACAGCTGAAGACAGTTTAATAACTCTAAATTTCAGCCCACCCTACCAAAATGCTTTTTATTCGTCAATTTTTCATTTCATTTTATGTGAATTAAGTCAATCAAAAAATTGGATTCTGATGATGACTGAAATTATACAAATTGGGCAAGTCTGAAAGAGCAGAAAATCACTTGGTATCTTTTTACTTGTAAAATCAGTGATTTAAACCGGCCAATCTTTATTGTTTGAATTTTGGGCCATACCCAACAGTGCTTAAGGTTTACTTCTGGGTCTGTGCTCCAGGATTATTCCTGGCAGGCTTGTTGGCAAGGCCAGAGATTCAATCTGGGTCTGTTGCATGCAAAGCAAGCATGCTCTCGACCCACTATATTGTTGTTGTTTCCATAAACTAGATGATGTTTGAGGTTCTACTGCTGTCCTCTTTATGTCCCTTTGAAAAGAATTGGACATTCCCTTTAATTCCATTGCTCAAGTGCACCCATATACACCACACGCACACACACACACACACACACACACACACACGCACGCACACACACACACACACACACACTCTGTCTCTCTCTCTCTTTCTCATATATACGCTCATATAGATATGAGCCATGGAGTCAAGGTCAAATCTTTGTCAATTTTCTTTCATACGAAGCATGAGGTAACAAGTTAAATTACTTCCAGCATAAAATCTTTTTTTTTTGTCCTTTTTTTTTTTTTTCTTAAATGCTGTTTTGATGAACAGATGTTTATTTTAACAATTAGGTTTGTCTTTTTTTTTTTTTTTTTTGGTTTTTGGGTCACACCCAGCAGTGCTCAGGGGTTACTCCTGGCTGTCTGCTCAGAAATAGCTCCTGGCAGGCACGGGGGACCATATGGGACACCGGGATTCGAACCAACCACCTTTGGTCCTGGATCGGCTGCTTACAAGGCAAACGCCGCTGTGCTATCTCTCCAGGCCGAGCATAAAATCTTAACCTGAACAGGTCCTTCTGTCAAAAATCATCTCATCCAAACAGAGTAAGAAAGATAGGGAGGGAAATTTTAATTTGAAATATGGGATGGTTTTGTAGCTTTTTTTATTTTGTTTGTTTTTTGGGGGGGGACTTTTTCTTTGTTTTGGTTTTTAGGTCACAACTGACAGCGCTCAGGGGTTCCTCCTGGCTCTACGCTCAGAAATCACTCCTGGCAGGCACAGGGGACCATATGGGATGCCAGGATTCAAACCACCGACCTTCTACATGCAAGGCAAACGCCTTACCTCCATGCTATCTCTCCGGCCCCAGGTTTTGTAGATTTTAAACAGTATAATTTCTGGTATCTATGTTCAAAATTCCTTATATTTTTTGAGACTTCCCATTGTTTTTGGTGATGCTTTTGCTCAAACACATGGGATGTTCACACATTTTTAGGTATGCTACTTGCACTTAGAGACTCAGACATGCTGCTATGAGATTTTTACTCCTTTAGCTCTAGAGATAGTACATGCGATCACCAGGGCTCTTACTTTGTCTTTGAGGCACAAAGTCATGGTTGTAGTGTAGGGCTGCGGTTGTTGCAGTGCTCAGACATGTGCTTGCCAATGACTGCAGGTTTTTTTAGTGGAGGCAGACAAGTTAGGAAAGTACTTGTTGGGGTTGTTATGAGGCCAGTCATCACACTTCATGGCCATTGTGCTCAAACATCTTTTTTAGTTATGGTGTCTCACAGGGGTGGGTACCTCTTTGAGATACCTGAATAGTCCTGGTTTTAATGGGTAGAAATCACTGGTGATGACAGGAATTTCAATAGCAGAACTTCTACGTACAAATAGCAGAGCGGCCAGGATCATGCGTGGCACATATGGCAATACCAGAGATTTAGTCTGATGGCCATGCAATGGCAAGGCAGCATTCTAAGTTACTAGATTCCTAAAGTCATTTTTTTTAATTGAATTGGTAGGTTTTATTTTTAATCTCTGAAAATTTAAATTTTTCATGCATATTCTTTATAAAAATTTGTCTTTATAAAATGGATTGCATGGAGATAGGTAATGGTTGTTCAAGGAACAATTATCCACGGATTGTTTATCTTCTTTGCACATTAACAAGATGAAAATTCAAATAACAAATTATGTTCTTGACCTTACGCTTACAACTACAGAGTTGTTGGTGTATACTCAGGGAATGAGATAGTTTTACTTTAACAAGATATTAATTTAATATTTAATAAACAATAATCATGAATACCTTTGAATGGAAATGCCAAAAGTAAGGGTTTGGCTTTATTTTGTTTTGTTTTTAGAAACTCTGGTAATGCTTGGCCATAGAATTTTTAACTCTAGACAGCACATCTGTCAGCTGCATTTTTTGTTTTACCTATGGGTAAATCCTTGCTCCTCTCCAGTTGTTCACTATGAAACAGGCTTCTGATTAATGCCCATAGGAAAAGTAACTCCACTGCAAAGCAGTGCTTACAATCCAGTTTACAGTCATTATGGATTTTAATGAAACAACTGCCCATTTCGAACTGCATGGGTTTGAAAGAGATAGGAGGAATTGAATAGTTTAAAGGAATGTATGGTAAGATTCTCTTTCCCAGCTCCCTTGGTAATGTGGTGTTTGTAGCCCTGAGACTAACGTGTGTGTGTGTGTGTGTGTGTGTGTGTGTGTGTGGTTTTTGGGTCACACCCAGCAGTGCTCAGGGGTTACTCCTGGCTCCATGCTCAGAAATTGCTCCTGGCAGCCACCTGGGGACCGTATGGGATGCTGGGGTTCGAACTGATGACCTTCTGCATGAAAAGCAAACGCCTTACCTCCATGCTATCTCTCCGGCCCTGAGACTAACTTTTTTTTAGGGGAGGGACAGTGTGCTGTGCTCAGGGCTTACTCCTGATTCTGCTCTCTGGGATCTTTCCTGATGGAATTGAGGGGATCATATGGAGTGCCAGGAATCAAACCTGAGTTGACGGTATGTAAGGCAACCATCATACCTGCTATACTATCTCTCTGGCCCTGAGATTAACCTTGAAATAATTTAATTCCAAGCTTGAGGATATTATACAGTTCTAGAACACATATATAAAACCCAGAGCTTGATCCCCACCAGCAACACAAAAATCATTTATATAGATTAAAAATGAAGAACTTGATTGCAGGCATTGGTTCATTCATACAAGTCTATCAGCTCTATAGTTCTAGTAATGAATTTCAGTGGCATTTTAATAATGATTTTATACTTATTATTTTTAGCTTTTCTTTCTATTTTAGAGCCAGGGATTAGTAACAAATTTTAGTCACTGAACCAGCAGTAAATTTTATAGACTAAATGAGTTGGGGGTTGTTTTATTTTTATTTTGGTTTTAGAGCCATACCCAGTCGTTATCATAGCTTACTCCTGATTGAGTAAGCTCAGTGATTGCTCCTAGCAGTGCTCAGGGAAGCAAATGCCAGATTGGGGATGGACCTCACACTCGGGTACGTCACCTACAAAGCAAAGTATCTCCTACTTCTGGGATTTGTTTTAACTTACTATTTGGAGAGCCAGAAAGATAGCCAGAAAGACCTTTTTCTTTAGCACAGAAGCAGGTGTAAGCCCTAGGTATTACCTAGTATTATTTGAGGTCAGGTATTATTTGAAGCCATACTGCTGGGTACGGCCTCCAAACCAAAAATAAATAAATATACGGGGCCGGAGAGATAGCATGGAGGTAAGGCATTTGCCTTTCATGCAGAAGGTCATCGGTTTGAATCCCGGCGTCCCATATGGTCCCCCGTGCCTGCCAGGAGCAATTTCTGAGCATGGAGCCAGGAGTAACCCCTGAGCACTGCCGGGTGTGACCCAAAAACCACAAAAATAAATAAATAAATAAATAAATAAATAAATATAACCCATATGAATGAAACTCAACACCATTGAACTAAGGTTTTTATTGTTCTGTTTTATTCTTGTCTTTCTTATTGAATCATCAGAGCAAAGTTAATGATAATTAATCTATTGTACTTCTAAACCATTGGCATTTGGTTTTAGAAAAATAAGAAATGTATGACTGGAATGTTTGGTTTGCAGAGACTTTATTCCTCTGCCATATTAGGCTTTACACAAAATTAGTATCATTCTCTTCAGCCTATCCTTTCTGTTCTCTATTGGTAAGGGCTGCTTTTGGGTCTATTTTTCTACTTTGATTTCTATTTTCTGTCATGTTAGCAGCGTCTCAATGAGTTAGGGGAACATGCTTTTTCACTTTGGTGAGGCAATGCACACAGCTTCCTGTAGATTTTCTCCATACATTAGCATGAGGGGAGGGTCTTTCTGAGTGGTGACACCCAATGATATTTGAGGAATCTTCATGGTTCTGGTGTTTAGGGGCTGCTATGGGTTCTCAGGAGACCACATGGAAACAAGTATTGAACTTTTGCTTCGTATATGCATTGAGATCTCAGAAAACAGCTGTCTGATCCATCATTAGCATTTCTTAAGATGTCTTGTATTTTCAGAGGCATATAATGATTCAATTTAACTTATGTTTTTTTATGAGTGTGGGGCTTCAAAGCAGTGTTCAGGAGTCCAACATTCACTTTTGGAGATATTGGGCCAAGCAGGATAGTTTTCTGATTAGACGTAAAGATGTGGCATTGTTCATCTCGCAGTCCTAGAGGCTAACTAGGGTCACATCTGGTGGCCATGCTTGCTGGTTTTCTATTTTAGGTACAGGCATCTGTAAGGCACATGTCCCTGACTTTAGAACCAACATCCTAGTTCTTCATTCAACTTAATACGTAGTGATAATGTCTTAAGTTTAAACATTTCTCTCCTTTTTCTGTCCAATTCCATTATTGCTAATAAATTCAAGAACTGAGCAAAGGTCTTTTCGGGGAAAAGAAAAACTATTTAGCCTTTAAATGCTAAATAAATATTACGTTGCAACGTGGAGGCCAATTCTGACATAATTTTAGATATAAAGATAAGGGGAAAGGAGCAAAAGCTACTGGAAGGAGTTTCTCTTTGTCCTATGACTCTTAACCTGTACTAACAGAATATAGCTTAGCATTTGTTTTCAGCAAATTAAATGTAGCTATTTTAAGGTTATATGGGTCCTTGAAAAGAGAAGTAAAATTGCTATTGATTATAAGAATAGTAACCTTACACTGAACCATGTTGGATTTTCTGTCCAATGTTTCATACAAACAATATTCATATACAGCATTTAAGGAAAATCCAATCCAAGTTTTCTAGCATTGATGAATGCCTAGAAACTTGTTCCATGTGGGGGTAATGAAAGAGAATAAGAATTTTTCAAAATTTCCATTTGGGGATTTTAAATACGGTCTATACCAACCTTTCCTCCAATGGCTGATGTTTATTTTTAGAATAGCACCTATTGGGCTATTCTAAAATCATGTTCAAAGTCAGGCTCAAGCTTCTGAGTTCTGGTAATAGGGTGCTAGTAAAAAAAAATTATATATATATATATATATATATATATATATATACTAACCATGTTTATGGGTATATAGCAACACTAAATCTCTTTCAGTCCCTGTGGGCTCACTTGAATAGGTTCAGACTGTGATAGAAGTCAAGCAAGTGAAGTCCTAATATACCTAGCCTGAAGTTGCACCTGGAGTACAAGACTTTCCCATATACTCTACACTCCTCATCTTCTCTTTCTTTTCTTCTCTTTCTTGCATTTTCACATTCCTTTCCTATTTAATCTCAACTATTGTCTTCTTTTTTCCACTGTTCTCTACATACCATCTCATGAAGGGCTTTTTTTTTTTTTTACGTGAAAAAAAAACTTTATTATTTTAACTTTCATTTGGTCTCTGTGAATTACAAAGTTGTTCATGATTGGATTTCAGGCATAGAATGTTCCAAATACCAGTCCCTTCAGCAGGATTCACTTTTCACTGCCACTACCTTTTGCCCTTTTACCCACCAGCCTGCATCGATGATAAGCTCTTAAAAAAATAGTTGTTTTTGCAACAGAAATAGGTGGCTCTGTGATTAGGAGTCACTCCTAACAGGGCCAAGGGGACCATATGGGATGCAGAAGTATAAAGTCAGTTTGCTCACCTACAAGACAAGTGTCCCATAATATCTCTATGTCTTGGTGTTTTTCTGTATGTATGTATGTATGTATGTATGTATGTATGTATGTATGTATTAATTTGGCACTCTTTTTGCGTCTTGGATTTGTACAGCAACCTCTTTCCAGAGAGTGGGCAAGTTCTTTTCTATTCTCTCCTTTACCACTTGTTCTTCACCTTTCCCTTTTCCTCCCCTCTGGTATTTCTATAAGTCATAAATTGTTTCTTTTGTCTTTGTTCATTAAGTACCTAGCATTTTCTTCCAATGTTTTGTCTCTTGTTTCTTTGTGTGTGTGTGTGTGTGTGTGTGTGTGTGGTTTTTGGGTCACACACGGCAGTGGTCAGGGGTTATTCCTGGCTCCAGGCTCAGAAATTGCTCCTGGCAGGCACAGGGGACCATATGGGGCGCCGGGATTCGAACAGATGACCTCCTGCATGAAAGGCAAATGCCTTACCTCCATGCTATCTCTCCGGCCCCTGTCTCTTATTTCTTTATTGACTTGTTTGTCATTTCTGGCTTGTAATTTTTATTCAAGTTTTTTATGTCATTCTCCACATATGGAATTCTACTATATGGCTTGCTAACATGATTTTTATTTCCATTAGTTCCATTTGTATGGGTTCTGTTCTCTCATCTTCTGTAAGAGTTCTTCTTTGAGTTGGTTGAATTGTTTATCTATACATTTTTTAATTGCACAGGCTAGTGATTCCTGATTTCCATTGTTAAGACATTAAATGCTGATTTTAGGTCTTCATCTATTGGGCTTTTGCGTTTTGGTGGACCTGGAAATTTACTAGGATTTCTCTTCATATCCCAGCTGCCAGTGTCTTTCTTGGTTTACCCATTGTTCTTCTCATGGTTTTGAATGCTGGAGTTTCAGGATATTTAATAAAGTGTTCTACTGAACTGTTTATATTGGAAGTGATTAGAGGTATATTTGATTTCTTTTGTCTTTTAAGTTTATTTTTCCTATACAAGTGAGGTTATCTAAGTACGACAGAGGTATTGCAAACTACTTCATTGTTTCATTGTTTTGTTCTTCTGTTTTTTGGGCTGTAGATTATCTAAGGAAAGAGGTGTCAGGTCAGCCTGCCTAGACCTATATGGTGTAAATTAAAATACATACATATATATTCAATGGAATACTACATAGAGCATAAAGAATGATGCATTTATGCAATACACTGCAACATGGGTGAAACTGGAAGATACCGTGTTAAATGAAGTAAGCAGAAAGAGGGTAAATGCAGGATGATATCACTTACATGTGATATTTAGAATACATACATGAGAGAATGCAACAGTTTAAAGTGTGAGATTTGCCAGATCACGCTTGGCTCCAATGTGTAGTGAGGAGAAGGAAAGAAAAAGAATGGAGGAGCAGAAAGACAGTAGAGAAATAATGAACTCATTATTTCAGGAGTCACGGGTGGTGTTATGGAAGGGCAGAGCTAAATATTCTGACTATAATGTCAACAATACTGAAATTATGCTACCAATGCTTTAACCATTAGACATAAGAGGGTGCCTGTCAAGATGGCAGTCTGGGTGAGAGATATGGGAAGGAATTTGGGAGCACTGGGTGAAGGAAAGTTAACGCTGGTGGTGAGATTGGTAGTAGAGCATTGTATTGCTGAAACCTAACTATGAATAACATGTAAAGTCATGGTACATCAATTTTAAAAATAAATTACAATAGATACCTCAGAAATACAAAAATATCAGAAATGACAGTGCCACCATCTATAAATGTCCAATGACAGATGAATAGATTAAGAACTTGTGACGTAGGGCCAGAGAGATAGCACAGCAGAAAGGCATTTGACTTGCATGCAGAAGGACATTGGTTCGAATCCCGGCATCCCATATGGTCCCCCGAGCCTGCCAGGAGCTATTTCTGAGCATAGAGCCAGGAGGAACCCATGAGCACTGCCCAAAACCAAAAAAAAAAAAAAAGTTGTATTGCGAACTTATATGAAATGATATAATATTGCTATTTTACAGGTCAGATTAACTGGTAAGCATAATATTAACTGAAGTAAGCCAGGAGTAGGATGGTAGAAAAATTACTAAATGGTGACATTTACCTTTGATATATAGAGAGATATAAAAGGGAGTAGACATGTAACCATAGAAAACTCTAATTCTTTGATAGCGGAACTGAAATTACCAAACAATGGGGAGAGGGGTGTCAAGGAATAAAGAAACAGACTAGGGGCTGGAGTGGTGGTGCAGCAGTAGGGCTTTTGCCCTTCACGCAGCTGACCTAGGACGAACCGCAGTTTGATCCCCGGCATTCCATATTGTCCCCCAAGCCAGGAGCGATTTCTGAACACAGAGGCAGGAGTAACCCCTGAGCACCGGGTATGGCCCAAACCCCCCCCCCAAAAAAGGAAACAGACTAAAAATAACTGGATGGTGATAAGCAAATATGTACATCAACTATGTTGACTAATCTATATATATACATATATATATATATAGGTTTCAATTATTTGATTGATTGAATATATTGATTCAATAATCAATATATATATTGATTTATTCAATAAGAATTTGCTTATTTATTTGATGAGACTATGCCTACTAGTGTTCAAGGCCTACTCACAACTCAATGCTTGAAAGTTGCTCCTGGTTTTAGTCTAGATATCATGCTCTGCTGAGGATTGAATAGAGACCTGTTACAAAGCACGTGATCAACTCATTGAGCACACTGTCCGGTCCCCATGTAACACTTGAAAGAATTAGTTAGATGTATTTGAAGCATGATAGCTTCATTTGCAGGACAATGAATTGCAAATATTGTAAACTTGACTCAAGTACTTAAATTTACTTAAATTCTACGTAAATTGAATCAGTGAATTCTAGGTCTGGGGCAGAGTTATGAAAGGACAAGCCTAGAATTTAAGAAATCAAAGGATATTTACAAACAGTAAAGATATATCAAAAGAACGTAGGTATTGTTGGCTCACAGTATCAAATATCAGGCAATTGAGCAACAAAACATATTGAGGATGTTGTGATATGCAATGAATTAAAAAATACATCCAGGGGAGCAGGAGAAATAGCATGGAGGTAGGGTGTTTTCCTTTCATGCAGAAGGACGCTGGTTTGAATCCCGGCATCCCATATGGTCCCCTGTGCCTGCCAGGGTCGATTTCTGAACATAGAGCCAGGAGTAACCCTTGAGCACTGCTGGGTGTGCCCCCCCCCAAAAAAATACCCAAAATATGTATGCAGGGTGTTGGAGAGATATACAGTGCGTAGAGCATGTGCCTTGGACTCAGCAAACCTGGATTTAATCCCCAGCACCCTATATGGTGTCCTGAGCCCTGCCAAAAATGATCCCGAGTATAGAGCCAAATTCTGAGTACCAATGAGTGTGTCCCCAAGAAACAAAACAAAAAATTTTAACTCAAATTTATCCACGAGTTGAGGGGGGTGACTATGAAAGGTAGAGATGAGAGTAGAGAAATGGTCTTCTTGTTAGCCTCTTTGCATTGAAGAATGATAAAAAATATTTTTAATTGACCATAATTCAAATGCCATGTAATTGTTTCAGATTTATCAATGGATGCTAAACAACAGAGTGGAAAGTAGAATATTTGCAATATCGAATTACATCACTCCATGTTGATTTATTCTTCAAATATGAGAAAAAATATGAGAAAAAAAGATGCTTAAACAAAGCAGTCAAACTTAGTATCACAGTATGACATCCTAGAATTGCATGGCTCCAAATGTGACAAAGTGGAAAAGATTTCTCTAATATTGAAGATATTCCTTTGTGTCAGATTTGAACCTTTTCACCTGTATTATCTTGAATCCAAAAATAGCTCAGATCTTATCAAGAGGAATAGTAATAATGGCTCAGATTTTATGAATAGTCCATAATAAAGTATTGTAGATCCTTTTAAAATGGCCAATGTTGTGAAGGAAATTAAAAAGGTGGAAAAGCTATTAAAGATCAAAGATAATAAGAATAAACATAACTAAATTACTTTTGTGAATTTGGATTCTGAGCAGAAACACAAGTAAAGGGACATTATTGACATAATGAGGGGCATTTGAATATGAACTATTTTTAAGTAAAGTGTTTATTGTTTAAAAATTCTTAAAAGCCTGGGATATATTCTCCAGTAGTAGAGCACTTGACTCAAATATATATATATATATATATATATATATATATATATATATATATATATATGAAATTCCTCATGTTTAATTCACAGCTGCATACACAAATTTTTTACTATAACTTGATATAGTATGCTTTTATTATAGAATGTTCTGGTTCTTAAGAGATGAGACACACTAAGACTTATAAATGAAATGGCATGTGTTTGTAGACTGCTTTCCAAATCTTACAATAACATACATTTATAATGCAAATATAGAAAATATGTTAATTATTATTTGATCATTAATTAAATATATCAGCTGTTTGTATGGTTCTATTTGGTGTTGCTTATTGAATATCAATAAGGGTAGGTAGCCACATTTATGTAAGTTTAAATTATTTTCAAAACTAAAAGTTGAAGCTGAAGGGGAAGGAAAGATATAAACAAATGGGTTGGTTTCTTAGTTTTAGGTTTTATTCTTTATTTCGTGTAGTGTTGGAACTCAAACTCTGGACGTCACTCATTTAAGACATGTTTTCTACCATGACATTATATTCTGATTCTTTTAGCTCACAGTTTAATATGTTGTCTGAGATACTTATTACCAAGTGTAATATCTACCCGGGGTCCTCAAACTTTTTAAACAGGGGGCCAGTTCACTGTCCCTCAGACCATTGGAGGGTCTGACTATAGTAAAAACAAAACTTATGAACGAATTCTTATGCACACTGCATATATCTTATTTTGCAATGAAGAAACAAAACAGATACAAACACAATATGTGGCCCACGGGCCGTAGTTTGAGGACCACTGAGACAAATGTTGTATTTGATTCTTTCAAATACAGAATTATTCACTGGTAGATCTTTAAAGATTTATGCCATCTTATTCTCAGGAAAACTCATTCATCTTTAAAGTTCTTTAACAATTAAGTAGGGATAGAAAGTTTTTTTTCAGTTATGAACAAACTTAGGTACACTTGGATTGTCTTTATAGTCTATTTTCTCAAGTTTCTAAAACCATTTTAAAAATGTCACTAGTCACATAGGTTTAGGACATAAGGAAAACACACTAAAAACACACATTATACCAAATCATCTTTATGTGTTTTATAAAAACTTCCAGACAAAACAATACAATAGGATATTTGGTCAAGAAAGGAATGGAATATTAATATATGGTACAAAACATCTAAACCTTGAAACATTATGTTAAATGAAAATAGCCAGACTCAAACAACCCTTGTGGGGAATGGACAGAGACAACTGCAGATCAGGTGCTTGCTTTCCTTGTACACTTTTGATCTGGTTTGATTTCTGAGCACTTCCAGGAATAATCTCTGATCCTAGGGTCAGGAATAAGTCCTGACTTATTGGATGTGATGCCAATCCCTCATGTGTCCAGACCTTCATACTGATGCTAATGAGTTGACATTCTTTAGACAAATCTATAGAGAGTTACTGTAATTGCTACTCTTTCCACTTACTCTAAATTAGTATAGTGATTTCTAGGTTTAAGTTGCACAAATAATTTGGGAAGGCTGGTGGAGTGGAGGAAGGTTAGTTACAGGGATGCAAGTTCAAAATCATATTATATAGAATAACAATAAATTATTAATGCAGACTTCAATAACCTGGAAGCTCATGCAACTTCTGAAGCTGCTATTAAAGGGAAGCGGTTCAGATCTTATGTGAAGAGACTTGGGAAGAAGAAGAAGAGCAATGCATGACCTTTTGAGGAGGCCCTTTGAGCAGGGCATGGTCCAAAAAACTCAACAGAAGTTGCAAAACTCCCCAAAGGACCAATCATTGGGAAACCAAATCTGTAGACCTCTCACAGAATTGAATTGATCAAACAAGTGTTGGTGAGGGAGGAATTAGGAACAGTGAACAGGTTAATAAATCAGCACAAGTGGTGATTGTGGTGCACTTATGTTTATGCTACCTGAAGTATAAATATCAATATCATTTTGAACCATATTATCTCCAAAAATAAAAAAGGGTAGAACTCAATTGACTCAATGGGATGTTTCTCTGGTGTCACTGTTGTGGGTCAGCAACAGTGGTTTAAAATCCTTGGGAGCCTTCTCTCATCCGGGTTACTGGGTTTGTTTTCTTTTTCCTTAAATACTTGTTTGGCTGCACCCCTTAGGTTTGCCTGAACTAGAAGGCCCCCCACTGTGTGTTTCATGCAGTTTTTGAGTTTTGTAAAGAATGGTGGCCACATGTGGCTGGTGTTAGTGGTTTGTGGGCAGCGCTTGGTAAACTTTTTCGTTCTGTGATCACTCTCAAAAGTTCTTAATTTCCCATGACACACCAGAGTGTTGAGGATTGGAACTAAGTGGAACTGACGGCATATTGCTGAAGGTTGTGCACCCCTGTAGTCATTCACGGTTGAATTAGAGAGAGAGAGAGAGAGACAGAGACAGAGATAGAGAGACAGAGAGAGAAATGCCGAAGGAAACATTAAAAATGCAGGTATGGAAGAGAGGGGGAAGAGCAGTTCTGAAGGAAGAGAAAAAATAAAGTGCCTCTATGGATTTTCTGAATGGAATTTATTTTCTATTAAGACAACTTAAGAGTAAGTTGCCTTTTCTTGGTCTTTTTTTCTTTTTCTTTTTTTTTTTTTTTTTCTTTTTGGTTTTTGGGCCACACCCGGCAGTGCTCAGGGCTACTCCTGGCTGTCTGCTCAGAAATATCTCCTGGCAGGCACACGAGGGGGCGGGGGGCATATGGGACACCGGGATTCGAACCAACCACCTTTGGTTCTGGACCGGCTGCTTGCAAGGCAAACGCCGTTGTGCTATCTCTCCAGGCCCCTTTTCTTGGTCTTGATCATGAAAGAACCAACATTCATTTGCTTCTTGGGTTCCTGATTATTTTTCTAAATTTCCTAAAACATGTGAATGTTTGGATTACCCTTTGCAGATGACCAAATCTATCACAGAACTCTCTATCTCAAAAAAGAATTCCCCCACTTCTGTATGATACCTTATTTAATTGGCATTACTTAGGCCATCGTGGCTCACAGATTTAAAACCCAATCAGGAAAAGAAAAAGAAAGTATCGTCCAGACTTCCAGAAATAGTTGGGAAGAGCAGCAACGCTTCAATGGAATTCCATGTGCCTTTCTGGGCAGGATGCTGGCTCTTCATTTCTTGAACTTGCTGACAGCTAGAACTGGGTAAACCTACCCTAGCTGCCAACTCAGCGGCCACCTTTGTCATCTTTTTAAGAAAGAAATATGATTTTAAAGAAATCTGATTTTAGGTGAAATTTCTTGGTTTTTTAAAACACTACTCAGGGGAACGGGACAAGTTGCCACCCTGCTGAAGCCCTGGCGATTGCACCAAGGGATCCCAACAATCGCTACCACACCAGTGGCCCAACTTCACTTCCTTATTGCTGATTTCTGCAGACACCTAACTGTCAAAAACTCCAGAGATGTCAGTTTGGGGGCTGAAAACAGTAAGGTCCTTTTGTAGTGTACACCCTTTGTACACCCTCTATATTTTCAGAACAAGCACATCTATGATCCACAGCCACCATTATATCAGATCATCATCCCAGACATAGGTTCTGGAATTATGGATTACACAGCCAAATATGCAGCAAATGTTTTAATACTGACACCCCAGTAGGAACACACCAAATTAGATGTGAAAATACCTTAGAAGCCACTGAAATTCCACAAACAAAACCAATAATGTAGAATGCACTACTAGCAACAAACAGGGTAGCATATCTCCAGACAATGACTAACGACCCCATTGTGAAATATAAAATAGTTCTTACAAATTTTCTATTATTTTTTAATAATTCTATCACCATTAGTTGTTAAAAGCATTATAAAGAAAATTATTTCATGCCTGCCAAAGAGGCAGGCTTGAGGGTGAGTGAAAATCCGGGAACAATGGTGGAAGGAAATTACACTAGTAGTGGCACGGGGTTGTAACAATGAATTCCAGAACAATGTTTTTGAATAACTTTGTAAGCCAAGGTGTTCAAATAAAGTAATAAATGTTTTAACTACAAAATCAAATAAAAGATAAAACACTACCCCAAATTTTATATCATGATGTAAGTAAACAAATTATTGACACAGATGCAAAGGCTACATGGGGAGAGAAGATTAAAGAGCTTATTTACCTACAAAGAATGTACTCTCAGCCTGGGATGTGGCTCAACTGGTGGAAAACAGGTTTGACATGTGCGGGTCTCTAGATTTGATCTCCAGTACTGCAAAGCATTCAAGCATCGCTCAGGATAGTGCCTTTTTTTAAAAACCATCACTGAAAAGTAATCCACATTAGGCAACTTGAAGCTTCATGGGGAAATATTTTTCTATCTCGGGTGAGGAGGAGGAAGGAGTGCCAAGGAGAACTGGTTGAACTGACTCTGGATCTTGGACAGGTAATGTGAGATGTCAAGCATAAAAGGAACCAGATCAGTGGAATAGAGCATAAAAGTAATGGAGCTTGCTACTACAAATAGACATGCCTGGCACACCTGAATTTTACCTGGAGACTCCTGGCTCATCAGTCTCTCTGCTGCCCATTCCTCAAATCAAAGGAAAAGTGTCTCCCTTTGCTTAAAGGTGAAACCCACATGTAAATGCCAGGAAGAATCCTGTACTTGTATTGCAAAAATCTGGGGAAATGAACAAGATTTATTAACTTAAGTTTACACCATTATCTTTACTTTCTATCATTTGCTTAGTTGTGCCTCTGATTCTTGTGTTTGGGCCTCATTGTGAGTTGCTGTTGTTTTTCAATTTACTCTTTTTTAAGGAAAGGAGAGTACTTAAATATAAGAACTTTATCTTTTTTTATTTTATTTTATTTTTTGATTTTTGGTCCACACCCAGTGACACTCAGGGGTTACTCCCTGCTATGCACTCAGAAATTGCTCCTGACTCCGGGGACCATATGCGATGTTGGGGATCAAACCGAGGTCCATCCTGGGTAGCTGTGTGCTAGGCAAATACTAGATTGCATTACCCTAACAAGATGAAACAAGAGTGGCAGCGTTGTTTCTCATTGTTGAAGTGAATAGCATTAGGAGTTAAGAAACAGAAACAACTTGAAATGTGCAGAAGGGTAGTTGAGATGCAAGGGGACAGTCGGCGAGAAATCTGCAGGCAGTCTTTGATATAACTTGCAAGGTTCGCTGTTCCCAATTGAGACCTGCACTTCACCTTTCCCCACCACAGCTGACATCCATCACTGCCATGCCTGCTTCTCCTGACCTATAAGAATTTATAGTTAAGTTCTGAAAAAGTGGAAAGAATTTGGGAGGACCAGAGATGCAGAGAAACTAGTTGGGAAATGATAAGTCAAGACCTAGGATTCATTTGGCATCTTTCACTTTCGGATTCTTTGTATGAGAAGCGTTGAGATGCAGAAATATGTACAAGTGGTTTTTATTTGCTTCAAGTGAACAAAACTATTACGATGACTGAGTTGACTGTGAAATCAGGTAGGACGATTTTGCACCTAGCAAATTTGAGAACGGCTTTAATTAACCCCCTTTATCTATTTTATGACCCCTGATTAAACTGAGCTCCACTCATTACCCCAAAGGCTCAGTAAAATTGAGTAATGAGACATATTATGGGACAACAGTTTGCTTTTTCAGCCTGCATTGGAAAAATTAAATAGCTGTTATTAAATCTCTTGTTTCTTGAGATGAAACAAGAATATTCCTGGTTTGGTGGTATACTCTAGTGCCAGATCTCTGTTGTTCTTTCTCGCAAAACATCTCCATTTCCTGGACTCAATTGTCTTTGCCACTCTGTGCCTCCCTGCATTTGTGTCCTTTCCACTTGTCTGCGGACCAACCCGCCATTTTCTGGGTTGAACATGTCTCTAACCATTTAATCATTTAAAATCTCCCACCCCATTACTAAAATACATTTATACTGTAGATACCTACCTTACACTCTTGAATCCAGGAAACTTCGATATTTTTGTCTGGTACCATTTCCCAGCAGGTTACTCTGTGAAATTCCATTCATATTTTGGTTTCTCCCCCTCTTTTTCCAGTGTTTTGTGTTTTCTGCCATAGTTTTGCATGTACACCCATTCTTTTCATTCTATATTCTCACCAACACTACTTTCTTGTGCAGTGCCAATGTCATTTTTTTTTTTTTGCTGTAGCTCTCTAGCCTGTACCAGTAACAAAGTCCACAGTCTACTATTCTTATTCAAGACCCTCTGCCTTTTTTCCAACATTTATCTCATCTTATATACCCCATGTCTCTAGACCCAGCCTGTCTGTTTCTGCTTCTGAGCATTTGATCACAATGGTAAGCCTCCCTCAGTTCCTCTTCCCAATCTTTCTTCATCTCTGCTTATGACTTATTGTGATTAATATTCTACTGTCTCTATGCCAAACACATATTTTTACTCTTAAATTTATCAACAACACTATGTCCTAAACACTATGCAAAAACCAAGATCACTAACTGTAGAAGACAGAATACAACAACCGCCACTGAGCAGAACTTTTCCTGGGACCATGAAGAAAGACTATCCTATACTTCATTTTAGGATTTGTTCAAAAAACCAAGATCTCTAATTACAGAGGACTGACTTCAGCAATCACAACTGAGCAGAACTGTTCCCTGGCACCATAAAGGCCTTGGGCTTTGACAATGAACATGTCCAGAGCTTGTAGTTGGTCTCATGACAGTATACTTTAAGGGTGGAGACACCCTATATTTCTAAGGCCAAGGGAATTTCCTTTCTAATTTTCCCAATACTTGTGCCTATGCAAAAAAAAAAAAAAAAGCCAAACAAATGAAAACAAAAACAAACTTGCCACATCAGCCCCCCTTTTTGCCCATTTTTATTTTTTTATTTTTTTATAGAACCATAGAGCATGAATCATCTTGTTCTGCCTCATATTTCTATTTGAGATATCTTCCTAGCAATTGAGAAAAAAAAAGTGGATGGAACCCAGGGCCAGGTGTTCTCAGAAGCATGGAGTGGAAATACAAAATGGTCAGATCTAAATATCCAAACCAAAGTCAACCACAATAGACTCAAAAGACCCATATTACAGCAAGCTATATATAAATGGGACCTGTTGCACTTGCAGTCCAGGGGGCTAAGAGTGGAGGTATTCCCATACTTGCTTGCTGGGAACTATGGTGGAGGGCGGTCAACACTTGTGATGGGAATGGCCCTAATTCACTCACAGTGCGTACCTTAAATACAGCTGTGAATGACTTGTCATTCACATTGATCTCAATAAAAACTATTTTATAAACTTTATTATTAACAATACAGGAATACACATTAGGAAAGACAAGGGGGAACACAATCAGTTGCATTCAGAAGCACATTTTCTCACAAAATGCCAGCTGATGTGAATCCTACCAATGTGTGAGGTAGCTGCGATTATTTTTTCAAGGAAAGTCTTTAAATTCCATGTGAAATGTACTTGTTGAATATTTTTCACATCAGAATTTAAAGCACATTCGTTCCAAAGGAAGAGAGTCTCTTGAAATTACAATTTAAAGACAACTTCATGAATATGAGATTGTCACACATTCGCATGCATATACAAACTAGAGTAGCAGTTTCCAGGGTGGTTTTGGGATGTGTAAAAGCAAACTTTCTGGAAAATAAGAGTTAAGTGTTATTTTGTGAATTTTAGGACGTGAATGCTACTAGAAAATTTATTCATTTTTCTTTTACAAATTAATTTACTAATATAACATCGTAATGCCTTTAATATCTTAGAGTTATTCTTCATTTTACAAAATAGTCCAATACATAAGAATTTTGGATTTTGTTTATTTGGGAGGACACACCCGGTAGTACTCAAGGGTTACTCCTAGCTCTGCACTCAGGATTCACTCCTGGCAGGCACAGGGTACCCTATGGGATGCTGGGATCAAACCCAGATGGCTGTGTGCAAGGCAAACAACCTGCCCACTGTACTAGTGTTCTGGCCCCTAAATAAGAATTTTAAACAAACTGTATGAGAGTGACTTCAACAGACAAATCTGCTCACTGGGACGATCTTATGTTGAAAGAGTCTATATGTTAAGGAAAATCGCACTGCTTTCCAGATGAATGAGAGAAGGTCACAGACGAAACTAAACAGCTGCCTTTTGATAGGCTAAGAAAAGGAGAGCAGCTAGTTTCAAGCAGGTGTCCTGAGACTTTCTACGCAGCTGCAGACTTCAAATGAACTATTACTTCTCACTTTTGGGCTTCTGTGACATAGTCATCTTCCATCCATTCATCACATTTTTATTGTATTACTTCCCTGAGGCTGAGCTATTGAGAGGATCCTGAAATGCAATCCTTAAATTTGCTTACAATTTCCCTACAAATGGAGTCATAGTTTAGCAGGCAGTGTGTTAGTTTGCCTTGCATATGGCTGACCTGGGCTTGATCCCTGGCACCTCAGATGGTCCCCAAGCCTGCCAAGACTGATACCCAAGCACAGAGCCAGGAGTAATACATCTCTGGGTATGTTTTGCTGCACTCCACCCAATTCCCCCCATGCCAAAGTTGCTTACAGTCTAGTAGGAGATAAAGAATTGTCCCAACTGCAGTCATATGAGATCTGTGATTAATATTCCTTAGTTCTTAAATGACCAAACAAAAAAATTAATATTAATAAGTGGTTAAGTTTGTAAGGTGCTTTCAAAGATACATACTACTCTTTCTTGGTTACTTCTTTAGGAAAATTAATTCTGGATTTGTCTATCAGATCCCTGATTAGATAAACTAAACATTAGAGAAACACACCCTTTGTGGACAACGACCATGACTGACTACAAATCAGGAATAATTTGTTTAATGCATTTCTCCATGCTTGTTTTTGATTTTAGGGCATCTTGATTTTCTATTTCAACACAGATGACTAGAAAGAGGAAGTTGAAAGTATTTATTATCTCATCAACATTAATAATGATGTACTGAGATTATATACAGTGATATAGGATTGGATTCATAGGATTTATGAGTTGGCTTTAGATTTCAGGGAGGCCACAGAATTATTTAACTCTGGTGGTCATGAATCTCACCTGACTTGCTTTCTAGAAGGGGAATTTCTGGAACTCTCAGGAAGCAAAGCAGTTTATTATGATTTTCAGCTTTTTAATAATCATCCTCGGGTGATTCCACAATTGGTAATACTAAGAAAATATTATTTGAAAACCTCTGATCTCTATAGCATTTCCCAGTTGGGGGATACATGTGCTCCATTTTCCCAAAGGATATTACAAGACAACCTAGAGGTGAAAGTTATAAATGAAGGGCCAGATCAAGAGATCAAGAAGCTAACTGAACGAAGGGTCATGGGAAGGAAACCAGATTGGAAGGAGGCACAGTCAGGAAAATACTGAAAATCCCTGGTGTAAAAGGTAGAAGGTGAGAGAAAAGATGATAAGCAAACATAACTGTGCAAATCAAGTGTCTTTTAATGATCCATTCAAAGAAATTTGGAGTTGACATTTTTAGCCTCAGTGAGGAGAAGGCATTTGAGTTGATGGAGCGAAGTAAAGTGGAATTTTGACGGTGGGAAAGGAACTTTAGGGAGTTTTTAAGTTTCCTATTTCTTCCAGTCTTAAAAGCACTTCAGTGGCCCTTAAGATCAGAGGAAAGAAAAAAAAAATCAAGCTTTCTAGAACTGTTTTTGTAGTAGAAGGCCTGCCAAATCTTTTTATTCCCTTCATATCTTCTCCATCAAGCACACTTTCTCACTCCCGTCTTCCCTTACAGAAATTCATCCTCAAAAAACAAACAAACAAACAAACAAAGGGGGGCTGGAGCGATAGCACAGCGGTAAGGTGTTTGCCTTGTACTCGACCAACACAGGATAGATGGTGGTTCGAATCCCGGTATCCCAAATGGTCCCCTGGGCCTGCCAGGGGCAATTTCTGAGCACAGAGCCAGGGAGTAAACCCTGAGCTCCACCAGGTGTGACCTAAAATTCAAAAACAAACAAACAAACAAACAACAAACAGAGTGTTCATCTTCCATCAGGTACAATCTTCATCTGTCTCTCACTGACTCTTAGCTACCTGCCTAAGTGGCGAGGCAAATCCTGTTCATTTATTAATTCATGTTGGAAGGGCTTATTGGACATTTGTTCAGTACTATATACTATTCAAGAACCAAAGATACATTAAAATACAATATAGAAGAACTTATTTAGTTCAATTTCTGGCATAGTATGCCCTTAGCAAGTATTTATTGGATGAGTGAAAGAAGAGAGGGGAGAAAGAAAAGGGAAGGAAAGACCTCAGGGGAAGTAAAAAAAAGGTTGCCTCCAAAATACTTTGAACACTCAAGGTACATGGATGTAGGTTTAGAGTTGAATGTCCAACCCGAAATCATAAAATTAAGCTATTAAGAAAGGTCTCAAGCATAGTAGGAAAAAGTGTTGCTTAGCACGCATGTCTGTAACTCAACAGTATAAACTAATAGAAAACTGAATGAGGAGATACTGAAAAGTCTGTTTGACAGATATTTGGCAAATAGAGAATTTTTATTTGGTGTCAAATATTTCTTCTCCAATATGGAAAGTGCCCTAGATTGTTGTCCATATTTAGAGTTCTGTCTTTTGTAATATTTTTTTGTAAGTGTCACGCACCACCATAAGCCTCATTCTTTCTTTTCTTTCTTCCTTTTTATTAAAGTGTGTTTTCTTTTTGTTTGGGGGCCACACCGGGCGGGTGATGTTCAGGGGTTGCTTCTTGATCTGCACACAAGAATTACTCCTGCCAGGCTCTGGGACCTCTATATAGTTCTAGAGATTGAACTCCTATCGGCCACATGTACAGCGAGTGTCCTACCCACTGATCAATTGCTCTGACCTATTTTCTATTATGTTTTAAAGCCCTCAATTAAATTGTTTCCAGCGGTAGGCATTTTTAATTTTTATATTAAAGTGAGTTTCTTATCATGCTATTATATTCATCATTTTAGGTTATTTTACTTTCTCAATGTTTTTCATCTTATTTTTAATCTCTTTTTTCTTTATGGATTCCAATGCTTATTTTTACATGGTATTGTTTTTCATATTGCCCATCCATCCATCCATCCATTTACAAACGGTGTCAAACTGTTCTTCTAATCATTGAACTATGATTTACATGGGATAGCCAGTGTTTAAGACCCTTTGGTCAATCAAAAATATCGAACAAATAACTATTTGACTTTAATTTTAGAAAAGCTAGTAACAAAATAAAGAAATATAAATGAATTTAAAAAAAAAGAGTTTACTGTATTTATTGTTTTATACTTATTGTAATTGCATTGTATTTCATTAATTAAGAGTAAAGGCCTGGGGCCGGAGAGATAGCATGGAGGTAAGGCGTTTGCCTTTCATGCAGGAGGTCATCGGTTCAAATCCTGGTGCCCCATATGGTCCCCCGTGCCTGCCAGGAGCAATTTCTGAGCCTGGAGCCAGGAATGGCCCCTGAGTGCTGCCGGGTTTGACCCAAAAACCACAAAAAAAAAAAAAAAAAAAAGAGTAAAGGCCTTGAATAATCTAGCAATAATTTGATAAAGTGCTTTAAAAACAAAACAAATAACAACAACAGCAACAAGAACAACAACAACAACAAACAAGACGTTAGGGACTAGAGAGATAGTACACTTTCCTTGCATGAAGTAGACCCAGATGTAATGGCCACTACCTCCTATGGTCCTCCAACCCTACCAGGAATGAGTCTAGAATGAAGGGGTAAAAAAAAAAATAGAGAGGTGAAGGGAGAGGAATGAGAGATCTCAAGGGTTTTATGGAGTTTTAGCCCCCATCCTTTTGTCCAAGGGACTATCGAATGAGAATAAGTTATCAACCTTTTCAGGAATATTGACGAAGTCTTTTTTCTTCTATTCTTTAAACTGTGAGTATTGTTGCTGGTTTCTAATACTTCGGGAAACAGCCTTTTAATCTATTATATTTGTATTCTGATGTTTCTTAGTTCAATGAGTATTTTTTTCCTGTCAGTTTTAAAGATAGATTAATTTCCTAGCTGTGAAGGAATGACCTATCATCATAGATTGCCAGTCCTCTTGGGCATTGTGTTAGAGAATTTCCGACCTGTGAAGCTAACAGTTCCCTTTTGTTGATGATTTCCTGAACAGTAAGGGTAAAGAATATCACTTGACATTAAAATTAAAACTTAGGAGGAAATTATGGCATTGAAGAAGTGATTTGATTGTTCCGATCGGAATCCCTCTCCTCCCATTTTCTAGCTGTGGCCTTCATGATACAAAAGAGAAAAAAAAATCTTAATGAGTAAATGTTAGCAAATATCCCATTTTCCCAAAACCAGGAATCATCTAAGTAAAGTAATATTCGTTCCCATTTCCTAATATAATCATTTAGAGCCTGTAGGATTGTGAAGTTTGGCAACAAAATCATTCGCATCCTTTGGGCTACAACCTGGTTATACCCGGCCTTTACTTTTATGCTTGATACTGAATCCTCATGCTGAAAAAAATTACCAGGTTAGCAGGGTTTTGAAGTGCTACTTTATAGTTGTTGACAAGTATGAATACCCGTCCACCTGGAATTTCACACCGATTAAAGGTAATTGAACATCCTTCAATATAATCTTTTAAACCCAGAAATGTGATACTGGGTTGCTTTAAATCGTGAGGGAAATTTTCATTGGAACACCTATAGTAGTTATGTCATAAAAATAACTCGAAAATAAAGTAAATAAATAAATTCATTTCTATAAATAAATAAAATAAATTTACCACTTAGGTGAATGTTCTTTTAGTTTCCAAAACTCTTAAAACAAACTTGTGACTCCTTCACTAATACGGTGGCTAATAATGAATCTAAGCTCCTTGAAATATTTTTCTGATTATAAACAATTGGTATCACCACCTTCAGCATGGATTTTTAGGTTCTGTTTAAGGACAAAACATCATAATTGCTGTTTAAAATGCAACAATGGTGGGGACTGGAGCATTACCACAGAGGGTATTTCATTTGCTTTGCATACAGCAGATCCTGGTTCCATCCCCAGCATCCCATATGGTTCCCTAAATCTGCCAGGAGTGATTTCTGAGCACAGAGCCAGGAGTAACCCCTGAACACCAACAGATCCTTGAGCACCACCAGATGGAAGGAAGGAAGGAAGGAAGGAAGGAAGGAAGGAAGGAAGGAAGGAAGGAAGGAAGGAAGGAAGGAAGGAAGGAAGGAAGGAAGGAAGGCAACAATGACCCTTGCCCTCCTGGAGCATACATCATATTGGGAAATATGAAGAGGCAGGTAACACATAATACACACATGTATTAATTTTAAATTGTGACATTCAGGCAGCCATAAGGCCCTCGGAATAACGACTGAGAAAAAAATGACTTTAGTTCTGCATTACTTATTTTATCAATGTCTCTAAAATAGTCCCTAGAGAAGTAATTTGCAGAACCTAAGTACATCTAGGTAATTATGACAGATGAAATACAATACCATTCGTTTCATTTGAACGTGCTAAAAAAATAATCTCTGGTTACATGTAAACTTGGAGCAAGTAAATTGTCACGAAAGGCCTCGAGGAAGAAAGCTGCTAGTTTTGTGCTTTACTTTTGTGACTCCCATCTTCCTTTCTTTCACGGATCATGTTAACCTCAGCCAGCACATTGATCATGATTTGTAAAAATCTGTCTTCTTTGTTCATTGGTGCTTTGGAGGGGGAAAAATGATGAGATCTGTGATTCTGAGCCATTCCCCCTAACTCCAGCTTCAGCCTGATTCCAATTCATCCAGTTCCCATTATGAAGAAGAAAAGACTCCTTAAGGCCTGGTTTATTTACCTAATAAACTGGCTCTTGTATGGCCTGGGAAATGCTAAAAATTTTTCCGTCGCGAAATCCTAGTAACAAGCAAACAGAGGTCCAACAGTCAGGTCTGAAGAAACAACAAAATGAAGGTCAGCTAATATCGCCATTCTTCTCCTTCCTGGTGGCCATGACAGCACTGGGGTTTATTTGAAGATCCCAGACTTCGAATCATTGTATGCATTGTTAGCCCCCCAAGTATTCCAGGCTGTGCCAACAGTTTCCAATATTAATGTATTCTAGAGGTCAGTGAATGAAAAATTCCTCTGCTCTTTTCCCCTTTTTAATTTTTTTTTCTCCTTTCCCTACACTTTGTTTGGGGTGTCTTTGTCTGCCAAAGGTTGCTGAGCATTTCTCATGAGAAAGCAAAGAATTACAGAAGGAAAAAGGCCAGGGGGGAGGCGGGTAGGGAGAAAAGTGAACAGGAGAGGGGGAAAAACAGAGCTTGTTTAGTCCTTTTCTAACAGGAAGGTGACATTTTTACAAGCTAGTCAGGTGCATTGGGGAGAGGAGCCTTGGCGATGCAAATTTTAGACTGGAAAGTGCATTTTTTTTGGAAAAAGAGTCTTGCTCATTGATTCGCTTCTTGCAACAAAAATGCACTTTTATTTTCGAACATCATTTTCCCTGCAGGATACCCAGTCTTGGTGCCACTTTAGTATTCATTCCAGCTTCATTATTGCAGCCACCTTACAACCTTCCCTGGGCAGCTGTTAAAAGGGGGAAAATTAAAGCGATTCATACTTCTGGTGACTTACCACTAGAGAATAATTGCTTTCTATTTGCAAAGAACTTTATAGCAGCAAAGTCCAAAAAAAAAAAAAAAATACCAGAAAGATCTGCTGGAGAGGGGGGCTGTTGGGGCTCAGTGGAGGAGGGGAAGTAGAAAAAGAATATTTTTTGAAAAGGCACCTAGCTAATAATTTTTACTATCATCCCATCCTAGGAAGTGTGATATACTTATACACATGTGCTAATTTTTTTTTTAAGCACAGCCTTTGATACCTCATGGAAATGTTAATGAGATGAAACCAGTTAAAGGGCTCTTTAGACAGCATAGTGCTTTGGGGAAGGCTAGAATGAAATGCAGACCCTCCGACACACAAGACGTCCCTTTGTTTCCTGTTTTATAAACCAGAGGCATGTCTCAAAATGCAGAGAAAGTGGGGGGGGGGGGGCTGGAGAGTTAGTGCCGGAGGCTTGGCTTTCTATATGTCAAAAGGAGTGGGGGCAAAAATGGCCACTAGTTATCCAGGCCTGCATTTGATAGGCATTTTGAAGTTCTGGAGGAAAGTTCTCTGAGGATGTAAGCGGGGTCTGTCTTTCAGTTGGACTTAATTAAGAAACTTGCTGGCTTTGTCTGTAGGGGGCCCATTACGTGCGAGCTGCAGCCCCCTCTGAATAGGGCTTCAGGCTGGAAAGTGTATACATGCCATGCCGCCTTTGTGTCATGTTGCCAAACTGAAGGCAGGAGCCAGTATGGATGAAGCTTTGCCAGAGGTCATCCCTTGTTCCTAACTGGGCTCCAGCAGCAGGCTGGAACCAAGTGCTCGAATATTCCTTAGGCTCCTCGAAGTAAGGAAGGAACCTTGGAGAAGAATGAGTCTGGGAAACCCCAAAATGGCAGGCCCAGAAGAGAGTCTGCCATTTGTAAACCTCCACCATAAGATTGGAGGGCCAAGTGAGAAAAATGGTAGCCTGGAAGTGCTTTGTAATCTAGGGGGTACCAGAGCCAGCAGTTTGAGGCACAATCTGACCCCTAATTTGCTTCCTTCCATCCAGCCCCGGGAGGAAGTTTGCTGTGGTCACCGTTCTTGTAACCTTGAGAATAATTTCCCCCTGGTGAGCCACTGTGGCCTACCCTATTTAGAACAAAGTTGCTGAATGCTGGTGAATAAAGAGCAGTTGGAAAGCTGTGAGCAGTAGTTAATAAGCTAATTCGCATTTGAAAAGACACTAATAAGAGGTGATAAATTCAAATAAAGCCCTGGTATGAGTACTTTGTCTACATGGGAGCCTTAGCTAGCTGCTCTCCCTTCTGTTTCTTTTTTCCCCCCTGCCCTTCTCTATGGTTTTCTCTTGGAGACTAGTAGGGACCTCCCTGGGGACCTGCACCTCTGCCCACCACCACCACTTTCCAGGAAGAGCCTGCAGACCTTCTTCCTTCTCTTGGAAGGAACCAGCTGCATGCTCTGCTGTAGGAATGGACATCTTTGCCTTTTTGGCCTGGATCATCGGAGCCCTCTTTGACCAGTTCCAAAAATCTTCCCTCTAAAATAAATGATAAATGCCTTTTTCATTCACCTTGCACTATCCTAATCTGTTGATATTTTATTAGTTCTTGGTCAACTCTGCTTTGGCTTGTTTGGCTTTGACAGAAGAGTCTACTTGTCACTATGTCTTGTGACGAGCCCCATTTGCAACTGCCAGTGTAGTCTGATGTAACAGAGTGACTTTCCAACTTTCCTACCACATCTTGTTCTTGCAGCCTCTAGGCCACATGTCTGCTATTCAAAGTTTGGTGTCTGCCTCTTGAGTTTTCCGGAGAAGATCCTCATAATCGGATCTTATTTTTTTGACATTACTGCTCTATAACCATCTTCTCTTACTCAGTGACCTGACCCAGACTTCAGAAGCAACATCACTGAAGTTTGAGACTTCTGGTTTCTCTCTGTGACCTTTCTTTGTAGGTTGCCCCCACCCCAGCCCTGCTTTCAGAATTCCAGAAGCCTTAGTTTCATCATTTTCTGGAAATCCATTAGGTACTAAGCAACCACATTGGTTACATACTCTGAAAAAAGGAAAAAAAGGACGTCCCTTTTTCTAGCCATGAGTGTTGTGAAATTTTCCTGAACTTGATGATTTGATGAGAGTTGGGGGCATCGTCATAAGTTCTAGGATGACTGAAATGACATAACTGAGAGTCAGACTTTTATTTAGACCTCAGATTATTTAGGAAGGGCTCCTACTTTAGAAGGATTATAAACCAGATACCAACAGAATTCTTTTCACATGGCTATGCGCAAGCGTTGAGGTTATAGAACTAATTTGTACAGTGGTTATCATGTTAACTCTACAATAGAACCCAACTTTATATCAGAAAAAAGCTCATAGCTATAAGTTGTAGATAGAAACCAATTCTGATTACTTAAATTCTTGAGATGTACTCTGAAATTTGTAGACCCAAAGTCTACTTTTTTTTTTTTTTTTTTTTTTTTTTTTTTGCCTTTTTATGAAACAGAAAAGCTTTAAGCCAGGTAAGCCAAGCCTCAGTCATTCTAATATATGTACTTTGGTGTTGGAATTTAGGGTCCTTATAAGACAATAAAAATGCATCCGAGTTTATCAATAGTACTTTCCTTTGGTTCCTTAAACTTGAGGTTAGCTTAAATTTAATAGCAGGTATTGCATTTTCTTTTTTTTTATAATTATCTTTATTTAAACACCGTGATTACATACATGATTATAGTTGTATGATTACAGTCATGTAAAGAACACCCCCCTTCACCAGTGCAACATTCCCACCACCAATTTCCCAGACCTCCCTCCTCCCAACCCCCCTACACCTGTACTCGAGACAGGCTTTCTACTTCCCTCATTCATTCACATTGTTATGATAGTTTTCAGTGTAGTCATCTCTCCAAGTTATACCAAGTAGAGTTTGATTTCCAAGTCAGGTCTTTTTTTTTTCTTCATTACATGTTCACACTATGTACCAGGGGCTTTCAGAGTACAAGGTTTGTGGTGTGGTCCAGAGCACTGAGTAGTCTCTTAAACCTTCATCTTCTTGCATTGTTAACACATGAAAACTTAATTTAAAACAAGACATGGTTTTCGGTCATTAAAACCTTCATTTCGGGAAGAATTGAAGAATAATCTTACTCATCAGCCAGTGACTGATGAGGCTCTAGATTCTTAGTATAAAACACAATTAAGAAAAAAACTTTATTTTTATGGCTTTTATTTTTGTGGTATGGGGGCTACATTTGGTATTCTCAGAGCTTCTCCTGGCATTGCTCAGGAGGGCTCTATTGCTGTGTGTGTGTGTGTGTGTGTGTGTGTGTGTGTGTGTGTGTGTGTGTGTGTGTGTGTAAAATGCCATATGCACTTGAGTAAGTCCATGGCTCACCTGCCTAGGACTTCTGTTATTCTCATTTATTGAAGTGAACTGACCTCCTTCCACAATGTAGGGTTGCGGATACCATATTAGTTTCAGAAACAGATCTCATTCCTTTACTCACAGATATTTCCATCCTTTCAGTTCCTGTTTTGTTGCCACTCTAGTGGTTTGTTTTCCTTTATATCTAATTCATTTCAAACTCAATTTATGCTACCTGTTGGCTCCTGCCACGTGCCTATACCCCCACCACCTTTTTCTTCTTTCCATGAGAGCTTACCATAGTGTCTTTTCCAGGTTCAGCACTTAGTAATTTCACCAGTCTTCAAGATATCTTCTCCGCTGTCTGTTCTTTTTTCATCCCTTTCCATTTCTTATTTCCCCTGATTTTACTAGTTCTCTTCCTTGATGTGGCAAAATATATGAGATTCAGGCATATTTTGAGA
Organism: Suncus etruscus; assembly: GCF_024139225.1. Taxonomy (NCBI): domain Eukaryota; kingdom Metazoa; phylum Chordata; class Mammalia; order Eulipotyphla; family Soricidae; genus Suncus; species Suncus etruscus. The sequence continues at coordinate 41,992,432 of NC_064867.1, forward strand.
ATATTGGGTCAGGGAGGAAACTGAAAGTACTGAGCACATGCTTTGCATAGAAGAGTTCTGTGCCTATACCAGTGACACTGGGAGGGAGGGAGGGAGGGAGGGAAGGAGGGAGGGAGGGAGGGAGGGAGGGAGGGAGGGAGGGAGGGAGGGATGGATGGATGGATGGATGGATAAGTAGATAGGTAGGCAAGTAGATGTATGTATATATAATATAATACGGTATTTGACACATTTCCAATTTTAAAAGCATAGTTGAACAAAATATAGCTCTCTTTATAAAGCTATAATGAATTTAATTGTTTTTTATTGCCATGTAGTCTTTAATTGCTTTCTTCTCCTCAAGTGTTTTTTTTCTACTTTAAACCCACGGAAGGAAAAATTTCCAAGGGTTATTAGTTCATTAGCTGTTAGAAGGAATAATTGATCTGTCAACTCAAAGGATTTATAAGGATTTAGTTCACAGAATTCATGAAAACAGCAGCATATGTAAATGCTGCCTCAAAAGAAAACTGTTCAGGAGGGACTTCCCCTTGTTACAAGATAAAAATTAACATCTCTCTAGTGATGAAAAGTCCCCCTATATTTTATTTTAAGACCCCTCAATCTTGACAAGCTATGGCTAATGTATTTCTACCTATACCTGAAATAGCTTGATATCTATTTTCAATTAAATGAATAGATATTAAATACAGGGTTTTCTTTCTTTCCTGTATTTTTTTCCCTAATTAAAGGAATGAAGAACATTTCCTCATTTCCTCATCCCCCCCCTTTTTTTTTAGCAAATGCACCCAAATTGGGTTTGGTTCACAAAGGAAAGACTGACTGCAAAGCTAACAGACCCATCATTAGCCATCCCTGCCCTCTTAAATGGCCTGTCCATTGCAGTGCTCACAATATATGACTTAGACCATAAACAAGGGATCCAAGAAAACTCTGGACAAGAAAAATACAATGGAGTGGGATAAATTTCTTTAGCATAAATAGCAGTCGCCAATGGTGACTGGTGTGAATGGAGGCCTGCTGTGAGGGTCTCTGTGCCTACAGAGGAGATGTGTTACTTTAAGACCCATGGTCCCACCCCCTGGGCTGGGGGAGTGCTGAGTCTCCCCTGCTGGGCTTGGTCCCCAGGCCCCCAGTGGGCCTCCTCTTTCCTTTCAAGCTGTGAGTCCTAAGGAACTAAGTGACAGCTCTTCTTTCATTCCCCTGTACAAATCCTTGAGCTATTCCTAATGCTTTCAAAAGGAAAATATAAGACATTTTACTTATTTTTTTTGTCCAGGAGGTACATGGAAGGCTGGTAAGAACCTGATTTATTTTAGCAGTAAGCCTGGTGAGATCTTCTTCTTTGTAATGACGACAGTAGAAATTCCCTAAAATGACTGGTAATCCAGTTTATACTTCCTACTTCCTTTAGATCTTGCCCTGTGGGACGCCATCCTCTGCATTGTTCTTTCTCAGACTTGTGTACTGCCAGCCAATGTCTGGATAAACCCAAGATAGAAACCCTACTAGTAGAAATGAGTGTCTCCCATCCTATATGCCTAAGGTTCACTTCTTAGCAGCTGTGAGCCAAAATATTCAGGTTCCAGAGTAATATTTACTTACAAAGATTTAAACAATAAACATTTTTTAAAAAATAACCAGACTTCAGTCCTATTTCTGTCTACTGTCTTAGGCATCCCAAACAACCTACTTTGTTGTTTCTAAAGTATAATCGTAAAAAGAATTGTAAAAAGGATGTCTCTTGGAAAATGGGTTTGAAAAGACTTTTACCAACATCCACTCGTACTAGTAGTATAGTAGTTTTCAGGGTTCTTACACCTTGCCAGTTGTAGCATGACATTTTGATGAAATAAATATGGAGCCTCATTGATATCCTAACTGTAAGTCTTTTGTTGCTAAATGAGATTAGACATTCTGTTCATTGTTTTTAGGAAATTTCTTTCTAAAACTAAGACATCTTATGCTCTTGCCCAGTGTTCTACTTATTTCTTTCTCACACTTATGCATGTTTCAAATATTTTCATACAGGTCTTTTCTGTTATTGTGTTTATTTTAAATATAGATTATTACTTCAGTAATATAGACATTAAAATATATAATACAAATATAAATATATGGAAAATGTGGACATTTGTCATGTTATCAAAAGTGGTATTTAGGGGGCCAGAGAGATGGAACAGCAGTAGGATGTTTGCCTTGCATGCACCTGACCCAGGAAGAACCCGGGTTCAATTCCTGGCATCCCATATGGTCCCCCCAAGCCTGCTAGGAGCAACTTACGAGCACAGAGCCAGAAGAAGCCCCTGAGCACTGCCGGGTATGACCCAAAAACAAAAAAAAAAAAAAACAAAAAAAAACAAAACAAAAAAAAGTGGTATTTAAACATGCAGTTGCATAGCTTCTTTTCTAATTTACTCCTGTGATTAATGTCACCTGGTTTGTTTGTTTGTTTTTACTTTATCTGTTCATCAATTTTATATCTTGTGTTGCACATCTAGACAAAATTACTTATCTTTCCCCTTCTGAATCATTTTGCTTTGCATAATTCTCTTGATCTTCTTCCAGATTGCAGTGAATAAATAGCAAAATCTCACCTTTTGATATATAAATATTATTTCACCTATTTCCCAATGTCTCTTCCAGCCTACTTACTCTTCAACCCCCCAGGCTGGTGTTCTTTGTATTCAAGAGACAGAATTTGTTATCAATAAATATTTCTAACCCTGTTTCCAATGCAATACAGAGGAGTGAGGTCATCCCCAGTTCTTGTCTTTCTCTTTTTGGCTTATTTCCTTCAGTATGATTATCCTCCAGTTCCATCTATACCTTTTCTTATATCTGAGTAGTATTTCGTTCTATAAATATATCACAACTTTATTTATTTATTTACCATCAGTCCTTTGGGTATTATCATACATGATATTACATTAAATTTATATATCTATATTTTTTGAGTTACTGTTTTTGTATTTCTAGTTTAACTAGATTCTGAGTAGATTTCCTGACGGATAAGGAAGCTGTATTCTTAGTTTTATAAGTATTCCAGTATTTTTGTATGAATGTTCTTTTAATTTTTAGCTTGTCTGGTAAGGATGAATACATTTTTATATGCTTTTTGATTAACTATATATTTTTCATAGAAGTGTCTACTTATTTCCTCTCATTTCTTCTTTTTTTTTTTTTTTTTTTTTTTTGCTTTTTTGGGCCACACCCTGTGATGCTCAAAGGTTACTCCTGGCTATACACAGAGAAATTGCTCCTGGCTCGGGGGACCATTTGGACTGCCGGGGATCGAACCCAGGTCCATCCTGGGTCAGCTGCATGCAAGGCAAATGCCCTACCTCTATGCTGTCGCTCTGGCCCTCCTCTCCTCATTTTTTGGTAATTTCTTTGTTGCTAAGCTTTTAGTGTGGTATAGTTTTTGAATATTAGTTCGTTATTTAATATATCATATGCAAATATCTTTTCCCTGCAGTAGGGTTTTGTTGGTATTTTTGTTTTGTTTTGTTTTGTTTTTTGGGTTTTGGGCCACACCCGGCATTGCTCAGGGGTTACTCCTGGCTATCTGCTCAGAAATAGCTCCTGGCAGGCACGGGGGACCATATGGGACACCGGGATTCGAACCAACAACCTTTGGTCCTGGATCAGCTGCTTGCAAGGCAAACACTGCTGTGCTATCTCTCCGGGCCCTTTGTTGGGGTTTTTTAAGCTCTGGTATTTTTTTTCCATGTAGGAACTTACTAACTTCATGTCCTTTTAAAAAAAAAATTGTTATCTTGTCAGTGGGATAAAATCATTAAAAGTGCCTTTGAGTTCTAGATCTTGGGAGTCTTTTATCTATTTTGTTTTATGTACTATGGTGTAATCTTAATGTCTTTACTCCATTTTGAATTAACTTTTGTGTATTGCATGAGAAATGGATCTTTTTTTTTTTTTTTTTTTTTTTTACTTGCAAGTGGTTGATTTTCTAGTTTTCCCAAGACTCCTAGTTTAAGAGGCTTCCTTTGCTTCACTTTATGCACCCAACTTCTTGGCCATAGAATCACGTATCTGTACATCTGATTATTTATCTCCAATCTCTCAGTTCTAATTCATTGGTCAGACAGTATATCTGTCATCCTATTCCCAGCATTCTGATTACTATTCCTTTATAGAATAATCTATAGTCAGGAAATGGTAATCCTCTCATTTTCTTTCCCTCAGAATTGCCTGAAGTTTTCTGATTCCAAACAAATTATATTAGTGTTCCTTCTATGGTTTTGAAAAATGTCATCGGATTTTTTAGGAGGATTATATTGCATCTATATAATACTTTGGGTAGGTTATTCATTTTGATGATGCTAGTTATTCCAATTCCATGGATACATCTTATTATTTTTTTTCCTTTTCTGGTCTCAACTGACTTTTAGCTTGTAAGGTATCTTTTATTAAGTTGAGTCCTTAGATACTTGATGGTTTGGGATACTATTTAATTTTTATTGAGATTTTTGTGCTTTTCATCACTAGTAATAATGGACACTATCACCAGTGTACCCTTTCTCTTACTCAAGGACCCCAACAACACCCCTCCCTCTCAAATCACCTCCTCGGTTCATTTGTGAGGATCAGTTCTCCCATTATGTTACTTTGGGACTTTTTTTGCTCTCTTGCTCTGTCCTTTTTCTTCTGACTGGCTTCTCTTAGCATGATATCCTACTTCCATCCATGTTCTTGCAAATTGCATGATTTTGTTTATTCTTAAAGTATTCTATTGTGTGTATATGCCATATCTTGAATATAGAAACCACATGGGGTTGAGCATTTGGGTTGTTTCCATATCTTGGCTATTGTACTAAGTAGGTTTCCATATACATACATGAATATCCATATATTCAATTGAATTGAACAAAAATATCCATAAATTCATTTAAATTGTTAAGAATTGGTATCACTGAATCATCTAGACATTTTTTTTTGTCTTGGGGTGGGGGGGTTAGAACTCCATAATGCTTTCCAGAAAGACTGAACCAGATGACATTCCCACCAGCAGAAGATGGCGATTTGGATTTTGAATTGGCTTTATTTTTAATCTGTTTCACTTCTGGTTCATTATTTGCATAGATAAATACAACATATTTTTCTTTTTTGTTTTTGTTTTGGGATCACACACACCCAGCGACATTCAGGGGTTACTCCTGGCTATGCACTCAGAAATCACTCCATATGGGACACCAGGAGATCGAACCAAAGTCAGTCCTAGATTGGGCACGTGCAAGGCAAATGCCCTATTGCTGTGCTATTGCTCAGACCCCAGCGATAAAGTTTTTAAGGAAAAGAAAACAGCAAAGCTACCCATGAGAGTGTGTGAAATGAATTATCCAAAGGGGATAACCAACACACTTGATTTCACCTATTTTTTAAGGGTTCAGGCTTATTTTCTTTCTTATGCCTTCCCACTCTTATTTTGCTGCTTTTAGTACTGTCTTTGGATTTTTTGTTTGTTGGTGTTCTGTTTTGTTTTACTTTTTTGACTACATTTGGTGGTACATTTGGTGGCTAACTCCTGATTGTATATATAGGGATCATTCCTGACTGGACTTCTGGGACCATATATGGTTCCAGGGATCAAAATGTGGCTGGATTTTAAGTTAAGTAAAGTACTAAATATTCATGTAAGGCTCGGACGTGGCTTCCAGGCCTACCTAAGCACTGCTCAGGAGGACCTTCTCCACAGTTAAAATTAATACCTCATACTACTAAGTTCTACATGAGAAAATTAATCTAATTTTTTAGGGGGGTGAGTCTTACTAAATAGTGTCCCTTAAGGATCCATCTGTTTCATTACATTTTTTTGTTACCAAGTTATATTTTGGTTTTTTTTTTAAGTATTTTATAAATTTCTCATCATGTATGTCTTTAGTGTTTCTTTGATCTACTTCTCCTTTTTCCTCAAAATTTTTAGCCCTAGACTGTCTAATATTATCTCAATTCTCAAAGGATGTTTAAGGAATATTTCATATTTTATTAAACAAAGTAGTTTCATCATTTTTCCGTTTCTATAGGCTACAACTTAATATACCTTTATGCCCTCTCAATGTTCTTGTTTTTGACTCCAACAAACTATGATTTCACTTTACTGCTCAGACCTACAATTTTAAATCTTATCATGTCTTCTCCTAACATATTGGCCCAGTTTTGTTTCTTTGCCTATAGGTCTCAACTCAGTGACCATTCACTTAAAGCAGTGGTCCTCAAACTATGGCCCGCAGGCCACATATTGTATTTGTATCTGTTTTGTTTCTTCATTGCAAAATAAGATCTATGCAGTGTGCATAAGAATTCGTTCATAAGTTTTGTTTTTACTATAGTCAGACCCTCCAATGGCCTGAGGGACAGTGAACTGCCCCCTGTTTAAAAGTTTGAGGACCCCTGACTTAAAGTATATACCCTTGTACACACATGAGTATTCCTTCAACATGACTTGGTGTGATCCCAACCAAAAAGGAAAAAGAAAAATGAAAACAAACTTTTATCAAACACAGAAGATTTTATTGATGTGCCATGGCCACATAACTAATAAATAAAAGTAGATAGCTAGGATTCAAAATGTTTATGGTTTTGTTTTATTTATTTTGATTTTATTTTTTGTTCTAAACATGCTAGTGCTTAGGCCTTATTTCTAGCTATCTGCTCAGAGATTATTCTTGGGAGAGCTTAGGGGCTATGTGTACAAGGCAAATGTCTTAACTCCTGTAACTATATCTCCGGCCCCTACTTATGATTTTAATAAGAATACTATCTTTTTTCTTCTTGAATCTGTTTTAATGTGTGTTCTGATATCTATTAAAATTTTCCTATTTAACCATAAATATGATGAGTAGCTCACTTTTAAGATACTTAGCATATGTAAACAACAGTATACTAATGTACATAGCAAGGTATTTTTCCAATAGAAATTGTTGCTTTTTCCCAAATTATTTTTTTTCTGTGCAGTTGATTTGAATCTCAATTCTGTTATGAAATACAATATCATACTATTGAGAAAAAAAATTTGGACAACTATTTAGTAAAATAATGAATTTTCTATACTATCTTATTTGCTCTCCTTTTTCTAAATATTAAGTGTTAATCTAGAAGTTTATGCACTCTTATAAATGAAATATAGCAAGTTGAAATACCAGGTAGTTTTGTTTCTATCTATCTATCTATCTATCTATCTATCCATCTATCTATCTATATCTATATCTATATATTATTTTTTTGATTTCTGGGTCACACCTGGCAGCACCTAGGGGTGACTCCTGGCTCTGCTCAGAAATCACCCTGGCAGGCTCAGGGGACCATATGGGATGCTAGCTTTCGAACCAATGTCGGTAATGGGTCGGCTGCTGTGCTATTTCTCTGGTCCCTCACTAAGGTCTTTTTTTTTTTTTTTTTTTGGTTTTATGGGCCACACCCAGCGGTGCTCATCGGTTACTCCTGGCTGTGTGCTCAGAAATAGCTCCTGGCAGGCACGGGGGACCATATGGGACTCCGGGATTCGAACCAACCACCTTTGGTCCTGGATCGGCTGCTTGCAAGGCAAACGCTGCTGTGCTATCTCTCTGGGCCCTCACTATGGTCTTTTTAAGTTAATCTACTCTATTTTTTAGACATTGCTTTTCAAAATTGGATGAAAGTTACTAACCTCTCTAAACTCCGGCTATCTCACCTACAGAAGTGAGAAGGGTGATATTGTAAATTGAACAAAAGCATATCTCTGAACACTTACCATATTTTCATCATCTACGATTTTCTTTTCCCTCTAGATAAATATTGGTGCATATTGAATCACAAAATCTTCCCTACACAGGCACAGACACAAAACCAACTTCAAGATGTTGGTAATTTGAGTTTACTAAAAGTTTTAAAGGAATCCAAAAATATTCTTCCTTCCTTCACTGCTTTCTTCCTTTCATCCTTCTTTCCTTCTTCCCTCCCTTTCTTTCTTTCCTTCCCTTATTCCCTTTTCTTCCTCCCTTTCTCTGTCCCTCCCTTCTTCTTTCCCTCACTTCCTCCCTTCCTTCCTCCCTTCCTTTTTATCTCTTCCTTCCTTTATTCACTTCTTCCTCCCTTCTTTCCTTCCTTCCTTTCTTCCTTTCCTCCTTCCTTCCTTTCTTCTTGTCCTCTCTTTCTTCCTTCCCTCCCTTCCTTCTTCCTTCCTTTCTTCTCTTCTTTCTTCCTTCTTTTCTTTCTTTCTTCCCTCTTTTCTACTCTCCTTCCTTCCTTCCCATATTTCTTCCTGCCTTCAACAGCCCATTTCAGCCTCACTTTCTCTCTGACCCTCACACACAAACTAACTCTCCAGATTTGCTTTACCATATAAACAGGAGAAGCCCAATTCATGGCATTTAATGAATATTCATGTCTAAGAGAAAAAAATTGAAATATTTTACTCCAAGTTCGATTTGAAGAGTTAGTCATTTCTTGGTAATTGACATGTTTATATTAAATTTAAATGTTTGACTATTTTAATTTTAAATCCAGTTGTCTTGTGTGATCCTCAATAAAAAAGTGTAATATTTCTAATTGCTCTTCACAATTTAGTTACTGAAAACATAGTTTGTGTTGATGATAAGTCTCTTCTATGAAAATAATCTTATTTACTAGTTTGCTGTTTCTTTTTCCTTCCTGTCAGAAAAGAAGGACCCATTCTTTATCTCTAGCTAATGGTCACATTTGTTTGACTTTATTTTGATTTGGGCAGGGAGCCACACAGAGTGGTACTCCAGGAAGTATTTGGTGCTAAAGATCAAATCTGGGCCTCCTGCATGCAAAATGTATGTATGTACCCAGTGTGTTGCTCTATCTCTCTCCCCCTCAGGGTTCCATACATTTAAGTCAACTTTCTGGACAGTTTTTTTGTAACATCATTTAAAGTTATCCCTTAACTTTACTAATAGTTCTCAGTTTGACTCATGACTACAGAGTCAAGTAGACTTGAAAATGGTTATTGATTGAATAGAATAGCCTGTTGACCAATTGGAACATCTGACATTAAAGCAAGGAAAGCCATAAAACCACGTTGGCCAGAGTAATCTCATTTAATGCCTGGAACGATTGGCATGACATCTATTTTAGAATTTAAACAATTCTGCAATTTTAATACCCTTCCATCTTCTCTGTAACTTGCTTTATATATGATGAGTCTTGCTCATTAAATCTAAAGAGCTGATTATTTTATAAAAAAATTAAAATTCATCAGAGTGGGAATACTCCCATAGAAGATTTTCCTTTGTACAGTATGCAGGGACTAGTAATGAATGTAGACTTATCAGGGACCAGGGATTTGGGGGGGATGAATTTCCCAGAGTTTAATCATTTCATAAGACCTCCGAGTGTGACTTTCTACCCAATCATCTACTTATCTCAGTAATTTACCCTTCCTACTGCATGGCAAAGAAAATGAGTCTCCCAAGTTGTTTGCATGATAAGTAACTTGTAAGAGTCTGAGCCTTTCAAAAAGCAGGCCTGAGTTCATCATCGTAGCAGCCGGAGCTAATGGTTTCTCATGTTAGTTGGCAGGTTAAGGGGAGAAGGCTTGAAAATAAATAGCCTTCATCACAAGTACTACGCAATTGAAAAGTTGAAAGCTTAAAAGTGTTTGCTTCATGGAAAATTCTTTGCAAAATAATGGGTAGAGTGAATCAAACTCCTTCCAGAGTTTGATCTAGTTGTATTGCACATGTTTCTTGATATTAGGTACTTGGAGGAATCTGGGGGTGTTTCATTTGTTCCATAGAGACATGCTAATGTACACAGCCGACCTTTTTCAAAGTTACATAAACATTATGGGCCCAGAGAGATAGCACAGCTGCGTTTGCCTTGCAAGCAGCCAATCCAGGACCAAAGGTGGTTGGTTCAAATCCCGGTGTCCCATATGGTCCCCCATGCCTGCTAGGAGCTATTTCTGAGTAGACAGCCAGGAGTAACCCCTGAGCAATGCCGGATGTAGCCCAAAAACCCAAAAAAAAAAAAAAGTTACATAAACATTAATGGATAAACTGCAAGAAAACTACTGGCAAAATCACTTTGAAAGAATACTGTAAGTTGACTCAATTTTTCTGTTTTTTTTTAAAGGTTCATTTTACATTTATATTTAAATTCTTCATACTATGATATATCAACTAACAAGTACATAGTTTATTTACTATTTAAGAAATAATTATAAGAAGTAAATCAGGGGCCGGAGCAATAGCAGAGTGGTAAGGCATTTGCCTTGCATGCAGCCAATCCAAGACGGTACCAGGTTTGATCCCCAGCATCCCATTTGGTCCCCCTAGTCTGCCAAGAGCAATTTCTGAGCGCAGAGCCAGGAGTAGTCCTTGAGCACCATCAGGCGTGGCCTCAAAACAGAAACAAGCAAACAAACAAACAAAAACCAAGAAGTAAGTCAATATATTCTGCGTTGTGTCATTAGAGGACAAAAGAGGTTGCTTGTGATCTTTAGAAATGAAGTTACAGAGGGCCCGGAGAGATAGCACAGCACCATTTGCCTTGCAAGCAGCCGATCCAGGACCAAAGGTGGTTGGTTCGAATCCCGGTGTCCCATATGGTCCCCTGTGCCTGCCAGGAGCTATTTCTGAGCAGACAGCCAGGAGTAACCCCTGAGCACCGCCGGGTGTGGTCCAAAAACCAAAAAAAGAAATGAAGTTACAGAAAAAAAATTTAACTCAGATTTGAGTCAGAATGAATGAACTGTTACTCATATATCATCTGAAAACTGCAAAGTTTTAACTGGATGTGTACAAGGTTTCTGTTGGAAAAATAAAAGGCTCTGGAAAAAGGCAGGACCTTTCTTAATCCATGGCCTAAAATCTGACCTGAGATCACTTCCTCCCAGAAGCATTTTCTAATTCTTTGAAGGAATCTAGTAGAAGGCAACCATCAGTGCCATAGTTAAATGCCATACTAAGTGCCAAGTATTGAGAAGTTTATGCTGCCTTACAAAGAAGCTCCTTTAATGTGTCTTACAAGACTGGTTTCAAAGGTGTGAATTCAATGATTTGGTAGGACTAGAGTCTCTTTCTAACAGAGCATGAGCATTACTTTCTTCATTGTTTTCTCTAGATTTGTGGGCACTGTGATTTGAGATTCAGATTTTCAGTTGTCTGAGATATGAGCTGTTTCTTCATAGTTCAACGAACTGTTACTACCTATATCAGTTATAGCATGTAACCAATTCTCTTGACTAGAAATTGAGAAGAAATAATATTCAGGTCTGGAAACGTTCATATTAGTGCACTTTACCTTTTCTGACGTGTTCTATAACCTAGAATTGACCATGTTATTTGTTGGGGAGAGACCAGAGTTGGAGCAAGATTAATCCCATGAAAGAATGCCGTCTAGTTCAACCTTTCTGGAAAGCGATATGGAAATTCCTCCAAAAACTGGAAATTGAGCTCCCATATGATCCAGCTATACCACTTCTAGGAATATACCCTAGGAACACAAAAATACAATACAATACAATACAAAAATCCCTTCCTTACACCTATATTCATTGCAGCACTATTTACCATAGCCAGACTCTGGAAACAACCAAGATGCCCTTCAACAGACGAATGGCTAAAGAAACTGTGGTACATATACGCAATGGAATATTATGCAGCCGTCAGGAGAAATGAAGTCATGAAATTTTCCTATACATGGATGGACATGGAATCTATTATGCTGAGTGAAATAAGTCAGAGAGAGAGAGAAAGTTACAGAATGGTTTCACTCATCTATGGGTTTTAAGAAAAATGAAAGATATTCTTGCAATAATAATTTTCAGAGACAAAAGAGAGGAGGGCTGGACGTTACAGCCCACTTCATGAACCTCACCATAGAGAGTGATGAGTTTAGTTAGAGAAATAATTACATTGTGTGTAGCAAGTCAGCCCCTGAAGAGGTTGACTGATGGTGGGATGGAGGATGAGGCCTTTTTCTTCCAGCTTTGAGCACGCGTCTGCCACCCTGTCTAGCCCACGGTTCTGAGGTGAAACGGCGGGTAAACAGCTCGCAGACAGTCAGGCTCGTGGAAATATTCGCTTTATTCGGTGGACAAGACTGAAGTCCAAAGACTCAGCTTCAGTTCCAGCCAAAAAGCCCCGGCCTTCCACAGACCCTTGTTTTTATCCCCCAGAGTCAGGTACCACCCAATGGTGGGATCAGATACCAACCAATGGTGGAAGCAGAATCAGGTCCTACCCTAGGGTGGGGGCAGAATGCCAGGTCACACCCTAGGGTAGGGCACAATCACCAATCAGTTTAGGGTGAGTAGCATAGTAATCCCCCAAAATATTTACATACACAACAATTGTGAACTATCCTAACAATGAAAATGTATGAGGGAAATAGAAAGCCTGTCTAGAGTACAGGTGGAGGTGGGGTGGGGAGAAAGGATATTTAGGACATTGATGGTGGGAATATAGCATTGGTGATGGGGGGTGTCCTCTTATACGACTGAAACCCAACCACAATCATGTTTGTAACCAAGGTGTTTAAATAAAAAATATTATTATTAAAAAAAAGATTAATCCCACGAAAAAGTAAAATCAGTCCAGAGAGATAGTATAGGTCTATACTATAGGAGGTCAGTAAGATATTCTTGCTTTCCTGGCTTACCCTGGTTGGATCCCCAGTATGATCCTTTGAGCACCGCCAGAGGTCACTCCTGAACACAGAGAACAGCCCCTGAGCACCATTGGAGTGGCCCAGTTTCACACATTCATGGAGTCATTCTTGTTTGTTATTCTGCCTCTCAGACCTTTTGAGTTTTTTTATACCACCACCATACTCTTCCTTTCTGTCATTTCTGATTGTAATTTTCTTGCTGACTACCTGTGTCATTGTTTCTTTGCGCTCACCTGGTGTCACCTAAAAGAATTCCCTCAAGATTTAGAGAGCTGGTTGATGTTAGTTGAGTCTTCTGTATTATATTGGTCTTGCTCGTTGAATTTTGTGGCCTTCTACACATCTTGAAAACCATTGGGTTTTCAGGGCTCCTACAGTGTTGAGGGTGAATCTTTTTTACTTAGCACTCCTGGGAGACTCTACAGTATTATTAGTCTAGGATTTGCTCTTTTCTTTCCTATCCTGTCTTCATCCCGTGACAGGAAGTATAACTGTGAGCAGTGTGAAATGTGATGATTAGACCAAACTCTTGCCTGTTCCTTTGGAGAAATGGCTCTGGGTTCTATTCTCAACATGGAAGATGCCCCTTCTACTCAAAGTGAGGGGAAGTTGACTCCATTCTAAAGACAGTCCAGAAATGTCAGCCAAGAGATGAATCTCATATGGAGGGGTGAGGAAGTAAGTAGACATTCTATATCTCTTTATTCTATATCTATATTCTATATCTCTTTATCTATATCTTTATCTATATCTCATTATCCAACTGTCTATTGGATTTGTGGGCATTTCAGCTATTACTAGTTTTTTGTCTGTTGTGAATATTGCTGCAATACAGAGGTGCATATATCTTCTCTTCAAATTACTACTGAATTACTTACGAGTGTCCAGAAGTAGAATAACTGCACAATTTCTCTTTTTAATTTTGGGGTGAATCTCTGTACTGTTTTCTATGTTGACAACACCAGATTACATTACCACCATCCAGGTAAAGTGTTCACTTCTCATCACACTCTCCAGTATTTATTTCTTGTAGTTTGGATGAGTGCCATTTGCAATGTCTAATGTGATAGTACAGCATACATATGTATAATACTCTAAGAAGAGTGATTGTCTTCTTTTCATGTTTTTATTGAGCATCTGTATATCTTCCATGGAAGGGTCTTTATAGCCTTAACCTGATTTATATTTATGTTAGTAAAGCAAAACAGGTCTACTAAAAGAAATTTAGAGCCATGTGAGGGGAGGAAAAGAGAGAGAGAGGTGTATTCAAAAAAGAGCATGGGCTTCTACACAATGGAAATAGTCCCTTTGCCTGATTTTTAATCTGGTTTTGTGTTGAGCTCTATTTGCTTTTAAAGATCTATTTATTATGTGTAAAAATGTAGCTACAGATATCTTCCCCCGTTTAGTCTTTTTGCTTTTGTTTTTCCTTTTTTGATCGTTTTTTTTTTATATAATAATGCTTTTTTATTTGATTTAGTTCTATTCGCATGTTTTTTGGTTTTCTTTACCTTGCCCATGGAGCTTATGATGGACAATGTCATGCATCATTGTCCTTTGAAGTCTATAGTGTTAGGTCTAAAATCCAAGTCTAGGTTGGGGGAAGAGAAGAAAACAGGATGCATCTGTGTGTGAAGGGTGCATTGGTGAAAGATGGTGTGCATTGTCAGACTAAAACCCTATAATGAACAATTTTGTGACCACGCTGCTAAAATAAAGCAATTAAAATTTGAAAAAAATAAAATCAAATCCAGGGGCTGGAGAGATAGCATGGAGGTAAGGCATTTGCCTTTCATGCAGAAGGACGGTGGTTCAAATCCTGGCATTCCATAGGTTCCCCCAAGCCTGCTAGGATCCATTTCTTGAGTGTAGAGCCAAGAGGAACCCCTGAGCACTGCCGGGTGTGACCCAAAAACCACAAAAATAAATAAACAAATAAATAAATAAATAAATAAAATCCAAGTTTAGTCAATTTTGAATTAATTTTTATGTACAGTGTTTCAGTTTTTTACATGTAGATATCCAGTTTTAAGATTTTCATGTCTTGGGCCCAGAGAGATAGCACAGCTGCATTTGCCTTGCAAGCAGCCGTTCCAGGACCAAAGGTGGTTGGTTCGAATCCCGGTGTCCCATAGGGTCCCCCGTGTCTGCCAGGAGCTATTTCTGAGCAGACAGCCAGGAGTAACCCCTGAGCACCGCTGAGTGTGGCCCAAAATCCAAAAAAAAAATAAAATATAAAAAAATAAATAAATAATTCCATGTCTTTAATATAGTGCATTATTTAATTGAATCACTGTGAGATACACTGCTACAAAGTTTTTTTCTTTTTTTTAATATTTATTATTTAATCACCGTGTTTACAAAAATTTTCATACTAGGGGCTGGAGAGATAGCACAGCAGTAGGGTGTTTGCCTTGCACACGACCAACCCATGACGGACTCTAGTTTGATTTCCGGCATCCCATATGGTCCCCTGAACCTGCCAGGGTGATTTCTGAGCACAGAACCAGGAGTAACACCTGAGCTCCACCATGTGTGGCCCCAAAAATAACAAAACAAAAAAAAAATCTTTTTTCATACTAGGGTTTCAGTCATAGAATGTATACCACCCTTCACCAGTGCAATCTTCCCACCACCAATGACAATGATGTTTGTGATTGAACTTGATTAGTCCTTCACTAGGGTACATTTTCCATCACTATTGTCCCCATTTTCTCTCCCACCCTCCCTCCTGCCTGCCTATGTGGGAGACATTTTTCTTTTCTCTAAGTCTTCTTTTTCTTTCCCTTTAGACACTGATTTGAAATATTACTGATGAAGTATCATGTATATCAATTTACCTCCATTCAGTGAGTTTTTTCACATATCCCACCACTGTCTTTGGGCCTGAATGCTTTCTTTTTGGTCAGTCTGCTGTAAATCTTAAGGATGATCCTTGGTATGTAATTTCCTTTTTTTATCTCAGTGCTTTCAGTATTTTATCTCTAAGGTTTTCATCATGGTGATTAAGGTGTGTCTTAGAGAGTTTTTATTTGGATCTCTTTTAGCTGGTGCTCTTTACATATCCTGTATCATGTGTTTTACAGCTCTGGGAACTTCTCCATCAATTATATCTTTTTTGTTTTGATTTGGTTTTGGTTTGCTTTGGTTTTTAGGTCACACCCAGAGGTGCTGGGGTTCCTCCTGGCTCTGTGCTCAGAAATCGCTCCTGGCAGGCACAGGGGACCATATGGAAAGCCAGGAATCGAACCCTTGTCCATCCTGGATTGGCTGCATGCAAGGCAAACATCCTACCACTGTGCTATCTCTCCAGCCCCTTCATCAATTACGTCTTTGACTGTGATTATTCTTTGGATTTTCCTTTCTGGCTTTTTGGAACCGCCAGTGATTCTTACGTTGTTTCTGTTGAATAGATTCCAAAGTTCTCTTGTTACCTGTTTATATATTTTGAGGCTTTTTTCCTTCTTCTATTGTTGTTTGAAAATTTTCTGAACTTCATCTTTGAGCTCACTAACTCTGTTGGTGAGACCGTCAATGAATTTTCCATTTGGCCTGCCAAGTTTTTCAGTTCTGACATTTCTGTTTGTATTTTTCTCATTTCTACTTTCATAGCCTTCTGTGTTTTACAAGGCAGTATGATCCATTGTTTCATTGAGCTCACTGAACAGCATAAGCATGTCTACTCTAAACTCTTATTTCAGAGAGTTTATATAGGAAGTTACTACTGATTGGGTCTACAGAATCGCAAACTGCAACTACAGGCCTGGTGGAGTTCTGTATTGCTTTACCATTTCCTTTTGTAGTCTCAAAGTGCTTCTTTCCTATATCGCTGTCAGACTTCTCCACTGCCAGGGAGGTATCAAGGAAGCTTCAGTGAGAAAGAGGTTATCTTGTGTCTCTAGATGCATGCGCATGCTTGTGTGTGGGCGTGGCTTCTGATCTGTATCGTGGACTAGGAGTTTGTTTCAGAAAGTCAGATAGTTTGGTCTACTCTACAGGATGTGTGGTTCGGTCTCAGCTTCCAGCTTGTTGTGAGTCTTTGTCCCTAGACATAACCTCTGACCTGTGTGAGCGGGCTGTTAATCCACTTATTCAGGCAGATCAGGCAGCTGGGTTGGATTTTTTTTTTTTTTTGGTAGAGGAGTGGTAGACAAATAATTACCCCTAATCTGTACGCTGTCTTGCTATTCTGGTTAGTACTTTCCAAAGCATTATACTGATTCAATGAAATCCTTATAAGAATATCTAAGGCAATGAAAATAAAATAGGTCAAACACCTATTTATATGAAATTTATATGAAACAATAATCCTTCTCCATAGCCATAGCAATCCTAAGGACTATAAAACAAAAACAAAAACAAAAAAAAAAAAAAAGGGAGGTCTCACTTTCCCCAACTTTAAACTATAATAATATAAAGCAGTTGTAATTAAAACAGCATGGTACTGGAGTAAAGATATATCCTTGGATTCATTGAATAAAATAATAAATCTAAAGACAGACCTTCAGGCACATGTTCAGTTAATCTTTGATTAAGGAGTAAACAATATGAAGTGCAGCAAGGAAAGCCTATCTAGCAAATGGTGCTAGGGAAATAGGCTAGCAACATACAAACAAACAAACAAAAACACCTCATACCTCTTTCTAATGCCATGAACAAAGTCAACTCAAAATGAATTAAAGACCTCTATATCATACCTGAATCCATAAGGTTAATAGAGAAAAATATAGACAAACATCCCTATGTCATGAAGCTGAAGATATCTTGACAGATGCAATTCCACAGACTAAGCAGGTAGAAGCAACGATAAACAAAGACATTCTCTTGTATCTCCGCTTTGCTTTACTCTCTTCTGCTATATGTCGTCTTCTCTCGGGATGAACAATATAACTAATGGAAGCATCATTTTAAAGCCCTTCTTTTCTTACAACAGGAAAATCTTGAGTTAGATTTTGGGGTTCTGAAGTCTTGACCCTCCTCCTGAAATTTGGGTTGCTGTGTTTAGCCTGGGCACTATTTATCAGAAGAATGCAGAATCATTAGAATGAGGGTTGCTGGGCAAAAATAAATTACAACTATAGACAGAAAAGATTAAATAAACATAGGGATATTCCATATTTTAGATAAAATTGCTTAATTTATGAATTTGTAGATTGCAATCAAGTCTATAGATATATATATTTCATATAATCTGATTCAGAATTTCAGAGGTCTTGGAGGGTTACTTGGTATTATGATTCTCAATTTCATGTTGAAAAATAGATATGTAATGAGGATAGTTAACAAAATTCTCCCAATGAAAACAAACTGCTATAATTTGTATTGTCTCATTAATAGCTTATCACTGACTCTGATAGTAAAATATGATCAAGGATTGAAAATTAACTTTTCAAGTTTTTTTTTCCCAGAAAACTTTGAATTGAATATTCATAGTGTGTCATTTGATACCTTTGCTCAAATTATTTTAAATGTCAGCTAAGTACTAAATTCTATGGATTTCATGAGTCATAGAAAGAATATTCATTCCCAACCCTTTCTTATACATTAGACTTTATGTTAGATGTATTGTTCATCATTCTTACTTTGATTTAGGGATGAATCTTGCCAAAATGGAAAGAGTACAAAGACACAGAAAAGCTGATCTAAAATTATAATTTTATGAGTTGATTAATGAAGAATATTTGGTAACAGCACATTATTGAACTTGGTGATGGATAAAATAGGTTTTAAATGTAGGGATTTTTATGGAATAACAGTAATAACCTGAAGTTATACAAAATTTTCAAAAGATATCAAAATAATTTTAAGAAGAGTACATTACTAAATGCCATATGCCAAAAAAAAAAAATAAAGCAATGGAGAGGAAATGATTGTTCAAAAGGAATTTACATGGGATATAAAGACTGATGAGAAAATTAATGTTCATAATTTCACTTTGTTTTATGTTCCCATTCTTCGTGGGCAGTAAGCCTATATCTGGAAGAAAGGCAAATGTGTAATAAATGATTATGTCTTTGTAAATATGTTATGTCCAACTTCATTAATATTAAATATATTTAACTTTGTAAAAATAGATAATATAGGGCCGGAGAGATAGCATGGAGGTAAGGCATTTGCCTTTCATGCAGAAGGTCATCGGTTCGAATCCCGGCGTCCCATATGGTCCCCCGTGCCTGCCAGGAGCAATTTCTGAGCATGGAGCCAGGAATAACCCCTGAGCACTGCCGGGTATGACCCAAAATCCACAAAAAAAAAAAAAGAAAGAAAGAAAGAAAAGAAAAATAGATAATATAGGTGCATATTTTCTGTGACTTAATTCATAGAAGACTAGTTCAAGGATTTCAATTTGATGGGTCTAGAGGAACAGTCTAGTAGGTAAGGCTCTTGCATTGCATGCAACGAACCTGGGTTTGATCCCTGAGGCCCAATATATTCCTCTGAATCTTGCCAGAAGTGATGTCTGAGCATAGAGCCAAGAGTAAGCCCTGAGGGGCCTGGAAGGTGGCGCTAGAGATAAGGTGTCTGCCTTGTAAGCCTACCAAGGAACGGACTGCGGTTCGATCCCCCGGCGTCCCATATGGTCCCCCCAAGCCAGGGGCGATTTCTGAGCACATAGCCAGGAGTAACCCCTGAGCGTCAAACGGGTGTGGCCCAAAAACCAAAAAAAAAAAAAGAGTAAGCCCTGAGTACTGTTGAGTGTGCCACTTGAAAAATAAATTATCTGGGTTGGAGAGATAGTACAGTGGGTAGAGTGTTTGCCTTGCATGTAGCCAACCCTGGTTTGATCCATGGTTCCCTTGAGCCCACCAGCAGTGATTCCTGAATGCCAGGAGTAACCCATGAGCATCACTGGGTGACACAGATACAAAAACAAACCCAAAGATTTCAATTTGATAAACGGGTAAAATTCTCCTCAACTTTTCCTAGTGTTGGTAAAGTTTGTTGACAGAAGCACACTAGAAGTAAAAGTTGATGTTATATTCAGAATAACAAATGGAAAGGATGGCTTCTAGAAGAACGTATCCCAGCTCTACTAACTGGAAGCAAAAAGTAATATAAACACCAGTAAATAGCATAAGAATGAAAGCAGTTCCACCCCCCCCCCCAATTGGGATTTATGGCTGCAAATCAAATCCTCCATTTGCTTTGTGAATGATACGCAGATATGCCAAGACCCTGCCTTCTCAGTGGCATATGTTTAGAGTTAATCATGTAACCACATTTGCACCAGCTAAAGACCGAACTCAGTAAAGTGTGGAAAAGTCTGGTGAGATAAGGATCGAGTGGAAAAGGTCACAGCGACTGCACCGCAACGCATGTTGGAGAAAGATTATCCTGGTCACCCGGGCCATCTAAAGTCCAAGAGCATATGTGAACCCAAGATGGCCCGCACACCATGAAGCCCTCCGGCCAGAGGGAAATAACCTGCTTTGACTAATGGAGAGGGAAGGAAAGTGAGTGCTCACAAAACACCATAAGAGAAAAAAAAAAAAACAGGTGGTGAGACGAGTCCATCTGGCTAAATTGGTCACAGACTATAAATCCCCCTCCAGCCCCTTGCTTTCAAGCCACATCTGCCCTGGCTACTTGGAAGAACTTGGATCTTCTGTGGAGCTGCACAGGAATGTTTGCAAGGATGGATGTTCCTCAGGTTTGAAGTGGGGAGAGGAATTCAAGTAGAATAACAGAAGTGTGTTTGCTTACACAGAAGTGTGGAAAAGGGGGGCGTAAGGGGAAAAGGCCAGAATGGGACAGGGTGAAGATGTTGGGAAGGCCCTTAGGAAAAGACTTCAGTTGGTTCTAGCAACCTTTCCATTGCCAGATTCTCTCCTGTGCCTATGGGGAATTCTGACTTAGCCCTGGGCAGGAATACAAAGGTCAGGAGGTGCCTCTTCTGTCCCAGCCCTTCTTCCAGTTTCCCTCTGCTTATTTATTTAGACTCACTTGACCTTCAGTCACTGTACCTTTGCCAGCCACCCTGTTTCCCAGAAGAGCAAAGGAAGCCTGAGGGGCTTCTTTGCACTCCTCAAATTATTCCCAATTAGGTGAGCTAGTTTTGCTTATAGGACTGCTGTTTGATCTACACTGGGGTCCTATATTGCCCTCTTTTTTCAGTTTATGTCTTGGGCAGAGCAATAAACATTATTAAGCACCTGCTGTTGCTGGCACTGGGACCCTTTGAGAAATCACATATGCTGAAGCTGGGAATTCTTTTGCTCTTGTGCTTGAGCTCTCTCTCTCTCTCTCTCTTTCTCTCTCTCTCTCTCTCTCTCTCTCTCTCTCTCTCTCTCTCCCCTCTTTCTCATTATCTCCTCCACTCTCCACTCTCACCTTTCCCATTCCTTTCTTTAACCCTGTTTATTCACTCTCAATTTACATGAAAGGGAGTGACAATAAAATTCTAATATACTGTTCTAATGGTGAATTTCTAGATTCACAATTGTATACACTACATGTTTTCCCTTTTCACATCTGAGAAGTATATTGCCATGTTATATGAAAAATGATAAAACATAGAGCCGGTGAGGTGGTGCTAGAGGTAAGGTGTCTGCCTTGCAAGTGCTAGCCAAGGAAGGACCAGGGTTCGATCCCCCGGCATCCCATATGGTCCCTCCAAGCCAGGGGCAATTTCTGAGCACTTAGCCAGGAGTAACCCCTGAGCATCAAATGGGTGTGGCCCAAAAAAACAAAAAGCAAAAAAATGATAAAACATTTAAATATCTTTAAGTACCTTAGATTCCCTTTGGTCATTTTTTTCCCCCAAAGAACTTTAATTTTGACACCTTGATTTACAATTGTGTCCGTACTGGATTTCCAATAACTAGTCCTGCCACCAGTGTTAACTTCCATTCATCAACGTGTCCAGCTATCGCCCAGTCTACTCTTAATAGTCGTATTATTTAAGATTTATCATTGAAATTTGGGTCCCATGCTTCAGTATTGATGGCTCTTTGATTTGGGTATTATAAATATCCTACATATCTACATCACAGGTGTGTCTTCTGCTCCTGACCCGTGCCCCTGTCACTTCCTGTTTACCTTATCTTACTTCCCTACTCCAATTCTCTTTTCTTCCCTGATACTTTTTTCTATTAGGGCCACGAGTTGACCCAACTTCTCACATAGCCTTCCTACTACCTACAAGTTTATGTAGAAATTTAATGTTTCCACTTTGCTCCCTGGGGGTTGGACCATACTAGGTACTCCAGAAGTGTCAGGGGTTGAGTCTCTGGTTCTCACAAGCATGGCAATCAATCCATTTTTGAACCATTTTTTGTGTTCTCTAGTCTTCTCCTCGTTGTCTATTCTAAGTTGTGCAATATGCCAAATTTCTTATTGATAATATAACACAATCCAAAGGCGATCATGATAGAAATGTTGCATTGATGTTCTACCCAAAAATCTTCTTTCTAGATCATTCCATCCATTTCTTTTTCTTGAGTTTCTAGTGACCAGCACAAATTGGATTTCCTTTCTATAGGTTTTTGTCTTCGTCCTCCCTTCTCACATACAGCTCGTAGGTTATCTTGAGGTGAAGTTAGTAAAGCATGGTGGCAAACAACACTGTAATAGGTCTGAAAAAAGGTGCACCTTCATTGATTGTGTTGATTGTAATCTCTCTAAACTGTAGAAAATAAAATCGCAGTAGTTGTATGCGATTACAAAGTTAAACCTAACAGTCTCGAGTCATTGCAAAGCTCAAGATGGGTAATAAATGGCATGTTCTCTCTACAGGTCAAAATATAGTATTTATTTCAAAATTAGTTATCTTAGGGTCTGAGATATAGTGCACCACTAGTTAAAGCACTTATCTTGTATGCTTTATTTCCCAGCACTGTATATGTTCCCTTTAGAATTGCCAAGAGTGATATCTGAGCACAGAGCTCTTCCCATTCAGTGCTGAGAATCAAACTCAGAACTACATTTAAAGCATGCACTTGGTACTACACTGTAGCAATTTTTTTTTGCTTGCTTGCTTGCCTGGGTGCCACATGGATAGCAGTGTTCAGGGCTTACTTTGGCTCTGTGCTCACTCTTGGTCGCACTCAGAGGATCATATAAGGTACCAGAAATTGAACCCAGGTTATCCACATGCAAGTCAGGTGCCATTGCTCCATCCCCTATATTTTAGGTTTTTTAAATAATGTTTTCTGAGCATATAACTAACCCACTTTATATCTTCTTTCTCACTATCATTACGTCCCCAAAAGGACACTCAACAGGTCTTTGAGAATTCCCAAGTTTCCTTATAAAACTAAACCATCCTTTTCCCATGCCCACATTATAATGCTCTCATCTTTAAAAGATACTATCCAAAATTCCAGACTTTATGAGGCCTTCTTACATAATCAGAGAATAGCTTTCCTTTCTGGAGGCCATCGTCATGAATAAAAGTTCTATACTCTGACAAAATTTTGGGGTTTGTATCTACTTCTATAACTTATCTATCACTTGTACCATTCCTTTGTTCTGTATCCCTTTGTTCTTCACCTGGTTTAGTTACCAGGTAGGGGTAAGCTAAAGGTATATTCACCTACTGTTAGGAGTTCTATGAAGATTAAATGAGCTAGAACATGTCGATGCTTAAAACAATGCTTGACACATAGTAAATTCTCAATATTCATTGCTAATGTTTTTCATCTCTCCAGAAGACGTGGGGTTAAAGGGCTATCTCTCAATGTTTTGGTTTTTTTTTTCTTCACGCAATTTAATAGTGTTGGTGAACTGAATTTTATTTTATTTTATTTTTATTTTTTATCTTTTGGTTTTTGGGTCCCACTCGGCAGTGCTCAGGGGTTCCTCCTGGCCCCACGCTCAGAAATTGCTCCTGGCAGGCACCGGGGACCATATGGGATGCCGGGATTTGAACCGGTGACCTTCTGCATGAAAGGCAAATGCCCTACCTCCATGCTCTCTCTCCGGCCCCCGTGAACTGAATTTTAATTTGCTTAACTAGATTATATCTGTAATAAGATAAACACATAATTGTTTCACTTTTTGTTTACTGTATTAAAAATGGTTTCTAAAGAATAAATTTACTCATCCGGTATAAGGCAGTGTGTTTGGGAAGAGAGTGAAAGCATATCATTTGGAGCACAGGAGCTAAGGAGCAAATTCCGAAAAAGAGCCATAGGATGTCCAGCTAACCTTGTTGGATTTGATTAGGTCAGGGTAATTGAGAAAGATTATTCTTGGAATTGTTCTAAGAAAGCAGAAGTGAGAGCTACTTTGCTGGGAGTGTCCAACGCAGACGTGACGCTGGGGGAATTCTTTTCTTTTCAGAAGATGGAAGGAGAAAACACTTCCTTGTTGGCCTCAATATGAAGAAGGCTGGAGATTTGCCTTGAGTAGCTAGGTAGCTAGAGAAATAGTGAATGCTTTCTCTTTATTTTGCCTATGGTGTGTTTATCGCCCTTTGGAAGTCTGTGTTGTATTCTGAAAGAGACAGATTTCATTTTTATTCTAAGCCATGGCTTGGAAAAGTATTATAAATCTTGGAACCAATATTCAGAACCCTCTTGATCCTGGAAACCTGTTATTTTCTCCTTACCACATGGTGGTGACACCTCGAAACTGTGGAGTGGGTCTCCAAACCACCTACCACTGAATGCCACCAGCTGGCACTGGCATTGATATGGCATCACTCAGTATCATGGTGCCTTTGTTCCTATCCTTCTAGGATGATATGTTTGGGGTTTTTTTTATTTACTTAATATGTTTTTTGTTGTTGCCTTGTTTTATGCTTCTAAGGGAATTGCTGAGCAGTCAGAGATAGCTAGCCACCTTCCACCTCTGGCCCAGTTCTGGACTTCTTGGGTTTATGATGTTTATGCCACCAACTCAATAACTTGTTCTCAATTTTCGGTTCTGGTATTGTTACCTGGTAGACTCCAATACCCAAGAACACATAGACCTATGAAAACAATCATTAGTATCTCACGTTATTCAACTAGGCAAGGCTGGAGGATTTCAAAAATAACTTTTCCTTGGAAACAACAACAAGACTTACACAGTGGAGTAAATAAGTGTACGGTTTAGTTTGCAACCAGAGCTTAAGAATAAATAAATAGTGATAAATAAATATCACTGAAAACTGACTAGTCAGAAGACTGACTTTTCAGTCTTGCAAGCCACCCAAAGTCTACTTTTCCCCATCTTAGAATCTCGGAATCTGATAAAGCAAACTTGGACAACAATAACCTATTTCTGTCCAAGCACAGATTATTTTTTTTAATAATTTCTGATCTCTGAATTCCCAGACACATGTTGGTTGCTTACAATACAGTGGATGTATATGTTATCTATAAAGTCTCACAGCTGCTTCAAAAAATGAAATATTTAAAAGAACATAAGAGCATAAATAAAATGTATCAAAGCCATAAATTAATTCCGTGTTTGAAAATCAAATCCAGAAACAGAATCCTGAAAAGTCAACACAGAAAGGAAATCAAAAAGTATTACAAATGATACAAATGTAGAAAAAAATCTTGAGGAATAGCAAGCTTTTTTCCTGGTACTAAATATTTACCATAGTAATTGAAACTTGCAATTCAACAATTTTATAGAACACTCAAACTCTGTCCATTTGGTTCATAGTAATATTTATTTGGGTTAATATTACTTTGGGATCTGACAAAGCCCTCATTTTTTTTTAGATTTTGTTTCCTTGTCCACACCATTCCCTTCAGTTATACCCTGACAAAGAGAAATAGATGACAATAAAAATAGTGTCCTTCCCATTCTCTCTTTTTATTTTTTTTTTTTGTTTGTTTGTTTGTTTGTTTTTGGGCCACACCCAGTGACACTCAGGGGTTACTCCTGGCTATGCGCTCAGAAATCGCTCCTGGCTTGGGGGACCATACGGGACGCCCGGGGATCGAACCACAGTCCATCTAGGTCAGATGCATGCAAGGTAAATGCCCTACCACTGCAACACCACTTCAGCCCCAATTTTCTTTTTCTTTTCTCTCTTTTTTTTTTTGGGGGGGGGGGCAATTAAGTGCACTGGAGAGGAGTAATGCTGCTAGAGCATTCTGATCAGGAGCATGTCCTGGACTGTTGGACAGTGTTTGTTGCTTCATTTTCCATTTTCCAAATGAGAACTTTTTAGTAGCATGACTGAGATTTTCATGTTTGAGTGTATATCGAGCATTCGGGGGAAATGACTGAATCGCCTACTCATTATATGGCGAGCCAAATGGAGAACCACAGTAAAAATAAATCATTAGGAAGGAATAAAGTTCCAAGGACTGAAGTTACTCGTGCCAGAACCTGAGGTTCAAGATTCCTGGTGCTACTTGGTCTCCAGGCAACCACCTGGTTGCTCCAGCCAGAGGGAGCAACCCCTTCCTTACACTGCTATATGTGGCCCTCACGAATAAGTACAAAAAGGAGCTGGAGCTATAGTCCAGTAGGTTAGACCCTTGTTTTGCACATGGCTGACCTGGATTTAATCCCTGGCATCCCATCTTGTCTCTTGAGTATACCAGGAATGATCCCTGGATGCAGATCCATAAGTAACCCCTGAGTAACCACCTGGTATAGCCCCAAATCAAAACAGTAACAAAGCAACCACCTTCCTTCTCCAAATGAAAGTCTTGTTCACTCTTTCATGTATTTTTCCACTTACTCTCATATTTTTAAATGAAATACTTGCAATTTAATTGCAATTTTAGATATCACTTTCCTATAAGGAAACAATGACCTGATATTCTTTATTGCTTTACTGGCTCCCTACACACACATACACACACCGTTTATTCTTCTCCCTTCATGCCACCAAGAGAATTATATCACAATTCTTTTTTTTTGTTTGTTTTGTTTTGTTTTGTTTGAGGGCCATACCCGGCGATGCTCAGGGGTTCCTCCTGGCTGTCTGCTCAGAAATAGCTCCTGGCAGGCACGGGGGACCATATGGGACACCGGGATTCGAACCAACCACCTTTGGTCCTGGATCAGCTGCTTGCTAGGCAAACGCCACTGCTATCTCTCCGGGCCCACAATTCTTATTTCTTATCCAAATTTCAATTGAACTGAAAACTTGGGAATGGGTCTCCAAAAAAAGTAATCCAAGGGAGTGGGAGCCACTCCCGGAAGTTCTCGGCCTGGACAAGTTAGTTGTTCAAGATGTTACCTAAGGATGTTTTATGGACTAGACCCTGCAGTACTGAGAATGGCCCAAAGCCACCCAAGAAATGCTAAGTGACCGTTAGGCCAGTCCCCAAGGATGTTCAGGGAACCTTGTGGTGCCACGGATTGAACTGGGTTTGGCTACATGTAAATTTTGTTCCTTAACCCCTGACTAGTTCTCTGGCCCCTGTATAAATATTTCTAACTGAACCATGTAGTTTACAATGATTAAATTTCTCTTATTAGATATTCTGTTTTTTGTTTTGTTTTGTTTTGTTTTAAGTCTTAAATGTCTTTGTGGAATGTGGGAATAGAGTGTGTGAAGAGCATCCCAAGCAATGCTCAGAGAACCCTGAGGCCAGTCTCCTGGTACTGAGCAATGTGGGATTACTTGGGCCCAAGGGCAATGCTGAGGCTATCAGGGATTATGTAGTATTGCCTGTCCCCTTATTGAATTTGTAGATACGTTTTTTAGTGCTTTGTTTTTAAACATTAATGCATTTTAGACATTTGATCTAAAAATAAATATAAACAATGAAAAGCATTCTCCTAACTGCAAAACAGAAAGAGAAATTCAGTGAAAATATACAAGTAACAGAAGAAAATTTCAGTGAAATACTAATTACTGTTTCCAGAAACATAATATTTTGTATATTTTATAAGAACAGAATATCATTGAGAAATCAGAAAACACGAGTTAAAAAGGTAAATTTAGCAACAATTAAATTCAATAGAAGAATGGTAAGATGCAAAGCAATGTCCCAGAAATTAATTTTAAAAAATGATAAATGGGAAGAAAATAATAAGGGGATAGATTAAGCCATGAATACAGTGAAGGAATCAGAAGACCAAATAGAAGAGGCAAAGTCAAAAGGAAAAATGTAAGAAGTGAAGGACATGAGTTTGCAGACCATAAAGTGATTTTACATAGTAAGAAGTTGGGGGAAGTTTCTCAAAGGTTTTTATATGACATTTAAAACACTGAGGCTAAAGAGATGCTCTTAAATGCAAAGCAGACCTTAAATGCAAACCTTGCAACAAGGTTCAGAAATCAAGATGAAACAGGATTTGCAATATCAATTCTAAAATCTAGAAGACAATAAAAATGTTTCAGAAAACTGATTACAAATTGTTTCTGACCTAGCCTACAATAGAGTTTGTCCATCCACTGCAAGGGATAACTTATTTCTTAGCACTCTATCTCCAAAAAGTAAGGAGAGATGTCTTCTCAACCAAGAAATACGAGTTCCAGAAAAATAAAGAGGTTCAACAGAAGATGAGTGAAAAATCTTAAGAAGATATTGAAAAAAAGGAAGAAAAAAGAAATAAAAAAGCTAAAGAAAAAAAAATTTTTTTAAAAAGAAGATATTGAAGAGAAGTCCTAGAATAGCAAGGAGCAAGCAATGAGAACTACCATTTGAATTGGAAGAGAATTAACTGGGGTTTCCAGGAAGGTTGCATTCCAAATAAAATAGGAAAAAGACAGATTATGTATATCACACGATCTACATACATTTCTTAGCTCTGTTATTACTTAGATCAAGGATTATAAGAAACAACACAAGGGGTCCTGAGAGAACCTCAAAGAGTTAGAGTATGTGCCTTGCATATTTGAGATCCCAAGTTTGATGCCTAGTACCACGAGGCTCTCGGAGCACAGGAAGTGATTTCTGCAGTTCACCAACTTAGCACTGCCAGGTACAAATAGAACAGTATCACCAAACATGTGAACTAAACAAACCATCAGCCCCATATTGCCCAGAAGAGCATCTCTTGGGCTCCCATGCACTATTGGTGACCCAATACCCTTTCCTTGCAAAATTAAAAAAGTATGGCCTGGGTGCACGGTTAGGGTCTATTTTGAGTTGGATGTCTCATGACTTTGACCAGACAGGAAAGGATTTAATCATTGTATTGGAACTCCCAGTTTTCATACCTATTTTCCTATTGGTCCTCCCAGTTTTCATACCTATTTTCCTATTGGTCAACCTTTTGTTGTTGTTGTTGTTGTTGAGAGGATAACTATGGTCTTCAATCAGCTGATAAAAGTTTAGCACTTAAAATCATTGAATGACCAATTAACTCAGGGCCTTTAATGAGTTAATTGGTCATTCAATGATTTTCAACAATATACTTGCCACTAAACCTTTTCTTGCTCTTTCATCTCGTTAGTTTTTCTATTTTTTTTGATAACTTTGCCTTTGTTCTTCCTGAAACAAATGTACTCTGATCAAACTGTGTCAACTATGTGATATATTTTCTTTAAATAAATTCTAAAAAATAACAATAAACAAAAGTTTTGCTCTTAGCATCTGGGAGACGATAGTGAGTTTACTATTCCATATGAAATTATTATTTAGGCTCCCTGGTTTCGTCTAGTCCAATTTCTTTATTGAACTTCATTTTGTTAGAGGATAGTGAAGAAATGGCTTTTCCTGATTGTGTGAAGTGACGGATGAGATCTGTGGTACAGCTCTCCTCATAAAGTTTTTAATCAGCCTCCCCAATTTTTCGCAAGGCCTTCCAAAGTAAGTGGCGCTGCCATCCGCAAGCCTTTCCAGGGATATATCACATCATCCAAAGGCCTTCTCTGAATCCCACCCACACTCAACTGTTAAGTTTCATCTTGTACACATAGTCATTTATCAATTGCTCATTTTCTTTCCACCTTCCAACATTTTGTTGATTTATCTGACCATATTTTATTTTCTCCCCTAACGATTGGATTTTTAGATTCATACCATTTTCTCCCTTGAGATTTTGTTTGGGGGGGGGGGAACCCCAAATAATTGAATGTTCAGTTTTCTGTATTTTAAAAAATGAGCATATTGTATACATCATGTTTTCCAGTCGTCACCACGCCCCCATGAGGCAGGTAGCATTCTTCTCATATTGCAAGAAGATACAGAGAATGAAGAGCCAGACATGCTAAGACGTTGTGTCAATGTCACATACATAATTAGTGGCCACACTGTGATTTGATACCAAGTATTCCTCTAAAACTCACACTCTTTCAACCATCTCGCACTTTTCCTGGTTCTCTGGGATTGCTGCTGGATTCCTTTTTACCACACAGAACAATATTAATCAGGAATACATACCACACGCAATCCCAGGGGGACCATGTAGTCCGGCTAACAGGGCTATTTTTTTCCTTCCCTTTGTTCCCCGAAGCAATTATTTCTTTATTTCATTTAAAGACGGCCTCTGCAGCTGCTGCAGACAGCTTAAAGTTGTCTGAAGGCTGAAGACGAGAACCAAAGCCATGAGCTTACAAGCTATCAAACTTGAAAGATGAATTGAGGTGAAATACTGCTGCGAAGTCTCCCCACCAAACCTTTTTGAAAGTATGTTTTCTTTCCAAAATGAAAGAGAACCATTTGCTCTATACATAAAAATTCTTCACTCTGGCAGTGGTCAGGGTGAGATTTTTGGTAACTTCCCATCCCATCTTATGACCAATATAGTCTTCCAACACCGCACCGTATGCTATACACTGATAGTCAGAAGTCAAATATAAGTATATACATCTGGGCCAAAAACATGTGTCTTCTTTTCTATCTTCTTTCCTGCCTTTGCTAACAACTGAGTTGTTTTCATACTGAATATCTGAGTTGCAGAATTGAGTCGTGGGAGCAAAAGTTTAAAATGAGGAGAGCTAAACTTTTGAGACACTTTCGGTTTTCAACCACATGGAAGAAACTTTGACTTTCCGGAGAAGCATTCAAGTGGAGTTTTTCATCCCATTTATATGATCTTACTTCATTTATTTTAGACTCAACAAGTTTATGTCCTTTGGCATTTCCAAAGAGGTCTGTATAGTTATTGGCAAGTGTGAAATGCAATAATGTGAGGGTTCCAGAAGTTCGTTCTAGCTCTTCAGAAGTATTGAACAAGAAATTGAAGGGAAAAAATGGGAAGGTATTTTTTTTGTCTTTGTCTGTTTTTCTAAGCACAAAAGCTGTAGCAACTGTATGTGTAGACAGGTTTATTTCAGCAGAATTTGTCGTAAACAATAGGTTTGTTTATGACCAAGCAGTGATGCGTGTCATAGTTTCATCTGCAATTTCCAGGCATGATCTAATCATATCATGACCATTCCAAAGGACATGTTGTCTCTTGGTGTTTATTTCCTGAAGGTGATGGCTTTTTCCAACTCTTGGAGCTGTCCTGATAGCCAGCCTAGATCCATCCCATATAGGAGCAGATGGATCCCCAATGATCAGAATACTTTGAACTTTATTACTTATGGCTGCCGGAGGGAAGGCCTGGGTCAAAATAGAAATTCCTATGTGTAAAACAGGAAGCAGTCTCAGACCCAAGCAGACAGCTATCACCTAGATTTCTCTGTGTCACAACTTTGCACACTTCTGTTAGTTTCTCTTAATTCTGAATATTTCAGATCTAAAATTTGCAAAAGAGAACTTGGGAATTTCTCAGCAATAGGGCGTTGTTTCCACCAGACTGATGTTGCCTGTGTGCTCGTTAAGAATGCAGATTCCAGGGGCTGGAGCAATAGCACAGTGGTAGGACGAGTTTGCCTTGCATGTGGCCAATCCAGGATGGACCTGGGTTTAATCCCCAGCATCCCATATGGTTCCTCAAACCAGGAGCAATTTCTGAGCACATGCATAGCCAGGAGTAAACCCTGAGTGTCACAGGGTGTGGCCCAAAAAGCCAGAAAGTTAAAAAAAAATGAATGCAGATTCCTGAGTAAAACCCTGGGCTTATTAAATCAATTCTCTGGATCTTAGGGCCTGGGTATACTAATTTTATTTTACCCTCTAGCACTGTTACCTGCCCATCACGATTGAGATTCTTGGGCAAATCATACTATCTAAAGCCTTTTTTTTTTCTTTTTTGGCTTTCTTGATGATAAAGATCACATAATATTCTTACTAAAAGTATTCATAATATTATATACTACCTAATATTCTTACTAAAAATACAAATCTATTTTGGTACTAGTAAATACTAATTCCTGGAATGGGGTAAAGATAGGAGGAATAAAATATTAAGAAACTAGGAGAATAGAAACTAAGAGTTACAGAAATCTTAAGATTCGAAGGCTAAAATTCTGGAAGCCATCAGAGCAAAGAAACAAAAGCCCTACCCAAAATTTTGAAATATCTTTCATCTACTCATTAAAGTACTCATAAGAAGTTGGAGCAATAGCGCAGCAGTAGGGCATTTTACCTTTTATACTCCTGACCCAGGACGGACCTAGGCTCAATTTCCCAGTGTCTCATATGGTCCTCCAAGCCAGGAGTGATTTCTGAGTGCATAGCCAGGAGTAACCCCTTAGCGTTTTGGGGGGTGGCCCAAAAACAAACAAATAAGTAAGTAAATAAATAAATAGATAAAGTATGATACCAATAAGACTAAAGAAGACCTGTGGTATTTGGACTGTAGGTCAGTCACATCAGACATGTAAATTATCTCTATACACTAATCTATATATATATTTTGCATTTTGTGTTTTTTTTTCTACCATGGTGATTTGTCTTTTATTTTCTGGTTTGGGATGGGGGAAGACACTCAGAGAAAGGTGCTTTGGGGGCCATGGAATACCAGTGATCAAACCTCGAAAACCTTTGAGCTATCTCCCCAACGCCATATTACTAAGATTTTTTAAAGTTGCCTAAGTTGAACAATTCATCTAAGTTGATGTCAGGATGTATCCCATTAGTTATAAGATGGACGGAATTCCAAAATTATTTTCTTTTCACTATTTTTTTAAAAAAGGTATATTTTATTTGCCTAGTCTTTTCAAAAAAAAATTGTAGTTTTTAAATACTTTTATTTGGGCGAAAGTGGTTAGGACCACATCCAGTAGCACTCAGGTGTAACTCTTGACTCTATCATTAGGGGTAATCCCTGATGATTTTTAGTGGAACATGAAGTACTGAGGATAGAGGCTACCCACATTTAAGGCAAGCACCTTAACCCCTGTACTATATCTCTGGCTCCTTTTTACTTGTAAAGAAAAAAATTAACATCTAGGTCTGGAGAGATATACAATAGATAAGGTATTCCTCAACCCAAACCATGTTTCTCCCTGTCATCCCTATTTTCATCCAAACACAGCCACGACCTATAACTGAGTACAGAGCCAGGAGAAAGCTCTAAGCACAATCTGGTGTGGCCTAAAAAGTTTAAAAAAAAAAAAACTCCTATAATTTTTTCATATCTTCTGAGGTGTTCAATTTCATCTAGATGTGAACTGGGAGTTTCTAAGATTCAAAACATATGTGTCATTTGTCTTTATATTCCCTGGTTAGGTACAGATGGACACCTCCCATGTTAAATGAATAAGACAGGAATTGAGAAAAGTATTTTATTTTACTTGTTGTGTTCATTTTAATTAGTTAAAACCATCCAAGTTAAACATAAGTTTTTATTAAGTTAGTGAGAAAGGATTTCTCTGATAGACTATATAGTTTACTGGTTTATAGTAACGCTGATCTTTCTTTTAAAAATATAATCTCAGAGATAAAATATGTCATTGTAAATAAATGGAAAAAAGTGCATCTATTCCTTTATTCTGCTGAGGAAATTTTATTGTATAAGTAGGTTACCTTTAGTTCATAGAAAAATTAAGTTTATAGGAATCCCCAGTTCACCAATCATGCCAGTTAACTGTGGTATTAGTGGGCTGTTTAAACTCTCAGAGCTTTTAAATTAAGTGGTCATGACATGAAACCTCAGAAAAGTCTTATTGTTGTCTAGAAAGATTGCATACAGGTGTTACTGGCCTGCTTTAGAACGTAAAAGGGGTCAGTCTTCTCGAAAAACAATTTCCTCTCTTGAGGAAATGCACCAGTAAAATAGCTTTTTCCAGTATGATAATTGATGACTTTGAGTTTCAAAAGGAAATCTTGTAGAAAACACTTTCTTTCTGGCTTATCTGGATGATAATGAATACTTTCTTGGTTTGATTGATAAACTAATTCCAGAAAATAAGACAAATTAGCATTCGATTTCGACCACAGAAGTTGTTGTGAGCTCTTAGCTGTGTAAGAAAATGCTTTTGTCTTTGTTGTTGTGAAGACCACACCTGGTAGTACTCAGGGGATCATAGAATATTGATAATCAAACCCAGGGCTTCATGTTCACCTTGTCACATCCCAAAGCCCAGGAAAGTGCTTTTCATTTTTTGTTTGTAATTTCAATTTTATTTTCCTTTAGGCACTGTGAGTTGCAAACCTGTTATTAGTAAGCTTTTATACAGGAAACATTCTTAACACACCTAGTACCAAAATATCTACTTCCTTCCACCGCTGACCCTTTTCCTCTCCCCACCCAACCCCTGTGCTAAGCTTCCTCCATTCACTCAGTTTTGTTCCCTTTGTCCATTTGTTATTTTCCTACTATGATTATTTGTAAACCATATATGAGAGAGGGCATTCTGTATCTTTCCCTTTCCTTCTGACTCACTTCGCTCAGCATTATTCTCGCCATACCTATCTGCAAATGGCATGATTCCTTTTTTTTTTCTTTTTTCTCAAAGCTATATTATTCTGTTGTGTTTCTGTATCCAGTCCTCTGTTCTGAGACAGTTTGGTTGTTCCCAGTTTTTGATAATTGTGAGTACTGCTGCAATGAACATAGGAGTGCAATTTCTTTTCGGAATAGGGTGTTTTGGCTTTGTGTTAGATACCAAGTAATGGAATTGTTTGCTCAATTCCTTGTAAAATTGCCAAGAAGCTTAATTCCTAGCTTTTTGAGAAGCGTCCATATTATTTTTTCTCAAAAAACTGGACCATTCAATATTCCCACCAGGAGTGAATGGGGATTTCTTTCCCACTACCTCCATCCCACATCCACTCTAACATTGGTTTTGTTCTTTGTGATGTGTGCCAATTTCCCTGTGTGAAATGTTGCATCATTGTTGTTTTGATTTGCATTTCTATGATGAGAAGTTATAAAGAATTTTTCATCATATGCCTTTTTTCATCTATGGTCTTTGGTTTTCGGATCACACCCAGCAGCACTCAGGGGTTACTCCTGGCTCCACGCTCAGAAATTGCTCCTGGCAGACTTGGGGGACCATATGGGAGACTGGGATGCAAACCAATGGCCTTCTGCATGCAAGGCAAATGCCTTACCTCCATGCTATCTCTCTGGCCCCATCTGTGGTCTCTTTTGAGGAAGTTTTTGTTCATCTCTTCTTCCCATCTTTTTTGTTTGTTTTTGTTTTTTGGGTCACACCCAGCAGTGCTCAGGGATTACTCCTGGCTCCACGCTCAGAAATTGCTCCTAGCAGGCACGGGGGACCATATGGGATGCCGGGATTTGAACCAATGACCTTCTGCATGAAAGGCAAATGCCTTACCTCCATGCTATCTCTCCGGCCCCTCTTCTTCCCATCTTTTAATGGAGTTATTAGTATTTTTTCTTATAGATTTCTAGAAGAGCTTTATATATCTCAAATACCAACCCTTTATCATGTGAGTAGTGAGCAAATATTCTCTCCCCGTCTATGGAGTGTCTGTTTATTCTGGTTCTCATTTTCTTTGCATTGTAAAGGCTCCTTAGATCAATGTAGTCCCATTTGTTTATCTTCGTTTCAATGTATTTGGACAATAATATAAAATAATTAAAGA
The DNA here is from genome assembly GCF_024139225.1 of Suncus etruscus. NCBI lineage: Eukaryota > Metazoa > Chordata > Mammalia > Eulipotyphla > Soricidae > Suncus > Suncus etruscus. The sequence continues at coordinate 42,027,807 of NC_064867.1, forward strand.
TACTTAAAACCAGTGTCATGAAGTGTTTCTCAGTGTAATTTATGGATTCAGTCTGGAGGCAACCCAGATACCTGACAAGAGATGAGTTGCTAAAGAAATTGTGGTATATCTACACAATGGAATACTATGCAGCTGTTAGGAAAAAAAATGAAGTCATGAAATTTTACTTATAAGTGGATGGACATGGAGAATATTATGCTGAGCTCAATGAGTTAAAAGGAGAGGGATAAACAGAATAATCTCACTTATCACTGGGATATAAAAAAAGTAAATAAAAGGTAGTGTGGGTATGATAACCAGAGAAATAGAGATGAAAATCAGGAGGACCATTCCAGGGTAGGTAGCTCGCTACAAAGATCGAAGAGTGCCATTAGAGTAGAGAAGGTCTAATATGGAAAGGACATTCATGGCACTTCTTCATTTGTAGTAGTACAAACCACAGTGTCACAAAAGAAAAGAGAGGGAAAGTGAGCAAGCAAGAGTAGAAAGAAAGAGGCAGGAGAGGCAGGGCTGGAAGAAGACATCAGGGAAGGTGAGAGAGAACTGTTGATGGTGGGGTGGGAAATGTACACTGGTAAAGGTTGATAAACATTGTATGACTGTAACTCAGTCATGAACAACTTAATCTGTGGGAGAAAAACCATATTAAGAATGACCTTTTAATCATGATGCTTAAATATAATTGATTAACTTAAATTTATGGATTTAGGTTTGGTAATGAGTTCTTTGGTTCATTTTGACTTGAATTGTATGCATGGTTTTAGAATAGGGTCTGAAATCATTTTCTTGCATGTTTCTCAGCTCCATTGGTTGAAGAGGCTTTCATTGCTTCACTTTATATATTTTTTGCTTTACATTATTAAAGATTAACTGTACATATACCTAGGGGTCTATGTCTGGACTCTCAATTCTATTTCTTTGATCCATTGGTTTCAGAATCTATCCTCATTCCAGTATCACAGAATTTTGACTGATATAGCTTTATAGTATAGCTTGGAACTGGAAAGAGGAAAACTACCATCTTCTTTTTTCTCAAGATTTCATTAAATCTTGAGGCATTGGAAGGGTTTACTCTATACAAAATATAATGGCATTTTATCTATTTCTTTAGAAAACACCCTGGGTGTTTTTATTGGGAGTACATTAAGTCTTCATAATCTTTGGGCAGGATTGCCATTCTGACACTATTAATCCTTCCAATCCATGAACAAGAGATGTGCTTCCATTTCCTCATGTCTTGCATTTCTTTTGTTTTAATTTCTGAAATAAAGCAATATAACTTGCAAAGTTATTCATAGTTGAATTTTAGACAAACAGTATCCCCACACCAATTCCCTCCACCAATAATTGTAGGTTTCTTCTTATACCAACCCTTCCCAGCCTGCTATCTCAACAAGCATCTTTTTAAGTTTGGTTGTTAAAGTTTAGGTTTTATATTTTAGTATTATTGACTCCATGGTTTGGGTAATTAATTCTGTGGCTTATAATTAGTCTTCAGGTTCATCTGTGTGGTTCTCCCCTGTGAGATTCTGTTACTATGGCTTGCTAACTTGTTCTTTAGCTTCTTCAATTCTATTTGTATGAATTTGCTCATCTTCTGAAAGAGTTCTTCTTTGAGTTGGTTGAAATTCTCGTCTATCAATTGTTTAATTTTTTTGGCCAGTGCTTCCTTTATTTCTGTTGTCTTCATATGGACATACTACCATCTGTAGATTTTGAGTTCAGGGGGCCAACGAAACATCATCATTTCTTTTGTTAAGCTGGTTCACAGGTATTTGATAATCTTTATGGTACAATAGTGAATAGAATTTTTTTATTTCTCTCTATTTCATTATTTTTGTATATACCGTATTTGCCTGCGTATGAGACAACACTTCAACCCATGAAAAACTTCCTAAAAGTCGGGAGTCGTATTATATGCTGGTGTATGGCATGCTGAAACTTGTTCCAGCTTCAGGGACAAGTAATCCGCAACCCTCTTTCTTTTAAGAAGTAACTTACTTTTAAGACTTTTAGGAAGTTTTTCATGGGTTGAAGGGTCGTCTTATACGTCGGCAAATACGATATTCATATATTTTTGCATATTTGCATAAGCAAAGTATACTGATTCTGTAGCCTGCTACCTTACTGTACAAGCCTATTATTTATAAGAACTTTTTTTATTAGAGTCTTGGGGTTTTGTAGGTATAGATTCATGTCATCGACAAGTTAAGTTTGACTTCTCTTCCTGTTTGGATGCCCTTTAATTCCCTTCTCTTTCTTGCCTGATTGTATGATAAAGACTTGAAATACCATATTGAGTAGCAGTGGTTTGAATGGGCATCCTTGTCTTCTTAGAGGGAAGGCTTTCAGATTTTTACCATTGAGTATGAACATTATTGAGGGCTTAAAGTAAAAGGTTTTAACTATATTGAGAACAGTTTTTCAACTCTGATTTTATTGAGTTTTTTTTTTTTTTTTTTGGTGACATCTCTTTTGGTATCAGGATATATATTTTTTGCCTCATAAAATGTGTTCAAAAGGACTCCTTCACTTTAGCTTTCTGAAAGCTTTACAAAAGTGGGAGTAGTCTTAAAGGTTCGGAAGAACTCACTAGTAAACCCATCTGTACCTCCGTTTTTGTTTTGGAGACTTTTGATTACTACTTTGATTTTTTTTTTTTTTGGCTGTTCAATTGCTCTGTTTCCCTCTTAATTCAACCTTGAAAGGTTATAGGATTCCAGATATTTGTCCATTTCTTCTAGGTTCTCCAATTTCATGTAATAAATATTCTCGAAGTAATCCCTAATGATTCCTTTCATTTCTTTGGTATCTCTTGTACTATCTCCCCTTTCATTTATGATTCAGTTTGCTAGTGTTTCCTCTCTGGTTTTTCTGCATCATGCTTATGGTTTTTCAAACTTTATTTCTTTAAAGAACCAGATCCTAATTGTGTTAGTTTATTTGACAGTTTCTGTTTTTTATTATGATTTCATGAATTTCTGCTTTAAGCTTTATTATTTTCTCTTTGTGCTTAATTCGGTTTTTTTTATTTTGTGCTTTTTTCTAGATGATTAAACTGTGTAATTAAGTTATTGATATCAACTTTTTCTTGCTTCCTAATGAACACCTACACTGTTAAAAAATTTACCCAATACCTCTTTTTCTGTTTCCCATGTGTTAACTCTTCATAGCTTAACTCTTCATTCTTGTGTGTTTCTAATTTCCTTATAACACTCCTTTTTTGTTTGTTTCTTTGTTTGAGGGGCACACCTGGCAGTGCTCAGGGATTGTTCCTGCCTCTTTTCTCATGGATCACTCCTAGTGGGGGTCTCAGGACCATACAAGATACCAGGGATTAAAACTCAGTAGGTTGCCACCAAAACAAGCATTCTATTATTCTATTATTCTATTCTATTATCCTATTGCCCCAGCCCTGACCCTTCTTTGTCTTTTAAGTAGTTCATTGTTTTATTTCCAGTCATTCAAGTTTTTTCCTCATTTCTGATTATCTTTTATTTTCAATACATTATGGTCTGAGATTGTTGACACATTGCTATCTGCTTGACTTTAATGGTGGTGTATTTCTATTTCATGACCCAGAATGTGGTTTGTCTTGGAGAATGTCCCATATGCACTGGAAAGAATGTGTTTGACTTTTGGCGGATATAATATATATAAATATATGCATATATTGCCCCATCTCCTGTTTCTTCTTCCAAAACCCACTATTTCCATATTGAGTTATAGCCTAGTTGATCTATCTGAAGGTACTAAGGGCTGTCAATATCTTCTTTCTGTTCTGTTAGCAGTTTAAAGAGTTTTGATGGCTCTTCATTAGGTTTATAAACTTTCAGGAGTATGAGTTTTTCATGGTGTATATATCATTGGGTCATTTGATTTCTTATTTCCTTAAGGAATGACTTTTTCTATTCCTTATAACTTTATAAAATGTCAAATCTATGTTGTGTGATATAATTTTGGCCACCCTGGTTTTTTTATTTTTACTGTATTAGTTTTTTGGTTTTTGAGTCACACCCGGCAGTGCTCAAGGGTTACTCCTGGCTCAATGCTCAGAAATCGCTCCTTGGCAGGCTCAGGGGACTATATGGGATGCTGGGATTCAAACCACCGTACTTCTGCATACAAGGCAAAAGCCCTACCTCAATGCTATCTCTCCAGTCCCACCCTGGTTTTATTTTTAAGGGAATAGTTTGTCTGGCACTTTATTTCAAGCCTGTGCTTATCTTGACTGTTCAAATGTATATCTAAGGCAACAGAAATTAGGGTTCATGTTTCTGATCCACTCTTCCACTCTGCACAATTAGGCCTTGGATATTGAGTGACATTATGATATAAAGATTTTTGGTTTTTTTGCCATTCTTCTCTAGAAGTTATATATGTTTGTGAAGTTTGTGTTTTCTTTAAGAAGCCACTTCAGTACTTCTTTCAGAATTGGTTTCTAGTCTTTGAAGCTCCTGGGCTATTACTTATTCGTGAATCTCTGTACCAATCTTTCAAAGATGAATAATAGTCTAGCTCAAGTATTCTTGGTGAAGTGTTTTTACTATGGAGTTGTTTAGTTTTAACAGTCTCCCACCACTTTCTTCTGGTCCATAGAGTTTCACTTGATAGTCTTCTGTGAATCTTATAAAAGCTCCTTAGTGGGGCTGGAGAGATAACATGGAGGTAGGGTGTTTGCCTTGCATGCAGAAGGATGGTGGTTTGAATCCCGGCATCCTATATGGTCCCCTGAACCTACCAGGAGTGATTTCTGAGTGTAGAGCCAGGAGTAACCCCTGAGCAGAACCAGACGTGACCCAAAAACCAAAAACTTAAAAAAAAAAAAGGAAGCTCTTTAGTATGTGATTTCCTTTTTTATTTTGTTGCTTTTAATATTCTGTCTGTATTTGGTTTTCATCATTCTGCTTATGATGTGTCTTAGAGTATTTGTATTTGAATCTCTTTTGGCTAGGACTCTAGAGGCCTCTAGAATTGGGGTGCCTGCTCTCCTCAACTCTGGGAATTTGTCAGCTATGATTTCTTTCCCTAATAATTCTTCATTGATATCACTTTCCTCAGAGACTTATGGATTCATAATGTTGCTCTTCTTGAACTTATTCAATAGTTCTTTCTGTGAGCAAGTCACAATACTCAAGGATTAATTCCTAGCTCCATCTACACTTAGGAAATACTCCTGGTGATCTCAGAGGGAACATGTAGGATGCTAGGAATAGAACGCAGGACAGGCATCTATCTGTCCTATCCATAGTCCCTGACCCCATAGTTCCTTTGTAGCTCTCAATGTATTTTGAGGTTTTGCTTGCCCCATCTTCTTTTATTGTTCGGTTTTCTACATCTTGTCTTGGAGCTCACTAATTTTTCTCCACAGAGCTGCTACTCTAATGCCAAAGCCTTCACTGAGTTTTTTTATTTCGCCTGCTGAATTCTTCAATTCTGTCACTTCTGATTGCAGCTTTCTCATTTCGACCCCTTATGGTTCTTGTACTTTATTGATTACTAGTACCATTGTTTCTCTGAAATCATTAAATATCCTCTATCAGTGGTCCTCAAACTATGGCCCACGGGCCACATATTGTATTTGTATCTGTTTTGTTTCTTCATTGCAAAATAAGATATATGCAGCGTGCATAAGAATTCCTTCATAAGTTTTGTTTTTACTATAGTCAGACCCTCCAATGGTCTGAGGGACAGTGGACTGGCCCCCTGTTTAAAAAGTTTGAGGACCCCTGGACCATGTTATATCTAAAGTACTTATCTGAGAGCTGATTAGTCTTCTAGTCTACTGTCTTCACTCACTGGCATTATTGGAATTCTGTGCTGCTTCCCATTGAGGAATCTTCTGTTGCAATCTGGGCATGATTTTTCCTGATGTACCACTGACACTCCACTGGCAGGGATATCGCTGACTAAATCAACGAGTGTTCCTCTCTTCCTTCCCAGTTGGAGCTATTTCATCCAATTTTGTTGTACTAGCTAGTTGCTTCAAGTTTCAAATGAAGGTTCTGTAAAGTATTTCAGTGTCATTGGCACTACATCTCCTCTGCCTATAATTTAAGGTTCTATGATTTATTGCTATAATGACTACCTTTGTGAGATTTGTGGGAATATGTAATTGGATCTAAGATTACATTATTATTAGCATGGGTGGTTGGGTTCAGCCAAGTCATTCTATAGTCTGTGAATTTATTACAATTTCAACATGTGTCCTTTATGAGATATGAAGGAAGTATTATACAGCTGCATTTGCAGCTGTGTACTTCTTGGAGACCAGAAAGACAATTCTGTTTCTCTAAGAGTTGGGTTCAAAGAAAAAGAGCCCTGCAGTCCTGCAGTAGGAATAAGTGGAGCTTTTATGGCTTAAGAAGAGTGAGATCTGGGGTGGAGCTCTGGGCCCTTTTTCTTTGCTTTTTACTCTCAAGGTTGTGGTCTTATGGGGTCCAAGTGAAAGATAGCATAGAGAGAAGAAATAAAATATTTTTTTATTTTAAAAGATGCATGCAGCTTAACTTCCTAAATTAAAAGCATATAATTTCATCCATTTATAAGCTTAGCATTCCAACTTGGCATACAGAGTACTTTTGATTTAATTTAACCCTATGAAATTAAAATTTTAAGAATTCTGCTTCAGGGATCGGAGTGGTAGTGCAAGCAGTAGGATGCTTGCCTTGCATGAGCTAACCTAAAACGGAATATGGTTCAATCCCCCAGCATCCCACATGGTCCCCCAAGCCAGGAGTGCATAGCCAGGAGTAACCCTTAAGCATCACCAGTGTGGCCCCAAAAGCAAAAATTCTGCTTCAAACACAAAAGGCTGAATATTTATAGAATATAAATATCTTCCATTGGGAGAGTAATTGGTTATCTATAACTTATGCTCAAGTGAAAGATAATATTTGATGGAAGGGACCAGAAATGTCTATGGCCATTCCTGTAAGCATCATAAAATATATTCTCAATAATAAATCTCTGCGACTAGAATATAGGCCTGATTGCCAGACTAGTAGAAAGTGGATGAGGGGAATGGATAACCTACGTTGAAGTAACGTAGGAATATAAGTTAAGGTCTCAAGCACTTGGATGGTACAGGATGCACCAAACTAACTATCCATTAACAAATAATGAGGACAGAGTGTGAGGAAAGGAATTTTAATCAGAGTAGATATAGAAAGCATAGAAGGGTCACAGACACTGTGGTGGTAGTGAATACCAGAAACCTGAACACTGTGCAACCCTATCACCTGCACTATAATTATATTAATAATGATAAAATGCATTCTCTAGATCCAGAAGATATTATAGCAGTTAGGTCCCTGAGCACTGCCAAGGTGGCCACAGTATTTCCAGCACTGAATGAATGGTCCAAGAACTATTGCAATTCCTCAAGCCTTGTACTGAATTGCAGGCCGGAGTAGTCCACAATCCATGGTGGGCCTTTCCCTTTACTAAACACAGCTTGGAAGAACCCATGTCTCCTCAAGTATATATTCTCCAGAGGCTGGGCTGTACCTCAGTGTTAGAATACGTGCCTCCCATGTGTGAAGTTCTGAGTTTGATCCTGACCATGTAAAAAAATGTTCTAGATACTAATAACCCAGTATTACAGTTCTTTTAGGGAACCTTGATTCTGAATTCCCCATTTTTTTCTATCAATGAGACATATATCCTGTACTTTCTTAGAAAGTATACCTTAGATTTTTTTTTTTTGGTTCTTGGGCCACACCCATTTGACACGAGTTACTCTTGGCTATGCATGCTCAGAAATCGTTCCTGGCTTGGGGGAGCCATATGGGATGCGGGGGGATCGAACCTCTGTCCGTCCTACGCTAGCGCTTGCAAGGCAGGCACCTTACCTCTAGTGCCACCTCTCCGGCCCCTAGAATTTTTATCTAATTTTTACAATTAATATATAAACACTCCTGTTTCTTGTTTGTGCTAGTCTTAAATCTCCATTTGCTCGAGGACATATTCACGAAGTCCTTAAATTTTGTTATAGAAAAAAAAATCAGAGGAGCTGGAGAAATAGTAAAGTAAGATAGTCTATCTCTAATTTCAAATTTTCAAATTTACCTCTTACCTAGACATTTTTCTTAGTCTTTCAACTGGGCATGCTGCCGCCACAAGTGAACAAGAAAATCTTCTGCTCTATTTTGTCTAACTAGGTCGACAAAAGAAGTGGCAGGTATAGAAAGGGCTGCTTTCCATTGATTGACCTTTCTTTCTACTAACTGCTAAAGCTAAGAATACGATTTAAGTGGGTTCTTATAAATTATGAAAGCAGACACTGAAATAAACTAATGTTTTATGGATAAAAACTATCTTAATTGGGGGCCGGGTAGGTGGCGCTGGAGGTAAGGTGTCTGCCTTGCAAGCGCTAGCCAAGGAAGGACCGCGGTTCGATCCCCCGGTGTCCCATATGGTCCCCCCAAGCCAGGGGCGATTTCTGAGCACATAGCCAGGAGTAACCCCTGAGCGTCAAACGGGTGTGGCCCAAAAAACCAAAAAAAAAAAAAAAAAAACTATCTTAATTGTATACATTTTTGTTAGAAATGTTTTCACCATATTTTGAATCTTAAGTTGAGCAAAGATAATGAGTGAAGAAATATGGGTAAAGGATGAAATAGTAATAAAATATAAAGCACAATCTAAAATGCTATCAAATATGCCAAAACATAAAAATGAATATTCTGAGTGCCTTTGAACTATTGGCAGAAAATGGAGCAGTGACAACAGACCTAATTTTTTAAATGTTTTAATTAATATCTTTATTTAAACACCTTAATTACAAATATGATTGTGGTTGGGTTTTCGTCATGTAAAGAACACCCCCCTTCACCAGTGCAACATTCCCATCACCAACGTCCCAGATCTTCCTCCTCCCCACCCACCCAATTTTTTAAATTTTTATATAAACCATTGTGATTTACAGTTATTCATAGTTGGGTTTTGACACAATGTTTTGGAATTAATTCCAATACCACCAACCTAGTTTGACAGATGCTCGGGGGAAAAAAGACCCCACGAGTGCCTTGGTAGCAAGGCCTCTAGGAGGTCTCGATACCTCTTGGGTTTTTTTTTTTTTTTGTTTTGCTTTGTGGTCATGACCAGAAGTTGATCAGGAGTCATTTCAAGCAGTGCTCGGGGAAGCATGCAGTGCCTAGGATTTAATTTGGGGCTCCCACCTGCAGAGCAAACACTCTAAACCTTTTGGTGCACTTTCAACACTTGCATAGCCACGCCAAAGGATTATATCTGCTTCAAAAGGAAATAGATGTGGGCCTCCTCCAAACCCCACACCAAAATAGGAAACCCCCATCAAACCTTACTCGCCCAAAAGATAAATTCTCTATAATCCAATGGAAGAAAAGTAAATATTTTTTTCTGTCAAAACCAGCTTAAAATAATATCCAAGATGTCCAAAATTGGGCTAATGATTTTTTCCAGTTCTACTTTTCTTTCTTCTTTTTTCTCGTTTGATGGACAAGACCACCAGCTGCTTGACATCCTAAGCCAAATACTCGGGAATCATTCCTAGTTCTTCTTGTTCAGTCCGCACATCCATTTTGTTTCTTGTTGCTTTTACTTTCTTAATATCTATGAAATTCATATATTTGCTCTCTCTTCTACCCTGACTATTCTGTACTTCCCAAAGTCTTTATTCCTTTGGCTCTTTTCTACCTCTCAGACTGAATCATCACTGTCAGGCCAATTAATACTGAACATCTCACAGCTAGTTTCACTTTTTCTTTGGCTTTGGGCCACAAACTGGCTTAGTCCTGGTTCTGTTTTAGAGACCAGTCTCATCAGTACTCAGGGGATCCTATGAAGTTCTGGGAATCGAACCAGGGAATTGAATCAGCAGCATGATAGAAACTTACCTTACTCCAGTACTATTTCTCCACCCCTTGTTTGACATCTTTTTATTTGTTGTTTTTTGTTTGTTTGGTTTGGTTTTTGGGTCACACCCAGCAGTGCTCAGGAGTTACTCCTGGCTCTATGATCAGAGTTACTCCTGGCTCTATGATCAGAAATTGCTCCTGGCAGGCTCGGGGGGACCGTATGGGATGCTGGGATTCAAACCAATGACCTTCTGCATGAAAGACAAATGCCTTACCTCCATTCTATCTCTCCGGCCATTGTTTTGTTTTTTAACTTATTGAGCCATACCTACAAGTGCTTAGGGCTTACTCTTCACTCTGCTTATAGATCACGCCTAGAAGGCTCCAGGAGCCATATAGGGTGCTGGAGTTTGAATTCAGGTCAGCTGCATGGAAGGCAAGCTCCCTCCCACTAGTACTATCACTCTAGCATCTAGCCCTTTGTTTGACATCTTATTTTAAATCTTTTTATAGCATAACCAGGATTCCCAAGCTTTCACTATGTCAATAAATGATGTGATTGCCTTCACTACTCAATCAAAATTGTATTTCCTCTCCATTCACTCTACTTTCTTTTTATTCAGAAGTAAACCCTGATAGTTCATTTTTAAAGTATACATTTTTGTTTACTTTGTTTGGGGAAAGTCACATCCACAGAAAACTCCACATGCAGGTGACAAGGTGACAAGTCTGAATAAAAAGGCTTATCTGGGGGCCGGCGAGGTGGTGCTAGAGGCAAGGTGTCTGCCTTGCAAACGCTAGCCAAGGAAGGACCGGGGTTCGATCCCCCCATATGGTCTCCCCAAGCCAGGGGCAATTTCTGAGCGCTTAGCCAGGAGTAACCCCTGAGCATCAAATGGGTGTGGCCTGAAAAAAAAAAAAAGCTTATCTGGAGGCCAGAGCAGTGGCACAAGCAGTAAGACATCTGCTTTGCCCGCAGCTAGCCTAGGACATACCACGATTCAATCCCTCCAGTGTCCCATATGGTCCCCCAAGCCAGGAGTGATTTCTGAGTGCGTAGCCAGAAATCACACCTTGAGCGTCACTGGGTGTGGCCCCCCCAAAAAAAAAACAAAACAAAAAACAAAAAAAATAAATTGACAATAAAGAAGGCTTATCTGTCCAAAGGCTGAATTTGGTTGAAATGCAGTGTGGTAAAGTAGTGATCCTAGCTCAATTATTGGCAATCATAACCAATTTATTTTATTCTTTTTTAAAATACCTTTATTTAAGCACCATGATTACAAACATGTTTGTAGTTGGGTTTCAGTTGTGAAAAAGAACAGCCCCTTTCACCAGTGCAACCTTCCCACCACCAATGCCCCCCATATCCCTCCTTCCCCATTCCTGCCTGTATTCGAGGCAGGCATTCTTCTTCTCTCACTCATTAACATTATCAGGATAGTTGTTAGTGTAGTTATTTTATTCTTTTTTTTTTGTTTTTTTGGTTTTTTTTTAATTTTTATTTTTAATTATGAGAACAAGGGTGCAAAGAAAGAGGACAAGGTAAAGTTACAGTGGAAGGACAATCACCCATAACATAATTCTCAGAAGTCCCCTTGCTGATATCTTAACTTTGAAATTTCAGCCAAAGAACATTAAGATAAATAAGACAGAATCCATGTACAATTACTTTGTCCCTCAAGTCCCCAGATTGTAACACATTATAATATTTCTTAACAGTACACAAGGCAATCTAAAGCCATAAAACTTACGTAACTCCTTAAACATTACAGGCATAGTATTTTCTTACATTTCCATATACATGCATATTAGCTTAAGTTAACCTCAAATTTTAAGTGAGTTCTTTTTAAGGATTAGAGTCAAAGGAGCACAGTCAAAATGGTGTTAGAGTGGCAATTGTTGTTTGCATAGGCCCACCAAAATATGAGGGACATGGAAAGAAATAACCTTGGCCTAAGTACAAAGAGACCAGACCCCTGAAGTTTCCTGGCACAAGACCAAGTCTAGGCTCCAGGCAAGCTAGATCGTCCAATCCAATACATTGTCTGTAGTGCCAACACACTTTTATTTTTCACACAGTCTCTGTTGTTGGTATCATGTTTCTGTATTAAAGATCCTGGAATCTGCATATCTTACATTGAAGTCAGGATGTGGAGCATCCTCTCTTTTCACCTCACAATCAAAGGGCAATGCAGGGAGCCCTGTCCTGTAAGCAGGTCGTTGTTGTTGTTAAGTCTTCTCAGTGTTAAGGGAAGTCTCTTTTGAGCAGGTCGAAGTCTGAGCAGTGTAGGTCTTCCGTGGTAGAGGATTGCTTCCAGGTGATGTTATAGACCAGCCTGGATGTTTCGTGGATGGCTTCCCTGGTTCAGGGGAGAATGGATTATGCCCTTTCTTTTGAGGTCTGTGCCAGGTCGTTATGTCAATGTTCAGGGTGTAAGGTCCCTTTGCACTACAAGATTTGTGTGTTCCAATCTCTATTAGATAGGATCTTATTTGTATGTATAGTATTTTCCCATTTTAATGTGCCTATGCAAATAAGAAGCAATGCCACATGGTGTTATTGGCGCATATGGGGGCCATAAGAACAATTACAATGATTCCCATGACATGGTTCAATCATAAGCATTAAACTGGGGGACTCTTCCACCAAAATTCCTTGTTAAACAGCAGTCAAAGGCCCACGAAATCCTGGCATGTGGAGTGTTCTGAGCCCAGCCGAGCCTCTGTAGTTTTTGGATGCCTAGGGAGGAATTTCTCACCCCCTCCCCCCAGGGCCCGATTAACCAGGGGTGGCCCTGAAGACCCGCCTGGTGTGGGGGGAATCTTGTTCACCTGGACTAAGTGGTCAGCCCAGGGGTCCTAAGGCTAGCTGTCCTGCCCAGAGCCCCCATCATACCAGTCAAAAGCCCACGAAATCCTGGCATGTGGAGTGTTCTGAGCCCAGCCGAGCCTCTGTAGTTTTTGGATGCCTAAGGAGGAATTTCTCACCCCCTCCCCCCAGGGCCCGATTAACCAGGCGTGGCCCTGAAGACCCGTCTGGTGTGGGGGGAATCTTGTTCACCTGGACTAAGTGGTCAGCCCAGGGGTCCTATGGCTAGCTGTCCTGCCCAGAGCCCCCAACATACCAGGCAAACACACCAAGAAATCCTGGCATGCGGAGTGTTCTGAGCCCAGCCGAGCCTCTGTAGTTTTTGGATGCCTAGGGAGGAATTTCTCACCCCCTCCCCCCAGGGCCCGATTAACCAGGCGTTGCCCTGAAGACCCACCTGGTGTGGGGGGAATCTTGTTCCCCTGGACTAAGTGGTCAGCCCAGGGGGCCTGTGGCTAGCTGTCCTGCCCAGAGCCCCCAACATACCAGGCAAACACACCAAGAAATCCTGGCATGCGGAGTGTTCTGAGCCCAGCCGAGCCTCTGTAGTTTTTGGATGCCTAAGGAGGAATTTCTCACCCCCTCCCCCTAGGGCCAGATTAACCAGGCGTGGCCCTGAAGACCCGCCTGGTGTGGGGGGAATCTTGTTCCCCTGGACTAAGTGGTCAGCCCAGGGGTCCTATGGCTAGCTGTCCTGCTCAGAGCCCCCAACATACCAGGCAAACACACCAAGAAATCCTGGCATGTGGAGTGTTCTGAGCCCAGCCGAGCCCAGTTATTTTATTCTTAATTTACTGGTTTGGTATCTATACCAGACTATGCTCTGGGATTACTCTGTGGTACATGAGTCACCATATGTGGTTCCAGGGAGCAAACCTGGGGTCATCTTCGTACAAGGCAAGACCTAACTCTCTATAGCATCTCTCTAGCCTTAAATATGACCATTTTAATATGAAAAGTTGCTTTTATTATTTATTTTGGAGCCAAATGAAGTGGTGTTTGGGGGTTACGTCTAGCCATGTGTGTTTGTTGTTTGATCCCAGCACCGCTTGAAGAGACATGCAGTGACAGAGATTCAACTGAGTTGGCTACAAGCGAGGCCACAAGCACCTTAATTCTTTTTATTGTTTTTGGATTTGGGTCACACCCGGCAGTGCTCAGTGGTTACTCCTGGCTCTATGCTCAGAAATCACTCCTGGCAGGCTTGAGGGACCATATGGGATGCCGCGATTTGAGCCACCATCTTTCTGCATGCAAGGCAAATGCCCTACCTACATGCTATATCTCTGGCCTCAAGTGCCTTAGTTTTGTGATATCTCTAATCACAGAAAAAGTCCCTTTCTTGAAGAAAAGTCTCCTCATTAACCAGTGTATTTCCTCAGAGCTAATACAAGACTGTAATGATGAAATATGGCTTGCATTTACTCCAATCTTATATACATTTCATCGAGAATGGGAAAATAGCAGCACCTCATCTCCAGAAAGTTGTCAAAAGGGACCACTTAAAGCATATGCAGAGCGGGTCAGCCTGTACACCCATAGAGCTTCAAGTTGAGTCCTAGCCACGTAAACATACTGCTCTGGCAAGGCTGAGAGCAGCTTGGATTTCCAGTGTCAGATTTGGAATGAGTGGAAATCGCCAAAGCAGAACGGCCTCAGGCCAATTATGCAATTAGCCAAATGCCGATGCTGGCTTCCACATTTGTTTAGATAAATTTTGAAATCATCAGCAAGCTCTTGAGCCAGATTCTTTCTTTGCAAGGAGAAATTCGGGTTGTATAAACCTGCAGACTGAAACTGTGAGGCGAGTTCTATCTGCCCCAGCCTCCATCAGGAGCAAGATCCTTCACTTCTGGCTGTGTGTGGTCTGCTGTGGCCTTCAGTGGTGAGAGTAGGGGATGAGGAGAAGGATTTACTAATGAGGATGGCCAGTAGAGCCAAGACCTAGTGATGAACCACCATAGTCACACAATCTGCTCAGGCCCTACATTGGCTCACAGCTTCAAGGCTCACCTCTCTCATCTTTGAACCTGAGAAGAGAGTTGGTTGGTTTTCTTTTTTAGCAAAGACTAGAACTACAGGAAAGGAGAAGAGCCTGTAGCTTCTCTTTTCCAACACATGACCTTTTGGACCCAGAAAGGACAGCTAGGCTCCAGTTGCTTTTCATCTCAACATTCGGAGAGTTTTCCACATATCTCATTCATCCTCATGACACCCCTGAGAAGTAAGTTTGCTTGAGATTTACACAAAGTTATGATTATACCTTTAGATGGGAGTTTCTGATGCTGTCATCCTAAATTTGGAGTCTCTACCCATCTCACTTTTCCTATCACTTTTCCTCAACCCTTTGGGCAATGAAATGTCTCGGGCTGTAGCTTAGCCAAAGGCTGAATTTTCCCCTCTCCCCTTTTTTTGTAGTTGTTAAGTTTGATTTATTACTTAGCATTCTAGCCAGGCTCAATGGATGTTCAGAATATTATAAATAATGTGGATTGAAAGATTGTGCTGAAATGTTTATTGCGTTCTTAGAAAGAGAACAAGGAATTGAGTGGAGAGGGTAGCCATGGTGGAGGGAGAAAAGGTCGGTCTGCTCCAAGGATATTGGAGTGTGTCAATAAGAGACAGTGCTCTGAAAGGAAAAAAACTTATATTGTCGTTCCATTATCAAGAATGCAGAAGTGTTCCAGCGGGTGTAAAGAATATACTTCAAGAATGTAAGGAACATAAGGAACTAATCATGGGCATTCCCTTTCTCATTTCCTCACCCACAGCGCTTGAAGAATTCTATTAATGGAGTGGCTGCCTGTGCTTTAAAGCCAGCTCTTTAGCATGCCGATATTGGGGTACCCTCTGGTAGCAGAGAGTCACACCTCCTTTTGACTTATTTAGAATTCTGAATCACCAGTGCTTGATACAAGGATACCGCATTGGCCCCTAGGCATCCAATTGCATTTAGAGCTAAAAATCAACACCCGTCTTTTCCAGCCTTGTAGTTTCCAATATAAATTCTTCTTCCTCTCCTGGTACTTTCCATAGTATTTGAGAAAGAAATACTTACACTTATTATTCCCAGCACTATTTAAGTCTATGATGAGCTCCCACCCAGTAAAACATAGCATTTTAAGTAGAAATTGTATGATCCCTGTACTTGGCACCTGTGGATAATCTGCTGATAACAACATAATCTATTCTGAGTTGCAAAGGATTCTGAATATCAGGAATGTAGCTCTGAATCCAATTAATTTTTAATTTATCCAAGTTATAAGTTAAGTTTTGTAACATGTGTTCAGTGTGCAGAAGAAATCTGGGGAAAACATCTGTCTTAGCCTGGGAGATAAAGTGTCCTGGGGAGATGAGACCTTCAACTTCTGTTGGTGTTTTGGGTGTGTAGAAATGGGAATGGGCTCTGAAACAGTATGAACAATCTATGCCAAGCAGTAGAGCTGTGAGAGAGTATGGCAATCTGAGAGTTTCACCAAGATAAGTAATGATCCAACTTCTAAAAATTTGGCTTTAAAATAAAATCTGAATTTTCTCAGAGACTATGTTTAATGTAAGCCAACAAATATTTCAAAATCAAATATGGCACTTTGAATTGTCCCACAAAGGGTGATAGTAGAACTTAATGACATCATTTTAGTTTATCCTCAAACACCTTTTATTATGTATACTTAAAGCAACATAGGCAGCTTATGGATTTGTGTGTGACTAGTGGTAAGCCAACACCTCATATCTGAACAGACCCAGACTTCTACTTAGTTTGGTAATCAATGTGGCTTTCTTGGACTTTATGATCTCCTTAAGTCTTTTGCATACTGATCACTTTCAGGGGAAGAGAAAGGAGAAAGTAAACTTCTATCTGGGTTGTAATTTCCTTGAAATTCTAACCTTGACTTTTCCTGGAATTTCTACTTTCCATGAAAGTGAAACAAGACACATTTTTAACCATTAAACTTGACCCGAGATTTAACCCCAGTCCTATTCCCTCAGATGTAGCTGAGATTTTTTTGTTTTGTTTTGTTGGTTGTAGGTATCTTTTGTTGTTGTTTTTTGCTAAGTTGTTAGTTCTGGCTTTATACTTAGAAATCACTCCTGGCCAACTCATGGTACCATATGGAATAACAGGGATCAAACCTGGGTCAGTCACATGTGAAGCAAATACCCTACTTATTGTACTGTCTTTCAAGACCTACAGCTTTCTGAATGCTTGAGCTCCCCAAACACTTCTTTTTTAGTTTTTTTTTGTCCCCCAATTCACAATACAGACCAGGCAAAGGGCCTGGGTTGAGGTGTATATGGGGTGCATTTACTGTACCTCCTCTTTCTATACAGTCAGTGTAAAGAACACAGACTGTGGTAATTGGGAGGCCTTATCTTTTTTTATATTTATATATAAATCCTTCACCAGTGAAACATACCCATGACCAATATCCCAAATGTCCTTCCTCCCCATCCCACACCGGCCTGTACTCTAGACAGGCTTTCTACTTTCAAGTGATTTCTCCCCAAACACTTCTATTCACCATTTTTCTTTTCAGTTTGTGTGTATATGTGGCCACGTCTGACTGTGCTCAGGGCTTACTCTTGCCTTTACATTCAGGGGTCATTTCTGGTGGATACCATATGGGGTTCTGGGGATCACACTCAGGTCAGCTTCATATAAGGCAAGTGCCCTCCCTACCTTCTACCAGGTAGAAGAAACTTTTTAAACAGGGGGCCAGTTCACTGTCCTTCAGACTGTTGGAGGGCCAGATTATAGTAAAAGCAAAAATTATGAACAAATTTCTATGCACACTGCATATATCTTATTTAGAAGTGAAGAAACAAAATGGGAATAAATACAATATGTGGCCCATGGGCCATAGTTTGAGGACCATTGCTCTATACTGTTACTCCAGTCTCTTTTCACCTGTTTTGCATATAAAATCCTTGATACACAGTTTTAGGCTAGCCATTTTCTAGAATTTTTGCCTCAGAAATTTGTCCATCTGTTCTCTATTGACTCATTTAAACCGTATTTTACCTGGTCATACATTTTGTGGGTCCATATCTCAGAACTCCATAGGATTTGAAAACTAAATTTTCACCCTCTCTTTTCATTTAGGAACACAGACCACTTGCTACTGCACTGAGAGGAAACTCTCAGAGTAGCAACTCATTTTTACATAGATCAAAGATGAGGGGTTCTCACATTTTAAGGTATTTTCCAAAGGACATTTTTGGGAGGCTAGAGAGTCAATAGAGTTGAAAAGAGGTGACATCGATACTATCTTTTCCATGATGAATCAATGGACTTCTTCATTCCACAGAATAGACACACCTATAGAGGTATTAGATGAACTCTGATGTATGACTATTCCTGAAGCTCCTGCTTATTCTCTAGGTCCAAGTCATGGTGCTAGTTTGATAAGAGCCTCCCTTTCTAAGATCTAGGCAGAACAGCTTCTGAGCTATTCCTCCAGGCTTTAGCTCCCCTGACTTTCATTCTGCTCCTAATAAAAAAGTTAAGAATTGATCAAGGTGATTGGCATATTTTTATTCCATCCCCACAGACAACAATTGTTGTATTAATTATTGAATCCTAGTATTGATGAATGGATGGATGGGTGGGTGGATGGGTGGAAGGATGGATGGATGGTGAGGCCTTTCTCAGCCCAGCCTGGCGCCTGCAGCCCCTTCAGTTGAGGGTCTTTGGTGCAGGGTGACGGTGAAGAATGATCCACAGGCAGTCAGTTGAACTTTTAGGAAACATCCAGCTTTATTACAAGGCCCTAACAGCCATGTGTGGCTTCTAAGCTAAGTTTTGTTCAGCAGCCTACATCAGCTGCCTTGCATCTCTCCTGTGTACCTCCTTGCTGCACCTGCCCCCTCCCCTCTCCCCCAGGCCACTCTAAATTACCAACCACAGACCCCTCCCAATTGTGTGAGGGTCTCACCATCAAGATTAGCATTTGGCTTTGGGGTAGGGTAACCAATACTCTTTTGCCATATGTCCTTGAATTGGCATGCCAAGACCTAAAGAGGGACACTCTAGGTGGAAGACACAAGTATCTTCTCATTGAATTTTATCGAGGGATTCTTGATGTGGGTGGGTATATTTATTGCTGACTCTTGGAGAATTTTGTGGGAGCCTGAATTTTTTTTAAGTTTTTTTTTTTTTTTTTTGGGCCACACCCGGTAATGCTCAGGGGTTACTCCTGGCTATGCGCTCAGAAGTCGCTCCTGGCTTGGGGGACCATATGGGACACCGGGGGATCGAACCGCGGTCCGTCCAAGGATAGCGCAGGCAAGGCAGGCACCTTACCTTTAGCGCCACCACCCGGCCCCGGGAGCCTGAATTTTAATCTCTTTTTTTTTTTCTCATAGTCTTGGAAAAGTTAGGTAGATAGGGTTTTCAAAGAAAATACAGCAGTAGGTGTGTTTGATTACACTGAGAATTGTATACCTATTATCCCTTCCCCTTGCACTGTGTCCAATGGGGAAGAGGACAGCATTGAAGATTTAAGATGATTCCCAAGTAGAGGGATACCAGAACATCATTATCAAAAGACTATTGATCGTGAATTTCTCTTTTATGGCAAGAATGGTTTCTAGTAGGTTAATATTAATTGACAATATACCATGTACCAGGTAGTTTGTTTGGTACTGAGTATTTTTCCCCTTCTCATCTCCAGGATAATTCTGGAAGCAAAATAAAAGGTTATCATTTGCCTGATTTCAACATAAAGGTCCCCTACTCAAGTGATGAGCTGTAATTTGAATGCAATCAATTGATTGAATTGTTTTAATGAATTATCAGCCCACTGTATAAATCTAGTTTTTAAACATCACAGACTCTCAAAGAGAAAAACCTTGTATTCATGAATACATTCAAATTTTTTTTTTTTTTGGTTTTTGGGCCACACCCGGTGACGCTCAGGGGTTACTCCTAGCTATGTGCTCAGAAATCGCTCCTGGCTTGGGGGACCATAGGGGACTCTGGGGCATCGAACTGAGGTCCGTCCTAGGCTAGTGTGGGCAAGACAGACAGCTTGCACCACCGCTCCGGCCCCACATTTATAATTCTTATCATAAACCATAAGTATGAAGTGGCACATATTACAGTGATGGAAGTTAGTAGGCCAAAGAGCTTACGATCACTTGAAAACAGGAGTAACCTCTTGAACACAGTGGAACTAATTTTTCTTCCTCGGCAATGAATACCAACTTCACAGCCAAGTTGAGTAAGCATGATATATCTTCTGGTTACATGTGAAACAACTCAGCTTTTAAAGTGAATAGCTATGTCTCGCTACTCCTTACACCCCTTATTTTTGTGGGTTTCTCATAGCTCTGAACAGTCATCTTTCTTCTGCCCTTCCCATGGTCATTCTGGGTTCTATCTAGTACAAATTACCATGATAGCCAATGGAATAATGAAATTAGGTGATGGAGCTATAGCTCTACAATTCTCTACCCAAAGCACCAGAAATAGTGCTAACAATTTGAAATGTATTATTCCCAACTCTCCTAAACTTTCTGAGGCATCTTGTATTTGTCGTTTTGAATGGTAACTTATTTATTTATTTGACTTTGGGATCATATCTAACTTTGCTCAGGTCTCACTACAAGCTCTGTGCTCAGGCACAGAGGACTATTTGGGGTACTGGTGCAAGGAAAACTCTCATTGTACTACCTCTCCAGCCCCCAAGTTGTATATATATATATATATAATCAGCAAATAAGATAGTGAGACTAGGGGCTGGAGCAGTGGTGCAAGTGGTAGGGCATCTGCCTTGCACACTCTAACCTAGGATGGTCGGCGGTTCTATCCCCCGGCATCCCAGATGGTTCCCCAAGCCAGGAGCGATTTCTGAGCACATAGCCAGGAGTAATCCATGAGCATCACCAGGTGTGGCCCCAAAACAAAACAAAACAAAAAGATGGTGGGGCCAGTACTGTGCACTCCTCAACCAAACACACTGAAATAAAGTAGAAAGTCCCCTAAGAAAGACAAATGCTATCAGTTCAAGAACTGCACTTGTCATTTAGAAATAGAACTACCCAAATAGGCCATTTAAGTAACAGTTGCTGTCCAAAATACAGTATGCTGCTTCTTCATACTATGGCTCATTTCCAACTACATGTCTCCACAGATTAAACTCCCAGAGTTTACTAGCCATAGGAACTCATTGACAAGTTCTTCTTCTCCCACTCTCCCTTTTTCTACACTTGGTACTAAGTCCCCTTTCTATTTTCATGAGTCTCTGCATGACCCTTCATTCCAGCAAACTCTTGTAATGTGCTATTTCTTTTTCTTTTTTTGTAATGTGCTATTTCTAAGTTTACATATTATTAACATTTAAGAATGAAAGTTTCTTCATGCCATGGAGGAAGGCATTCTAACCTTCCTGCAATATGTTTCAAAATTCTATGTGAAATGACAAGTTTCTGGAAAGTCTCAGCTTTCTCTTCCCCCATCTGCCCCAGAAGCTCATATATGAAAATATATACATGTGTATACATATATGCCTTTGAACTATTATTTAGTATATACAAGCTATATATGGGCTCTGTTTTTTAAATAGAGCTTTCACCTTCTAGCACACTACCTTACTTCATGTGAATTTTGTTTATCTTTAGGTACTGTATCCCAATATTCCCCATCCTCCTCATTCTCATCAGAGAGAGAGAGAGAGAGAGAGAGAGAGAGAGAGAGACTCAGTGAGAGCAAGATTTACTATTTGTTCATTGCTATAACCCCAGTGCCTGAAACAGTTACTGTCAAAACTAAATCAATATTTGTTAAAAAAAAAAAAAAAAGTCATTATAAACAAACATAGAGATGAAGAATGCTGAGGAATCGATTTTTTTTTAGCTTGTCATAGGAGTTGGGAACTTTATTTAACATTTAGTAAGCAGCTTAATGTCTAATTTATATAATGCAAATGAAATGTTTAACACTAATGATAGTTATAGGGGTGTGTGTGGACACAAATGCGTGTTTTTTGCCAGATTAGTCCCAGAACCTCACACATGCAAGGTAAGTGCTTTACCACTAAGCTACATCCCTGGCCTAGATGTAGTTATTTTTGGGACCACCATATTGGCAGAAACATTGTCTGAGATTCAGGAAGCCAACAGAATCCTACATGGTAACCTAGAGAAAATTCCTCCTCAAAGCAGAAAATTCCTCCTCAGAGCGGAAGTGTTTCAGCAGCTAGTCGGAAGTCTATTCCATGTGTTCTTGTCACCTTTGTGGTCAGGAGGGACACTCTTCTACTTTTCACTTTTCTCCATATCCTCTTGACCCAAGACTTGAACACATCTCCTGTTTACTTTGATTCTTCAAAACATCTATATCTTGGGGCCCGGAGAGATAGCACAGTGGCATTTGCCTTGCAAGCAGCCGATCCAGGACCAAAGGTGGTTGGTTCGAATCCCCATGTCCCATATGGTCCCCCGTGCCTGCCAGGAGCTATTTCTGAGCAGACAGCCAGGAGTAACCCCTGAGCACCGCCAGGTGTGACCCAAAAACAAAACAAAACAAACAAACAAAAAAAAAACATATCTCTAATCAAATAACACATATATATTGACCTGAGAGCCCAAAGATAAGATACTTGCCTTGCAACAGCCAATGTGAGTTCAATCATTAGCACCAACTATGGTCCTCAGCACTGCCCTAAGTGATTTCTGAGCACTTGACTGAGAGTCAAGAGTAAATCTTGGGCATATCCAGATATAAGCTGCCTCTCACCTCCAAATAAAATAATAGGATATTTGACTATAACAGAACAAACAGTTTGGTATCAATCAGAGAGTCCTCATTATTGTGACAATGGAACTTTTCCCTCTTTTGATGGAACACAAGACGCTCCTAAGACGCAGTGACCTTGAGCTGCCCTTTTAGCTCTAAACCCAATAAACCAAAACTGTTCTCATGTTACTTACATTTTTGAAAATGATTGGAGACGAATACATATTTTTGCTGATGGTCTCTTTACTGAAAGATCTTGGTTTTGTAAAAGGAAGTGACTCTGGCTTACTTAGGTAAAGTCCATATAATTTGTTTAAATCATGTTGGGTTACTTGGGAGAATGTCTAGTTGAGTTAACCAAGTCTCAGGAAATGTTGGAACAAAGTCATGTCCTTCCAAACCAACTTTGTGGACCACCCTTAGACACTCGCCATAGCTGTGACTGAGCCCCAACTGGAGCTCCTGCCAAAACATAAAATTCTTGGAGAAGAGAATCTGATTGGTCTCATTTGGTTTCTATTGCTGGATCCTTCCTGTGTGGAAATGAGGTCAAAATGAATGGGCTGCTCATTCTATGTAATTTGGAGGATTGGAAATTAGAGAGAGTTAATTCAGACTATCTTTTACCATCTAGATCAGGGGTCTCAAACTCACAGCCCGCAGGCCATTTGCGGCCCTCCGTACAACATTTTGTGGCCCTGCCCTAGAGGAATCTTTTTGTTTTGTTTCGTTTTAGTTGTTTGGGTCACACCCCCAATGTTCAAGGCTTACTACTGACTTTGCACTCAAGGATCACCCCGACTTTGCCTCCTGCGGCCCCCAGGTAAATTGAGTTTGAGACCCCTGATCTAAATCAAATGGTTTTATTTATATGGAAATGGTTGTTGCATTGAATGTAGTGAAAATGCATTCTCTTCATGACTGCACCTCTCTTTAGAAAAATGACTTTTTCGGAGATAGGATGGAGGTAAGGCGTTTGCCTTTCATGCAGAAGGACGGTGGTTCGAATCCTGGCATCCCAGATGGTCCCCCATGCCTGCCAGGGGCTATTTCTGAGTGTAGAGCCAGGAGTAACCCCTGAGCACTGCCGGGTGTGACCCAAAAACCAAAAAAAGAAAAAGGAAAATGACTTTTTCTACCTGTGTTGGACTTCGTTCAGCATCAGCCACCTGTTATCCCTTATAGATATGAAATGACATTTCCTAGTCTAAATGAAGGGGTTTGTAATGGATGAATCCATAGCATAGCTGGGCCCATCTAGAGATCATTTGTCACTTATCCAATAGGGAATTGTCAAAGCAAGCTATCCATAACAGAATTCCTGGCTGTCTTTTCAAAGACACTTGATTTTCTGCCAGACTCCAGTCAGATTCCCATCCCTAGGGATAAATCACAGAGGATCTTTCTTAGCAATTAAATAATAAATAAACTGCTTTTGATTGCTGGTATAAAGGACTATTTACAGTTGAATTTACTATCGAATTGTGGTTGTTGGCCTGAAATTGTTTCAAGGAAGTGGAATGAATGAGCAACACTTTAATAAGGTCCTAAAAACTAGGATGCAACAATGGCTGAGTTTTTCTATACTGCACCCACACCAAAGAACAGTATCATTTGCAGAGGTGTTTGTTTTGTTTGGGGTGCAGGGATGAACTTTCTACCACTAAGAATACTAAAAGGTCTGTGAAGAGTTCATGGGTATCTTTGTACTCACTAGTCCTGACTCACTATGTATACTGACTTTTAGTTTTGAGGCAAGCACTATGATTTTTACAATATTGTGTACTGTATAGTAAATATACTCTAGTTAGGTTTCGATATAAATAAATCTAATTCTCTTGACCAGTGGCTTTGGTCAGCAGTCCACTGGGATTTGCCCAAACTGGTGAGGTGACTCCTTAAATCAGTGACTGCCTAACCATGGCCTCTTGACTAATGGTCCTGAGTGCCCAGGGAAGGACTTTATCCCTGGCCTTGCCTAGATCTTGTTCAGAGCTCTTCTGTCCAGCCCCTTACTGTCATAATTTATTTTACTTTCCTGTTCCTAGACAAGTTCTTTGTTTCCCTCATCCCAACCCCCACTGCTCGCAGGGTATCTTCCCCTGACTCCTCACATCCTGCCAAGCAAGTCTTCACTCTCTGGCCTCCAGATGTTCCTCTCTACATCATTCTCTTCTCCAGCCCATCACTTACCTCCTCTTGACAGTGGTTTCTTGTCAAGCTTCTCAAGTTACACCATCTTGTCTTCACTGAAATGGGTACCAACCCAAAGAAAGAAAAGAATTTGACCCAACTGAGTGAATTTTTCAGTGCCATGAAGGTGGCTCTCTCTTTTCCATGGCACAAAGCCAACATTGGGTTTCTGTTTTCCATGGGGCACACTGGATCCTCTGCTCCTAGTTTTAGGAAAATTGTACCTTTCTGAATGGAGCTCCTGACATTTTAAATACCAAGTAATCCTCCCTCCGTGTTGGGAAATTGTATGCCATCCCTCAATATCCCTGAGGAAACTTAAATGCAGAAGTCTTGTACACCTTGTATGAAGACTTGAAATCAGCCTACTTGGAGTTTGCAAACCCTCCTAGCTCCTGACCTAACTGACACTGTTTGTAAACAAACAGTTTCATAGTTTGGGGGACACACCCAGAAATTTTTAGAAGTTACTCCTGGATCTTCACTCAAGAATTAGTTCTCCCAGACTGAGGAAATCATATAGGGTGCTGGGGACCTAACCTAAGTCAGCCATATGCAAGGCCAATCTTACCCATTGTACTATCATTCATATCCCCACAAATAATTTTAGTTATTGTGACATAAAGTCAAGATCAGATTTGCTCTCAATGAAGCTTCAAACTTAGAATCTATTCCAGTCCTTTGCCTTGTGTTCTTTGTGGTGCTGCATTCTTAACGTCTGTGTCACAAACCATGAGTACCCTGTAGTTTGTCCACAATGCCTCCCAATCTGAACCCTGGCTCTAAGTCTAAGGTCCAGTGGCGTATTGCTCCTTATCAAAAAATATGGCCATTTTCCAAGTCTGTCCTGCTATTAAACTGCTGGCTTCATAGGGTTCTCTCAATGGTGGTTCAATGTTTGAACCACTGTTTGCTTTCAACTCAGTGGAAATAGTTGACTTACTAACCATAAGAATAAACTAGAGGACCGGAAAGATAGCACTGCGGATAGGGCATTTGCCTTGTATGCAGCCAACCTGAGTTTGATCCCCGGCATCCCATGTAGTCTCCCAAGCCTGCCAGGAATGATTTCTGAGCACTGATCCAGGAGTAGCCCTTGAGGGTTGCTGGGTGTGGCCCCAAAACAAACAAATAAAAAAGAATAAAATATCTTTGGTGTTTACTGTGTAATGTTACAAGCACATGTACCTAATGATATAAATTATAACTCTTTATTTTTCACTTCACTTCTTGTGGTGCTGCTATTGTTGTTTTTATTGTTATCATCTTAGATAAGATGATACTTAGAGCCAGCCTCTGATTTTCTGAAGATTCTCCATATTTCCCTTTTGAGTTGCTTTAACTTCCTCTGATCCTATCCTCATCAATTGTCTCAATTGTCACTTCCTCAGGGGCCTACCTGAAAAATAACAAATTTGAAGTCAGATCTTCTTTTTTTTTTTTTTTTTTTTTTTTGGTTTTTGGTTTTTGGGTTACACCCAGCAGCTCTCAGGAGGGGTCACTTCTGGCTCTACACTCAGAAATCATTCCTGGCAGGCTCAGGGGACCATATGGAATGCCGTGATTCGAACCACCATTCTTCTGCATACAAAGCAAATGCCTTACCTCCATGCTATCTCTCTAGCTCCAAAATCAGATCTTCTTGGATCCAAAAAAACCATTGCCTCATCAACTATATCAGACTTCATAATTTTGGAAAGTTCTGTTAATAAATAATGTAG
Organism: Suncus etruscus; assembly: GCF_024139225.1. Taxonomy (NCBI): domain Eukaryota; kingdom Metazoa; phylum Chordata; class Mammalia; order Eulipotyphla; family Soricidae; genus Suncus; species Suncus etruscus. The sequence continues at coordinate 42,054,171 of NC_064867.1, forward strand.
AATTCTTAAATTGAGGGCTATCTTTTTGTTTTGTTTGTTTGGTTTTTTGTTTGTTTATTTGTTTGGGACCACACCCAGTAGTGCTCAGGAGTTACTCCTGGCTCTGCACTCAGGAATCACTCCTGGTCGGCTCAGGGGACCATGTGGGTTGCCGGAGATGGAATCTAAGCTGGCTATATACAAGGCAAGTGCAATACCTGCTGTGCTGTCACTCTGAGATGAGGGGAATTTTTATATGATGATAATAATAACCTAGAAGTTAGGGTACTAATGTAGCAGGTAGAGTGTATGGCCAACACAGGTTGATCCCCAGTACTTGCATACAGCCAACATAGGTTCAGTATCTGGCACCCCATATAGTCCCCTGAGCCCTGCTAGGAGTCATCCCTGTGCAAAGCTAGGAGTCAGCCCTGAACACAGCTGGATTTGACCCAAAAGTCAAAAAAAATAATTAACCTATCTGTAAATACTTCTCTGACTTCAAGGGCAATGAGATCATTGTGAACTGAGTTCTTATTGTCAGGCGGCTTCAGTAGAGGCTTTGAGAAAGGGACGAGGGCAAAAGCAGAGGAACTGAAAGGCAACTTCAGACATGCCCTTGAAAGGTGACCGCATGGACAGAAAGGAAAAGCCCAGAAGAAGGAGGCAAATGCCAGGTCAGAACAAAACCAAACTCAGCACATTAGAGACCATTTGTTCCGTTGTTTGAGTGAAACTACTGCTTGGAGTAAATGAAAAAATGGAACAGGGGTGAAGCAGATTCCACAGACAAGAGGAGAGGCAGTAGGCGATGGTCTCCCTGCCTATCACCTGTGCTGACCAACCTAAGGCTGCATGTTGATTTGACTGTTCTAAGCTGAGCTTTGAGGCCAGTGGGAAGAAGGCTGCTTTTTCTTGCCCACAAACCTGTGGCTAACCAGCAAAGCAAATAGAACTCCAGAGTGGTCAGATTCAAGGCCAAGGGTAACTGCAAATTCTCAAGGCACTGAGATTTTAAAAAGTCATTATGTCCACCTTCTCTGTACAAAGTTTACTCTTTCCTTTGCTTCTCTGCCAAGTAAGGATATTAAAGGGAACATTTCCGTAAGTTTTTGAGAATAGACATTTCAGTTTTGTCTTTTCTTCTACTTCTTCCCCCACCTCAATTCAGGAATCTTCTGTAAAAAACAAAAATTTGTTTGATCAGTGAGAACCAAATGGTTTAATGCACAAGTAAATGTCACCTCTGAATGGGCACAATGGAGCAGGTGGGGAAGGATTTCATTTTATAAAAGTGTGGGGATTTTCAGAGCTTAAGTAGCTTCTGGTGTCTTGGTTTGGGGCCCAATATGAAGTAGAAGGTGGAGAAACAAAAAGAAAAAAATATATTTTGGTTCTTTGCAGTCAACAGTAACAGGCAGTATCAGGACCTTTCTGTGATAAACAAAACCAGATAAATGTATTGGCATATAATCGTCATTCATATCTCCCTTTTTCCCCACCATCAAACCCTTTTCTCTCTCACCATGCATATCTTCCCCACACACTCCCTACCTTCAAAGAGGACAGCAGCTATTACAGAAGTCAGTTCACTCTCTTTTTTTTCCTTTTTTTTAATTTTTGGGCCGCACCAGTGAGTTACTCTTGGCTATGTGCTCAGAAATCACTCCTGGCTTGGGGGACCATATGGGACACTGGGGATTGAAGTGCAGTCTGTCCTAGGTTAGCCACATGCAAGGCAAGCGTCCTATCACTGCGCCATGGCTCCAAGCCTGAGTCACCCTCTTAAGAACAGTCAAACTCTATATTCCTCTTCAATATGTACTAGGAGCCACCATTTGTACTCAACTGGGACACAGGTATTGGCAACTGAGACTCCATAATTTGCAGGTTTCTAGCATTTTCACTGGGGGGGAGGGGGGGAATGGACTATTAATTCAGATGAACAATCTTCAGAGACCGTGTTTCATATCCTTTCCCGGTTTCCAAAGGGGTTTGTTTTCTTACATCTTTTTTTTTAATTGCCATGAGCTGTTCTTGTAAATGTTGTAAGTGATTGAGTAATAATCATCTGGTAAACTGACCAAAGGAAAGGACATTTTTTTCCACTCCTGGAACTCTGGCACCCAGGCCTACCCCTGACAGAGGCATTTGGTTCTGAGGAGGGAAAATCTGCCATGCTGGATGCCAGCAGCACCCGGGGTCTGAGCCGAGTGAGGTGCGGAGGATATGAACCTTCTGTCGAGACCTCGCCAGGTGTTTTGGGGCAGGAGCAGGGCTAGGGGCAAAGAGCATTCGTTGTTTAAGGACTTGGCAGATTCCCAGAAGTTCAACTGTCTTTCCTCATTCTGAATGTCAAACATTTCCTTAGCTGAGGAATGTCTGACTAGACCCCCTGAGGTTTAAGAACTGCTCAGAAACAGAAGAAATCCTGACTAGAATGATTCGTTACTTTTTTTCTAAATGGTTTTATGTCCTCTGGAGGCCCTGGGTCACGATCCTGCTTCTAAGGTGTGGAAGACTCGGCATTGTCTTTAATAAATAACAATAGGTGGGGTGTCATTTCGTGGGGGAAAAACCCTAATTCTTTGTCTCTGGCTTTGGATGACTCCTTGAGCACTGCTAGGTATGACTCTGGTGGCTACTGAAAACATTGAGCCCTTGTTGAGTGTGTCCCCCTCATCGATTGGAAGAAAGAAATATAAAACTCAAACTCTCTGTATGTGAGGGAAAGGTGCCTTTTGGGGGGAGTTGAGTGTGGACTATACCTGGAAGTGACCATGGCTTATTTCCTACACCACTAGTACCCCCACTTTCCATTATGCTCTCTCTCTCCTGCATTCTCCTTGGCCTCTTTGTTAAATTCTTTCATTGAGAGAGAGAGTAACATTCCCTATTATTACTGAGTTATGTCATATCTTCCCAATAGTCAATACTTTGGCTCACTTACCTGAGAAGGGATGTGCTGTGCCTCCTTTGTGTGTACTTGGTCCTGGGGGTATGGTACTAAGCAAGAAGGTAAGGCTCTGCCAAAGATGCTAAGTCTTCTGATAGGCAAGGTAGGAATAGAGAACCTAAATCACCATTTAAGAGGAATTACTACAGAGGAAAAGGGAAGCTAAGGCTGGGTTAATCAGATGCTCAAGTGGCAAGCAACATGCTCTGATTGGCAAGACAATATGTACAAAGTACTTGGATGCTGAAGGAACATGGCAGACCAGAGCAACCAAAGACTGCAATACCTAGAACCCAACTATGCCAAATGTGACTTCAGGGGCAGCAAGAACCAGATCGTGGAAGGCCTTCTAACCTATCCAAATAGAATTTGGATTTCTATTTTAGCCATCTAAGATTCAAGCCAGGAAGTAACTTGAGTTGATTTCCAATCCCACTCAGTTGTAAAGAATGGATTAGGTAAAGTGAGAGATAGTCTACACTACAGCTAGGACCCATGTGCCAGTTGGCTGTCTTCATTGATGTCCAGAGGTCTCTTCCCTGAAGTTTCAAGCTTTATGGGTAGAAGCTAATACTGTATTTATTTGTCTATCCAACTAACCATTGTTCTTGATTTCTTTATTCCCTTTTCTGTTTCACTCTTTTATAATCCCTCTGATTAGAAAATTCAAGGTTATTTTTATCAGCCTCACCTTCCTCTGCCCAAGGTGCTTCTCTCACTCTGATTCTGGGGATCTCAAAACCTTTCATTTCTGTCCATCAGAATCTCAGTTTTTATACTTAAAATTAGACAATTAGAAGAGACTTGGAGCACCTGCATAGCCAATATAAAGGCATGAGTTCAACCCCAGTACAGCCGTATTTGCAATTCAAAATCTTGCAAGCCATCTCTGAGATGCCTTAGAGTCCTCTAAAGTCCTCTACTGTTTATGCCTGACAACTCTGCTGGCTGTGATTACCAATGCCACAGTGACCCCAGTGTGGCCACAACTAAAAAAATGCATGAACACTCTGGTCAGTAAGTTCAATCTCCTTTTGAGAACACATGTGTACACCACAGTAACTCCAGGCAAGTACTACAGTCAGAATGTACACCAGTACTCCAGCTAAACTGTGTGGCTGTTGGCAGGCACCAAAGCTAAACCAGTGTGACTTTCAGTGTACAAGCATTGTAACCTGATACGAAACTTCCAATAAATACCACAACTGAATGTACAGCCACCACAGCCAGGTATGTGTATAACCCAACTTATCACAACAAAAACATGGGAAGGGAGGAGAGAGAAGAAGATAATCTTTGAAGGTCTGGAAATTGTTCCCTGCATACTCACCTTAGTCTATTATTATTTTGTTTTGTTTGGAGACCATTCCCAGTGGTGTTTGGCACTAAGCTTGGGGGAACCATTTTGGTTTTTTTTTTTGGTTTTTGGGTCACACCCGGCAGCGCTCAGGAGTTACTCCTGGCTCTATGCTCAGAAATCACTCCTGGCGGGCTGAGGGGACCATACGGGATGCCAGGATTTGAACCACCAACCCTTACCTCCAAACCACCAAACGCCTTACCTCCATGCTATCTCTCCGGTCCCAGGGGACCATTTTGTACTTAAAATCGAATATGTGCTCCAACTGATTGAACCACATCCCTGAGACTTCACCTTAATTTTTCTGCTTCCTTCAGTTCTGCTCTTTTTTTTCTTTATATTGAGCCATATAAAATTTTCACCCCAGTCAAGAAATAGCACATTTCCTGTCTTGGTGAAACTTTTAATCAACATGCAGATGTTTCTGAAGGCCATCTTGAAAGGTCTGGTTCTGCCAAGAATACACTGAAATAAATATTCATACACATGGTATTTTGAAATGCTAAAAAAATGCTTGTACCACCCTCCCCAAATATTAATATATATATATATATATATATATATATATATATATATATGAATTTTTAGATCAAGGCAGAGAATTCCTTTTTTTTTCCTTGATAACTCTTAAAACTATCAAAAATATTCATTTGAGGCCAGGAGTATGTTTCAATGGTAGAGCACATGACTTACATGTGTGAGGCCCTGTTTGATCCCTGGCGTCACAATACACACATGAAATATTCTTGGCTCACAGGTTTTAACAAAATTAGATGACAAGCTGGGGTTGCTGATCCTTGAAGAAAAATCTTTTCTTCTTCTACCACTGGGATGAGAGAGATGAGAAAGAGATAGTGAAGGAGAGGGAGAGAATGGAGAGAGAGAGACAGAGACAGAGGGAGTGAGAGGGAGAGGGGGGAGAGGGAGAAGGGGAAGAAGAAAGGAGTAAGAGGGAGAGAGGGAGGAGAGAGAGGAAAGAAGAGAGAGGAGGAGGAGAGGGAGAAGGAGGGAGAGGGAGAGAGAGGGAGAGAGAGAAAAGAGTGACAGGGAGAGGGAGAGAGAGGGGAGGGGAAGAGGAGAGGGACAGGGAGGGAGAAGGGGAGGAAGAGAGAGAGAGGGAGGAAGAGAGGGAGGGAGAAAGAGAGAAGAGAAGGATAGGGAGGGGGAGAGAGAGGGAGAGAAAAAGGGAGAGGAAGAGAGGGAAAGGAGAGAGAAAAGCAAAGAAAAATCTTAAAGGAGGAAAAACTTTATGTCCCTGAAACCTGTCAGTATGATTGGGAATTTTAAAACATGCTTATAATTATTGGTCCGATAAAAGCATTAATAAAATGCTTCAAATACTAAATAATTTGCTCAGTTGGTGGGAATTTGCCAGGTTTAGCCTCTGGAAAACAGTACAGCATTTTCTCAAAAACATTAAAACTACTAGAGCTTCATATGACCTAGAAATTATAGTTTTTTGCTTCTACCTCCAAAACACAAAAATATTAACTCAAAATATAGATGAAAATTTACGTTCCTTACAGTGCTTCATACAACATCTAGATATAAAAATAAGCCAAATGCCCAATAATAGAAAAGTGGATAAAAAGTTTTAAGGGACCAAAGAGATACTATATCAGAAAGTGTATTTGTCTTGTATGTGCCATATTCAAATCCACAGCATTCCATATAGTTCCCTGAACTCCACCAGAAGTGATATGTGGGCATAGAGCCAGGAGTAAGTCATAAGCACTGCAAAGTATGGTGCCTAAAAGAAGTTTTGATATTCATGTATGTTTGTGTACAAATGCAATGAAATATTATGCATCTATAAGAAAAGGTGAAATCTTTCCATCTCTTGCAACTTTTATCATGTGAAGTGAAATAAGTCAGAAAGAGAATGCCAGGTACCAGAGCGATAGCACAGAGATAAGGCATTTTGCCTTGCATGCAGCCAACACAGGAAGGACCCCGGTTTGAATCCCAACATCCCATATGGTCCCTCAAGCCTGCCAGGTGTGACCCAAAAACCAAGAGAGAGAGAGAGAGAGAGAGAGAGAGAGAGAGAGAGAGAGAGAGAGAGAGAGAGAGAGAGAGAGAGAGAGAGAGAGAATGTCAAATACTAGTTGATCTTATCTTTGGTATACAGAGAAGCAAAATAAGGGATAAGATGTATTTAATGATAAACTCTTGATCTTTGATTACAAGCCTGAGATTATCAAATAGTAAGGGCAGTGAGAAGGTTAAGAAGTGGACTAGAACACATCGTCCTTTGCTTGTGCAAAAACCAAGATTGCTAACTACAGAAGACTGACTTTGATAACCATGACTGGGCAGAACTTATTGTGGGACCAGTAAGAAAGATCCTAGCCTAGGCTTTGGCCTAAGATTTGTAAAAAAAACCAGATCTCTAATCCCAGAGGTCTGACTTTGACAACTATGATCAAGCAGAACTTCTGTAACCATAATAAAAGACTCCGTCCTAGGCTTTGTCCTAGGATCTGAGCAAAAATCAAGACCACTAATTTCAGAAGACTTATTACAACAGTAATGATGTAACAGAACTTCTTGAACCATAAAGAAAGACTCTATCCTGTCTTTGTCCTATGACCTATGCAAATACCTCCAGCTACAGAGGCCCGATTTTATTATCCACAACTGAGCGGAAAGTTTCCTTGCACCATAAAAAGACCTTAGGGTGTAAAAATGAGCGAGTATGGAGCCTGTAGTTGTTCCTATAGCAGTATGATTCAAGGGTGGAGAAACTCCATATCTCTTAGGCCAAGAGAATTTCCTTTCTAATTTCCCCAATACTTACTGTGTCGGGGGGGGGGGGGGGGCTTGCCACACCAGCCCTCCTTCCTTCGTTATTTTGTTTTTTTTTTCTTTTTCTTCTCTGTTCTATTCTTTTCTTTTTCATTTTTCTTCTCTTTATAATTTTTTTATTGTCTTTCATTCTTGTGGTTATTATATGATGGTAGTTGTTTTTAGTAGCTGGGTGCTTTTTTTTTTTTTGTAGTTGCTTTTTGTTATTTTTTGTTTTGTTTTTCTTCTTTTTTTCTTTTTTTTTTCTCTCCTTTTCTTCTTTTTCCCTTTCTTCTTTTAAATTGATATTTATGACCTCCAGACAGAATCCTCCCAGCTTTGATTTTTTTCCCAACAGAACCACATAACTTGTCATCTTGTTCTGCCTCATGAATTGAGGGGGCAAAAATGGAGGGTACCAGGACCAAATAATTGTATGAACATTGAATGGATATAAAAAAAAAAAAGACTAGACTTAAACACCAAACCCAAAGTCAATGACAACAGAATCTATACCCACTCTACAACAAGCTATACACAGAAGGAAGCAGTTACATTAGCAGTCCAGTGGGCAAATGGGGGAAATATGGGATGCATGCTGGGAACGGAGGTGGAGGGAGGACAACACCAGTGGTGGGAATGGCCCTGATTTATTGTCACTATATACCTTAAGTATTACTTTGGTCATAATAAAATATGATTACAAAAAAAAAAAAAGAAGTGAACTAGAAGTAACATAAGGGGACAGTGGGAAAAGTCTTGGGTATTTGGTAGGGTTGAAGATTCCATAAGTGTGTGCATCAAAATCATTATTGGGGCCAGACCATAGTACAGTAGTAGGGTGTTTGCCTTACACATGAGTGACCTAAGTTTGATCCCCAGCTCCCCATGTGGACTCCTGAGCCAGCCAGAGGTGATTCCTGAGCATAGAGTCAGGAATAAATACAATAATACTGGATGTAGCCCAAGAACAAAATGAAAATTATGATTGTTTATGCTGTTGTATTTGTTTCCTAAAATATGGTAAGTAAATAAGTAAAATTCAAAATTTAAAACTTGAAAATAAGCAACAATAAAGTGATCTTACTTCTGTTCTGTGCTCAGAGATTATTCTTGGCATGTTGTTGCAGGGCCATACATAGTGCTGGGAATCAAACCTGGGTTGGTTGCATGTACAGCAAACACCTCACCCACTATACTATTTCTTTGGCTCTTACCAGCAATGCTTTTTGTTGGTGGTGTCTGGTAATCATTGGCCACATGTGGATATTGGGTACTTGAAATAATGGTTAGTGTTAAGTGAGAAACGGAATTTTTTAATTTTGTTTTATTTTAATGAATTCAAAAGTAAGCAGCCACATGTGGCCAGAGCTTATTTAGCTCATAAAAATCTTATGTGTTACTTGGTGCTTTGTAGAAGCCACATTCTGTCTCTGTTATGTGATACCCATCTTGACCTCTGGTACCTAGCAATTGTGAATGCTCATTACATACTGGACAAGTGAATGTAGGAAACAGTGAGTTCACTGAGAAAGGGGTCTAGGTCCTTCTGTGTTCTCTTCACCATGTTATTTGCAAGAGAGATGCATGGACCTGAGGAAGTTGTGTTGTATTGGCAGAAGAACTAAACATAGAGAGCAGACTAGCTGAAAGAACGGATACGCTCCTTCATATTCTCCAGCCAAAACCTATAGGAACCAAAACTAGATCATAATAAAACCTGGAGATAGACTACAAAGGTAGAATGCTTGCCTTGTATGTGGTTGACCTGGATTTGATCCCTAGCACCCCAAATGTTTCACCAAGCCCGCCAGTAGATCCCTGAGCTCAGAATTAGGAATAAACCCTAGCACCACTGGGTATGGTCCAAAATTCAATAACATAGAACACTAGTAATAAACTTTATTTGAAGAAAAATACCTCTTGTTTATGTTTATACATGAATATATATTTACAGACTTTATTCTTTGGACAAGGCCATGTGGATAATAGAGGAAAAAATTCTTTAACTAATATCACTTTGTAAACCTTTGAAGCCATTTTCCTTGGCTATGTTTTATCAACTCTCACAGAAAACAGGACAAAACAGTACACAAAAACGGAAACTAGGATTTTAGTAACCACGCCCCTTTATTAAGTTGTTCTCCTTCCATCCAGCAGAACCCACGTCTTACTGTCAAGAAAACCTTGACATTTGGCTGCCATCATTTTGTTTGTTTGTTTTTGTTTTGTTTTGGGGCTACACCCTGTGATGCTCAGGGGTTACTCCTGGGTACAGCGCTCAGAAATTGCTCCTAGCTTGGGGGGCCATATGGAATGCTGGCGGAATGAACCGCAATTCGTCCTAGGCACAGGCAAGGCAGACACCTTACCACTTGAGCCACCGTTTCAGCCCCTGCCATCATTTTTTTAGTGTGCTGATGGGAATGCTCTAGTGTCCTTGGGGGTCCTCTCTAGTATCCTACAAATCAGAGCTATACAGCAACCCAGAACTTTTAACCCCTACACCCAACATACACAGTGTATTCAGGGCACAGACTACAATCTGGGTGGGAACAGTTACATGAAATGACTGCAACTGATTCCTTTTGTTGGAGTTACTACAATGTGTGTGATGCTCTTCTGACAGGAATTATTAAGCGTTCTTTTCTGCTTGTTTTTCAGGGATGATAATGGTGATTTTATTGTTGCTTGTGGCTATTGTGGTTGTTGCAGTCTGGCCTACCAACTAGTAGCGACTGAGAGACCACCAACTGTGATAACTGCCATGAAGAAGATAAGCTCCGCTCCCTTTTGGTACAAGAAATAAATGTCTCCCAATCTCTGAACTCCCGCTGTATGTTGCTTCTATAAAGGAAAATCGTGTCGTGGCCCTGGAGAGCTGCCGGGAGCCTCAGGCCCATTGTTTCCACTTGATCATTTTGATTCTGGCCTAAAATCTATCACATAGCTGCTGCCACGTGGCTGCCAGTGGGTAGCTGGCAAGTCATAGACTGCTGGGTGTCCTGGCACTTTGAATCCAGAGGCAGTTTACAAATTTTGCATGCTTGATCTGCTAGAGAACTCAGGTGCGCAGGTTAAAAGACAGCAAGGAGTTAAGGTGATGTGTAGCCAGAGAGAAAGCAAACACATGAGAGTAGGCCAAAAAGAGATGATGGGTGCATAGGTAGTGTCTGTGAAACTGAACTTCCATAATGCTGCTTGGTGCCATTAGGCAGAAATATTTCTGGTCTCTATTTGGAAATTTCCTTTAACCTAGAATCACATTTTCTCTAGTCTCAGTCATTGAAAACATCTTCAGAAGCATCCAGAATATGTCTGTTGAATAGGATAGGTAGGATGTGAAGGAAAGTACTGTTTGAGTTTGAGGTTCAAAGAAAGAGTAATTGTGAAGTCAGAAGCATAGTGCCATGACTCCACTCCTAAACTGGCTCTCATACACCCTCTGTAGGTGAGTAAATGTTTTTTTTTTCCTTGTGCATATCTGAAATGGATAGACAACAGACCAGATCTTCAGAAATTACCAGATCTATAGTGGTTAGGATGAAGCTGAGTCTCCTCTCCGACATATGTTGAAGTCAAATGGGTCAGTTGGCCTTTCTTGGCCCTCCAAGGCAGGAAGAAGGAATAAAGTTGATGGTGGCATAATTTATAAAAATACAAAATTTCAGCAGGGAAGAGGAGGAACAGGACTGTGGGAGAGGAATCCTGTGGGTAAGGATGGATTTTTTGTTTGTTTGTCTTTTCGGGCCACACCCATTTGATGCTCAAGGGTTACTCCTGGCTTGGGGGGACCATATGGGACACCGGGGATTGAACCGAGGTCCTTCCTTGGCTAGCGCTTGCAAGGCAGACACCTTACCTCTAGCGCCACCTTGCCAGCCCTGGTAAGGAGGGATTTTACAAGTACTACCAGAAACCACCCACAAAACAGATATTTCCTAGAACCTGACAGCCTAGATTCCAGGTGTGCTCAAAGGCTCTGGGATACCAACATCCAACCTGAGGTAAGAGAGGAGTCATGACCTCTCATTCGTTCAGTTTTCAAACTGCTAACAAGTATGGGTGGCCCTCCTCCTGCCAGCTCTTCCCTATGGTCTGACTCACTTCCAGACCCTGCCTGCACCTACGCCACCCAAATGGTCTTACATGTGCAAATGGCAGTGGCTCATGCTTCCTTCCTTGAGGAGGCATTCTAGACCTGACTTGCCTGGCTTCTCAATGCTCCCTACTCCATATCAGCCAGAACATACACGTTGGATGTCTGGGTGGTGTTGCATTCTCAATACCCAAATAATAGCTGCCTAGGTCCATCCCAAACATAGCTGTTTTGTTTCTGCTGCATTCCCTCTGAAGTCAACCAGGAGTTCTGTCATTTCTCCTTGCTTCAGAACAAGACCAGTGAGATAGCCACAGCTCACTTGGGCAGTGGAATGAAGACTTTGGAATATACCACACCAATATGAGCGTGTTCTGCCAAGAAGAGAACCTATCATCTCTGCTTCACAACTTGATGGTTAGGACCAATCACGAGGCCCTGCTCAACCGTAAGATACTGTGAAGTACCCAGAAGACAGCCGAAACTAGGCAGTGAATAATCCCAAGTGACAACCACACCACTTGCCAGGTTTTGTGATCATGATGAGAGATTCTTCATATGCCTGTTTCCTCCTTCAGAAAACTGCAGGATTTCTCTTCATAGAAGCTGCTATGAGGTTTAGGAGTGTTAGAATATATAAACACAGAACACAATGTTTGATAAAAAGGAATCTTCTGATCCTCATGCTTCTGACTTGGTGCACCAAACTATTATGGAACAAGTCAAGCTGTAGTATAAGCTCTTGTCTGCTTGAACTAAAATCCCCAGGAGCTGCCAATACCTGTAGACTATGGATAAGTGTGAGAATGGTGATGCCCTAGAAATGGAATGTCTAGAGCATATTAGTGGTGGCAAAGGAAGGGCAGGAATGGGGAACATTGGACTGCAGAGCCCCCAAGAGGGAACTGAAGCATTTGAGAAGTGTTCCTGAAAAGGACAAACCATACTGGAAAGGATATTAATGAATGCTGGGTGCATTTTCTTTGCAGGGTGTGTTTTGGAAGCAGAGTGGGTACTTCAGGATCACCCAATGACTGGGCAGTCAAAACTCTGCAGAACCATTTTGTTCAGTCTCGTCTTGAGAACTTCCAAATCTGTATAAAGGGTCTCCATGGAGCTCCCCACTTTGGAGCTCTAGGAAGGAGGCATTAAAGGTCTGTTTGACTTTCTCACCTCCTCTTGACTTGCTCAGTGGGGATCCTGGGCAGCTCCTGAGGTATCTTTGAAGCACAGCCACTGCATCCTGGCTCAGCCACAGAAAGGCCTTTGCCAGCCAGACACAGAGCCGATGTCTGCACATAGCAGCTTCTGTTCTTTTGAATGAACTGGGCTCAAGGCCCAGCCCCAGCACAACAAGCTGGGTGACCCTGGTAAGACCCTTCAATTCTCTGGACTAGAGATACAAAGGGGAATATTTGAATCTGGTGAGGTTAGACTATGAAGATGTGCCATACAAGCGTTGGGCCACTGGTGGGCCTAGAGCGTGTGTTTGTGCAAGCAGAAAAGGCCTTTAACTTCCTCAAGAATGGAAGCTACCCACTCGGAACCCCAAATTATAGATAAATTTGGGATGAGTCATCTGGGGAATATGTTGCACCATGATCCACCCATTCTTCTAGGCTGGATAATGGAACAATTGTGCTTTACAGCTTGGTTTGGCAAAGCCCAGTTTTAGCATCAAAGCTTTGAGCTCACGGTCCCTGTGTGAGTCATGGGACCCTCTCCTAACATACAGAAGAGGCGGGACATGCCAAGCACTCAGCACCTTGATGATTTTTATATTGATAACCCTTATTGAAATTATACAGAAGTATTATTTAACTTAAGTCATCATTGATTATAAGCATTGAAGTCTGGATATCATATAAACAAGACTAGGTTATAACTCGCAGCAATTTTGTGGCATGAAAACTTCATTATTAACAACGAAAATCAACCTTAGTTTTCATTAGTCCCTAATGACAATTTGCACCTTTCAGGTCCCCTGGGGCCCAAGTAGCTCTCCTAAAATTCTCCTGGAGGTAAGAAGAATTTTGTTATAAAATCCTCTTCCCTAGACTTGGCCAGGTTTTCCCCAGACTATAGAGAGAGCAGCAACTCTATTTCCATTTCTCCTTCCCTCATCAGAGCAATTGCTTTGAATCCTCTCACTTCAGCCTTTTGGAGCACAGAGGGAGTTCTTTGCAAAAACTGGGGAAATATGATCCTATTATTGGGCCCAGGAGACCACACACATACTTCGCATACGTGGAGCCTTGGATTTGATCTCAGCACTATATACCCTCTAAGTACCCCCTGATCATCCCCAACACCTAAACATTAGGGTCAGGAATCAGTGGGAATGACCCTAGAACCACACCCCCTTTCCTAGGCCACGTGGTCCATATAGATAAATATATATATATAAAGTTCATCAAATGGTGGCTAGCAATATTTCCAAACCTAGCCTTACAGAAAGGGGATTTTGCCCCCTTTAACAAGCAAGGTTTGTTTTTCCTTTACTTTGCTTCAGTTTCAGACTTCCTTCTATATGCCAATAACAAAAGCATGTACCTCTTTCCAAAACATGACTGGCTGTACTTTTTTAGTCTCCAATTTGTAGAACAGTGGGTTGATTTTCTATAGTTATATTGTATTTTATTTTATTTCATTTTTCTTGGAAAAGTTCTTATGTATCCTAAGTGTTAAAAGACCATTGAAAGTGGTCCCCAAGCCAGAGACCAGGCATGAGACCTGAGCTCAGTAGCAGCATTTCGGCATGATCTGCACACAAGAATAAACTTTGGGGCCCGGAGAGATAGCACAGCAGCGTTTGCCTTGCAAGCAGCCAATCAAGGACCAAAGGTGGTTGGTTCGAATCCCGGTGTCCCATATGGTCCCCCGTGCCTGCCAGGAGCTATTTCTGAGCAGACAGCCAGGAGTAACCCCTGAGCACTGCTGGGTGTGGCCCAAAAACCAAAAAAAAAAAAAAAAAGAATAAACTTTGGCCTGCCCACCCAGGTAGCCTTCCAAATAGAAGACAGCTCAAGGAATCTCAAGATAATTTCTCACCTACATAAACTCCCATGAAGCACATTGGCAGTGGGGAAGACTGACTGTGACATAGGCAAGAAGCACCCTGAGACTACCAAAAGAAACATGGTAAAACTAAGCAAACATCCATCAAGCCTTGTGGAAGGATTGCAGCTGCAATCCTGCAGACCTACTCCATAGTAACCCCCCTATATAACCTATCTGAGATGGAGTTCAGAGTAGAAATGCTTAGGGTGTTCAACAAGCTTAAAGAACCATGGAACACACTGCCAGTAAACATAGGAAGATGTGAGCAGAAGTGGGAATACAAATCAAACTGTCAGAACTGAAAAACTTGGAAAGGAAAATAAAAAACTCTTTGAAATATCTTACCAGCAGAGTAACAGCTACTGAGGATAGAATTGGTGAGCCCAAAGATAAAATCTCCAGACAGCAGAAGATGGGGGAAAGCTTCCAAAATAAACAAACAGAAAATAAAAAAAAATCTTAAAAGAAATAAACAGATAACATTAAAAAAAATGAACTTTGCAATAAACTCAACAGAAACAGCGTAAGAATCATTGGGATCCTAGAATGCCAGGGAGAAAACCCCTATGAAGAAGCAACCGTAAAAAACAGCATTACTGAGAAATTCCCAGAACCGAAGAGTGCGGACACTATATCCCAGATGCCTGGTGACTACCAGCTAAAAGAGACCCAAAATAAAAACACTCAAGGCACATCCTAGTCACAATGATAAAAACCAGAGATAGAGGCAGAATACTAAAAGCAGCAAGATCGAAAAAGAAAATTACATACAAAGGAGCATCCTTAACATTTAAAGCAAATTTATTGAAAGTAACCCTCCAGGTCTGAAGGCAGTTGGGGGTTATAGTGGGGGGGGGGAAACTCAGTAAAATGAACTTCTCACCAATAATTCTTTAGTCAGCCAGATGGTCATTCAGGTATGAATGGAATGATACCAGATTTATGGACAACTTTGTAGACACCAGAGTTCATCTTTTAAAAGAAATAAAGGGGGTATTTTAAGACAAAACAAACTCCACAAACACATAAAACTTCTACTCAAAAAAATGGCACAAAATGAACTAAATGCACCAAGAAAGAGACCCAGAGTGGCAAAATGGATCAAAAAATTGAATCCAACATTCAGCTGCCTGCAAGAAACACATTGAATAGTCAAAGCCACAAACTCGGACTCTAAGTCAAACATTTGAAGACAATCAACTTAAAATCAAATTTGAAGCAAATAGCTCGCTTTATAAAAAAAAAAAGTTGGGGTGGCCATACTGATATCACACAACATAGACTTCATTCTCAAAAAGGTTATGAGAGAGGGTCATTTCTTAATAATCAAAGGATATTACATCAGGAAGAAATCGCGCTCCTAAACTTGCTGGCATTCAATGAATGACCAATTAAATACCTAAAATAACTGCTTAATAGATTTGAAGAGAGACATCAATAGCAACACAATAGTAGTTGGAGACCAACACTACTCTTGTCATCTCTTATTAATCAACCAGGATGAAACCCAGCAAGAAAAGACTGGCTTTGAAGAAAGAAATGAGAGAGAGGTGGATTATATGTAGAAATATCTAGGTCTTTTCATCCCCTCAAAAGCCAAATACACATTCTTCTCCAAGACAGACCACATACTAAACCACAAAACATACCTCCATAAAAATCAGAATAGAAATAATATCAACTATCTTCTCAAATTATGAGCAGAGGAGGATAGACATTGAATGATTACACTCATTTGTGGCCTGTTTAAAAAAGAAAAAAGATAGTCTGGTAATAGTGCTCAAAAACAAACCAGATGAGGCTCAGAAGTTCTGGACTGGTAGAAAAGTTGCCACAAGAGGTGGGAATACAGTTAAGGCAAAGACCATTCTAAGCATGATAGTTGGATATCATCACCAGACAGAATTGGGTGTTAAATAGAGGTAAAGTGATGTATGATACCACCTTCAGTAACAATATTGCAAACCACATTTTCTAAGAGGAAAATGAGAGAGAGAGAGAGAGAGAGAGAGAGAGAGAGAGAGAGAGAGAGAGAGAGAGAGGAGACATGCAGAGGGGAGAGCAGGAGGGAATCTAGGGACAGTGGTGGCAACAAATGTGCACTGGTGAAGGGATGAGTGTTGGGCACTGTAATTGAAACTCAATCATAAACATCTATGTAGCTGTATCTCATAGTGTTTCAGTTAAAACATTTATAGGAAGTCCTAATAAAAAGAATAAAGAAGACCACTGAAAGAGATGTTTATTCAAAATCATCCTGAAAAGAAAAAAAAATAGCAGTCCCCAACTCAACACATTACCTCTAGGGGAGAGGGCTATCTCATAGAGGGATGGACCCTGTCCATACTCACCTGAACTTTTGATGCAATTGGAACTATCCTGGACACAGTTTCTGATAGAGATTACACAGCTTCCTTGGATCTGAGCCTGCCAGTCTTTAATTTTTTTTTTCTGACATCCGACAGCTGCCACCATGTCAGCTCATTGGCCAATTTCACGCGATTCTCCGAAGAGATGCCAGCCAAGCTGCAAAACTTCGTAAATACACCAGTCTTGTGACTGAAAATTCTGAGGTACACTTGGAATGGGGGGCAAGTCAAGTTCCATGCCTGCCAGAGCCCTGAGAGCCTCACTCATACCCCCACAGTGTCTGCAACACCAATGGCCCAATTTCACTGTTCCACCACTAATCTCTGCAGAGACACCTACCTGACAAAAACCCCTGTTGTGCTGGTTTGGAGGCTGAAAACACTAGGATCTTCTCAAAATGGGGATGGGCAGCCTTCCTGCTGCCTCTCCATATTTCTGGAAGCCCTAACAGCCACAGCTACATCACAGAGGTGATGCTATATAGCAGCTCATCGACCCAATTCATTCATCCTGGAATTCCTAGAGCACATGGCCGCACTGTGAAATACCTCCAAATTTCTCAATACTAACACCCCAATAGGAATACACCATATTAGATAAGTAGCCTAGAAGCCACCTAAGCACAACAAACAAAAAACAATACAGAATGTACAGCTAACAACAAACAGCTCAGTAAACCTTCAGACAATTATTTCATAACCTCATTGTGTGATATAAAGACTTTCACAAAATTTCTGTTAGTGAAGGTTTTTTGATAATTCCATTACCATTTACTTATAACAGAGCAATATAAATTATTTCGTTCCTGCTGAGGGGGCAGGCTTAGGAGTAGATGGGAAACTGGGAACAATGGTGAAGAGAATGATGTTGGAGCATTGAAGACCAGAAACAATTGTGTTGTGAACAACTTTGTAAACCGTGATGTTCAAATAAAGTCATAAAAAATATGTTAATGTTTTTCCAGCCACCATGGGCCATTACTGAGAAGTGGCTTTGCTTCTTTCTTGAATCAAGTTTGGCAGGTAGTAATGGGTTTTTTTCCCCCACCACCCTAACCGCCCCCCAAAAAAAAACTCTTTGGAGGTATTGGACTGCTTACAGTGCATTCATGAAAGTAGATTGTGTCCCTAATGAATAATATGCTCTCTTCAGGCCCTGAGCCTGGCTGCAGCTGTGTGTGGGCCTGTTTGGGTGAAATCCCAAAGGAAACATCAGTCTCAGACACAGATGACATTTTGGTGAAGGATAGAAAAAAGTCCTATCATGAAAATCTTGGAGAAGACTGGGCCCTTGAAAAAGAATGGCTACAGTTGAGACTTGTTAGGATAGGACTATAACCTCTTAGCCTTAGTGTCTCAAAAGGTCTTGTTTTTTTGTTTTTGTTTTTGTTTTTTGGGGTCACACCTGGCAGTGCTCAGGGGTTACTCCTGGCTCTACGCTCAGAGATCGCTCCTGGCAGGCTCAGGGAACCATATGGGATGCCAGGATTCCAACCACCATCCTTCTATATGCAAGGCAAATGCTTTACCTCCATGCTATCTCTCCAGCTCCTCAGGAGGTCTTAAGTCCAGTATAGGGTCCAACTGATTGTAAACTGGTTTTGGGAGAGCCTGAGACTATAATTCAAGTTTCCACAGCACCTATTTCTCAGAGATTAATAGGGTCTATTTCTTCCTGAGGAAAAAAAATGGAAGGTTTTCAGCTCTCTGTACAAGAAAAAAAAGGTTGCCTGTGCCTTCGGGGGAGCAGAGGAATCTGCCTCTCTCAGGCCAAGCCAGGCTCTTCACTGTGACTTGTCTTCAAAACAGCTGTGTGCAGAAATGATAGCTTCCTGGTGACGCTTGGTTCCACTTTGCATGGCAACACAACATGTTCCTAATGACTGAATTGTTTGTTTAATAAAGAAATCACAACCATTTGGAGGTTTAAATATAGCCTCCAAGACCCAGTGAGCTCAGCTTCTGGTGGCTGCGTGGCGCTGGCACCAGCCCTGATCCTGCAGCTATCGAAGCCTTGAGGAATGGCTTGAAAAACTTTATTTTCATGAACTCCATCATCTTTTCTGAGTCTCAGGAACTACATCAAAGAAAGCGGAAGAAGCTGCCTGTCCTGCTGCTAGCTATGGAGCCGGTGGAAGGGTCCCTCTTTTTTTTTTTTTTAATTTTTTTTTATTTTGGGGACACACCTGTTAGCACTCAGGGGTTACTCCTGGCAGATTCAGTGAACTATATCCATATGGGATGTTGGGGATTAAACTCAGGTTAGCCTTGTGCCAGGGAAATATCCTACCAGCACATATCACTCCAGCTCCCCAGAAGGTGCCTATTTTAACTCTGAACCCCAGAATGTGCTCAAAATTGTGCACAGAAATGATTAATTGAGGGCTGAAAAGCAGGTCATCCTTTTAGTAGTCATTTAGCCAAAAACAGCGTTTACAGCAAGCATTTCACTAGTACACAAGAAGCAAAATTGTCTTGACTTTTCTGTGTATTTGGAATTTGGTTTCCCCATGGCAATCTTAGACCACAACTATATTCCTTGCCTAGCTCATTGACCCACATACTTCTGCCCCTTTTCCCACCTCAGACACAAGAAAAATGAGTCAGGACAGTGTACAAGAGTTTATTTATTTGATATTTGAATTTAGTTCTATCATGTGGGGCCCACGTTACAAGTTTCATCTGGGTGCATTACATCTCTAACAAAAAAACAAAAAAGAAAAAGAAAATCCACAACTTTTCCATGTCATTAAATATATTCATATATAATAACCATAATATATTAGTATGCATTGGAAAGGAACATTGACCCAAACAATATGTCATGGTCACAACTAAACATTTACGATGCAGAGTGAAGAGAACTCTGGAATCCAGCAAGGAGTTAAGGGAGGATGGGAAGTGCTTTTCGGAATCAGGTGAGAAGGGAGGGCCAATGACACATGGAATGGGGACTGGCTGGGTTTGGGCAAGGGAAGGCCCCACAAGTACACACTGATACCCCTAGAATATGGTGTGACTATGACCAGGAACTCAGTGTCTGATCACTTAGTTCAGTTTAGCCACTTTCCAGTCTTCCCTGGGACGTTGGCTTCTTTTGAGTGGAGAAATCCTAGAATTGTTCCACTTCCTAAAAGAACCATTTCCCAATACCTTAGAGTCTCATTCCAGCCTAGGGGGATCCAAAGCCGTAACATTCCCAACTGTGACTTTGGAGAGAGAGTTCCAAGAATTCACAAGGGGCCTTTGGGAAACTCCCAGTCTCCTTGGCTTAGACACGAGGTGTCAAGTATCCCACCCATTTGCGGGAACCTTCAAATGCTGCCTCTCCCCCTGCCTTTTTTTTTTTTTTTTTCAGGAAGCCACAGCTTGTAGTCAAGTCCAGGGGGGGCAGCCTCCTCCACTCCAAATTTTTATGGCATTACTCTATGTCAGGAAAGCAGGCAGACACTCCACTGTCCAGGTCTCCAGACACCCCCAGCAGGTAAGAGAGGACAACAGAGGAATCTTCAAACAAAATAGCTAATCTGATATGTTCTTCTTTGAACATCTACATATAATTCTGGTTAATACACTCTTCAAATTCAAAACCTAGTTCCATTTGCATTCCTTCCTAACTGTACAAACCGGAATACCTCAATTCTTTCCACCTCCTCCTCCTAGGGAGAGGGATGAATGAGGACAAAGGGGTGTGTTGCCAAGATGGGTCATCGCTACTGAGATCGGGAGTGGTGGGTTGGGTCCAAGAGATTGAGTTGAGGGCCTGCCTTTAAGAAGCCCGACTGGAGTACATAGAGATGGGACATCTGCCCTGTGGACTGTGAGACAGCTGAAAGTGCTGGCTAGAAATCACAAGTGGTGGGCTGGGTCCAAGAGATTGGGAAGAACATTAATGGCGGCCGTCTCAGTTTGTGTCCTCACATTGACCTGGCTAACTTGACATGGTCCCTGGGAAGTGGCCTGTACAGTCAGGGGAGCCATGAGGGAGAATGAGCCTGTAGGCTGACTGAATTGAAAACAAGATGCACTCCTTGCATGGGAGGCTGACTGAGAGAGTCTTGAAGACCCATAGTCCAAGCCCTTGACTGGATATTCAGTGAGAAAGAAACCCAGTGGGAGTTAAGGTGCTGCCGTGAAGAAACCAGACTAGTAGACATAGAGACAAAACACCTGCCTCAGTGTAGTGTCTTCTAAGGACTCTGAGACAAACAGAAAAATGCTGAGAGGCCTTCCAGTTGTGAACGGTGTGAGCAAATCACTCTGGGCCTCAGGACGACTGCTGCCTGCTTAACAGTCTGCATTCAGCCTGAAGCCTGGATTCAGGGAAGATAAACAGAGTTGAAGGCAGTTATATCTTCCACCAATCTCCACAGGCGTCTCTGCCAGTTTTTCCTAAAGCGTTTCCAAACTCCCCCAGGTGGGCAAACATTCTCTCCACTCTGTTTGAGATCAGCTGAGGTAAGGCCTATGCGCCTAGAACCTGGACTGGCCTATCCCAAGTTTTCATTCTCTTCTTGGCTTGCCTCCAAAGTGACACTTTGCCCACTTTCCTCCTCCTCTTCTTCAGAATCCTTGTAATAAACAGTCAGTGTCTCAGTGGCAGCCTGCTATGGGCACAGGGGGAGCAGGTGGCAGGGTATCGCTCAAAAAGCAAGACTTGAGTCTCAACCCAGTCCTGCAAGTGAACCTGGGAACTGTCAAAGGTCCAGTGACCTTGGCTACCTGTGCTTTGCATTTCTCACTGGTAAAAGAAGGTGAAAACCCCTGTGTGATAGGATTATCACAAGCTGGGATGATATCATGTGGGTAAAGTGCCTGCACAGAACAAGTGTTTGGTCAGTGGCAGTCATGCTGTGGGCCAAAGCTGAGGTTGAAGGAAGCCAGATCACAATAGTTCCAGCTTCTTTCTTGGTGAGTCCCTTTTGAGGAGCCAAACTCCAACAGGGAAAAATGAAACCCACTTTCGAACTGATCCAGGCCTCCAATTCAATTTGCCAGAACAAGCACATGGGACCCTGGCAATGCAGATTCTAGAAGGCAGAGACCCTAGGCTGCCAGAATGAAAGACAAGGAGATCAAATGATCCCATCTGAACAAGCTACCTGCTTAGGGGCTGCATCTCTAGGAAGCCTTGGGAAATAAAACCTGACCACACGGGGCATGGGGCGGGGGCCTCCAAAAAGAGGGTAGCCCAGGTTAGACCAGGACAGCTGTAAGGAGCAGTTCTAGGGTTGAGCCGGGGAGAGAGTTGAGGGAGAGAGGCAACAGGGTCCTTGCCCTTGGGAACCAAGAAAGGCAGCGGCAGCAAAAAGTGGTCCTAGCTTTCTTGTTCTCCAAGAATTTGGCCATCCCTGCTCCTGCCTACCCCTGGCTTCCAGCAATCTGGCACTTCACTGAGCCTGCAAACTGTGTCCTGACTCAGGCAAGCCCCTTTCTCCAGGGATCCTGCCTTCGCAGCCTGCATTCCTGGCCCATTCTGGCCCTTCCCAGCTGTTGACACTGTGGATGGAGGGAGGAGCCTTGTGGGAATTGATGTCATTATACAAATAGTGTCAGTGCTCAGTCCCCCTCCCCTGGAAAATGTCATTAAAAGGGGCTAGTTCCAAGTTTCCAGAAAGGAAACTCTGGGAGGTTTTGCTTCAAAATGCCTCCTCCAGCAGGCAGCTCCAGCATGAGCCATTAACAACCCTACTTGGGCTTCTCAGGGTGTCCTTGGGCCCACCGCCCTCTGGCACGGGGCAAACCTGCACCAATCCCCACTCTCCTAATGGGTAGGGAGCAGGCACTCACAGAGGTTTCCTCGCCTCTGGCTCCACAGACTATAATCACCCACCCAAGACCCCACCCAAGGGGTTCAACTCAGCAGGTGGCAGTGGGGAGTAAAGGCTGCAGGAGGAACATTGGGCATGCTACCACCCTCACCCCAAAAGGCCTGCCAGGCACCATCAGTAGGACCCCAGTTGTTACAGCCAAAGAAGAGTCAGGGGGAAAGGTGAGGGTTTGAGTCATTCATGTTTGGGGTCCTGGTTTGGCCAGACTCAATCACCACCCGCCCCTGGCTGTGAGCCTTGAGAATTCCCAGTTCTCACGGCCACCTTCGCCATCACCAGTGACTAGCCGGGGTGGGGATTAGGGGGTCATGTGTCGGTGCCCCATCCTGTCCCCCACCACGGTGACCCCTCCGGGTCTTCAGGAGGTGCGTCTCTGCTCTGGAGGGAGCCCATGAGGTAGCTAAATTCTCATTTCTCCAGGGCCTGGTGGGCACAGCCCTGCTCCCAGCAGGTGACGAGGAGGGTGGGGCTGGGTAGGGCTGCAGGGGGAGCTGCCCGGACCCCATCCCCATCCCTCCCCACCTGGGACAGTCCTCCCGGGCCACCCTGGGGTGCCACAGCTGCCTGGCGCTAGGCCTTCTTGCACTTGCCCTTCTTCTCCCTCTGCTGGAACTTGCGCAGCCTTCGGGCCCAGGTGTCCCGCCACTGGATCACCAGGCTGCTCTTGTCAGCCACGATACCACTTTGGTCAGGTGAGTCCTCCGCATGGCCCAGCAACAGGTACTTCTTGAGGGGCTTGATTTTGGGACACTTGCAAGCGATGTCCCGAGAGCGAATCCAAAGGCTCTGGTCCCCACGGCGGATGCGACTCGTGCCCTGCTTATACACAGAGATGATGTTCACGGTAAACTTCCACCAGTCCCCAGCCTTGTCCGCCTTCAGGATGTGGATCTGGACCGCTGCAAGAAAGCACAAGTGGGTCATTACCCAGGGTCCCTTTTTGCAGGGCTAGCGCCGCACTGCCTGTCCTTGCCCTCCTCGAGGGCCCAGAACATTTCGTGGCCATGTCAAGGAGCCCCAGAGCCCCAGAGACAGGAAAGGAAATGAGTAGGTGATGGCCAAGCTGAGACTGATGCCCAAATTGCTGCAGAGAGAGAGCTGAGCCAATGGCAGTGTTTCCTAAACCTTATCCTCTGTGACTGGATAGGTTGAATGTTCCACGGTCCCCTATGAGGACAGGGGGCACTTGAACCTGTCCAATTGTTCAACTTGTCCCAGTAGAGATCAGCTCTAAGGGTCTGGAAAGGATAAGAAGAAGAAGCCATAGGAATTAATCTTTCCACTGCCTCTATGTGCCTAGAATGGCTGTTCCTCAGAGGTTTAGGGGAAGAGAGATTTGGGTTACTTCCTCTTATGACCCTCCTGCAGATTTCTAAAGGTCCCAATCACCTAGTGCTAAGCATCTGCACACACTTCCAAATACAGTCTTTGGCAATCTCAGAAAGGAATAACCGGATTTGGGGGCTCCATAAACTTCCCTCCCTCATGGCCTTTTCAAACCCACTGGGTCCAACTTCCCTTCTTCCCAATTCTCTCCTAGCAATTTCCCCCTAAGTGCCAGGGAAAAGCAAACTTGCACCGAGTCAAGCCCCAGGATGGCTTTTGGTGTTTCTGATTCAGTAGATTTGGATCAATTCAGTAGAATTAGTGTCCCCACTTAAAGTTAACAAATGATATTTCTGTTGAATTTTAAGAGTTGTTCTTCTTTTTTATAATTAAAACTCAACTACAAACATGTTTGTAATCATGGTGTTTAAATAAAGATATTTTTTTTAAAAAAATAGTTGTTCTTAAAATAAGGGGGGGCAGGGAGCCTTGCTAAATTATTCATGAAATACTGGTTTGTACAAAGTCAAAATTTTCCTTACTATACAACCCTTTGGCACCTTTACTATGTGCATTTTTGGTTTCCCAAACTCTACTGATTGTAGAATCCTTTGGCTGGAGCATCAGTAGCTAAAGTTACCAGATCTTCACAGGGTCAACCCAGGAACTCAGCCTAGCCTGGCTTCCGTGTTGGCTCTTCTTAAGCATCCTGGGGTGCACAATGCCACATTCCCTCCTAGGGCCTCCCTACTTTCCACCTGTGCCCACTCTTGGCCCGGAATGACGAGGAAAACAAGGAGTGGCTGAATCCAAGGGAGAGCCAGATGCCATCCCACTCATGTTTCTGGGGTGAGAAAAGTGGCAGATTTTCCCATATTTTCATGTTAGTTGTTCTTGGATATCCTGAACTTTGCACTTCCATCTGAGGGCTCCAAGAATGGCTGCTATGGAAACGGTTTCCATGTTTGTGTCACTAAGGGACTCCAACACAGAGTGTGAACTCTGAGGGTGGCCCTCTGGCCAGGAGAAGTGGCGAGCCCATGTGTGTTTGACTGTGCAGCCTGAAGTCGTCGTGGCAACTAAGTGCCCCTCCACTTAGCAACAGGGGAACCATCGTTGGCATCCCTCAGAGCCCCAGTTTCCTCTCGTCAGGACAGAGCAGAATACACAATAAACCTCCCTCCAGAACCACTGATTCCCAGCCTGGGACTACAAAGCCCTGGGCTAGCCACACTGTGTCCCTTACAATCCCCTTCCTGCTGGAGAGCACAAGGTGGTTTGGCGAAGCCATAGCAGAAGTTTCCTCTGATTTAGACCCCTGGAGAGAGCTGCTTTGATCAGAGATATTTAGCATCTCTGGGCCTAGCTATGGGCTGAGCTGAGTCTTCTAATTATCCCAAATCCATATGCGAAAGTTTTGTCCCCACTAGTATCACAGCACATGACAGAGTTTGGAGACAGGGTCGTTAAAGGGGTGATTAACAAGAGATTACTGGAGTCACCCCTACTCTGGTAGGACTCAGAGAGGTATTAGGACATAGACGTGTACGCACATAGATAATAACCATCTACAAGCCAATGAGAGGGCTCAGAAACCAGCTCTGCTGACTTAAATGTTGAACTTTCAATATTTAGACCCACGAGACAACATACTTCTATTGTTTAACACCCCACTTCCAAGTCTTACGACTTGCTTATCACCACCCCAACAATGGATTTAGGGAGTCTGGATACAGGTTTATCTCGGGTCAGATGAGATTTTTTTTTTTCCTCCTCTGCTGAGGAGCCATGCAGAATAAAACCAGACTTTGAACTGCCCTCCAGATCCCCAAGGCCACTTTTACTCCCTAGAGTTTGGGCTTCTTCGTGTACCTCCACTCAAGGAATTCTCTGGATCACTAGCTAGGCAGATGGAGCATCTGAAACAGCCCCCTGATGAGGCCAAGACTCTGCCAGCCTAGGCCTGCTTAACAACTGAGGACACAAACCTGGACATAACTTGGACACAACCCTAATACCATGCTGCCCTGGAGAATTCAGGAACCTTGTTTAGAAAACACCAAACTTGTCCTCCTTCCACCCCAAACTCTCCCGGACTGTTCCACAGGCCCTCAAGTGGGACAGCATAAGCCTGGGGGCAGGGGCAGAGAGGGTAGTGGTAGAATTGATGTGATTATGCTGGGGAAAAATCCACATTTCCGTTGCTCTTGGCAACGCCTCTACATATTACGCAGCCCACCAAGTATGAGCAGCACATGGAGCACACAGGCCAAGTCCTCACATCTGAAAATATTCACGGGCACTGAAATGGCGACCTCCGACAGATCTGGTCTATGCTCTCAGAGCACACGAATGCAGCATGTTGTCTGGCTGTTACCGCCTCAGAGGTCCGTGCTGGCAGACAGACAGGAATAACTGGGGTTCCTGGGGGCCCAGGCATCACCTAGACAGGGGCTAAACATAGTGGCCATGGGTAATTCTGCACATATGAGAGAACCACAACAGGCCCTTGACACATTCATTCTGAACCAATCGGCTTTGGGAACCTGAGCTCCAGCCCCCTTGCACTGATGTCTTAAACTGACCTCATCGGGCTGGAATGTAGGCACAGGCAGGGATCCCCCAAGCAGCTTTCATAAGTGAAAGGAAACCTCAAAGAGGAAGACCATGGTTTCAGAGCAGGCAGGGAAAGGTAGGCCGAGTCTCTTGGCCTGCATGAAGAAAGAAGGTCCTAGCACCAACCAGACTGGTTGACTAAAGCAAAGGTGGCAAGCAGAAGCCAGCAGGGTAGACCCCCTTATTCCCAGATTCTGCCCCATTGGCCTGTCTCTGAACAAGTAGCTTCATCTCAGGGCTATCCTATGGAAAACTGAGAGTTCAGGAATTTCAGCAGTGGAGAATGATAATTTCCTGGTGAACAAGGATGGATGGATGACTTAGCCCGACTGAACTGTAACACCCAGGGGTCTCCAGCAAGCTTCAAAGGAAGAGCTAGGGGAGGATTTCTTGGGCTCCATGCCACAGAGGGTCTTGGGCTGCAGAACTTCTCTTTTTTCTAAGCATTAAGCAAAATGAACCAGTAGCCTTCAGCCTGCCCCCCGTCCCCAAATCAGAAGCCAATTTCTAGCTTCCCAGAAAGATGCCAAAGAGTTTTCTAAGCAAGCAGACCAAGGCCCCTAGAACCCACCCCTGCCACTCTCACTGACAGAAGCCTGCAACTCTGGAGGGCTGCCCATGACTTCTGCAGCAAGAAAAGGTCTGAGGGCCAAATCAGCATGAACAACTAACTTGTCAGCTGGTGCCAGCTAAATGCAGAAGACTAGGAGGTAGGTCCATGCAGGGTAGGTACCAGGGCTTCTACTGAACGCCCTCTCAGTCACTATCTGCCATATCCCAGCTCCTTCCCTTGGAGTAGGCTGCTGTCCATGCTTCTTGGAAGCCTCAAACTAAGTTTTCGATGCTAGGAAATAATCTGGTGACTGAAAATTTAGGAAGTGCCAGTGCTTGAACTACTTCACAGAGATGGCCTCATGGTGGGTCTGTTCTCTGTCCAGAGTCCTTTTTTATTCAAAGCCCTCCCTTCGTGGCACCAGCTATGGACCCTAGGACTGGCACTGCCATCACTGAATAAGAGATGCTCTCTGGTGCTGGCTTGTAGGTTGAAGGGATCCTGCTATGATCAGAGCTCCTACCGAAGACAAATTCTCAGAACCTGCTTGCTTCTTATCCCTCTGCTGCTCAGCATGAGACAAATAACATGCTTACTCTGGGCTGGCCTCTACTCCCAGTAAGCCTGACTGCAGGGCCTTTTCTGCAGGTAGTCTTTATGCCCTCTTGGATTTATGACCTGCCGGGGTTTGGGGGACTAGGCTCTGCCCCATAATGGACGCTGAGAGACTTGGGTGGTCGGCCTCTGACCTCCCTAGATCCAACCACACTTTTCTGCTGGGCCAGACCAGCTCAGAAAGGTTTGTCACCCATGTGCCTCAGAGATAGCGAGGAGGACAAATAGCAGTAAGTAGGACATATAAGCCATTAAGATCACAGAACCCCATAAATCTCCTGCCACCAAAAGTGTGTCAAGGGTTGCAGTTGCTTTCATAAAATGCACCTCTGACCACATGGTCCCCAGACCCTTGTGAAGGTAAGGAACTGGAGAGCAGAGCCAAGTCTTTTCATAGGGAAGCAAGGCTGCTGCCAAGGGAGAGTTGAGAGCAAACAAGTGGGGCCACGCAAGTAAGCATACCCGAGGAGAGTTGTCAGAATTACCTAAGCCCAGTTCTCTTTAAATGAGGTTCAGGGTTAGAAGCTCACTCAAGCCAGTCCCAGCCCCCTACCACAGACACCATCTGAAAAACTGAGGCATCTTGGGGTTTCCATACTGATCCCGCCAAATACTGCCCCAGGCCTTGAGTAAGGTAGAGGAGAGATACTCCACTTAGGACTGGGCAAAGGATTTCTCTTATTAGCTCAACTAAAGCAGTATTGGTGCCATTCTTTCTCTACAAGAACCATAGCTAGGTGAAAGCTAGCTGTCTTCAGGTGCCATAACTTAAATATTTTTTTTATTTTTGGGCCACACCCATTTGAGGCTCAGGGGTTACTCCTGGCTATGCACTCAGAAATCTCTCCTGGCTTGGGGGGACCATATGGGATGCCGGGGAATCGAACCGCGATCCATCCTATCTATGCTAGCCCTTGCAAGGCAGACACCTTACCTCTAGCGCCACCTCTCAGGCCCCAGAACTTAAAGCTTAGGAGGGGAAAGGGATCAGGGTGTCTGGAGTAGGCTGATTGCCTGGGAATCCTGAATAAAGAGACACTGAGAGATGGGAAGCAGAGAGTGAAGCCTAGATAAAGTCATCAATTCCACTGCCTGGTGAATGGGATGGCCTTCCCTCTCCTTACATCTCCAGCTCAAAATCTAGGGGATCTTGGGAAGCTGCTACAGCACTTTGCCAAAGGCTCAGGCAGGAGGGAGACCTGGATTTTTCTGGAAATAAAAAAAAAAAAAAGAGACCAAGGGAAGAGGGAAGAACTCTACTACCAGAGGAAAGCCTCATACTGCATTCTTATCCTGTCAGGAGCCCACAGCTTAGCCCATCCAACCCTGGTGAATGTACCATGCCCGACATTTACTCCAATACTGCCAGATATCACCTTGGAGGATGGCCAAGACTTCTTCCATAGACAGCTCTTCACAGCTTCACAAGATGTGCCACCTTCCAGTCTCTCAAACCTAAACTGCCTCACCCCCAGGAGTAATGATGAAAGTGAGACCTGTATGCTGTGCCACTGAGGACTACCCAGCTAGGAAGATTGAGGAGTGAATGGCCCAAGACAGGTGCCCACAATATGCATGGGACCCCATTCTCTGAGGGAGGAAGGTTGAGAGAGTCAGTCTCCCATGATATGGTCTTAGCTTTCATATCTCTTCACCCTACAAATTTTTCCAGACTCCGCCACAAAGCACCATAGAAATATTAGGGCATGCCTTGATTCAATGTCATTATGTACTTAAAATTTTACTCTAAATGATTTGTAATCCACTTTGGTCAAAATAAAAATTATTTAAAAAAAAAAGAAATATTAGGGCATAGAGTGCTTGTGGTTGCCCTTACCACATTTTACCTTCTACAAAAGGCTCCATCTCATTAAAAAGCCTATTCACATCTTACTAGCAAGTTTCTTCACACACAAGAAAGTTGTGTGTGTGTCTGTCTGTCTGTCTGTTTGTAATTTAAGAATGTCTACACAAGAAGTCCTGAAGAAGGGCCAGTCCATGGAATTATAGAATGGTAACCAAGGCACAAAAGTCAGACCAAAGCCTCCAAACCCATCTGGGTAAAGTCACAGCCTTGGGAACCAGTCTTCAGGGGACTGTGTTAGTCATAGTCACTTAAAAATAGGGAATACTCTAGTGGCTGGAGAGATAATACAGCAAATAGATGTCTGCCTTGCATGTAGCCAACCTGGATTCAACCCCTGGTATACTCTGAGTCAGCCAGGAGTGATTTCTGTGCAGAATGAGAAGTAACCACCAGATGTGGCCCCAAAGTCAGTTTTAAAAAAGGGAGGATGTTCCATAAGAGGATAGACAAATGTATCAAGTTGAATTAAAAAATATCAGACAGGAAGAAACTCTAGGGATGAAAGGATGAAGGCCAGGAATGCCCAGAACCCCAAGGATGGCCTCTTTGGTGGTTCCTGCTCTTCAGTTGGCTTGGAGGGCCAGAGATGGGAGGCCAGACTCTTTGTCCTTTCTGTTGGGGTAAGCAGTCACTGTGCCTAGAAACTAAAGTTACCCACCCACCCTCAGCCAGAAGCCTTCAATATTGTGTGGCAACTCCAGGGCCTTTTCTGTTGAGTTAACATCAGGGACTCCCTGGTCCTTCCTGCCCAATCTAATGGTCACCCACATTCTGTGATTTCACACTAACTCATTTGAAACCACTTCTACATCTGGCTTCCATATGTAGCTAACACTTGTGGGTAGGGGGGCACATCTGGCTGGGGTAAAAGGAGGATCCCTTGAAGACCAATGATCTATCCCCCACCCTGAGAAGGGAGTCTGAGCCTCTGAAACCATGTGTTACTGTCCAGTCATCAAAAAGTTCCAGGAGTGAAACTAATGCTCAAAGGATGAAAGGTGAGGGCTAATCAATGACCTGACTCCCCAAAGAGGCCCTCCCATTGGGGAATAGTCCCTAGAGTGCTTACCTAACATCAATCAGTACCTGTTGTTATCCCTTTCCCAATTCCACATGCTAATATCACCTGAACGGTCAGACCCAGCCACAGCTGGGAGGGGTCTGTGGTTAAGAATAAAGATGTTTTCTGTGGGGAGAGAAAGATGTGAAAGAGCAGGAAGGGAGAGAGACAAAGGAGCAAGGCATCATGAAGGGCAGTTGAAAGAGGCTGCATGAAAATCTTAGCTTGGAAGCCATGTGGAGAAATGCATATGGCAGTTAGGGCCATGTAGTAAAGCTGGCTATCTCCTGAAATTTCATCTGACTGTGAATCTCTCCACCATTATGCTGCAACCTTCAGACCCTCCAGCCTAAGGGCTACAGGTGCCATGCAAGAAAGGCCTCATCCCCACACTAGGACTCTATATTTTATATTAATCCAACAACTCCTGGCCACAAGTTTCTAAGCCTTAGGTCATTGTAGGTGTAGAAGCCATGTATGCAAGTTTAAGGGAACAGATCCTGATTGGGAGCTAGGGTGTGAAGAATGGGGAAAGGTTGTCTTCACTGAGGGCCCCCCACCAATCTTGAGAGTTCTGAGATTCCCCACACTGCTCCAGAAACTCTGGTTTCTATCTGAACATCTATGGCACTACAAGGGCTGAGGCCCATGTGCTATTCCTCCTAGTTCCACATCCATTCAATCAAGCCTGGTGATAGGACGGCTATGCCAACCCAAGTTCATACCAACACCACTGCGTCCATCATGTCCACAAATATGTCCTTGGCTCTTGAGGCATGAAGAAGTGTGTCTTCTAAGGACTTGTCTCTCTGTGTTAGCCCAGGGAGAAAGTTTTCAGGTCTTTATGTAAGCCTGGTCTTAAGCATGTGATTCCTCCTGGAGATTTCTCTTTCCATCAATAGACCCTTCCCTCGTGCATTCATGAGGATTCGGTGAGAACATGTAGGGTCCAGCAGGAAAGAGGTTAGTTATGAGTGAGAGTTTCTTCTCTCATTCTGTACTGTCCCACAAGGGCCAGGGAACACAGGTCTATGTCAATGAACATCTGGATTCCTGTGAGGCGCCCAGGTCCCCATCTGCTGACAGCCTTTGAGAGTACATATACAGCTCCTCCCTACCAATATCATACGTTCCCCCTGCATTTGACCTTCTGAAATAAACCTTGTCTACACCGTAGAAAAATCATCCCGTGAAAAGCATTTTGACTTTCCATCAGGTGATGCCAAGATGTCTTTCAACAAAAGGGGTGAATAATAAACATTTCTGGGAATGAATACTTTTTCCAAGTATTGGCAAAAGTGAGATGATCTCACCTTTCAGAATATGAACTGTCTCCCCCACTTCTAAATTTCAAAGAGAAGAGAAGAAGCAGGCAGCGGCACCCATGCCCCCAGAGGTGCCTGGTATCAAGATGAGTAGGAATGGTTCTTGATGGGTCAGAGTGATTTCTGTATAAAACCTGGCTGGCTGCAGAGACACAACCAACTTTATCTCATCTTCTCTGGTCCTCATCCTCAGCACCCTAAGACTTCTGGATGCTTCTCCTCCTTTGTCCCTAACCTGCTTTTATTTCATTCCTCCAAAAATTCTCCCGCCCTTTCTCTTCTGCAAGATGTGACATATACTGTTTATTTCTTCGTAGGCCAGACCCAACCACAGATCCACTTTCTATGTAGTCATGTGTGTCTGTTCTGTGTGGATCAATCCTGGGTTGTCTCCATATCTGTAAGCTCAACAGTCAGCCCAAGAGAAGGAACATTGTCATTACTTATATAGAACCGGAGCCAGGGAAAGTCAGGTGTGAGATGCTAGGACTTCTTAAGATGTAAGTAGTACTTTGAACATGTCTGCATATGTATATACAGGTATGTGTGAGTGGTATGTGGCTGGCATGCAGACAAGGCTGTGTGTGGTACCTATGCACAGCACCTGTATCAGATGGAGAGTTTCAAATATGAAGAGGAAGTGAGGACCACAGTGAAACCCTCGAAGGAGAAAGAAGAAAGAAGGGGAAGAAGAGAGGGAGGCCAAGCAGGGTGGGTGGGGGACCACGACTATGCTGACTTGAGCGGTCATTGAGGACTGGGCTGGATGCCTGGAAAGAGGGTTTTGGCAGAGAACTGGAATACAGGAAAGTCTAGGAGAGGCCTGCAAGACTGCCCTGAGACCTTTGCTAGGCTGCCGTCAAATGGTCCAACAAATTTTTTCTATAAGATGACTCAACTATGGGTTCTGGATTTAGCCATATGGATAACACTCTCTAGAGCTGCCAGATCTAGCAGGAGTGCTTTTTTTGCCTCCTGGAGCTACCCATCACCTCATTGCGATGGCATATATACATATATACCTTTGCAAAAATGTGCTCATTCACAAGCTTACATGCACATGCTCTCATAACACTCTGAACACATACATTTGCTCACACAGACACACATTGGTCAACTGAACAAAGGGTCCCTCAGGAAGAGGGTTTCCTGAGAAACTGTCTGGAATTTGTAATATGCTTGAAATGTGTAAGTTGTAATATGCTTGATACTTACAAAAAATTGCCCACTCAACAACCCAGGATGCTTTTCATAGCACTTTTTGTTTTCTGCATTTTTTTAAATTTAATCAAAGTGGATTACATATCTTTCACAGTAATATTTTAGGCACATAGTGATATCGAATCAGGGGCATTCCCACCACCAATGTTGTCCTCCCTCCACCCCTGTTCCCAGCATGCATCTCATATCCCCCTTTTCTTACCCCCCAGGTTGCTAGTATAAGTGGTCCTCTCTGTGTCTAGTATGTTGTAAATTGGGTATCCATTCTGCTGTCATTGGCTTTGGCTTTGGTGTTTAAGTTTGATCATTTTTTAATTTATACTTAATATTCATATGACTGTTTGGTCTTGGTACCCTCCATTATTTCCCCCTCCATTTGTGGGGTGAAACAAGATGGTTCAAGCACTTTTACAAGCCATTTGCAAGATCAAGGAGATTCCCCTATAGGGCATATGACTGGCATTAGCATTGAGCCCAGTTACTAGGAGGGTGGGGTCTGGAGTGGTTCCTAATAGCCATGTCTCATTAAAAAAACATCAAATGCCCCTGAACTTATCTCCATAAGACAAGAGAACCAGGTTGAGGCTGGAGACCTCTTCCAAGGGAAAATAGGAAGACAAAAAGGAATTTGTGTTCCATGGCCCCATTCCCCAAGGGAATGGAAGGGCCACTGTACCTCTCAAAGGGTTTTGTGGAAAGGAAAATGTTGTGGAATTGTACCCAATTCTTTCTTGTTCTACTTGGTGCCCAGCCCCACCACACACAGAGCAGACTCAGCTTCCCAGAGCCAACCCCCAGGTCATTCCTTATATCCACCCTCTCTCTGTCTTTGACTTTCAGGCCATGGCCACTGACTACTGGCAGGTCTGTGTTCAAATCTGTATTCTCCAAGTGCTCAGACTCTCCCAAGTGAGCCATGAAGGAGGATGAAGGTCTGGGGCCTGATCTTCACTAGCAAACGCCAGGTTCTAATGTGTAACCCTTCCCCCATCTTGGTTCTCCAACCTCTTCTGTTGGTATGTAAAAGCCCACCTGGATTACAGGGACATTCCCCAGGGTGGGACTCTAATTCTGGTTCTGAGAGAGAGAGAGAGAGAGAGAGAAAGAGAGAGAGAGAGAAAGAGAGAGAGAGAGAGAACACATGATTTAGGCAGCACAAGGCAGTGAAAGCACATGGCAGAGAAAGGCTGTGAGGAATAGAATGAGTTGACTCCAAAGAATATCTTTTCTAACTGCTGTGCATTATTTCTCTGCCACTATCCTGCTTCATCAGACCTGTCGGTCTAAGGGGTTAGAAACACAGTGCCTAAGGTGGTCTCACCCAACTTGTGGACTTTTAATTTTTTTTTAATTTTTATTTGACACTAAGGAAAAAACAGTTTCCTAACTGGCTCTCTGCGGAGCATCAGAAAGCAGGGGTATTGAGTCTCTCACATGGACCTCCAGGGCCTGGCTTGCTCTAATAGTTTCACCTATTCCCACATGTCCAGGCGAATTCCCACATGTCCAGGCGAATTCCCACATGTCCAGGCGAGCACACTACCTCCTCATTCTCCTCCTCATTCCCAATTCTACCTCAGTGGTGGGTAGACATTTCTAACTTAACCTTAACTCCAGAGGTTGGGTGTTGGGTTACTGATCCTACCCTAATCAATAATTGTACTCCACCCTAGGCTGTGTCTGGTGAAGGGATATTGAACTATTTCCTATTTGCTATTCTTCTCCCATCCTAGAGTGGGACCTGATTCTTGTCAATAAAAGCAGAGGTCTGAGGAAGGCAGAGGCTCCTTCTTTGGTCTTCTTCCATTGAGCTGAGTTCCATCTTAGGAAAAGAAAGCTTGGGTGGTTGAATACCTTGCTTGAGCACTGGGTTTCCTGAACCTGTTCTTGTACCTCTTCACTGTGTGGATTATTACCTGCGTTGACGTTTGCTTCCAGGCCTGCGTCTCACCAGACCCTCATTTTGAAGCCATTGGCTCCACCAACAGATGCTTCACTAAAAGTTGAGTTCAACAGAAAATAAGGTTCTCAGATCTTGATTGGATACAAGACTTGACACAGAGTCTTCAGCTGCTCCTGTAGCTGCTTCCCTAACCATTCCCCACAGCCTATAACTTGACCCTACTGAGAGCAGGGGAGGT
Source organism: Suncus etruscus (assembly GCF_024139225.1). Lineage (NCBI taxonomy): Eukaryota > Metazoa > Chordata > Mammalia > Eulipotyphla > Soricidae > Suncus > Suncus etruscus. The sequence goes on from NC_064867.1 coordinate 42,089,336, forward strand.
CTGCAATACCCTCCCCAGAAGCCTCTTTATCTTGCCCGAAAAGAATAGCCTAGATTCTGAATTAGGCTAGGGGTACTTCCTTACTCAAGAGTACTAGGGATAGTCCCTGAGAATAAAACCCCCAGAGGTCTTTGGGAATTGGGAAGGAGGTGATAATATCAGCCCCAGGAAAACAGGCCATGGAGGTCTGTTAATATGACATAAAAACTCATGGTACCGAAAGGGAAGAGAGAGTTCAATCGGCTGAGCACAGGTGGCTCCATAAGGTCCCCTGAACACCACAGAGAGTGACAAAGTGCCATCAGGAGTCATCTCCAAAGCAAATAATTGTCATTAAAAATAAAAAGCAAGACTGAGAGTAGAATAGCTCTAGATCTCAGCACTACCTGTGGAGGCATTGTATTTCTTTCCTTTATCTGTTACCCTTTGAGTCTTTTTACCAGCATAAATGTGGACAACTGGACCATGCACCTGAGGGCAGGAGCTCGAGTGGGGGGATTTCCTCACCCCATTTTGCCATAGTGGCAAAGTAGGTATAGTGCCATAGTAGGCCCAGTGGCTATGGAAAGAGCAGGAGATAGGGATAGGGGCGGGTAAATCATCTCATTGGCTGAGCCCAAAGTCAAAGATAATCCATGACCTGTGGAGACTGAAGTCCCATCTTTGACTCCAATCAGGGAGGACTGGGGTAAAAGTTCTGGATAATAAGGTCTCTTCTGATTTTTTTCCAGGGCGGGATTCAGAACATAAAAACCGGCCGGCAGACTGCTGCAGAAGCTGGATTCCCTGCTTGGGACATCAGGCGGGGAAAAGACACGAATCTAAGCCTGCGCAGAGGGGCCCAACTGTGAGTGTGAACTGTAAATATCTGTCTACTGTCCTCTTGTGTGAAACTCTTGGGAGTGGGGCAAAAGAGGCTCCATCAGAGCACGGCCGCTCCGCTTCGCTACGCGGCCGTGCGCTCCTTCTAAGAAAAGAACACCATTGCAACAAGAAGGAAAAATCACAATAAGAACTGTGCTATATCAGAGAAGCAAGCATTTCTCTCTGGACTGTCTTCTTTGTTGCATGCTCGGGCCTAAGATTTGACCCAGTGTGAGGCTTCATCCACGGAGGACTCCCCTCCCTTAGAGGCAAGTCAGCCCATCCAGAAAGGGAGGAGCCAGAGGAGTGTGCTGCCTACATCATATAGACAATGAATACCACCACAACACGTAGAAAAACCCACAATACAAGTGTGACAATGGGGAAACAACGCAGGCCAGCATCAGACATAGAGAATGAAGATGACAATTCTGAGGACCAGATAATGACTGAACAACTAATCAACCTCTCAGATAAGGACTTTAGACTAGCAATATGGAAGGTGCTCAACAGACTCCAAGAAACCATGGATCGAGTTGAACAGAACACTAATAAGAACCAAGAAAATATGAAGGCAGAAATGACAAAACTCCAAACTGAAATAACATGTCAACTAACAGGACTGAAAAAGTCAGTAAACGAAGTGAATGACAAAATGGATAAGCTCTGGGACAGGGTATCAGAAGCTGAGAATAGACTTGGTGCTGTGGAAGATGAGATACATAACAATTCCATACAGCAGGAGAGATTGGACAAAAAACTTAAAGCAAATGAGCAAAATTAGTCAAAGAATGGGAACAGACGAAAATAGAAGTCTATGATAAGATCAACAGAAACAACTTAAGAATCATTGGCGTCCCAGAGACCCAGGAAGAAAATTCCCAGGAAGAATCAATGGTCAAGAACATCATTAAAGAGAAACTTCCAGAGCTAAAGAATATAGGTGATCAAATCCTGCATGCTCGAAGAGTACCAACCAAAAGAGACCCCAGAAAAACCACCCCAAGACACATCCTAGTCACAATGACAAATCCCACAGATAGAGACAGAATTCTGAAAACAGCAAGATCAAAAGGGGAAATTACACTCAAGCAAGCATCCTTGAGATTTACAGCAGACCTGTCACCAGAAACACTCAATGCCAGAAAGCAGTGGTGGGATATTGTGACAAGACTGAATGAAATGAATGCTTCACCCAGAATACTATACCCAGCAAAACTCACTTTCCAGTTTGACGGAAGAATACATGGTTTCACTGACAAAAAGCAGCTCAGAAACTTTACAGACACAAAACCAGTCTTAAAAGAAAAACTGAAAGACCTAATTTAAGACAAGACTAACCAAAAGACACCAAATTTCGATATAAAGATGGCATTAAATTCCAGGACAATTCAGGAAGGTTGTAAGGGACAAAGATGGACATTTTATATTAATCAAGGGGTATATAGAGCAGGAAGAATTCACTCTCCTAAACATATACGCACCAAATGAGGGGCCAGCAAAATATTTAATACAACTGTTGACAAATCTGAAAAATAATATCAATAACAACACAATAATTGTGGGGGACCTTAACACGGCTTTGTCAACACTGGATAGGTCAACCAGACTGAAACCCAACAAGAATATACTAGACCTGAGGAGAGAAATGGAAGAAAGAGGCCTAGTGGATATATATAGGACACTCCACCCCCAGAAACCTGGATACACATTCTTCTCCAATGTACATGGGACATTCTCCAGGATAGACTACATGCTGGCACATAAAACATATCTCCATAATATCAAGAGGATAGAAATTTTGCAGACTACCTTTGCTGACCACAAGGCTCTGAAATTATTTGTGAATTCCAAAGGGACTCAGAAGAAAAACATTAACACCTGGAAGTTAAACAGCCTCATACTCAATAACCAGTGGGTCCGAGATGAAATCAAGGAGGAAATCAAAAGGTTCCTGGAAACAAATGACAATAAAGACACAAACTATCAGAACTTATGGGACACAGCAAAAGCAGTACTGAGAGGAAAATTTATAGCTTTGCAAGCACACATCAGGAAGGAAGAAGGAGCTTACCTGAGTAGCTTAATGACACAGCTAATAGAACTAGAAAGTGCTCAACAAAAGGACCCAAAAATAGGAAGACAGAAGGAAATAACAAAGCTGAGAGCAGAAATCAATGAAGTGGAAACCCAAAAAACAATCCGAAAGATCAACGAAAGCAGAAGTTGGTTCTTTGAAAAAATAAACAAGATTGATAGACCACTGGCAAACCTAACAAAGAAAGAGAGAGAGAGAGAAACTTGATAACTCGTATTAGGAATGAAAAAGGAGAGATCACTACTGATATGACAGAGATTCAAAGGGTAATCAGAAACTACTTTGAGAAACTCTACGCCACTAAAAATGAGAACCTGGAAGAAATGGATAAATTCTTGGACTCTTATAATCTTCCACGGTTGAAGGAAGAGGATGTAGCATATCTAAACACCCCCATCACCATTGATGAAATCAAAACGGTAATCAAAGGTCTGCCGAAAAACAAAAGCCCAGGCCCAGATGGATTCACTAATGAATTCTTTCAAACTTTCCAAGAGGAACTACTACCAATCCTGGCAAGACTCTTTCATGAAATTGAACAAACAGAAACACTTCCAAATAGCTTTTATGAAGCCAACATCACCTTGATACCTAAACCAGACAGAGATGCTACAAAAAAAGAAAATTACAGACCAATATCGCTGATGAATGCCGATGCAAAGATCTTCAACAAAATCCTGGCAAATAGGATTCAATGCCTCATTAAGAAGATCATCCACTATGATCAAGTAGGTTTCATCCCAGGAATGCAAGGCTGGTTTAACATCCGTAAATCCATCAACATCATACACAACATCAATAACAAGAAAAATAAAAACCACATGATCATATCAATAGATGCAGAGAAAGCATTTGATAAGGTCCAACACCCATTCTTGATCAAAACTCTCAGCAAGATGGGAATGGAAGGAACCTTTCTCAATCTAGTTGAAGCCATCTACCACAAGCCAATGGCAAATATTATCCTCAACGGAGAAAAACTAAAAGCCTTCCCTCTAAATTCTGGTACAAGACAAGGCTGTCCTCTCTCACCACTCCTATTCAACATAGCACTGGAAGTACTTGCTATAGCGATTAGGCAAGAAAAAGATATCAAGGGAATTCAGATAGGAAAGGAAGAAGTCAAGCTCTCACTGTTTGCAGATGACATGATACTCTACTTAGAAAACCCTAAAGACTCCACCAAAAAGCTTCTAGAAACAATAGACTCATATAGCAAGGTGGCAGGCTACAAAATTAACACACAAAAATCAATGGCCTTTCTATACACCAATAGCAATAAGGAAGAAATGGACATTAAGAAAACAATCCCATTCACAATAGTGCCACACAAACTCAAATATCTTGGAATCAACTTGACTAAATATGTGAAGGACCTATACAAAGAAAACTATAAAACTCTGCTCCAAGAAATAAGAGAGGACACGCGGAAATGGAAACGCATACCCTGCTCGTGGATTGGCAGGATTAACATCATCAAAATGGCAATACTCCCCAAGGCATTATACAGATTTAATGCTATCCCTCTAAAGATACCCATGACATTCTTCAAAGAAGTGGATCAGGCACTTTTGAAATTCATTTGGAACAATAAACACCCTCGAATAGCTAAAGCAATCATTGGGAAAAAGAATATGGGAGGAATTACTTTCCCCAACTTTAAACTGTACTACAAAGCAATAGTTATCAAAACAGCATGGTATTGGAATAAGGACAGGCCCTCAGACCAGTGGAATAGACTTGAATACTCAGAAAATGTTCCCCAGACATACAACCACCTAATTTTCGATAAAGGAGCAGGAAACCCTAAATGGAGCAGGGAAAGCCTCTTCAACAAGTGGTGTTGGCACAATTGGATAGCCGCTTGCAAAAAATTGAACGTAGACCCCCAGCTATCATCATGCACGAAGGTGAAATCCAAATGGATTAAAGACCTCGATATCAGCCCCAAAACCATAAGATATATAGAACAGCACATAGGCAAGACACTCCAGGACATTACAGGCATCTTCAAGGAGGAAACTGCACTCTCCAAGCAAGTGAAAGCAGAGATTAACAGATGGGAATATATTAAGCTGAGAAGTTTCTGCACCTCAAAGGAAATAGTGCCCAGGATACAAGAGCCACCCACTGAGTGGGAGAAACTATTCACCCAATACCCATCAGATAAGGGGCTAATCTCCAAAATATACAAGGCACTGACAGAACTTTACAAGAAAAAAACATCTAATCCCATCAAAAAATGGGGAGAAGAAATGAACAGACACTTTGACAAAGAAGAAATACAAATGGCCAAAAGACACATGAAAAAATGCTCCACATCACTAATCATCAGGGAGATGCAAATCAAAACAACGATGAGATACCACCTCACACCACAGAGAATGGCACACATCACAAAGAATGAGAACAAACAGTGTTGGCGGGGATGTGGAGAGAAAGGAACTCTTATCCACTGCTGGTGGGAATGCCGTCTAGTTCAACCTTTATGGAAAGCGATATGGAGATACCTTCAAAAACTGGAAATCGAGCTCCCATATGATCCAGCTATACCACTCCTAGGAATATACCCTAGGAACACAAAAATACAGTACAAAAACCCCTTCCTTACACCTATATTCATTGCAGCACTATTTACCATAGCAAGACTCTGGAAACAACCAAGATGCCCTTCAACAGATGAATGGCTAAAGAAACTGTGGTACATATACACAATGGAATATTATGCAGCTGTCAGGAGAGATGAAGTCATGAAATTTTCCTATACATGGATGTATACGGAATCTATTATGCTGAGTGAAATAAGTCAGAGAGAGAGACAAAAACGCAGAATGGTCTCACTCATCTATGGGTTTTAAGAGAAATGAAAGACATTCTTGCAATAATAATTTCCAGACACAAAAGTGAAAAGAGCTGGATGTTCCAGCTCACCATAGGAAGCTCACTACAAAGAGTGATGAGTTTAGTTAGAGAAATAACTACATTTTGAATTTTCCTTATAATGAGAATGTATGAGGGAAATGGAGAGCCTGTTTAGAGTACAGGCGGGGGTTGGGTGGGTAGGAGGGAGACTTGGACATTGGTGATGGGAATGTTGCACTGGTGATGGGTGGTGTTCTTTACATGACTGAAACCCAAAAACAATCATGTATGTAATCAAGGTGTTTAAATAAAAAAATAAAAATTAAAAAAAAAATAAGGTCTCTTCTTTCTTATCCCACTTCATCCATCTGGTTTCTCCTCCCTCTTCACACAGCTGTCTTTAGATACCTCAGAGTTTTTTGTTTGTTTGTTTGTTTTTTTGAGTGCCTAGACCTGTGCTTGGTGCTTTCATCTACCCTAGTAAGTATGTCACCTCCAACATATAAACAAGGAAACAGAAACAGAGAAATGACTGGGCTCACTTAGGTTCTACAAGAAAAGCATGCTCTCATATACTTGGTAAAATGGAAAGAAAGGGGAGGCTACCCAATTTGGATGGGACTTGCTGTGGGGAATTCTTGAAGAGGATAGAACTGTGCCTGGATTCTGAGCCTCTGGATCAGGGCTGTGGCTATCTCTTGGCCCAGTGACTCAGGTTTTCCATATTTTTGTCAGCAGACAGTTGAAACAATCTTTGAGAATCCCTATTTGCTCTCCTGCTCTGAAGTGACCCCTTAACTTCACATATCTGCAATACCTCAGGCAGGCTTCTGTTCTGCATCACATAGTATCTTGAGTCAGCATGAATGCTTACAGGACCAAAGCCAATACTGGCATGGAAGATTCTAGGACAGTGCTTAGATAAGACAGGAGAGAGAAACCTGAGAGAGGAGGAGCCTGGGACACTGTTTACCGGTGGTCCTCAAACTATGGCCCACGGGCCACATATTGTATTTGTTCCCATTTTGTTTCTACTTCAAAATAAGATATATGCAGTGTGCACAGGACTTTGTTCATAATCTTTGTTTTTACTATAGTCTGACCTCCAACTGACTGAGGGACAGTGAACTGGCCCCCTGTTTAAAAAGTTTGAGGATTGCTGGTCAGCAAAGGGGAGTGAGAGATCTGTATAGATAGTTCCCCATATCGCCATACCACATACCACAGATCTTGGGTAAATGCCCTCAGAGATTTTGCTTCAGCCATTTACAAACTTTGGGGACACCAGAATGACCAGTGAGTTATTTCTTATACATATTCCCCAGCCTTGTCTGTGGGGGTAATAGTAGGTAAAGTAAAGGAGGCTTCAAGAACCTGAATTTCAAACATGTCATAAACCTCCCAGTCCTCTTTTCTGATATCTGGAGAATCTCTCTTTGAGTCACAGAGATTGGACTTGACTTCATTCCATTGAGTGCTGACGCAACACAAAGATCAGAGAGGGACTGTGAGTGGTTTGTGGCTACTTAGCCCCTCAAATACAGCATAAAGGCCAAAAGCCAGTGGAATGTCCTAACCTCCTGAAGGACAAGGGGGATAGCCAGCCCACTGTTCTCTCACTGCAGGGGATTCCTATGCACAGGGACTTCATAACACCCCAGGATGCCTGCACCCAATTTCAGCTTCCTGCTAGCCACACGGTGCCCTTCCCCAGAAAATAGGGGACTCTCACTCACCGTAGTCCTTCTTGCAGTACTTTTTCATGTTAATCTTCAGCTTCCCTTTCGAGGCTTTGCAGTAAGAATCACAGTCTGCAGGGGAGGGGAAAGCACAGACAAAACCCAGTTAGGCTGGCGATGAATAGAATAAATAGACTGGAGGGAGCTGCAAGAAGGCCCCCTCCCTTGATGCTCAGAGTCTTGTGACAGTCACGGGCCAAGCAAGCCAGCAGCCAGGGTAGGCTGGGCCTTCCAAAGAGGCTCTTGGGACAAAGGGCCCATGCCCGACACCCCCCCTCATCCCCTGGCCTGACAGTTCCTTGAGCCGCTGCCTGCAGCCCCCTTGGCCTGTGTGTGGGACTTCGGCGGCTCCCCTCCCGTATTATGCCACCCAAGGCTTCGGAACACCACACAAATCCCCCCCGTTCTTAAGACCCAACTGGAGCCTGATTAAAGCTGATAGAGGCTTCATTGTCACCCTTATGCTGATTTTCTGTTAGGCACTGGCTTTCATGGCATGGAGCCTCTGGCTGGGGTCAGACCCCAACAAAAGAGGTCACAGAGGAAATTAGCAGTCCATGAAGCCCCTTTGGTGTCCACTCTACTGGAGTGTGCAAATAAAATGCCCCTCAAAGAAGAGTTCAGTTCTAATGGGTCCTACTGCTGAGAGGCCAGGCCGGATGCGGTGCCTGTAGCCACTAGACATCACTGTGGGGTAGCCACAGCGTGGGGTAGCCACAGAGTGGGATACCCCACAATGTGGGTATCAAGAAAGGGCTTTCCACAGCCTGCTCACAAGCAGTTACGGATGTGCAAATTAAGTCTGCGGCCTGTTTATCACGGGGCCTGATTTTTCTGTATTAATCCACCAAATACAAATGCCCAATCTGCTAGCAGCACTTTCTAATCTTTGGACACAGAGCTACAATTCTGTTTGGAATCCCATGTGAGATTCTCAGCAGGATGACAGGCCCACCCCAGAGCCTTGACAAACCACTCTCGACTGCCCTTCATGACCACTTGTTAAGTTGGATCCCATCCAGCTTTCACAACCATTGTGTGTGTGTGTGTGTGTGTGTGTGTGTGTGTGTGTGTGTGTGTGTGTGTGAGTTCTCACATCAAGGTAAATGATGGATGTACTCTTGTTTTGCAGTTAAGAAAACCAAGACTCTTACCCAAGTCTATCTAATTGTTAGCCTATTTTAGGGCCCGACATGCTGTACCCAACTGCCCTCTGGTGCCATATCCTCCTGGTGGTGAGCACCCACAGGTTTCCTTTCAGTGTTAAATTCCAGATTGTTCTGTGAGTAGTGTTAGCATAAACTAGTGGTTCTCAAAGAGTGGGACGCACCCCCCCAGCGGGGGCGCGAAGCTTTATAGAGGGGGGCACATTTGACCTCGGCACACACTGTCATAACAAGCTAATTCCCATGTTTATGTCTCTGTATGTCTCTGGAGCTGAGAGTTGCTGTGTCCTGCCTCCAACCCCGCTTCAAAAAGCTATACATTGCAAGATATGCTCATTGTAGCCATGAATCCAGACATCACCTTTGATTAAAAAAATCAGCTCAGGGGCCGGAGAGATAGCATGGAGGTAAGGCGTTTGCCTTTCATGCAGGAGGTCATCGGTTCAAATCCCGGCGCCCCATATGGTCCCCTGTGCCTGCCAGGAGCAATTTCTGAGCCTGGAGCCAGGAATAACCCCTGAGCACTGCCAGGTGTGACCCAAAAACCAAAAAAAAAAAAAAAAAAAAATCAGCTCAAATTATTTTTATATATTTTTGTTTTTCCCGTTAAAATTTTTTTAAATAAAGATACTATTTACAGTCGCACAGGGGGGGCACAAAAATGTTTTCTTCTTCCTAGGGGGGCATGATAAAAAATAATTGAGAAGCACTGGCATAGACTGATAGGTGTGTGTGTGTGTGTGTGTGTGTGTGTGTGTGTGTGAGAGAGAGAGAGAGAGAGAGAGAGAGAGAGAGAGAGAGAGAGAGAGAAAGAAACAGAATGAGAGAGAGCAGAAAGGTGAGGGGAAACATCTTATGCATGCAAGGGCACATGAAAGCACATATACAGAAACCTATCCAAGTACACACAAGATCCAGTCTCTCATGCTGCAGAGAGGAAAAGCAAGATCAAGGTAAAAGAAGTGATTTGTATGGAAACAGCAAGACAAAGCCAGGATAGAAAGCAAAGCGAGGCTTCTCATAACAACTTGTCCCACAGCTGACAGTTCAGCTCTGAGAGACTATTCAAAGGTCATCACCCCAGAATGAGCCTCTGACCTGAAGGTGTCTGCTTCCTTTGTGGTACCAGGGTGAATTGAATCTCAAGTTTCATTCCCTATTGTCCCAGGAGCTATGGGCTGCCTAGGGGATTCCAGTTTATAAGGCTTTACTTCCTTAAGCTGCCTTATAGCTCTAGAGGCCACCTTACTGACCCTCTTGATGGATGGCCAGATTACTGGGATAGGGACTTTCCTGTCATGTAGGTAAGAGTCATCCATAGATACTCTATTCTCCTCTGACCAAACTTAAGCGGTGGAGATACAAAGGTGATGGCAGTCCAAACGCACAGATCAAGTGTGCAGGCTCCCCACGGTGGCACCTCTTTTTTTTGCCACTGGGAACAGATGCTCCAGAACTTTGCCAAATCAGGGGCAGGTGATGTGCCCAGATGCACACTACTGTGACTGAGTCTCGGTTGTACTGCAGGCCCCATAGTTCCAGGAAAGCTGGCTGAATTCCTCCTAATTTTCTCTACTAGGGAAGTTAGTTGGAACCAAACTGGCATCATCAGGATCTTATAAGAACAACTTGGGATTCCATCTTCCCTCTGTTTCCCCCCACTTAGACTCACAAAATCATTTTTTTTAATGTAAGCCAGTATATTTATAAAAGTGGGCCTGCACCACCACTTGTATTTTGGTTAGCAAAACAAACAAACAAACAAACAAAACCCACATCTCATCTCCCTTGTGTTAAGACTATCCTATAGTGTCATCTCTTTTGAAGCAGTCCCTATAATTCTCTTAGAAAAGTTTCCAGATGCCTTCGATAAGTAATTCCTACACCTAGGGAAGAGAGGAAGCCTAGAAGTGGTGCTACGAATGTGAGGTCTGAGGCTCTGGGTTCTTTTCCTTATTTATAGGAGCAGTCGATCTGGCCAGTTTTGGAAAGCTTCCCTGGTGATTCTAAAGGTCAACATCACTCTGATTGGGTTGGGTACTGGAAGGATGGGCAGAGTCCCTCTGGGGAAGCAGAAGACTTAGTCAGCAGTTGTTGCCTCACACTAGTATTTGTGCAGATCTGTACCAAGTGCATGCAACAGTGAGCACTGGTGGTGACATTCATGTTTTTGACTGGGAATCCTGCACCTCTACTTTCCATCAGACAGGTCAGTGTTCTGGTATACAATGTCCCTTATTCCCTTTAGATATGCCAATTATAATTGAGCTAAGATCTAGGAAAACCCAAAGGCCCACGCCTGTTAGAATTGTGTGTAAAACCTGGGTCTATAGGTTGGGAGGAAGAGACAAAATGTCCTCCTTTGGGTAAAGTGAATAAACTTCGGTACATGGACACTGAGGCAGTTTTCTGGCTGCTTTGTTTTGGTTGTATTCCAGAAAACTGAAGTCACCAGACAAGTGGTCTCTGGATACTTATAAGAAGAAATTACCCCTGTATTTTTTTTTCCTTTATCAAATACACAAGGCAACAGAAAATGCTTCAAGATGAACAAACTACACGCTTAAAATGAAGCCCTGACTCCTTCAATATGGCAACTCCTTGGCAATCACCCAAGTAGCCTCTGCTTGTTTTGTTCAAAAAGAGCTATACAGACAATGGAAAAAGTGAAGAAGAAAAAAAAAAGACTCACACTCATGCCAAAAACTAAACTGATAGATGACCCAATGTTGGAATCTGGGAGCAATCTCTATTAACGAAAGGCAGATGGCGGTGGAACAAGTAAAACCTGTCCAGGTTTTACCTCAGGACATAACTCTGTCTAATGAACAGAAAGGTCCTGAAAAGGAGGGAGATGAGAGGCAAAAAGCAGGAAAAAAATGGGCAGGTAGTGGGTAAGGCCCATTTGACAGGAAGGGAAGCTTCTAGAAAGGTAGAACATGAAAAGAACAATGTTGCCAGTGAGTATTTGAACTGCTATTATTTTTTTTCTATATCAATAAGGTAGAGAATAAGAAAACCCAGCAGTAGGGATGAAATAAAGTGAATTAGGGGAACAGACTGGCAAGAATCAACAATTAGAGATGGGGCAGTAAACATTCCACTGCTATTCAGCTGGGAGCCTAAACAGGAATCCAGTCCAGGGATCTGAACTTTTGTTTGCAGAAAGGCAAACAGTACATAGTCATTCTCTGTAGGCCAAATGGTCTCTCTCACACTCATTCCAACTCTGTAATTTAAAAGAAATAGATAGAATATAGTCAAATTTAAATATTTCACCAAGATTTGGCCTCTAGGAAGGAAATTCACCTGGGAAGACTCGACTTAGGTGAAAACCATGATACAAAAAGGGACACGTGTGAGAGAAAATGAAATCTTCAGAAAAGTAAAACCTAAAAATCCAGGGTATCACTAAAAGCCACTTTGGAAACAGTAAAGAGAAATGTTAGCATAGAAAACAGAGTAAGAAACACTTAACATAAATTGTAGAAATTCACAAGAATTTGGGAAAGGAGACAAAGAGAGAAAAAAGTAACAAAAGCCATAAGGAAATAGAGAGGTAACACCTGGTTGCAGAAAAACGACAGCAGAGGCAAAAAGAAATAAAGTTAAAAATCAAAGACAGGAAACATGTGTACAAGAAAAGGACTGAAGTTTAAAAAAGACATAGGGAACGAGAGAGACAATACAGCAGTAAGGCCTTAGACCCAATGAATCCTGAACATAGATGTAAGGATAAGCCTTAAAGTGTTGGTTGTGGCCCCCAAAGCAAATAATATGAATTTAAATTTGTATATACCAATTGTATATACCAAGCTTCCATGCCTGATCTACATTTTCCCTAGAGGCCTACCTCCACAGCTCAGACTTTGGTTGTTTATCCAATCTTGCGGGTAAAGTTAGCCTTCCATCTGACCTACCTAGGGCCATTTTGGAAGGGAAATTTGAGTCCCAGAAGCCTCCACACCCAACCTCCAGTACTCTCAGCAGCCCCCACAATATCTCAGACCCTCTGTTTCTAGCAGTTGCTTGTCTTCTGGCTATGTGACAGCTCAGCATATATCACACTGTACATACTTTTATTGCCTGAAGTAATAAAAGTGAAGTCAAGCAAAGAAAGTAAAGAACAACAGCCAGCCTAATTCCTCAGAAGCTCCCAGGTGGATTAACTATAGGTATTTACCCTCAGCTAAATCAGAGCACAGCAAAACTCATAAAGGATGTTGAGTTGGCCTACCAAACTCAATGAGGGAAAAGAATAGCATGAAAGATCTACCAGTATCAACCAGCTATTTAAACTAGTAGAGAATGATCTAAGTAACACCATGTTGAATATGTTTTGTTAGTTCGAAGAACCAATGGCAAAGGTAGTCAGAAAGGCACAAGAGGGTATGAGAATGAAGCTGAGAAAACTATAATTAGAAACAGAAATGAAGAGTACAGTAGGGGATATAAAAACATAATAGAAGAATTAACACCAGTTGAGAAAAAAAAAAGTGAGCTCCATCCAACATGAGATGCAGGAAACCTCTAGAAAACAACAGAAGACATAAAAAGAAGTCTGAAAAAAATGAACAGCACACCAGAGATTTATGGAATAAGTTGAAGAGGAACAATATAAGACTCATTAGTCTCTCTAAATAGGAAGGAAAATTAGATGAAGATATACTAGTTGAAGAAAACATGGATAAAAGGTAAAAAAAGAAAAAAAGATACCAAGAGGTGAGGTACAAAAGGTCCCAATGAAAATAGATCCAGATAGAAAAATTCCAAGACCCAATCTAATCAGAATGACAAAATCCAAAGACCAAGAGAAAATAATAGAAGTAGCAAGATCAAAAGCAGAAGTTTCAGGGGAGCTGGAGCAGGTACAATGATAGGATAGTACAGTGGGTAGGATGCTTGCCTTGCATGCAGTTAAACCAGGTTTGAGCCCCAGAATCCCATATCATCTCTTGAGCATGACCAGAGTGATCTCTTGAGTGTAGCATGAGAAGTAAACCCTTGCTGTGCCCCCCAAAGCAACTGTGATAAGAGCATAGAAGAGTAACTATTTTAAACCAAAAATTGAATGTAAATAGATTCAACTTTTCTACTAACAAACAAACCCAACTACCAAAATAACTTTTTAAAGAGAAAAAATTAGCTAAACAAAGCAGTATTTTAAGAAGTTGCAAAACTAATAAAGAAACTGAAGAAGGTAGGTGTGGCAACAAATAAATAGCCAAACCACATAGTCAACAATACAAAAATAATGAAAACCAAACTTTGACAAATAAACTTAAAAAGGTGCCTGATAAGAGGGTTGGCTGAAATAGAGGTCTGGGATAGACCCTGGGACATTGGTGGATGGAGGTTGAGACTGATGGCATTGATGCTGAAACATTTTATGTCTAAAATTCAACCATAAATAACTTTGTAAATCATGGTGCTTTAAAATGTTTTTAAAATTAGAAGCGAATGGATGGTAACAGGGGCAGGGTTCTCAGACACATTAACAGTGTATGTTATATCTTAATATCTAACCCATAGAACAAAACTAAATGTAAGAGATCCAAACTACAACCATAAAAGGTAAAAATATACCCATAATGTAGTTAGGGTGGGTATAATGGTGAGGAGAAAGTGATACTGATAATGAAATTGGTGTTGGAAAGCTGTATGCTTAAAACTCAACTATTAATAATTTTGCAAATAATGGTGCCTTAACAAAAACATTTTATAAAGAAGAAAACCAAAGTTGTAAAACTGTACAAGAAAAAAGTTGACCTAGTTCTTAAAATGAAAAAGAATAGTTAGTGTGAATAACATCTTATCAAAATATATTTAGTTTTACTTTATATTTTATATACTTATAAATATTCATAATATAAATGTAACATAAATATTTATATTTTAGCTTTTACTGCTAGAAAGAAAATATATAAATATTTCAAAGTAAAAGAATGCTAAGTTAATTCTAAGAAGTATAAATTATGTAGGTCCCTTTTTGGACCAAAATAATAACAATTATCGAACAAAAAATAATGAAAATAAATAAAGAGTATTATTCAATTTTAGAATTTAGGAAAAATGCAAAACAAATTCTGAAGAGAGCAGAATCAATAAAAATTAGAAATAAAGTTGAATACTAAATATTTCTCCAAATTTATCAAAATACCCAATAATTAATTCTGAGCAAAGTACCAAATCAAACTTAAAAAATAAAACAACAAATAGATAAAAATGCTATCATGTCTGATTACAAGATATAATAATAAATGTAATAAATACAAGATATAATATAATAAAAGAAACAAAGGATTTTCAAGCTAAAATCTTGGATATCTGAATAAAGTATTCTACCTTTTAGTAATACAAATAGCAAGTTGAGTAAATAAAATATAATAAACCTAAACATATCAATATTTATTTATTTATTTATTAGTTTTGAGCCACATCTGGCAGTGCTCAGGGGTTACTCCTGGCTCTGTTACTCCTGGCATGCTCAGGGGACCATATGGGTTGCTGGGGATCAAACTTGGACTGGCCACAGACAAAGTAAACACCATACCCACTGTCCTATCACTCTGATCCCACTTTTATTTTTATTATTTTTATTATTTTTAATATTTTTAATTGAATCACTATGAGATAAATTCATAGTTACAAATCTGTTCATGATTAAGTTTCATTCACACAATGTCCAACACTCATCCCTTCACCAGAGCATATTTCCTGCCACCAAAGATAAATATTCTTAAAAGAAAAAAAATAAAAAACAACTCTGGATCCAGATGGTTTCTGAGACTGGGAGCCATATAAATAATGAAAGGACATATCATTTTCATGCTGTTTGATTTGTAGGAACAGAAAAAAAGATGAAAGGCTATTAGGACATGAAAATGCCTAAAAACAGAGCACTTTTCAATTGAAAAATAGCATTGTTGACCTACCATAAAACTTAGACACAGGTGCTGTGGGCCAGCTGACAATTTACCAACCAGAGTCCTAATCATTTATGCCTGAAAATTTTTCATATTCACTTAGCACAGGTCTTAGGCCCCATAACCCTGACCTACTAGCCTGTGACACACAGAAAAAAGAATTAGTCAGGAGTCTGTAGGAAGCCTGCTGCTTCTTTCTCTCAGGGAACCTTTAATTGGGGTTATAGTATCTACTAGATTGTGTAAAGGGGTCCCTGCACCAGCTTTGCCCACCCTCCTTTTCCCTCCCATCAGAGTCATACATAGGCATTGCTTGATTGGTTTCCCATTCAGATGTGCCCCGCTCAGGGAAGCTGCTGAGATCTGGTGCCACCATCTGCAGCTCTCAGCAGGTCCATCCTGGCTGGCTGGCATCTCAGCTCCTCCTAAGAGCAGATGACCCTCCTTTTCCTGCCCTCCACTCCCACCTGCTACCCTGACCAACCTCAAGCCACAGCCAAGAGCCCCAGAGGGCCCTGCAGGCCTAGCCCTAATGGCCAAACCCTCCCTTCTCTCCTTCCACCTTGTGTAACTCATCCCTTCAGTCTGACTTCTGTGCTCCAAGTGCCAAAAACCCTGCTGGGTAGGCTTGCTTGCCAGATAGAAGCTCTTCACCCAACATATGGCAGGCGGTGCCCAGTGTCCTATGTTCAGAGCCAAGGGCACTGCATCTGGCATTTCCCTGGAGCAGGGAGGGGAGTTGCAACTCATAGGTCTTATAGCAGCATCACCCCCATCTCTGCTTCTGGACTGCCAGGCAGTGGGGTGCTGCCTGAGGAGCACCCAACCACCATCATCCATCCCCAGCACAGAGATATGGGTTAAGTAGGGAGTGGTTGAGTTTCAGACTCTATGATTAGACAGAGGGGGAGAACTCCTGGTCTCACCACTCAAGGTAATATAACTCAGGAGTTTGGGGCTCCAATGCACCCTACAACTCCATCCATTTCAACTGTTCTATTGGGCATAAAATAGTGAAGTAGGGAGAAATGGCCTGTCCACAGACAGGGTTATGGGTTCTATGTGATTTGGGAAAAAAAAACATGCAAAACCACTTGGAATTCTATAGGTCAAGAGTCCACTTTTCAGTAGGTATAATTGGTGGGTGTCTATGGGTTACCTGCTGTAGATGGGTTTTAATGTAGGGGTCTGCTGAAGACAGAGGAAGCATTGCACATAAAGCCAAGTGTCAAGTCTTGGCTCTAGGGAGAGACATTTACAATTCTTCCCTCCTTATCTCTCTAACCCAAGGAACAGTGCCCAGGCCATCAGAGCAGACACAGAAAGCTCTCTTGGCCTGTGCTGGCTATATTCATCTGATATCAATCCAACTTGATACAAAACTATAATTTAACTTTGAGCTCTGGGTAGAAAGGCCAACAAGTCATCAAATGAGAAAACCCCTCACAATCAACGGGTAGAGGAACTGGGTGTGAAATGCCTTACAACCCTTGAAAGCAATGAATTTTAAAAAATCCAAAATGTTCATAACATTTATAGCCAAGTTTCTGTGTTTTTAATATATAAAGAGTTGTGTGAATCAACAAAAATACCTAAAATTGTCAGATTTACCTAAAATGTCACAATGAGGGGAATAGAATGATGATATAAAAATATTGTAAATAAATAAATAAATGAAACAAACCAATGTATGAAAAAATTTGCTTACAAACCGGCAATATCATATAATATGTATGGAGTGTAAAACAGCAGGTGAAAACTCAGAAAATTCAGGCAATTTTGATGCAGTGACTACACTTCAATGAACTACCATCATCCATCCATTCACAAAAGGGTTTCCTTTCAAAGTTGCCATATGGTAGCTCCATGAGGTACTGAAACAAATAAACCAGTAGGGTACTTTATAGGAGGAAACAGGTCAATATGGAGGCATAATAAGACTCATGGGAATGATATCCACCCCCAAAAGACTGAGAAGTGGGAAGCAGGGAGACTGATAAAAAATTGAGGAGGGGGCAATAAGGCTGCTTATTTTTTATTTCAGTGCCCACAACCTGGTGCTTCTGGAGGACTATGAAGTAGCAGGGATCAAGTTAGTGCTAAATCTTTGAATTACTTCCTTGCCCAAGAGACCCTATCAAGTATCAGACCAGTGACGAGGAAACTGTTCTGTGAAGTATCCAACAGTGACTCTCTTTTTGTTTTTTCTTTTATTTCCTCACATCAAGCTGGTGTGAGAAAGCAAAGGAACGAGGATCCAGCTGCAAGAGGCTATGTGGCTTAACAGGGATTTCCCAGGAACTTGACAACCTTTACAGTTATATTTTATTGTAGAAGAATATATGAAAATGAATGACAGGACTATTGGCTATATTTTCTATTTGCTCATGATCAGAATACAATGTTTACATCAAAATTTTGAGAGCAGTCTTTTCTCCAATTAGTCTGAGGACCACTCACTTATGGACTAATGGTGGGGTGGTGTCCTAAAATGAGATCTCTGCAATAATCAAGGTTTCTTCCTAGTTTATGGGGCTTCTGTTGAGAAGTGCTACTATCTTCCTAAGAGATAGTGAATGGATGTGGCTCAATACTTTCAGGTCTCAGTTCTCCTTGACTCACTCAGCAAGCATGGAAGCATATCTTTGGTATACCCTGGGCCCACCCTTCCCCTGAAAACCACATCATAACCTCTGGGTCCTTCAGAGTACTATGAGCATGACAGTATAAAATAAGGCGAACAAATTGCCTAATCTAGAAAAATCAACCCACAACTCAAGGTTCTCTTAAATAAAAGATTTGGATTCCTTTGCAATGATTTTTTGATAACCCCCAAAGATAATCCCCCCAAAAAAGTAACCCCAGCAGCGCTCAGGGGTTACTCCTGGCCTTACGCTCAGAAATTGCTCCTGGAAGGCTCGGGGGACCACATGAGATGCCAGGATTCGAACCACTGTCCTTCTGCATGCAAGGCAAATGACCTACCTCCATGCTATCTCTCTAGTCCCTTTTGCAATGATTTTTAAGAAATACTTATAAGGAAGCCTGATACAGAAGGGTGATGGCTTCTTCTTTCCTTCTTTTGTTTGAGGCCTGGTAAAGTTCAGGGAATACTTATGGCAGGCTCAGGAGATCATATAAGATATTGGGTATCTACATGCAAGGCAAGCACCCTACCTGCTGTATTATTGCTCTAGTCCTGACTTCAGGCATCTTTCAAACCTGTTAACCTCAATGACAACCACTAGGGTAAGATTTGACTAGAGAAGGCTAGAGAGAGACATTAGAAATCAGAAAGCTAGAGACGTGCTGGGAAGTGTAACTGGCATCTTGGAGGTCTGAGCAACCACTTTGGGGGGTGGGGGTGGGGAATATGTCACTTCTACCTGCCTTCCAGGATTAAATTCATTGCATTAGTAGCAATGGTTTATCTCAGAATAGCAATAAATTTCAGGGTGGCCAAGATGCTGGGGCACATTTAACAGGGAAACTGTCAAAAAACTCAGAATGTTGGTAGTCCAACTTTCAGGCTGTCTGTCTACAAGGCAAGTCACTGCAAGTGAACTATACACTCCTTGCTTGATAAAAAGAGGAAAAGAGTATAGAATTCCTTGAATATCCAGGAATGTAACACCTGTCATGATAAGCACCAAAAAAGTCACCTAACATTATTTTTAATATAATATAATACTTATACTTTATAGTTTAAGTATAAAATTAATATATTTTAGTATATTATTTTAGAGGTATGTTTTTAGTATATACTTATTTTTCTATACATATAAAAATACTTATATTTTTAGTATAAGTATAATCTTTGGAGCCCTTATGAGAAAACTAACTTCACTGTATTCTCAGCATACCCAGTTAAAACATGCTTTCAAAGTTTTACTCAACAATGAATTGATTGGGATCAGAGAAGTAGTAGAAAGGTTAAGGAACTTGGCTTTGCATATGGAGAACCCTAGTTTATTGGTCCTCTGAGCACTGTCAAAACTAGCCCCTGAGCATTTTGGGTGTACACTCATGTCCCCTCCAAAAAAATGAATTTTAGTTGTTTTGAAAATAAAACAGATCTTCAGTGCTGTTTCATTCCAGCACTTGTTACCACGTAGTCACACATTTTCCAACTTGGTTTGTTTATTGTCCAGCCTTCTCCTAGACATGGGGTTGCTGCCTTGATCCCAACTCCCTCCCTGGCCCACACCCAAGTCTTCAATAAATATTTGTTGAGTGAGTTGAATAAAAGGGGCTGAGCTGCTACTACCATGTGGCCAGCAAAATGACCAGTGGCCTAATCAAATCAATTCTGCACTCCCCGGTTTCCCTAGGCTGAAGACACCGAGTCTGGTAGGAAAAAAAAGAAAAGAAAAACCCGCAAAAGGGAGCCAGTCTGTGTAAACAGCATGACAGAAAAGGCCCTGAAAAAGATTATGAAAGGTGGAACAAAAACAATTCTGGAAAACGTTGTAGAGGCACACAAAAGCTGAAGCTTGGCTAGCAGAGTTCCTGGCTTGCAGAGTGCCGAGCGCAGTAGACAATAAATCTTTCCTCTCTGGGGAGTTTTGAAGGACTTCAGTGTTTTGTTTGGACTTTAATAACACAGTTCTAAATCCACTGCCTTATAATAAAAATATATTTGCAGATTTAAACCAGCGGACTTGGATTCTGAGGGCAGCACTTCCCAAAGGAGCCAAGAAGGCTCTCTGCCAGGGTGACCTCTGGGAACCCAGAAACACCCACCCGGGGTTACCTGCTTTGGAAGTTCATCCTGTTTCACTTTGCCTGGTGCAGGGGGTCCCCTGAGCTAGGCTGGGCTATTGGGGGGGGGAGTGCTTTGGGCCTATCCTATCCTTCAAACCTAGGCAAGACTTTCTTAATGATAAAAGATGTTGTTCAACCCCAGACCTGTGGGTCGGGTTGAGGTGAGGTGGGGGAAGTAAAGTGACCACAACCAGAAAGGTTGAGAGCAGCCGTGGTCCCATGAGGAGGGAGAAACAGTTCCTCTTCCCCACATTGAACAAGAGGGACTCTGAGTCTCCAGCACGCTCTTTCTTCTCGCTGAACAAGATGGATTGGAAAACAAATTGGCTCAAATAAAGCATGTAATTAGATTAAGTCTCTTGCCCACAGCCTGTGGGACCGTAGAAAAAAATCCCAATTGGAGGCGTGAGACCCTGGCAGGCTGAAGCAGTTACGGGATATCCAGAATTTTCTCTTGACCCTTGGTCACTTGCTCTACGTCTGTACCAACCACTGAAATTTTAGCTGGGGGACAGAGTGACAAACTCTGCTCTGCCACCAGCTACATGGCCTTGGAGGTCATTCTGTCCCTGCCTGAAAAACCTGCCTCAACCTCAGAGGGCAGCTGTGCCCCGTCCAAGTGTCTAAAATGGAATTTAGTCACTGCTAATGTGAACATCTGAAATGGTGATGAGTCTATATCTGGGAAATGTTTTCCATTTGAGCTGTCTGCCACTCTATCTGGATGACAAGTATTGTTAGGTAAATATTGTTCAGAGAGTCATTTTTTGATATTCCACAGGAGAGTGGTCAGTGCTCCCACATTAACTCACCAGAAGGGAGAATTTCCTTTCACTAGCTGACTTTTCCTTCAGATCAGGGCTCCTCACAGGAGTTTTTGCCCTCAAAGTTAAGGTAACCTCATGGCCAACAGGCAATGACCCTTCATCTCCATCATCTCATCCTCCTCCCTCAGGATCATCTGTCTCAGGCAGAATCTCTATGTAACTGCATATCTTGTACCATCATATCCCTTCTAAAAGATCCACAATGCCCCTCCTCTCGCTAGCTAAGCACTTAGGAAATGCAGAGCAGACAGAGGTAGACCACAATCAAAAGGCTGGTGTTCTATATATACTTCTTTTTGAAGTGGTTCCCTTTAAAAATGGCAAATTAGTTTCTAATTTTTTATGGAAAATGAGAATACAGGTCAGAAAAAAAAAGAGAAAGAAAAAAGAAGGGAAAGCAGGGATCCAGTTTTGAAAGATCTAATGAAAATCAGTTTGATGATCTGATGACAACCAATTTGATTTCCAATGTCAGAGGAGTCAGCTGAAAACAGTTCAAGGGCGGGGAAAGCCACAGGCCCCCAATTGGCCCCCAATTTTCCAACCACTCTCTTGGCCAGTGACTGTCACATATTTAACTCACACTATAGGGGAGAAGGACACAATATGTTTTGTTCATTTGGAAAGGAGATATTTTCTTGTCAATCCTGATTTGTTCCGGAATCAGCCATTGATTGAAAGACTAAACTCAGGCCAGAGAACCTTCTCAGAAGTGAAAGGGTTTCTAGAACTGGCTTGTTCCCATCACCATCCTATGTCTAACTGGGGTTGAGGGAGCTCAGGCTGTTGAGTCTCATCTTTCTATAACTCCTCTGAAATGACCCTAGTTCCACCATTTAGAACAGTTTAGTACAAGTCTACCACAAGTTTACTCAAGACTTTCAGACACATAATGGAGATCCCTCCAAAAACTGGAAATTGATCTCCCATACGATCCAGCTATACCACTCCTAGGAATATACCCTAGGAACATAAAAATACAATACAAAAATCCCTTCCTCACACCGATATTCATTACAGCACTATTTACAATAGCTAGACTCTGGAAACAATCAATATGCCCCCTCAACACATGAATGGCTAAAGAAACTGTGTTACATATACACAATGGAATATTATGCAGCCGTCAAGAGAGGTGAAGTCATGACATTTTCCTATATGTGGATGTACATGGAATCTATTATGTTGAGTAAAATAAGTCAGAGAGAGAGATAGATACAGAACAGTCTCATGCATCTATGGATTTTAAGAAAAATTAAAGACATTACTGTAATAAGGCTAGAGACAATAGAGTTAAGGGCTGGAAGGACTGGCTCACAATTTGAAACTCACCACAAAATGTGGTGGACTCTGTTAGAGAAATAACTACACAAATAACTAACATGACAATGTTGAAGAAAGAAAGAAGTAGAATGCCTGTTGTGATACAGTCAGGGGCAGGGTAGGAATGGGGCATTGGTGGTGGGAAGTTGCCCTGGTGAAGAGGGGTATTCTGTTTATAACTGAAACCCAACTACAAACATGTTCGTAATAATGGTGCTTAAATAAATATTTTATTAAAAAATACTTTTAGAGGTAATAACCCCAACCTCACTTCAAACCTCACTCCTGTTTCATTCAAACTTCAAGAACATGGTTTTCAGATACCCCATTATGCTGATCTTTTCAACCTTACTTCTTAATTCTTTGTTATGAGAATTAAGAAAATTTGTCCTATCTCATCTTTACTTTATGGACATCAGCGCTTTGTGTCCATAACTTTGTGGTTCTAGAAACCTTTCATGACTAGAAAATTGTACTTATTGATCTCAATTCTTTGGGGGTACCATGAAGGAGATAATCCAAGAAGCTAAGCTCCCATCACTGGGGGATTCCTTTCATTTTTTCCCTTTAATTCTTTATTCACAGTTTTTATTTTCATTGGGGTGGGAAGACCTGGCAATGCTCAGGCTTTATACTTCAGGTTCTGCACTTAGGTATTACTCCTGGTGGAACTTGAAACCCAGGTCAGCTGCATGCAACGCCAGCATCTTGCCCACTGTATTACATCTTTGAACGTTATTTTTCATTTTCAAATATGGTTTAAAAGATCATTGCTAGATCACAGCTAGAATGCAATGGTTAGGATTTATACAGTTAAAAGATTGGAAGTGATGAACAGATGTTTTGAAGGTCTGAGCACATGCTTTACATGCCAGAGTCCTGGGTTTAATCACTGGCATTACATTGTCCCCAGAGTACTGCCTAGACTAGAGTGACCCTTCAGTGCCATGTTAGGAACACCTCCCGAGTGCGGTCCCAAAACTTAAAATATATAGAAAAGAGTGCACTCATTTTTAAAGACAGATCCATTGGCGGGAAGAAGAAACATGGAAAACAGAAGTCAAAAGAGAGGTAAAAAGTGATACGAAATACCAGATGTAAAATACCCCCAAAATAGAGGCAATACAGGTAAAGGGACTAGAATAGTTGAAAATGTTTATTAAGACTGTGTTATACAACAAAAGAAAATGATGGCAAAAATATAAAAAGAAAGAAAGAAAAGAAAATGATGATCAATAAATCTTCCCAGACAGTCTAGGACAGGCTGATACCTTCGGAGCCTTCTTAGAATGTATGAGCATTGAATTCCCTTTCTGCCTAAAGCCATAACAGCCCACCACGCCTAATATCCTCTGACAAAAGAACCCCACTCTGTGACTGAATTCAAATAATATAAGCAACTGAACCTTTTAGGTGGGACCAGGATATGAACTAAAAAATATGGGGTATTCTGGGAATGAGAGTAGACCAAATCCTGCAGTGATATTACCACCACCAGCAGCAGAAAACCCAATATGCTCTACCCACACTAACCATTTTCCTAGCAGAAACATGAATCAGTGCCTTTATTAAAATCAAAAGAAAATTGGGGCCGGAGTGGTGTTTGCCTTGCACACACTGACCTGGGACGAACCGTGGTTGGATCCCCCAGCATCCCATATGGTCCCCCAAGCCAGGAGCAATTTTTGAGCTCATAGTCGGGAGTAACCCCTGAGTGCCACCAGGTGTGGCCCAAAAAACAAACAAACAAACAAACAAAAACAAATAAAAGGAAAATGATAGATGATTGCTACTGAATCGTCTTAGTCTGGTCCAAGCTGATAACTGTAGGGCCTTCTTAGAATGGATAGAAGGTAGACTGCCCTTTCTGCTGAAGCTACAGCAGCCCCAAAACACCCCTGGTACCCTCTCACAAAATTAGTCCAGGCCCACAACCTTATCAAACTGCCAAGACACCAAATTTATTTCAGACTCATGAATCCTGAACCACATGGCTGCAAGTGGCTGCATGACACTTGGAGATTTCATATAGTGTCAGCCCAGTAGTGTTACAGGGAATCTTATAGTAAAGTTATGTAGAAACTACCAAGCCCACGTTCAGTTAGCACCAACCATAGCCCAGTAAATCCTTAGAAATGAATTTCAGTAACACCATGGAGAGGTATAATAACCATTTCAAATTGACCAAATCAACTTTTGATCATTCCAATTGCCTTTCTGTCTGTTGTAACAAACAATATGAAGTCATTTATTTTATTATTAATATTTTTGTGTCACACCCGGCAGCGCTCAGGGGTCACTCCTGGCTCTATGCTCAGAAATCCCTCCCAACAGGCTCGGTGGACCATATGGGATGCCGGGATTCGAACCACTGTCCTTCTGCATGCAAGGCAAACGCACTACTTCCATGCCATCTTTCCAGCCCTGAAGTAAATTTGTTTGTGCTTGTGTGGAGACAAGAGATGGTGATAGATAAGACATTGCAGACATTGGTGGAAGGAAGGTCACACTGATGGTGGGATTGATGTTTGAACATCTGATGCCTGGAACAACTGTATTATGAACAATTTAGTAAATGACAGTATTATAATAAAAAATTTAAAACTATGTTAGAACAAAATTTATATTTGCAGTGATAAACCTATAAGATATAATTATCTTCAATGTGCGTTGTTTATGGTAAAGACATGGGGTACACTTGATAAGAATTTCTATCCAACATTATCATTAATTTTTACGTGAGGCCAGAGAAGTATTTCTGTGGTAAAGTTACTGCTTTGCAAGTTTGAGGACCTGAGATTTATCCCCCCCCCCAAATGTCAATGAGTTATAACCCCAGGTGACTAGACACGAATATTTAAGAGGGACCACTCATTCCACAGCAATGACATATGAACCATGGTCGACACTAAAACTCTAAAACTCTCTTTGTCAAAAATTATTGCTATGGGCAAGCTCAGGATTCTTAATATACTACAGGTAAGCAGAGAACCAAATACCCCTTTGGAAAGTACTGTCATTCCTCGCATTCCAGACAGAGCTTTATGTTTGCTGAAAGTGAGCTACCTAGCTGGATTAAGGGTGTTAGACTGGGGCAGACAGGGAAGCTCATGCCTCCATTTATATATGTATATATATATATATATGTATATATATGTATATATATTATGTGAAAACCAAACCTGTATCAGAAACATAAAATAGCACATTAATTCTTTTCAAGTGGCAAATTATAATATTCTAGATTAATTTTCTAGAGGACTCAACGTTTTCAGCTGTGCCTCTAGAGTGCCTCAGGAAGGGGAGAGGCAAGTGCCCTGCCCTGCTGAAATCTTGGTAGCCGTACACACATCCCACAAACACAGCCAGGTCAATACCCCAACTTCTCTGCCTTCCATTAATCTCTGCAGAGACACAGCAACCAAAAACTCCAGGTATGACAGTTCAGGGGCTGAGATCTCTGAAGTCTCTGGAGTTAAGGCAGGACACCTCTCCCTTCCCCACACCTCCATCCTTCCAGAAAGTCTGGCAGCCACACCTGAAATTCATAGCCAATGCCATGGATTGCTCTACAGATCCACAGATTCCTGAAGTCCTGGACCATGCGACTGCATATGTGGCCTAATGACACCTCCATATTTTTCAATACTGTTATCCTGGTAGAAATGCACAAACTTAAATGGGAAATTATTATAGAAACCATAGAACCCACCTAACATCAACATCAACAACAAAAAAGCCAACAACAGAATGTTCAGCTAGCAATAAACAGTTAACCTTCAGACAATGAAATCATGACCCCACTGTGAGATACAACATTTCACAAATTTTTTTATGAAAATATTTTAATAGTTCTATTACAATTTAGTTGTAACAAGTAATATTAAGCAATCTATTCATACCTGCTAAGGGGAAGAGTAGGAAATGGAAGAAAATGATGGAGCGAATGTTACAGTGTGGTGGAAATGGTATTGGAACATTAAAAGGCAGAAATAACTGTATTGGGAGCAACTTTGTCAACCACAGTGTTGAAATAAAGAAGTTTCTAGCTATGTCTTGTCATGGATTCTTATCTTCTGCTTGCGCCATAAATAAACAGCAGCTCATCTGGAGGGAAACTGAGTCTTGAATTTAAGGCTTGACTCACTTGGGACAAACAGATGCTGAAGGCTCTTAGAAAAATCTGTCTCTACAAAAGACAGACAAAAGGCTACAGGGATATGTACCAACACGTTTACACTTGGCTTGACTTTGGCAGGTAAAAATCTTAATTTTAGTGTATCTTTCTTTTCCTTTCTTTAAAAAATATTCAGTGTCATTTACAAAGCTATGGATAACAGACTTTTTGATATTACATACTCTCACCCATCACCAGTATCTGTGTTCTTCCACCAATCTTAAAATGACCCAAGTTTTCACCCCTCTCTCCAATGCACCCCCTTAGCAAATTCATTTCCCCCTCTAGTTTCCTTATTATAGTTCAGGTCATATGCACGCTGACAACTCATGGTTTTAGTATAATTATCTCAACTCCATATCATTGAAGTGCTAAAGACCTTTGACCAAGTGTCCTTATATTATACTCAATCTGACTTCTTCCTTTCCTTGACATTTTCATTTATAATATGTCCTTATAATTAGTAAATTCATGAGCATTCTTGATTGCAAGTCTCCATAGGTCCTTAACTGATATGTAGACAATGAAGGAATTAATGAATAATATATGAATATAGAAATTAATAAATAATATAGGAACATTAATATATGAATATAGGAATTAATAAAGAATATATATATGCCCTAAGAAGTTAGGTTTATAAATTCAATAAAACAGAAACAGTGAAAGGGTCCCATGAGAGGCTCTGTGGAGGGAGAATTCCTAAGGAAAACTGTCAGTGCTGTTGGAGCAGGGAATAGACAGACAGGGAGAGAGAAGAACACAAACCACCACCAAGACTGGCTGAATAAGAAATCCCCATTTTCAGACTAGATAAGCCCACGGGAAGAATTTATAGAGCACAGGATCAGTATTTCATATCAACTTTTATAAACCCTTTTGATAAATTTTATAAACCCTTTCTAATTGAAAAAAAAAAAGGTCGCACCTGCTTTCATCAGTCAGTAGCTGCTAATCCACTATAACAGCTCTGTGCCCCCCATTCTGTCTTCCATTTGGAGGGCAGAGTTACCCTAAGTATTCACTTTAATAAGCTACACCATACAGGCACTGTATTCACTGGTATCCACTCCAACAGAGCCAGCCCCACAGGGTCTCCCTGTCAGCTCTCTGACTGAACAGGGGATTTTGTGTTCAGCAAGGAAAACAAAGCTAACCCCATAGGGATCCGATTGGTTCTCGATATGCTTCTCCAGTGAGAGCCAATGATGGGAACAGGCTATTGGCACTAAAGAGCATCCAGCTGAGGAGAAGGTAAGCCTAAACTGGGGCTCCCTGAGAATAGTGTGAAGAAAGAGATGCTTATAGCTCCCATTTATCTGATTGGCTGGCTGGTTAACCCAGCTAGGAAAGCCAGTACCAAGAAGGTCATTCCTTAGAAGCTGGTATAACCTCTTCTTGGTTTTCTGGGAGGGTCTACAACCCAAACCGGTACAGGTGTTGAGTAGAAATCATATGCTCTGGTCAAAGACACACTATGTCACTTTCTACACAGGTAAAAGCACTCAAAAAACTCTTATGGTCACTTTTGATACCATCAACTGTACATCAAGATGAGAAAGGGAGACAATGTCCTCAAAGCCAACAAAAATAACTGCCCTTAGCAAACACCTTTTCCTTTTATTCCCTGAGATTATTACCTATTTTTAAATGTGGTTAGGTGTTTTATATACCTAAGTTAGATGTTTTATATACCCAAGTTTAGGTCAAAGGGACCTGTACAGAAGTGATACAAATTTCTAGGCCTGGCCAAAGAAAGAATATTTCTTTCCTTATCTGATGCTAGCAGTGAGACAGAAACTCCAAGACTCAAAGGCAATGCAGTACCATGATGGAAAGGAACTTTCTAAGTGCTTTGGAGAGAGTTATGCAATCAGGAACATAAGCAATGAACTGATTGGCCTATGATAGGATGAGGGCTACCCTGACAAATATGATATTTTAAAAAATAGTGGTTTAAGTTAGGATAACAGCAGCAATAATGTGCTAGAAAGAGGAGTGGAAGACTATCTTACTGTCAGAGGGAGGACATGTAAGAACCACCAGAGTTTCTGTTTTAGTTATATCAATGGACAAATCATTTAGACAGAAAGTCAGCAAGGAAATATTGGCTTTGAAAGACATTACAGCAGATGGACTTTATATATCTATATATAAACATTCCATCCCAAAGCCAAAAAACACACTCTTCGCAAGAAACCATGGAAATTTCTCCAGAATGATCAAAAGTTAAACCATAAATAAAGTCTTTAGTGTCTGCCATAGAGGCAGGCTAAAGATGTGGGAGTAGGTAGGAACAGAAGGGTAACTGGGGAAATTGGTAGCAGGAAATGAACACTGGTGAAGGGATGAGTGTTGGAACATTGTGTGACAGAAACTAAACTATATCTTAGGGTGGTTTAATGTTAAAATTTTTAAATAAATAAAACCTCAAAAAACCCACAAAAAGACAGTCTTCTTTAAAAAACAACAAAAGATGGTATTTCAAGGAAATACTCTTTTTATTTGTATTAGTTTTGTTTGTTTTGGGGGAACACCTGGCAACACTAAGCATTTTCTCCTGGCTCTGCACTCAGGAATCATTCCTGGCAGGCTTGGGGGACCATATGGGATGCTGAGGATCAAACCAAGATCAGCTGGCTGCATGAAAGGCAAGCACCTTGCCTGCTGTACTATTGCTCTGGCCTTAATAAAGAAAGTCTTAAGAAGACTTTAAAGCTAAAAAAAAATTAGGTATGTGGCACATAAAAACTCATAAAGCTAGTGAGCAGCTACTGAATGATGAGAAAATTTTAAAAGAAAGAAAAATGTACTTACACAAATGAAAATAAAAATGTTAATGCACCAAAATCTATGACATTATTAAAACAGTCTTAATGGGGATGGTCACAGTGATATAGGCACATATTATAAATAAGAAAAATCTTAAGAGGCTAGAGTGTGGGGCCGGAGAGATAGCACAGAGGTAAGGCATTTGCCTTGCATGGGGAAGGACAGTGGTTCGAATCCCAGCATCCCATGTGGTCCCCCAAGCCTGTCAGGAGCGATTTCTGAGCATAGAGCCAGGAGTAGCTGCTGAGCGCTGCTGGGTGTGACCCTAAAACCAAACAAACAAACAAACAAACAAAAAAGAGGGTAGGGTAGAGTGATAGTACAGAGACTAAGGTACACACTAGTTTGATCCCTCAGCACCACATGATCTCCAAACACCATCCAATGTGGGCCAAGTAATTTCCAGCACTGTAGAACATGAGGATCACCATACCATTAGGCTATTGCATTGAACCACATGCCCAGTTGGAAGGGACTTCTGGGGATTCCTGAACAGAGCTTGGGAAGTCCATGACCCAAAGGAGAATATTTACAGGTTAATCACTTATGGTATAAGAATGATGATAAAAATCTTCAACAAAATATTAACAAAGTTAACAATGCATGTAGAATTATAACAACCATCAAGTGAGATTTATTCCAGCGATGTAAGGATGCCTTAAAAGTCACAAAAACAATGTGATGCACCACCAACATAGGAGGAAGCATAAAATTCTACAACCACCTCTGACCCCATGCCAGAGGCCCTCTCCCTAGCCTGGGAAGTGCTGGGAGGCTTGGCAGGCCCCCAGCCATCCTTGTCTTTTTCCCCTGACTCCAGGCCTTCCCTGAGTGCCAGCTCAGATGGCTAGAAGTGGGTTCAGGTGGACTCTTAGGGGTCCTCAGGCTTCCCCCTCTCTCCGTATTACAGGGGGGAGGTGCATGGGGAGGAGGTTGGGCAGATATCTGGCTTCCAGTTTCCTCTTTGATTCTGGAGGCCAGCTCTTGTCAGGTATGGGGTTTGGGGAGGCCCCATGCTGGAGGCCCTCTCCCTAGCCTGGAGAGAGCTGGGAGGCTTGGCAGGCCCCCAGCCACCCCCCTCTTTTCACCCTAGACTCCAACCCCCCTGGTTGCTGGCTCAGATGGCCAGAAGTGGGTTCAGGTGGATTCTTAGGGGTCCTCAGGCTTTCCTCCTCTTTCCGCACTCCAGGGGGGAGGTGCATGGGGAGGGCAGGCAGATATCTGGCTTCCGGTTTCCCCTTTGATTTTGAAGGCCAGCTCTTCTCAGGTATGGGGTTTGGGAGTCCCCATGCTGGAGGCCTTCTTCCTAGCCTGGTGAGAGCTGGGATGCTTGGCAGGCCCCCTTTCGTCCCTCTCTTTCCCCTAGACTCCAGGCCTTCCCTGGGCGCCATTCCAGGTGGGCTCTATAGGGGTCATCAAGCTTTCCCCCACCTTTCCCTACAGTAATGAGAATGCGTTTTGGGAGGAGGGCAGGTCGTTCTAGCATTGATTTATGTTGGGACAGTCACTGAAAATTTTTTCTCCTTGGTCTCCTATTGATAGTATTGTATGCATATAGTTTATATATGCATAATATCTATCTTGTATTGTGACAATACAATACACCTAACCACACTAAAAAAAGGTAATAACCTCAGGAAAAATATTGATACTGCCCTTACAAAGCTCATTTCTAATTTTTTACTGTCTCAGTCCCAATCCTTATTTCCCCCATCTTCCCATGTAGGTGCAGCTCATGACATGAAGCTCACCGGAGTGATGAGTGCTGTTAAAGAAATAACTACACTGAAAACTATCATAACAATGTGAATGAATGAGGGGAAATAGAAAGCCTGTCTTGAGTACAGGTGTGGTTGGGGTGGGGAGGAGGGAGATCTGGGAAATTGGTGGTGGGAATCTTGCACAGGTGAAGGGGGTGTTCTTTACATAAGTGTTACCATACAACTACAATCATATTTTTAATCACGTTGTTTAAATAAAGATAATTAAAAAAAAAACAAGAGGGAACATACCTTGATAAAATAAAGGCCATATTCGACAAAAAAACATTTAACATTATTTTCAATGGTGAAAAGCTGGATACCTTCCCTCTAAAGTCAGGAACAAGACAAGGGATTTTCATAGGATGTAGTGGAAAACCAACCTCTTTAGTATGGATGACTCCTATGCAATTAAGCATGAAAAAGAAATAGGAGCCATGCATATAAAAAGAAAAAAATAAAACTCATTATTTTTATTGTTAGTAAAAATTCATAATACACAAACACATACACACCTTCCTTGTAAAAACCAGTAAACATACTCAATAGTTATGGAGTATAATACCAGTTAAAAGAGACCCAAAGAAAATTACCTCAAGCCACCTCCTAGTCGCAATGACTAATCCAACAGATAGGGATAAAATACTGAAAGAAGCAAGATCAAATAGGGGAATTACATTCAAAAGAGCAGCCTTAAGATTTACAACAGACTTGTCACAAGAAATCCTCAAGGCCAGAAGGCAGTGGTGGGACATAGTGACAAAACTCAACAAAAGGAATGCTTTGCCTAGAATACTGCACCCAGCCAGAGTCACTTTTAGGTTGGAAGGAAGTATACATAGCTACAGGGATAATCAACAGCTCAGAAACTTTACAGATTCAAAACCAGCCTTAAAAGAAAAATTGAAAGGTATATTTTAAGACAAGACAGACCAACAGACACACCAAAGTCCTACACAAAAATAACACTAAATCCCATGACAAATCTCTCTCAATGTCAATTAAGTAAATGTAGCAGTTAAGAGGCATAGAGAAGCAAAAATGGATAAAAAAGCTGAATCCAACATTCTGCTGTCTCCAAGAAACACATCTGAATAGTCAGAACAAACACAGAATCAAAATCAAAGGGTGGAGGAAAATCATCCAAGTAAACAACTCCCTTAAAAAAGCTGGAGTCTCCATACTAATATCAGATGACACAATCTTTAGACTTAGAGAAGTTATAAGGGACAAAGATGGACATTTTTTAATAATCAAGAGATATGTACAACAGGAAGAAATCACATTCCTAAACATATACTCACCTAATGAGGGACAAGTAAATATTTAATACAATTGTTGAAAAATCTAAAAACAGACATCAATAACAGGACAATAATAGTGGGAGACCTCAACACTGCTCTGTCCCCCTTTGATAGGTTAACTAGGTTGGAAGCCAACAAGAATATAATAGCTCTGAAAATAAAAACTGAAGAAAGTGGCCTAAAAAATATATATGACACTCCACCCTGAGAAAATTGGATATTCTTCTCAAATGCACATAGGTAATTCTTCAGGATACTCTACCTTCTGGCCCATAAAACATACCTCCATAAAATTAAAAGAATAGAAAATGTACAGACTAGGTTCTCAGATCATATTATGCTGAAATTATAAGTGAGTGAGAGAAATAGAATGCCTGTCTTGAGTACAGGCAAGGGGTTGGGTGGGAAGGGAATTGAGGGCAGTGGCAGTGGGAATGTTGCACTGTTAAGGGGATGTTCTTTGTTGTAACTAAAACCCAACTACAAACATGTTTGTGATCAGGGTGCTTAAATACATTTCTTAAAAAACTAAATTAAAAAAAAAAAAAGTGAACTCCAAAGGCACACAGAAGAAAAACTTTAACACCTGGAAATTAAACAGCATACTACTGAACAATCAGTAAGTCAGAGAGGAAATCACAGAGGAAATTAAAATATTCCTGGAAACAAATGTAAAGGAAGACACAAATTATCAGAATTTGTGGGACACAGCAAGAGCAGTACTAGGAGGAAAATTTATAGCTTTGTAAGCACATATCAGGAAGGAGGAAGTGGTCTACATAATAAATTAATGACATAGCTTATAAAATAATCAACAAAAGGAGAAACTATTCACCCAATACCCATCAGATAAGGGGCTAATATCTAAGATATACAAAGTACTGACAAAACTTAACAAGAAAAAAATCTATCCTCATTAAAAAATGTGGAGAAGAAATGAATAAACATTTCTTCAAAGAACTACAAATGACCAAAAGACACCTGAAAAAATGCTCCACATCACTAATCAGGGAGATGTAAATTAAAACAACAATGAGATACCATTTTACACCACAGAAAATGGCACACATCACAAAAACAAAAACAAAAAAACAAGAACAGTCAATGCTGGCAGGGTTGTGGGAAGAAAGGAACTCTCATTCATTGCTGAGAATTCACTGTGGGAATGCCTTTTATTCCAGCCTTTATAAAAAACAATATAGAGTTTCCTCAAAAAACTGGACATTGAGCTCTCATATAATCCAGGTTTACCACTCCTAAGAACACAAAAACACAATACAAAAAAAGGCCTTCTGCACTCCTATATTTATTGCAGCACTATTTACAATAGCTGGAATCTGGAAGCAATTAAGATGCCCAACAACAGATGAGTAGCTAAAGAAATTGTGATACATTATACACAATGGAATAGTATGCAGCTGTCAGAAAAATAAAGTCATAAAATTTTCCTATACATGATGGACATGGAAACTATTGTGCTGAGTGAAATAAGTCAGAGGGAGAAAGATAGGCACTGAATAGTCTCACTCATTTGTGGGATTTAAGAAAAATAAAATACAGTATGATAATTATACCCAGAGACAATAAGAGATGAGGGCTGGAAGGACCAGCCATCATATGACGCTTAACATAAAAATGGTGAGTGTAGTTAGAAAAAACTATACCTACAACTATCATGAAAATGGTGGTGAGTGAGAGAAATATAAAACCTGTCTTAAATACATGCAGGGGGTGTGGGAGGAGAGAGATGGGGGCATTGGTGATGGGAAGGTTGCACTTGTGAAAGCAGGTTTTCTTTTTATGACTGAAACTCAACAACAAATATGTTTGTAATCACGGTGCTTAAACCTATTATAAAAATAATTATAAATAAAAAACTGTATAGATTAAAAATTAAGTAAATCATAGCACTTAAGTAAAATTTCAAATATTTTTAATTTTAAAAAACTGTGCTAAAATAAAGATATACAAATTCCAAAACAAATGGGCTCATAAAACAATGCTCAATACCACTAATAATCAGGAAAATGCAAATAAATGTATAGTAACACATAGCCTGCCAGATGGTTACTGTTAAAAAAGAATCAACAAGTGTTTATGAGGTTGTATAGAGATGCAAATCTTCATGCATTATAAATCAGTACAGCCACTAAAGAAACAGAATGTAGTCAGATATCCCCCCCCCCTTTGGAGGTGATATTTGCTTAATACCAAGAGCTGACAAAATTACCAATTACCCTACCACTGAAGAAGAAAATATTAAGAGTCTTCAAAAATTAAAAGTTGAGTAAATCTAGAGATCTAGTATAGGAAATAAGGTATTTGCCTTCATGTAGCTGCAGTATCTCTGAATCAAATTCATGGCACCACATATGTTCCTCTGAACACAGAGGAGGAGATAGCCCCTGAGCACCACCAGGAATATACCAAAGCTCTCCCACTTGAGTCAACAAAAATGAAAGAACAATTTAAAATATAAAATTACCAATTAATTCAATAATTCCATTGCTGGATATATTTAACCAAAGGGGGAAAATACCATGAATTCAAAACCACCTGTGTTTATCCCAGTACTATTTATAATAGCAAATAAAGGAAAATAATCTAAAAGTATACATGGCATTGTGTGTATATGCACGCATGTACATATACACAAACCCTATATAATAAAATACTATGCAATGATAAAAAAGAAAATAATCCATTAGCAATAACATGGGTGGATTTTAGCAATACTGTGTTGATGAAATATGGCTATATTAAAAGACATTATTATTTCTCATATAAATGAAAACTAGATGAAAAAATTAGAAAGGCAAATTCCTTGTATGCAGAAAACAGATTTGGCTTACCAAAAAAATGTGAAGGTATGGGTAAAATTGGTAAAAAATAAAAAAGTAATTGATAAGTGAAATTTGTAGTCATGAAGTAAACTTATATCACAGGGATCCACTTATATAAGAGGCTATGAGCAATAAGTTTATATTGGAAATTTAAAAAACTGCTAAAAATAGATGAGAAACAGTGATAATTTTTCATTGTACACAATTACCTAAATTGATCAAATGTCTTTCATTATATCAATTAAAAATAATCCTGATTTATAATAATTACCTCACTACCAAAAGGTGAGGAAAAAGGAAAAGGGGAAGAAAGAGTGATGGAGAGATAATAGCTGAGAACTTCCCCTCTCCGGTGGAAAGCATATGTGCAAATTCAAGAGCAAAATGAGTACCAAATAAAATAGACAAACAGAACAACACAAAGACACACAGTAATCAAAATGGCCAAAACCAAAGAGACTAACTTCTTAAAGCAGCAAGAAAAAAGAAAAAGCCTTAAAGTTAAAAAAAAAAAACAGCAAAAGAATCACAACAGAAATCCCATTTTATTTATTTATTTATGGTTTGGGGGCCACACCTGGTGATGCTCAGGGGTTACTCCTGGCTATGCGCTCAGAAATCGCTTCTATGACTGTGGCCCCCAGAAATCCCATTTTATAGGGTAAAAGTAAGAAAAGAGTGGAATGGCATATTCAAATTACTGAATGAAAGAAACTTTTAACTTAGATTTCACTACTCTGAAAAATTTTCATTTAAATGGGAGGGAAAGATAAAAATCATTCTTGGACAAACAAGAGCTCATGACATCTGTAATAACCAAATTGGTCCTGAATGACCACTTACATAAACCAAGTATCCAATTATTGGTTAAGCAACAACTGTACACAATAAAACGACAACATAGTCCTTTATATCAATATCCCTGAATGTCAATTAAACTAAACTCTTCAATCAAAAGGCACAGAGTAGCAAGTTGGATCAGGAAATATATTATCCATCTTTAGATTACAGGAAACACATCAAAAATCACGATAGAATAGACACAGGCTCAAAGTAAAAGGATGGAAAACAATTATACAAGCCAATGGAAAAAGAAACAAAACAAAAAGGTGAGTTGGTCATACTTACATCATACCAAATTGCATTCGATCTAAAGAAAGTATTTAGAGACAGGCTTGGATACTATTTATTGACAAAAAAAATGATAGACCAAGAAGTACTAACTCCAATCAACATATGGACACAACGTGTTTTGTCAGCTACATTTTTAAGGCTTTTGTTTGCACATATGGAGAACCACATGGCTGGAAATATCTAATAGTAGTGGAGATTTCAACATGCCACTCTCAACACTGAATAAGATCCACTACACAGAATATTAGTAGAGTCAAGAGCATTAAATGTGGAATTAGATACATTTATACAGGGTCTTCCAACCTCAAAAAGAGGAATACATGTGCTTTTCAAGTGCATACAGAATATTCTCCAGGATAGAACACATTTTAGGACATAAGTCAAATGTACATACATTCCAAACATAAGAATCATACCAAGCATCCTATCAGACCACAATGCCACAGAGACAGAAATTAGCCATCAAAAGAAGATGTGAAGAAATTCTAAAATTCTAACATTTGGAGAATGAACAACATGCTGTTAAATAATAGGTGGATCAAAGAGGAAATCAAAGAAAAATAAAAACATTCCTTGAGACTAATGCCAATGAAGGAACAAGTTACCAAAATCTATGACTCAGTAAAAGTTTAGGGGGAAGCTCATAGCAGTACAGGCCTACACAAGCAAAGAAAAAAAAAAAGCTAAAATTAACAACTCAAACGCACATCTTAAATATCTGAAGAAACAACAAATGAATCCAAAAATCAGTGGGAGAAAATAAATAACAGAAGCCAGAGCAGAAATCAATGATATAAAAACTAAGAAAGCAATACAATGAATCAATAAAATCAGAAACTGGCTCTTCAAAAGAATAAGCAAGGTAGACAAGCCTTTGACTAGTCACTAGACCCACAAGAAAGAAAAACCCAAAAAACCTAGCATTTAGTGGCTACTGAGCTTTCTCTTGGGCCTGTTAGTAGGTTGGGAGAGAGGTCTGATTTTGTTTTGAGAGTCACAGGCAGAGTTCTCGTAGCACAGCCCAGATTTTGTGCATCTCCCTCCCACCAGTGGACAGACAGTCGACAACCTTGTCAGGAATTCCCAAGATATTTCAGTCAGGGTTCTGCCCTAGGTTTTTATTGTCTTAGCCTAAGCATGTAACTTTTAATCCCTGCTTTCCAAGCCTCTATCAAAAAGGACTATGTGACATCTGTGTGGCATAGGGAGTGGGGGTTGGCAGGCTAGAGGGGTGAGGGGTAGGAGTGGGCCCAAAGAATTCCAATCTTCTTTGTCACTGAAACCTGTCACTGTCCCATTCCCATCACTTATCCCCCCCTTGAGATTTCAGAACCCCCAAAAAGGCCTAAATAGTTCAGTATACCACCTCCACTTGCTCCTCTGGCCTCTCAGTATATCCCTTTATCCCTCTTCAGGCTGGTGGCAATTCCACCTGCAAAGGCCCACTCATAGGGAGCAAAGGAGGTTCTGAAACTCGTAATGCAAATGGATTCTTTTATGTTATGCTCCCTGGCTTAATAAGGCACCTAGTAATGAAGCCCTGACTCTCCCTAGCCTGACCTCTGTCCCAGTCTTTTATGTAGAGCCTCAAAAAGGGGAGAAAGGGAAGAAAGAGAGAAAGTCAAGAAAAGTATAGAGGATGGTGGAGAGGGAAGAAGAAAGCCAGTCAAAGAAAGTCAGAGAGAGAGAGACAGAGACAGAGAGAGACAGGGAGAGAGAGAGAGAAGAGAGAATCAGAAAACAGAAAGTAAAAAAGAAATAAGGAAACATAATCATGCATAATATCTTGAGGAAGGTCTCCCAGCCAAGGGAAGTATGCAATAACTTGGACCATCTAAAATTTCATTTTTTTCTGGGTCAAAAAAAAATAATAATACTTTTGGGTCCATAAAAAATATATATGACCAGTCTGTCAAATCTGAGCAGATTGAGCAAATCCCTCTAGTCCTTCTGAAAAGATCTCTTTGGTTTCCTTTCATGAAGTGTTCTGGAGAGTTGGGTTGATGTCAGCAAGTTGGATGTGAATCCAGTTTCTCAACCACAGCTCTTTGGAACCCAGGAAATCACTCCTGTCAAGTACTGGCATCTGGTGGGAAGAGATTATGTAGTGTCCAACTCCCAATGCACAGAAGTCCTCACATAAGAAATCTGCCAAATTGACAGTGGTTTGAGGATGGGAGAACTCTGTTGCCCTCCTTCTATTCATAGACACCTTAAATCACTCATTATGTGTATCTCTCCATTCCACAGAAGCAGCTATGGAAGGGTTTACTATGGTGAACTTAATTTAGAATTTAAACCTTTGTCTCCTCTGCTGTAGGGGTGCCCTTCCTCAGGGATCCTCCCCTGAAGGGCTAAGTCCCCATCTAAGAGCTACTGGAAAGGCTGAAGTTGGAGAAGAGAGTGGTCCTGCTGCTTCTTAAGACCATGAAGCTAATGACAGTGCAAGTAACATGCTGACAGCACTTTGAGCTTGAGACACCACTTCACATACATCATAGCCTCAGAGGTAACCCACGGCTGGGGATCCAGATGCTGGGGACTCCAAATATAAGGCATTGTAAAGGCAGCCCATTGTTGCATGTTTTACTAATGAAACCATTGAGCAACGAGTTGTGAATAATAATAATCAAGAAAGTCATAAAATGGTCATGGGATGGTTTCAAAGAACTTAAAGTACTCAAAAGGCATTGTTGAAATAAAAATAAATGAAGGAAGCCTGAAATATAATCATATATTATGTAAAGTAAGAAAATGACTGTGTTAAGCTCAAAACATCTAGATAGACAGGTATGGAACTTTTTGATTTGGGTAAAGTTAGTAATAATAAAAAGATGTAGAGAAATGTTTTGGAAAATTTAAAATGATGTTTCAATTATTTAAGAATAAAATATAATGTATTAGCTTGTAATTTAAAAGATCATAAAAATATTATTGAAGCAAGGGAGACAAGCTATTTACTAAAAATGTTCACCATTGGGGCCGTAGTGATAAAATAGTGCAGTAGGGCATTTGTTTTGCATGCAGCTGACCCGAGTTTGATCCCTGACATACCAAGTGACTCCCAGAAACTGCTAAGAATAATTTTTAAGTGCAGAGCCAGGAGTAATCTCTGAATGTCGCTAGGTGTGACCCCGAACAACAAAAAAAATGGTCATGAATGACTTTTTTATTCAGACATACAATACACAAGAAACATATGGAGCTGTTGTAAAAGTCACAATGTGAAAGCAATACAAAACCTCACCATGCTTTATGAAAGAAGATGGTAGCTATGAAGACCCAAACAGTACAGCCATTACAATCTTTCTAATAATAATGTTAGTGAGGAAATGCTGAATCCATTCAATAAAATTAAATAAATAATGGAATAGATAGCCAATACAACACAAAAGAATATGAGAGAAGAAATGAGAAAACTTGAAACAAAATGAGAAAACTGAAAAACTGTAGGAAAAATAAAAAACTTATTGGAAGGCTTCTCCAGTAAAATAACAGCTGCTGAAGACAAAATCAGTGAGCTTGAATATGAAGTATATCAAACCTCCAGATAACAACAGAAGTTGGGGAAAAGTCTGAAAATAAACAAAGAGCCAACAAAAGAACTTTGGGATAAATTGAAAAGAACAACATAAGGATCATTAGAATTCCAAAAGTCCAGGAAAAAAACCCTAATAAAAAAGCAACAGTCAGGGGCCATAGTGGTGGTGCTAGAGGTAAGGCATCTGCCTTGCAAGTGCTAGCCTAAGATAGACCACATTTCGATCCACGGGCATCCCATATGGTCCTCCTAAGCCAGGAGCGATTTCTGAGCCCATAGCCAGGAGTAACCCCTGAGTGTCAATGAGTCTGGCCTGAAAACAAAAAGAAGCAACAGTTAAAGATATTATCGTCAAGAAGTTCCTATAGCTGGAGAGTGCATGTACCCACATCTTGGAAGCCTGGTAGGTATATAAATAAAATATAACAAAGATATAAATAACAGAGATATAAATAAAAATACTCCAAAATGCATTTTAATTGGAATGATAAAAACCATAGATAGAGACAGAATACTAAAAGGAGTAAATATCAACGAAATCATAAAGGAATATACTTAATTTTAGAGTAGATTTACCAAAGAAAACACTCCACACCTAAAGACAGGATGGGATATAGAGAAAAAAATTCAATGAAATGACCACTTCACTTTAATCTAGTCAAATTCTCATTCTGATAGGAAGAAATAATACACAACTTTAGGATAAAAGACAACCCAGCAACTTTATAGACTTAAAAAAATCTTACATTAAGCAAAGGGGATATTAAAAGACAAAATGAATTTCACAAATGCCCAACTCACAAAAAGGTACAAAATTCCATGATTATAATCTCTCAATGTCAATGAGCTAAATGTATCAATTAAGAGACACTGAGTGACAGGATAGATTAGAAAAGTGAGTCTAGCATTCTACTGCATGTGAAAAGTACATTTGAACAGAGTCAACGTGAAAGGTTGTAAGACAATTCTTCAAGCAAAATATCTCTTGCAAAAAGGTTGGGGTAGCTACAGTAGTATCAGAAAATGTTAACTACAGGCTAAAAAAGGATATAACAGCAAAGGTCCTTATTTTAGTGATCAAAACATATGTATATCAGGAAGAAATTACACACTCCTAAACATGTGTGTCTAATGGGAGACTGAAAACTAGTTAAGACAACTGCTAATAGACTTGAAGAAAGATACTGATAGCAACACAATAGTTGTTGAAGACTTCAACACACTCTGTTACTTCTTGATATATTAATTAGACTAGTGCTTCAGTAAGGAAGAATTGAAGGAAGAAATCAAAAGAACTGCCTTGAAGGAAGCAATGAAAGAGTGAGATATAGTATATATATCTTGGACTTTTCATCCTCAAAAAGCCAAACACACATTCATCTACAACGCACATGAAACATTCCCTATTAGAATATATGTGACACAAAACATACCCCCCACCAAGCCAAGAGGATAGAAATCATACCAATTATCTTCTCACTTCCATGATGCACTAAAAATAAAACTAAATCAAAAAGAAAAATGAATAAAAATTCAAATACTGGAAATTAAACAGTTCTTTATTTGTCAGAGAGTAAATAAATGAGCTCAAAAGAATCCTGGAAACAAACCAGAATGATGGCATGAGCTACCAGACTTTGTGAAACACAACAACAACAACAAAAGCATGTTAAGAGGAAAGTTTATAGCTCAGCAACCATTCATTCATCAAGAAGAAAGGGCCCACATAAATAACCCTATTGCAGAGCATGAGAAATTGGATAAGCACATCACACACAAAAACCAGAAGTTCAGACCAATATTCTTGATGCAAATATCCTGAACAAAATACTAGCAAATAGCATCCAACAATTCTATACATTATGACCAAATAAGAGTTATCCCAGTCATGCATGATGGTTTAACATATGCAAGTCTATCAACATGGTACAGGATATCAATAAAATAAAATAGGAAAATCATGTAATTATATGAATAGATGCAAAAAAAAGCATTTGACAAGATCCAGTTATTTGACAAGATTCATTTTTAAAAAGTCTAAACAAATTAGAACTGAAGAAACTTTGCTCAATATAACCAAAGCCATTTACCATATGCCTCAGCAAAAATTATACTCAATAGGAAAAAATAAAAGCCTTTTCTCTAAGATCTGACACAAGACAGGGTAAGGTTGCTCATTCTCACCATTTTTATTCAATATAGTACTGGAAGTATTTGAGAAAAAGATATCAAGAGCATTTAGATAGGAAAGAAGTCAAGCTCTCACTGTTGAATTAAATAATAAATTAACCCTTTGGATGGAGCTGGATGGTGATGGGATGAATGGAGGGATCTTTCTCTGCCATCCCAGGGCATGTGTCTCAAATCCCCTCCAGCCAGCGGGTATCTGGGTTCAGGAGAGCAGCGGGTAGAAAACTCACATGCAGTCAGGCTTCCAGAGAGATCATCTTTATTCAGGCCCTGGCCAACATGTGTGGCCTATCATAACCATTTATGCTGGGTTCCTATTCAGCCCTGCATTATACCTTGTCCCTCAGCCATCTCCTCTCTCTTCCTCCTTCTCCAACCTCCATCCAGGCAAATCCCCACTTTGACCCCTCAGGTCAAACCTTTGTAACCTCCCCAAGACCCCTCCCAGAAATGGGAGGGTCTTTCTTGTTGTTGTTGTTGTTGTTGTTTTTGGGTCACACTCAGCAGCGCTCAGGGGTTACTCCTGGCTCCACGCTCAGAAATCGCTCCTGGCAGGCTTGGGGGACCATATGGGATGCTGTAATTCAAACCAATGACCTTCTGCATGAAAGGCAAATGCCTTACCTCCATGATATCTTTCTGGCCCCAGGGAGGGTCTTTCTTGTAGATAATGTTACAGTAAGAATGGGGGTGGGGTAACAATCTCCCCCTCCCTCTATATAAAAGGGTAGTAAATTTTGTAATCCTGACTCTGCCTTTGGTGGGTAATATTCCAAAGCAACAAGGTTTTAAGTGAAAATTAACATATTAGCTTTTAGCCCTTTGGATGGGCTTGGATAGAGGTGAATGGTGATGGAGGCCTTTCTCCTCCAGCCTAGGCCACGTGACTCCACCTATTGAGCTGGAGGTTCTGAGGTGATCACGGCTGGTAGAAAACTCATATGCAGTCAGGCTTCCAGAAAGATTTTATTTATTCAGCCCTGGCCAACGTGTGTGGCCTATCATAACCGTTTTTGCTGGATCCCTATTCAGCCCTGCATTCTAACTTGTCTTTTAGCCATCTCTTCTCCTGCCTCCTTCTCCAACCTCCATCCAGGCAAATCCCCCCTTTTCTCCTCAGGCCAAACCATTTTGTTACCTACCAAAGACCCCTCCCAGAAATGAGAGGTATTTCTTGTAGGAAATACACAGGAATAATGAGGGGTGGCGTTACACTCACTATTTGTGGATGACATGATACTATATTTAGAAAATCATAAAGACTCTACAAAAAGGCTTCTAGAAGTAATATATTTGAATAGTAAAGATGCAGGCTATAAAATTAATACACATTAACCCATAGCCTTCCTATATACAAAGGACGAGGTACTAAAACAACCATCCCATTCACAATTATGCTTCAGACAACATTAAACCAAGAAGTTTCTGTACCTCAAAGGAAATGATGACCAGGATACAAAGACTGCCAGCAGATTGGGAAAATTATTCACCCAATAATGTTTAAGATATCTAAAAATATCTAATCTCAACAACAAATGAGAAGAGATGCACAGAAACTGCCTCAAAAACGAAATATAAATGGGGCTGGAGTGATAGCATAGCAGTAGGGTGTTTGCCTTGCATGCGGCTAACCCAGGACGAACCTCGGTTCGTTCCCCAGCATTATATTGTCCCCCAAGCCAGGAGTGATTTCTGAGCACGTAGCCAGGAGTCACCCCTGGGTGTCACCAAAATAACAACAACAAGAACAACAAGAAATACAAATAGCCAGAAGACCCATGAAAAAGTGCTTCACATCACTAATCACCAAGATGATACAAATTAAAACAACAATGACATAATATATCACACCACAGACATAAAAACAAAAACGGAAGAGCAACCAGTGCTGGTATAGATACTGTGGAAAGGGGACTCTTATTCACTGTTGGCAAGAATATAGACTGGTTCAGCCTTTTTGGAAAACAATATGGACATTTCTCATAAAAACTAGAAATTGAGCTCCCATACTACCCAGCTCCTAGGAATATAATGTAGGGAACCGCCCCCCCCCCCCACCACACACAAAAACAATGCAGAAAAGGCATCTGCACTTCTATGTTCATTGAAGCACTATTCACAATCGCTAGAATCTGGAAACAATCCATGGGAAACAACCCAAGTGCCCAACAACAGTTGAGTGGGTAAAGAAACTGTGGTACATCTACACAACGAAATATTTAGCAGCTGTAGAAAAAAATGAAGTGATGAAATTGGTTTACACATGGGTGGATATGGACAACATTACGCCTTGAGAAATGAGTCAGAGGGAAGGGGATATACATAGAATAATTGCAATCATGTGTGGAATATTAAAAAAAAAGATAGTATGGTAATAATATCCAGAGAC
This sequence comes from Suncus etruscus, assembly GCF_024139225.1. Lineage (NCBI taxonomy): Eukaryota > Metazoa > Chordata > Mammalia > Eulipotyphla > Soricidae > Suncus > Suncus etruscus. Next base: position 42,134,075 of record NC_064867.1, read on the forward strand.
AATAGAGATGAGAACCAGAAGGACCAGTCCATGGTAAGAAGCTTCCCACAAATCATGAAAGAATGCAGTTAGGACAGAGAAGGGACCTCTATGACAATGATAGCTGGAAATGATCATCCTGGGCAGGAACTAGGTGCTGAAAGGAGGTAAAGTGATATTTATGACAACAGTATTGCAAACCACAGTGCCTAAAATGGAAAAAGCTAAGAGAGAGAGAGAGAGAGAAGAAAAATGACTATCATAGAGGCAGTGGGGAGAACGGAGGAAAACGGAATATTAGTGGTGAAAAGTGCACTGGTGAAAAATTGGGTGTTGAAATTGTATGACTGAAACTCAACCATGAACAACTCTGTAACTTTGTACCTCAAAAGTGACTTAATTAAAAATTATATTTTAAAAAATTATACCCTCCCCCCAGCCTCCCTTTTTTTAAAATGTTTTATAAAATAAAAGAAAAGGCTTCTTAATTTGAGAACACTTAGCTTTCTATCTCAACATAATATATAACTAACAGATAATCTAGGTCTATCTAAGAACAGAGCAGGCATCTCTTAATACTTTTAGAGAGAAGAGATGATTTTTATCCTGTATAAATATAATAGTCACTCTTAGTTGGAGCCAGAAAGTCTTTGTTGGAGATGGCTGCCCTGTGAAATACATAATTCAAAGCAGCAAGCCTGCATTTCTTCAGTACAACAAACATGCCCTCATTGGATGACAACCAAACTCCCCCAGTCTGACAAATAAAAATGTTCATTCTTGACCTAATATCCCCTAGTAGAAAACAGTCCCTTCACTGAGACCCATATAACATTAAATAAAATTTTATGAAATGGTCTATACAGCAATTTCACCAGTAAATACTGCTCCTCCAATTTAATTTGTCAATATTTTTATATTCAATATTGTCCACTGCATAATTATATGGATGATCCACAAATGAATAACCCAAACTCTAATGAAAGGCATTTGGTTGTTTCCCTCTTGTGTCATTTTATAAATAATTCTTCAATAATCACCAATCAATATTGGCCTACATTTTAGGCTAAAGCCCTGTAAGTAGAATGATGGAATGAAAGATATATTTCAAAGTTGCTACAGAGCAGCAGGAATAGTGAACAGATGGATCAAGAGATGGGAACACAGTCCATAAAGGCCCCAAAAGAATATCATAACTTTTGTCTCTACCTGACGATAACTTCACAGCAACCATCTTCCTGATGTTCACAGAACTAAAGATATTATGGAGAGAGATTCAACAAGATATTGAATTATGGGGCCGGGCGGTGGCGCTAAAGGTAAGGTGCCTGCCTTGCCTGCGCTAGCCTTGGACGGACCGCGGTTCGATCCCCCAGTGTCCCATATGGTCCCCCAAGCCAGGAGCAACTTCTGAGCACATAGCCAGGAGTAACCCCTGAGCGTTACTGGGTGTGACCCCCCCAAAAAAAGATATTGAATTATATATGTGTGTATATATATTGGTTTTTGTGCCACACCCAGCAGTTCTCAGGCATTACTACTGTATGGGATGCTGGTGCCAGCCACATGCAAAACAAATTCCCTACCCACTGTACTATCACTCTAGTTTTAAATAAAGAAAATTTAATCTATGTATTGGACAATAGCAAGAAATACAATCTTGGAATCATAGAAACACCAGCAGAAGAAAAAAAATATATAGAAAGGGGAAAATGGCTTATGGATGAAAATATAGCCGAGAACTTCCCCAATCCGAGGAGAGACTCAATGGTAAGAGAGAAACAAAGTCTCAATACAAGAGAAGCCACATAAAAATCACATAGATTTTTCAAATGATTTTCTATAAATAAGAAAAATAAAAGAATATGTTTAAATTATCAAATAAAAAGAATCTATAACCATTAGCCAGATGTGCCTCGGAGTGTGCTCAGTATGCTGTTGCCCCCCCAAAGGAAAAAAATCAATTGAGGGAGTGATAAAAATATTACCAGACTAGGCCAAAGTGATCACACAGGGATAAGGCACTTTCTGTTCACATGGTTGACCCCACACTGATCCCTAGCATCACACATGCCCCCAAACACTACCAAGTGACCTATAAGCACAGAGCAAGGAGTAAACCTTGAGCACTGCCAGGTGTGGCCCTAAGGTCTGTTCTAAAGGTCATGTTAACCAATGTTAATAGTAACTATTAATTTTTTTTTATTTTGGGCTACATCTGGTGACACTCAGGGGTTCCTCCTGGCTACTCACTCAAAAATCGCTTCTGACTCAGGGGCCCATATGGGACTCCAGGAGATCCAACTACAGTCCATCCTGGTCAGCCATGTGCAAGACAAAAGCCCGACTGCGGAGGCATTATTCTGACCCCAGTAACTATTATTTTTAAAAGCCAAATCAGTAACAAAGAACAGTCAAAGAGTAGTACGTACTTACCGAGTTCCAGAACTTTTCCATCACCCCAAAAGGAAAATCTCAAATACTAATACTGTCATTGGCAACCATTAATTTACTTATTCTCTTCTGGGCTTATCTTAAGCATTTTGTATAAATGGAATCATATATATGTGACTAATGTGCTTGATTTCTGTTTCACATAATTCTTTTAGTTTTATCCAAGGTGTAGCATTTTTCTTTTTTTTTTGTTCTTGTTTTTGTGTTTGTTTTTTACTGGAGCCATATCCAGTGGTACTCAGGGCTTATTACACTTGGCTCTGTTCTCACAAGTCACTCCTAGTGGTTACCAAAGGGCCACATGTGATACAAAATCCTTTACTATTTTTCCAACCTTCAGACCTTGCTTTATAATAGATAGGTAATATTCCATAGATGTGCCACATGGCACTTATCCATCCATTCTTCCACAGATGGACATCTGAGCTATTTCCATCTTTTACTATTGTAAAGCTAAACAGTCTACTTTTAACTGATTTCTGATCTTTAATTATGGCCAAACTTAGGGTTCAACATCAGCTACTGGGAAGGTAGTATCAAGCCCACTATAATTCCTGTAGGGGCCTTAACCTTGGGAAGCACCAACCTGTCCACCTCTCTCAAGACTCCACTCTCTATCTGACTCCCACTTGTCCTTGAATTGAGGCCTTCTGCCATGAATCCCACTTTTCCAACATGAGATGAGAAATCTTAGCTCAGTCCTACCATCTGAGAGCCTATAGTTATTATATTTTTCCATATTGTATTATTGTGTTTTCAATTGAGTACTTAGGTCATGCCCACCACTGAATGTAAAGCTCTATCTTGACCATCTCGTGTAATCTCTATTATTAAGGTGAATCATATCCTATTTCACTGAAAGAAAATGGAACTCAGAACTCATGCTTCCAATTCAATGTCCTTGCAACCCATAGTCCCTTTTCCCACACCTGATCTTCATGTTTGATCACCTCCTTTTCCTATATTCTCTACCTTCCCAATATTGAAAAACAAAATCCTAGGAAATATCCAAACTGTGTTCAGATTTTAATCTACATAAATTTAGTACTCTATCATTAGAAAATTGGAACTGCTAAAGGTTGGCATCCTTTTGACTGTTGGACACTCAAGGCTGAAACGCTTCATATAGTTTAGATGCAGGAACCTGGCAACAGGAAATTCTAAATTACCCTGAAGTCTATCCAGGTGCATAGTAAGTTACCCCCCCCAGGCTATTTACTGGTACTATCAGTAGAAAGCATAAATTTGAATCCTAAAAGGTGATTAGTGGGAGGACAACATAACAGAGAGTACATAAGACTCTGCTGGGAGATAAATTGGGGGCAAAGATTGCCTCATTACTCTGGTCTCTCTATCCAAATTGCCACGGAACATGTCCCTTCTGACCATTTTAGTGAAAGAGCAATATTTTTCCAGTATCCTAAATAATTTCAAATAAATGCATATTTATTATTCTACATTTTGCTTTTGGGGTGGTAGTTTTTCAAGTAAGACTATTGGAAATTACAATCTAAAATTGAGTCAGATGAAATGAGATATCCAAATATGTTTCACTGACTTTCAACTCATTGGAAGAAGAATTTGGTGACAAAACTGTTAAAAGCTAGAAATGTTCTTTTTTATTAAGTTTGCATTTATTTTTATTATAATATTATAATTATGAACACCATGTTCATAATGCATATATTATGCACCAGCCATTACTTTCCCTCCACCAGTGTTTAGAGTTTTCCACCCACCACCCTAGCCTGCTCCCTTTTAGGCACAAACCCATTTTCTTCATATTGATTTTTACAAAACAAAGGCAAATGGAATTACTAAAACTTATATCAACAGAGATCTATTTGAAATAATTGCTATATCAAGACAAATATTTTTTGCCCTGCTGAGAGGTGGTCCTTCTTCCCTGAATTTTATTGTTCCCAAGTCTGTATTTCCCAGGACACAAGTAGTGAAGGAGTGATCTGCTCATATGAGCTTCGAGCCAATCATATAAAGATCTCCTCCTCACCAGATGTTCATTATTTATTGTATGTCCTTGTCCATGAGGACCTCTACCAGGAACTATGGTTGATCATCAGAGGCAGAAGAACAGTGAGCAGGCATTTCTGAAGAAATAAACTCAGCAGAAGGAGGGTTATCTCTCCTACTCGAAGATGCAAAATGGAGAGGGCCCAGAAGAACCTTGACCTAAGTCTATCATTCTTTTAAAAAATGCAGAAAGGAGAAGGTCTTTGGCTAGCCAGAGCCTCACAGCTAGTAACCTCAGAAGCCCTGGCTCCCAACCAGCACTCCTCTCACTGAACTGAATGTCCCCCCAAAAGCCAAACATGCACAGATCAACAATTATCAGTTGATAGAAAATAAAGCCAAACATGCACAGATCAACAATTATCAGTTGATAGAAAATAAGAGTAGGCTCTGAGTGTACATCTCAGCAACCGTACAGAAGTGGGTTTGGAGTGGGTTTTGTGGTCCTTATCTCCCTTCTAACTCTTTCCTCCTGCGTACCCCACCCTCACTTCCCAAGAATACATGTTCCTCTTGTCCCTGCTCCATGATGGAGCACCAGCCATCTTTGTGAGCATTTCCTGAATGAACTGACCCTTCGAGCGAATGAGTTCAAAGTGAGGTTACGTCTATCAACTTTCAAGACAAATTCTCAGCTTATTAATTCTCTTCTCTGATGCAGACAAAAGTAAATAAGTTTTTCTTAGGAAACCTGGCACGGAGGCCAGAGGCCTTCCCTATTCAAACATTGCAAGAATCGACAGGCTTGGAAGCATTGAACTCCGAGGCCCTGCTTTCCAGGGCCTTCTTGGCTTCCTTCCCACAATGTCCCAGCCTGCTGAGACAAGATGAACCCCAACTCGTTGTGATTGCAGACCCCGCGTTCAGGACTCAGGTAAGGCGAGGCCAAGGTCTCTACTCAGAACCTCAGAGACACAATGTATTTGGGGACTAACAGGGAAGGTCAGAAAATATTTAGTCAAGGTCTCGACCTCTGCTCCTTTTCCTCTGTGACAAAACAAAACAAAACAAAACACTTATTGAGGATTTAATTTATTGCTTGATTCTACTTAAATAATATTTTCAAAGGCTCAGCAGGAAAAAGAAATAGTAACAAAATCAAAATATATCCAAATATTAATTCAGAAATAACCTCTAAAAATTTTTTTTCAAAGAATGATGCTACTGTGTTTCTAACCACTTGCTGGGGAAAATAATGACTACAGGCTTTGTTTCCCAATCAGCACAAAGACTATGAGTTCTTCTTGGGGTCCCTGTTTTATTTTATTCTATTTTATGTCAATTTACATTTCTTATTCAAGTTTATATCCACTCTTTAGTTGGAAAGGAAAACCCAAAATCTATCCCAACAGCCTAAAGTTATATTATAATATCTGGAGGGAGAGGGAGAGATAGATAGGTGATAGATAGATAGATAGATAGATAGATAGATAGATAGATAGATGATTGATTGATTGATTGATAGAGATGTTTAGCTATTGCCTTGACTTAGGAAATTCGTGTTCGCCATTGAGCAGCATATTTGGTTTTTCTCTGAAGTGACTTTTGTCAAGTCACAAAGCAAAAGTCAGAACTCCGTTGAAAGGGAAATGTATTTTAGCCAAAATATTATTCTCAGTTTTTCAGCACTGAACTTTTGTGAGCAATGCTTTTGAACTGTCTGTAAAAGAGAATTCCCTCATCTACCACACATATTTCAGTCACCCACACATCAGGGTTCAGAATCGTTGCTTTCCCCAAATGTTACTTCTTATAATTATCTTACCAAAAGTTAACTACAGGACAATGGATCCTTCATCAAAAAAAAAAAAAAAAAAAAAAAAGACCAAAATATCATTGCTTTTCCCTAGTGTGACATCAAGAATTCAATGCATTTCAGTCCTTTCTTCTTTGTGGACTACCTAGTGGTATTTATAGATGAGTTTTAAATTTGCTTTCTTTCAGTTTCTCAGTACACTACCAATCCTCCAAAGAGCCCATGGTCTTTGTTATAAAATATTCATTATTACACACTTATTAGAACATTGAGGGGTAGCAGAATTCCCCCTATATCCTTAGGGTTCCATATGGAAAGGAGGAGAGGTTTCCCTAGGGCCCATGTGGGACCAAACTTATTGATTTTACTCCTGTTCCCAACTCATATACCAAGTGCCAGCACACAGAAGTCATTTGTTTACCCAGGACCAGGGTGCCAGGTACAAGCCTGGCCTACAATCTACATGGCATACCATTCAACCAGGTTATGGCCTCCTCAATGCACCCCAGGAAATCACTTCTATGAAATAGTACCCATCTGGTTCTGAGATCTAGTTCTTAAAATCTCACTCCCAGTTTCCCACCTCCAACCCTTCCCATAACAAAATTAAGAAATAAGCAGAGAAGAAGAAAACAAACCCACCTTCAGGCTCCTCCATGCTGCTAGCCACAGTGGTCAGTGGTGCAACTGGAATCTCTGTGAAGTTCAAAAGGAAAAGAAAGTAGGATAAGAAGATGTAATTTATTTTTGTTTGTGGTATTTGGGGCGGGGCATGCCTGGCTATGTTTGGGGCTTACTTCTGGACCTGTGCTCAGGTATTACTCCTGAGCTTAGCTTCAAATGGGTTGTCAGGGATCAAACCTGGGTCAAATGGGTGGAAGGCAAATATTCTGCCTGCTGTACTATCACTGGACCAGAATGCATTTTTTTTGGGGTTGTTTTTGTTGTTGTTGTTGTTGTTGTTGTTTTTTTTTTGATCTTAAAAAAAAAGCATAGGCACCTGGGCTCCTTTCCTGCTATTCACAGCCATCAGAACTGTATGGTCAGGAAGAAAACTGGCACAAGGCACAGGCATACTGTCCTGTTCTCCTATGGAAGCTGCTCTTTTGCCTGCACAAATGGGAAGTCCTGGCTGTTAAAGAAGGAAAGTCATCGGAAAAGACCAAGGAGCAGCAGGCAGGAGTGCTAGCCTAAACTCCTCTCCTCCTCATGATGGAGTTCTTAAGCCCTGCACCCCTCTCACATTTTGCAAAGAAGAGATTTAAAATCGGGCTGTTGGGACAGAGAGCAGGAAGTTGGCTCTGCTAGCCCCCAACTCTTCGGCAGGAATTTTCATAGCCCCAATAATCAGAGGGCACTGAAGGCAGAGACAGGAGCACAGAGCCCACCAATGACAGAGGTCTATGTTCAGAACGTATTTCCCTCCTCTTTTCCCGCACCTATTTCTGGACAGGAGAAGAGTGTGGCTTACACCTACTTATGCAGGGTGCGATGGGAGAACGGCTCTGCTGGTAGCCCTTGGCACAACGGTTGCAGGTGATGCCTGTCACGCCATCCTTGCAGGGACATTGGCCTGTGGTCTGGTTGCAGGTTTTGCCAGCAGCACCCACGGGATGGCAATCACAGGCTGTAGGGAAAGAAAAACACAACAGAAGGCTCAGAGGACAGGGAGGGGCCAGTACACACCCTCTCTGAGAATTCTTCCTCACCCAGGGGTGCTACAGGGACCCTATCCAAGGTGAACAGCAGGAATGGGGGGGCAGGCCCAGCCAAGCCCAGATGCATTCCAAAGCTCTGATAACTGGCCACCCGCTGACCTGAGAATGGAAATCAGAATGGTTAACTTGCAAGTAATGTTTTGTGCAGAAAAAGTGAAATGGTGGGACCCTTTTAAAGCCCAGAGACGAATTGCATGTTCAAATATATTTTCAGGGATGCAACGGCACAAGTTGACCCCAAGAAGTGGAGAAAGAATGGAGAGGACCCCGGACAGGGTATTCAGTCCTCTACCCTCCTTATGGGTTAATAGGAAGAGAAAGATTTCTATCTTTCTCTATGTGCCAACATGTTTTGGGAGGAGGGGCCAATGGGAACATACAACACAAAGACAACTGTCTACCAGCCAAGAAGAGAACCCTTGCCAAAAGCAATGAATCTACTGGCTCCCTAACCTTGGATTTCTCAGCCTTTATAGCAGTTAGAAATGTCTCTTGTCCAAACCTCTCAATCTATGGTGTTTTAGGGAAGTAGCCCCAGTTGACTAGAAAAACCAGCAAATATGATGGTGCGTGGGTAGAAACCATTCTACCAGAACTTCTGCACACACACACAGACACACACACACATCAGCTCCCTGAAACACGATGGCGCTTGGGTAGGAACCATTCTACCAGAACATCTGCCTGCACGCATACACACACACACACACACACACATACACACACACACACATCAGCTCCTTGAAACACAATGGTGCTTGGGTTGGAACCATTTTACCAAAATATCTGCACACACATACACACACACACACACACAAACACACTGTCCTTTAAAACTTTTCAGCCCAAACTTGGGGATTAATACACACACACACACACACACACACACACACACACACACACACACACACACACACCGTCCTTTAAAACTTTTCAGCCCAAACTTGGGGATTAATACACACACACACACACACACACACACACACACACACACACATACAGGCTCCCTAAAACACAATGGTACTTGTGTAGGGAACCATTCTAGAATGTCTGCACACACACATACACTGCCTCCCTGGATGTTAGCAGTGTATTCCGAGTGTGGGTGGAGAAGAGATGGCAGGAAGGAGGAAGCTATGTTCTGACTCTCCCTATCCCACACCCTCTCACCCAACGCAAAAAAACCTGGAGTGGATAGAGAGCCTTATCTACAAGTATCCTGCAGCCATTTTAGTTGGCAACCCAAGTTGCTGCTGCTATGTGTTTCCACTTCATTCAGGGAGCGGGAGGAAAGACTTTCGCCCTTTCCTAAAAGAGAGCAGAGATCTAAAGGAGCTGCCTTAGAACTTCACAGCCAGCAACTGTTTAGCGTTAGAGGATGCGTCTATAGATAAAACTCTGGCCTCTTCCAGCCAGCTGTGGGCTTTGGAGTGGCTAATGAGGAGAATTCGAGGAAGGAGGGAGGGCAGCCAGGTGAGGGAAAATAGAAAAGAGAGAGGAATGTGAGGAATTGTTTGTCAGAGTTGTGTCTGGACACGTGAGAGTTTTTGGGAAGCTTAGGAATGGTGTTTCTGTCAGGTCTGAGAGGAAGAAAGGCACAGACATTGGAAGACAAGCAGTAGACCTGAAGGATTCTGTTTTTCCCAAATAATAGTTTATGAGGGCGATATGTGTCTTGTCCTTCTAGATAGTCAATCTTTTTATTAAGAATTTATCTATTTTATTGCACCCTATATCCTCGCCAATCCTTATGGGCATTTAACCTTTTTCTTTTTGTTCTTTTCAGTAATAAGCAAAGATTCAGGCTTAAACATTCAAGAGTGAAGGTCCAGTTAATAATGACGGGGGGTTAGGGGCTGAAAAAGAACAGACTTTTTTCAGGGGTCTCTAAAGTCTGTCCCCCCAGTAAATCCTGAACCTCATCTTTAGGTTGACTATGTTAAAAGCACAGAACCTCGTTTTCTCAAGCCCTTGATGTGGGTGCAAGCAAAAGGCGGAGATAGACCTCCCAGGCTCATGCTAACTGACCTCCCTTGGCTGCGCTGCAAGCCAACTGCTAATGCTGAGATTCATGCCAAGATGTCCTCCCTTCATGCTAATAGAACACAGCTGTGTGCCAGCAGTTTCTGCATCTCCAGAGATGGCAGGAATGAGGTCATTAAAGATTGCTCTATTGCTAAAGGGTCAAAGTCAAGTCACCCATGGGCACCACTGTTGGCCCAAGTGAGTTTTATTGAGGAAGAAGCTGGCCCGGAACCGAATCTGGGAGAGTGGGGGGATTCACCCAAGACTCATAGCTGATGACCTTTCTGCTGTCTGAACTGGAATACTACTAGGAAGGAGTTGGGCATTCACCAAATCACTGTAGGCTTGTGAAATCAGGCAGCATCCCAGTTTAATAGACCAGACACCCAGATATAACCATGGGTCCGCCTTTGGTTTAAAGGAAGTGGGCTTTGCTACCTGGTTTCCCAAGATTCTGCAAAGACTCGAAACAAATGGTCCTTTCTTTATCTAGGCTAAACATAAATGAAAAAGCTGACTGTGCTTCCATTCAAATAACCAAGAAGAGGAATCCATTTCTGAAAGGATGGGGGTCTCAGGATATTCAGATTGTGTGAGGTGCAGCATTCTTCTAGTGCAGCATTACAACCTTGTACCCTCACTTTCTGATCCTCATACCGGCCATTCAAGTAGTAGAATTGGGGCTGGAGCGAGACAGCACAGCGGTAAGCCATTTGCCTTGTATGAGGCCAATATAGGACATACCCCGGTTTGAATACCAGCATCCCATAGGGTCCCCTGAGCCTGCCAGAAGTGACTTCTGAGCACAGAGCCAGAAGTAACTCCTGAGCACCGCCGGGTGTGACCCAAAAACCAAAATAATAATAATTATGACAATAATAAAATAAACAAAGTAGTAAAATCACACAGAAAAGACCAGGTGAGAGGAGGCAGTGTGTAGAGAGATACACAGTGTCTGACCTCTGAGGACATTATAAGTGCCCTCCCCTCTCTGGACTGCCACCTACCTCTTAGCTTGTGTTCTGGGAGAAGAAATAAGAGCTCACCCATTGAAACCAAGACTAGGTTGCTTTTCTGTTATTTGCAGTCAAAAACAATCCCCAAAGACTTCCTTTGCATACTCCCAATTCCATGTAAAATACCCACAGAGTAAGGACTTTCCAAAAACTTATTACAGATCCTGTACAAAGAAGGGAGAGCTTCATCTATGAAAGGAGGACAGAGAGATGTCAGTGTCCCACAGTAGACTGCTTGACAGATTACAATAAGGGAATCTGCCTAGCAATGCTAAAGAAAGGGGTTTGACACAAGGCCACGGAAACACATCTATTGGTGGATCAGAAAGATTAGTATTATCAAAATGGTTATACAAATCCCCTATCACAGCACTATTTAAATTCAATATAGTACCTATAAAAATTTCCATGCTTGGACTGGAGAGGTATATAGCAGGCAGGGCACTGCCTTGCATGCAACCGACCTAGGTTAGATACCTGACCCCATATAGTCCTGTTTCCCTCCAGGAGTTATCCTGGAGTGCAGAGAAAAATACCATATTTTTTGCTCTATAAGATGCATCTAACCATTAGCTGCACATAGTTTTTAGACAAGGAAAGCTAGAAAAAAATATTCTAAAGCAAATGGTGTACTAAAATATTTAATAAATACAATGCAAGATGCTGTCAGGAGACAGTGGCTGGGAACAACCAGCCTAAGTGGCTGAAGTATATTTACAATACGCCAATCCACAGCTGATTAAATGCATTTACCTAAATCTTTGTTTTTTTGTTTTTTTTACTAATTTTTGGATTTTGGGGCCACACCCGGTGATGCTCAGGGGTTACTCCTGGCTATGCACTCAGAAATTACTCCTGGCTCGGGGGATCATATGGGACACCAGTGAATCGAACTTCGGTCTGTACAAGTCAGTGTGTGCAAGGCAAATGCCCTACTGCTTGCACCACTGCTTCGGCCCCACTTAACTTTTTTTTTTTAACGTCAGACATTAAAAACATTTTAAAAATATTTTTCAGGCCCAGAGAGATAGCACAGCGGTGTTTGCCTTGCAAGCAGCCAATCCAGGACCAAAGGTGGTTGGTTCGAATCCCGGTGTCCCATAGGGTCCCCCGTGCCTGCCGGGAGCTATTTCTGAGCAGACAGCCAGGAGTAACCCCTGAGCACCGCTGGGTGTGGCCCAAAAACAAAAAAAAATTTTTTTTCATTAATATAAAAAAAAGTCTCAGCAACAATCAAATAGTCTTAAGCGAAAGCTCTAGATGTGATGGTAAAAGTGAGTTAACCTGATTGCTCACACTATGTGGTATGTCTGTGCAACAAGGGGGCGTAACACTATGGATGTCAAGTGGTTATTATTTGCTTTCCTTCCCTGCACTCAGGCTTCATTCAGTTCCAGGTGGCATTTGCTTCATAATATACACAGTTATTTTCCCCCATCTAAACAAAAATGTATAACCCCCCTGAATTGTCAAAAAGAATCCTAGAAAAAATGATCAGAAACTTCTTTTTCCCCAACTTTAAGTTACACAGTAAAACTATATAATCAAGATAGTTTGATACTGGAATGAATCCTAAATTCTCAGACTAGTGGAATAGAATGGATAACTCAAAAAGGAACCCTCAGGTAGATGGACAGCTAACCTTTAACAAAGGAGCAAAGAACATGAAGTGGGGCAAGAAAAGTATTCCACAAATAGCAAAAAATAAAAAAAAAAAAAAACAACAACAGGTTAGCCACTTGCAAAAGGCCTAAAACAAAAACACAAACCTTCCAAACTCTATCTAAGAATACCATAAACAAAGGTAAGTCAAACTGAATTAAAGACCTCAAAACCGACCTCAATATAGAAATTATCATAAAATTAACTCTGGAGGCATCTTTATTGACTCAATTCCACTGACCAACAGAAGCAAAAACAAGCAAACGGGATTACATAAAATTGAGATGTTCCTATACAGCAAAACAAGTAATGACTAGAATAAAAAGATAGCTCACAAATTCAGAGAAAATATTTTTCTACCACTCATGAAAAGTGTTAATATTCAAAATATAAAAGAATCTGTAAAACTTAGCAACAGAAAACCTAACAACCCCATCAAAATAAAGGGGGTGGTGGTTGTGGGGAACAAACGCTTCCTTAAAGAAAACAAACAGATGGCCAGGGTATATGAAAATAATTGCTCTTCATTACTTTATCGGGGAAACACAAATCAAAACAGCAATAAGATATAACTTCAGACCAGTGAGGTTAGCACACGTAAAAGAACAGGGCTGAAGAGATAGTACTGTGAGTAAAGCCTTCCTTGTCTCGCAAACAATATACCTGGGTTTGCTCACTGGCATTACATATGGTGCCCTGATCATCACATCCCCTGAGCAAAGAGCCAGACATAGTCCTGAGTTCGGCTCTGTGTGGCCCAAAGACAAAAACAAAATGAAAAAGAATGAAAACAACCAGTGCTGGTACTGATTATGGCGGAAAGGAGGCTTCCTCCACTGCTGTGAGAATGTCAACTGACTTGACCTCTTTGGAAAACAATATGGACACTTCTAAAAATCTAAAAACTGAGCTTCCATATGATCCGGCAATTCCACTTCTGAGTATCTACCCCAAAGGCCCAAAAGTGCTATTCAAAAAATATTTGCACTCCAATGTTCAGCCACAATATGTTCACAATAACCAAGATTTGGAAACAACCCAAATGCTCAAGAGCAGATGCCTGGATAAAGAAACTGGAATATATACACAATGGAATACTATTCAATTATAAGGAAAAATAAAATTATGCAATTTGCCACTACATGGATGGAACTAGAGGATATCATGCTGAGTGAAATCAGTGAGAAGGATATACTATACTGAAAGAGCAGATACGGAATGGTTTATCTATCTCATATGTGGGATGTAAACAAACATAGGAATGAAGTAACAAATGACCAACTGAAGATCTCAGAGCCAAGAGATAGCACAGCAGTAGGGTGTTTGCCTTGCATGTGGCTGATCCTGGAGGGACCCAATTTGATTCATGGCATCCCATATGATCCCCCAGCCTGCAGGAGGCGATTTCTTTTTTTTTGTTTGTTTTTGTTTTTGGGTCACACCCGGCAGTGCTCAGGGGTTATTCCTGGCTCCAGGCTCAGAAATCGCTCCTGGCAGGCACAGGGGACCATATGGGGTGCCGGGACTCGAACCGATGACCTCCTGCATGAAAGGCAAATGCCCTACCTCCATGCTATTTCTCCGGCCCCTGGAGGCGATTTCTGAGTGCAGATCCAGGAGTGGCCCATGAGCGCCGCTGGTAATGGCCCAAACACCAATCAATCAATCAGTCAAGTTAAAAAAAAAAAAAAACTGGAGATCTATCCATAGAACTGAGCTTACTTGGTGGGGATGCCAAAATACATCCAGACACACAAGTCTCACATAGAATCTGACTCACAGCCACATTCATTTATGCACATAATAATACAAATAATGGGTTCAGTTCTCAGTACTACAGTTACTCTGAGCCTGTCAGGAGCGACCTGGAAATACAGAACTAGGAGTAACCTCTGAACACCTCCCCAATGTAGTAAAAAAAATTTAAAAAAAAGATAAAATATAGAGACTCTTGGGGGGCAGATTGGTGTCACAAGCAGTAGGGCATTTATCTTGCATGTGGCTGAACCAGGATGAACTGTGGTTCAATCCCCCCACATCCTCATATGGTTCATCAAACCAGGAGTGATTTCTGAATACATAGCCAGGAGTAACCCCTGAGCATCACCGGATGTGGTCCAAAAACCAATAATAATAATAATAGAGGCACTTATTCACACTCACAAACAGATTTTTACAAATTTGCAGACACATTTGGACTCAAAGTCACAGAGACACACAGACACACACAATGACATTCCCAGCATAAATTTCTACATTTTCATACTAACTCTCACAAATACAGATATAGACCTCACTAAAACTCTCTCTCTCTCTCTCTCTCTCTCTCTCTCTCTCTCTCTCTCTCTCTCTCACACACACACACACACACACAAACAGAGAGAGAAAATCACATGGTACCACTAAGGAGAAATGCAGGAAGGGTTTGGCAGAGTATAAGAGTGAGGTGATTAGCCAGGCGACTCAGCAACAGTCTGCATGCAGGGCAGAACGCTCTGCATTTAATGATATGCTGAAACTAGAGGATGCTCCACATCAGCCTGACATCGATGAAAGAACTGCACAGAATCCAGAGTCTTTAAATATGAGTCTGATACCAACAATAGCTAAAGTGTGAAAAAGTTTCACCGGGACCTTGAGAATGACTGAAGTTGGATAGACTGGTATGCCTGGAACCCAGAGTCTGTCTTATGCCAATAAACTTCTGGGGTGAAGCCTTTTTGTAATCAGGTCAAGGATTCTTTTTCCATTTTCTCCATTTTTCTGGACCTATGCAAACATTGGCGATCGCCACTATCACATCTTTACTATATTTTTTTACTCTTATCCTTTAAGGAAAAAAAATACAACTTACTGAACTTAAAAACAAATTACTGTAGTAGAATGCCTGTCTCGAATACAGGCAGGGGATGGGAAAAGGGGAAGGGGCAATGTTGCACTGTTGAAGGGGGGGTGTTCTGGTTATGACTGTAACCCAAATATGATCATGTTACTTAAATAAAAAAAATATATTTAAAAAAAAAGAGTGAGGTGATTGGGATGCAGTGGCCCGATGAGAGGAATGAAGAGAAATCATGTGCGAACATGGTTGGCCAGAAAATCTTCCACCCCAGGAAGCCTGACTGGTGACTCGGAAGCTTCTCTGGAAGTAAACGACTTATTTTTAAGAGAAGGTCAATGGCTTGCATGAAGGAGATAGACCAAATCAGCTGAAGGTTTTTCCATAAAAAAAGAAAGGTGAGGCCAGAAGGAAGCCCAAGGTCCTGAGAAGATGACAGATATGAGTTTCTCACAGACATGGCAGGTTGAAGAGGCACCTGGTAGGAAAATTGGCCCAGAAACTGTCTGGCATTGGATCACGATCGAGAGAGAGTGCAGAGTACAATTTCAGATGGGCAGAAAGAGATGGAGGTCTGGGCCTGCTTCACCAATAACACTGTTGTTTAGCGTCACTGAGTTGGTGCTTCATCTTCTCTGAGCCTCTGAAGGACACTCCTAGTAGAGTCACCTCCGAGTGACTTAGTCTAAGGTTTACTTCCTGTATTGCCCCCAAAGGATTCAGGATGGAGACCTCTCATTTTCAAACACCACCAGGAAGGCAGACAAAATTGTGTACCCCCAATACCACCTAAAGTTAATCATCAGATTGCCTGAGTCTCAAAGCCAAAGCTGTGCTTAGTGCAGACATAGATGCCTCTTCATGTCACTTACTTTACACGTAGTTGACCTGGGTTTGATCCTCAGTACTGCATATAGTCTCCTGAGCACAGAGTAAGGTGCAAGCTCTGAACGCTGCCAGCTGTGACCCAACCTCCTTCCCCAAACAGAAAACTCCCAGCTATCTTCACGAGCAACATCTCTCAGCTCACGGTTTTTCTGTGCATGGGTTTCTTCCACATAATAATAATAAAGGGGTTGGTCACTAGAGTATACAAAGACTGGAGATCTTGGGTCACATCATGAGCAGAACCAGAAGAAGAAACAGTCAAGGCTAGCACTGGCTTTTTACACCTAATTTCCAGTTAGTACCAGTCAGGAACTCCTCAGTGCTGCAGATGTTCCCAACGTCATGTGCACAGCTGTATTTGGTTGCATTTGGATGCACTATTTGCACTTGTCTCATCAGGAACTGTATAACTGTATAACTGTATATCATCTACCAGGCACTCACAAATTCAATGATATTATTAAACTCATTTGTCATTTCTATTCCCCAGAAGTATCATATCAATATTTCATTTGGAATGTGCCAAGGCATTAGGGAAAAATCCCAGGGGCCTTGTGCATCTCGTGAGAAAGAGCCTCAAACTTCACACTGGGGCAAAATCCTTCAGTTTTGCAGAGTCCAAAGTACATTGACAAAACTAAGGCACCCAAGAAACCATCTCTGCTTGGGTGCTTTGTGGATCTGCAAACAAGGCAGAGGTCTAGCTATTTTATATCCTTTTACTTTTCAAACAACCCTAACAATTATTTTTTAAACTTGATTGATTGATTGATTGGCTTTTGGGCCACACCCGGCAGTGCTCAGGAGTTACTCCTGGCTCTGTGCTCAGAAATCCTTCCTAGCAGGTTTGGGGGACCATATGGGATGCCAGGGAATCAAACTAGGTCCCTCCCGGGTAAGTCGCATGCAAGGCAAATGCCCTACTGCTGTGCTATGTCTTTACAGCTTCAAGTTTCTTTAATTTTAAATGACCCCTCCAGCCCATTTTTATAAAGAGAGCTGTAAAAATAATTTTTATCAAAGTGTCTTTCCTCCTAAAAGAAATCCTGGGAGTTGTGAATGTTTCCTTTATCAGCACCACTAAGAGCAGTTCATTATTATAATTTCTAGACTCTATCACCCTGGTTCTCAGAATTTGCCAGATCTTAGATCTGCCAGGGGAGATTGTTCAGATGTCCAGTATCTGGGTGCCATCTGAACTCATTGATTAAACTCATTGATTCTGGGAGCAGAACCAAAGCATCAGTACCTAGAATCACCAGGTGATTCCAAAGTTTGATTCCAACGGTTGAAATCTCCACACACATTAGAGGCACATAAATTGAAAATTCCCTTAAGTGAAGGTCATAAAACAAGTGCAAGAACAACAAAGGAAGTTACACACAATGGTCAAGAACCCCAGGGAACGATTCAGGGTGCTAGTCTCCTTCACAACCCCTGAGAGACCTACTGAAAGCAAAAAGGGCACAAAGCCCATGAAAAAGAGGCTGCAAAGTATTCAGAAAATGAAATCTAGTTGGAGATGTGGCTCACTGGTAAAGCACATGCTTAAACATGTAAGGCCCTGGGTTTGATTATGAGACAGGAAGAGAAAGGAAGGGAATGGTAGAGAAGGAAGGGAAGGAAGGGGAAGGGAGGTAAGGGGAGGGAAAAATATGACTCAATTGTCTACTTCTGATTGGTTATCCAAAGAAGAGAAATATATCAATTCAAAGATATATACCATGCCATTATTCATAATAGTCAAGAGCGAGTAACAACCTAAGTGTTTAAGATGTGTTGTTATTGTTGTTTTAGTTTTTGGGCCACATCTGGTGATGCTATGTACTCAGAAATTGCGCCTGGCTTGGGGGACCATATAGGACACCAGGGATCAAACACAGGTCTGTCTTGGTCAGCACGTGCAAGGCAAACCTCCTAACACTACACTATAGCTCTGGCTCCCAAAGATGTGGGTTTTTTTAAACATCACAGAATACTATTCAAATACTTTATAAAAAGAGGAAATTATATCATATGCTATAACATGAATAAACCTAGGTGCACTCACGCTAAGTGAACTAAGAAAAACACTCAAGTACAACTTCATTCGTGTGGAAGAGACAAACTAATGGACGCATAAAACAAAACCAACAACAACAACAATGAAAACCAGATAGCCAACTGCGAGAACAAAAGAGAGCTTATTAGAAAAGAGAAAAAAATGAGGAAATCAGGTAAAAATAAGTCAATTGGTGAAGGGTGAAAACTAGACTTTGGTGTGAAACATCAGGCAGTGCACATACAGTTTGATTTAAACTGCTTTCCACCTGGAACCTATATAATGTTATGAAAGATTGCTACTTCAATAAACATTTTTATTTGAAAAAGGAAAGGAAGAAGGTGGCACTGGACCCTGGCACTGGACCAGGGCATGTTTCTGTTGCTGCTGACTGCAGTTTCTTGAAGAATTCAGACACTTCTGGGAGGCCTTCGATCAGCCACACTGACTGCAGACTGGAAGGGGGGCAGGAGAGTAGTGAAAGAAAAGACTGCTCCATGAGATGGAAGCTAGCTCTGTGTGTGTGTGTGTGTGTGTGTGTGTGTGTGTGTGTGTGTGTAGGGGGTACTGGGTGGGGGCAGAGAGAAAGAGGGGGGTGGTCTTGGAAGCAATGCTTAATTTCTTAATTCTCATTGCAATTCCATTCACAGGCGACTCCTGGAATGTCTTTATCCATCACCAATAGTTTGGGTAGATGATAAATTAATATTGTTTAAATGAAGGGCTAGCTGAGATGGTTACACAGAACCATCTTCTTTGCTGCATCCAAAGAGGGAGCCTCCCAAGTCTATAAACAAGACAAATGGTCAACAAAACCTCCTATCTTTTTGAGAGATTCCAGGATGAGTAGCATTCACTGACCATTCTGCTGAGAAAAGGGGGAAATTCATCTCCTCTGACTTTGTATAGGACACAGCCCACACCATAATGAGGCCTTCCCAGTGCTGTGAAATCATGTTGAATAGCTGCAGAGGGCAGCCGCCTGTTCCCTGGGCATGTTTATTATAGTCCTTTGTGTGCAGCAGACCTGCCAGGCCTAATCTGGGTCTAAACTAGGGAAGGAGAAAAAGAAATGAACAAATTTGTTGCTATGAAACTTCCCCAATGGGGGATCGAATAATAACATTTGGAATCGAATGCCCTTGCGAGGAGCACTTCTTGTCTGGGTCCAGCCCAGCTCTAAACTGAACAAGGCCTGGAGCCAGCCAATGATCAAGAGTATCTGGGTGGCCTCTGCCCCTTTCCAGGGCCTCTCTCAGATGCTGGAAGTCAGAGCAAGGTTAGAGGGTCCCCAATGGTTATAACCAAGCACCTTCAGGCCAAGTGCCATTTTGTGTCAAGGGGACACCGCAGTTTACCCCAGTTCCCCTCTGAAGTTCACGTCACTGAGGGTCTAAGGTGAGTTTTCTTTTTTTTTTCTTTTTTTAAATATATTTTTATTTAAGTAACAGGATCATATTTGGGTTACAGTCATAACCAGAACACCTCCCCTCACCAGTGTAACATTACCCCCTCCCCCTTCCCATCCTCTGCCTGTATTTGAGACAGGCATTCTACTAGTTATTTGTTTTTAAGTTCAGTAAGTTGTATTTTTTTTCCTTAAAGGATAAGAGTAAAAAATATATAGTAAAGGTGTGATAGTGGCAATCGCCAATGTTTGCATAGGTCCAGAAAAATGGAGAAAATGGAAAAAGAATCCTTGACCTGATTACAAAAAGGCCTCACCCCAGAAGTGTATTGGCATAAGACAGACTCTGGGTTCCAGGCATACCAGTCTGTCTAACTCCAGTCATTCCAAGGTCCCGGTGAAACTTTTTCACACTTTAGCTGTTGTTGGTATCAGACTCTTATATTTAAAGACTCTGGATTCTGTGCATTTCTTTCATCAATGTCAGGCTGATGTGGAACATCCTCTAGTTTCAGCATACCATTAAATGTGGAGCGATCTGCCCTGTATGCAGACTGTTGCTGAGTCGCCTGGGTGTTGGGAGCACTCTTTGGAGTAAATCAATGCTTTGAAATCAGAAATGAGCATAAGAGAAAATGATTCTTTCATGCAGAGTCCAGAACTGTCAACCAGGAAGTGATTGTCAACTACTGGAGTGGCCCTAGTTGGTTAAAAAAAACATTTATTTTTCAAACTGCCAAAAATCTACATGAAACCAGTTATTTACAAGAAAGTAGTTTCAGTTTCTTCTGTAGAATAAAAGTCCATTTACTTTTAAATGCATAAAGCTCAATGACAAGACATGTGCTTTGCATAAAATTAGCCAGGTTTTGAGTGTATTCCTATGCACAGAACTAGAAATAGCTCCGGCAACCATGAATATGGCCCCAAACAAAACATACAAAAAGAAAAGCACACAGGCACAAGAGAAGTGGGTGCTTTCCATGTCTATTCTAAAGTCTGTTGGTCTTGGTCATACCTAGATCAATTCTTCTTACAACCATGGATGGTTCTTGGGTCTCTGCATGGATTACTTGTTCCCCACTCAAAGTCTTCTGGGAAATTCTCACCAGGCCAGTTTTTTTCCCCATTGTCTCTTTTCATGGGGAAATTGTGTAGCTACCTTTATGCTTCAAATTCTCTTTGCTTCTGCCAGAGATAGCTTTTCACAGATCTGGAAGGAGAATTTGCTGGAAAGAGAATTTGTGTGTGTCTTTGGAGCCAACCTACTCATTCCATGGCTTTGGAATCAGTGGGATTTCACATAAAGGAGACAGGATGGACACAAAATTTTTTTTGTTCTGGTGTTGGTTGTTTTCTCTCTCTCCCTTCTACCCCCTGTACTCCCTTCTTTATTTACCTCCCAGGTTAGTCTGTGCAAGGCAAGTGCCCTACCTGCTAGATTATCATTCTGGCCCCCGTTGAGCTCTGGTTTGTTTGATCAAAGTGTTGCTCATAGACAAGGTCAGTTTTATGGGCCCCACAAACAAACAAAATTTTTTGCAATGAGAAATAAGGAGAGTCATATTTTCATATTGCACTGGGGCCCAAGATTATGTAATCAGTTCTGTATGCAAGTGCCCAACATCTGGTGGATTTCCTGTTGAGAAGATCATACTTCGGTTTCAGCGATGCCATGGAAGTCTTCCATGGTCATCCTCTGGATATAAGCTTACCTGACCTAGATCTTTCCTGTGGAAGATCTACATAGGCCTACTCCATTGGACCCTATTCCTGGTATATGCCCAGGAACCCACAGAGATAAACATTCACTTGGGAAATTATGTTCACAAGTTGAGACTCAAGCCAACCTCCAAGTTTTGGACCCAGCAAGCAGCTTCACTTCCCAGAATTCCCCAAAAACGAATGTGAGGTGGGAGGCTCCCCCCTTCTCCCATTGGAATGTCACCAAATTCCCCAGCATTTCAGCATTTCATCAGCTCCTGATTCATCTGACCATTGCTTCATTATTTTTTTTTGTTAGTGGGAGGGAGTAAACAAACAGCAGAAAGTTAAAACATTAGCCCTTGCTTCAGTGAACGAAAATAGAGTCTCTTGTCTCTCCCTTGAAGTTTTTTTGTGCCGTGAAGTAAAGCTATTTGCAGGTGGATTAAATGTTCCTTTGCAGACACTGCCAACCTCCCTGTGACTGTGACTGTGCTTGTCTGGATGCGCGTTGGAGGCCAGGGGGGCGGGGAGGGGGCGCGCACACATCCAAAGAAACACATCTGTGGAGTTGGGGTGAAAGAGAGTCCTTTGTGCAGATGGTGAGCCTGGTGAACAGGCCCCCTGCCCCCCCCCTGTGGTATGCAGCACACCTGTGTGGAGAAGCTGGAAAGGGGGGCTGGAGTGGGCCAAGGGCCCTGCACCCTAGAAGGAATCACACCTTGGCTTTTCTTCTCCTTGGAGACTTTTCTCCATTGCCCTTTGTTTCAGCTTACACCTCCGAATACCAGAGGGGCTGGGAGGGGGGGAATGGGGGTTTTGGGCAGATGAGTGAGAGAGAGAGAGAAGGAGAAAGATAGAGAGAGGGGAAAAAGACAGAGAAAAGAGAGAGGGAGAGAGAGCGAGCGTAAAAATAGGCAGAGAAAGTGAGCAGAGGGGATTGGGTAGATAAGAGAGAGTGAGAGAAAAAGGGAGAGGGGGAGTAAAAATTGCAGAGAAAGTGTGGCTGTAGGGCAGATAAGAGAGAGAGAGGGTAAAAAAAGGGCAGAGAAAGTGGGATACTGGGCAGATGAGAAGGAAAGAGAGAAGGTAAACTGGGTAGGAAGTATTGGGCAGATAAGAGAGACAGAAAGAGAGTAAAAATGGCAGAGAAAGTGGGTATGTTGGGCAGATGAGGGAGAGAATGAGGGACAGGGAAGGTGAAAAAGAACAGAGTAAGTGGGCAAGGGGGTATAGGGCAGATAAGAGAGAAAGAAGGTTAAAAAGGGCATAGAAACTGGGCAGGAGGTATAGGGCAGATAAGAGACAGAGAAAGAGAGAAAGTAAAAATGGCACAAAAAGTGGGGATGTTGGGTAGATAAGAGAGAAAGAAGGTTAAAAAGGGCATAGAAACTGGGCAGGAGGTATAGGGCAGATAAGAGACAGAGAAAGAGAGAAAGTAAAAATGGCACAAAAAGTGGGGATGTTGGGTAGATAAGAGAGAAAGAGAGAGAAGATAAAAAGGGCAGAGAAAGTGGGGGTGCTGGGCAGATAGAGAGAGGAGGGAGAGAGAGGGTATAAAAAGGGCATAGAAAGTGGGCTGTGCTTCCCCCTTGTTTCCCTTCACCTACCTTTACAAGCCTTCCGGTGAGCGATGGGCTTGCCCAGGTCCCTGTAGTAGCCCTCTTTGCAGTAGTGGCAGTGGCGACCAGCAGTATTATGGCGGCAGTTGAGGCAGACACCCCCACTCTTGCGCCCCGACAATTTGTAAAGTTCCATGTTGAAGCGACAGCGCCTGGCGTGCAGGTTACAATTACAGGCTGTGGAAAAGCAGAAAAAAGTCTCAGGACAGAAGCACTCGTGGGGGCAAGTAAGCCCCCCCCCCATCTTTCCCCACTGCCCAACTGGGCAATCTTTCCCTGGGAGCTTCCTTTCCCCTGATCCCTTATTTATTTATTTGTTATTTATTTATTTATTTATTTATGTATTTATTTATTTATTTATTTATATGGTGTATGTCTCAGACCTGGGGGTGAGTTGGATTTCAAGATGCTCCTGGTATCTGTATTCTGTTTGCTCTGAATTGATCTAAATTAATCACTTCCACTTATTATTCCATCATCAAGGTATGGATGACTTCCCATTCTGGGGCACACACACACTCTGAATTCTCTAGTGAGTGCCCTCAACCTCTGCCTGACTGGTATTTTCTACTGCCCAATGCTGCTTGCCCCTGCTGAATTCTCCCTTCCCCTCTACCTTGCACATAATGAAGCCCTAACTCTACCTCAGAACATAACTGTGTGGCTCTAAGAGCTTAAAAAGATGCAATTAGTCAAAATGAGACCATTAGAATGGTCCCTAACACTTTGACTAGTGTCCTTCTAGAAAGAGGCCATTTGGACCCAGAAATGCCTGGGTGACTATACACGGAGGAGGGATGCTCAAAGGACATGGCCACCAAAATGTCAAGTTCATGGCTGCTGGCTGCCAGGTGTGTGGAACTACCTGACATGGCTTTCAGAGCATTCCTTGATATTCCCAAAATTCCATACTCCCTTGAGGATAACCCACCAGTTGTATCCTCCTTCCATTTATCATCCCATCATCAAGGTGGATCATTTAATGTTCAGAATCTTCCAGAACATCTGTCTAACTGGTGTTTTCTACTGCCCAGTGCTGCTTTCCCCCGACTTCCTGCAGAATGTCTCCCCCTTTCTCTGCCCTCCGATGCTCTTCTGACCAAATTCATGCACTCTTGGTCAAGGTGGGAGTGGCCACTTGGGTGCTCTTGGCTTTCTAAGTGCTTTTGATTTGGGGGTTTTCTGGTTGGGGTTATTTCCAGCTTCTGGTTTGGAGTTCCCTCTTATACCCAGACGTACCACCATGCTCCCTCCAAATCCTTCTCCATTCCTTCAGGCCTTGGTCTCTCTGTAACCTGGACTGAGTTGATAAGATTGTTCTCAACAAACCAGAGAAGGTGTTTTTAGTACCACTTAGAGACTTTTTTTTTTTTTTACATATATAAAATCCCTCAAGGGCTCCCTCTGACAAATCTAAATATTTTATCACAGACTTCATGAAGTGCTCTGAATAAAAAGCTGTTCCACTAGAGCTCTCTCACTCTCAAATTTGTCATATAGATATTTTTTTAATAATTTTTATTTTGACCAAAGTGGATTACAAATCATTCACAGTAGTATTTTAGGTACATAGTGACATTGAATCAGGGGCATTCCCACCACCAATGTTGTCCTCCCTCCACCCCTGTTCCCAGCATGCATCCCATATCACCCGTCCTTTGCCCCCCCTGGGCTGCTAGTATAAGTGGTCCCTTCTGTGTCTAGCCTGTTGTAGATTGGGTATCAATTCTGTCGTAGTTGGCTTTGAATTTGTTGTTTAATTATTTTCTCAAGCAAATTAGGTATGAGAGCCCTTCACCTATCTATCCCTATGGTCTTGTGTATCTTATTCATTTCCTTTTAGGATCCTCTTTACAAAGGCCCCCTCCTACATGCATTTTTCTCCTTGCAGCTCTGGTTTCAGTGTCACTGCCATGTCTACCTCTGACCAGTCTGGCTTCCACATCAGAGTTCGGGCTCAACAAACCTCCTCAATCCATAGGTCACCTTGACCTTCTCCTTCAGGCTTCTAACTCCAGGATAAGCACAGCTCACATCTGTCCTGATCATGCTCACTATATCACACGGTTTTACTCTACTTTTGTGCTCAACTTATTGTAAATTGATTTTTTAAAGTTTTTTATTTAAACAAATTTATTACATACATGATTGTGTTTGGGTTTCAGTCATGTAAAGAACACCACCCATCACCAGTGCAACATTCCCATCACCAATGTCCCAAATCTCCCTCCTCCCCACCCGACCCCCGCCTATACTCTAAACAGGCTCTCCATTTCCCTCATACATTCTCATTATTAGGATAGTTCAAAACTTAGTTATTTCTTTAACTAAACTCATCCCTGTTTGTGGTGAGCTTCATGAGGTGAGCTGTAACTTCCAGCTCTTTTCTCTTTTGTGTCTGAAAGTTATTATTGCAAGAATGTCTTTCATTTTTCTTAAAACCCATAGATAAGTGAGACCATTCTGCATCTTTCTCTCTCTCTCTCTCTGACTTATTTCACTCAGCATAATAAATTCCATGTACATCCATGTATAGGAAAATGTCATGACTTCATCTCTCCTGACAGCTGCATAATATTCCATTGTGTATATGTACCACAGTTTCTTTAGCATTCATCTGTTGAAGGGTATCTTGGCTGTTTCCAGAGTCTTTCTATAGTGCTGCAATGAATACAGCTGTAAGGAAGGGATTTTTGTATTGTATTTTTGTGTTCCTAGGGTATATTCCTAGGAGTGGTATAGCTGGGTCATATCAGAGCTCAATTTCCAGTTTTTGGAGGAATCTCCATATTGCTTTCCATAAAGGTTGAACTAGACACCATTCCAACCAGTAGTGGATAAGAGTTCCTTTCTCTCCACATCCCCGCCAACACTGCTTGTTCTCATTCTTTGTGATGTGTGCCAATCTCTGGGGTGTGAGGTGGTACCTCATAGTTGTTTTGATTTGCATTTCCCTGATGATTAGTGATGTGGAGCATTTTTTCATGTGCCTTTTGGCCATTTGTATTTCCTCTTTGTCAAAGTGTCTGTTCATTTCTTCTCCCCATTTTTTGATGAGATTAGATGTTTTTTTCTTGTAAATTTCTATCAGTGCTTGTATATTTTGGAGATTAGCCCCTTGTCTGATGGGTATTGGGTGAATAGTTTCTCCCACTCAATGGGGGGGGGCTCTTGTATCCTGGGCGCTATTTCTTTTGAGGTGCAGAAGCTTCTCAGTTTAATATATTCCCATCTGTTAATCTCTGCTTTCACTTGCTTGGAGAGCGCAGTTTTCTCTGTGAAGAAGCCTTTAGTCTCATTCGATGCATATATGTTTAGGAGAGTGATTTCTTCCTGCTGTACATATCCCTTGATTAATACAAAATGTCCATTTTTGTCCCTCACAACTTTCCTGAGTATAAAGTTTGCATCATCTGATATTAGTATGGCCACTCCAGCCTTTTTATGAGTGTTGTTTGCTTGGATGATTTTACTCCCGCCTTTTATTTTGAGTCTATGTTTGTTCTGACTATTCAGGTGCGTTTCTTGTAGGCAGCAGAAGGTTGGATTGAGTTTTTTGATCCATTTAGCCACTCTGTGTCTCTTAACTGGTGCATTTAGTACATTGACATTGAGAGAAAGAATTGTCCTGGGAGTTAGTGCCATCTTTATATCAAAGTTTGGTGTGTCTGTTGGTCAGTCTTGTCTTAAAATAGGCTGTTCAGTTTTTCTTTTAAGAATGGTTTTGAGTCTGTAAAGTTTCTGAGCTGTTGTTTGTCTGTGAAACCATGTATTGTTCCTTCAAACCTGAAAGTGAGTTTTGCTGGGTGCAGTATTCTAGGCGAAGCATTTATTTCATTGAGTTTTGTCACTATGTCCCACCACTGTCTTCTGTCCTTGAGTGTTTCCAGTGACAGGTCTGCAGTAAATCTCAAGGATATTCCCTTGAATGTAATTTCTCTTTTTGATCTTGCTGCTTTCAGAATTCTGTCTCTATCTGTGGGATTCATCATTGTGACTAGGATGTGTCTTGGGGTGTTTTTTTCTGCGGTCTTTTTTAGTTGGTACTCTTCAGGCATGCAGGATTTGATCGCATGTATTCATTAGCTCTGGTAGTTTCTCTTTAATGATGTTCTTAACCATTGATTCTTCCTGGAGATTTTCTTCCTGAGTCTCTGGGATTCCAATGATTCTTAAGTTGTTTCTGTTGAGCTTATCATAGACTTCTATTTTCATCTGTTCCCATTCTTTGAGTAATTTTTCCATTGTTTGATTGTTTGCTTTAAGGCTTTTTTCCAATTTCTTCTGCTGTATGGAATTGTTATTTATCTCATCTTTCAGTGTACTAATTCTATCCTCAGCTGCTGTTAACCCAATGGAAAGCTAAACCATGTTTTTCTTCAATTCATCTACTGAGTTTTTCAGACCTGAAAATTTCAGTTTGGAGTTTTCTGATTTCTATCTTCATATTCTCTTGATTCTTATTATTGTTCTCTTCTATACTTTGTTTGAGTTCTTTGAACATCTTCCATATTGAGACTCTAAACTCCTTATCTGAGAGACTGACTAGTTGGTTGGTTATTTTCAAGTCATCAGAGTTGCCATCTTCATTCTCTATGCCTGGCACTGGCCTGCATTGTTTCCCCATTGTCACACTTGAATTGTGGGTTTTTCTACGTGTTGTGGTTGTATTCATTGGCTAAATGATGTGCGCGGTCCCGAAGCAAAGTGGAGCGGCCGTGCTCCTCTGGCTCCTCCCTTTCTGGGCGTGTTGACTCACCTCCACGGAAGGCTTATGGGAAGGTGGGCGATCTGCTGATGAGCCACACACAGGATGAAATCAGGACGAAAATGCAGCACAGCATAGAAGAGAGGCAGATAGGGGTGCTGGCATCTGAGATCCAGCAGAGTTCAGCGGCTTCCCCTTTCTGGGCTTGTAAAGTCAGCCATTTCTTACTCACTCACTTGCTCGCAGGGTAGTTTCAGAATGCAGTTTTTTGTGGGTTTGCTTCCCAGGGCTCTGAGGAGAGCTTGAAGGATTCAGGAAAGACACAGGAGCACAGGACAGGGTTCTCTTTCGGTCCTCAGTTTCCTCAGAAGAAGCACAGCAGGGCGGAGACTCCGCAGGTGAAGCAATCAGCACTTCCATAAATTGATTTATGTCATTTCTAAAGAAATACATGCCTCATCCTATGTAAGCCTTTCCTCAACGCCCTTTTACCTAAACTTTCTTTTGAGATGTTAATCCCACCTGGATAATCAGACCACACCTGAGATGAAGTGGGCTGTCTTAGATAAAGAAAAAAAAAGTATGGTTAGGGGGAGTCAAGAGAGAAGCAACAAGAGGGAGAGAGAGGGTGAAGGCAGTGGAAAGTTTAGCAGTGAAAACACATGTGAGGAAAATCATATGGAGGACAGGGTCATGGAATAAAGTCAAGCTGACTCCAATGAATATCTTTTCTGACTACTGTGTATTATTTATCCACCACTTCTACCCTTCTTTATCATACCTATCCACTTGAGGGATTAGAAACACGGTGCCTGGGCCCATAGAGATAGCACAGCGGCGTTTGCCTTGCAAGCAGCCGATCCAGGACCAAAGGTGGTTGGTTTGAATCCCGGTGTCCCACATGGTCCCCCGTGCCTGCCAGGAGCTATTTCTGAGCAGACAACCAGTAGTAACCCCTGAGCACCGCTGGGTGTGACCCAACAACCAAAAACCAAAAAAAAAAAAAAAAAGAAAAGAAAAAAAGAAACACGGTGCCTGGGGTGACCTCACCCAACTCATGGACTTACTATTTATATTTTAAAGCTAAAATCCCAGATATTTGAAAATCAAAGCAGAAAGGAGAAAACACACCTAGATTCCCAACAGCCACTATTAACACAGGGCTCTCTCTGTATAATGACACGTAAAATACTATGCAGCTCTAAGAAAGGACAAAATCATGAATTTTGTAGCAATGTGGATGGAACTAGAGGGAATTCAGTCAGAAGGAAAGGTATTTATATATATATATATACACATATATAATCTCTTATGTATGTATGGACTTAGAGATACACAGCAAAGTGGTGACCAAGGTGCAAGGGCAACGTAATAAAAGAATGGACGCACACAACTGAGTTGGGGGCAGGGAGAGGCTTGGGAGGGAAAAATCTTGAGTTCCCTGGGAGGAGGGAGTACACTGGCGGTGGGTGTGGTGCTGGAATTATATGTATGAGAAACATATGTATTAATAGCATTGTAAACCACAGAACCTCAATAAAAATTTTTTAAATTGTTTCCACAATGTCTAAACCTAGTCTTGTGCAATAAACGGGTCACCTCAGTATGCGCAACTCAAGTCAATCAAAATCATGTGGACCTCAAAAGAAACCGTTATGACTGATAAAAGAATCAAGAGTGCTAAGACTTAAGAATAGAACTAGACTACTTTTGTATCAGGGATATCTCTCTTAAGGCCAGAGAAAAACTAAAGAAATAAATTGTGTGCGCTTAAGTCACACCATCCTGGCAGGGGTCTCAAACTCAATTTACCTGGGGGCCACAGGAGGCAAAGTTGGGGTGATCCTTGAGTGCAAAGTCAGTAATAAGCCTTGAACATTGGGGGGTGTGACCCAAACAACTAAAACAAAACAAAACAAAAAAAAGATTCCTCTAGGGCAAGGCCACAAAATGTTATACGGAGGGCCGTGTACTCAAGGTGCCTTATCAAAGGATGGAAACATCTGGTTTGCTTAGAGTCCAGTAAAATCTCTACACATGTGTTACTAAATGTGGCCTTTTCCCCAATTAAAATAAAATAAATTGTTCCTGAGAGCCTTATCAAGTATCTGTCAGCACTTCCCACCCTTGGAGTTGAATCCCCCAGAGTCCTATCTACAGGGACCATGATGCATTCACTGAGTCCCCTGAACTCACTCAGCAGGGCAGGGTAGATGGGGCTACTCAGAGAGATTAAACAAGCACTTCCGGGTTACCCAACCAGGTCACAGAAGGTCCAGAAGTAGTTCTGGGTCAGTTGTCCCAGAAGAAAGGCTTACCATCCCTAGAAGGAACAGCAAGACCTTAACAGCACTCCAAGTTCTAGATCTTCTCTACTAGCATAGGAGGTCCAGAGCAAGGCATACCACTCCTGAGAAGAAATATGGATGATCATCTGGGCCTTACTTCAGAACTCATGAGTACTAGCAAAGATTTTACTCAGAGTAGCATTTTAGGGTTTTTCCTGAAGGCAGAGGTTAATCTTGTGTCTTCCTATTCTGCGAATGTAGCTGCAGGAGTTTCTCACCACCTATTTGGAGCTCAATCTCTTCTTCCACACTCCAAGGGGAATCCTGAACTGGAATTTCTTTCGATTTGCACCTTCCCCTAACAAACGAGTCTTCCCACACAACTGATGACACAAAAGAAAACTCAGAGGCCAAATATCAAAAGGCAAGGCTCCCTCCCACTTCCCTTCTCTTGGAGTAGTCAGAGGACATCAACTGACAATGGCCAGAACTGGGGTTCTGCAAAGTATGTATGGCTTGTTTTCTTTTATCTTTGTTTTATTTTCTCTGCACCAATGGAAAAAACGCATTGAACAAAGCAGCTCACATCTGGATCACTTGGCTCCATCCAGAGATGTCACCCAACTCCCAAACTCCTAGCCCCTTCTTCAGAGAGAGACACCTTAATCCCTCGTCCCTTCCTGTTTATCTCCTGCTTCTAAGAGACAAAAATTTTGAGTATTAGTTTCATTGTCAGATTTCAAGAAAGGTCAGTTTTGTGAGAAAAGAGAGAGGTCATCCCAAGAAAGAAGGGGGAATGGGAGGTAGAGCTTTTGAGGCTGGGGTTGTAAGATGGGGGGATCCTATGTAGCACTCCCCCAGCTACCAAATTACCCTGAAAAAGGTAGTCTGAACTTCATCCCAAGTTGCGTGCCCTCTTTAACTCTCATAAGGGGAGCATCAAGAACATATTATTTAGATCCAAGGGCATAAACATGAAGCAGGAGGTAAAAGAATCCCCCCCCCTCCCCAGGCCCAAAACTTGACCAGATAAAAGAGCCTTCACTTTTCCATCAATAACAAATGCCTACCACCATCATTCCTTAAGCATTTCTAAATCTCTCCCACAGCCTGTATTATCCAACTCTCTCACGACACACAGGCAACGTCAACTCAATACACACAGCACTTTACCAATGTGCCAGGACCTGTGCTAACATCCATGAACTGGTCCCAGGGTTTCCCATCTGATAGAGTTGACAACTACTCTCCATAGCAAGCACTTATATAAAAAGGAATAAGTGCTATTCTCATCTATATTGGTTCCTCAAGGACAGAGATAGTGTTTGTGCCTATATCTTCCTGCCCATAGCAGACCTCTTTACATTTAATTATACAAATGACAGGGAGAAAGAGGATCAAAATGAACAAGCAAGAGATAATATAGATGGATGGGTGAAGGGATGAAAAAGAGACAGATTGGTAAGTGGATGGGTGGTGGGTAGACAAATACAAGGATGAACAGATGGGTAGAGAGCTCAATGGGGGAAATGCATAAGTGAGGATGAGTAGGTAGGGAGTAAGACAAAATGGTGATTGTGTGGTCTGTTTGGACCATACCTTGATAAAATTTGACCTTGTGGCATTTCTGACATTTAAGGCCATTGCTTCTTTTAATATTGCTTTAAACAAATCATTCATTTAACTCTCTGCTCACACAGTTTATACTACCTTAAGGAAAAGAACCCTCATCAAAGGCACCCGAGAATTCTCCTAGAACCTGAGTGGGAGATCATCCACACCATGGACTAAAATTTTATCCACTGATTTGATGAATTTACCAAATATAAGTGTTGGTTCTCTCCTGTAAGAACCTGATGAATGAATACCACCATCCGCTCCCCAGTTGAATCAAGGATATTGCAGACCTGAGAAACTCTAGCAAGCACTAAACCAAATCCTAGCTTTGTGTCAAGAATCCCAGCCCTAAAATCTCCAAATTTCACATGGCTCAAGAGCTCTATTAGTGGAAGTAGAAAACCCTCTGGTCCTTTTGAGAAGGCTCTGATCAACCCAAGGGCCCTCTTCTGTCCCCCAACACATCAGATCTCTCCAAATTTTCCTCCCTGTCTTCCAGGGCAATTATTTTAAGAAAGCTGCTCCATGTTACTTTTAAGTCTAACAGGGAACTATGTGTTTGGAATATTTTGTCTTAATTTTTTTTGGGACTACACTAAGCTATGCTCAGGGCTTAATCCTGATTTTGAGTTCAGGGATCATTCCAGGCAGGCTCAGGGAACCAGGGATTAAACCTGGGTTGATTGTGTGCAAGGTAAGTGCCTAACCTGTATTATAACTCTGGCTCCAGGGATGTATTTCTAACAAGCTCCAAAGAAGCATGGACTAGAGGATATGTAATTAAACAAAAACAAATTTGTTTTACATGCCAATAAATCTATTGAAACATAAGCAATCTATAAAGAGAGCCCTCCAAAAGTAAAGGGGGAGGAAACTATTCTCAAAGAGAAAATGTTCAAACCTAAGAGATTGAATTTAAATAATAAAAGTATTTGAGTATTCTGTTTAAGATTTTGAGGTGGTCTGTATGATCTTTCATTTTGTTGTAACTCTACTTAGTATACTATAAATATTGGGCTGGACCAGGGGTCCTCAAACTTTTTAAAGAGAGGGCCAGTTCACTGTCCCTCAGACCATTGGAGGGTCTGACTATAGTAAAAACAAAACTTATGAATGAATTCTTATGCACACTGCATATATCTTATTTTTCAATTAAGAAACAAAACAGATACAAATACAATATGTGGCCCACGGGCCATAGTTTGAGGACCACTGGGCTGGACTGATGACATACAGCTGATAGGACACTTGCCTTGCATGGATATGATCCAGTTTTGATCTCTACTGCTCCATATAGTCCTCAGAACCTTCCAGGAGTGACCCTAAGAGCAGAGACAGTATAATCCCTGAGCACTACTTGGTGTGACCCCTATAACTAAACAAAGAATAAATTTGTTTGACTTCTATGATCTTTTAATATTTATGCATATTTATAAATGTTAAGTAGCCTACCTCCTACACTGTTACTTATAAGCTCAATCTTCCATTTATGAAATGACCAGGCACAGCTCTCCACATAATCAGCTCCTGTCAACACTTGGACATTTGGGAGAGAGGCTCCCAGAGGCTCCTTTTGGGAGGGGGCCAAAACATGATTGACTCTAGCAGTTCTGGCACCTGGACTCCTCTTCTTTGACTACAGGTGAACTGGCTATAAGAGAAATGGACCAACATGTACATAAATTTACCAAAAAAATTCAGCTTCAATGTGCTGGGCTGCAGAGTGTTTCTCTGCACACTTGGGGCCAGTGTGCATTTTCAATTAAACTCTGCTTCTCAATTCAAGCACATCTCTCCCAAGTTTCTTCCAAGACCCCAACATGAGATGCAAAGAACCACTGGGATTGCTTATTAAAATTGACAGACGAGGAACATTGAGTGGAAATAAAAAATGATCAGCCCTAAATACCCAACCCAAAGTCAACGACAATATAATCAAGAGACCCAACAAACTATTCACAAAAGGGATCTGTTAACACCAGCAGTCTATGGAGTCAAGGGTGAGGTACAGGATGTGTGCTAGGAACAGGGGTGAATGGTAGTCAACACTGGTGGTGGGAATTGCCCCAATTCACTGGTATTATGTACCTTAAATATAATTGTGAAAGACTTAAAATTCACATTGGTCTCAATAAAACTATTTAAAAAAAAAGATTAGGTTCAGAAAATAAATGACAGCTGAGGCCTAGTTCCAAATTTTCTGATTTTGTAGGTTGTAGGCAGGGTCTGAGAATTGCACTGCTAACAAACCTCTCCCTGAAGTTGAGACCACCTGTTCAAAGGCCACACACTAAGGCTCAGCTTTCCCAAAAATGAAATGGAAAAAAGATGTCTGATGGCAAGGATCTAGGAGCTCACAAGTGAACGAATTATTATTGGGCAGCACAAAAACTCCTGGGAGGTAGGGGAGGATATGAATGAACAAGGAAACCTATAAGAGAAGTTCTGAGGGCAGCTCTCAGATAGAGAAGCCACAGGGGTGAGATGGGGCCTGCATCACTTCTGGCTAAAAGGTAGAACATAAAAGGGTCATGATTATACCTGGTCCTGGGGCATACATGTGTAGAGATGGAGAATGATGGGGCCTTCAGTGAGAGTACAGCTTCAGAAAAAAGAGTCAACACAAAGTGGGACTATTAGGTCTTTTGGAAGGAGAGAAGCCTTGTGGGATACAAACACAGGATTTGGTGAAAGAACTTGAAGAGGACAATCAATAACTCTGCAAAGTGGGTCTCAAAGCCCACAAAAAAGCCAAGGAGAGAGGCTAATGATCCCTCTAAAAATCTCTTGGATGATAGTATCTCCATTTGGGAGACAGTGGGCTCTATAGCCCCTTTTTTAAAAAAAATCTTTTTTTTAATTGGCATCTCTTGAAGTCTTTATATTTTGAATAATTTTTATTGTGACCAAAGTTAATTAAAAATCTTCACAGTAATATTTAAGGTACATAGAGACATTGAATCAGGGGCATTCCCACCACCAATGTTGTCCTCCCTCCACCCCTGTTCCCAGCATGCATCCCATATCTCCCTCCTTTGCTCCCCAGACTGCTAGTATAAGTGGTCCCCTCTGTGTATAGCTTGCTGTAGATTGGGCATCGATTCTGTTGTTGTTTACTTTGGATTTGGTATTTAAGTCTGATCTTTTTTTTTTTTTATTCTACTCGATGTTCATACAAGACTGTTTGGTCTTGGTACCATCCATTTTTTACGTTGTTTTATTTTTAACTCAAACAAAAATAAAAGCTATGACCCCTGGGCAGGCATGTTATCTCTACTATTAGAGACAAAATCAATCAGACAAGAAGTGGATCAAAGTGTAAGAAAAATGAAAAGAGAAAAAAATAGTGGGGAATTGTACCCAAACCAGGTCTGCAGAGTCAGTTAAGAAAGCCAAAGTTCCTGCAGGCAAAGACAGGCTTTAGATGGTTCCTGATAAAGTGTGGGAGGTAAGTGGCCTATGTTTGCCCGGACTTAGAGAGCTTTAAGCCAAGTCTGAACACAAAAGGGCCTTCTGTCAACAGCCCTTCAGGCCACTAAGAGGGCTGAACAAACACTAGTGTAACAAGCTCTTCACACCTGTGGGGCTTGGGAAAGATCTAGAGCTTCTGTCAAGAGGTCAGACAGAAGCTGAAGCTGGCTGGGCCTTCACCCACACAGACCCTCATGAGCTTCTGAAAATTGGACGAAGGGTTAGGCAGCACCCCTAAGCCTGGTCCTCCAAATTGAAACCTAAAATGGGAACTCCAAATGGGCAGTTGGATCAATATAGCTCCTGGGATCAGAGAGGCTGTGAAGATGGAAAAAGCATATGAGGGCTAGGCAGGAGAAAAGTATTAAGCTCAGTAGTTCCACTGACTCAAAAGTAGAGTGCCTACTCCTGACCCCCAGTTGACTGTGCAAGGCTATTTCCCAAATGGGCCTGATTTCACTGTCATTTTTCCCACTGACTTTTTCTTTCTGTAAACATCTTAGCATTTTCTTTCCCCTGCCCTTTATTGGCCGCTGTGCTTTCCACTAAGGATCTGGAATGGTCCCTCCTTCCTAACTAATATGTCCTAGTCCTTCCATTGCTCAGTAGTACTCAGGGTTTCTTCTGAATAAACATCCTCCTCTTTGTCTAGTGGGTGGTCTTCCACACCAACCCCTTTTTAGGCACCCCTCTCATCAGATACTGGGCTCTACAGAGCTATCTATGAACTATATAAAAAGATGACTTCAAAAGATAGCGCATACTGTGCTTGTCTTGCATGCAGCCTTGTATCACATATGCTCAATCAGTTGAACAAGTTGCCCACATATATTCCCTAACAGGACTCAAAGAGGCAGTAGTAAGCCCTAACACCTCTGGGGGTAGTGCAACAATTCTCCCATCACTCTGAGACACACACACACACACACACAAACACATACACAAACCAACAGAGAACCAGAGACTAGGGTTTTTGTTATTTGTTAAGGGGACTCTGAAAGAACATCCCCACCCAACCTCTACCCAGACCCCAAAATAGTCAAATAAGGAAATAGCAGGTTTCACTACAAACCAAAAACAGATGTTGAACAACAACAGATGTTGTTTGGGCTTCCTGTTTTCCTACCTACACACCTGTAATAGAAGAGATGAGATGAATACAGAAGGGAAGACTCAACAATCAGAATGATGGTCAAGGACTTGTAATTATAGGGGACACACCTAACAGTAAGGTTCTCTCCAGATTTCAAAAAGGGTAGAATGGCCTTGGATAGAAAGATGCTTGATAAACTCCAGTGACTAGTAGAATTCATCTCTAAAGTCCAAGACTTTTCCTGTGGAAGGACTGAGCAGCCTCTACAGCTTTGGTTGTCACAGAATCCTCTTCGTATTATGGCTTGTTTACTTGCTCACATGCTAGTCTTAGCAGCACAGGGACTTACTACTAATTCCTATTCTTGAGAGGCAGAGCACAAGCTCTCTGTTCTTTATTAAATGGACATTGAGGGGCTGATGTGCCAGTCTCATCAACCAAGCCAGATCCCTGGTTCCTTGCAGCATGAACCCAGCAAGAGATACAATCAGGATCTTCAGCAGCGTGGGAGAAGCTGACACTAAGAAAAGTTTAATCACAGTTGGTTCTGTCAGGTAGGAAAGTGTATAAGTCTTGGGACCTCTTTTTCATCCCTTTCAAATTTACATAGACAGTCTTAACTGTAAGTTCTTTAGTTTTTGTTTTTTGTTTTGTTTTTGTTTTTGTTTTGGGTCACACCTTGTGACACTCAGGGGTTACTGCTGGCTATGAGCTCAGAAATTGCTCCTAGCTTGGGGGACCATATGGGATGTCAAGATCCATCCTGGGTCAGCCACAAGCAAATGCCCTACTGCTGTACTATCGCTCTAGCCCCAGCTCTTTAGTTTTTTATTTAGCAGTTAACTCCAGAGACCAGATTAAGCTGCAACCTAGACGTAAGGCATCTTGATGAAATTAGGATAGATTACAGTTAAGTCTAATCCAAATTTTCTAGCTATTTCAATTATCCTTACCTGGCCCAAATTTCACATGTAGAGATTTCAATCCATAGCATCACAATACCATTTAGGAAACAGGAGGAATATAGCAATTAAGATAAAAATGGCCCTTTATCTCTAACTTCCCCAAAGGACCATTTTGTGATTTTTATTAAGACACTTTAAAAGTAAAAAAAAATCACATCCAGTTCTTAAAATAGTTATTTTATATTAAAGCATCACCTAAAATTTATTTAGATATCTAGTTGGTGCGATAGTACAACAGATAAAGTACTTGCCTTGCATGTGGCTAATATGGTTTTGATCCCTGGCACCTGTCTGGTTCTCTAAACCTGCCAGGAATGATCTCTGAGTGCAGAGACAGGAGTAAGTCCTGTGCCCCACCAGATGTGGTCCAAAATTTATTAAAAGTTTTTTAATTTAGATATCATTATTTATGGGATTACAGCAAAAGGCTAAATATCATGTCACTGAAGAAAATAGATGGCTTCCACCAAACCAAGGGAATAATATATTCCAGTTAACCAAGAATAACATACACCTGCCCTCTTTTCTTGTACACTTCCCCTTAGAAAGAGTGGATTTTTCAACCAAGTTGAGGAATATAGTACAGGAGACTCCAGTGCTGGAGAGGATGAACTAGAGCAGAGGTCCCCAAACTTAGTTGGCCCACCACCCTCTTTATAGAAAAAAATTCACTCAATTCCCCCTGGAAATCTATTCTTTTAAGCAAATAAGCAGAAAGTGCACACACCCCCAAATTGCACCAGAGACCTAGTGCTCATTGTTCCATTTTTCCATTGCTCCCGGGTGTCAATATCTCTATTTTGCAAACTACTGAACTAGACTGACACAATCCTTTCCAATCCAGGGAGCCTTGGAGGAAAAAGAGACACTGAGAACCCCGGGAAGGATAAACACTGTGTACGTTGTAATGGAAGGGATATTCCTCAGAAATATTTATAGTCTTTAAGTGACCTTGATTCTGGACTATCCATAGAGTTAGAGACAGTACTGGAGATAAGGTACTTACTTTGCATATGGCTGCTGAGGTAGTTACCAGACTGTTTCAAATTCAAGGGACCACACATGACCCCCTAAACACCATCAGGGGCACAGAGTTATGAGTAGCCCCTGAGTACCACAGAGTGAGGCCCCCCCAGAAAACTTCAGGAACTTGAAAACCCATGTAGGGTCCCATGAGAAGGATTTACTAGATCAGCTATGGTGACCTGGAACTAAATGATCTCTTTTTCATGGGCATTTTATTGTTTTAAAAGGATCTTGGTATCTGTGTAGTGAAGGGATGATGGCTTTGCTTCAAAACATCCACTCTTGTGCAAACTGATCTTCTGTGGAAATGTGTAAATAGCTGTAAGCAATTGGCATCTCATGACTGACTAGGGCCAGTAAATACCTGTTGTTGAGCATTTCAGACCTCTCCTCTAGACTTAGGAATGATAAGTCTTGCTGGTTGTATCATGCTGAATCTCCCAGGCAAGAATCCAACAAGGAGGAAGGGTGAAGGAGACAGTCAGAGACAGCACAATAGGTCAGGTATTTGCTCTGTATGCAACCCATCTGAGATCAGCCCCACATACAACAGACTGTACCTCAAGCCTCATCAGGAGTGACCCCTGAATCTAAGACAGGACTAAGCCCTATCCTCAGCTCTGTGTGTCTCAAAAGAAAAAAACCCAAGCAAACGAAAATTCAATAAGGGGTTGACTCTCAGGAGATATGTACTCTGTGATATGTACTCTCCTTCCACTCTTCCCGATTACACATTCAAACACTTAGGTCACTAACAATCAAAGATCTCACTGAACTATGTTGAGGGTTCTTTGATTTGTCTCAAGACTCAGAGAACCTCATGTC
The DNA here is from genome assembly GCF_024139225.1 of Suncus etruscus. Taxonomy (NCBI): domain Eukaryota; kingdom Metazoa; phylum Chordata; class Mammalia; order Eulipotyphla; family Soricidae; genus Suncus; species Suncus etruscus. The sequence goes on from NC_064867.1 coordinate 42,173,211, forward strand.
ATCTCCAAGTCCAGTAATGGCAGCAAGGGGTAAAATAGTTCTCTTGTTGCTTTAGTCCCAAGGCATCAATATGAATCCATATCCTCCTTGAAGCATCTCCTTCAAGAAAGCTGGAAGTCTGTATAAGAATTCCTACGGGTCCCAAAGGTGCGAGAGACTTCTGGAAGATCCACAAAATGGTAAGATATCAGATGGAAGGCCATGAAGGATAAAGAGGGGACTCAGTAGGTGTTGTGTTACTGATCCTACCCTAAACAATAATCATACTCCACCCTTGGGTCTAAAAAAGGCTGGGGCTCATTCTTTGGTCTTCTTTTACTGAGCTGCACTCCATCTTAGGAGCAGAAAGCTTTTGTGGTTTGAATTCCTTGCTTGAGCACTGGATTTCCCGAGCTCATTCTTGTACCTTTGCACTGTGTGAATTATTTCCTGTGGATCTCTACAACTGCAACTTTCCCCCTGATCTAATCGGGCAGGGGAATGAGAACTGCCTTTTCCTGTCTGGGAGCTTGGTGGGAATCAAACCTTAACCAATGTCCTAGAGAATTTGACATTTCAAGTGGGTAGCAGAGGGTAGGAGGGAAAAGCAGTACTTAATGCGGTGGCAACTTATACCTGACCCTCCTATCTTAAAGTGACCACCGGAACTATGATAAGTGCCCACCTGGGGTTGTCTTTTTGCACATAGCTTAGGTCTAAACACCCATTTATTTTACTCTTCACAGCCCCACTGCCCTCAAACAGGCATTGCTGATGTCTAACTTACACCTTAATATGTGCCTTCACCATCACTGCTTCAGTCTCCCCAAACAGACACACAGGACTCCATGAAAGTAAGAGTGGGATATACATAAGTGAAAAGAAGATGCGGTCTATACAACTGTGGTCTTAGAACTCTGGACTGATCATACTACTGGCAAGTTTGGGGGTAGTATAGGGTGGGATATACTTAGGGAACATTGGTGGGGGGAGGTAGATAATGGTGATAGGATTGGCCCTGATTCATTCTATGTCTAAAGCCCAACTATGAAGGACTTTGTAAATCACAATGTTTTCAATAAATTGTTTCAATAAGATAAAATTTAAAAAAAAATAGTCTCCCTTATCAGTCCTTTCCACTGGATATAAAAGGAAACTAATGCAAACCATTTGCTTTTATAAACACCCTGCTTTCCTTGCACAACTTGTTCATCTTACCAAAGGAAGCCATAAAATACAAACAATGGGGTGATTTGGAGCCAGTTTTATTTCATTTATCTTCTCAGCATTCTCACCAACAGTGAAAGAAGAGGGCACCATCTGGCCCATTACACAGGTCAGGAAGGTGAGACCGTGTGCTGAGCTCACATGGCTCAATGGATGGTAACTGGGACTTTAGTAACTTTGGCTTCATCTGAAGATTTTGGTAAATTCACCCTACCCCAGCGGCACAGGGTGGGGTTCGGCTCCCTCCACAGGGAGCTCTGCAGGTGACTTGGTTGGCTTTGGGACCAGAAGAGAACTTATGTAGGACACAATCTGGGCCAGGTGGGGTTGGTCATATGACAATAATTCCCTTCAGGTGAAAGTGTTTGAAAATGTTTTTTCTTGCCCTAAAATTAGGGGGCTTGGGAACCAGACAGGTTCCTTGTACAGTCGCAGAGGGGAGGAGGTGTGGAGAAATGGGGAACATGTGAAGGTCCGTTCCCATTTCCTGGCCCTGGCGCTTCTCGCTGCTTTGGTTTTGACTAATTCCCTGGGCGTCCTTTATAATTCCAGAGTAATATGGATTTAATTGTCCCCAAAGCAGGCCATTCTTCCTTCTTTGTGCAGTGAATTTCGCTCCAAAGTTCAAATTTCATGCTTCTGGCCCAGATGGGGCAGTGGGAGGAAGCTTGATGTTCAAGGCGAGGTACCGCCGTCCTCAGGCTGGGTGGGCAACAGCTCTGGCCATCCAGCCCCTTCTCTCAGCAGCCCAGTTCAGAGTTTAAAGAAGGCTGCAACAAGACTCCAGGGGCTGGTCCCTCTGGGGAAAAGGCAGGGACATTGGTCTGTGGTTCTGTCTGGAAAACAAATTAACTGAGCAAATGTGAACAAGCTGCAAGTGTTGGGTTCTTGGGCCTATTTCATTCATGTTTGCTCATGTGCTTTTGCTCTTGAGCAAAAGCTGAAGGTCTCTACCCAGACAAGGCCAGGATTCTGTAAAAGAAGAATGATTACCCCCTCACACACACACACACACACACACACACACATAAACACACACCTTCTTATCAGATGAGATAAGGCTCCCCAAACTTCCTGGAGCTAGATGCTGAGTTCAAATCCCTTCTGCTGCATGCTATGACAATGTACTTGACCTTGGATATGCTTGTTAACCTCTGTGAGCGTCAGTTTTCTTATGAGGGAACAAAGACAATAATAGCTTTATTCATGAACAGAATAAAGACAATCTGTTACCAGCAGCTAGCACAGGAGACCTATCGCTGAGCACACAGTTTCAGGCAAGCAGGGACATAAGGCTGAGAGACGGTCTATGCGCTTGATATGAGCTCTTCATAGGGTGCTCATGGGGAGAAACACAGATGCAAAGACATCCACTCAAGACACTATAACAGGGAAATATTGCAAAAAGAGGAGTTCCCTCAGAATGGACAAGTCAGTCCATGGGAAGCCAGGCCAGTTCATCCCTACGGAACTCAGAATAGAACATGCTATGGGTTGAATGTCCATCTGACATGGTTTGTGTCTAGAGATTTAAGGGATTCTTACTGTGCTGATTTTCCTTTGCAGAACCTGAAACATCTCAAACTAGGGGAAACCCTCCTTTGAGCAACCCAAACAGGTATCACCAGCTTTGCCTAGGCAAGTCATGCTATTAGTTCTGAAAGGGTACTACTATTTCTGGGATATTTTTTTTTACTGTTTATTGACACAGAATTATAGTACAGTTATAATGCAAAACTGAAGTTTCACAGGAAGGTAGGACACAACAACAGAATAGAAAAAACATAAAGAGCCTACTATGAGGACAACCGAAAAGGGATACGTTGTTCCTAGACTGCAAGTAGGCCTTGCTGCAGAAAAGTAAGATTCACAGAGATCGGATTAACAGAGATGGTGACAGATTTAGAGATGATCCCAGGTACTTTTCACATTCTATCTAGCAAAGAAAAAATGTCCGACCCCTGACCTCCTCTCGAAAGAGATTTTTCTCCATCTTGGACTCAGGCCTAATCACCTCTCCGCAGTAACCAGGTCCCAGTTCTATGTGGCCACTCCTCACTACCATGGCCAACCTGATCATCTACCTGAAAAACTAATTTAAAGTTACCATGACCTTCTTTCTTTCTTTCTCCTTTACTTCCATACAAATAGCCAGTTCTTCTGGAGAAAGAAGGGAAGACAGAAATTTCCATCAATCCATGATTAATGAATATGTGGTGGCCAGTCTCACTTCACTCCTCTCAAGTCTTAGGTCTGTTGTCACGTCTCAAAGACATCACCGAACTAGAAACTTCAAACCACTCTGATCTTTCTACCTCCTCTCCTTAATTTTTCTCTGCTCTCTTTGAGAGAAGGCACCTTTATTGATTTTATTTTTGTTTAATATATTGTAGTAATATGTACTTTATACATTATTTTATGTACTAGGCTTCCCCCATAAGACCTGGTTTATGTCTGGTTTGTTTCTTTTTGTTCATGATGAAACTTCAAAGTCTAACATACAAAGTCAAGCTTCCAAGTTGGGAATACTTGATGAGTCAAGAATAAATAAGTGGGTGGGCAGGAGATAGCTCAGGAGCTAACCAACTGTCCTGTAAGTGTGAAGTTGAGAGTTTGCAATGCAGCAGCCAGCTATATACAAGCAACTCAGCTTACGTATGTACACATACAACTATAAATAAAGATGTGCAAGCACAGGACTGGAGAAATAGTACAGCAGATAAGGCTCTTGACTTCCACATACTTGATCAAGATTTGATCCTAAACACTGCCAGGAATGACTTTCTATACATAAAGCTAGGAATAAACTTTGAACACAGCTAGAAGTGGCCCCAAAATTAAATAAAATAAATTTAAAAAATGTACAAACACTTAAACACTCAGCAAACACTAAACCCAGAGTGTGTGTAAGACCACAACAAAGAAGGGCAACCCTGGCAAGCACCAAAGCTCAGTGTTCAAGAGCCATAAACAAGCACATTCTGGTCAAAGTCAACGGAGTGATGGTCTCACTCATCTATAGGTTTTAAGAAAAATGAAAGACATTCTTGCAATAATAATTTTCAGACACAAAAGAGAAAAGAGCTGGAAGTTATAGCTCACCTCATGAAGCTCACCACTAAAGGGATGAGTTAGTTAGAGAAATAACTATCCTAATAATGAGAATGTACAAGGGAAATGGAAAGCCTGTCTAGAGTACAGGCAGGGGTTGGGTGGGGAGGAGGGAGATTTGGGACATTGGTGATGGGAATGTTGCACTGGTGATGGGTGGTGTTCCTTACATGACTGAAACGCAAACACAAACATACATGTAATCAAGGTGTTTAAATAAAATATATAAAAAAGAAATAACATCCTAATTAATGATGGGTAAATATGAAGAGATGCCAGTTCTATGACGAATTCTCTCATTCCATTGAATCCTATTCCAAATACTGTCCACCCTCTTTAAGCTCTCTGCTGACCACTTTCTTCTCCAGTTTGTGACCCCATGTCCTAATTTTTAGAGAAAATGGAAGCCCTGAGCCAGAGCTCCTATAATCTTCTGCTTACCCACCTTGAAGCCATCTACAGTAGAGCCTGCATACTCAAACCTCCCTCTGATGAGGGCCTGCTCACTCTCCAACTATGTTTAGAACCTATGCCCTCATGCTTCTTCAAGAAATATAAGCCTGTCCCATCTCGATTCTCAACTAGCCTCTCACTTCATTTGCAATTCCTGATGGCTTTACTCAACTTGCAGAGACGGACTTTTCAAAGGTCCTACCTCCACTCCACATCTCTCCAAGAACCCTCTGGTTTTCCTAGTTCAGTTTCTTCACGCTCTCATCTCTTGCTCACTACAAAGGCTATTCCTTTATCCTAACAAAACACCTATTAGAAATAACTTGCCATCCTGATGCAAACCCAGTAGAAGTTTCTATCTCTCCTCTTAGAACTGTCATCATTTTAGCGCCTGTCTCATCTCCTACATACAATCTCCTCTTTTGGATTAACAGAATAGCACCCATGCCTCCTCCAGCCACTTCGTGATTTCCCTTGATTGAAACTGAAGTTGGGCCTTCTCTCCTCTCACCTAACTATTCTCTAGATGACCTTACTCAATTCAATTATGATCTTCTTGTGATAAAGTGACTCCCATATTTATATCTTATCCAGAAATTGTATTTGAGCTTCTGACAGATATGTCCAACTGTCTACTTCCCCATCTTGGATCTCTCAAAGACACTTTAAGTTTAACATGCTCTGAGATCCAAATGATGACATCCCACCCAAATCTTCTAGAAAACAATGTTTTCATTTTCTTACAAGTGCAAGCTGGACGTATGAAAGTTACCCCAGCACCTCCTTTTTCTTCCACCTCATCATCATATCTATTAATTCTGATAACTTCTTTTTTTTTTTTCATTTTATTGAGACTATTGTGAATTCCAAGTCTTTCACAGTTGTATTTCAGGCACATAGTGACAATGAATTAGGGCCATTCCCATCACCAGTGTTGACCTTCCTCCACCATAGTCTCCAGCATGCACCCCATATTCCCCCCTCTAGTCCCCTAGTGTAACTAGTGTAACAGGTCCATTTTGTGTTTAGCTTATTATAGTTTGGGTCTCTTGATTCTATTGTCATTGACTATGACTTGGGTATTTAGATTTGACATTTTTTTCTTCTTTTGCAGATTCTGCTAACTTTTAAATGACCATATTTCTTTCATATCTCTCTATATGCTTCTATAATACAAATATGTCATCTTTACAGATCTGCACAGGGACCATGATGCTGTGATTTTAACCTTTTTGAGGGCTTGCTGGTGGTTTATGTGTCCTCTTAGTCAATGTGAAGGTCGAGTAGGCTGATCATCTGAGATCCTGGGTTACAGAGCTAACACCCTTACACTGCAAGCTGGCCCCCAGGCTTGCTCACCTCTAGAATTTTCCACATACCTTGTGATCCCCAACAGAGGCCTTCAATCTCTAACCAACCTGGGGTGTAATTTTTAACTTCACATGTTTTGCTATTGCTAAAATATTTGCCTTCATATTTTCATTTCAATATTTTTAGAGGTGAGTAGCTACACAGAAGGTGGCAGGTTTTCAGTGAGAAGGAAGCCAAAGTGGGACCTTTCTGGTGACCCAGTCCACATTGGTTGGTGATGTTAAGAGGCTATTCTTGGCTCTGTACTCAGGAGTGACTTGACTCTTGGCGATGCTCAGGGTACCATATGCAATGCCTATATCAAACTGGTGTTGGCTGCATGCAAGTCTAGTGCCTTACCTCCCTCTAAACTATCTTTTTTTTTTTTTTTTTTTTTTTTTTTGGTTTTTGGGCCACACCCAGTAACGCTCAGGGGTTACTCCTGGCTATGTGCTCAGAAGTTGCTCCTGGCTTGGGGGACCATATGGGACACCGGGGGATCGAACTGCGGTCCGTCCAAGCTAGCGCAGGCAAGGCAGGCACCTTACCTTTAGCGCCACCGCCCGGCCCCGTAAACTATCTTTCTAAACCTGAATAGATTCTTCTTTTTTTTGCTTTTGGGGCCACACCCTGTGATGCTCATGGGGTTACTCCTGGCTATGTGTTCAGAAACTGCTCCTGGTTTGGGGGATCATATGGTACATCAGGGATCGAACCGAGGTCCATCCTGGATCAACTGCATAAAAGGCAAATGCCCTACTACTGCATTATCACTCCAGCCCCCTGAATGGATTCTTTAAGCAGTTTTTTTTAGTGTCTCTAGATCTTAGGAGGAGTAAAAAAAATAGTAAGCTGTTCACTGATGTCCATGTAGTGACACCAACTTCCTAGTGTTGCCTGTATTTAACCAAATGTTACTGTACTTAACCTGTTAGAAAATCATGGAATTGGTTTAAAGGGCTATAGAACTGCATTTAAAAACAAAAGCCAATATGATGACAATACCAGAGTGAATTAGACAAAATACATGCTCACTAGACTTCTATTTGGATGAGTTGTTGGGTGGATAGATAGATGAAAAAAGGAAGGAAAGGGACTGAGATAGGGAGAGCAAATGAAAAGGAGAAAGAGAAACAAATATATGGATATGCATACCCGGACATGATTCTCAATAATAATTGTATAAATATATATTTTTATAGTGGACCATGATTCAAAAATGTTTCATTTAAATGCCACTGTTTTCTACTATTCCTGAATGACAGCTGTGGCTTGTCTCCCATTTTTTCACTGAGCTTGTTGGGCTCCAAAATTATTCTGGGTAATAGTGAAAGAAATGGAATTGACAAGAATTTCTGGAGATCAGAAAACCATTAGAATACTTAAGCCCTGAGGGTTAGCATAAATCCTTTTCTTGGAACCAATAAACTGTCAGGGCCTAGTGGGTTTGCCTGTCTGGGCTTTGCCAGGTAAAGTAGAACCTAGGCTAAAAGAGTCTCACCTTTGACCCCAAAGCCAAGATTCATAAAAAAGCAGATTATCTCAGCTCACTGCCTTGTGGTTGGGGAGGAGGGCTGACCAATATGGCAGGTGCAGAGTTTGAAAGATTAGAGATACCCATCTGCCATCATCCAGTCTCATGACATTAGACCTGTGCTCTTGAGTAATCTCCCATCCCACCCCACCCCACCCCACCATGCTTTCCTTCTAGCCCTACAACAGAGCTAAATATCTATTTCCTCTGGCTCCTTGATTGGTCACTATTCCTTGCTCCATGACACCATTGGGAGTCAGTTTGCTCAGCTTGGCATTCAAGACTTCTCGCAATTTTCTCATTCTCCTGGTGTTACCATCCCTCAAAACTTTGCTTATCTACCTATCTATCATCTATCATCTATCTATCTATCAATCTATCTATCTATCAATCATCTATCTATACCCTACCTACCCTGAGGACCCTTTTGACATAGCTTCCTTGAGTATGTATCCTATAGACTTTATATTCAACAGCAGGTACAGTCTCCTGCTCTGCCAGCCATATTAAGAAACAGTGTACTATGTGACGTGGAGCAAGGAAAGTCCCTCCACAAGTGGTGCTAGAAAACCTGGTAAGTTCGATGCAAGAAACCAAACTGAGACCTCTTTCTGACGCTATGCACAAAGGTAAGTTCAAAATGGTTTAAAGACCGTGCTATCAGATCTCAAACTATAAAGTACATAGAGAAAGAAAGGCAGAACTGTCCATGACACTGAAGCTAAAGGTATCTTAAAGGATGACATTCCACTGACCAAGCAAGTAAAAGCAAAGAGAAACAAATGGAACTACTTGAATTAAGAGGCTTCTGCCTCTTCATTTCCACGGAAATGAAGACCAGGATAAAAAGATGACACATGAAATGAGAGAAATGATTCACCCAATATCCATCTGATAAGATACACAAGGCACTAGTAGAGCTTAAAAAACATCCAAAACCATAAAAAAAAAATGGCAAGAGATAACAGAAATTTTTTCATAAAAGAACTGCAGATGACCAAAATGCAGATGAAAAATTGCTCCTTTTAATTAATTATCAGGAAGGTGCAAATCAGAACTATAATGTGCTATCACCTCATACTAGAGATACTGGCATGCATTAAGAAGAACAAGAGCACAAATGCAAAACCAGCCTTAAAGGAGAAACTGAAAGGTCTACTTTAAGACAAGACAGACCAACAGACACACCAAACTTATACACAAAGATGATATTAAATCCCATGACAATCATCTCCCTCAATGTCAATGGACTAAATGCACCAGTTAAGAGACACAGAATGGCAAAATGGATCAAAAAGCTGAATCCAACATTCTACTGCTTACAAGAAACACATCTGAATAGTCAGAACAAACTTAGACTCAAAATCAAAGGCGGAAAGAAAACGAAGAAGAAGAGCAACCATTGCTGGTGTAGATACAAGGAGAAAGGTATTCATTACTGATGGGAATGTGACTGGCCCATCTTTTTGGGAAAACAGTATGGATGTTCCTCAGAAAACTAGAAATTGAGCTTCCAGATGATTCAGCAATGCTGCTCTTACAAATATACCACAGGGGCTCAGAAACGCAAAGCAGAAAAGCTCCCAGCAATACCACTCATGGGAATATACACTAGGGGCCCCACAACACAATGCCTAAAAATCCTTTTCACTCCCACGTTCATTGTAGCACTATTTGATGAGTGGATAAAAAAGCCGTGGCACGTGTATACAATAGAAAACAATATATATTTTTTGTTTTGTTTTAAGGATTATTTTTTTTTCAATTTTTTATTGAAGCATAAAGATTTGCAAAATTATTCATAGTTGATTTAAGATATACTATTGTTAGGAAAAAGAAAGTCATGAAATTTACCTACATATGGATAAGGAGAGTATTTTGAAGAGAAAAATTAAAGGGAGAGGGACAGACATAGAATGATCGCACTATATTGTGAGATACATATTTTTTAAAAAGAGCATGGTAATAATACCCAGATATAATAGAGATGAGAGACAGGAAGACTGGTCCACGGTAGGAAACTTGCTACAAAAAGTGGGGGGAATACAGTTAGGGGGAGAAAGGACCATTCTAACAATGACAGTTGGAAAGGGTCACTCTGGATAAGAACTGGGCACTGAAAGGAGATAAAGTGATATGCATGATACAAAGAGTATGAAAGAGAAAGAGAGAAGAAAAATCTCTGCCATAGAGACAGATGGGGATGTAGGGTGATGCAGTGGGGAGATTGTGAGTGAAACTGAAAACATTGGGGGGCAGGAAATGTCCCATCACCAATTTCTTGATGAAGAAATGGATGTTGGACATTGTATGGCTAAAACTTAATGATGGACAAATTTGTAACTATCTCATTAGGATTCAATTGAAACATTTATTTATTTATTCATTCATAAAAAGAAGCAATGAGGGACCGGAGTAGTAGCACAGTGATAGGGCTTTTGCCTTGTATGTGGCTGACCCAGGATGAAAGCGGGTTCGATCCCCAGCATCTCATATGGTCCCAGAGCCAGGAGCTATTTGTGAGAGTAGAGCCAGGAGTAACCCATGAGCATCGCTGGGTGTGGCCCCCCAAAAAACAAACAGACAAACAAATAAACAAAAAAGAAGCAATGAACTTTGGAACAGAGAAAAGAAAACCCCGCAGGAGGCCAGTCTCAGCATCTCCCTACCTTCTCCACCAGGAAATAGGGGTGCTCTCTGAGAAGGTTAGCTTCATCCACCTGACCACAGTCCATAACACAGCTGCCTTGTCTTCTGTGCTCTGTGTCTCAGCTCTCCTTCTCCCCTGGCCTTATCCAGACCTTGGCTGTCAGTATGTGGGGGATATATATATTCAATGAGTTGGTGCAGACAGACGGATTGACTTATGGAGAGGGATGTGAGAGCCCAGGTGGGAGTAAATGTCTGTCTAGCCAGCCCCCCACTATTGCCGGCATTTGTGTGATGATACACTGAAGCAGGGGCACAGAACAAGGTCAGGAATAGGCAGGCTGAGGTCCAGCATGGAGCCTTCCCAAAGCAGCTTGCTTTCTTAAAAAAAATTAATTAACTTTTTAATGGAATCACCGTGAGATACAGTTACAAAGTTAATCATGATTGAGTTTCAGTCATAGTGTCCCCAAAACCAATCCCTTCACCACTGCACATATTCAGCGACCAATACGCTTTTTATTCCTTCTTCTATGGCTGTTTTGGGCAGGAGCTCCTGCAGAGAACAGAGCCTGAGAAAAAATAATAGCCACACGTGTTCTGGAGGGGCTGAATCGCTGCTACCCCATTATGAGATCTATTTGAGCTTCCTCGGCCTAGGGCAATATCTCACCACTAAAATTTATGCAAATGAAATAACGAGCAATTTGGGGAAAGGAATGAAATGCTGAGCGGGATCCAAACCATCCCAGACATGGCCTGCAGGGCTCTTCGAGTTGAGCAATCATTGTAAAGATTTAAAGTCACACCCTGGGAAAACACACCAGGATTCCTACAAACCAGAAGGCCTGTGGCTTCAGGAAAGCCACGAGTCTCTCAGTGAGGTACAGAGGGGATCAGGCTACAAGGGCTCTTCGGCCTATCTGTTGTTCAGTTCTCCTTGACTAGAGTCTTGGGGTGTCTATCAGAAAGGCCTGCCCAGAGCCAGGCATAGAAACCTAGCCTCTGGCCCTGGCATCCTCCATCACCCACCTCCTTTCCGGAATGAAACCTGAGGAAAGCTCCAAGCCACCTTGGAATGCCTGAAATGCTCACCAACTCCTACAAGTAGGCTAGTAGAGACACGTCCATCCAGGGAAAGGACACTATCTATTCATTCAGTCACAGTCACACACTCCTTCACTCTGCTCTTTGTGGCATGACCACTTCTTACATGTCTTCCTTTAGGTGCTGGGAATATAGCAGGCTACCAATATTCACTTGGCAAACACTAACAACAGCTTCATGTTTTAGCAAACCAGGGTATAAAGAGGGGGCAAAATAAAAGAGATCCATTAAGTATTTTTTTTCTTTTTGGACAATAATGTCACTTATGGGGTCTCCTTTTGTACTTGTGACTCCTTGCCACTTTATTTTTTTTTTCTCTTTTTAGGCTCCTGTGTCTGTGATCAGGGGATATACCTAGCTCTGGACTCAAATATAGCTTCTGGCAGGCACAGGAGACCATATGGGATGCTGGGGATTGAACTCCGTCAACTGCATGCAAGACAAACTCCTTACACATTGTGATATTTCCCCGGCTCTCTAGCCACTTTCTGCTCACAAGTGAGCATGGCCAAAAGGAGCAAGAAAATACATGTCAGAGGGAATCCAGTCCCCATAGGACTAGCCCTAAGTTTCCTAGGAATGTATGACATGTGAAAGGAAGGATAGCTCTCTGGTTCCTGAGTCCTTCCCCCACTCTCTTCAGAGCATGTTCCAGTTTAGATGAGGGGCAGGTATCATCAAGACCAGTATCTTACAATTCGAAATAAAGATTTTCAAAAAGGGATTTAAAACATGTAAATTTTCTCAAGTTGATAATGCTGGTTAGGGATAGGAACACATAGGTATTGCAAATTTTTCTAACTGTATATAATTCTCTTAAGTGTTTGTACATAAAACGCTTTCAGTTCCGTTGGTTTGTTTTTGTAAAAAGTAAAAGGCAGACCGCTTTTATTCAATGTAGCATTAAAAGTCCTGGCTTTAGCAATCAGGCAAGAAAAATAAATCGAAAATATCCAGATCGAAAAAAGAAGTCAAAGTACCACCGTTTGCACACGGCATAATAATAACAACCATAGAAAACCCAAGGAGTAAACAAAAATGTAATAGAAACAATAAACAAATACAGCAAAGTAGCTGGCTACAAAATCAATCCACAAAAATCAGTTGCATCCTTATACGTATATATAAAAAAAGAATCAGAGGAAAAAAAGGTCAAGGTGTCTATTCCATTTAAAATAGGTTTCAAAAACATGAATTATCTAGAAATTAACCTAACTAAAGATGTGGGATATCTATACCATGATCACTTTAAATCACTTAAGAAAGAAATGCAAAACCTTATGAAATGGAAAGCATTACACACTCATGGAAAGGAAAAATCAATATATATGTATATATATTTTTTGTTTTTGGGCCACGCCTGGTGACACTTGGGTTACTCCTGGCTCTGTGCTCAGAAATCGTTTCTAGCTTAGGGGGCCATATGGGACGCCGGGGATTGAACTGAAGTCCATCCTGGGTCAGCCACATGCAAGGCAAATGCTCTATCAGTGTTCTATCACTCTGCCCCTAAAAAAAATCAATATTATTAAAACATATCATACCTAAGATATTATACCTAAGCTATTATACAGATTCAGTGAAGTCCCCATTTAAATTCAGATGACATTTTTTAAGTTGGTAGAAAAAATTAATAATAAAGTTTTTTTTTGTTTGTTTGTTTTTTTTTTTTTTTGGCTTTTTGGGCCACACCCGGCAGTGCTCAGGGGTTACTCCTGACTGTCTGCTCAGAAATAGCTCCTGGTAGGCACGGGGGACCATATGGGACACTGGGATTCGAACCAACCACCTTTGGTCCTGGATCGGCTGCTTGCAAGGCAAACACCGCCACTGTGCTATCTTTCCTGGCCCCAATAATAAAGTTTTAATGGATCAGAAGAGAACACAAATAGAAAAGACACTGAAATGTAAGAAATGCAGAGGTCTCTCCTTGCTTAACTTGGGAACTGTATTATAAAGTGGTAGTGATTAAAACTGCCTGATACTTGAATAAAGATAGGATCTCTAAAAACAATAGGATCTCTGGTCAATGGGTCAGAATTGAATACCCAACAACAAAACCATCCATAATATAGATAGTTGATTATTTTGATTTCTAATTAAAGCACCACAATTTACAAAGTTATTCATAGTTCAGTTTTAGATGTACAATGCACAAATCCTACCACCAGTATCAACCTCCTTCTACCAATGTTCCCAGGATCCTTCCCTTCCCAGCCTGCCATCTTGACAAACTTCTTTTCAAGTTTGATCATTAAAGTTTGGCTCTCATGACTTCAGTGTTGTTTTCTCTGTAGTTTGGATACTTAGCTCTGGAGAGTTAATTTTTGATAAAGGAGAGGAGAACAGAAAGTGGAAAAAAAATAACCTCTTCAACAAATGGTCCTGGGAAAACTGGATAACTACATATAAGAAATTAAAGCTCAATCCATCTCTTACACCTTACACAAACATCAATTCAAAGTGAATCAAATACCTTTTTTTTAAACTGGACTCCATAAAGTACATGGAGAAAATATGGACTGAATGCCCCAATATTTAGACCTCAGAGGTGTCTTTAATTATCTGATATCACAGGAAAAGTAAACCAAATAAAAAATACATCAAATCAAAGATTTCTGCGTGAAAAAAGAAACATGCACTAAAACTAAGACAGCTAACTGAATGGGAAAAAATGTTCGCATTCAACACATCAGATACATGTTTGATATTCAGGACTTATAAAATACAATGATTAATATAAAACTCAAAACACCTATCAGAAAATGGGGAGAAGAAATGAGTAGACATTTCTCAGAGGAAGACAAGTAGATCAACTGTAGGTAAGAACATGAAAAAGTACTTGACGTGACTATCATTAGGGAAATCCAAACCAAGACAACAATAAAATTACCTAACACCAATGAGAATGGTAAATACCAAAAATGGTAGGAAGAAAATAATAATGGGAACAATTTGTGCTAGTTGGGGTGTGGTGAAAAAGAAATTCTCATCCTCTGCTGTCTGGTTCAACCCCTTTAAAAAAACAGAGTCCTCTGTAAACTCAGAATTGAGCTGCCATATGATCCAGAAACTCCACTTTTAGGACTTAAGAAAAGAGGACAGAGGCACACCATTTTCCTGCACTTAGTACAATAGCTAAGATATGGAACCAGCCTTGGTGCCCAAGGACAAATGAGTAGGTTATGAAGATGTGGTTCATAGACGCAAAGAAATACAATGCAGCTGCAAGAAATGAAAAAAAAAATCATGAAATTTGCTGCAACCTGGTTGAAACTGGAAGATATATTGGTGAATGAGATAATCCAGAAGAAGAAAGACAAACACAGACAGGATGAGCTCACTTATCTACGGTACATAAAATAACTGATGAGAAAATGGTTGCTTAGGCACCCAGAGCCAAGGGAGAAGAACAGAGATGGAAAAAACATCAAGGCAGGAAGGAAGATGATGAGAAAGGGAAGGAATGGGGAAACATGGGTTGGACTTTGGTTCCATTGCTAATGTGGGAGGGTGGGATAGCTACACATCCAAAGCACAGGCTCAACACTGAAAACATGAGATCCAAGATGAAACCAACAAACTTACTTAGCAATTTGTGCTTGTTGAGGCAGGAAGGAGGGTGGGAGAAGATGGCATTTGGGAACAGTGGTGGACGTAGTTGACATTGGGGGTGAGACTAGTGTTGAAACACTATATGCCTCAAATTCAGATACCACTATCTTAGTCAATCACCTTTCCTTAATTAAATAATACCATTTTATAAAAACTGAAGATCAGAAGTGAGATCTGTTCAGGTGACACTAACTGCTGGCCTCTTGCATCATTCCTTTAGCAGGAGTCTCAAACTCTCAGCCCGCGGGCCGTTGGCGGCCCTCCGTACAACATTTTGTGGCCCTGCCCTAGAGGAATCTTTTTTTGTTTTGTTTTGTTTTAGTTGTTTGGGTCACACCCCCCAATGTTCAAGGCTTACTACTTGTTGTGTATGTAAATATTTTGGGGGATTACTATGTTGCTCACCCTAAACTGATTAGGTGATTGTGCCCTACCCTAGGGTGTGACCTTTTGCCTCCTGCGGCCCCCAAGTAAATTGAGTTTGAGACCCCTGCGTTTAGGGGAATGTCCCCTCCATAACTGGTAACAGCTTCCCCTCAGTGGGAAGGGATGAGAAAAATTCTAGAAAGCAGTATGATTAAGAAAATGGTGGGAAAAGATGTTCTGAATCTAGAGGAATAGGAGGAGGATCAGTTCCAAATTCATAGTTGCCCATGGGTCTGTGCCACAGATCTTAAGTGGAAGTGCTCATACCGTAGTATGCCAAACTCAGGTCATCTTCAGTCTCTGATGTGAGCAGAATCAGGGTTGAAACCATGTTCTCTGAAAGCAAGTTAGTCCCATGCCCAGTAAACACTAGAAGCCAAATCTGATTGCCATCAGGGTCGTGGAAAAGTATATTTTACCTTGACTCCTCCAGAGAGTTCCAAAACCCTGTATTGAGATAATAGAACCAGATTATGGTCTATTCCCTGCAAGGAAAAAACAAACAAATAAACAAAAAATCAGGCTCCATATATACCAAACATAACAATGGGGATTTTGCTAATTCAAGAGAATTCTCTGCTCAAAGGCAAATAAAAGCCCAGAGTGTGTTCTGAAGACCACAAAAAACTATACAGTTGGAGAACAGCAAATGTACTAAATATTGTTTGTAACATATGACCAAGCTCAGTCTTCCAAGAATGGGAGCAGGATGTCCAAAGCATGAGGTATGAAGTAGGCATGCACCAATGTAGTAAGGGAAGGCTTCATGAGTTAGCTGGAAACAGGAATAGAGGCTGGCAAAGGTATTTTGGGGCCTAAAGCAGACCATTCCTTTCACCTTTTGCAGGTCTGTGATCCTCTTGTGATGAGGAAGTGACAGATCAGAGACCTAGAGATACAAAGACCTAAGAAAGAAGACTGAAGTTGGAGGAGTGAAACTGGGCAAGGGGGAAGGCAGAAGATGGGAATCAGGTATCATAGTGAAGTAAACATTGAAGTTGAAAGACAGATCAGCAATTTTTTAATCTGCTTTAGGATATGGCAATTGTGGTCAAGATGGACATAAAGACAAGGATGTCCATTTAGAATACAGCAACCACAGGGT
The DNA here is from genome assembly GCF_024139225.1 of Suncus etruscus. Lineage (NCBI taxonomy): Eukaryota > Metazoa > Chordata > Mammalia > Eulipotyphla > Soricidae > Suncus > Suncus etruscus. The sequence goes on from NC_064867.1 coordinate 42,189,767, forward strand.
CTGGAACCCAGGAGAAAGCTTCCAGAAGTCCTAGAACAGGTTGGCTCACTTCCCTCAGGACTCAGTAGTGAGGTGGCCCTACTAGCTCCTACTGGTCTGCAAATACCTGGCATGTAGCCATCATGAAAAACCCATGCCTTAGGCATATGCTCACACGACAAAATAAGGAGCCATGTCTGCTCTCACCTTACTCTCAGACCAATCCTGGCTGGGTCTGAGTCTGAATACCAACCTACCAGCCAAGACTACTTAAGGTATCTCAGACAGTAAAGGCTCCACATTTGGTTCTCCACTCTTGCTAGAAAGTTTAACTTTGGAGTTGTGTAGGGTTCAAAGGTGGGACTTCCCAGCTATGCTCAGGGTACTCTTAGAACTATTTCACCCCCCAGTGTGCCAGGACACACAGATATGTAGTGATTGCTCAATCCTGCATGATGGCTTGGGCCCCCACATAGCTGTTCAAACTATCTCCTTATCCCTAGAACTTTTTTTTTTTTTTTTAAAAACGTGTTACTCTCAAACCTGACTGAAATTAATTCCTTCAAGGGAGCCATGTACTGCTTCAAAGTTTCCCAGGTAATTTTCTTTGTCTTCTTTCATTGTTTAATGTTGTTTTGTCTGGTTTAGTTGTTGTTGTTGTTGTTGTTGTTGTTTATGGGCCACATCCTTCAGTGATAGGGCTTACTCCTATGCTCAGAAATTACTCCTGGTAGAGGTATTGAACTCGAATCAGCCATATCCAAATGCCCAATCCACTGACTATCTCTCTAGCCACTCCACAGGTAATGTTTAAGAAAATCTGGGGCCGGGAAGGTAGTGCTAGAGGTAAGGTGTCTGCCTTGCAAGCGCTAGCGTAGGACAGACCGCGGTTTGATCCCCCGGCGTCCCATATGGTCCCCCCAAGCCAGGGGCGATTTCTGAGCGCATAGCCAGGAGTAACCCCTGAGCGTCAAACAGGTGTGGCCCAAAAACCAAAAAAAAAAAAAAAAAAAAAAAAGAAAATCTGAGAGCCCACTGATAAAATTGATCTTTGATTTTCAACAAAGATAAAATTCAAATTATCTGACAGATAGATGTCTGCAATCGTCAGTGTGAGCAAAAAAAACATGTGGTAAGGGGAACATAGGGTAGCAAGAAAGGTGAGAACTAGAAAGAAAATTAATAGCCTTTCCTTTAAAATCTGGCATATGACAAGGTTGTCCTCTCTCACAACTTCTATTTAATATAGTACTGAAAGTACTTGCCATAGCAATGAACAAAAAAGATTTTAAGGTCATTTAGATAGGAAAAGGAAAAGTCAAGCTCTCACTGTTTGCAGATGACATATTATATCTAAAAAATCTTGAAGACTCTACAAAATTGCTTCTAGAAGCAATAGGTTTGTGTATTAAAGTGGCAGACTACAAAATTAATACACACAAAAATCCATGGATTTTCTATATGCAAATAATGAAAGAGAAGAGATATTAAAAGCACAATTCCATTTACAAGTGTGCCTCAGAAAAATAGTACCTTAGAATCAACTTAATTAAAGAGGTGAAAGACCTATACAAAGAAAACTACAAAACACTGCTTCAAGAAATAAAAAGAAGACATAGGAAATAGAAACACATCTTGCTTATGGATGGGAGAAATAACATCTTTAAAATGACAGTACTCCCCAAAGCACTACACAAATTTAATGCAATTATTATTAGAATATTCATGTCATTTATTAAAAATAATAGGTCAAACTCTCCTGAAATTTAAATGGGACAATAAACCTATATGAGTAAGTAAAGCAATCTTTGGGAAAAGAAGATGGGAGGCAACACTTGTCCCAACTTCAAACTGTACTATAAATTGGTAGTCATTAAACCATCATGATATTAGAATGAAGACAGACCCTCAGATCATTGAAATAGACTTAAATATTTTGAGACTGACTCTCAGGTAATATGAGCAATTAATCTTTGATAAAGGGGCATGAAATAAGAAGTAGAGCAAGGCAAGTCTAACAAGTGGACTTGGGAAAACAGGTCAGCTACATACCAAATAGTGAACTCTGATCTCTTTTTAATGACATGCACAAAAATCAAATCAAAATGGATTAAACACCTTAGTATTAAATCTGAAACTATAAATTACGTAGAGGAAAACATAAGTAGAACACTTCATAATATTGAAGCTAAAGGTATCTTCAAGGATAAAACACCCACTGGCCAAGCAAGTGGAATTAAAGATAAACAAATGGGATCACATTAGACTAAGAAGCTTCTGCACCTCAAAGGAAATGAAGACCCTGATAAAAAGACTACACATTAAATGGCAGAAATTATTCACCCAATATCCATCTGGTAAGAGGTTATTATCTAAAATACTGAAGGCGGGGCCGAAGAGATAGCACAGTGGTAGAGTGTTTGCCTTGCACACTGCAGATCCAGGATGGACCTGGTTTGATCCCGATGTCCCATATGGTCCTCCTAGCTAGGAGCTATTTCTGAGCACAAAGCCAGGAGTAACCTATGAACATCACCGGGTGTGGCCCAAAAACCAAAATAAATAATAAATTAAATTAAATTAAATACTGAAGGCACTAACAGAGCTTGAAAAAACATCCAACCCCATCAAAAATGGGAAGAAAAGATGAACATGCATTTTCTCAAAAAATAAATACAGATGTCCAAAAGGCACACGATTAATAATGCCACATAATTAATCATCAGGAAGAGGCAAATGAAAACTACAATGAAATATTTCACACCTCAGAGACTGACACACATGAAAAAGAATAAGAACTACCAATGCTGGCCAGGATGTGGAGAAAGGGACTCTGATTCACTGCTGATGGGAATGCCATCTGGTACAGTCTTTCTGAAAAATGATATAGATATTCCTCATAAGAATAAAAACTGAATATTCATAGGACCCAGCAATACCACTTGTAAGAATATATACTAATATTCCAAAATGTAGAAAATGTAGAAAATCCCTCTGCATTCCTATGCTCATCACAACAGCTGAAGTGGCCAAGAAAAGATGAGTGGACAAAGACACTGTGGTACGTCTACACAATGCAATACTACACAGCTGTTAGGAAAAATAGTCATGAAATTTGCTTATACATGGATGGATATGGAGAGTATTATGCTAAATGAAGTGAGTCAGAAGGAGAGGGACAGATACAGAAGATTTTACTCATTTGTGGAATATGAAAACATATAGCATGATAATAATATCCAGAGACAATACTGATGAGGGTCAGGAGGACCCCAGTCCATGGTAGGAAGCTGGCCACAAATAGTGTGAAAGTAGTTAGGACAGAGAAATGACCACTGTGACAAGGACAGTCGGAAAGGATTTTCTGGACATAAACTGGATGCTGAAAGGAGATCAAGTGATATGCATAAATACCTCTTCAGTAGCACTATTGCAAATCAGTTCCATACTGCCTGCAGTGTTTTTCAAGTTCCTCAGGTCTGGGTTCTACAAAGAGTAACTGAGGGTGTTAATCTTAGCCCTTGCCTTTTGCTGGACTGGTGATAAAAGAACGCACCGTTGATTAGTGTTATTGCTAAAAAGGGGTTTATACCTCACAGAGACAGTCACCTGATTTTGCCAGAAAAGATAGACTCTGTCTCTAGTCACTGGAGGCAACCAGAGATGGGACTGCAGACCACTCAGATGATTTTTTTTTTGGTTCTTGGGTCACACCAGGCAGCTCTCAGGGGTTCCTCCTGGCTCTACACACAGAAATTGTTCCTAGCAGGCTCGGGGACCATATGGGATGCCTGGATTCGAACCACTGACCTTCTGCATGCAAGTCAAACGCCTTACCTCCATGCTATCTCTCCGGCCCCTAAATTTTCTTTCTTTAGGAAATTTCTTTTATTTATTCCCTCTGTAAACAGGACTATATCACACCTCACACATCGTACACAAACCTCTAGCTTCCCTTTCCACTTGGAATAACACACACATCTTCTCTGACCATCCGCCATCTAGCTCCTGACTGATTCTCTCACCCTACTTTTCCCAGCACATTTCCTTTGACCTTTATGTTTCCATCTCCAGGTCCTTCTTAAGCATGTGCCTCAGACATGTGTTTAGTCAATATAGAGAGCCACCTTCCAGGTGGAGAGAACCCCATCAGTTCAACTTGGGGTTTGTTCCCCAAGTGAGCTTGGCTCCTGAGTTTCCTGCCCACTCCCTTCTGACCAAAGAACTCCTACCTGTTACAAAGTCTAACTCCAAACTCTGCCAGAAATCCTCCCTGTACCACTACTCATGCTTGTAACAGACAAGGCAGAGCATTCAGACAAGGGCACCTCTGGGCGGCTGAAGAAAATATACCAGCCCGCCATCTTCCTTCCCTTTGTTTCCATTTCACTCACAAACCCAACAGCACAAACTAAGTTCAATTTCTGCCCTCTGACTCTACCAGCCCTTCATCTTTATATCACCTACTTCATTAGCTCCCATCAAATTCCTTAAATCTTACATGGCTCTTCTATTCTTTCAAACACATTCATCACGCCTCCATCCTGTTGGTTATGTAATTCTACATTAAGCTGAGTAAATTCAGACTGACTAGAGTTGACTGTCATCTGCTATTATACAGAGGACCATTGATAAAATCAGACTTCCAGAACTTTGGGTTTCTTAATAAAGAACTTAGTTTAAAGGCTTTGTGAAGATTAAATCAGATAATGCGCTAAGGAGTCCAAAGCCATAAATTATGATAGTAATTTGGCATTGTATCATTATTAAGATCACCGATTCTTAATCAAGAAAGCATGAATAATACTTTGTACATTGAGATTGTATGATGATAAATCCAGCAGAGCATGTGCTTGCAGTTGCTCTTGAGCTGTTAACATATTCCAGTTATAAATTTAATATTCATATCAACCCAGTGAGGCAGCACCCTTATTTTATAGGTGTGGAAACTAAAGTATAAAAAATTTGAGTCATATGCCCAAAATTCATTATAGTGATAGAGTTGGAGTTCAAATCAATGCAGTCAGGACCCAGGGTTTAAAAACTAGAAACTCAACCACTTGCCTCTCTCCTACCATCATGAGGGGAATGTGGAAAAACCACAGAGAAGGGATGTTTCTCTGAACTCCCATAATATCATTCAGGATACAAGGAGGGTAGGTATTCAGTAACTGAACTATGATCTGTAAATAGAGCATTCTGAGGACTCCACTTCATTTTTCAGTTACTGCCTGGTCATCACACAACTCCTCAACCTTTACATTCTTGTCAGCATTATTTTAAGAAGAAAGCATGACAGAGCAAGGTCTGAATGTGGCCCAGACCATATTAGGCCCTCCATAAGGTGTGGCCAAGAAGCCCTTGGAAGTCTGGAGAGACCACCCAGCAGGCTCTCCACCCACAGGCTCCCTCCAAGTGTAGGAAGTGGAATTTGGTGAGAAGATAGAGGTAAGAGGGAACATAAGTGCCCATCCCACCATGGAATAACTCAGCAACAGGAGAAAGGCATCCCTCAATGTCTTCCACACACTGCCACCCTGACTTTCCCACCTCAGGAAGGAAAAGCAACCACTGTGTCCAGCATATCCAATTATGGAAGAAAAGTGTCTAGAAGCAGAGAGCATGAGTCAGCAGAGCCAGGTTGCTGATTCTCAAGAAAAACAACAAAAATACGAGATGTGGTGATGGAACTGGAGGTTCCATCTGCTGACACAGAACTTCCTTTCCTGGATTTCAGGCATTATGGGAGACTCATTCAGAGGACAAGCGAAGTGTATCTAGGGAATCTAAATGCTCAAAATAAAGTCATTCAAGATTCCTGAAGCAAAAAATCCTTTGCTCTCACCAGGAAGGATGTTAAAATGAAGGAAACTCAATCGAAGTCAAACACATTAAAGCATATCCAAGCTCAGTCTAACCACGTGAATATTCCTTTGCCTTCTGCATGGAGCTGTGGTCTACACAAGACCTCTCCCAAAGTCGCAGAGTTGCAGGAACACATAAAAAAGAGCTGAGGTGATCATTTGGCTAGCACATTGCCTTACACATGGTCGACCCAGGTTCGAACCTCAACACCCCATCATGGTCCCCTGAGCCAATCAGGAGTGATTCCAGAATACCCTAAATACCACCTGGTGTGGCCCCCCCAAACAAAAATAAATAAATAAAAATAAAAGCAGCATCAAAAAGAGAACTCAAAGTCCAGAAGAAGAACTCTTCATACCATCAATACCACAAAATAAAGAGAAATTAGGGAGAAAGAGGACAGAAGGTTAAGTAGACCTTTCTAGAGTATGATACCAATAGTAAAATATGAATACAATATTTAACTTTGTGTGGTAGATGTGAACGCTTGAATTTCAATAGCAATGAGAGGCATATCTCCAAGACAAAAGATCAACAAATGTTACTTTATTTAATATTTAATGAGTTTATTAGGAAAAAGAAAAATGAATGGATTTCTTTAATATGCATTAAAAAAACTAACTTTTCTTGTGAGTTTCTAAATACAAGTGGGCCCGGAGAGATAGCAAAGTGGTAGGGCATTTGCCTTGCATGCAGCTGACCCGGGAGGGACCCGGTTCAATTCCCTGCATTGACACATGTTGGGTTACTGATCCTACACTAATCAATAATTGTACTCCACCCTAGAGTGTGATCTGATGATAGTATATTGGATTATTCCTTACTTGGTATTCTCCTCCCATTTTAGGGTGATTCTTGCCAATAAAAGCAGGGACCTGAGGAAGGCTGGGGCTCATTCTTCCGTCTTCTTCCACTGAGCTATGCTCCATTTTAGGAGCAGAAAGCTTCAGTGGTTTGAATTCCTTGCTTGAGCACTCGAGTTCTTAAACCCATTCTCATACCTCTTCACTGTGTGAATTATTTCCGGCGGATCTCCGCAACTGGAAGTGTTCCCCCTGTCCCAATCGGACAGAGGAATGGGAACTGTTTTTCCTGTCTGGGAGTTCGGTGGGAATCACACCTCACCCAATCTCCTAGAGAACATGACCCTTCAGACACACATGACAAAGACCAAGAACAGCCAGTGCTGAAGTGGATGCTGGGAGAAAGAAACTCTCATTCATTACTGGTGAAAATGTCAACTAGTCCAGTCTTTTTGGAAAATAATATGTATATTCCTCAAAGAAATAGAAATTGAGCTTCCATTCGACCCAGTAATATCTTTCCTGGGAATATACTATGGGCCCAAAAGTCCAATGAAGAAAAGGCACCTGTACTCCTAAGTTCTTTGCAGCATTCATTATTCTTAATAGCCAGAATTTGAAAACAATTCAAGGACCTAAAAAATAGAAGAGTAGATAAAGAAACTATGGTACATCTATAATGGAATATATTTATTCCTTTAGGAAAAATAAAGTTATGAAATTTGCTTATACATGAAGAGACATGGAGATTTTCATGCTGAGTAAAATGATTCAGAGGGAGAGTAACAGACATAGAATGATCACATTCATTTGTGGTATATAAAAACAACAACAGTGACCGGAGTGATAGCACAGCGATAAGGTGTTTGCCATGTGCACAGCCAACCTGGGATGAACCGGGGTTCAATCCCTGGCATCCCATATGGTCCCCCAAGCCTGCCAGGAGCGTCTTCTGAGAGCAGAGCCAGGAGTAACCCCTGAGCTCTACCAGGTGTGGCTAAAAACAAAACAAAAAAGCCAAACCAAACCCAAACAACAACAACAACAACAACAACAACAACAACAACAATGCATGAGAATAATACCCAAAGACAACAGAACTTGGAGAGGAGGACTATATATAGTCAGGATATTTGAAAATGAACATTCTGGAAAAAAAACTGGGTGCTGAAAGGAGGTAAATTGATATACAAGATGCTCTTTCAGTAACAGAGTTGCAAAGCAGGGTGTCTAAAAGAAAAAAAAGGGGTAGAAGGGATAGAGAGGGAGAGGGGGGTTTCTACCTTAAAGGCAGTCTTGGAAGGAATTGAACTGGGGAAATTGGTGGTGAAAAATGAACACTGATTAAGGGATGGGTGTTAGGATGTTGTCTGACAGAACCTCAACCAACAACTTTTTAACTCTGTATCTCATGGTGATTCAATAAATTAAAAATTTAAAAGCGTTTAATAAAAGGAGAAAAATAAAGTGCCATTCTACCATTCTTTCATCCCAAAGTTCTATCTTGCCTCCAAGAAACAGAACATCCTTTGCGATTTTCCTTCTTGTCAGCAGCAAGATCCAGATGTGTAACACCCCCTTTCATTGGCTCCTGGTCACTATATCCTTCATGTCCTTTCTGCCTCCTCAGCCCTGACTCTGGGCTTGCTCTATTCACACGCTGTTTCCTTAGACGCTGCATTTTTTCCTATAACATCATGTCTGATCCAGATTTTCCTAAAAGCCCCCTTTCATGTCTTTTAGCTTTCTTGGTTGTCGCTCCAGCTGGGCTGGACCTCCATGGAAGCCTCGACTCTGAGGATGAGTGAGACAAGCAGAAAGCAGAAAGTAGCCTTCTCCCTGATACCATTCCTAGAATCACAATATACATTTTTCTATCAAAAGCCACCGCATGCATCTCAGCCACAAATCATTCCTGAAAACAGGTATGACATCCTCTGTTAAGATTTTTTTTAAAAAAGAAAAGCAGGCTGTACTGAAAGCTTAAGAATTTTTACAATCTATACTTGTACTTCATAATATATACACACCTTTCTTTCTGCCTTCAACATTTCTCTGGAGAAATGTTAAAAATAAAAAAGGAGCTTCTATATTTTCTAAGGAGTTCAGGAGATACTTTCCCCCAAGTTGTCTGAAAGGGAAGACTCTTATAAATGCAAGCAAGACTCTGGCAAGTGGACACTGGCCTTCTGGGCTTTCTACAGTGACAAAGAGAAAGGGATGAATGTAATGTTTTCAAGCTGAGGCAAGAACCACAGTTCTGCAGAACAGTCTGAGATTTCAGTCCCAAATGAAACAGGGAAAATTTAGAGACATGTTGGAAACCAAAGGAGGCAGAGGAAGAGGAATCTCAGGAATAATACCTCTACCCACCAATCAGTTTTCTCTCTTGTTCACCATACGAAACAGCTAGTCAAAACTCTATAAATCATTCACCTTGATCTTCTGGAACAAAACACAGGGAAACTAAGGCCTAGGGATCTGAAGGCCACACAGAGCTGGTGGGTAAATTCGTTAAAATCAGGATTGCTCTTGATCCACTGGGATCCAGTCCACCCGACCCCTCTGCTATTGCTGCCAAGAAGCAACTGAGTCTATTGTGACTCCAACAAATTCTTCAGAGTTAGTCAGTCAGTTGCCTGTGTAAACAAGGATTTGGAAGCTTCTGTTACAGGAACAACTGAACTCTAGCCAGCACCAAATGCTTGGTTAACTAAGTAAGATGATGAAACTCACAGGTGGCCTTCGGGGTCTCTAAGAAACTTCCGTAAAAGCATAGAGGTGGAAGAAAGACCACTACTAGACTGTCTAGGGCCCCACTCCAGTAGGTCATGTGTGTTTGGTTTATGAGAGAAAGCCCCAACTATTCACAGACGGAGACATGCTGTCCCTTCACATGGTCTAAGGGAACTTGGCTCCTTCTGTTCTCACAAGTTCCTCCTTCATCACATAGTAGTGACCCCAAGCAGTGAACTCCATCAGAAAAGCCTCTAGGGACCTATCTCTGCAAGGCCACTGACTGGGGGCATCAGCTATGGAATAAAAACCAACATCAGGGCCACATGTCACTAGCCCTTGGGGAAGGGTGAGTCAGTCCTCATGTGCAGACCTCTCTCTAAGTGGCCTGCCTTCTATCCTTCTGAGACCTCCTTGATGTGTTTGTGAGGTTGAGTTTGAAATGAAGTCCAAACACCAGTAAAAACACTTAAGTAAAAACAGTTGAAGTATTTACCTAATCCTCCGCAGTTCAGTAGGATCTGTCCAGCTTTCAGAACCTCTCAGTGAACAAGACCACCACTTAACATCCAGCTTATTTTTTTTCCTGCCATAAGCTCTGAGAAGAAAATGTTTCATGATGAGCAGAATACCTGTGTATCCTGGTCCTATCTTGGTGAGATGAGATGAGTAGATACCAACACAGTTCAGCTTCAGAGATCCCATCAGAAATAGGGATCTTTTCTATATTCCCTTCTAAAACTCAAAAAGCTTTCTCCAATGTTGGTTACAGACCAAGTCTTAAGATGCCTCTGGTCCTTACGTACAAGTTAACTCAAGCTTAGTCATTCAGTATTCTTTACACTTTTATGGTATCCTGAACCTTCTTTGTGCCACAGATCCAACTTGAAAGAAGCTTAGAATGGGCAAAGGAAAGTTCTGAGTGCAGCAGAAGTGAAGAGCAGAGTTCCTGTTACAATCCAGGCCTGCAATCCCTTCTCACTACTTCCCAAACATTACTCCATAGTAAGAATACCAACATCAGTTAACATGGAGACAATCCAAATGACCATATATGAATGACTGACAAGAAGTTGTGGTAGATATACATACATACAATGGAATATTATGCAGCTCTAAGGACAAAATCGTGAAATCTTCCTCAACATGGATGGAACTAGAGGACATAATACTGAGTGAAGTCAGTATAAAGGAAAGGAATAGATATTAAAATAATTTTTCTCATATGTGGGACTTAAAGATATAAGATACAAAAATACCCGAAAGGTCAAAGGGGCCGGAGCAATGGAGCAAGTGGTAGGGCGTTTGCCTTGCACACAGCTGACCTAGGACGAACCACAGTTGGATCCCCCAGCATCCCATATGGTCCCCCAAGCCAGGAGCAATTTCTGAGCACATAGCCAGGAGTAACATCTGAGCATCCCTGGATCTGGCCAAAACAAACAAAACAAAAAAGATCAAAGACAACACAAAGAACTTATCCACAATACTTAATATTGTAGAGTAAGAGGGGTTAAAAGGAATGGATATTGGGGATCCTTGGGGACAGAGATGGGTTACAATGGTGTGCTGTTGGAATTATGTATATGGAAAGCCGTAACAAAAAGTATGTAAATGAGTTCTTCCAATTAATAAAACAAGTTTAAAAAAGAAAACAAAATAAAAACAGCACCTCAGCCTCTCACTATTAATCACCTGTTTAGTTCTAAAAATGCAATGGCACAAGGTAGTTAGTATAGTCAGTAGGGCACTTACTTGCACAGGGCTGACCTGAGTTCAATCCTCAGTACCTCGTATGGTCCTTTGAGCCCAACCTGAGTGACCCCTAAGATCGGAGACAGGAGTAAGCCCTGAGCACCATTGGCTGTGACTCAAAACTCAAAATAAACACATAAAACAACCCAATGACTTCCCTCCGGTAGTTTACTATCTAGAGATGGACACAGGTACAAAGGGGAATGCAAATGATAAATACAGCTGGTTAGGGAGAGTCAGGAATTACAAAAAGATAATAATGTTTGCCAGCATTCTTGTTTTGTTTTGTTTAGTTTTGGTTTTGGGTCACACCTGGCAGTGCTCAGGGGTTACTCCAGGCTCTACGTTCAGAAATAGCTCCTGGCAGGCTCAGGGGACCAGATGGGATGCCGGGAGTCAAACCACCATCCTTCTTCATGCAAGGCAAATGCCCTACTTCCATGCTATCTCTCCGGCCCCTTGTTAGCAGTTTTAAGGAGGTCTTTCTTCTCCTCCTTTCCACTTTAGTTAACTCAAGAAATACATATAATTTTTAAATCATAGAGTCATGAATTTTTTCATGCTAAAAGTAATCAGTCTTACCCTAATTGCCTTAATAGATTCATCCAGAACCTTTTTCAACTTATGTTCATCTACTGATTTCCTTTAGTTTGATAAGTAATTGATAACTAATTCACAATATAATTGTTTTTTGTTGGTTTTTGTTTTGTTTTGTTGGTTTTGGGGTCACACCCAGCAGCGCTCAGGGATTACTCCTGGCTCTATGCTCAGAAATTGCTCCTGGTAGGCTCGGGGGACCATATGGGATGCCGGGATTTGAACCACCATCCTTCTGCATGCAAGGCAAATACTTTACCTTCATGCTATCTCTCTGGCCCCAGCATAATATAACTGTTTATAATTATTATAAAATATTTGGAGGCACATCTGGGAGTGGCTGCAGCTTACTCCTGGCTCTACACTTAGAAATTACTTCTGGCAGGTTGAGGGAACCATATGGGAGGCAGAGGATTGAACCCAGGTCAGCCACATGCAAGGCAAGGGCCTTTTCTGCTGTACTATCTTGCCAGTCCCTCATTCTATTATTTCAATAAAAGTTTTTTTTTAATTTAGACACCATAATTTACAATTGTGTCTATACTAAAGTTTTAAATAAGGTTATGTATAGCTGAGTTTCAAGTATCTCCCTGCATCGATCTCTCTACTGCTGTTAACTGCCTTCTACCATCCTCAGGTTTCTTCTTTCCCACACAGCCTGTCTCTTTAACAGGTACAAACATATTTAAGATTTATTATTGTAGTTAGGGCCTCATACTTTAATACCAACTTAGATGTGACTAAATCAATAGATTGACTTAGATTATATTAGACTTCAATATGACTTAGAAATACATACATATGCCTAGTTTCTATGTCTTCTATATGTTCAAAGCCCTTGACCTACTACTTCACATCATCCACTTCTTGGTTTTTCCCCTCCATTTTTCTTTCCGTGAAATTTTCATTTCTTTAATTTGGGGCCAAGGGTTCACCCCACTTCAGTTCCTGTGACACCTTGCCATGTTATACTATATGCCACAGATAAGTGAGGTCATTCAATATTTGACCTCATTCTTCTGACTAACTTCACTTAACATGATCTCTTTCAATTCCAACCACATTGCAGAAAATTGTATGATTTCATCCTTCTAAGCATTGCACAGTATTCCATTGTGTTTATATTCCATACTTTCATAATCTACTAATTTGTCCTGGAGACATAGTTATTGTACCAAGTGCTGCAATGAACAATGGTATGCAGATGCCCTTTCAAAGAATGTTTTTGTGCAATGGGGAAAGATACTGAGAAATGGAATTTCTGGGTCATATGGAAACTCCATTTTTAATGATTAAGAAACCTCCAATCTGTTCTCCTTAAATGCTGAACCAAGCAACATTCCTACTAGAAGTGAATGTGATTTCAATTTTTACCACATCCCAGCCAACAGACTATTTCCAGTCTTGTAAACATGTGCCATTCTCACTGATGTGAGATGGTATCTCACTGTCAAATTGGGCTCCGCTTCGCTCCATGGCAGCTGCACATCTCCTAGCCAATAAACCCTAGCACAACACAAAGAAAACACCACACTCCAAGCTTGGCAAGGGGGAGACAACATGGGCCAACACCATGCATAGAGAACGAAGATGGCAATTAACGATGACCCGAAAAGTCCCAACCACTTACTTAGCTTCTCAGATAAGGATTTTATAGAAGAAATATGAAGGTCATTCCTAGAACTCAAATAAAGTATGGATGGATCTGAATGAATCACAAATAAGAATCAAGAGGATAGGAAAATAGAAATCAGAAAACTCCAAACTGTAATAACAGATCTGGAAAAGTTGGTAGGCGAAATGAAAACCTCACTGGAAAGCCTCTCCAACAGAGTCAAAGCAATTGAGGACTGTATCAGTGAACTGGAAGATGAGATGTATAACATCTCCGTACAGCAGAAGAGATTGGAAAAGTGCCTTAATGCAAACTATCATTGTCAAATTTGATTTGCATTTCCCTGAAAATCAGTGAAGATGAACACTCCTTACATTCATCCTCTTCAGAGAATTTTTTTTCTCCTATTCAGTACTGTGCCTCTAAGAGTTATAACATATGTTTCTTTGTGTTGATAAGAAACTATTGAGCTTGAAGTGGGCCGATTTGTTTTTTTTTTTTTGTTTCTGTTATCTTTGCAAAGGGAATCAGACCCCTAAAAATACCTTTGAGGTTCGTATCTTGGAGCATTCTATATTTTCCACAGCATATTTTATGGGTTCTTGTCTACTCTCAAGGTCTTTGATCTGCTTTAAATTGACTTTTGTTTATTTGTTTGTTTTGGGGTCATACTTGGCACTGCTCAGGCCCTTACTCTTGATTCTTCACACAAGAATCACACTTGTTGAGTTTGTGAGTCCATATGGGGTTTCAAGAATTGAACTCTGGTTGGTCCTGTGCAAGGCAAGCACCATACCCGCTGTATATTGTAACTCAAACCCCTATAAATATGTTACACATAACCTCAGAGGGTTAGACAAAGTTGCTTAATGCTTCAATCTTTGTGAGGGGGGGAAACACTAGAGGAAAGGCCAAATACCATCAAAAAGAAATGGATGAATTGACTTTTTTATTACACTGGCATACCATGTCATCTTTAACACAAGAGTGCTATGCAGCAACATGTATCTATCTCAAAAATATAATGAGGTGATCAGAAGATAAGGTACTTTCCTTGCATGCAACTGGCCCTAGCTCAATTTCTCTTACTGCATATAGTCTGCAAACCATTACTTCTGAAGGCAGAGCTATGAATAACATTTGAGCACTGCCAGGTATGACTCACTCCCCAAAACACACATATGGTTCAAAGTGAATAATCTGGTAATTGTGGTTATATGAACTCATAAAACAACACATTTTTATATCTACTTTTTGGGGGTTGTGATCACATCTGGCAGTGTTTAAAGATTAACTCTTGGTTTTGTGCTCAGAGGTCACTCTTGACTGGTTCTTGAGGGACTCTGGGGTGTTGGTGATTGAACAGAGGTTGGACACGTGCAAGGCAAGCAACTTAACATTTGTATTATGTCTCTGGCCCTGACATATCTACTTTTAAAATTTTAATAATATGGAAGATTAATTTGCTATACTATTACCTCTAGAAGGAAGGTAATTTAATGTAAGTAAAGATGAAAACAAGAGACACTTTAAAAGTCCTTTATGAACAATGTTTTCTAGCTTTAAAAACAGTGAAAATGGAAGCTAGAGTAATATAGTATAGCAGGTATAATGCTTGTCTTGCTTACAGTCCGTAATGGTTTGATCCCTGCCATCCCATGTGGTCTCTAAAGCCCCACCCAAAATGATCCTGAACACAGAACAAGGGATATACCCCAAGCTCCACTGTGAGTGGCATTCCAAAACAAACAAACAAACAAACAAAAAACAGTGAAAATGAAAGACAAGGAAAATAGCTAAGCATTAAACTATCAAATGGAAGAGAATACCTTAGCTTCCTGGAAAGGTGCATAGCTTTTTAGATAGTAGAAAGATACCACGTTCTTAGAGTGTGGAAGGCTGACTTCCATTATGAGAAGGGTTCCTGGAGTAAGCTACACTAGAGTCTTAAAAAACCAGAGACTAGAGAGATAGTACAACAGATAGGTTATTTATCTTGTATGCTGCTGACGTGGGATTGCTCTTTGGCATGCTATGGGTCCCTTGAACCACCAGGAGTAATGACTGAGTAAATAGTCAGGAGTAAGCCCTGAGCACCAACAGTTATGGCCCCAAAACAACAACAACAACAATAATAAAGAGTCATAGGTGGGATTTGGAAATGTACCCCAAATGCCTTTCATATATATATCCTTGTTCTGATGTGCATTCTAATTCAGTCTTTTCTGCTATGTTTACTAATAATGTCTTAAGTTCTCAAATTTTGATATAAAAAGTGAAAGAGTTAAACACTATCTTTGAAAGCAAAATTAGCATGGTAGCGCAGTAAAATGTCTGATTAACATTCAGGCTGAAGAGTTGGAATCTTTCTGGACTCCCTTGCAGCTAGGCCCTATACTGAATGTGTATTCTGCCTGTTAGACTTTGCTATGAATAAGCTGAGGGTGAACCATCTTATTGTGTCAGAAAATTGTGTTTCTGGGTCTGAAAAGAATGGGCACACTGCCCTATTCTATGATTCTCTCAGCAAAAATAAGACTAAAAACCAGCCTTGAGTGTTTTCCTCAGCCATTACAATTCTGAGTTACCTAAACTCTATATAATGAATCCCTTTTTGCTTGAGTTAGTAGATTCTGATATCTGCTGTTAGGAATCATGACCATTTCATGTTAATCAAAAGTTTCTATTTACCAAGCTTATGAATTTTGATTACACTTTTTTTCTCATAAACCCACAAGTTGAACTATTTCTTACCATTCTGATCAAACCACATTTGAGGAATAAATGAACCAATGACTGAGTTCCAAGGGTTTATAATATACAAAAAAAAAAAAAAAAAAGAAAGAAAACTTTAGAAGTAACCAAAATAACTTGCTAAAAAATATATTAGGCTAGAGTTTGGAAATTTTTTTTTCTTAAGGACCAGATGGCAAATTTTTTTGGCTTTAAGGCCATAATTATAGCAACTCAATTCTGCCTTCTGGTGTGAAAGTAGCCATGTTCAGTATGTGAACAAGAGGGCGTGGCTGTATTCCAATAAAATTTCACTTATGAGAACAGGTGGCTAGCTGGATGTTTTTACTTAAGTAAACATATGTGAACCACTGCACTAGATCCTAAAAATATAATAATCAGTAATCAAAATGACTCCAAACCTCGAAGAATTAGTAAGAATATTAAAACTTACCTGGGCATCTATGTCCCTATCTGAAAAACTCATGAACATAAACAATGTTTTCACAGAACTTACTCAGTCCTTTTCTTTTTATTTTTTTATTTGGTTAGATAAAATATTTTATTAATATCTTTATTTAAATACCTTGATTACAAATATGATTGTAGTTGGAGTTCAGAAGTCCCTTTCTTTTTAAATACACTATCTGGAAACAGTCCTAAATGAGGATGAGTGAGCATGTCCTTCACACTGTTTTACAACAAAATAAATCACATTTTATTTGTCCATCTTATCCTCAGCTAGCTGATACTACAGAACTTCTATTGCAGTTTTTTAATTAAAATATAATTAAAATGCATATGGAAACTTAAACTAATACAGACACTGGTCTTTGTGTTATAATATGTCGACACAAAGGATGGTTTTTGACTTCTACCTCAGAATCACAGAATTTGGAGAATCACTAAAACAAAATGTAATAAAGTTTTGTTTAGCTTTCCAAGTGTAGGTTAATATAATACTAGAGTAGCATGCATTTTTTATAACCTAGATAACAGGACTTATCTTTTACAATCTTGATTTCCTAAGCTTTAAATGAGATCACATGTGATTAGCGTGACAGATAGGATCTATCCTGCTTGTCAGGCATTGGGCACAGCTCTCATTAAAAGCTTAATAAAGAAGCAGCGCTGTGATGGTGATGAAAGAGAAAGGAAGCTTTGAAATCCCAGTAATCAGATGACAGATCTGTGATCAAAACCACACCCAAAGCATTAAGTGTATTTGCTAGCCCTACAGCCAACTACCACCTTTACACATCTACCCTCTCCATGATAACTATTCTTGCAAAACTTGTCCCCAAGGTACAAAATACAAGTGGATTTTTCCAGGCACCAATTCACAATACCAAAGCCAGATGCTATTGCCCCATGTCTACAGAGAAGACCTAAAGTGGTGACCTGGGCTAGCAGAAATGAAATAAAATGAATGAATGAAACACCTCACATATCTGGGTTAGAAAGTATAGTCTCTTTCAATTTTTCATTTTTATGCCTTTTGTTTGTTTGTTTTGGGCCATTTTTTAAAAAAATTTGAGCCACAATCAGCAATGCACAGAATTTACTTCTGGTTCTGAGGTCAGGTCAGCAGTCACTCATGGCGGGCTTGGGAAAGCTTGTGTGTTTCTGGGGATTGGGACCAGAAGCAATTCTGTGGTGAAAAAAACCACTGGTCTATTCTACAATGTGCATATGGAGATTCTTATTCTAAAATACAAGTGCTTTTGCAGTGGGTCTGACTTTGGGCTCAAGAATTTGCATTGTTGACAAGTTCCCAGTGGGTGCTGATGTCACCTGAGGCCTCACTCTGGGGACCATAGACTGAGGTCATCTCTTGATTCCATCCTACCTCCATCTCCAGACCAGTGAACTTTGACCAGAACACTAGCACACGTCTGTTCATATTCATGCCTCACTTTTTCCTTGTCTTCTTGGTCATGGATTGCCACCCTTTGTGTCCCACCTTTGGGTACTGAAGAGGCAGGGATTCTTACAGTTGTCAAGAATCAGCAATGACTTTATCAAAAGCAAAAGGACTTGGGGGTAGGGTAGGACAATTAAGTCCAAGGAACTAAAATAAAAACAAAACAAAAATACTTTATAGAGGCATATCCTATTTGTGTTCTGTGAAACCTTCACCCCCACACCATCAGAAGCCAGAGATAATTACAGGAACACCGAGGAAGTACCACATCGCCAAAGATTTATAATATCATCTCAGCAGAAAAAAATTACTCTAGATTAATTCCCCCTACATCAATATTCTGGCTGAGAGCATTCTTTTTTTTTTTTTTTCAATCAGCCCCCAAATGCTCCTATTTTTTTCTGAAACCATCATGTCCACACATCAGATAGTTTAGATATGTACAGAAAGGAGAGGTGGCTGTCTGGAGAGCTGACTGGAATGAGGTGGTAGAGAGAGAAAAGTTCATTTCCTTGAAGCAGGTAAAGAGAATAACCTGGACTGACCCACTACAAGGGGACATAGTAGTTAAGTTGTCAATAAACTGTTTTCTGGGAACCTTGGCCTTACCAGCAAAACTGTTAACACGATACCTTTCTCTTCTAAAGTGAATGCTCAAAATATAATATTGTGCTAAGAGGCCCACCTCTTCGGTGGGAAACAAAATTTCAGCCACAGCAGGACAAATCTCAAGTGCTTCCAAAGGAACCCGGGGGGCTGGAGCTTTTGCAAGCCCCACATGATGAAGAAAGCCTCTGTTACCTTGAGACCAAGAGGCATATGGAGGCACTTGAAATCGGATTCTTGTCCTGCTTCCGCTGATTAGCAGCCATTCTGACTCTGAAATATTCCATGAGCAACAGGCCTGGGCTGTCAGGCCAGGACTGTGGTCCCCAACTCTCACTCCATAGAACAAAGTCACCAGAGTAGAGTTTCTCCTTCTACACAACAAATGCTTCATCTAAAGTTTGTCCATCAACAAAACAGCCAAATCAACTGCTTAAATTCAGAAGACATATTGTGGGCTCCAGGTGCCACCAAAGGGGAAATATCAATCTAATACCCTCCATGTGCCAGTTTTGCCATGTTGGTAGTTCTGATCCACCTGTACTTGTAATATCACGCAATACTCTCTCCAAGGTGGGAACACCCTTCATATATGGAAGCACCCTTCTTGAGCTCAGCAGCAATATTTGCTGAGTTTCTCTCTAGTTCTTCAGCAAAGCAGTCTTTCTGCTGCACTGTCACTGTGTGTGTGTGTCTGAGAGAGAGAGAGAAGAGAGAGAGGTACTAATAGTGGCATTTGGCTAATAATAACCAATGAATAGTAAACAATAATAACCAAAGAAACCATTTTTTGGGGGGGTCTGGGAACCACATCTAGTAGTACTCCTGGCACATTGGGGAACTATACAATGCACAAGAATTAATCTAGACCCCTTGGACCTATGTCTCCAAACTTTCATCTATTTTTAAAATGTGGCCAAATGTATACCATTTAAATGATTGATATAAATACAAGCATACCAGTTAAATATAAATATGCCATGTTAAAACTTTAAAATACAGTGGCATTAAGTACACATTAAATTTATGTTGTTAAACAACCATCACTTTTGTTCATCTCCAGAACTATTTTATTATCCAAAATGAATTTGCATCCTACACAACAGCTTCCCATTCTCCACTCTTTCCACCTCAGGAAACCACCATTCAAGTTTGTCTTTATAAATCTGACCATTTTACAGATCTCAACTAAGCGCAATCCACAATATGTGTTTTCCAAGTCTGGGTTATTTCATTTATCATAATATTGTCTTTAAGATTCTATCTACTATGCTGTAGCATGTGTCTGGATTCCCAACTTTTTTCAAGATTGAATAAGAGCTGGTTTGTTTGCATGTGTGTATGTTTGCATATGTGATTGTATGTAGTTTACCCACTAACCCTTCAATGAGTACCTGGGAATCTTCTGCAATTGGTCATTGTGAATAGAGGTTGTTCATAATGAAGAGAGGTCATCATGAACAGAGATGTACACACATCTGTTAGTGTTTCCACTTTCAAGCATTTGACATATTGTATTGGTCAAAGAATTCTCACAAGCTGAAGTACATTCAGACCATTAGAAATCATATCAATCCCCCCAAATCCCTATTATACATACAGCAAAAAAAAACCCTGCCACTCTCTGGGATGATCAATATTTTGATTTTTTTTTTTTTTTGGTTTTTGGGCCACACCCGTTTGACGCTCAGGGGTTACTCCTGGCTAGGCGCTCAGAAATCGCCCCTGGCTTGGGGGGACCATATGGGACACCGGGGGATCGAACCGCGGTCCGTCCTACGCTAGCGCTTGCAAGGCAGACACCTTACCTCTAGCGCCACCTTCCCGGCCCCAATATTCTGATTTCTAATAGCATATATTAGCTTTGCTTGTTTTTACAATATATATGAATGGAACACTATAAGTAATTAGGTGTCTGTATTATTTTTATGAAAATCATGTTTTTATGTTCAGTCCAGAACTGTGTACACTTCTGGGTTAATCATGCTCAGATGACACTCTAATACATAACATATCACAAATTATTTTGCTGTTCTATTGCTGATGCTAGTACCAATTATACTTGGCAAGATGGCATCATTACGGACCTTCTATATAAGTCTTTTGGGAAGTATACATAATGGGTAAATAATTAGAAACAGAGTTTTAGGTCATTAAGTTTATCCATGCCAGCTTACAGTTTTCAAAACTTAACTGTACAATTTATACCCCTACTAGTAGACTATTTCAACAATATTTAGTATTTTCCTTTTACTTTGTCGGGTCCTTCTGGTGAATATGTAGAGGCAGTGTCCTATGACTTAAATCTCAATGTATTATATTGCTGGTATTCCCAGGCCTCCTCTCCAGCTAGTTTCATAATTAGATCCAGACTTACATTATATTGCATAAAATAAGGCTATTCTCCACTTACCTGGCCAGGTTATTGTCATAGACCCTGAGTTGGATTAGACATGACTGGCCTACTCTCAAGTCACTGTTTGATAAAAACAGTGCTCCAAGAATAGGACTCATGCCAAAACTGGCAGGTGTTACTGACTAATGCAAAAAGTCCACAACAAACCAAACAAAAATTATTTTTGGAAGCACATACCACTAATAATATGAAGAACTCAGCAACCAGTTATGGAACCAAAGTCTTCAGGGGCCAAAGAGATACTATAATGAATAGGGTGCTTGCCTTGCATGAAGTCAACCTGACACTACATATAATGTCCCCAGCAACACATATTTTTTAAATTTTTATTTAAACACCATGGTTACAAGGTTGTTCATAATAATTGTCTTTTCCCACAGAGAAAGTTATTCGTGATTGAATTAAAGCATACAATGTATAAGAACCTTCACCAGTGTACATTTCTCACCACCAATGTCCCCAGTTTCCCTTTGCCTTCCCTCTCCCCATTGCCTTCTCCCCTTCCTGTCTCTTGGGCATACATTTTTCTTTTCGCTTTCTCTCACTCATTCTCTTTTACTCCTTTAGACACTTTGGTTTGCAATACAGTTCACATTTCCTGACACCAATGTCTCCAGTTTCCCTACTACCCATCCTATCCACCCTACCTGCCTTCCTCTGGGACAGGCATTTTACTTCTCTCTCTCTCTCTCTCACTTATTGACACTGTGGTTTGCACTATTATTAATGAAAGGTGCTATGCATGTCACTTTAACCCTTTTAGCTCCCAGAGTTTGTCCAGAGTGATCGATTCCAACTATCATTGTCATAGGAGACCCTTCTCTACTTTAATGGCACTCACCACTCTTTGTGGCAAGCTTTCTACCATGGACTGGTCCTCCTGACCCTCGATCTTCATTGTCTCTATATTTGTTATCATACTATATTTTCTTTTACTTAGATCCCACAGATGCGTGAGATTATTCTACGTCTATCCCTTTCCCTCTGACTCATTTCATTCAGCATAATAATCTCCATGTCCATCCATGTATGAGCAAACTTCATTACTTCATTCTTTCCTAATGGCTACAAAGGATTCCATTGTGTATATGTATCACAGTTTCTTTATCTGCTCATCTGTTGTCAGGCATCTGGGTTGTTTCCAGATTCTGGCTATTGTAAATAGTGCTGTGATGAACATAGGAGTGCAGAGGGTGTTTTTGAATCGTGTTTTTGTGTTCCTAGGGTATATCCCTAGGAGTGGTATTGCCCAACGCCACATATTATCCCTTGAGCTCTGCCAGGAGTGAGCCTTGAGCATGATTTTAGGAACAAGCCCTAAGCACTACTGCATGTGTCCTTACAACTAAAACAAAAACAAAAATCACCCAGGTCTATACTTGCTTAAGAGTCATAACATACCAACTCCTTCAGTTAGACCTGATATTTCGAACCACTGAAATTTAATCTAATTCAATTTGGGAAATACTTGTTGACGCTCTAGCATGCACCAAGCTAGCATGCACCAAGTTGAATAATTCTAGGGTCACATTATACAGAAGATAATCCCAGTCCTCGGAAAGCATGCAATGTATAGAAAACAAAATAAAACCAATGTAAGTATCAATCTAAGTATAATCATAATGCTAATACCACCGAATAAATTTAATAGAGAGAAAATTACTGGTTATAGGGAATCAAGAAGGCATCATGGAGGAAGAGGAGTTTGAGAGATTCCAAAAATGGGTGCGAGATCTCAATAGAAGGGGAAGGTTTTCTAGACTAGGTAATATTCATTCTTTGAGCATGAGCTAAAAACAATCAAGTTGATGAAGTAGAGATTGGCTAGAGAAGGTTTGATTTGGCAGCAGAAAGACAAAGGCAAAAGTTATGAAGAAAGATCTGAATTGTAAAAATGATCTCTAGGTTAAAAAAACACTATTCACAAACAAAAGGCAAATAGAAAAATGAGAAAAAAAATTGACTTATTATCTTAACATAGCCAAGGAATTGTTCACATGCATTCTATCTATTCACAGTAAAGTTCCTGAAATGAAGATTAAAAAATGTCTCAGTCATTTCTTCTATTGACAAACAGCTGAGCAAAATAAACAGGTTACTAAAAGACAAAGGTTAAAATGTATGTAAAATTATTCACAGAAAAATGTCTTCAAGGACTTTCATCAAAATGCTAATAGTGATTATTTCTATGAAGAAAAAATTGCACAGGAAATTTTTCTACTTTACACTTCCTGTACTGCTTAATTATTTCTAAATTAATGAATATTATATGAAATTCACAAAAATTAAACCCTGAAAAATCACAACAAAAGATTAATATCATGTCTTTGTCATATTATTTTCAAATAAAAATTGTCCTGGGAAAAAGCTCAAGATATTCTCCTATATTTTGGGAGAAACATGATTGCTTTTATCTTTTTGCTTTTCATCTATTTTTTTTATAAAGTGATATTATATTGTACCACTGAAATAATATCCTAAAATATTAACTTAACATGAAAATGAACTCCTAATGTAGCAAATAAAAATTTACTAGACCATAAACAATAGGAATAATTTGATTTTGCTTAAGCATTCATGTATAAAAAGAAACATAAAAATGACCCAAAAAAACCATCTATGACAAAGTTATTAGTGTTTATACTAAAAATAGGATTTAAAACTATTTTCTTTTGCTCTTTACTATATTTTCATAAATTTCTCAAATTATCACTTTTAAAATCAGACAGAAAATTAATATTAGAGGAAAACAAAAGCTGTACTGCCGAGTGAAAATTAAGAGAATAGGGGCCGGAGAGATAGCATGGAGGTAAGGTGTTTGCCTTTCATGCAGGAAGTCATCGGTTCGAATCCTGGCGCCCCATATGGTCCCCCATGCCTGCCAGGAGCAATTTCTGAGCCTGTAGCCAGGAAAAACCCCTGAGCACTGCCGGGTGTGACCCAAAAACCACAAAAAAAAAAAAAAAAAAAAAAGAAAATTAAGAGAATAATTGCACATTAATCTACAAACCCTAATCAACCCAGACTCCCAGCAGCACCTCAGTTTCCTTTCTGGTTGACATTCCATTAACATATGAGGCTAGTTTTCTTTCCTTCTATTCTTTTCTTTTCTTTTCTCTTCTCTTCTTTTCTCCTTTCCTTTCCCCTTTCCTTTCTTCTTTCCTTTCCTTTCTCCTTTCCTTTTTTCCTTTCTCCTTTCCTTTCCTTTTTTCCTTTCTCCTTCTTTCCTTTCTCCTTTCCTTTCCTTTCCTTTCCTTTCCTTTCCTTTCCTTCCCTTTCCCTTCCTTTCCTTTCCTTTCCTTTCCTTTCCTTTCCTTTCCTTTCCTTTCCTTTCCTTTCCTTTCCTTTCCTTTCCTTTCCTTTCCTTTCCTTTCCTTTCCTTTCCTTTCCTTTCCTTCCCTTTCCCTTCCCTTCCCTTCCCTTTCCTTTCCTTCCCTTTCCCTTCCTTCCCTTTCCTTTCCTTTCCTTTCCTTTCCTTTCCTTTCCTTTCCTTTCCTTTCCTTTCCTTTCCTTTCCTTTCCTTTCCTTTTTCCTTTCCTTTCCTTTTTTCCTTTCCTTTCCTTTCTTTTCCTTCCCTTTCCTTTCCTTTTTCCTTTCCTTTCCTTTCTTTTCCTTTTCCCTTTCCTTTCCTTTTTCCTTTCCTTTCCTTTCCTTTTTAAAACTTTATTGATTGATTGGGTTTTGGGGCCACACCCTGCTGCGCTTGGGGGTTACTCCTGGCTCTGCACTCAGAAATCGTCCCTGGCAGGCTGCAAGAAAATGCCCTACAGTTGTGCTATCTCTCTGGTCCATGAGGTTAGTTTTCTACATGTACAGATATATCTGGAAACACCCAGCAGCAACACTACAAGGACTGTTCCATCCAAGTTGTGCTTCCAGCTCTCCTCAAGCCATGTGATCTTCCAAGAAGCAGACACTACCTGTTGCCATAGCTCCAGTAGTCTCTCTCTTTCTACCTATAGTATCAGGCAAGAGAATTCAATGACTCTTCCCCTCTGTCTTCAAGATATACTTTACAGCTTCGCCCTCAACTCATTGGTCCAGTTCCTTTTAGCAGCTTTCCCAGACAGCAGCACTGGGGAAGCTGTCTGGTAGAAGAGACTCACCTTGCCTCTAAGGGATGCTAAAGAAACAGACAGACAATAGATGACAGCTGTCATAGACATAGGTGGCCTCAGTTTTTCTGAATCTCATCTACAAAAATGACCACTCGATACCAAATTTATCAAGCAAACTCAGAAGCAAACATTATGAAAGTGAGGTAAATGTCCATTTTATTTTATTTTATACCTGCTCTAGCCCCAATGTCCACTTTATTGTCACAATAAACAGCAAAAAAATCCTTAACTAGAATCCATTGACTATAGTCAACAGAAAAAACAGCCTCTCATTCAGAATTTATTTAAATTCACACCCAGAAAAAATAATATTTACTATTAGTGTTGGTTAGTTTAATTTCTTATGATCAGAACAAGCAGATTAAAAGTAAAAAGGAAGGAAAAGCAAAGGCTTTTATGTTTATATAAATGTTGATGATGTATATTTTTGCAAAAAAATGGGAAAACTTATGTACATTAGGGACATTGGGGTTTTTTTGTTTGTTTGTTTTGTTTTGTTTTGGTTTGGTTTGGTTTGGTTTTGGGCCACACCCAGTGATGTTCAGGGGCTACTCCTGGCTATGCGCTCAAAAATTGTCCCTGGCTTGGGAGACCATACGGGATACCAGGGGATCTAACCGAGTTCCATCCTAGACAAACACCCTATCACCTGCACCACAGCTCTTACCCCTAGGGACATTGCCAGCAGTGCTCAATATTTAGTCCCGTACTTAGTGGTCATTCCTGGCAGGGTCAAGATACCATTTGGATTACCATGAATCAAACCTGGGTCAGATGTGTGCAAGACAAGTGCCTAATCTATTGAACTTCAGCTCCCAAGAATGACAATATAAACAAATTACTTTTCATTTTGGCTTAATTTGGGGGCCACACCTAGAGGTGCTCATGTTTACTCCTAGCTCTGGGCTCAATAATCACTTCTCTCAGGGTTCAGAGGATCATAAAGAGCAAACAAGAGTCATTTATATGCAAGACAAGCATAACTACCTGCTATACTACCTCTCTGACCATTAAATAATAATGAATTCATTAGTATAATAAGTATGTCATATACTAAATTAGATTATTTATATATACCAATAAAGCACTTCCTTCTACAAGTAGTGTGCTTCAACATATAATAAATGTCAAAATATATATTATATTTTTATCCTTTAAAAAACTAGTACTTTTGGGACAGGCGAGGTGGCGCTAGAGGTAAGGTGTATGTATGCCTTGCAAGCGCTAGCCAAGGAAGGACCACGGTTCTATCCCCCGGCATCCCATATGGTCCCCCCAAGCCAGGGGCAATTTCTGAGCACTTAGCCAGGAGTAACCCCTGAGCATCAAATGGGTGTGGTCCGAAAAACCAAAAAAAAAAAAAAAGTAAAAAAAACTAGTACTTTTGTCTTTTTAAAGCTTTTTGTAAGTTTTCCTTTCCTTTTTAAATTTTTCTTTTATTTTTCTTTTTTTGGTTTTTGGGTCACACCCAGCAGCGCTCAGGGGTCATTCCTGGCTCTATGCTCAGAAATCGCTCCTGACAGGCACAGGGGACCATATGGGATGCCGGGATTCAAACCATCAACCTTCTGTATGAAAGGCAAACATGCTATCTCTCTGGCCCTAAATTTTTCTTTTACATTTTATTTTAAACACCATGGTTTACAAAACTCTAGTTGGTATAGTTTCACACATAAAAAAAATCCAGTACAGTATTATCCATTAGAGTGTCCATTTCCCCTCCATTATCATTACAGAATCTCCCCTACACTCTTTCTTTTTAGTGATATATATTATTATAGATCTTGAAATATATATTGAATATATCTCAAAGACTATAGAATGTTGCCTTTTCTGAAGTGAGCAAAATATAATGTGAAAAAGAGTAACTTTTTTTGTTATATCAGATATTTTTAGTTTTGAATTTATATACGTTTATAATGCTCAAAATGCTTTCCATAACATCCCTGTATAATGATTTCAATTAAAGCCAGTGCTTTTTAAAAAAGAAGAAAACAGGAATGACTTACAGTAATGAGTTTAATTGATAGAGGATTTGATAGTTTGGAAACAATAGAAGATATATAATAAATGATTAAGAGAATAATGCAGTAAAATGAGAGTATAAGAAGAAGTGAAATAAATATTTGATAATTACTGATTCCTCATGATATTGCAATATTATAAAAATTTTAATATGTGCTAACAATTCTAAAACAACAAAGTAAGATAAGAAATTGTTTAACATTTCATAATAAAGTTCAAAAGATAGAGATATTATCTCATTCCCAAAATTATTCCGGATGGTGTAGTCAATGCAGGAAAGCAAGCAAGAAAGAAAAGAGGAAAGCAAGCAAGCAAGAAAGAATGAAAGAAAAAGAAAGAAAGAAAGAAAGAAAGAAAGAAAGAAAGAAAGAAAGAAAGAAAGAAAGAAAGAAAGAAAGAAAGAAAGAAAGAAAGAAAGGAAGGAAGGAAGGAAGGAAGGAAGGAAGGAAGGAAGGAAGGAAGGAAGGAAGGAAGGAAGGAAGAAAGGAAGGAAGGAAGGAAGGAAGGAAGGAAGGAAGGAAGGAAGGAAGGAAGAAGGAAGGAAGAAGGAAGGAAGGAAGGAAGGAAGGAAGGAAGGAAGGAAGGAAGGAAGGAAGGAAGAAGGAAGGAAGGAAGGAAGGAAAGAAGAAGGAATGAAGAAAGAGAAAAATAGAAATGGAAAAAGAAAAAGAAATAGAGGAAAAAGAAAGAAGAAAGAAAGAACAAAAGAGAAAGAAAGAAAGCTAGAAAACTAAGCAAAGTAATTATTTACAAAGAAAAAAGAGAGAAGAAAAGGGGGAGCAGGAGGGTAACTTGGGAAATGGTGGCAAGAAATGAACTGGTGAAGGGATTGGTGTTGGAACATTGTAGCCAAAAATTCAACTATCTGAGGCCGGAGTGGTGGTGCAGCGGTAGAATGTTTGCCTTGCACGTTGCTGACCCAGGATGGACCACGGTTTGATCCCCCAACATCCCATGTGGTCCCCCAAGCCAGGAGTGATTTCTGAGTACATAGCCAGGACTAACCCCTGAGCATCCCTGGTGTGGCCCGAAAATTTAAAAAAAAAGAATAAGAAAAAGAAAAAGAAAAGAAACTCAACTATCAAAAATTTTATCTCTATCTCATCGTGATTTAAATTTAAAAATGAATTAAAAAGGCTAGAAATAAATAAACTCTGCCATAAAGTAACTATAATAACCAACCTGTACAGCTAAAGAAGACAGTCTGTCACCCAGCAAGCAAACCATTGACTAAATAAATACATATAAAATGATTTTTTTATTTATACTAACAGCATATAATTAGAAATATACTAGAAAATGCCATAGCTCACCATAGCTACAAAGGTTCTCCAAGAAGCTTAAATTATATAGAAGGACATTGTATAAAGGATATACTGCAATTCCAGGTCAGAGCAATCACTGTCTTAAGGACTTCAATTCCCTCCATATTAATTTCTAAACTTAAATTCTAGTCTGAATCATAGAGAAAAAATATTCCTTCCACTCAGCCAAATCATTCTTTTTTATTTTTTCATTTTAGTAAGAGAACAGTCAAGAACATTTAAAATGGTGAGATTCATATCCTAAGATAATTAAAACTGTTTTTAATTAAAAAATGTTTTTTGGTTTTGGGTCATACCCAGCATCGCTCAGGGATTACTCCTGGCTCTGCACTCAGAAATCACTCCTGGCAGGCTCAGGGGACCATATGGGATGCTGGGATTCGAACCACCATTCGTCCTGGATCGGCACATGCAAGGCAAACGCCCTACTGTTGTGCTATCTCTTCAGCCCCTAATTAAAATATTTTTAAAGTGGGAGCAAGAGCCATAGCACAGTGTATAAGGCATTTGCTTGCCTTATATTAACTTATATTAGCTAGGTAAGATTCCAGGCAACCCATATAGTCACCCAAGCCTTTTAGTAATAATTTCTGAGTATACAGACAGGAGTAGCTCTTTAGTGCTGCTGGGTGTAGCCTAAAATAAAAATAAAACATTCTAAAGTGTAGAATTGGCATAAAAATTAAAAAAAAAAACAGGGGAGAAACGAGCAGGCAAGACACCCCTCCATTAACAATAGTGCAAACCACAGAGTCAAAAAGGAAAAGGGAGGGGAGAGAGAGTGAGAGAGAAGCAAGACATGGGTGAGGCTGGCTAGCAGATGGGAAGGAAATGGGAGATATCAGTGATGGTGAAGGGAAGGATGCATTGATAAAGGATGGTTTACAGTGTATGATTCAAACCCAACAATGAACAAATTTGTAGCCACAGTGCTTAAATAAAGCAATTAAATTTTTTTTATAAAACAACAAATCAATGATTCATGTCATTCAAGAAAATGAACACCAGAAATGGAATTCAAAGTATATGAGATCTGACACATGACAAAAACATGAGGATGAGAGTAGTATAACAGAAAATGTTGGGTAAATGTAAGGTTGAGTTTATAATTTAAACACCAGATGGCTTTAGGAATAGAATCAAGTTTTATATTTAAAAAAATCAAAGTAGAAGAGTATTAACTTATGGAAATATGCTAAAATGTAGATGAATATTTATAAAATTAGGTAAGCAGCAATTATTAAGAATAACAACAAAGAAGAAGTTAAAAAAGAAAACACTTGGAAGTAAGTCTATAGGCAATTAAGCAGCATATTTTTATGTCAACAAATCTAAAAAGAGGGTAGAAAATGGAGAAAGAATTGTCAGCAATGACTATAACAAATTACATCCTTCATAGACCATGATTATTAAGAAAGTTTTAATTCCCCAATGGAAAAATATACAATGTCTATATATATATAATTACCAAAAGATGAAAACCAAATGGCTTACAATGCTTTTAATGCTCAGAGAAATACATACTTTATATTTTGATTTTTGGTTCACACCCAGCTGTGTTCTGGGATTACTCCTGGCTCTGCACTCAAGGATCGCTCCTGGAAGGATTGAAGGACATCACATGAAGTGCCAGGGATTGAATCTATGTCAGTTACATGCAGGGCAAGTCCATTTCCACTGTACTAAGATTCCATTTTCTAACATTCCAAGTGGAAGATATTTTTAAATAACCATATTCAAGATCAGTGAAGGTGTGGGAAAGCTTTTACTCTTCAATGTTATTTACTGATTAAAATCAAATTTATTATTTATTGATTAAAATAAAACCAAATTTGGGGCCTGAGAGTTAGCATGGAGGTCAGGCATTTACCTTGCATGCAGAAGGTTGGTGGTTCAACTCCCGTCATCCTATATGGTCCCCTCGAGCCTGCCAGAAGTGATTTCTGAGCATAGATCCAGGAGTAACCCCTGAGCACTGCCTGTTGTGACCCCAAAAATAAATAAATAAATAAAACCAAATTTAACAATTTGGGGAGTGGAGCACTTGGGTAGGACAGTGGGTAGTGCATTTGCCTTGCATGCAGTCCACCCAGGTTCATCCCTGGCATCCAATATGGTCCCCTATGCACCACTAGGAGTAATTCTAACTGCAGAGCCAGGAATAACTCCTGAGCACTAATAGGTGAGGGGAAAAAATGACTCACAAATATGAAAATCTATTCATATGCTCTCACACTGTTTCTCATTTTCCCCCCCACTGTGGCCTGATTTTGATTTGTTTTCTTTCTGTGGGCCTCTTGTCTTACCCCCTAGTGTCACACCATGGACCTCATACTTATATAATTTTTGCCTATGACCCCTGGAAATATGACCCCCATGGAGAAACACTCCTTTAAAACACCTGTGGTTGTCTTCAAGCATACAAAAGGCCCAGTTTAATGACAAAATTCGAAAGAGCTGCCAAGCTGATGAAACTCCCAGGGATACAGTCTTCTGCAAAAAACACTGGGCCCTCTCAGAAGAGGTGCAGACTGAGTCCCCACCATGCTGAAACCCCAACAACTACACCCAAACCCACAGCTTCCAGCATATAAATATGGTCAACTTCAAAGTTTCATGACTAGTCTCAAGAGACAGAGGCACCAAGCCAAAGAGTCATACGAGTTCTCCAGCTCCTGGAGTTAAGTGGCTATCGCTCTCCTCCAGACTCCACAATATTGACATACATGCTTTAATTTCATACTTAAGTACATCCACTCAAGAACTGCCACTCCCTACCCCTGCTATACCATCGTGGTAAACTCAGTTCTTCAGCCTCTGTTATCTTTGACTACCTGTTATTCCCATGCTATGTTTCTTTATAGTCTACACATGAGAGAGGCCATTGTACACCCGTCTCTCTCTTTCTAACTTTACTCAGCACAATATTCAGCAAATTGTAGGATTTCATCTTTCCTTACAACCTACTAGTAGTTCGTTGAAAATAGTTTAATTTATAAAGTATGGAGGAGGAACTCGGTGCCTTAAAAGTTGGGAGGGGCCAGAGTGGTGGAGTAAGTGGTAGAGCATTTGCCTTGCACATGCTAGCCTAGGATGGACCCCAGTTTGATCCCCCAAGCCAGGAATGATTTCTAAGCACATAGCCAGGAGTAACCCTTGAACGTCACTGGTTATGGCCCAAAACCCCAAAAAAATGTCACTTGGGAAAACAACTTATTTTCTGATAATGCTGAATAAACAAAATGTTCTTGTAGAAAGTAAGACACAACCAACACTCCTGAGACCATTATTTTGGCACTGCTGATTTCTCTGCCTGGCAGCTGAAAAATCATATTCCAACTGGCACCTTGTCCCACTCCCAGGCATGTAGGGCTCAGCCTCACGGCTGGCTCCAAGCTGCAGGGTCCCACAGGAAAGAACTACCCCGGAGCAGTAGGGCTTTTCAGGGCCAAAGTCCATCGCTCCCTACGGCAATGTCAGGGAGGGTACCCACCCCTAATGGGACCAGACTTTTAGACTCCCTGCCCCCTTGTCTTGGCTCCTGGTCCACAGAAGCATTTGACTTTCTAATTCTGCCTTCCCTCACAACAAAAAGCTAAATGTTCCCAGGCACTTGGCCTGGTTTCTGTCCTCAAACAGAGATGGCCAGAGCAGGCAGACAATAAAAGCCACCCCAGCAAGAAATCCAAAGCATCTGCCTCTCAACCCAAGCAGCCCCAACATGGGCCATCTTTCTGCTCATTCATGGCCAGAGACATTAAACAAGTTCCCCGCTCAGTGTCAAACAATGAGTCCTTACTGCTTGAAAAAGTGGGAGAAATCAAGTTAGCATGGGTACCCCGTCCCTGGTTCCCACCGAAAGATACATCGAAAACTTGAAGTCAGAAGGAGCCAGATATTAGTACCATCCTTTGCTGGCATATCCATTGTGGCCAACCCTGCAGCTTCAGTGAGCCACTACCATTACCCGTGTGCTTAAATATCCATTGCCCCTTGGGGCTGCCATAGGATAGGATTATGCATTTTGGAAATTCCCAATATAGAAGGAAGCAGAGTTAATTATTCTTAGAATCTGTGCTGCTCCTCAAAGGAACTAGTGACTAGGATACAAAGGCAATCGACAGAATGGGAGAAACTATTCACTCAATACCCATGATATCAAGGGCTAAAATTTAATATATACAAGGCACTAATAGAACTTAATAAAAAAAAATTTGACCCCATGGAAAAATGGGGCGAAGAAATGAAAACACATTCCTCGAAGGAGAAATACATTTGCCAAAAGACACATGAAAAAAAAAATGCTTCACATCACTAATCATCAGGGAGATGCAAATCAAAACAACTATGAGGTGCCATCTCATGCCACAGATTGACACACATCACAAAGAATAAGAACAATCAGTGCTGGCGGGGATGTGGGAGAAAGGAACTCTCATTCACTGCTGGTGGGAATGCTGTCTAGTCCAGCCTTTATGGAAAACAATATAGAGATTCCTCAAAAGACTGGAAATTGAGTTCCAGCTATACCATTCCTAGGGATATACCCTAGGAACACAAAACATAATACAAATATGCCTTCTGCACACCTATAGTTATTGCAGCGCTATTTACAATAGCCAGAATCTGGAAACAACCCAGATGCCCGACAACAAATGAGTGGCTAAGAAACTGTGGTACATATACACGATGGAATATTATGCGGCCGTCAGGATAAATGAAGTCATGAAATTTTCCTGTATATGGATGGACATGGAAACTATTATGCTGAGTAAAATAAGACAGATACGGAGAGAGGGAGAGAGAGAGAGAGAGAGAGAGAGAGAGAGAGAGAGAGAGAGAGAGAGAGAGAGAGAGAGAGAGAGAGAGACTGTAAGAATCTGCAAGAAGCTGGTGGCAGAAACTAGACTATAAAAGCGAGATGAAACTCACAACTGCAGTAAATGCTAATTGATAATATGCAAGCAGCTGCAGTTATGGACTCAAAAACTGTCTTTAGTGTTGCATCATCTAGAATAAGTGGCAATTTCACTACCAGAATGGTTAGGAGAAGAGATTGGGTTCAGAATGAAAAGCTTGAGAAAGCAGGGGAAGGGGCAGAGCAAAGACTCTAAGAAAGAACAATTAAAATTCAAGTTCTACCAGCAGCAATTAATTCCCCCAGAATCTGGTAGCAAGGAGCGTTTGAGAAAAAAATAGTTAAATATTTTCACCACCGTTTACATGGTCAAGCAGAAGTTACTGTCATCCAGAACTCCTCCCCCCATTGTATTTTATAATATCTATAAGATATAATATATAATTAATGTATTAAATATTATAAAAATATAAGCTAAATAAATAAAATAAAAACATATAACCAAAATATATGCTTGTATTCTATTAATAAAGAGCTAGAGGACAGAGTACAGACTGTTTCTCTCCCCCTCCAATGGCAGCCATCCCAGACCCAGGCATAAAACTGGGGAGAAACAAATCAACCAACTTCATCATTTAAACAGTTCATTCATATCATACCTTTCAGGATGGACAGGTACAAGAGAGGATTTCATGATAGTTTTTTTTTACCTTGAGGAACCTAGAGAGAGAGGTTGTTTCTCTGGATTGAAACCATTCAGACTCTTGATGCTGAAAGAACAGATGTTCAACCCGAAGGTCCTTGACTCATGCTCTCAGGCAGTTTAGAAATAGTTACCATAGTTCAGCCAAGCTGCTAGCCCTGTCTGAAAATCCAAAACATGCGAAGAAAAATAACTGAAGCAGAAAAACTCTCCATCTGTGAAATATAAATGTGTTCCAGGCTCCCAGGGCTACCTTGAGGTCTCAAGTCCTTAAATGTGCAAAGCACCTCAGAGTGGTATAGAGGAAAAGCTATGAGTCCATTCTCCCTCTATCTATGGCATCGGTTTAGTTGTCATTGAAGTTCTTGGACCTTATAGAACCACAGTCTCACCTAGAAGGAACCCCAAAGGACTTCTCAAGTAAATCTCTTATTCATAAAAGGGAAACTGAGGCCCAGAGAGATGGATGGCCCAATGTTATCCAATGAGCTAATAGCAAATCTATGCTAAAGGGGTAAGAATGGCTTAAGAGGAACAGTTTTGTAGTGTTCCTGGGGCATCAACATAAAGAATGCATAAAAATCGAACAGAGTACAGAACAGTGAAAGGAAGAAATATTGGAAGAATTCACTAGAGAAAACAGCCTCAGAGAAATTCAACTCCATGGAAAGCAGGAATATGGACATTGTTATTCAGAGCTAAGAGGTGTTTTCTCTTGTTTAAAGAGGGGGGGACACACATTCTTCTCCAATGCACATGGGTCATTCTCCAGGAGATCCAGGATAGACCATATGCCAACTCCATAAAATCAAGAGGACAGAAAGTGTAGGCCACCTCCTCAGATCACAATGAACTGAAATTAGACATTAACTACAAAGGGACATAGATTGATCCATATCTCGCACTTTGCACAAAAGTCAACTTAAAGTGGATTAAAGACCTTGAGATTATACCCAAAAAAATTCTATGAAGTTCAGTGAGGAAAACATAGGTAGAACACTCCAAGGCTTAGACCTCAAAGAAGTCTTCGATGATAGGATGCCAATGAAAAAAGCTGTAGCATAAAACCTGAATAAATGGAACTACATCAAAATAAAGAAGTTTCTGTATGTCAAAAGAAACATGGGCTAAAATTAGATGACAGGCAACTGAATGGAAAAAATTTTTTCACTCAACACATCAGATAATGGGTTGATATCTAGGATATAAAAAGTATTCAAAAGGTTATCTCCACAAGACCTAAAAACTCTATTTAAAAAAACCGGGGAGAGGAAATGAAAGACACTTCTCTGAAGAAGACCAACAGATGGCTAGCAGACACATAAAAAATGCTCACCATCACTTATCACTAGGGAAATCCAAATCAAGATATCATTTTACACGAGTGAGAATCAAAAAATATCTGGAAACAATCTCTGTTGGCAAGGATGTAGTGAGAAAGGAACTTTCAACTGCTGTTGATAGGAATGCTGCCTGGTCCAACACCTATGGAAAACAATATGGAGGGTTCACAGTAAAATCAAAATTTAAGATGCTATATGGCCCAGCGATCCCTCTTTTATGTATATATTCCCAGGACAGAAAAACATTCATCCAAAAGTTTGCATGTACAGTGCTATTCATCGCAGCTCTCAGTACAATAGCCAAGACTTAGAATCAATCTAGATGCGGATCATGAAGCTGTGGTACATACATACAATGGGATACTACATAGCTGTAAAGAATGCTACAATCATGCAATTTGCAGATACATGGATGGAACTGGAAGGTATTATGTTAAGTATGACAGAAAAAGGATAAATGCAGAATGATATCATTTATATGTGGTTTTTAGAACAATTGCATAAAGACATGCAATGGTCTAAATGGCAGTTGTTTTGACCATCCTTGGCCCCATAGTAAGGGAAGGAAAGAAACTGAGTGGAAGGGAAGAAATACAAATATAAAGGATGGGGGCTAAGGACCAAGTGATCTCAGATGCATTAGCAATGTTTAAAAAAAAAGGACAGAACTAAATATCCAAGCCAAAGACAACAATAATGAAATCAAGAGACCCAAACTTTAACAATTTAAACTTAAAACGGGCCTGTTATACTGGCGAGTTGGGGTGGTGGTGGTATGGAATACACTTAGGGAACATTGTTGAAGGGAGGTGGACACTGGTGGTAGGATTGGCTCTGATTCATTGTATGTCTGAAGCCCAACTATGAAGGACTTTAAAAATCACAATGGTTTCAATAAAATTAAAAAAAAAAAAAAGAACAAAAGCCCAGGTCCAGATGGATTCACTGAGGAGTAATATCAAAAACATCAAAGAAAATGTAGTACCATAATCTTCAAGTTCTTCCAAAATATAGAGAAATCAGAAATGAACCCTAATAACTTTAATGAAACCAATATTACAGATACCTAAACAAAGATCACTACAAAATAGAAATTTTTAGACCAATATCCCGATCAACATGAATTCAAAGTTCCTCAGACTCCTAGTGATCAAAATTCAGCAATTTATCAAAAGGATTATTCTACATCATCATGTGGCGTTTATGCAGGAATATATGGTTCAATAGGAACTGGAGAAAAAGTACAGCGGTGTAAGGCACTTGTCTTGCATGTGCAAACCCAAGTCCAATCCCTGGCATCCTATATGGCCCTCTGAGCACAACCAGAAATAATTTCTGAGTTTAAAGCCAGGAGTAACCTTCAAGCACAAGCAGATGTGCTCTCAAAAGAATAATTTTATATATGCAAAGCAATTCATGTGATATGTCATATTAACAGAAAGAAAGATAAAATTCTTATAGTTTCAGCCCATGATATGAAGTTTACCACAAAGATTGGTGAGTGCAGTTAGAGAAATAACTACACCAGCAACTATCATCATAAGGGCAGTGAGTGAGAGATATAGAATGCTTTTCTTGAAGACAGCCAGGAGGTTGTGGGAGAAAGGAAATGGGGGTTGGTGGTGGTGGGAAGGTTGCACTGGTAAAGATGTACATTTTTATGACTGAAACCCAACTACAAACATGTTTGTAATCATGGTGCTTAAATATATATATTTATAATGTATATAAATATATATAAGCCAATATATATATTGGTTTTTGGGTCACACCCGGCAGAGCTCAGGGGTTACTCCTGGCTCCATGCTCAGAAATTGCTCCTGGCAGGCTTGAAGGACCATATGGGATGCTGGGATTCAAACCATAGTCATTCTGCATGAAAGGCAAATGCCTTACCTCCATGCTATCTCTTCGGCCCCTAAAATACATATAGTAATTAAACAAAAATGTTTTGAAAAAAAGAACAAAATCACACCCATTAAAAAAATCTTATGGAGGGACCAGAGTGGTAACACGGAGCAGTAAGGCATCTGCCTTGCTGGTGCTAGCCTAGGATGTACCGCGGTTTGATCCCCTGGTTTCCCATATGGTCCCCCAAGCCAGGAGCGATTGCTGAGTGCATAGCAGGAGTAACCCCTAAACATCACTGGGTGTGGCCCCAAAAACCAAATAAATAAATAAAAATTTTATGGTCCTATTCATTGATACACTGAAGACTTTTGACAAGATCCAATACTCATTTATGATAAAAAAAAACTCTCCACAAAATAGGGATATAAGAAATATAACTCTAGACAGTAATGGCCACCTATAACAAACCCAGAG
This sequence comes from Suncus etruscus, assembly GCF_024139225.1. Classification (NCBI taxonomy): domain Eukaryota; kingdom Metazoa; phylum Chordata; class Mammalia; order Eulipotyphla; family Soricidae; genus Suncus; species Suncus etruscus. The sequence continues at coordinate 42,227,493 of NC_064867.1, forward strand.
TCAATATCATACTCAATGGTGAATAACTGAAAGTCTTCTCCTTGAGATCAGCCACAAGAAAGTATCTACACTGTCACCACTCTTTTTCAACATAGTTTTGGAGGTCCTCACAACATCATTCAGACAAGAAAAAGATATCTAAGTGATCCAACTGGAAATGAAGAAGTCAAGCTATCACTATTTGCAGATGACATTTTGTTATACATTAAAAAAAATCACAGACTCAAAACAAGGCTACAAAATTAATATAAAAATCTACGTCATTCCTATATGCAAATAATGAACTGAGAAGAAAAATAAGTTAAGAGATTGTCTGGTTTGGGACCCGAGCAATAACACAGCAGGTATGACATTTGCCTTGCTGGTGGCTGACCCAAGCTTGGTTTTATATGATTCCCACAAGCCTGTCAGGAGGGATTTCTGAGAGCAGTCAGAAGTAACCCTTGAGCACCACAAGGTGTGACCCCCCCCCCCCAAAAAAAACTGTTTCAAAATAGTGCCTCAAAACACCAAATACCCAGAAATCAATGTAACAGTGAAATTGAAAGACATACAGTGAAAATTATAAATCACTAATTAATAAGGAGGAGGCCATAAGAGAATCAAAAGGCATTTCCTCTTCATGAACTGGAAGAACCAATAATTTCAAAATGTCATCCTACCCAAACATTATACAAATTCATTACAATTTAAACATCAAATTTTCAAGACTTGGAAACAAACTCTATAAAAATGTGTATAAAACTTCCAGAATAGCCAAAGCATTCCCAAAGAAGAAAAATAAAAAGATGTACTGCATTTCTCAACTACACAACAAAGTTATATTAATTGAATCTGCATGGTACTTTAATAAAGATAGCCCTGCAGACCAAATGGAACAGAATTGAAAATCCCATGTTGGGGTCAGATAGTATAGTGGATAGGACACTTACCTTGCAACACAGCTAATCCGAATTTGGTCTCCAGCATCCCATATGATTATCAAAAATACACCAGAACTATTACCAGAGCTCAGAACAAGTAGTAAGCCCTAAGTACCACTGGCATGTGCTGCTACCCCCACCAAAAACAAAATCACACAAAATTTCCGAGTTAAATTCTCATATTTATGGACAATTAATTCATAAAAAAAGCTAGGTATTCAGGGCCAGAGAGATAGCACAGTGGTAGGGCACTTGCCTTGCACATAGTCAATCCAGGCCAGATGGTGGTTCGAATCCCAGCACCCCATATGGTCGACCATGCCTACCAGGAGTGATTTCTGAGCACAGAACCAGAAGTAACTCCTGAACCAAAAAAAAAAAAAAATAATAAGCTAAGTACTGACATGGAACAAAATAAAAATCTCTTCAATATATGGTGTTAGTAAAATTGTATAGCCACATGTAAAAAATGGAAATTAGAAAACCACACTACACACAATTCACAAAAAAGTAAACTAAAAGTGTATTAAAGGCCTAAAGATTTGGCCAGAATCCATAAACTACATTAAAGAAAACATCAGAACTATTAAGGAAATAGATTTCAGAGATGTCTTAAATGAGCTAATCACATTGGCAAAGACAACAAAAACAAGAATAAGCTAATCGGATATCAAATGTAAAGGTTTATTCACACCAAAAGCAACTTGATCTATAAAAAAAAAAAAAAAGACTTACTTGGGGTTGGAGTGATTGTACATCACACAGCTGACCAGGATTCTATCCCCAATACTACATCTGGTCTTTGAACCCCATCAGGAGTGATACCTGAGTGCAGAGCCAGGAGTAAGCCATAAGCATAGCTGGGTGTGACCCAAAAATCCAAACGAAAAAGATACCCTATTGGATATGAGGAAATATTTGCACACAATGCATCAGATATAAGGTTAATAACCAAGATATACAAAATACTCATTAAACTCAACAACAAAAATTCCAACAACCCCACCCACAAAGGGGAGAGGAGATGAGTAGACACTTTCCCGAAGATTACATACAAATGGCCAACAGGCATATGAAAAGTGCTCATTGTTAATCTTGATTAGGAAAATGTACATAAAAACAACATCAAAATATCTCATGACTTGGGACATTGGTGATGGAAATGTTGCACTGGTGAACGGGGTTTTCTTTACATGACTGAAACCCAACTACAATCATATTTGTAATCAAATAATAACTCATGACAGTGGGAATAGTATATCAAAAAGTCTGCAAGAAGCCAGTGAGGAAGGGGTTGTTGTTGGCTCAGACTTTATGGAAAGCAATATGGAGATGTACCCAAAATACAGAAATGAAACTCCCAAACAATTCAGTAATCATACTACTTGGCATCTATAAAACAAAAGCATGAATTTTAAAGGATAGATGCACACCTCTGATAATTGCAGCATTTAGTGCAATAGCCAATATGAAAACAACTCAAAACAACAAAAATGAGTAACTATAGATAAATGAATGAACCAAAAAGCTGTGGTATAAAGAGAGAGAGTAAAGTGTCTGCCATAGAGGCAAGGTCAGGGTTTAGGGGACTAGAAGATAACTGAAGAAACTAGTGGCAGGGAATGAACAATGTTGAAGGGATAGGTGTTAGACATTATATGACTGAAATTCAACTATCAATAACTTTCAGTCTATATCTCAAGATTATTTAACTTTAATTTTAAAAAACTGGTATATAGGGGCTGGAGAGATAGCATGGAGGTAAGGCGTTTGCCTTTCATGCAAGAGGTCATCGGTTCGAATCCCAGCGTCCCATATGGTCCCCCGTGCCTGCCAGGAGCAATTTCTGAGCATGGAGCCAGGAGTAACCCCTGAGCACTGCCGGGTGTGACCCAAAAACCACAAAAAAACAAACAAAAAAAAAACTGGTATATATATATGTTTGTTGTTACATATACATATTAATACCCATTACACACAATGGAATACTATACAGTTCATAAAAAGAAGATCATACAATCTGCAATAAGAGATGGCTGAATAAAGGAACTATAGTATAAATATGATGCATATATACAATGAAATAAAATTTGGCTATGAGAAAATATTTAATCATGCAATTATCTGCTATGTGGTTAGCTGTGGAGACTATTATGCTGAGTGGTTTCATCAGGAGAGAGACAGACAACATATGATCTTTCTTATATGTGGGGTATAAAGAAGCACAGTAGAGTACAAAAATGCTCAAAGGTACCAGAAACTAAGAACTGGTCCTTACTATGAATCTTATCACAGGGGAGAAAAAGAAGGGTTGGAGCAGGGAACAAATGGAGTGGGTGGAGACACTGGGTCAATGCTGGGTAGAATTGGAACACTCTATAGGAAGATGTAATGCTAGGATTGTGCTATGCATGAAACCCTACTATTAACGGTATTGTTAACCACAGTGCCTAAAATAACATCTCAAAAAAATCCATAGTATTCAAAAACAGCATGGTATTGAAACAATAATAGACTTTCAGATCAGTGTCTTAGAATTGAGACCCCCCCCCAAGACAAATCCCCAGATCTATGCTGAACTAATTTTTTAAATTTTTTTGTTTAAACACTGCCTTACAAAGCTGTTTATAGTAGCTATTTCTGGTATTCAATTTTCCAACACCAATCCTACCACCAGTATAGCATTCCCTCCACCGTTTTTCCCAGTTTCCTAATCTCTCCCGAACTACCCTTTGACATGTATAAATAATTTACTTAATATTGCTGTTATAAAGAATGATTATTGAAGTATCCAAAAATTCTTCATTAAAAGAAAGTTTGTGAATGTTGTTGTCACCATGGGGTCGTTACGTCATTGTCTAAAGATTAACTTATCTGTTCATTGCTAGTCGCACATTCTGTTGTTAGTTTTGTTTGTCGAACTTAGATGGCTTTTATGATAAACACATATATAGTTATGAGATTAGCAGAGAAAAATACAGAAGTACTGTGCAGCCATGTATGTAGCTGCATACTCTAGGGACTCTGAGGATCAGTGGAGCTGGACCAATGAGCTCTGGGTTGTGGGCATGGCTTCTGGGTTTTCTGGAAGTACAGAAGTGTGGAGGAGGCTGCCTGCCCTGACTCTAAAAAGACCCCAAGATCTCAGCCGTCAAAGTGGCAAGCTGGAGGGGTTTTAGCCATTAGGTGTCTCTGCAGAGATTAGCGGAAAAGCAGTGAAGTTGGACCATTGATATGACAGCAATGTGGGGTGTGTGAAGCTGCAGAGGCTTTAGCAGGGAGGGTGACTTGTCCCACCTCCCTCCTGTGGTGCCCCAATGCAATCAGCTGCAAGACCACCATGTGTCCTTGAGTTTTCACAGTTTGGCTTTCCTCTTTTAAGAGTTAAATTAGTCTATGGCAACTAGCTGATGGGCAGACATAACAGTGGCTGTGGATCATGAATATGGCTCTCAAACGATATTTTGTTTGTTTGGGGCCATACCAAGAGGTGCTCAGGGCTTATTCATGGCTCAAAGTAAAGATGTACTCCTTGAAGTATTCAAGAGACCATATAGGATGCCAGGATAGAACTGAGTCTTGTGCAAGGGAAGAGCTCTATCCACTGTATTACTGCTCTGCCCCCTGAGTTTTTTGATTTAAAGAACTGTGATTAACAAATTATTGATAGTTGAGTCTTAGGCATACAATATTCCAACACAAATCCCACCACCAATGTCAACTTCTCCACCAGAGTTCCCATGCTCCCTTCTTTCCAACTACTTCCCTTTCCACTAATCTACCTCCCCATTCCACTCACATCTCATACCTTAGCAGGCAATTTTAAAGTTTGTAGTAGAGTTCAGATCTCAAGTTTTAAGTTGTTCAGTCTGCGATTTGGGTATATAGCTATATCACTCTCACTCATCATCATATTCTTGAAGTCCCTACTTTTTCCCCATCTTTTTGCTTCCTACCTTGATTTATTTCCTTCTATGTCTTTCTCCCTCTACTCTAGGGTCAATTAATTTTTGACAAAAGAGTTGATCATATCAAGTGGATTAAATAAAGTTTCTAGAAAAATTATGTTGAAAAAAACTGGATAACCGCAGGCAATAAATAAAGCTGGATCTATTTCTCATACCTTACACAAAAAGTCATTTCAAAATAGATCAAAGACCGTGAGATTAAACCAGAATCCATAAATGACATTGAGGAAAATATAGGCAGAACACTTCAAAATTTGGACCTCAAAGGTGTTTTCAGTGAAAATGATTCTCTTGGCATAGAAAGCAGAAACTAAAACAAACAAATAGGACTGATTTAAAAATTAGTCAAATTTAAATTCAGGATGGCAAGAAAAGCCTGGGCAAATACTAAAAGGTATCCAACTAAATGAGAGAAAATATTTGTACTCAACACATCAGATAAATGATTAATATCCAAGGTATACAAAGTACTCACAAAGATCAACCACAAAAAATAAATCCAATAAATGGGGAGATCAAATGAAGAGACACTTCTCAGAAAAGGATAAATGGATATCCAATGGATGTCCAAATGGATGCTCATAAAATGTCTTCACCACTAATTATCAGGGAAGTAAAAATGTTATAAGATATGATCATCTCACACCAGTGAGACTGGCAAAGCTGAAAGCAATCTGTGTTGGCAGGAATGTGCTAAAAGGAACTCTCATCCACTGCTGGTAGGTATGTTGTCTGCTTCAGTCCATATGGAAAACAGTATGGAGATTTATCAGAAAGGTAAGAATAGAATTTCCCAAGGACTCAGCAATTTCACTTCTTGTTATCTGCCTTCAAGGCATAAGCACATTCACACAAAAGAACATTTGCATACCATTATTCATTGCCACACAGTACAATATCTAGGATATAAAAAACTCAAGGACAGATGAATAGATAGTTAAGGTGTAACAATGTAAAACCATGTGGCTTTAAGGAATCAGGTAATTTATTGCAACTCATATGGAAGTGAAGAATATCAGGCTCAGTAAAGTAATTCATAAAAGGACAAATACTGTACAACCTCATTTATCTTCAATATCTAGATTAACAGGACAAGGGAGAGAAATTGAGGATGTAAGTAAGAGGTAGATATGAGATATCAGGGGCAAGGCCACTTCACTGGTGTAATAGGGTAGTATGTACATATATGTACATATATATAATTTACACACATATATGAACAATGATCTCACCATGTGACCCAACTATAATAATAAAATTTTAAAACGTGAAAATTAATAAAACATTCTGGGTTGTGGGGGGGGGGGTTAAAGGGAATTGAGGAACATTGGCGAAAGAAAATTCATATCAGTGGTGAGATTGGTGCTAGAGTATTGTATGTTTAAAACTTTTATGAACAACTTCGTAAATAGAGATATCTACCTACATTTAAAAAAAATGGTTAGAGGATAAAGAGATAATTCTATTGAATAGAAGTAGGAGAATGCGCTTGTTGTAATATTAGGAAAGTGAAAATCAAAACACCTATCAGCTATCTCACATCAGTGAAAATAGAAACAATCAGTGTTAGCATGGATGCAATGAAAGGGGAACTCTCTTTTTTTTGCAAGTGGCTAGCCAGTTGTGCCAACACCACTTGTTGAAGAGGCTTTCTTTGTTCCATTTAGGATTTTTTGCTCCTTTATCAAAAATTAGGTGATTGTATGTCTGGGGAACATTCTCTGAGTATTCAAGCTTATTCCACTGATCTGAGGGCCTGTCCTTATTCTAATACCATGCTGTTTTGATAACTATTGCTTTGTAGTAAAGTTTAAAGTTGGGGAAAGTAATTCCTCCCATATTCTTTTTCCCAATGATTGCTTTAGCTATTCAAGGGTGTTTATTGTTCCAAATAAATTTCAAAAGTGCCTGGTCCACTTCTTTGAAGAATGTCATGGGTATCTTTAGGGGGATCGCATTAAATCTGTACAGTGCTTTGGGGAGTATTGCCATTTTAATGATGTTAATCCTGCCAATCCATGAGCAGGGTATGTGCTTCCATTTCCGTGTGTCCTCTCTTATTTCTTGGAGCAGAGTTTTATAGTTTTCCTTGTATAGGTCCTTCACATTTTTAGTCAAGTTGATTCCAAGATATTTGAGTTTGTGTGACACAATAGTGAATGGAGTTGTTTTCTTAATGTCCATTTCTTCCTTATTAGAATTGGTGTATAGAAAGGCCATTGATTTTTGTGTGTTAATTTTGTAGCCTGCCACCTTGCTATATGAGTCTATTGTTTCTAGAAGCTTTTTGGTAGAGTCTTTGGGGTTTTCTAAGTAGAGTATCATGTCATCTGCAAACAGTGAGAGCTTGACTTCTTCCTTTCCTATCTGGATTCCCTTGATATCTTTTTCTTGCCTAATCGCTATAGCAAGTACTTCCAGTGCTATGTTGAATAGGAGTGGTGAGAGAGGACAGCCTTGTCTTGTGCCAGAATTTAGAGGAAAGGCTTTCAGTTTTTCTCCATTGAGGACAATATTTGCCTCTGGCTTGTGGTAGATGGCCTTAACTATATTGAGAAAGGTTCCTTCCATTCCCATCTTGCTGAGAGTTTTGATCAAGAATGGGTGTTGGACCTTGTCAAATGCTTTCTCTGCGTCGATTGATATGATCATGTGATTTTTATTTTTCTTGCTGTTGATGTGGTGTATTATGTTGATAGATTTACGGATGTTAAACCAGCCTTGCATTCCTGGAATGAAACCTACTTGATCGTAGTGGATGATCTTCTTAATGAGGCATTGAATCCTATTTGCCAGGATTTTGTTGAAGATCTTTGCATCTGCATTCATCAGCGATATTGGTCTGTAATTTTCTTTTTTCGTAGCATCTCTGTCTGGTTTAGGTATCAAGGTAATGTTGGCTTCATAAAAGCTATTTAGACCCCCAGCTAACATCATGTACGAAGGTAAAATCCAAATGGATTAAAGACCTCGATATCAGCCCCAAAACCATAAGATATATAGAACAATACGTAGGTAAAACACTCCAGGACATTGAGGCTAAAGGCATCTTCAAGGAAGAAACTGCACTCTCCAAGCAAGTGAAAGCAGAAATTAACAGATGGGAATATATTAAGCTGAGAAGCTTCTGCACCTCAAAGGAAATAGTGCCCAAGATACAAGAGCCACCCACTGAGTGGGAGAAACTATTCACCCAATACCCATCAGATAAGGGGCTAATCTCCAAAATATACAAGGCACTGACAGAATTTTACAAGAAAAAAACATCTAATCCCATCAAAAAATGGGGAGAAGAAATGAACAGACACTTTGACAAAGAAGAAATACAGATGGCCAAAAGACACATGAAAAAGTGCTCCACATCACTAATCATCAGGGAGATGCAAATCAAAACAACAATGAGATACCACCTCACACCACAGAGAATGGCACACATCACAAAGAATGAGAATAAACAGTGTTGGCGGGGATGTGGGGAGAAAGGAACTCTTATCCACTGCTGGTGGGAATGCCGTCTAGTTCAACCTTTATGGAAAGCGATATGGAGATTCCTCCAAAAACTGGAAATCGAGCTCCCATACGATCCAGCTATACCACTCCTAGGAATATACCCTAGGAACACAAAAATACAATACAAAAATCCCTTCCTTACACCTATATTCATTGCAGCACTATTTACCATAGCAAGACTCTGGAAACAGCCAAGATGCCCTTCAACAGATGAATGGCTAAAGAAACTGTGGTACATATACACAATGGAATATTATGCAGCTGTCAGGAGAGATGAAGTCATGAAATTTTCCTATACATGGATGTACACGGAATCTATTATGCTGAGTGAAATAAGTCAGAGAGAGAGAGAAAAACGCAAAATGGTCTCACACATTTATGGGTTTTAAGAAAAATGAAAGACATTCTTGCAATAATAACTTTCAGACACAAAAGAGAAAAGAGCTGGAAGTTCCAGCTCACCTCAGGAAGCTCATCACAAAGAGTGATGAGTTTAGTTGGATAAATAACTACATTTTGAACTGTCCTAATAATGAGAATGTATGAGGGAAATTGAGAACCTGTTTAGAGTACAGGCGGGGGTCGGGTGGGGAGGAGGGAGACTTGGGACATTGGTGATGGGAATGTTGCACTGGTGATGGGTGGTGTTAAGAAAAAAAAAATATTGTTATTCAATAATGGAATACAATGTATATACAATATATTATTATATACAAAAAAAAAAAGATATGAGGGGGCCGGAGAGATAGCATGGAGGTAAGGCATTTGCCTTTCATGCAGAAGGTCATTGGTTCAAATCCCAGCATCCCATATGGTCCCCCGAGCCTGCCAGGAGCGATTTCTGAGCATAGAGCCAGGAGTAACCCCTGAACACTGCCCGGTGTGATCCAAAACCAAAAACAAAACAAACAAACAAGAAAGATATGAGATATATTGACTCAGTAAGAATTTCTTATTTTGGAAAGTGACTGCAGTAAAACGAAACTTTGTATATTAAGGAGATGTTGTGAAAATCCTTTAGCAAGAAAGAAAATGAACATTTGTTGAGAGCCAGTAGATATTTAGCACTTAAAAAAAAAAAAAAAAAAAGAAAGGGGAACTCTCCTTCCCTGTTGGGGGGAAGGTCTCATGCTTCTATTTCTAGGGAAAACAGTACAGAAATTTCAAAAGTGGGAGGAACTTCCACTTCAGAGATTCCACTTCTTGGCATTTATCCTAACACACAAAAATATTAATTATCAAAGTTCTACGCACATGTATGTATGTATGTTCAATGCAGTATGTAGTATAGGATATAAAACCAACTCAGAAGTCCAATAACAGATGAATGAATAAGGAACTTGTTGTATATATGTATTTATATAATGCAAATACTTTCTTACAGTTGTAAGAACACATGAGATCCTGCCGTTTGCTACAATGTGGTTAGAATCGAAAAGTATCATGTTAAGCAAAATATGTCGGGAATTGGATAAAGATAAATGACACATGATCTCATTCATTTGTGGAATACAGAGATAGAGAACAAGGGAATCAACAGACAAGACTGAATAAAGACAAACTCTTGGCTTGAATTACAAAGCCAGTTAACAAACAGAGGTGAAGGGATGGAGAGAATGAAGCCCCTCCTAGAGGTGACATAGGAGCAGTGGTAGAGGGTCATCAGCATTTGATAGTAGTGGGGTGCAGTAACATGAATATCATAAATTTAAACAATATGTAATCCTATTATATCTAAACTATAATTACAAAAAATAATAAATTTTAAAATCCAGGCTAAAGACCTAAGACTATCCTTACCCCAATTCACTAGGTTGACCTCCAAATCTTCAAGAGTGGAATGGATGATGGACCTTATGTCCATCACAAAACCCACAGAACCTACTAAGAACCACCATCAGGAAAGGGGTTTCCTTCTATATCTGGCAGCCTGTTCATTGCCATGACAGATTGGTGGGTCTGAAATTTACACTTACCCCAGAATGGCAAAGAAATTCTGAACGTACATCTTAATTTTCCAAACATGGAAAGCTGAAAGCACTCCATCAGGGTAGGAAGCTTGGACTGGTGGTTTTATTTAGTCTCTTGGTAAAGTTGGTTTTTCTGCAGAAGCTCATGGTACTAGATAAGCAGCTTGGAACCAGATTCTAGGGGTGCTGCTTTTATTACAGCAGGACTTTCTCAGACCTTGGGGTGATGGTTAGTGGCAAAGCACAGGAGCAGTTAGGGGAACACCCAATTCAAAGCCCTTAAATTTAGTCTTCAGAAAGTTTTTAGGAAGCATGATTAGTTGTGTGGGTCTTATCTTTAGCATTACAGTAAAGAAAATAAATAAAATTTATTTATTTAATTTATCACTGTCTTCCTCAGATCATGAATTCATATAAATTCTATTAGGCAAATCTGTCCAGAGACCTAGGCAAAGGGAGAGGCATATTGTCTGACAAACCATCCTATGATCTCTGTCTCCTCTGCTTAGTTTCTTCTCCAGGCATCAATGGCAGAAGAGTACCTTCCAGAAATCACAAAGTTCTTCCACTGAGCCCCCTACAAAGAAGGTAGCCAATGCTTCCCTTGCCCCAACTGAATTTAATTTAATTTAATTTTAATTAAATTAAAATTTTAATGTTTCCTGCCCATCTTCCCTTTTCAACACAAATTCAGCCATACCTCTTTATCTCATTGACAACAAATAGATTCCTTCTATTGTTAGATAAAGTCCAAATGCTAGCTGGACAGATTAAACAAGAACTTGTGGATTGGACCACACCACACAGTCTTATTCCATCTCTCACCCCTCATAAATAACTCCATTTCATACTCTTGGTCCTTCTTTCTGTCCTCTGAATATCACCCCTCCCAGGAACACTCCTGATCTCTCACTTGGTTCCCACTCATCTATCCAGCCCAAGTTTCACCCTGTATCTGATGAGAAACTTATGATGCAACCTTGGTCGAGCTGCTTTAATATTATGAATCTCATTTTCCTCATCTTTAGGAGAATATTGTTAATCCTTGAACAAAATGGTGGTCGGGGCCTGACATTGTCAGTCTGTCAATGCCCTGCATTGTCAAAACTTCAGGTATGATTTGCATACTTCCACTAAATCCCTGAGTTCTGCACTCACAGATTCAATCAAGCACAAATGACTGTAATGACCCACTTCACAGGGCCATGATTAGAATAAAATGAGACCAGGCATATCATGGATGTTGCGGGGAAATGACAATGAGACAGGTGATGATGGCAATGATGCTAATAAAAAGATATTGGTGGATAGGATTTTTTTTTTAACAATATCGCTTTCTCCAGCTAATCTTCCCTGGTCCTACTCTAAACTGATCCTTCTTCCTATGGAAATTTGCCCACTTCTAAACCTTTCTAACCCTGTGGTTCTGATCATCCTATATTGTAATTGTGTTTCCCTGTATAGTGGATTCCTTGAAGCAAGATCTTTAGAGTAACCTCTAGTATATTTGATCACTTTTAATACCAGAGATAGCCTAAGACTAATAATGACAGAAAAGCCATTTTGGCAGCAAGAAGGCATTTATAGACATGAAGTTAAGCCCTAAACTTCCATAATATTATAAAAGAAAAATTTTTTAATAAAGTTTAAAAATACTTTTAGCTGAATGATTTTAAAATTTATTTTGATTTTTTGCTTTATCTTTCTCTTCATTTACTCATTATGTTTCCTTTCTCTTCATTGCTACTAAGATGACCAGGGGACCCTACATTTGGTCCTGGCACTAACCAGAATCACACACTTAGTTGTAAATTCACCACAGATCAGAAGCTTTAGCTGCAGTGCTCATACCTATTTGACTATAGTGCTCCAGAGTTGACACACTTCAGTTGTGGTGGAAGGGAACACAAATAACAGTGCTGCTCTCTGCATCTTACTTGGCATGCAGAGGAGTGGCAGGGATGAAACTTGTGTTTTCTTTGTCACCTAGCCACAACCTTAGGCCAAGTTTGTTTTTACTTATAGCAATACATGGCAACTTACCTTTCTTTTTTTTTTTTTTTTTTTTGGTTTTTGGTTTGGGGGCCACACCCGGTGTTGCTCAAAAGTTACTACTGGCTATTCACTCAGAAATCGCTCCTGGCTTGAGGGACCATATGGGACCCCGGGGGATTGAACCGTGGTCCATCCTAGGTTAGTTCATGCAAGGCAAATGCCTTACTGCTTGTGCCACAACTCCGGCCCCAACAACTTACCTTTCTATACCTACTTCCAACCACTAACAATGAAAACAGCTTTTTTTTTTTTTTTTTTTTTTTTGGTTTTTGGGCCACACCTGGCGGTGCTCAGGGGTTCCTCCTGGCTGTCTGCTCAGAAATAGCTCCTGGCAGGCACGGGGGACCCTATGGGACACCGGGATTTGAACCAACCATCTTAGGTCCTGGATCGGCTGCTTGCAAGGCAAACGCCGCTGTGCTATCTCTCCGGGCCCAACAGCTCTTTTTTTAAAAAAATTTTTTGAAGAAAATACTAATTTCTAAATGAACACAACTAGGATACTATTCCCTGATTTTTATTAAATAGTTTTAATGATTTATCAATGAAAATGTACTTTATTTAGGCTCTGTTGTTGATTGTACCTAGAAACAATCCAAAGAAAAACTTGCTAAGTACCCCAACTTGGAAATCTCATGTTAGGTTAACAATAAACACCAGGGAGAACAACAATTAAATTAGAAATTATCCCCACTTATATCCTCAATTATTGAGGATAATAAAAATTAATATTATTTTTATTATACCCTGCCCCACTAACTGTCTTGACTGGGGCTTTTGTCTGCTTTGTTCATTGTCCAAAGTCCATCCAGCATCTTGATATACATAAGGCACTCAAAGTCAATGTGTTAATTGAGAGAATAAAAACAGCTGAAGGGCTGTACCATTTGAGCCTCCAACCTATGTGTGTTCAGGGTGTGCAAAGTGTCTCCCCTATATCACTCCAACACCTGTATTGTCTCTGTCTCACCAATGCAGGTTCTGATGTTTAGTGCTGTTACAGCAAGAGCTAGATCAATCACTACTGATCGCAAAGATCTTGTTCTGTAGATGCAACAATAACTGAGACTCTGAAACTGAGGGGTCTATCTCTGATATCCATTCTGCCTCACCCTTTTAGTTTTGGAGCTCAGGAACACCCAGCCATATTGCCACGATATCTTGCCGTGAGGTGTGACCATATGGCACATTTAGGGGTGATGAAATATAAGTGGGAATGTTGAGTGTAGCTTCCAGATCACTTCCCGAAAGGAAGTTGCTCTTTCTTCACCCTCCTGGCAGACTGAAAGGAAACGAGCAAGCAGATAGATCAACTTCTACCATGGAGATAAGAGAACAATAAGGGACCAGGTCCTATCCTGTATGATACCATGGAGAAAAACTCCTAGCCTACCCTAGGTTGTCCCTTTCTCCTCAAAAAGTAAACAAATGAAAGGTACATAAACATTCACTTCACTTGAATCAGTGAATTTTGAGGCCCCTATGTTCCGACACTGAGATTAGAGCTAGGCAGGGACCTTACCCAAATCACATAGCTTATTTCTTTAGTTTGTTTCTGAAGCACCACACTATGAGACAACAAAAATGCTGGTTACAGGTAGGGTGCTTGCCTGGCACGCGGCTGACCCAGGTTTGATCCCCCAACGTCCCATATGGTCCCCCGAGCCAGGAACGATTTCTGAGTGCATAGCCAAGAGTAACCCCTGAGCGTCATCGGGTGTGGCCCATGAACCAAAAAGAGAAAATATTTCTTGTTGCAAGCCTTTTGTTTCAGAACACAGTGCTAAGAACAGGAAAAAAAAAAGGCAAAAACAGTGAAAAGAAGAAGGCTATGAGATGCACCTCAGCATCTCTTCCACCAAGGTAGAAAAAGGAAGACAGCACTGAGTTCTATTTAAAACCTGCTCAACAAGTCACTCATTACTTCTTTAAATGCCTGCCACCTTATAGCAGTGCCACTTGAAACAACTTTTCTGGTGGCTCTTTCTTCACTAGCATGATGAATGACAGTGTGGGGTTGAGTTTTGTTTCACAAAACGACTAGCCAAAATGGCTTTGTTGATTTGAATTGTCTGATGCTTTTATGAAAATTTTCTCTTGCTAGCCTTAGCATGTTCATAGTGACTACAAGTACCTCTTGTCTCGTGTGATTGGCATGTAACTTACAAGTTAAGAGTTCCACATTTCTACAAAAATTGACATTTGAGGGGGCCGGAGAGGTAGCACAGTGGTAGGGCATTTACCTTGCATGCAGCCAATCCAGGATGGACAGTGGTTCAAATCCTGGCATCCCATATAGTCCCCCGTGCCTACCAGAAGTGATTTCTGAGTGCAGAGCCAAGAGTAACCCCTGAGCACTGCCAGGTGTGACCCCAAAACCAAAAATTAAAAAAAAATTGGCACTTGAATAAAGTATGTGTTGATCTTTTTAAAGGTATACTAATAACTTTTCAAAGATGCGCCATTTTGAATTTCAACATACAAGTAGTTCATCATTGTACATACCTTGTACATACCTTTTAGAACTGACCCCATTTTCCAGTTCCAGATGAGTTACTCTAAATAAGCTATTGTGCATTTTCTAGAATGTGCCTCTAAATGACCATGATTCAGAAGTACTTGCAATATGCCAGCATGTGTCTCTCCCTGAGAAAGCAAAAGTTCTCATCTCGGTGGCAACTGAGATTGTCTAGGTTGCAAACCCCAGAAAAGTCAATGCAAAATGAATAGAGAAAATTTTAAGAATTCATCTCTTTTTGAAGGAAGTATGGACACACCTGGCTCTATGCTTAGTGGCTACTCCTGGGACTGTGTTTAGGAGCCAGGATCACAAATACATCACATGGTAGGCAAGTATTTTCACCTTTGAACTATCTTCTGTTCCCAACTCCAGAGAATTTTATAGATTCAGTAAGAAAGTTCTGTTAGTAACTGTATATTTTAGATATTTAGTCATTTATCTGATGGGTATTGGGTAAATGGTTTTTCCCATTCTGTGGGTGGCCTTTGTATCCCAGTCAGTTTCCTTTGAGGTGCAGAAGCTTCTCAGTTTAATGGAGTCCCATTTGTTGATCTCCGGTTCCACTTGTTTGGACAGTGGTGTTTCCCCTTGAAGATGCCTTTAGTCTCAGTGTCATGGAGTGTGTTGTCTATGTTTCTTCTATATACCTAGTTTCAGGTGAGCTCCCCTTTAATTTATCAATACCACTACTAGGCATACACCCTAAGAACACAAAAACATAATACCAAAATGCCCCTTGCACTCCTATGTTCATTGTAGCACTACTTACAATAGCCAGAATCTGGAAACAATCCAGATGCCCGACAACAGATGAGTGACCAAAGAAACTGAGTTACATCTACACAATGGAATATTATACAGCTGTTAGAAAAGAAAATAAAGTTGGGGCCAGAGTGATGGCACAAGCTGCAAGATGTCTGCCTTGCATGTGCTAGCCTAGAACGGACCGAGGCTTAATCCCCTGGTGTCTCATATGGTCCCCCAATCCAGGAGCAATTTCTGAGCGCATAACCAGGAGTAACCCCTGAGCATCACCGGGTGTGGCCCAAAAACCAAAAAAAAAAATAGTCATGAAATTTTTCTATACATGGATGGACATGGAGACTATTATACTGAGTGAAATAAATCAGAGGGAGACAGACACACAATAGAATCATTCATCTGTGGTGTTTAAAAAAAAAAGACAGTATGTTAATAATACCCAGAGCAAATAGACACAAGGGCCAAAAGGATCGGACAACAATATGAAATGTACCATAAATAGTGATGGTGAACACAGCTAGAGAAATAACTCCACCAGCAACTACCATGACCATGATAGTGAGAGAGAGAAGTAGTGTGTGTTCATCTATGACTGAAGCCCAACTACAAACATTTTTGTAACCATGGTGCCTAAATAGATTATTATTTAAAAAAGGAATGGAAGAAAGAAAAGAACAAAGGAAGAAAGGAAGTAAGAAGGAAATAAGTAAGAAGAAAAGAAGGAAATAAGGAAGGAAGGAAGGAAATAAGGAAGGAAGGAAGGAAGGAAGGAAGGAAGGAAGGAAGGAAGGAAGGAAGGAAGGAAGGAAGGAAGGAAGGAAGGAAGGAAGGAAGGAAGGAAGGAAGGAGAAAGAAGGAAAACAGGTGGGAGGGAAGGAAGAATAAGGGCAGTTATCCATTTATTCTTTTTATGATGCTTCATTTTACATTATAAATAGACCCTCCTTGGTTTCTTAGATTGGTTTATATGTTGATATTGGGGGTGGAGGTGTCTAATAGTGCTCCAGAGGCCCAGAGGTCACTCTTGGAGAGTCTCCCTAATTTTATCTACAGTTAAATAATTATGTCAAGGGCTGAAGGATGCATTACTGCTGGAGCCCTGTAGTGCCAAGGTTTCTTCAAGTTACTGTAGCCATGCTGGAGACCTCCAACGCTGAATTGAATCTACAAATGTTCAGAGAACCAAGAACACAAGGAATTGAACCAGGGTCATCCAATGCCAAAAATGCTCCTTAATCCCTGTTCTACCTCTCTAACCACTGTATATTGAGAATTTAAACTTATCTAAAGTTTGCTTTGCATTTTACCCCTCAGATCATATCCCATGGGGCTTGGGGGGCCCATGTAGTTCCAGGGATCAAATCTAGACCTCCCACATGCCAAGCATTACACCCTCCAACTCATTTAGAAACATCCCCAACTTAAGTCTTTTAAAAAAATTATATGATTTTATGCATAAGCACTCATTTTTAAAGCCAAAACACAGTTTATTAAGCCCTGAAAACCTCTCAACTCTATAAATTATAAGGATACACCATACTAACTAATGTTCATTTTTTTCATATCTGCAGCCAAAATTTGAGATCTATGCCTCCTCCCCAACATTTCATCCAATTCTGTAGCTAATCAAGATCATTCTGTAATAAATGCTGTCCTCCAAAGTTATAAAACAAAACTTTTCAAGTTCAATCTCTACTAACTGTGTACTCCAGAGTTATCTATCACCTCTCTGTGATGCTTTCGGGCCTAGATCCAAAGAAAGATGACTGGTACTTGCTTATAGACTTAGTTATCTGACTCACTGCAGTGTATCCAGTGAGACTGCTCTCACCCATGCAAAATATGTTAAAAACACATTATTTTATTTAAAAAAGTAAACCAGAAAGGCACAGCAAAAAATCACTGAATTACAAAAGACGTATAATCAGATCCACTAAGATGTGGAGATGTCTGAAAATGACTCAGAGAGAAGTAATAAAAAGTATAAAATTCTGAACTCAGATAACTTCAAGAGGTTCTCTGAGAAACTGATTGAATTCAATGGAACTGGAGAGTAGAGAAGATGTAATGCAGGTAAGTATAATGCAAGAAACAACATGAGCACTACTAGCAGACCCAAACTCAAAAAAAGTGCCTTGACCCCTCATCAAGAGCCTAGCAAAAAATGGATGTACACTTACATGTCTTAAATTAATATTAAGCATTTCAACATCTGTCTGGCTTATTGGATTATCCTACTACTGCCTTCAACTACAAAATATTAAAGAGGTTCCCTTATGGCTTTCTTCCACCCTGACAAACACACACACACACATACATACACACACATACACACACATCAGTTTCCTTTAATTCATAAAGTTGCCATCAATCTTCCCCTCAAAGGACTAAATATGTTGAGAAAGGCAGGTTTGATCCTAGTCCACTGTGATAACAGGTCTGTGTCTTGATGTGTCATGATGGAAGGAGAAAAATCTCGACAGAGTCTGTAGAACAGGTGAAATTAGTTGGAAGGTTACTCAAGTCTTCAGGAGTCCTCAAACTTTTTAAACAGGGGGCCAGTTCACTGTCCCTCAGACCATTGGAGGGTCTGACTCTAGTAAAAACAAAACTTAGGAACGAATTCTTATGCACACTGCATATATCTTATTTTGCAATGAAGAAACAAAACAGATACAAATACAATATGTGGCCCGCAGGCCATAGTTTGAGGACCACTGCAGGTGAACAGGGATTGAAGATTGGCAATAGGAATGGAAGAGAGTAGATATAAATGGGATATTACAAAGGAATCATCATTACAGAGTATGCTTAGTTTAGAAGTCAAAGACTTTGTCAACACTCAATATTATGTGTTTCTTGCCCTTTTCTCTGTTTTGTTTTAACCAAGACTTCTAGGGACTATTATTGGCATAAAGAGAAAATAAAGAAGTACTACTTGGTTGACTAATGGGATTTCAAACAGTTTAAATTTGTGGTAACAATATTTGATAGCTCAGGAAAAAATTAGATGATTAGTAACCCCTTTTATCTTAACTAGAAGTATCATTTGGAATATTACACATATATAAACAGTATATAAAAGGATAATTGGAAAGCATATATAAAAGACTAAGTAGGACATGCCTCAGAACACCTCATGTTTTCAGGACTAAAACACAAAACCAGGCCAAAGAGAGAAGAAAAGCCTGGGTGGAGAAATAACTTTCGTAAAGCTATAGGCAAAGGACAAGAAACGGAAAGCACTAGGTATATGGATGAGTGATAGAGTGTATTCATCATCGGTGTGAAGAACTAGAAGCAGTCCTTGGCCCTACCAAAAATGAGGGAATTAAAACAGAAAGAGAGAGAGAGAGAGAGAGAGAGAGAGAGAGAGAGAGAGAGAGAGAGAGAGAGAGAGAGAGAGAGAGAGAGAGAGAGAACATAAAAGGCTAAGTGTATGCCCAGGATTTCACTGGCATTACACCACCTAGCACAACCTCTAGACTCAGGGTGCTAACACTTCGGGGTGCTTAAAAAGAGGTGGGCATGGGTCAGTAGACGAAAGCTCCATGTAGCCAAATGTTTCAAGAAAGTAAAGCAAGGTTCTATACTTGAACATTGAGGTCACTGGTTAACCAGTGATCGCCCCAACACTGTCAGGAGGAGTCAAGAAGACAGTTGCCTTGAATGTGGCTGAACCCAGAACTGAATAAAGTCCCCTGAACATCATCAGGAGTGACCTCAGCAGTACTGGATATGACCCAAGACCCAAAGTCTCTTCCAAAGTTTGAACTATAAGAGACCTGATGGTCCAAGAATCACGGCTGCCCGGGAGAGCATTCCATTTCATACCCAAAGAAGCCAGAAATGAGGGTAAAGGAGAGGGCATCCAAGAAAAAAAGAAACTTGGCTTCTTTCTAAAGTCATCAATACAAGGAGAAAGAAAACTTCAATTCCCCAACCCACCTCGTTATGCCAGACACTTTAAGAGGGCTAGGAATAAGCTCAAAGCCCTGGGAAAAGTGCTTCAGATCTTTAACGAGGAGCCAAGCTGAAGGAGATGAAATGTAAACCAGTGCAACTCATCCTTTGCCACCTCAAGATGGATGACCTACCACCCCTAAGCAGAGTTCTGCAGAAAAGGCCTTTCTATTACCTTCTCAGTTCCCTGTTCTACGAGGTATTCCAGAAGCCACACATCTTTAAATCCCTTCTGCTTTGCCACTTCTATCGTGGTTCTCCTTTCCCAGGACCCAATACTGGCAGGTCAAGAAATAACTATTACGCTATTAAGATCACAGAAGTCACTGGGAGCCTCCCTCAATGCGCAATTTCTTTCCATCTAGATGCGTCCAGACCTCCTTAGTCAGTTTCCATGCACCCCAAAGAAAAGGTTCAAAGCAAAACAGAAGGAAAGACCGTGGGAGGGACAGAGAAAAGGGCAAGAAAACACAAAATATTGAGTGTTGACAAAGAGAGTCTAACCCCTGTCTGGGAATGAGAACACAAGAGTTGAGCAATGGTAATAAACCTGTTGTGGAAAATATTTTCCTTGGGGTCATCCAGAAAGATAGTATAGTGGGTAAGGCACTTGCTTTGCATGCAAGAAACCTGGGTTCCATCCCTGACATCCTATATGGTCTCTCAAGCACTGTTGGGAGTGATACCTGAGAGGAGAGCCAGGAGTAACCCTTGAGCATCACTGAGTGTGCCCCACCAAAAAACACTTCCTTAGAATGATCTTCATACCCCCAATATGGAGCTTAGGACCTCAGATACTTTCACAAATATTGAAAACCAAGAGCGTGGACAGCAACTCTGCTACTTTTTTTAACCAGATTGTCTTAGCCGTCCTATAAGGTTTGCTGAAGTTCTCAGTAACTTGTCTACAGACAGGAAAATGAACAATTACACGTCATTTCATTTGCCTTAAATTTCCTCTAAGGACCTCTCCACCATCTTTCTATCTTTCTAGATATTTTACTAACAGTAGAGTTCAAGTGCCCAGACACTTCATTTTTATTATCATCAACATTTTTCATAGAGTGCACTAGGAAAAAAAATTCTTTTCAGATGACATCATTTGCACTAGATTTTTATTATTTTATCATTTAATCATTTACAGGTAAGGACGTTAAAGCTGAAAAAAAGGTGAATGGCTGCTATGATCTATATGGCCTGAATAGGAAACCATGCCTCGGAATTCCAGCCAAGAGTTCCACCTCCCTAGCCTGTTGAGTCTGGATGACCTTCCTCTCACCTCAAATGATCTGAACTCATGTCCTCCTGAGTCCATTCCTCAAACAACATGTAGACCCAAATCTTGTCCCTCTTTCTGGCCAAAACTGACGTCATTTCTTTTCTTTGGTTTTTCCATCTTTCCATTTTCAACTAGAGAGTAGAAGCTGATTGTCCACATTTTGGAGATACTGTGTCTTCAGTTGCTATCAGTCAATCTCTTGATTAATGCTTCGATGACCCAAACAATATTTTTTTTTTTGGTTTTTGGGCCACACCCGGTAACGCTCAGGGGTTACTCCTGGCTATGTGCTCAGAAGTTGCTCCTGGCTTGGGGGACCATATGGGGCACCGGGGGATCGAACCGCGGTCCGCCCAAGGCTAGCGCAGGCAAGGCAGGCACCTTACCTTTAGCGCCACAGCCCGGCCCCCGACCCAAACAATATTATCATATTCCAATTCTATGTTCATCCCCTCTCTCTGACCACTACCTGCTGCAGAATGGGGTAAATACCTTTTTAGGAAAAAAAAAGAAAATAATATATAGAATAGTGAACTTTCAGTTCCAAAAATGCATTTGCTCCTTTCTAACTTCAATGAGCTACTAGAATAGAAAAGTACAGAAAAACAGTAAGAGGCATGCTGGGTTTCCCCGAGATTTCCTAGGTGAGTCCAAAAACAAAAGGTAAAGGGTGCGGTGCTGAAATTATGTTCATGAAAATCCATCATTAACAATTTTCTTTGTTTGTATTTTGTTTTGTTTTTGGATCACACCCGGTGATGCTCAGGGGTTACTCCTGGTTATGCGCTCAGAAATCACTCCTGGCTTCGGGGACCAAATGGGACCCCGGGGAGCCAACCGTGGTCCATCCTAGGCTAGCACATACAAGGCAGACACCTTACTGCTTGTGCCACTGCTCCAGCCCCAACCATCATGAACAATATTGTAATTCACAAAACTGCAATTAAAAAATTAAGTTGCTGAGAAAAGACAAAATGTTTCAAATGGAGAACTATTACCCAAGAAAAAGAGGAGTAGTTTATAGGCACCAAGGAGTTGGTTTACAGATGGCAGACTGCTGGAAGGAGTGAACCACAGCTAACCCTGACTAGAATATGCTAAGATAGGAGGACAGGAAGATGTCTCATGATCAAGTCTGAGAGGAAGGAAAAGGCTAGTTCATCTAGTGATCCATATTATTCTGTCTACTTTAAAATGGTTGCTATTCACCTATATTAATTGCAGCACTATTTACAAGAGCCAGAATCTGGAAACAACCAGATGCCCAACAACAGACGAGTGGCTAAAGAAACTATGGTACATATATACAATGGAATATTATGCAACCATCAGGAGAGATGAAGTCATGAAATTTTCCTAGACATGGATGGACATGGAATCTATTATGCTGAGTGAAATAAGTCAGAGGGAGAGAGATAGACACAGAATAGTCTCACTCATCTGTGGGATTTTAGAAAAATAAAAGACATTATTACAAAAACACGAGAGATAATACAGATGAGGGCTGGAAGGACCAGCCCAAGATATGAAGATATGAAGCTTACCACAAAGAATGGAGTGCAGTTAGAGAAATAACTACACTAACAACTATCATGACAATGGAGTGAATGAGAGAAGTAATATGCCTGTCTCAGATACAGGCAGGAAGTGAGGGAGAAGAAAGATTGGGGGGTCATTGGTGGTGGGAAGGTTGAACTGGTAAAGGAGGGGTGTTCTATTTTTTAATAACTGAAACCTAACTACAAACATGTTTCTAATCGTAGTGCTTAAATAAAGATATTATAAAAATTAAAAGATTAAACAATATTTTCCACTCTAATGGTATTGAATAAGGAACCAGGATACCTGAGTTCTAGCTTACAGAGGCCCACCTACCTTGGAGGGTGATAGAGAGTTGATGAATCATATTAAAGATAAAAATAGCTAGCTGCCAAAATACCCAAGGAAAAAAATCACTGAAATCAGGGAAGAATGATAGTACAACAGTCTGGGCCCATAGCTAGTATGTAGTAGGCTAAGATTCAATTCCTGGCACAACATGATTCCCTGAACATCACCAGATGTAGCCCTGGACGCGCCTATTACTAAGTGGCTTGGATCTGCCCCTCTTCAGGGTTTGAGAAGCATTGCATCCTAGGGCCCTTGAGCTGAACTGACAACTCAGCCAGAAATTGTCAAGGAGGCCTCCTGAGGACCAAAGCATTGCTTGGGAATCCTATTCCCACTCCAACAAAAGAAAGAAAAATCACTGAAGTCATCAATATTAACACAAATGCATGATTCTGCATATTTATTTTGAAATATTCTTTATTTGTTGTTTGTTTGGTTTGGGGGCCATAACCGATGACGCTCAGGGGTTCCTCCTGGCTATGTGCTCAGAAATCGCGCCTGGTTTGGGGGACCATATGGGATGATGGGGATTGAACCCAGTTCTTCCTGGGTCAGCCGCATGCAAGGCAAACGCCCTACCGCTGCACTATCGATCTGGCCCCTACTTTGAAATATTCTGGCCAGACATGCTGAAGGGTGAGAAACCATTATGTAGTCTAAGTAGAGGACCTAGAAGAAATATAGACAGCATTTTTTATTTCTTTCTCGAAGTTATTTTCAGCTTGTCTGATATAGGATTGCTGGTCTGATGAATAGAGAACTCTGTGAGAAGCCCACCTGAGGTTGATTCCATTCCATGTTGATTTGGGGAGCCCTATGCATTAGTATAGGTGATGGCTGTCAGGGGTTTAAAGGCCACAATGGAATCATGTGTCTTCCATGGGGTTAGGCTCTCTAAACAATTCTCATTAATGAGGCCAGCTGAGTGACCCTAGGGACTCACTTCATTTCTTTGGCAATTTCTAAAATACATCAAGGGTTACTTTGGGGTTGAAAGGCGACCCAACTCCTGGGGCCTCCCTAACTTAAACACAAGCAATTTGACTTGCTCCTATGTTTTGTACTCAGGTTCCATGTGGATTTTGCCAAGCACTCGCCAGTTCTAAAGTGCTTTTACCTCTAGGGATGCATATTTTCCCTGGCCTGCTATCTTGTTTCCTGCCTATAATGCTGGGATTATCTGGGGTCACACTCCAGGTATTTAAAAACTAAAGCAGGGCTACAGATAGCACAAATCTGAAGGTCTGAAGGATCTTTTAAGGCCTTCTCCCAAGAGAGTCACTCTTGACAGCAATGAGGATGAACTAGAAGATACAAACCATCCCCTTTTTTTCTATCATCGACAAAGGAAAATTCATCCTAATACCAACCACACGGAAATCATAGAATCTATTTTCCATTTCATAGATGAAAAAACTGAGGTAAAGAGAAAGAAGAGATAACTTCTCTAAGCCATGGAGGCTGGGGAGGCTGGGATCTGAACACAGGTAGTACAACTCTAGATTCCTTTATAATTTCTATGCTGTATTCCTACTGAAAAAAATTCTTGAGGCCAATTAGACCTTACCACAAAATGATGATATGGTCTTTACCAAACCAGAACATTCCATAACCATACCCATATATTCCTTTGAGTAGGATCCTAGAGTATTAGGGAAGGCAGATTGAAGAACTACTCATTTATTCTAGCAATGCCAACATGGTGCAAAATGTTTACAGGCCTTGACTTTTGAGCCTTCCTCAGAGATCTCAATGATGTCAGTTTCTTGACCCAGGATCTAGGTAGAATTTTTCGGTCCAACCCCAACTTTTAGGTATCAAATCTAGTGAGAGGAATCAAGCTAAGGTGGTGTTGTTTTTAGACAAAAAATAAAAAACTGGGGCCGGGAAGGTGGCGCTAGAGGTAAGGTGTCTACCTTGCAAGCGCTAGCGTAGGACGGACCGAGGTTCAACCCCCCAGTGTCCCATATGGTCCCCCCAAGCCAGGGGCGATTTCTGAGTGCATAGCCAGGAGTAACCCCTGAGCATCAAACGGGTGTGGCCCAAAAACCAAAAAAATAAAAAAATAAAAATAAAAAACTAACCATAATTGCAAAATAACAAAATTGGCTCCCCCCACAAGTCTGGTAAAATTAATTTTCAGGCCAGTGAAAGTATTTTTTCCCTAAAATGGCTACAAAAGTGGATAGGATACTCATCTGGACCTATCAGTTTGAGTCTATTTGGTAAAAAAAAAAAAAAAAAAAAAAAAAAAAATTAAGCTCCATCCTTTGCTTCTGAAGCCGACATCATGAACTTGGGTTTTTCCAATGGCAGAGATAAATTTTCTCTGATTTTCACACTCTCACCCACTCCCCAACTCTGGATTGTAAGGAATGACACATATTTTCGAGAAGGCTAGTCAGGTAAGAGTTCAGCCCAAGTTCGCATGCAGAAATACATTCAGTGACCCTGGATGAGAATGAGTCATAGCACAAACTCCAACCAAAGAAAGCTGGCTTCTACCTCATCCCTAGTCCTTCTGGAAAAAAAAAGTGATTATTAAAATGATATGCCATTACACTCATTAACCTAAGTTTCCTTCCTACACTGGTGCTATTGCAATGGCACCGTTGCCTTCTCTTGAATACTTCACGGCCTATGTGTCATACTAGGGTTCTTGGGCCAGTACACAATCCCCTAAAGTTATCACTTCATCTAGATGCCTCCTCGGGGCCTGATCTCAAAGTGCTCAAGGAGTTGTGGCTTTGGTAACAAAAATATATCTTCCAGATCTTGTTGTCCAATGCCTTCCTTCTTTGCCATTTTACTTACAACACTTGAAAAATGGTGGGAAACCACTTTAGGAAAACAGCCAGTGATAGAGCAGTTGAGAACTCTTTACACCAGAAACTGAGGATCTCAAAAGGTTGACATTCAAGTGAAAGTAATGTCCACTTTCATTCCCATTAAGTCCATCCTAAGCACCACATTCCAGGTACTAACCAGACTGGACCACTGTTTGTTTTGTTCCCAGAAGATACCATCAGAATCAATTTATATAATTCCAAGAACCTGTCTCCAGAGAGTGGCCTTACCAGAGATACCCATCCTTAGAGGGCAGGAAGCAAAGACTGAATGCTCTTTTTCAGCGTGATTGTGAAGGGAATTCATACACTGAACATGATATTAGAAGCAAAATAACCTCCAGAACCAGCTCACCCCTAAAATTCAACATGCCCTAAAAAAATCTGATACAAAAGAAATAAACATGCACATTCATACCAACTAGTTTACCACAGATGCTTAAGTCTTCCTGGGAAAGACGGCCTTCCATTCTAGCTACTGCAGTGGGAAAGCAGCCCTAAAATCTGTGCCCTGACCTGATGAACTCTCAGGGTTGGGGGGTGATTGGAGAACTCCCCCAGGGACTGGCTTTAAGAGTTCAATTACTTCCCAGATGACTCACTTTCAGGTTGAATTTTCTGAAGCAACTAGGATCCACTTTGGGCCTCAGCTCCGGTACCTTTCTCCTTGACCCTCTCTCATGCCCTGCACTCAGGAGGCAGGTGTCTGGGCACAGTTGGGCACCCCGATTCCTCCTCAGAGTGCTGGTTTACAGAGCTGGCCCCTGGCAGCCACCTCCTCTGTGCCTGGCCTCCACAGTGTACAGGGAGGCACGGCTGCCAGCCTGCTTTCAATATCCGCTCTTCCCTCGCTGGTCCACCAGCCAGACAGTCCCCCCACCCTTTTCCCTTTGAAGAAAAGTGATTTAATTTCATGAGACTTTGTTATGATCTTCAACATTAACCAGAACCAACTCCCTGCTACAGGAGGGTGGGGAAGGAAAGGAGAAGAAAAAAGTAAACAGTCCCAGTCGGGATTGCCAGAAATTAGAGGAAAAAGAAAATCACAGCAGCTGCTTTGCTGGTTCCCCTGATGAAGACAGGCCTCTGCCAGAAATGGGGCCTCCCTGCCAAGGTTTCTGGAAACAAGGAAGTGGGGCTTGGCAGAACCTCCATTTCTACAGGTTAATCAGCTCAGTTCGGGAGGGGGGAGGTATTGGTTTTCATTGCTCAGCCTAAGCTTGATTCCCACCCCCCCTTCCCACTCACTTCACCTCCCCCTCACCACCCCCTGTCTCCCAGCTAAGATGACCTGACACCCTTCTCTGCCAGAGCCCAGCTAGCCTCTCTGCCTCCCTCCTCTCTGAGTTGGGGTGCAGGGTTACTCTCAAGAACATATCAAACAGCCACTTTGGATTTCCTTGAAGGTAGGTACCTATATCCACCTGTCAAACTTTTTCAGCCAACAAAAGGAGGCTGATGAGAAGATGGAGTTGAGGAAGAGAGGGATGGGGGGGGGCTTTGAAAGAAAAAAAGGAATAATTTGGGGGCACAACTACAATCTTGCAGCTTAGAGTTAGCTGGAGCCAGAGAGGAATTTCTCATGAACAATGGTCCTTCTTGGCAGACTGTCCCAGGGTGTGGTTTAGCTTGAAAAAATAAAAAAATAAAAGCAAATAACACAGATCTCGGGACCACCAGGGAGAAGGCTGGGGTAACACTGGAAAGCTGAATGGAAAGTCTTCGTGCAGACACCCAGGAAATGACAGTGCACATGGGAAGATGCTTCCTCTGAGACCATCTAGAGTTTGAGAAACATCTTGGCAGACTTCAGCTCTATAAAGAGCAGCACAGCTCTGATTTCCAGCTCTGACAGATCCCTTCCATCCTTCAGGGTTGACCTATCTATTCAGAATCCCTCCCAAAAGCCTTTTGGGGTTCTCTGTCCCTTCAAAGTGGGGTGCTGAAACAGAAACTGTTCTTCAAAGGTGTTGACATGTAGGAACCACCATAGCACATGAAGCAACTGCTCGGATCCCTATCACCCCGTCTCACCAAGCATCTGATCGGATTTCAAGTTGGGACTCAGAGAGTTTTAGGAATTCTGAAGGGAAACAAACCCTGGATGTAACTGGGGAGACATATGTTTGTAGTTTAACTCTCTTTTTAGGGTGTAGGGGAAAGAATACAAGTGAAATCAGCCAGACTATGACGACAACATTGCCCTCAAGCTTCAACTACAAGTTTCAGGCTAAAGGGTGTGTGGGGTGGAGGGTTGGTCCTTCCACCCTGACAGACAGGTGGAAAAAAGTGTCTGACCTGTACAAAGCCAGATTTACACCAAGTCCTCTGAGGCACAACAGTGCTAGATGCAAAAATTATGTATTAAGTGTATTTTTGCCTTTGCAAACATGTTCTGAATTTTGAACTTCACATAATTTTAATTTAAGGTAAAGGTCAAGAAGAGGAGAACAGAGGGATTACAAAGTCTAATTACTGAGAATGTGAAGAGCTACTATTATATTAGAAAAGTGATCAAAAGAGGCTTAAAGCAAGCCTTAGACCATGTCAGGAGCTTAGTGTAGGGACTCCAGAACGTGATCTTTAGCTCTTGAGAAACACTAGAGAAAATCACTCATTCCATGGGTATCAGTGTTTAGTCAATCCATGTTTCATCAAAATTAGGTCTGTGTACCAGAGGGAACAAACTCCTCCAGGCTGGCAGGGAAAGAAAGAAAGAAAAATAAAGGAAGGAAGGAAGGAAGGAAGGAAGGAAGGAAGGAAGGAAGGAAGGAAGGAAGGAAGGAAGGAAGGAAGGAAGGAAGGAAGGAAGGAAGGAAGGAAGGAAGGAAGGAAGGAAGGTAGGAAGGTAGGAAGGAAGGTAGGAAGGAAAAACGGAAGGAAGAAGTAAGAAAAACAGAGACAAAGAAAGAAGAAAGGAAAAGAAAGAAAAAGAAGAGAGAGAAAGAAAAAAGAAAAGAAAGAAAGAGCAAGAAAGGAAGGGAGGGAGGGAGGAAGGAAGGAAAGAAGAAAAGGAAGGAAAGGAAAAAAGAAAAAAGAAAAAGGAAAGAAAGGAAGGAAGGAAGGAAGGAAGGGAAGAAGGAAGAAAGAAAAGAGGAAGGTAGGAAGGAAGAAGTAAAAAAGAGAGACAAAGAAAGAAGAAAGGAAAAAGAAAGAAGAAAGAAAGAAAGAAAAAAGAAAAGAAAGAGCAAGAAAGGAAGGGAGGAAAGAAGAAAAGAAGGAAAGAAAGGAAAAAAGAAAAGGGAAAGAAGAAAGAAAAGAAAAGAAAGAAAGAAAGAAAGAAAGAAAGAAAGAAAGAAAGAAAGAAAGAAAGAAAGAAAGAAAGAAAGAAAGAAAGAAAGAAAGAAAGAAAGAAAGAAAGAAAGAAAGAAAGAAAGAAAGAAAGAAAGAAAGAAAGAAAGAAAGAAAGAAAGAAAGAAAGAAAGAAAGAAAGAAAGAAAGAAAAAAGCTGGGCTCTCAATTCCCAGCATCCCGTATGGTCCCCCAAGCCTGCTAGGGGCAATTTCTGAGTGTAGAGCCCCTAAAAAAAAATTCTGGGTCCATGAGACCTACAGTCTAAGTGGTTTGCATCTATTCTCGCAATATGGAAATTTCTGAGATGTTAGAGGAATTAGATTCTGTGTAGAGGGTCTATGCTGGGACCAGAAAAGGGTTCAAGTGGCAGGCACATATAGCAGGAGTATGCCAAAAGATAATACTCAGAAACCATGTGGGCTCTAGTCCCCACGAAGTGACCCATAAACCACACATATCTCTCTTACAGGAGGGCTTCAAATCAATAGCAGCTTAAAATAGTGGTAAAATTGAATGATAAAGAGGTAAGTGTCTTAGGTTCAAATTCTACTTTGGTGTAACAGTACAAAACCTCAGGGGGTTGACTAAACAGCCCTGTTACTTTTATGTCAATTCACGACATCTGTCTCAATGGCCTCACTAAAGAGTGAAGAGAGCCCTTTCCTTTCTGGAAGAGGAAAATGGCTATCGATAAAATTTTCTTTAGTAAATAAAATCTACTCAGTAGCCTTGTTGCTAATTTTGACTGTGGGTTTGCTATGAGATACATACAGTCCCAAGCAATCCCAAGAAAAGGGGGACTTTATTATCCTCTCCTTCAGAAGACAGCAGGAAAAGCTGAATCCTAGAATGTCTGAGATTCAGTACATGATAGAAATGGAGTTTGAGTCTAGACACTGGCATGAAGTTATGCCTATGAGCCCAACATATTCCGTGCCTGAGAAGCAGGTGTGAGTTCAGGATTCCCAGTATGTGTGGGCTATGAAAGCTCTTGTCTGTGTGCTTGAGAAAGTAACACTAGTTGACACTTTTTATTTAAATTGTGGGTATCTGGTCACCCACTGGAAGAAGATAGGCCATAGGTAATACATTTGGCCTCTGTCTTAGTGTGTTTTTTACACACACCCAACAAGACAAAAAAAAAATAGTACATACTACGGACACAGACAGGAGATTAAAACTGGAGTCATTAGGCCAGAGTGATTGTCCAGAGGGTAGGGTGTTTACCTTGCACATGGCTGACCTAGGTTCAATCCCTGGCAGTCCATATGGTCTCCTAGGACCACCATGACTAATTCCTGAGTGATAAGCTATGAGTAAGCCCAAAGTATTGCTATATATGGCCCCAAAACAAAACAAAAGAAAAGCCGAAGCCATTTTTCTAACCTAGGGGTCAACCGCACCAATATTTTCTTGAGAGCCCTAAACAACACTCTAATTTTCACTTTCTTACCTCAAGCTGCCTTTTCAATCATCTGTCCTTACATTTCAGGGAGTATTTTTTATAAAACAATTCCCTGAGATTAAAAGAGACGGTGAAGAGCATAGAAAGTTTAAGAGTCTGAAGACTCAAACTCTTCCTGAAAAGGAAATAAAAACTCTGATCTGTTTGATTTTGTTTTTTTTTATAAAGTGAAAGTGATTAATCCATACTAAATAAAAAATAGTTTATATATAGTCTGCTGAGGACTTTTTAATTATGAAATATGAAGGAAAAGGTTCATACTGCTTTGGAATAACAAAAAGCCAATAAAGTGGAAATTAAATTGATCTTTAAAGAAGACCAAAAAGAAATGTCGCTCAAACTTAATTTCCACTCATTTTTTAAAATTCTCATAACTATGAACTGGTCCAATAAACCTTTAAAATGTTTTAATAAGAAAATTCCTGAGAGGGAAAGTGAGATCTTGGTGTTGAAGAGGTTCAAATGTAATAATTGAGAAAAGTGTCTTAGCAATTCACAATTCCCACAGGATTGAGAAATTCATCAACACAGGACTTTTGGTGCCTGGTTTTCACAAACAGAAGACGCCAGGCTGGAAAGACAGAAGTTGTTTGCAAGGATAGGAAAATCCAACGTCCTACTTTGAAAAACAAACAATTGGGAGACTCGTGGCAGGATGGATGCGTGTCCAAAATGTGGGTCATCCGCCAGAAAAAGAGCAAGGGGTCATGAAGACTTTATAGCTGCCAGGTGATTTGGAAACCAGCCACCCTCCTTCTCCATCTTAGATCCCCTGCAGAAAACTTGAGGTTGTTCCCTTACTACAGGGGTTTTCAAACTACAGCCTGCGGACCACATGCGGCCCACCAAAGACATGTATCCAGCTCTCTTCTGCTTGTCCAACTTAGCCAACTCATTCTGGGACCTCAGTGCGCATGTGTGGGATGTGGCCACACTCTCCAGACTTCCCTCTTTCTCTCTGTCTCTCAACTCCTCCTCTCATTTTCAGGCAGGGGTCCTCAAACTACAGCCTGCCAAAAGCAGGCCCATAGTTCCCACTGAAATACTGGTAAGTTGGTTGAACTTTTCCCGTTCTTTATTTTAAATATTGTACTTGGTCTTTTTATTTTTACTTATTTATTTTATTTTTAATTTTATTCAATTATTTTTACTTCAAAATTAGATACATAGAAGGAATTTGTTCCTAGTTGTTTTTTTTTTTTTGTTTTTGTTTTTTTAACTATAATCCAGCCCTCCAATGGTCTGGGGGACAATGAACTGGCTCCCTGTTTAAAAAGTTTGAGGACCTCTGGCTTACAAGCATCTAAGGTAAAATGCCTGTTTATTAAAAGATAAATAAATAAAATCTTAACTGGGAGGCATAATCTGATTTTCTAATTAAACCAAAGAGGTACTTCCGGAAGCAGATCAATCTTTTTATTAGCCCAGCTATTTTTTCATTTATTCAGGTGATAACCCCTCATAAAAGTATCAATGAAACACTGGAGAGACACAATCTAAGCTCTACAGAGACATAAATAATTGTGTGGGTTTACACTG
The DNA here is from genome assembly GCF_024139225.1 of Suncus etruscus. Taxonomy (NCBI): domain Eukaryota; kingdom Metazoa; phylum Chordata; class Mammalia; order Eulipotyphla; family Soricidae; genus Suncus; species Suncus etruscus. Next base: position 42,259,478 of record NC_064867.1, read on the forward strand.
AAGGATCCAGCAGCTGATCAAGGACAATCCAGTTTACAGAGCCAAAGATTCATCCCTCTGAGCTGAGAGTCCCTACCCCATTTTATCTAGAAGGGAAATGAATTGACAGCCATGCTGAGAAGATATCACAGCCTACACCCAAAGATACATGAGCAACATAAACATGGGAGGAAGCTAGAGGTCAAAAAAAAGGAACTTTGGGGAATAAGTCAAGAAGATGGGCATCCAATTCCCTGAAAAAGAGTTTAAACTTGATTTTATGAAAAATAAAGAATAAGAACTAGAATTCTAGAAGGCAATTTGTGTGACAAGATGCCAAGACACAACGGGCATTTGAATGAATATGGAGTGTATGTGTAAATAAACTGTCATTGAGTTTCTGCCCATATGAGAAATCTTCCAGACAGACAGCAACGCAGATCTGCCAAGCTCCAAACGAAAATATTGTCCACAACCATGCCACCCAGCTGCCATTGTCATGTCTGCATCTTCCAGTTCCATAGGCTCACTATTCTTAAAAGAAATATAAACCAAGCCTCAAAAAGTCATGGGCACCACCGCCTCACAGAAGTCAGTCTTGGGAGAAGTAGGCCACATCTCTGATCTACCAAAGTCTCACCAGCTAACATCCATTCACAATTGCTACCCACGATTGAACCAATGACCCAATTCACTGCTTAACCACTGACCTCTGGAAATCAGCCACACTCCTCTTCCATCTTAGATTCCCTGCTTAAATGTAGGGTTGGTTAGAGATACCCATCCAACCAAAAAACCTCCAGGTATGCCTGTATTGGGGCTGACTTCACCAGGATTTTGTCAGAATAGTCACTGACTCTACCCAGATAGTCTTGTTTGCACGGATATCTCTGGGAAATTCTCAGAATGGTGGGATTCCCCTTTCTGTATGAGACTGCAGCAACCCAGTCCCACATAGTACACTTGTGAGAGAAATGACCCGGCTCCCCAATTTAATCTTATCAAGCTGCCAAGACAACACAATTTATTTCATAACTATAGATTCTAGATCACATAACCACCAGCAGTCGGGTGTCAACTCAAAATTTTATAGTAGTCTTAGCCACAGGACATCTGATGGGAATGTTACATGGAACTCTACCAAGCTCAGTGAGTCTAAACAGTAACACACAAGGATCAAGTTGACCTTTGTTGATCTAAGCTTTGATTATTCCATTTGCTTTAGTGTTCTAACAAACAATGTGCAATGATTTTGCTTCTGTCTGCCAGTAGACACGCTACAGTTGTGGGTTGGAAATATGGGGTACTGGTGAAGGGAAGGTTACACCAGTGGTGGGATGGCATTTGAACAGCCTGAAACAATTGTTTTATAAATAACTTGGTAAATCACAGCGTTATAAATTTTAAAAGTTTAAATAAATAAATAAAATGTTCTTTCTCAATAACAATTTTTTTTAGAAATGTATTGTCACCATTTTTGTTTGTTTGGAGGCCATACGCAGCGATGCTCAAGGGGTTAGTCCTAGCATTGCTCTCAGAAATTACTCCTGGTAGGCTGGGAGGGGTGTGCATATGGGATGCCAGGAATCAAACCCAGGACAGCAACATGCAAGGCAAATGCCCTATTCATAGTGCTATTGCTCTGTCCCAAAAAATTTTATTGTCATGAAAACTGTGCCAAATTTGAGCAGGAAATTCAAAGAAACTAAGATTCAAAACATGAATTATTTTCTGTGGCTAACTCTAAAACTCAGTAAAGACTTTGTTCATACTCCACTCCAAACTCTACTAAAGGATACACAATAAACTTAAGAATTCTTGCCATGATTAACAAAATGACCCTCATACCTAATCTACTATATAGATTTAATGCAATCTCTATCCAAATGCACAATATTTTTCAAGAATTTATAAAAATTTATTAAAATTTTGTATAGAATCATAAAAGACTCCAGTTAGCCAAAGCAATACTGAAAAACAAAAAATTGGGGACATCTCATTTCCTAACTTGAAGCTGTACTACAAAGTTATAGTGAACACAGGTGCATGACATTGGAACAAAGACAGACTTCCTTTTTTTTAAAACTTTTTTTTTGGGGGGTCACACCCAGCAGCACTCAGAGGTTCTTCCTGGCTCTACGCTCCGAAATCGCTCCTGGCAGGCTCAGGGTACCATATGGGATGTCGCAATTCTAACCACCTACCTTCTGCATGCAAGGCAAATGCCTTACTTCCATGCTATCTCTCTGGCCCCAAAGACAGACTTTCTGACTAATGGATCAGAATCAAATATCCAATGACAACCCCGGAGAATATAATCAATTAATTTTTGGCAAAACAGAACATTAAATGAAATAAAGACAGCCTCTTCAACAAATGGTGTTGGAACAATTGGGTTATTGCATGTAAGAAATTAAATCTGGATTCATATTTCAAACCTTACACAACAATCAATTCAAAGTAGATCAGAAAGTCTTGAAGTCATACCTAAATCTTTAAGGTACATTGAGAAAAGCATTGACAGGACATTTCAAAGCCTAAACCTCAAAGAAGTTTTCAAATATATGAAACCAATGGCAAAGTCTACAAAATAAAATCTAAACAAATGGAACAATAGCAAACTAAAAAGTTTCTGCATGGCAAAAGAAACAGCAAATAAAACTAAAAGACAGGGACTGGGCAGATAGCATGGAGGTAGGGTGTTTGACTTGCACACAGATGATTCAAACAGATGGTGGTCCGAATCCCGACATCCCATATGGTCCCCTGTGCCTGCCAGGAGCAGTTTCTGAGCACAGTATCAGGAGTAATCTCTGAGTGCTGCTGGGTGTGACCCAAAAACCAAAATAAATAAATAAATAAATAAATAACTTAAAAGACAGCTAACTGAATGGGAAAAAAAATATTTGCCCTCAGATAAAGGGTCAATATCTAGAATATACAAAGTATTCACAAGGGTTTATCCTGCCAAACCTAAAAACCCCATTACAAAATGGGGGAGAGGAAATGAATAGACACTTCTCTGAGGAAATGAACAGACACTCATTGTTTCATCATTAGGGATATCTAAATCATGAAGATAATGAGATATCATCTTACACCAGTGATGAGGCATGTATAAAAAATACTGGGAACAACCAGTGTTGGTGAAGTTATGGTGAAAAGGAACTATTATCCACTGCTGGTGGTGGTTCAACCTCTTTGAAAAATAGTAGGAAGGATTCTCAGTAAACTCAGAATCAAGCTGCCATATTACCCAGCAATTGCACGTTAGGGTATCTATCCCCAGGATAGAAAAACGTTCATTAAAAATGAAATATGTGGGCCGGAGAGATAGCATGGAGGTAAGGCGTTTGCCTTTCATGCAGAAGGTCATCAGTTCGAATCCCGGCGTCCCATATGGTCCCCCGTGCCTGCCAGGAGCAATTTCTGAGCATGGAGCCAGGAGTAACCCCTGAGCACTGCTGGGTGTGACCCAAAAACCACAAAAAAAAAATGAAATATGTATGCCACTATTCATCACAACACTCAGCATAATAACCATGAGTTGGAATCAACCTAGAGGTCCAACAACAAATGAGTAGATCATGAAGATGTGGTCCCTATATATACATACACACACACACACACACACACACACACACACACACACACACACACACACACACACACACACTGGAATATTAAATAGCTGTAAGAAATGATGCAGTCATGCAATTCACTGAAACATGGATGGAAGTGGAAGATATAATGTTAAATGAAGTAAGCCATAAGAAGGATAAATATAGGATGACATCACATATATGTAACATTTCGAATAATTGTATGAGGGAATGCAATGGTTTAAATGGGATTGTATAGAACACTCTTGGCCCCAGAATATAGTACGGAAGAGAAAATAGAGTGGAAGAGGAGAAAGACAGATTTCAATAATGGAGTACAGAGATCAAGAGGATTCAAATATATTGATCGTGTTAAGGAAGGACAGAACTAAATATCCAAATCATAGACTAACAGCACTGAAATCATAAGAGCCAACCACTAACAACGAAAGCTGCCTGTCATGATGGCAGGCTGGCGGAAGACGGAGAGGGAGGAGGGATTTGTGGAGGGAGGTTGGCAGTGGCGGCAGAATTGGTGCTGAAACAATTTATGCCTAAAACTCAGCTATGAATAACTTTGTAAATAGCAATGCTTTAAATTAAAAATAACCTAATTCTTGCCTTGTCTACATTCTTGTCAATGGTTTCATTTTCAATTCTATTTACTTATACAGACTATGGTCTTGAAAATTTGCTATTTAATTTCCTGTTTGGTGCATGTGGAGGCAAGCAAAGTAAGTCAATGATGTCACCAATACAATTTTTGAGTTTCTTAATCCTATGACAATATATCACTGTATTTCATCTATTTTTAATTCTTTATGAATTTACCTACCCATTCCACTACATGTATAGATTCTACATATATTCCATACCATCCATAAGTGAGTGCATATAAAGTCAGGCTAAATGTAGATACTTTAGCAAAGAAACTGCAATTGGCAAAATAAAAAGGAGGATTTTGTACATTTATGTCCAACTTTGCGTTTAAATTAAGCTTACCTGCCTTTCTTGAAACGTGTTACTAAATGGTGAAATGTTTCCATTTCTACACATTTCTCGGACACTATTACAAGATACACTTTGATAAGTCAAGAAATAGAGTCTAGTGGTCTGCTCTTAATGGCTCATAATTTCTCTTCATTAATTAGCAATTTTGAGTTTATAGACTGGACCCAGGACTGGTCCTTTGAAATCACTGTGATCTCAAAGCCAACTTTGGTTCAGTATCAAGAGTTAAGCTTCAAATAAGTGAACATTTACCTTTGTAACTCCTGATATGAAAACACAGAAAATGTGATTATGTATATGATGTCTCCACCTAGAAATGGGGGTAAGGATGACCTCTTTGAGTAAAGCATTAGAGCATTACTAAACAAAGGAACAGAGGGGAAGGGCAGGTCAGAGCACAGTGATTCCAAAGAGAAACCAGGATAGGGGAGCCGCAAAGTGAGGGGTGGGGTGGAGGTGACAAATAATACTAGGAGAGAAAGATTAATAGCACCTCAGCAGGCCAGGGTTTTCATATAGAGCCACTCAAGTGGCTTCAAGCCAAATATTCGATTGCATCATACTTCTGTCATGTGGAGAGATTTAAGTTGGATGTCAGCAGAAGCTGGAGAGCTAGAAAGAGGCTACCAGAGTCCAAAGACAGCAACATTGGTAGCTCAGCAACAGTGATAACGTTTTTGAGAAGTTGCAGATAATTCTAATCAGATTCGGTAATAAACTGTCTGGGATGGAAGTTGAGAGAGAAAAAGAGAAACTGAGGTCAATGTTACTGGGTAGTTGGCCTGGGTGAATGTGCCTTTTAAATATATAAGTAGAGAGAAAAAAAAATAGGAGTTGGTAGGTCAAGAGTTCAGAGAGAGGCCAGAACCAGAAAGGTAAAAGAGAGACATTGCATTCTCTGTGTAAAGGCAAGAGAAAAGATGGAGGTTATCTGTAGGGAGTATAAATAGAACAAAGAAAGGTGCAAACTCTCAAAAGTAAATCAATAAAGATAAACAAAGCCCTGAGGTAGCTCAGTAGTAATGTGTCCATCTTACAAACCAGAAGACCAAGATTTTGATCCCCTAAAAATGTCCCACATGTGCTCAGAATGGTCCTGGTTGCCATTTGAGATCCCTGGCACCATTACAAAGGGTACAATCTCCAGTGTGCCACAACCAAGAATGTTCTACCATTGCAGCTAAAGGTTGTACCAGCAGCTCAACTAATTATGAAAAAAACTATTATGGTTATGACAACATAAAAGGGAAGGGAAGAGGGAGCTGAAAAAAATTAATTACATAAGTAACTTTTAAAAAGAGAGAACACTGAAGTTATGTCTTCAATGTGAAAGTCAGTTAGAGAAACCAGGGGAAAAAGGTGAGCAAGTCATGGAAGAATGCAAGAATGTATACATGCAGAGATTAATAAAAGAACAACCCTACCCAATAACTATAATAAAAAAAATAGAACCATTTATTCAATACATTTACTTTCCTCCCCATCAGCTTTTGATAACTTCTCTATACTCCTCCAAGAACACCAATAAATTATAAGAACTTGAATAAGAAGACAGTCAAATAAAGGACCTATAGCTAGAATGCTCTATACTACCTAATGACCGAGAAAATACAGAAAGTCACACTGGAAAATCCTGGATAAAGCAATCAAAAAGATGAATTTTTCTTTTCCCAATCAACGGACTATGACAACAGGTCCTTTCTAGGGCCATACACCAGTTTTGGCTAAAACAAAATAACTTGTCTCGGCTAAATATAACTGCTAACCTCTTTCATAGCAAACAGCGGAGGCTTTAGATTATGAACTGAACCCTACCTTTGTGCTCAGTCATGAAGAAACATCATTTTGTGTTCACTGTGGCAAAACAAAAGTAATAAAGCTTTAAGGTTGATAATGAATATCTTTAACAAGCCTATTAGGTAGATGAAAATTAGAGTCTCTCCCTTTAAAAGGATAGAGGAGGCATTGGAGCTATTGCAGAAGTCCAGAGCACAGTTGGGTATGGTCCACAAACAAACAAACAAACAAATAAGGTCAGGTGTGATTAGTTTCATCTCTGGGATGTGATTTCTCAGTGGAAGACAGAAATTCAAGATGATATGCATTTGTATTTTAGATACATATAAAACAAATTCTGAAGATGCTTGCCACAACCTTGCTTCTTTTTTTTCTAACATAAAAAGCAATGCTGGCTAATGGGGTGAGAGCTCTACTCCAAGTTAACACTGTGACACTTACAGATCTATGGGGTGTCAGGTGTCCTCATCACATGGCTCAGGAAATGGAATGCCTGAAACATAATTTTCAGTGCTATTTTCTTGAGCTTTCTCTTGAAAAGCAGGGTAGCTTCTTGGGTAGCAGCAATTTACCTTTCACACTTCTGTAATGATCAGGGTGCTTGATCGCCCTGAATAACATTCCCCCAGCTGTCAGAATATTTCAGGGCTGTGAATTAACATTTCAAAACCTTTTGAAGCCAAGGGTAGGAGGGCTTTTTCCCCTGAACTAGCTGCAAAGATGCCAGGTTTAAATGCACACCTGGGAAAGCTGTGTTTCTGTAGGAAATATTGGATCGTGATCTCAAAAATGTAAAAAGAAATTCTTAAGAAATATTTTAGCCTAATAATCTATTGATGGAAATTCCTATAAGGTTCTAAGTTCAGGGCCAGACAGATAGTACAAGAGTACTGTTCAATGTCCCTATCTCATTATAACATCCTCAAAAGATAACACTTTAAGACAGGGAATCTTTTTCTATGTTTCTTTTTCAGTCCAAAAGTGTTAAAAAATATTTTTAGGGTACTGGTACAAGGAACTTGATACCAAGAAAGATAGTGATCACCAATATATAATAATGGTCTCAAAGATAAACATCCAGGGCTCGAGATGTATTGAGATATGTAAGGGAGTGAAAAGCAAAACAATTTATTTAATGAATCATTGTTCTCATTACCATGTCCAATAGCTACCATAATTCTCAAAATATGGTCCCAGATTGGCAGCATAAGCACACTTGGAAACTACTAGAAACACAAATTTTGGGACTTACCCCCAAACCTACTGAATCTCTACTTAAGGACCCCAGCAATCTGTGTCTCTGGTGCAGCTGAAGTATATGACAATGACCTATATAAATTCCACATTCTTTATTTGGTGACCATCTTACAAATGCCTTCTCTCTGCTCCTTCCCCTCTTGCTCTGCCATTGCAAAGCTCATGTGTTACATGCTTTCTGATAATGCCAGCTCCATCTTTCCCTTTGAGCTGTTATTCATTACACTCAAATGACTAGAATCTGCCACCTTTATGCCTCTTTTACCAGGTGTCCCATTTTTTTTTTTAGAAAGAACCCTTTCTTTTTTTTTCTTAAATATTTCTTTTATTTTTTTATATAAATCTTTAAGTATAATGAGTACAAGCATAATTGTAGTTGAGTTTCAGTCATAAGCAGAACACACCCCTTCAGTGCGACATTCCCACAACCAATGCCCCCCTCCTCTCCCACCCCTGCTTGTCTCTGGGCCATATTACAGTAATGTCTTTAATTTTTTCTTAAAACCCATAGATGAGTGAGACTATTCTATGTCTATCTCTCTCCCTCTGACTTATTTCACTCAGCATACTAGATTCCATGTCCATCCATGTCTATGAAAATGTTATGACTTCATCCCTCCTGATGGCTGCATGACATTCCATTGTGTATATGTACCACAGTTTCTTTAGCCATTCACCTGTTGAAGGGGACCTTGGTTGTTACCAGAGTCTGGCTATTGTAAATAGCGCTGCAATGAATATCAGTGTGAGGAAGGAATTTTTGTATTGTATTTTTGTGTTCCTAGAGTACCTTTTCTACCAGGCCTTGCCACCTCTACAATTTAAATCTCTACTAGATAGACCAGTTGGTAAAAAACAGCATCATGTTCAACTTCTACATGTTCCATCTGTTTGTTTATTTGTTTGTTTGTTTGTTTGTTTGTTTTGAGCCACACTCAGTGGCACGAAGGGATCGAACCCGGGTTGGCAGTGTGCAAGGCAAATGCTTTGCCCTCTTTGCTATTGCTCCAGCCCCAACTTCTACAATGTTCTGATGTGATAAGTTCCCCCCCCCCCGCCCCGTGCAAGAGAAACAATCTATAATGACTTCATTAAGGAAATCATAACAGAAAAACTAGAGAAAATTATCTGATGTTATGGGTTTTTATCCAAAACCATTGTTTCCTGGTCCTTGGAACCCGTTGTGAATACTGGAAATGACTAATGATAAAACAGGCAAATAATCCAATTCTGCAAAGAGTATGAAAACTCACACTATCTGTTCCACTTATTTCAAAGCCTATTGTGCTTTTTTAAAGCTTTATTAATTGATTGTTGATTGGTTTCTTTTTTTTTTTACTAATATCTTTATTTAAACACTTTGATTACAATTATGATTGTAGTTGGGTTTCAGTCATATAAAGAACATCCCCCTGATTGATTGGCTTCTGGGCCACACCCAGTGGCGCTCAGAGGTTACACTACTGGCTCTGCACTCAGAAATCTCCCCTGGCAGGCTGGGGACCATATGGGATGCCGGGAATTAAACCAGGTCCCTCCCATGTCGACTGCATGCAAGGCAAATGTCCTAGCACTGTGCTATCTCTACATCCCCCCAAAAACCTATTGTGGTGCCAGTCATTTGGCAACTAATATAACTTCTATTGCAAAATATATTTTTATCTTTTTATATCTACGTCCTACTCAACAAAATGTCTAATGCCCATACACACTGGTTAAAGTGTGTCCAGTTTTCTCTGTCTCATGCCATTTTTTTTATCCATTCCAGCAAGTTAACCCATGGCTTAACATACATAAGGGAAGATGTCTTCTGCCAACCCACATCACAGTCCCCCCATGTCATTCTTTGTCCCCTACCACTCACCTCTCTGGCCCCAAGGTAGATTTGATTACACACATCCTGGTGGTTAAGACTCAAACTCAGTCAGTCCCATTTGCATGTCTTATTTTTTTTAAAGTAAGACAAAATTCTCCAAATGACTTACAGCATCTAGCGGGATGAACCTAATATCTTCACAATGTTGTGCAGCCCATCACCTCTAATGTAGCTCCAAAACATATACCTACCATATTTATTCAATAATCTAATTTTTTCCTCCTCCCTTAACCCTGGAAAATACTAATTTGTTCTTTTCATTTTTAATTTTTTATTTAAAAGAAAACGTGATTTACAAAGTTGTTCATAATATAGACACCTCAGGCATTAAATGTTCAAACTCCAATTCTACCTCCTTCTCTAATCTGATTTTTGTCTTTGAATTTTCTATTGTGAATATTTCTTTTCCTTTCTTTTCTTTTTTTTTTTTTAGGTTTAGATTTTTTTTTCAGGCCACACCCGTTTGATGCTCAGGGGTTACTCCTGGTTAAGCGCTCAGAAATTGCCCCTGGCTTGGGGGGACCATATGGGACGCCGGGGGATCGAACCGTGGTCCTTCCTTGGCAAGCGCTTGCAAGGCAGACACCTTACCTCTAATGCCACCTCGCCGGCCTCAGAATTTATTTTTTTTTTATAAAATCTTTATTTAAGCACCATGATTACAAGCATGATTGTAGTTGGGTTCAGTCATAAATAGAATGCCCCCTTCACAAGTGCAACATTCCCATCACCAATGCCCCCTCCCACCTTCCTTGTTATGAATATGTGCCTATTCTGGATTAACGGATTTTTGTGGTTTGTCATCTTTTATGTGTGGCTTAGCATAACACCTTTGCAGTCTGTCCATGCTGTCATGTGTATTGGTATTTCATTTCTTTCTTTGACTACATCATTGTGCACTGTTGATAAATATTCTACTGATGAACCTTTGATGTCTGTTTTGATTTAAGGCTTGAGGGACCACACCCAGGAGTGGTCAGGTGTCACTTCCAGAATTGCTCAGGGGACTATGCAATACAAAGGATTGAAACCAGCCTCCTACACACAAAGCATGGGCACTAGCTTTCTGAGCTATTTCCCCAGCCCCAGTTGATTAATATTTGGGTTGTTTCTACCCTTTGGGCTGTTAAGAACAAGACCAGATGGGTTAGAGCAATAGCATGGTGGGTGTTTGCCTTACACATGACCAACCCACATTCGATCCCTGACATTCCATATAGTCCCCAGAGCCTGCCAGGAGTGCTTTCTGAGCACAGAGCCAGAAGTAACCCCTACACACCACCAGGAATGGCCCAAAACAAACAAATAAAAAGAAATAATAATATGATATATGTTGTATATCATATTTTGAGTCATGCTTCCAATTGGATATATAAAGGGGTATAATTCGTTGGTCAAATTACAATTATATGTTTCACTTATGGCGATACCTTCATGAATTCCTCACTTACACTTGTTCAATTTTCTCTGGTTACTGTGAAAATGAGTGACATCTTACATACCTTCAAATTATACTCAGGTCCCAGCACTCGGCCTGACACACTGTAAAGAAGCCCCACAGTAAATGACAATACCGAGGGGTTCGTTTATGCCAGTAGTTTTGTCTAGTAGTTTTTGCTTTGCTTTTCCTTTTTTTAAGCTTTGGGGCCACACTCAGCATCGTTCAGGGCTTGATCCTGGATCAGTATTCAAGGACCACTCCTGATGGGACTTGAAAAATTATGTGATGCCAGGACTGGAAGTTGGGTCAGCAAGTGCCTTAACCCTTGCGCTGTCTCTGTCTGCTGTTTTTGTTTTGTTTTGTTTGTTTTTATATTGTAAGGGACATCCAAAGTGGTATTTAAGAGGTCCAGATACATTTCCTATAAATCATAGATTGCCAGGACAAATGGTTCAATTCATGAGGCTGACCAGACCCTGAAATTCCAGGGACGACTAGATTACTTTATCAGTGCTAAGAGCCACAAGGGCTGGACCTAATGGTCTTTAGGGTCCTCCGGGGCTACACCCAGTGATACAAGGAGGAGCCCAGTGGTGTCAGGATCAGATTCATAACCCGAGTGCCTTATGTATATTATTTCATGTTTCATGTCACAATAACCTTATAAGGCAAAAATGATTGGCATTCCTATTTTTTTCAGATGAGTAAACTGAGACGTAAAATATTATAAGAAGCTTACTCTAGTCAATATGAGTTGCAAGTCAAGAGCCCAGGTAGACTGAGTCCAAAACCTGGACTCTTGAGAATGAGGATCAGTGATAGCCTCAAATGTGTAAGACCCTAAATTTGATCCTCAGGCTCACACCCAAAAAAATGGGGTATGTGGGTTCTCAAAATACTGCAATACCATCATGTGCATCTTCCTTCAGCCTTTTAAAGGGACAAATGGAGCAGTTGCTTCTGATAGCCAGGGTTAGAAACTCAAAATCAGGTTCCACACAATGGTGGAGGGGAGCCGACACTCTAGTGAAAGAAGTGGAGACATAACATTATCTGCATGAAACTCTATCATTAAATTGTCACATACTATAATCATGCTATATCATGGTGCTTAAAGAATTAGATCTAACATTGATAAAGACGCATAAGTCTCCTTAGCATTCGTTGTCTCTGTCCCCCGCCAGTAGCCAGAATGAAATCTAGAATCTCATACATGCAAGACAAGTGTTCTACCTTCTAAGTGAAATTCCCAGAGCCTAGAGGCATGAGGCATTCTTATTTAGTACCTTTTCATGGGTTAAAATATTCTCTACAGACGCAAATTTTCATTCAAATCCTAAAAGGCAAAAGTATCCCAATTTTACGTACAGGAAAAATAAATTTATGACATAGAATGCTTAGGTCTTAAGAGTTGGTGATTTGGACCTATTTATGATCAGGCAGAGAATTCTACTAACTTATACAATCCATACAACAAAATACAATAATTTACATTCATATATACGTAAGCCTAATCTGAGTCATTATCAAAAAGTTAAAAGGCCAGAAAGAAAGTGTAGTGGGTAAGGCGACTGACACCCTGCCAGGAGTGAGCCGTGAGCACATTTGATATGTCCCCAAAGTAATATCCACAAACAAAAGCAAAAAACAGAAAAGGTTAGGGAGTGATCTTAAAAAAAAAAAAAAAAGATATCTTTAGGGACTGGAGAGATAGCATGGTGGTAGGGCATTTGCCTTGCACACAGCTGATTTGAACAGTAGGTGGTTCAAATCCTGGCATCTCAGATTGTCTCCTTACCTGCCAGGACTGACTTCTGAACACAGAGCCAGAAGTAACCCCTGAGAGCTACCGGGTGTGACCCAAAAACAAAAACAAAAAAAAGAATATCTTTAAACTATATTCCAGAGCATTTGTTATTAGAAATTAATATGAAATTATAAAGTGTCAAACATGTATAATTTTCCAGAAAAATCTTCTAACATGGGGAACCTCTCAGACTGATGATAGAAGATAGCCACTGAGCCTGCACTGTGGGCCAACAGTACTATCTTTATGGAGATGATTTGTAAACTGCAATTAGCCGATGAATTATAAAAATAAAAAATAGCAGACAAAGTAAGGAATGCAAGCAGGGTTCAGAGAGAAGAATGTGGGATTCTTGGGAGAGGGAGGAATGCACTGATGATGAGAATGGTATTGGAATTACATGCATTAAAAAACATTAACAATGGCAGTGTAAACCACAGAATTTCATTTAAAAATATTTTTTAAGTAAAACAAAGAAAAGGCATGAGCAATACCTGAAAAATCAACGTAAACTGGGATGGGAGAGGAAAGTATGTTAAGCAAAGTGGAAAGGGGTCACCAAAAAGCAGATAGGCCATACTCTTTCCCTGGGACAGAAGCAGCAAGAAGATCAAAAAGCAAACAGGACAGTGATAACCCTAATCATAGGGAATAGACTCGAAGGGTCACTACAGGATTTGCGTAGCATCAACCAATCTGGAGATTAAGTGATGAAATGATTTCAATCAATTTACCCAACTGCCCATTGTTTACATGATAATTCAGTGAGGTCAAAAATAAAAGGTTGAAGACATGAGTCACAGTCTTCTTTGTATACCTTAAGGAGGGTTTTAGGGGGTCCTTTGATCCTTTGGGTAAGGGATGAAAGAGTTTGGGAGAAACAAACACTTCCTTCAACAGAGCAGTTAGGTTTTTACCAGAAGTTTTTGCTTAAGACTATTCAATGGTCCTCAAACTACGGCCCACGGGCCACATATTGTATTTATTCCCATTTTGTTTCTTCACTTCTAAATAAGATATATGTAGTGTGCATAGACATTTGTTCATAATTTTTGTTTTTACTATAATCTGGCCCTCCAACAGTCTGAAGGACAGTGAACTGGCCCCCTGTTTAAAAAGTTTGAGGACCCCTGGTAGATTAAGGGGCCGGAGAGATAGCACAGTGGTGGAGCATTTGCCTTGCTTGCAGCCGACCAAGGAGAGACATGGTTTGATTCTCGGCATCTCATGTGCCCCCCCCCCCGCCTGACAGGGGCAATTTCTGAGTGCATATCCTAGCCATGAGTGACCCCTGATCGCCGCTGGGTGTGGCCCCAAAACTAATCAATCAATAAATAAATTAAAAAAACTATACATTAAGAGAAAATATTTTCTATTTTCCCCATATTTGTCTGTGCTTATTCCAAAGGGAAAAATAAAACCTTAACAAACATACCTTTTTTTGGTGTATTTTTTTATCTTTTATCTTTTAAATTGAGGCTCCTGCCTTTTTCATAGAACTGCAATTCTGTGGATTTTTCTATGGAAAAAAACTGGATTATTTCATTTTATCAAATATTACCACATTTTTCTATAAAATTAAAAAGAAAGAAATAAAGTTTTGGGGCCAGGGGCCAAGTAGTCTCAGATGTATTGGAGGGGAAACAAATAAGGTCAGAACTAAATATCTAAGCCAAAGTAAATGATGATAGAATCAAGGGACCTAAACTTTAACGATATAAACTTAAAAGGGCATATTATACTGGCAGGCCAGGGGGCAAAGGGTGATGGTATAGGATGTACGTTGGGTCCACTGGTGGAGGGAGGTTCACACTGATGATAGAAAGGACCCTGACTCAATGTGTAGCTGAAATTCAACTATGAAGGACTCTGTAGATCACTATTGTTTTGTTGGGACCCGGATTCTGAACAAGGAAGGACGCCATCTGTAAAGGCCACATGGACAGGCTTCTTCTCAGGTTCTGAACAGGGAGAGATGCCATTTTGTAAGAACCACAGGGTGTATGTCTTTGCAAGACTATTTCCATAGAAATTGCCCCAAGCTACCTGGCCATACCAGGTAGCCTATCAAGGAAGGACAAAGGAACAATAGGAAGGTACCCCTAGACAAGAGCCAATCATTTTAAAGATCATCTGAAAATTAGGACCTCCCTCTATCCTTTCCTGATATAATCTTCCTCATGATTTTTGGTGGAGTTTATCTCCTTCAGGAGATGTCCCTGGCTGGCCAGTGTGGGACCCTTTTTGGCAGACAGATTAAAGTATTGAACTTTATACCAGTTTAGTGATTTCATCTTTGATTACGGACCCTAGCAGTTTCAATAAAATAAAATTTAAAGAAAAAAGAAGTGTGAATGAGTGAATGAGAAAAGGCGAAAGTGAGTGAACAGCCTAAATAAACAAGAGCATGAATGGGTGAGGGGGTGAAAAAGGCAGCAAGAAAGTTATGTCAAATCATCTGTCCAGTATTCTTCAATTCAACATGTCGGCCTTTGCACAGTTGGGATAAAAACCCTACAAACTCCAGTTCAGGGTCTACTGACTTGCTTTCACAGCCACTTAACACAATAAAATGCTATTAAAAAGTGTCATTTGATTCTTTTTTTTTTTATAACATGGTACAACTTGTACCCTCTCTATATTGTTAGATCCTCTCTGAAGGAAATTTCTCTTTCTCTTCTCATTTCACCCCTTTGTTGTTACAGAAATGCTCCATTTAGCATTCCTAAAGGGCCATTTGGCATCCCAAAGGTCTGATACTGCCTGGCTAAAGGTGGTTCTTGAAGAAAAGGCTGAGCAGTGACTCCTGCCCAGTGAGATGCTGGGGCTGGAGCCCAACCCTGACACTTGGCAGCAGCCCTCTCCTTGCTGGCCAAATTCAACTTGCTCTCTTATTTCAGATATTTCACATGATTCTGACCCTCCAACTCTTGTCCTGAAGAATTTCTCTCTCCCTCTTTATTTCTGCCTCAGAAGGACACATTGTGATAAATATTGCATAGGTAAAATTTTTTCATTCCGATGGAAGACCTCGTCTACAAGTAAAGAAGAATATCCCCATTATAGAGCAAATGGGAGAGGGGGAGTTAATCTTACACAGACAGACAGACAGACAGACAGACACACACACACACACACACACACACACACACACACACACACACATTTACTTTGCCCTGCATCCAGCTCAAAGAGAAAACACAATCCATTTCCCCAGAGTCAGGTTAGGAAAACCAGCAGCAGGGAAGGAGTTTTTTTCTATTTCCCTGCTGTCAGAGACCTAAATATGTGATCCTACTAAAAGTTAAACTTTCAGCCGATCAAGAACTGACTTACTTTTGGTGGGGGGGGGGCATTTTTCTAGATAATTAATCTGCTGGCTGAAATTAATCTGTGAATCAGGACAAAAATCCTTCTAGATATGCTAACCCAGTTGTTAGTTTTTCAGGGAGAATTCTGTTTACTCTCTGACCCTTCAGTCACATCAGACTGAGTTCTTCCTTTGGGCAGCCTCATGTTCCCTATAAAATAGTCCAAAAAAATCAGATGTTAGATACCTAATGGCAATGCCAGCCAAAGCAAAAGACTGACCACCCAGTAAGTGTCTTGACATCACTGAAAAACATTTAGAATGCATGCAGCTGGACCTGGTAACACCTCATGGCAGGGTCAGCCCTCTCCAAATTGCTTCTAGATCTTTTATACCTAGCATCTTTCTCAGTCTCAGAGAAGAGCAGCAAAACATCCCTTTTCCACTTAGAAAACATTAGTCTCAGAATCATTCCTTCCATTCAGTTGAAGATTTACTTTAATTCAGGCAGGAGAGATAGCACAGCGGTGGGGCATTTGCATTGCATGCTGCCAACTCAGGAGGAACCTAGTTTGATTCCAGGCACTTATATTTCCCTCTCTCCCTGCCAGGGACAATTTCTGAGTGCAGAGCCAGGAGTGACTCCTGAACACTGCTTGGTGTAGCCCAACAACCAATCAATTAATCAATCAACCAATAAAGTTGTTTAAAAAAAAAGATTTACTTAAATTCTAGCAATACTTTACACAGCCCACCAAGGGAAAAGAGTCTACATTGACTTTCTTTTTTATGCCTTTTTGCTGACATATTAATGCTCTGTTTTTTTTTAAACACCTGCCGTGGGCCAGAATATCACCAGATCTTTAGCATAGAAAAGTCCGAGCTAAAGGACTGTGTTTGAGACAGAGATCAAGTGTAGAAAAGAGTGGGGAAATTCTTAGTGAGTGAGCACGTATCTCAAAGGGTCTCTAACTAATTCCCACAGAGAAGCTAATTTCGATAGGGCCTTGCTGTAAGTCTTTGTGGGTTGGAGAGGCAGAAGGATACAGTGACATTCTTAATGATTAATTTGTCATAAAATAAGCATTAGTCCAGGCTTTCACAGAAAATCCATCCAAACCCCACTGGCTAACAGAGCAACAGCAGGGAAGCCAATTCCTTTCAATATCCCCCAGGTATTGGAAGAAAGGGGTTGGTCTAGGAGAACAGTTAAGGCCAAGGTTCAATAAACTTTCTCTAAAGGGTCAGATAATAACTATTTTAGGCTTTTCAGGACACAGCATCTCTTTTGCAATGACTATTCCACTTGCTGTTGTACCAAGAGCAGCCACAGACAATACATAAACAAATGGGAGTGGCTAGGTTCCAATTAGAATTTATTTAACAAACAAGCAACAGGCAGTGTTTGTCCCGCAGGCCAATTACGTGCCCCAGTTCAGCACTGAGGAAGGATCAGCTCGGGCCTAGTCCTTCATTTAATCTACAGCTTACATTTATAATCTACATAATAACAGCAAATGCAATTAAGTCACAAATTTTCTCAACCTGATGCAATTCCAAAGGCAGCTCTAAAGTCCTACTTTGGGCCAATGCTGTGACAGGAATGGAGAGAAGAGGAACAGAAAGGCACTCTGCTTAGGACAAGCCCTGGACTACCCAGATATTGGAGGAAGCATGGTTTTGCATTGATATATAAATGATATCAGAATCCATACAGCATGGAGTTCCAGTGTTGCACTCACAGATTTATGGCTTTACCTGCAAGTGTTAGGATGCAACTCTACCCTACTTTTGGTGTATGTACACATTTTGCTATCTCATAGGCACATGTTTCAACCATGTTTCTTTCTCTAATCTGAGAGAAATACATGTAGACATGCCTGTTGGTATGCCTACATATTTCTGTAGGAAGTGAACTGAGAGATGGTCTCCCCAGGTCATAGAGCAAACCTATTTAAATTGTACCAGGATATTCCTAAGCTCTAGGATTGTGTATTGAACTCTTCATGTCCCTCCATCACCTGGGGGAGCCAAGTGACAGAACATGGAAAACTGTATATCATAAAAAGTATACTAAAAACCTTCTCAAGTGCTGAGGCTAACTGGAAACTAACAGGAACTGCTTTGCTTTCTTGCAGGACATTCAAATCAGGGTCCAGAGAGATAGCATGCGTTAAGGGATAGAGCTGCAAGCAACTAGCGATGCTTCAACCCCAAGATCACATAGTTTCCCAAGCATCATTGATGGGGCCCTCAAGTTACATCCCCATTCATTATGGCGCACCAAGGGGTTGAACAAAGTAATCCCAGGAATGGCCCAAACAGCGCCCTGGGGCCCTCACATTGAACCTCTAGTCTGGTTGACTGAGAATTCCTGGGAGAAGCCTTCAGGTTTCTTAAACACCCAAAATTAATTAATTAAGCGAGGAATAAATTTCAAAAAAGCATCAGTACACCTTCCACATGTTGCTGTGAGGAGAAATAAGAGTGGCAATGGGAAATGCAGTATCTTTGGGTTGCAGGCCATGATCCACTGTCAGCTGCACTGACACGGTGGGGAACTGGCTCTTATTTAACTCTAATTAATTTGAACTCGGGGTCAACAAAGGGAGCAGGCTTAGGAGAAGAGCTCTACAGTCAGTTCTTGGCATTCCTGAGTGGGGGCAGAACTCTATGGGGCTAGTCTGGCCTGCCTTTGAGCCCTAAGCATGCAAATGTCTGAATTCAAATGCCAAACCAGGCCTGGCACTATCCAGGTTGAGCCTTCCTTTGTGTCTGAAACCTTTTTTGTTTGAAGCTGGGGTGACTTTCAGCAGCCTGCCAAGGACAGTGTGAGAAAACTCAAGGGCCAAGTTGCTTTCCTTTCCCCATCTCAACACAGGCCAAACCAGTTTCCCGTGATGCACTTTTTCTCAGCTTCCAAGCTGGGAAGCTTCAAGACCTTCTGTCCAGGTCCTATAAACTCAAAGGAGCACTGTCGCTCTAGCTCTAAGACAAAATGATCTGTTTAGACTGATGAGTGGGGCGAGCAATTCCTGATACTTGCAGACATAAATTTCACACAACCCACCAACAACCCCTGGACTGAGACATGATTAATCCTGTTTCACAGGTGAAAAATTGGCAGAGACGTGAACCAGTTTTTCTGCCATACCCATGTTTTTCAAACTGGAAATAATGGCTAAAATAGCGTTTTGTTTTTCCTTCTCCTACATGGAAGAATTTTACAACAGTAGAAGGAGTCCTTGTCTATCTTTCACCCAGTTTCCCCAAATGTTAACACCTCACAAGCCTATTCCTTCATCATCAAAGAAAAATACTGATATCTAAATCTGCAAACTTCATTCAAATGTCACGACCTTTTCACTAACATCCTTTTCTAGTCCAAATCGATTTCATTCTGTTTTGGTCTCACATCTCTCCTAGTTTGTGAGTGTCCCCAACTTTTCTTTTCCTGTAATGATCCTGATGCTATTTTAGGGGGTTACCAGGAAGTGCTCAAGGGGCCTGGGAGGCACCCCCACTGATATTCAACCAGCTTGGCTGGATGGTTCAATGCTCATGCTAGATGAGGTAATGTTCCTCAATTTGGCAATGCTGAGGGCCATGGGAGAAGACCCAGTGTTGCTAGAGAACTTCCAGAGCCATACCTGGCGGTCCTCATAGGGGTCAGGTGGTCTTAAACTTGGGTGACAGTGCATTCAAGACATTAACGACTAAGCAATGAGCATTTCCCTAGCCCCTAACATTTATATTCTTGAAAAATACTGGCCAATTCTTTTGTAGAGTACCTCTTCTTTGGGATTAGCTATATTTTTTTCATGATTAAATTCAGGTTATAAATCTTAGCAAGATGCCATAAAAGTGATAAGCTTATTCTCTGTGCATAAGATCTTGTAGTGGTTATGTTATTTCTGGCTACACAGTTGAGGAGATGTATGCCTGACTTCTTCAGAGTTTTAAGTAACTTCTTCAAGTTACTTCAAAACTTGAGCTTGGGTCAGAGAGATAGCACAGCAGTAGGGCATTAGCCTTGCAAGCTGCCGACCCAGGACCAAAGGTGGTTTGAATCCCAGCATCCCATATGGTCCCCCATGCCTGCCAGAAGCAATTTTGGAGCAGATATCCAGAAGTAACCCCTGAGCATCACCGGGTGTGGCCCAAAGACAAACAAACAAAACCAAAAAAAAGTCCAAAAACCTTGAACTTGATCCCATATGGTCCCCCAAGCAGGAGCGATGTCTGAGCGCATAGCCAGGAGTAACCCCTGAGCGTCACCGGGTGTGACTCAAAAACAAACAAACAAAAAACAAAACTTGAACTTGAGTAGAGATACTCTGACTCTAATTTTTTTTATTTCTCACCATATTCTCACACAAACATTGTGATTCTTACAACTGCTACTATTGGCCAAGTGGTAATATTCTATTTCCATCACTATATTTCACATTTAGTAACTGGAATTCTACTTAAAGAAATTTTGCTTACTCCAGGGAATGGAAGGGAACCATATAGGATACGAGGGATTAATTTGGAGTTTGCTGTGTGTGAAGCAAGTGCCCTAACACTACACTATCACTCCCAGTGGACAGTAATTTCTCTCTCTCTCTCTCTCTCTCTCTCTCTCTCTCTCTCTCTCTCTCTCTCTCTCTCTCTTGGACAGTAATTTCTAAACCTCTCTTCATAGTGAATTCAAAGAACAAACTTCCAAGTCCTACTCCAAGAGATGTGACTTCATTAAGCCAAATGAAAGCTCCACAAGATACTTTCCCCACGTTGCTCCATCATTTTTTAATTATAATATAATATATAGCAAATATTTTACTTTTTATTAGTAGTAGGACAAGCAGAGAATTGGGAACCATATTCACTGGACTCAGGACTTATTCCTAGTTTTGCATTCAAAAATCTATCCTGGCAGTGCTCAGAGGACCATATTTGATACCAAGGATCAAGCTTGTATGAGAACCTTAAAACCTGAACTTTCTCTTCAGCCCCAATTTATCTTTTAATAGAGGGCACTCCAAAGTTTTTAGTATCTCTGTTGGGGGCTGCTTGAACCCTGAGCATAAACTTCAGACTCTACTACCGATTCAACCAGAGGCACTCATGCCCTGAGGACAAAGGAAATAGCTAAACTCTAAAGTTCGCATATCTCTACAAAATTTTACATTATCACTAAAGAATTTTAAATTCTTCTTGTTATCCCCAAAGGAAATTCTATATGCTATATACTCATTAGTCATTCCTCATTCACCCATCACTTCTGTTTTCAACAATCAATAACTACACATTATTAATTTTCTCTAACTTCTTAAATGAGATATATCTAAGCATTTCACATAAGAAGAACCAGTTATGTGATCTTGATGTGTTTGGTTTATTTCAATCAGCATAAAGTTTTCAAGGCCTTTCTGTGTTTATGCATATACCCATGGTTCAATAACTCTCCGGTGTGTAGATATGCCAACATTTATTTATCTATTCACTAAGCTAATGGCTGTTTGGATCGTCTCCTCTTTGGAGTTATTTCATATAGCTACTGATATAAAATGTATATACAGGTTTGCTTTAGGTGTTTTGTTTTTAATAGTTCTGGGACTGAACCCAGGCCATCTCACATGCCTGAACTATATACCCAGCCCTGCATGCAGGTTTTTTGGTTTTGTTTTGTGTTTGGGGGGTGGAATTGTGTGTGTGTGTGTGTGTGTGTGTGTGTGTGTGTGTGTGTGTGTGTGTTTCGCTTTTTGGGCCACACCTGGTAGTACTCTTGTACGCTTGGATTTGCACTCAGGAATTACTCCTGGTGGTAGTAGGGGAACCATACGGTTTTCCAGGGATTGAACCTAGGTCAACTTGTGTGCAAGGCAAGTGCCCTACCCACTGTAATATCTCTCCAGCCCCCTCATACAGGCTTCTATATGAATATGGATTTTCATTTCTCATAAGAATCCAGTAGTAGAATTATTGGGTCATATGTGTCACCTTTTGAGAAACTAATTTTTAATACAATCATACCATTTTACATTGTTTTTCCACAATCTTTTCATTATTAGTCATCTTTAAAAAATAAGAGCCAGTCTCTAGATAGCAGATTGTTTTCCTCAAGTTCATTGAAAGACTGTATGAAGAGTTCAGGAACTAGGAACAGGTTCAGAGGAAGCAGAAGATCACAGGAAGAAGAGAAAGTAACTTGGTATGACCAAGAAATTACTGACACTTATGTCCAAGCTAATAAGTCAAGCCCTAGAGATGAGACTCGATCTGAGAGCAAGCCCATGCCAGTCCTTTCCTTACCACTCATTCACCTCTTCCAGTTCTACTTTCAGAGTACTCTGAATTTCTGAGAATCCAATGAACATGTCTGAAACATGCTTGCACGAGCAGGGACAGAACATGGTCCTCCTGGATGTAAAACTTGTGCCTAGACCTTTGGGCTAAGCCTCTGACCCAGCTATTGAGCATAGAGCCATAGTCTTGGACCTCTGGGTCTAGAAAAGACCTGATTTTTCCCTTCACCTGTCCCAATTCCATTTCCAAAGTCTTTTGTGTTTCTAACCAAAAAAAAAAAAAATGGAAAAATATATGACTGCCATGTAAACTTATTGATTCCGCTCATAGACTCTCAACTAGTCTTGAAAGAGATGCAAGCCAAGCTGCAAAAAATCATGGGAACGTTGGTTCTCCAGATGAAAACTCTGGGGCATGCTTCAGAGGGCAACAGATCAAGTCTTCACCTTGCCAAAGCCTTGGCAGTCTACACCCCACAGCCACCACCATGCCATCATCAACTTCAACTCATGACTAACCTCTGTAGATATACCTAATGGATGAAAACTCCAGCTATACATACCAATTTGGGGACTGAAAATGTGGAGATCTTCTCAGAATGCCTCCAGAAGCTCCCACAGCCACAGCCACATCCCACAGCCACCACCATGTAATCTCATAGGGCCATTTCTAAGATTCTGGGGTTCCTGAAGTAAAACACAGCCACATATGCAGCTGTGCAACACCTCCAAGTTTCTCAATACTGACATCTGAATAAGAGTACAGCAGATTAGATGGGAAAGTAACTTAGAAGAAAGAAAAGCACAGAATGCTAAAGTTAAGTCAAGTAAACACTCAGACAATGACTTGATAACTCCATGGTGTAATAACTCTTACAAATTTTCTTTTACGGAAGTATTTCCAACCATTCCATTAGCCATTTAATTATAACAAGAACTATAGAATGTTATTCTGTGCCTGCCAAAGAGACAGATTTGGAGATAATAGTAGAGGAAATGTTACACTGATAGTAGGAATGGTGTTGGAACATTAAATGCCTGAAAAACACTGCATTATTAATAACTTTGTAAACCATGGTGTTGAGATAATTTTTAAAAAGTAACCACCATCATAGAAAACATTGGGGTTAGCCATAAGATGATCAGAGATTGAAGGCCAACAGAGGTGTGGCCAGATGTGCTCAGGAAACCAGGAATTGAGGGGATGAAATCTGGTCTTGCACATGTTAGACATGCATGCCACCATATGTGTTCTCTCCCTGACTTTTATCTGTCTTTGTGATGAGATCCACTTGAATGGGTATGAACAGGTATTTAACCATGAGATTTTGATTTACAATTCTCTGGTAACCGATGTTAATGTCTTTTCTTTTTTTTTTTTTTTTTTTTTTTAGTTTTTGGGCCACACCCTGTGACGCTCAGGGGTTACTCCTGGCTATGCGCTCAGAAGTTGCTCCTGGCTTCTTGGGGGACCATATGGGACGCCGGGGGATCGAACCGCGGTCCGTCCTAGGCTAGTGCAGGCAAGGCAGGCACCTTACCTCCAGCGCCACCGCCCGGCCCCCGTTAATGTCTTTTCATAGAATGAATTGGAGCTATGTCTACTCAAGTCCTTTTCCTATTTCTATCCTGGGTTGCCTTTTTGTCATTGAATTGTAAGCTTTCTTTTATAAAGCCTGGCTCCCAATCAGATAAATGATTTGCAGCTATTTTTCCCCCACCTGTCAGTTGTCCTTCATTGCCTTCATGGTATCCTTTCAAACACAAGTTTTGGTTTTATTTTAAGCACAAGTTTTACATTTTGATGAAGTTCAATTTATCTGTTTTTCCTTAGTTCCCATGGAGACTTTGGTGCAGCTCATATAGGGTGAACTCTATGAGAAATACTCCGAGAATTTAGTTAGGATACTAAAAATTATACTTTTAAATTTGATTAGCAAAGTTGTTCACAAGCCATTTATTATTTTTTTAGCTTATGTCATACCTCTGTATCTTTTTCATTGCTAATGCTGTTGTTACCTTCCCTCTTTCCAGATATTCTCTTATTATATTAGTCTTTCCAAACAAACAACTTTCAGCTTCGATTGATTGATCCTTTGTTAAATCTTTGGTCTTTTGTTCATTGATTTCCACTATTATGGGTTCTCTCTCTCTCTCTCTCTCTCTCTCTCTCTCTCTCTCTCTCTCTCTCTCTCTCTCTCTCTCTCTCCCCCATTTCCCCACCTATGACTTATTCTGTTAATTTTTTGGCTCTGACTTCTTGAATGAGATATATTGCTCATTAATTTTCACCCTCTCTCATGATTCTAATATCATGTAAAATACTTGCTTCTCTTCAGCATCCCCCTTTTCCTTTCACAAATTAGTTCTCCATGGCAAGAGAATGAAGAGAAACACAGGAAGCCTGGAGCTGGGTAATTTGCCTCCTCTCCTCTCCAAAAAACAACACTTATGGAAATGAGGGCTGGCATAGTTGGGAATCAAAGCAATCCATGTAAAGCAGCATTTCATTCCCAAGTCAGTGAGTTCTTATGGTCTCACCATGTTACAGACTGGCTTTCAGCAGTTCTATCAGGACAAAAGGAAGGAGGCAGATGCTCATGTGAAGACAGACATGAGCCAAAGCAATAAACTCATCTCCTGCTGTCAATTCAAACTGCTCTAGTTTAAGATAAGAACCATCCTATCCTTTTCTTTGCTTCTAATCCTTATTCCTAGTCACTTAGTTGGGTGGAACCCCAAAACCATCATCAATAAATGAAGTACTCGAAGAAACTGAAAAATACCTGCCCACCTCTTCTTTTCACCAAGGAGGACTGAAGGCCAATGTGGTATTCATCCAAGGTCACCACTTATGGGTATGAATTACCACTTTTGTCTTATTCAGTTCAATCTGCTCTGAATTCTACACATCAGATACTATTTTCAATCCCTGCTTTTTGGTCTTCTATGCTTTTATACAGCTATTAAATTTTATATTTGGTCTTAGCCAAAAAAAGCTGAGAAGTGATTCTATTAAATTTTAAAAGGTTAGAAAGCTTTGACATTTTGTTAAATGTTGGAAATAATGTATTAAAAGTTTCACACTGAGGGGCTGGAAAGATATACCAAAAGGCGGGGTGCTTGCCTAACATCAGCTAACCCAAGTTTAGTCTCTAGCACCCCATATAGGATCCTGAGTCCTGTCTGCAGTGACTCCTGCCACAGAGTCAGGAGAAAGCCTTGAGCCCAGTCAAGTGTACCACAAAAAAATGCTTTCCATTGATAATGTGATTTTGTCTCAAGTAGGCAAAAATAAAATAATATCATAAGAAAATAATCACTTAGACAATTTAATAACTATACTGAACTCTACCCTAAAAATAGGGTTCTCTTCCAGTTCCCAGAAAATATTACAAAGTGATGTTTTGGGGCCAGTAAAATAATATAGAGGTTAAAGTATTTGCCTAGCAACCCAGTTCCATCCCAGGTATCGAATATGATCTCCTGAACAATACCAGGAGTGAACCCTGAGGACAAAGCCAGGGTAAATCTTGAGAAACAATGGGTGTGGCCTTCACCCCAAATTGTGATCTTTCATACACACATAAGACTATTAAAGACAGATAAAATCAAACATTGAAAGAGTTCCTCAAAGAAGAGTCATAGAAATGATAAATAGATCGTGAAAAAAAGTTCATCATCACTAATCATCAGGGAAATGCAAATCAAACTAACAATGAAATATAATCTCATATCAGTAAGAATGATCTATATGAAAAAGACTTAAAAAAAGGTATGTCATAAAAAGAACTCTAATTCACTGTTGCTTGGTCATCTCTTTAGAAAATGGCTTAGAGACTTCTTAAAACATTACAAACATAGGCTGGATAAATAGTACAGCAGAAAGGTATTTGTCTTGTACACAGCTAACCTGAATTAGATCACTAGCAACTCATCTGGTCCACTGAGCCCACCAGGAATAATTTCTGAGTTCAAAAGGTGAAAGCCCTTTGCAGAGCTAACTGTAGCCCCAAAGCCAGTGAGTGAGAAAAACAGACAGACAGACAGACAGACAGACAGACAGACAGACAGACAGACAGACAGGGGGAGGAAAGGAGAGCGAGGGAAGGAAAGGAAGAAAAAAGGAGAGAGTCATTATGAATAAAACTTTGGTATAACTCAGAGATTCTGCTCCTGCATATCTATCTCCAAAACACTAATTTGAAAAGACATGTGAATACCTATGTTGATTACAATCCTATTTGTAATGACTAATATCTGCAAACAACCTAAGTGCCCATAACATAAATGGATAAAGTAACTGTGGCATGTATACATAAGAGGATATAATTCAGCTGAGAAAAAAATATGGCTATTTTCCATTTTGACACAACTTGTATATAACTGAAGGGTATCATGCTAAATGAAGGAAGTCAAACACAAATACTATTTGTGGATAAAATAAATAAGGGGTCTTGAAAATCTCCTATGCATAAGATGATCTGATCAATATAACTGGAAACTGAGGAGAGGAGGGAGGAGAAAAAGACTGGATCATGGGATAATGGTGGAGGGATCTTGAAACACTGGTGGAGTTATGCTATCATAGCATTTCAAATACCAAACAATGACTTCAGTGTCAGAGGAGAAAGGAGCTTGCCTTGAATGCAGCCAATCCCATTTCCAATCTATCATCATATATGGTCCCTGTGTACCACCAATAGTCACTTCTAGCAGAGAGAGCCAGAAACAACCCTCCTGCCTACCACAGGTATGAACCCAATCCCCCATCTTCCCATAAAACACACAATGACTTAAATATTATTGCAAACTATGCTATATCCATTTAAAAATTAAAATACGTGTATGTCATTGAATGACCTGCTCTGGAAATGAAAATCCAATCCATACATAACTCTGGAAGCAAATTGTAAGAAACGGTGACAATGACAGTTTTACAAATAAAAATTAATGGTAAGTGGTAAAAGCAACTGTAGGATGTAAAAGAAATAACCTCACACATTTACTACTAAAAAGGAATAATAAAATAATTGTTGCTTTAACTCAACATTAAATGCAAAGAGTAAGAGGACTACAGAGTTTAAATAAGAAAAAATATGAATTTTATTCACATTTTATGCACCACAATTATGAGGTAATAATTCATGGTTGTGACATCACAAATATACTCTACCACTCTGAAGACATAATTCACAATTGTGATGTCACAATTCCTAAAAAGGAAAATGTAAGATAATTGAAAGTACAACGATGGGAGAGATTAGAAATCATTTGGGGTGGGGCAGGAGAGATAGCACAGCGGTAAGGCCTTTGCCTTGCATGCAGAAGGTTGGTGGTTCGAATCCCGGCATCCCATATGGTCCCCCGAACCTGCCAGGAGCGATTTCTGAGCATAGAGCCATGAGTAACCCCTGATCGGCGCTGGGTGTGACCCAACCCCCCCCCAAATAAATCATTTGGGTGCAATAGATATGTTCTTAATCTTGACTGTGGCACTGGTTTTATTAAAAAATATGTTAAATCTACAAAATTATACTCTCTGAATATGTACAATTATTGAATTTCCATGATAATTCAACCACTTTTAATTAATTTATTTGGTTTTTATTAAAAATATTTTTTAAATAAATTTCCAGATGAAATAGGCAAGTAAGGATGGGAGGGTTTTTAGCAATGAAGTAGCAAAAAGCATCATGGCCGGACCAACTCTGTGGACACAGGAACAGAGATCCAATAAGAGTCTAGCCAGCACCAGTACCGGTGCAGAGAAATCGGATGCCTCCAGGAGAAAAACTACAGCAGGAACAAAGGGTTGTGATAAGAACATGAAGACAGCCACAAAAGTTCAAAGTTCTGTCATAGTTTTGGACTCTTAGCAATGGACTCTTTATCTCCATTAAAAAAAAAATCTCATGGACGCAGTTCAGGAGAAAAACAATATAAACTCAACTCTGCAACTGCAGGTTAAATGCTTTCCCCTCATGGGGTTGGGGTGGGAAGGAGGGAGATTTGGGACATTGGTGATGGGAATGTTGCACTGGTGAAGGGGGGTGTTCTTTACATGACTGAAACCCAACTACAATCATATTTGTAATCATGGTGTTTAAATAAAGAAATTAAAAAAAAAATACCTCCCTTCTCTCTTTCACTCTTCTCAGGCTAAGTATTCCAATATAGGCCATAGATGATTCATTCAAACATTTAAAATTGTTTTTTGTTTTTGTTTTCTACAATACCATGATGTGCCAAATTGTTCACAATAAGGTCATTTCAGGCATCAAACTTAAATCCCACCATCAGTATGACTATCCCTTCACCAGGATCCCCAGTCACACACCCACCACCACAGCCTGCCTCCATGCAGGCACAAACACATTTATTCCATATGGCTTGTTCCAACATAAAGGCAACTATAATGGTAAAATCTTAAATCAACACAGATCAATTTGAAATAAGCGTCATATCTCTATGTGATTCCTAAAGTCAGAGTTGAAGGATTCACTGGGCTGTAGTTTGGTGCTAGCTAAGCCTTCTATATCTTTAGTTAGGCTCAATAGAGGCAAACAGGATAGGAAAGGGAGGAATTGGAGGCATTGGTGCTGGGAACATTGCACTAGTAAAAGGGGAGGTGTTCTGTTATGACTGAAACCCAACTACAATTATGTTTGTGATTATGGGTGTTTAAATAAAGATATTATTAAAAAAAAAAAGAGGCAAGCAGATTACTATGTAACTTCCCCATCAGATTTCCTGTTATACTACTGGAATGACACTCTAGGATCTGAAGGTATCTAGTGGCTGCTTGCTATTCAGAATTTGTAGATACAAAGCAAATAAGGTGGCTTGGAAGTTTGACATCGTCAAGTCATGGAGCTGGGTCCTTTCTGTTGGAAGGTGTCAGAAGGGGCATTCGGATCTTGTAGTTCGTGCAGCATGGGAAAACTGCCCAGTTCCTGTCTGAGAAGGTCACAGTGGTATCAGCCTAGATAGGACTACCTGGGAAGTATTTTAGGGTGCCTGCCTTGAGTGTACCATTCTAGATTCAACCCCTGGCACCACCTATGGTTTCTTGAGGTCCACTGGGTGTGGGGTTACCCTCCAAAACAAAAAAAAAAAAACAAATAAATAAACAGAAATAAAAGCAAAAAAATCCACCACAGATCTGACAGGCAGACAGCTTCCTTTTCATTTAATACAGAAAGTTCCAACATAAGGAATTCGATGGAAACAACAAATGGCCTGAAGTCAATAATACCCTTTGACTTGCACATCCGAGAAAACCAAAGGTAAAATTACTCAACAGACATTTTTTTTTTTTTTTGGTTTTTGGGCCACACCTGGCGTTTGCAAGGCAAACGCCTCTGTGCTATCTCTCCAGGCCCACTCAACAGACATTTTAAAAATTACCAAAGGAATTTCTACCAAATCCCAAGCAAAGATAAATTCATCATGACATAGAAGTAAAAAAAAAAAAAAAAAAAAAAAAAAAAAAAGTAAATCATTTGCCCTATGCAAAAGTCAGCAGTTAAAAAAAAAAATAGGAGAATTAGTACACCTGAGAAGTTTGGATCATTCATTAAATTTAAAAAGAAGTAGGGGCCGGCGAGGTGGTGCTAGAGGTAAGGTGTCTGCCTTGCAAGCGCTAGCCAAGAAAGGACCACGGTTCAATCCCCTGGTGTCCCATATGGTCCCCCAAGCCAAGGGCAATTTCTGAGCGCTTAGCCAGGAGTAACCCCTGAGCATCAAATGGGTGTGGCCCGAAAAAACAAAACAAAAAAATTAAAAAGAAGTAAGGATAACTTGAGATGATGTATAGGGAAACAATGCTGAACAAAAGAAAGCAGAAATGGAAGAGAAAATATGGTTTGATTTCTCTTATATAAAGTTCAAGAACTGTCAAAACAAAATGATGGTGTTAAAAGAAAAAATATGATTTAAACTGGTGGATGTAGACTGAAAAGGCATAAAGAAATTTCTGAAAAATTTTATTCCTTGATGATTCACACAGGTGAGTTGACTTTGTGAATATTTGTCCAGCTGAACAAGTATGCGCTGAAGAAAGATGAGCTCGCTGACAAACTGGAGAACAAAGAAGGAAGATATTCAGCGTCTTTCTTTCCTCTCATGAAAGAGCTGGGTAGGGGAATGAGTTGTGGAGTTTTCACGGATGCTTAGTTGCCCTGAAGATTCAAGACTCAAGCAGTGTACCCCAATAGGAGACTGAGCAGTCTTTTAGGGGACCCAACTCAAATGAAGAGAATAGAAAATACTGTATTAAAGCCATAAAACTGCTTCTAGTTTAAAAGGGAATGGGAGAAGTTGGGTAATGTATATCAGAAAGTCCTTAGGAAGGAGGGGCATTTGACAGAGCAGAAAATATTAGATATAAGGGTGTTCTTTGCTACTCAACCGTTCGTTACACAGTATACAGACACAGAGAAGTAAAGGGGCATGTCCAAAGTCACCTCTGCCCTCCAATTTACAATTTTCCTTAACAGGGTACATACAGATTCAAGAAGCAATTAGCGGGGCCTGGAGTAATAGTACAGTAGTAGGGTGTATGCCTTGCACGCAACAGACCAGAGACCGGTCTGGGACCAATCCGGGTTCAACCCCAGGCATCCCATATGGTCTCCTGAGTCTGCCAAGAGCAATTCCTGAGCACAGAACCAGGAGTGATGGCACCCCTGAGTGCCATCAGTGTGGCCCAAACCCCCCCAAAAAAGAAGCAATCAGGTACTATAGTGAAAATGTAAGCTTCTATAGTAATCATGTAAAATTCACATTTTAGAATTATAATTTCTTTAGATTCTAAGCCTATTCCACCACTTGCACTTGGTACTGGGAAACGCGGTCAAGTTATTTGTCATCCATGCACTTCCATGTTTCAAAATAATATGAAAGTGTGTATTTGTATAACTTTTTGCAAAATTACAACCAAATTAACCAAATTTTTATATATGATATATAACTATATTCAGCTAGAGCTGAATGGATGTCCATCTTAGGTTCTAGCAATTCAAATTCTATATACCTGTGTGTATGTATCTACATACATGCACGTATGTGTCCGTACTTACATCAAAAAGAAGGACAAGTACAACCACTGAAGCCTTCTCTTTATGAGCTAAAATCTTGCAACAACCTAAATGATCATCATAAAGAAATCAAATAAATAAACTGTGATACATGGACACCCACGAGAGCTCAGTTGCATTGCACATGGGTAAATAACAAAATTGAAGCATTGGGTGAAAGGAGGAAAAAATGTGATTCATTTATAAAAGTTCAATCCTAGTCAAACCAACGCATGGTGAGTTGGAAGCATGGTGAGTGTCACCAGGTTTGGCCCCAGAAGAAAAACAAACAAAGAAAACAAACGAAAAGCTTACTTAATGGAATAAAGCAGTCACAAAAAGAGAAACACTATATGCTTCCACTTATATAGGTGCTTAGAGTAGTTGAAATCAATGGGACAGTAGAATAGAGACATAAAGACAGAGGCTTCAGAGAGGGAGAAATGGTAGTTACTACATAATGGGTATAGAGCAGGGGTCCTCAAACTTTTTAAACAGGGGGCCAGTTCACTGTCCTTCAGACTGTTGGAGGGCCAGATTATAGTATTATGAACAAATTTATATGCACACTGCATATATCTTATTTAGAAGTGAAGAAACAAAATGGGAATAAATACAATATGTGGCCCACGGGCCGTAGTTTGAAGACCCCTGGTATAGAGTTTTAGTTTTACTAGATAAGAGGTGTTATGGGAATAGATAGTAGTGGAGTTGTACCACAATATAAATGCATCAAATACAATTTAACTACTCAAAGACAGTTAAGGTCATATATTTTTTTTGCTATATATATTTTGTCACAATTTTTACTGGCCAAGTATCCCCGAGAGTGGCCCTCCAAACCTCTGCCAATCTTTCTTTAGGAGACCACACCCAGCATTGTTCAGAGTCTATGGTCAGGGGCCACTCATAAGTCAAGATGAGTGGTCATCAATCACTGGGGTCATAAGTCACAACTAGGCATGCTCAGGAGATATATGCAGTGACAGAATTCAAACCATTGTCACAGCCCCTAGCTGCAGCTCCATGCAAGACAAATACTTAAACCTCTGTACTATCTTTCTGGGACACACACACAATCAATCTTAATAGCAATAAATGAGCTATTCATTTATATTTATTTATATATTAGATAATATATAAATACATTATATATTTAGTATATTTATTTATATACCGTCTCATAAGACTGGTATGAGGAGTAAATGAAGAGATATTTGTAAAGTATTTAAAATAGAGCAGGATAGACGTAGAGATTATAAAAATTGCTGATAGGGGTCAGAGGAAAAATAAAACTGGTAGGGTACTTGCCTTTCATGTGACTCACCTGGGTTTGATCCCCCCCAGAAGTACCTATGGTCTCCTAAGTCCCTTAAGTAATGGTTTCTGAGCACAGAGCCAGAAGTAAGATTTGACCATCACTGGGAGTAGCCCCAAAACCAAAACAAACAACAACAACAACAAAAAAACAAGAATGTGCTGATTAAAGTGCAGCATTGAGGGGCTGGAATGATAGCACAGCAGTAGGGCATTTGCCTTGCACGCAGCCAACCCAAAACAGACCCCCAGTTTGATTCCAGGCATCCCATTTGGTCCCCTGAACCTTGCAGGAGTGATTTCTGAGCACAGAGCCAGAAGTAACCCCTGAGCTCCACTGGGTGTGACCCAAACACCCTCCAAATAAAATAAAATAAAATAAAATGCAGCATTAAGATGAATTTTTGATTTCAGTACTCTTCCTGCATCTCTCTGCTGAGCCTCTTCCAACACAAAAATTACACGTTTCTATCATTCCTCGCTCCTATATATCAGGAGGAAGCAGAGCCCCTGAGACGTTGAAACATGTGACTCAGAGCAATCAGAAACATGCCCTGACATTCAAAACAGGGCAGTCTGAAGTTGGAGGTAGGTTTTCCCACGATAACCCTTAATATTTTATCAACTTACATATCAAAACAGAACGATGTACTTGCTAGCTGATCTTGATATGAAACTCAGTCATTTCTATGGATTAAGAAAATTAGAACCAAGTGTGGTTTTTTTTCTCTCACTTAAAAATGGATCATATTCTTTTAATTGAGTCTTGGAAAAAAAAAACCCAAGTAGTTCTTTTTCACTGGTTCCATGGGAGGAGAGAAACAAAAGAGACTGTCCAGTTCCATTTCTTCCCTGGCACTTATGAATATCATCATGATGCAAACCCTCCCCAAACTATGACTTTAGCAAGATTGGTTTTTGTGGATTCAAGAAGCAATGTTCATTCTTGTAGCAGCTGAGAAGGCCAAGCACTTTCTCATGAGTTGTCTCTAGATTTGAGCCACACAATGAGAAAAGGCTGGGTCTGGGAAGAAAGAGTTGGCTGAAAGCACCCTGCCCACCTCTGAGATCTGGCTTTGGGAAGAGGAAACAAGTTGGCCACGGGATTCAAATCAGGGGGGCCAGTGTCCAACAGCCCTGCCCTGGGGCGCCCAACCCAAAGGTACTTTCATGTTTTGGATGCCAAATTTTGTATCTGTAAACACAATGTGTTTCCTTTTTCATGCTGGGATTGGAGCTGTTATTGTTCGGCACTTGTATGCCAGGCCAAATGTAAGCAGGGGGAAGTGAACTTTGCAGAAACCTCACTGCCACACAGAGTTTAGGGGCCTGGGCCCAACTTTCAGGGCGGAAAATGCCCCCAAGAAGTCTCATGCACTGTGGAGTGTAGGAAGGTCTGACTTATGCTGTCGCGTAATTTTCTCAGCTTTTGTCTCAAGGAACAAGGTAGTTCTGGGGATCCCCCAGGGCAGAAGTCTTTAGGAGAGTTTCAGAACAAACATACCCAGGAAAAGCACTTTAGGGAACTACATTCTCTCACACATTTGGTGTAGAAATTTTTTTTTAATTCTGGGGCGGGGCCAGAGAGATAGCATGGCGATAAGGCGTTTGCCTTGCTTGCAGGAGGTCAGTGGTTTGAATCCCGGCATCCCATATGGTCCCCTGAGCCTGCCAGGAGCAATTTCTGAGTGTAGAGCCAGTAGTAACCCCTGAGCACTGCCGGTTGTGACCCAAAAACAAAATAAAATAAAATAAATTCTGGGGCAAGAGAGATAGTTACAGCATGTAACTACACTTGCCTTATATGCATTCAATCTGGGTTTGAGCTCAGGTATCCTTTATGGTTCTCAGAATTCACCAAGAGCAATTCCCGAGCACAGAGCTCAGAAATAACCCCAAGAACAAAGCAAAACAAAACATTCTGATTGACTCAGAGTAGGAGGTGCCCATGAAGTGATTGCATTATAAAATGGTAGCCAAACCCAAAACTTGCTTCCTACCAAGCACACAGTATCTTCCAGTATCCTGAGTACTGAGCAAAGTTCCTTATACTCTGAGGTCCCATCCATGTTCATATATGATACAAATATACATGCACCTTCCATACGTACAATGAGTCCTGAAAGAATGTGCCCCATTTATAGGAAGGTCACCTGCATTACACTTCTTATTTTTATTCCTAGGCTCTCAGAGCTACCAATCCCTAACTGCTCAAAAAAGACCCTCTTTCTAGGCATTTCTTTGCCCACAGACTGAAGAAATAGGGTAGAGAAATATCACTGGGATTTCTTGCAGCCTGCAGATTTATATCGAAAAGAATTCTAATACAAATTCTTTTATGGACTTAGAACAAAAGTCTGCTGTGATTGATTCATAATATCTGCCCTGGGTTCAGAATGGGAGAGTGGTTGTTTTTATTAGTTCTTCATCACAGGCTCTGTAGTCAGGAAGAGGTGAAATTAGAAGTCTATAAGAATCATCAGGTAATCAAGAATTCATCACTCTAAGACTGCAAATACATAATGTGGCATAATATTTTGGTCCTCAAGAAACTAAAAGAGATCTGTCATTTCCTAGTCACATAGGATTCAATTGTTCCAATTAAGTCCTAAGTCCTATCATCTTTTAGATTGCCTAACATATATGTGAAGCCTCCAGAAGGTGCAAAAATAATTACCTCGTATGTGGAGGGAGGAAAAAATTCATCTATTGCAGCAGCCAGAAGGAAGCCTGGATGGACCCCAACCTAAACCCAACCATCTGCCGAGAGCCTGACCCTCACTTGGCCCAGTCCTAAAAATGTCTTCTTTCAGGAAAAGTCTTCATGGGGAAGATTTGCTACTCTTTTGCCTTTCAATTTTTTCACCCCAAATTTTTTCATTGACCTTTGAAAAAAGCCTTCCCTTTATCTAACCTGGAATGTTTCTTTCTTCCAGATCTTCTTTAACTGCATAAAACACACTGCAAAATAATTTCATTTGACTTCAAGTCTAGCTAATCCATTAACCACGATAACAAAAAAAGCTCAGGAGCTCCAGGGATGGTCCTGATAGAAGCAAAGATAGAGCATGCTCTCTTTGTACAATACTTTCGCCAGCTAAGCCAAGACTTGTCCTGCAGACTTGTCCACAATTAGTTCTATTTATGTAAAAGCTGCCCTTTGGCGGAGAGAACATCTGTTTTTGTAAAGATTTCTTTCCTGGGAGCAACTGATTAACTGAAACAAAGCAAATGGATCAACTCGAACAATGTCTGATAGTCCAGACTTTAGGTCCCAACCTACCGATCACCTTAGACCTTCTAAACACCGCAGTTCCCTGGCTACCCAAGCATGTGCCTCACCTGACAACCCTGCAGAGATCACTGGGGCTAACTTTCCAGATGACAGACAAATGCTTTAGAGGGGCCACTCTGCATGTATCAGGCTTATACCCTGAGTACTCAAAACTTCTAGTCTCCTAGATAAACCAAGGTAGAAACACAACTTCTGAAAGAAAAAAAACACCTACAAACCATTCTCATTCACAGGTAAGTCTGTTTTATAATCCAGTTCCAACAAGAGTCATTTATTTTGGTGAAGCCAGTGTGTACTGCAGACATTAGAGAAGCCATCAAGATAACACGAATAATAATCCAGTGGACGTTTGAAGTGTAAACATAAAAGTCTATTAAGAATACAATGTTGGTTTAATCCCAAGACCAAAAATTTACTTAATGGAAAGCACAACTCATCTCAAGAAGAAAATATCGATACCAGCTGTGAGCAGAAAATGAGGGTATTACTTCCAGGGAACATCTGAATTTCAACCCACTGCCTTTCCAATATTTACTCTGGACATAAAGTCCCAAATGCTTTTCTGAATATCTCATTTTTTCTACAGGAGAAAGCAGTCAGAAAAGACTGCACAAAGCTAAAAGAGAGCCTGAAAAATAAGTGCACAGGCTGCGCTCTCTCTCTTTCTTTCTCTCTCTCTCTCTCTCTCTCTCTCTCTCTCTCTCTCTCTCTCACACACACACACACACACACACACACACACCAGAAGATTTATCCCAATACAATACTATCTCCCACCACTGGTAGAGAGAAGCCACTCTTGCTTCAGTTGGCCCTGCCTACCAGGTGCCAATAAGAAACAAAGCAGAGACCCTCGTTCTAGCCCAAGGGACAAGAGAGATACATGGCATTTCTGTGCTGCTGACATGTTAATTTGCACCTACTATACCACACAAGCAGCCAGGACACACATTAAACTCTTCTCTCTTGCCAACACTTCTTAGCCACATCCTAGATTTTTTTTTTACTATGTTCCAGAGCAGCATGGAGATATTGAACCCTAGGATAAAGGAAGACAGTCTCTGCAAAGACAATGTTCTTATCATATGCTCTGTTCCATCACCTTTGAAAATGATCAGAACTCCTGCAATAAAGCAAACTTACCAAATGTATATTTATAACACCTAGATGGACTTCTCCTAGTTTTTCTCTTTTCTGTTTGCCTCCCTTGCCACCCCCACATACCATGGTACCAAAACCAGACAGTCTTTCGTTCATTTGGTGGAAATCAAAAATGATCAGACTTGAATACCGAATCCAAAGTCAATGACAACAGAATCGATACCCAATTTACAACAAGCTGTACAAGTGGGCAACAGTTCCACTAGCATTATGGGGGATAAAGGAGGGAGATGTGAGATGCATACTGGGAACAAGGGTGGAGGAAGGACGACACTGGTGGTGGGAATGCCCCCCATTCATTGTCACTATGTGCCTTAAATTTTACTGTGAAAGATTTGTAATTCACTTTGACCACAATAAAAATTAAGAAAAAATAATAAAGCAAACTTAGTTGACAGCAATTCCTGTGGAAACTGAGGAGCACTTTCTTTAATTCCTTCTCCCTTCCTTTTGTGTGGTCATACATACTTGGTGATGGCGGTTGCCCATTGATGGCAGTGTTGTCAAAGAGTCTCATGCTTTTAAGTTGTCATACCTGCATACTCAACAGAACTCACACTCTTAGCTGTAATGCTCTTCTACATTCTGATCTTGCTCATCAGGGATTGTGTGCTCTCGTCTGCAGTGTTTGCACCTTCTTTTAGCTAGGGTGCTTTCAGTCACCTGGCTATGTACTAAAGACTGCATACACTTGCATAGCCAGGGGACCCAGAGCAGAGGTGCCAGGACTGAGCTCAGCACTGTGCAAAGCACCCAAGATTGAAATCATGGTGTCATGCTTGCAAGGCATGCTTTTTTGTTGTTGTTGTTCCTTTTTCTTTTTGTCGTGTCAAGGATTGGCCCAGGTCTCCTTCATGCAAGTCATATGCTTTGCCACTGAACCACATCCTGGTTCAAAGGCAGATGCTTTTACCACTGAATTATTCCTTTACCCCTAATAATAAAATATATGAGTCTTCATCACTTTTATCCCTAACTCCCAGATTCCACTACACTTGAGAATTAAAATACAGAAAAAATTTATAAAAATAATTCCATTATCTTACTGATTCAGGTACCGTAATTGAAATATTGTTTATGATGGTTCTTTGTGCATATAATTCCAACTCTACACCTATCACCAGTGTGCCCATCTACCTCCCCCAAGAATTCCAACACCCTTTCCTTTCAATACCCACAGTCCCACAAATTCAGTTTTGTGGCTCTGTTCTCTCTTTGTGCTGCCTTTGACCCTTTGTTGCTACTGTGCTTTGTATCTTTGAGCTCCATATCCCTTTCTCGCTGACTGACTTCAGTCAGTGTGATCGTCACAAGTTCCATTCATGTCAAGGCAATTTCATGTTTAACCATGTATGACTATAATATCATGTAACCTAACGTACTAAAACACAATTATTCACTAATTCTAGCAAGAAGAAAAATTGGTTCCAAAATTTCTCTTATACAGATTTATGCCATTCCTCCACCCAATCATTCTCTAGGGAGACAGCACAGAAGATACAACAAAGAAAGATTAAACATGGGACTGGAGTCTCAGCTCCAACAACTACTAGTTGTCTCTAGGTTGTGGTTTGTTTCCTCATCTGTAAAACAAAGACAATACCAGCACCCATTATTGATATAGTTACAATGATTAAACCACTAAATGAAAGCACTTGACAAATAATAACCCCTCAAGGGTTAATCGTCATAATGACAATAATAACAATAATTACTAGGACTATTAAAATATTCACTAACCCACAGTATGTGCCAACTCTGGGCTACAACGCAAAACTATTCAGCCTCCTGGCTTTACCAGTCTTGAGCTGGGCATTGACTTCTTATCACAACATCTCCAATGGCACCTCCCTCTCCTGTTAAAAGTAATGATGCTAATTGGCCCAAATATCAGAATCATGAGGATCTCACACAC
Organism: Suncus etruscus; assembly: GCF_024139225.1. NCBI lineage: Eukaryota > Metazoa > Chordata > Mammalia > Eulipotyphla > Soricidae > Suncus > Suncus etruscus. The sequence goes on from NC_064867.1 coordinate 42,298,616, forward strand.
ACACACACACACACACACACACACACACACACACACACACACACACACACACACCACCACCACCACCACCAACAACAACAACAACAACCACCACCACCAAAGCCATGTTTAAACAAGTAGTAATGATGGTAAGTTGACCCAGGTACCTGAATCATAAGGATCTGCCCCCACCACACACACACACACACACACACACACACACACACACACACACACACACACACACACACAACACCAAAGCCATGTTTGAACCATTATGATGAGCGTTACGTTGCAGGTACCTATGACCCTAAGAGACCAGACCAACATGGGGCTCATCTCACTGACACATCTTTTGTGTGGGTTTCGGGTTTCATCTGGGCAACGCAAAGCCATACAGTGAGTCGCAAAACAAGTTTTCGTAAGCTCGCCCTGTCACAAGCCAGGCAGGGCTTCATGCTGACATCCCCTCAGTAAGATTAAAAAGCATGCTTCGTCAGGCACTAAATACTAACACAACTCCGACGTCAGGGGAACACTGATTAAAACTGATGTCAATAATTTATGAAACACAATCTGGTCTTCAGATGCTCTTCTGAGAGAAAATAAGAAAGGGGGTAAAGAGAGGGGGAAGAGACTAGCAAGCCAGGTGGTTCAAAATTGTTCATGGGTTTTTCCCTTGAATATACACTCCCCCACCATGCATGGATGCTTCTTTACACGATGAATGTAAATGCACATGTGTATAAAAGCATGTGATACATATGGGCGGAAGAAAGTATTTAGTTATTCCACTGAGAGCTGTCGAGGCTGTAATGTTATACATAGTCTTGTCTTTCATATTGTTTTGAGGATTTTATTTTTCTTCCAGGAGAGAGATAAAATTGCATTTCAAATAAATTGGGCTTTACAAAAGTACATTTTTTTTTAAACAGAACTTTGAGGTCATACCAAAAAGAGGAAGAGTTTTACTAAAGAAAATAGATAGATTCCATACAATTTTTTGTCACCAAAAAGTACCTTGGTCCCTTGCAGAAGAACCGTGTAGTAATTAATATTAATAACTATAATCCCAACACTTCCAGAGTTGTTGTTTTATTAAGTTTTAAGTGTTCAGGGAAGGTGAAGAAAAGAAGACTTTTTAGTTCTTTTTAGTCTATTGTCAATCATATCTTATTTTATAAAGGCAAAGTCTTGTTTTTAGCAAGACTGATTTGAGGAATGAGAATACTACTCTTTCTTTGGTGAAGTTGTAAATAATAAGGGTGGTTTGATTTTATAATGTGGGGGGTGAAAATTCGCAAGATGGGAGTGTGTGTGTGTGTGTGTGTGTGTGTGTGTGTGTGTGTGTGTGTGTGTGTGTGGTGGGGCGAGGGGGCGTCTCAGCCACCATCGTACAAAAGTTAGTGTTTGAAAGATTTATTGATGCTTTTCCCTAGTCCGGTACCCTTTAGTATTTCTGAACACCTGTCAAATACTAGTTCGTTCACATATCTCCACTACAGGGCCTTTTCATAAAAAGCTCGACCTTTCATTATAAATCACTTCCAAATTGTCTCTGCTGGCTTTCACTTTTGCAGAAGGATGGAAAAGGCACTCAGACTTCAATTAAGAGGCAGTGGGAACTTTAACCTGACATTCCCAGCCATATCTACAAGGTATCAGAACATCTATTCAAAAAGGAAACTATAAATGACTTCAACATAGTTGAACTGGCTTTGCTTTCACGAGATGACTGAATAATTGGCAAGGTTTAAAGATACTTTTTTCTACTGGGAATTAAAATAACTTTAGTTAAAAAAAGAGAAAATATTGTTAGTCAATTGTCATGTAGATTATGTATGTATTAGGCCTCATTAAAGTTTTTGGACCAAAAAAAAAAAACCCACACTAATTACATTAGTTAATATGCTGATTGCTTAATTTGACTAAAAAAAAAAAATCCAGTCCAGGCAAACCAATTTGTATCATTAGTGCTTTGGTCAAAAAACAAAAGTCCTCAACGATAGAGATTATTCCAAGTACAGGATCATTATTATAACAAATTTAAGTTACTCTTCCACATCCATGGGACAGTGGAGAATTCGAACAGCAGTCAGGTAAAGACAAATCTTGAAGCCACTCTATAAGGAAACAACATTCAATTTATGCTTCTCTATGTATTCACTTGCATTTATCCAAGCAAAGGCAGCTAGCTAGCTGGTAGAGTTATCTTTCATATGCACATAAAAACTCAAACTGATAGCAAAACCCTGGGAGTCCCTTTAAATGTCAATAAAGGGTTTTTTATGTACCAAAGGACAAAGAGGAAAGGAGGAAAAGAGGAGATGGGCAAACCAATTTCTAAAGGAATTTCTGAAGGAATTGAGCAGATCAAAGGAATTTTATTCTCAGACACCACTAGGATAGGGGGGTGGAAAGGCCATAACTACGATCTCAAGGCAGAATCCTGAAAAGTCTCTTCAAACTAGCTATTCTTCTGTTCCTTAAGACAGGGGACGGACGGAACAATTAGATCTGCAAGAGCGGGCCACACTGCCTGCAAAAATGGAGGCCAGGCCAGCAACAGGAGGGGCAAGCTAGGCAAACACAGCCCAAGTGGGCCTCAGTGCAGACCTGCTCCCAAGACATGTTTTGCATTCGCTTGCTCAGAAGTCTGCATCCACCATCACGAGGAGGCACAAACTATTCGACAATAACAACACAATTAATCAGAACCAGACTTTCAAATGTGTGTTGGTGGGGACCAGCAAACTTTGCAATGTGCCTGGGTGGGTGAAGCAGTTGAAGAAAGTCACACTGTTTGGGGTGGGGGAAGGGGATGGCCAACCCAGACAGGGTCACAAAAGATGTCCCCAAATAACAAATCAAATCATTTTCAGCCAGATAAAAATGTAGGATTTAGAAACCGTCATCTTCCATGGGAAGAGTACCAACTTGCTATCTTCTCCCTCCCTATTTTTGCTTCTTTCTAGGTAAACGGTAGCTTCGGATCCTCTGTAGCAGGGAAGTTGTACTATTCATAAATAGAAAGTATCCTTAAAAAAATTTATTTCTGACCAAACAGTATTCAACCATGAGTATCTGTCAGATTTTTAAGAACTGAATTTTTTTTAATGAAGAAGAAGAAAGAGAAGCCGGGACCCTTATTGAATTCCAAAACTATTCCATTTTGCCACGCAAAACCCAAAAATCTGGTAGACTCTTTTGGACAAGGCTTAAATGCATTTAAAACGATTACTGAACTCTTCTTTTCCATCTATAGATAGAAATTAATTTAAATCATATGACTCTTTTGCTAATAAAAACACGCTGTTACAAAAAAATATATCAATTCCAAATCATCAAAAAAAAAAAAAAAGGCACGGGAGTGTTATTCATCAGTTCCAAAGTGACCCCAAATTAAGAATCCTATTCCTATTTCTCAAAGGATATGACGCTGAAACTCCCTGGGAACCGGGTCGGCTGGGTCGCCTCCAACGACTGCACCAAGCAAGGGGGTGGGGCAGAGGAAGAACATTTTGCATTTGGATCCCAAGACCAGAGTTAGAAATTCATGTACTCTGCCCCCCCCCCCAAAAAAAAACTGTCTTCCAGCACTCTTTCTCAAGCTTCTTGGCTTCAAAGGAGCACCTGAAAGTCTGTCGCAAACCCTCAGGAGAAATAGTGGCCAAACTCAAACTCAGCTGTGCGCCCTTTTGGGTCCAGCAGAACAGCACCAGGGGGAGCAGGGGGCAGCTTTTTCCATTCCCCTTTTCCCCAACACACACACACACACACACACGCACACACACACACACACATAATGGTCAATTCAAGTGGCAAGAAGCCAACCCAAGTGGCCAACCCAAGTGGCAAGGATTTGGGAAGGTTTGGAGAGGTTTGGGGAGGGGGTGTCCACTTTCTTGTGCGCAAACCCAAGTGGCCAAGCCAAATTGGGGCAAGAAAGAACCCAACCCAAGTAGCAAAGGATTTGGGGAGGTTTTTTTGGGGGGGTGCCCGCTTTCTTGCGCGCGCACAAAACCAAGTGGCCAACCCAAACTGGGACAAGAACCTAACCCAAGTGGCAAAGGATTTGGAGAGGTTTGGAGAGGTTTGGCGAGGAGGTGCCCACTTTTTAGCTCGCGCGCAAACCCAGTGGCCAACCCAGACTGGGACAAGAATTTAACCCAAGTGGCAAAGGGTTTGAATAGGTTTGGGGTGGTTTGGAGAGGGGGTGCCCGTTTTCTTGAGCACGCAAATACAAGTGGCCAACTCAAACTAGGGCAAGAAAGTGGCAAAGGGTTTGGGGAGGTTTGAGGAGGGAGTGCCCGCTTTCTTGCGCGCGCACAAACCCAAGTGGCCAACCCAAACTGGGACAAGAACCTAACTCAAGTGGAAAAGGGTTTGGAGAGGTTTGGGGAGGTTTGGAGAGGGGGTGCCCTCTTTTTTGCGCGCTGCAAGCCCAAGTGGCCACAAGCCAAGTGGCAAGAAACTTGGTGGCCTGGAGACCTGGATTGCACTCTCCTTCCTTCTTCACCCTCTCTGCCCACGTCCCCAAGGCGCAACCAAGACACCCACTCCAGTACTCACCCACGCACTCGTTGGCTTCGCGGGCCGTTGCGCGCTGCCAGGGCCGGTCATAGTGGAAAGGCTTGCAGCGGTCACACTCGGGGCCGGCCGTGCTGTGCCTACAGTCGCACACCAGGCTGTCTCCGTCGCGGTCACGCACGCAGCGGGCCGCGTGTCCGTTGCACTTGCAGCGACCACCCACCTGCAGGTCGGACACTGCGTAAAAGTAGGAATCGCGCGCCAGATCCGAGTCGTCTTGGTTCTCATCCCCGAAAGTGTGCAGGCGGCTGAAAGCCACGCGGATGTCGGTGGCCGTGACCCAGTCCTGCAGCACGGGGGAATTGTCGAAGTCGTGGGCCGAGGGTCTCCCATCCAGGGTGCTGAAGGCGATGAGGCCGCCGGCGAGGGGGCGAGGGTCGGTGTGCGAGTCGGTGCACACCGCCTCCTGCTCGTTCTGCTTGGTGATGGGCGCGCGGTGTGGACGGTTGTACATCTTGCGGCACTGCGTGGAGTAGAACTGGAAGGGCACCCAGGTGCGCCCGTAGTCCATGGACTTATAGATGGCCATGGACTCGGGGCGCGGGGAGCAGAATTGGAGGCTCACGTAGGTGACCTCGAATTTCTTCCCCAGAGATAAAGTGAGGGTGACATTCTGCGGGAACTGCGGGTAGGTCTCCGACTGCCAACAGGTCAGGTTGTGCGGGTTGTTGAGGTCCGTCAGGAAGGCCGCGGGGTGCGCTTTTTTGGGGTCCGACGCGTTGCACAGGTGGCAGGTGCGCACACGCTCCTCCATGCGCTCGCTGGTCACGCAGTACCTCGAGGGGGGCCGGCCACAGGTGCTGGACACCCGCACGTCCTGGCCAAAGGCGGCGTTGACGAAGTCGGGGATGCAGCGGCGAGGGTGGCCGTGCTCGTCCGTGCAGGGGTCCGGCTGGTGCCCGGCTTGGCCCGCGAAGAGGCTGAGCCCCGGCCCCCCGCGCGCAGAGCCCGCCAGGCACACGCAGGCCACCGCGGCCAGCGCCGCCAGCGCCTCCCACGCGGCGCGCATCGCGCTGCGTCCAGCTTGCTCGGGGCCCCGGTGGCACGGTCCCTCCAAGCGCGGCCCGAGGGTCTGTCCTGCGGAGAGACGGGGAACGGGGTTGGGGTGGGATGCGCGCAACCTGCCAGCCAGTCCACCACCCAGCGCCCTCACCCCAAGGCCAGCTGGCGAGGAAGGAACTGAGAGCCCAAGGGAAAGGGTTTTTGGGGAGGTTTGGGGAGGTTTGCAGAGGGGGAGTGCCCGCTTTCTTGTGCGCAAATTCTCCTCTATCCCACAGCTCCAAGGAGGAGGAACTGGGGTGATCACATTGGGGGAGTCAGCTTGCAAGGAAGGAGCTGAGGGCCAAGGGAAAAGGGTTTGGGGAGGTTTGGAGAGGGGGTGCCTCCTCCATCCCACGGCAAGTCTTTCTATCTAGCCCCAAGGAGGAGGAACTAGGATGATAATATTGGGGGAGTCAGTTTGCAAGGAAGGAGATGAGGGCCAAGGGGGAAAGGGTTTGGGGGAAGTTGGGGAGGTTTGGGAATGGGGGGTGTCCGCTTTTTCTAGCGCGCAAAGCTTTCTCCATCCCACTGCCCCAAGGAGGAGGAACTGGGGTGACCGTATTGAGGGGCGTCAGCTTGCAAGGAAGGAGCAGGACCACCGAGGAGGGTTGAAAGAGGGTCTTGGGAGGTTTGGGGAGGTTTGAGGATGGGGGTGCCCGCTTTCTTGCGGGCAAAGCCTCCTCCACCCCACTGCCCCAAGAAGGAGGAACTGGTATGATCATATTGGGGGACAGCTTGCAAGGCCACAGGGGAGTGTTTGGGGATGTTTGGGGATGGGGTGCCTCCTTTCTTGCCCCAAGAAGGAGGAACTGGAGTGATCATATTTGGGGGGTCAGCTTGCAAGGAGCAGAGGACCAAGGGGAGTTGGGAAGGTTTGGGGAGGGGTGCCTGCTTTTCTCGCGCGCAAAGCTTCCTCTATCCCACTGTCCGCTTTGCTATCCAGCCCCAAAGAGGAGGAACTGGGGTGATCAACTGAGGAGTCAGTTTGCAAGGATGCCAGCTTGCAAGGAAGGAGCTGGGCCATCGGGAAGGGTTCGGGGAGGTTTGGGGACGGGGATGCCCGCTTCCTTGAGCGCAAAGCCTACTCCATCCCACTGCCCGTCTCTCTACCTAGCCCCAAGGAGGAGGAACTGGGGTGATCCTATTGGGGACAGTCAGCTTGCGAGGAATGCCAGCGCCACCGGGGAGGGCTAGAGAAGGGTTTGGGGAGGTTTGGAGAGTGGGGTGCCCGCTTTCTCGCGCGCAAAACCTCCTCCACCCTTCTTGCTCTCTCTCTCTCTCTCTCTCTCTCTCTCTCTCTCTCTCTCTCTCTCTCTCTCTCTCTCTCTCTCTCTCTCTCTCTCTCTCTCTCTCTCTCTCTCTCTCCCAAAGGAAGAGAAACTGGTCATCACACTGGAAAGGGAAAGGGGGTCCCCAATAACCCGAACCCCTCTTTTCTGCCTCCCGGGGAAATGTCAGAGCCCTGCAGCCGGAGGGAGCGAGCTAACTGGAGCGTTCCCCTTCCCCAAGCCCCGGAGCTTCCACGCCGCCCTGGCACGGGGGGGGGGGGGGGCATGTCCGCGCCAGTCTGTGGATTCCCCCTGACCCTGGCTAGGTCCCCCAGAGTCTGGGGGAGCAGGAGGACACCCCAGGGAGGTCCCCCAAGAGATTCTATCCACGGCACTTTACCTCTGGAGAGGACGCACGAGAGAGAAAAACTTGGCTGGCTCCGGGCAGGAGGAGGAGAAGGAGGACCCGCGCGCTCCAAACGGTGCCAAGCTCTCCTGGTGCGCCCCGCTTCAGAGCCGGCTTGCCAGCTCCATGCCCGCCTCTGCCGCCTCTCGAACCCCAGCCCCGCAGCCCGGCCTCTCCAGCAGCGCTCTCTCCAAATGCCGCCCGCCCGGCCCGCGCCCTGGGCGCACAGACAGACCAGACACACGCGCGCGCGCGCCCCCCGAAGGTTCTCCGGGCCCGGGGGCGGAGCTGCCAGGCGGGGCCCGGCCAATAACGGCGGCTGGCTGGCAGCAGCCCGCTCGCCAGCCAACTTTGCACCCCGGGAACGAACAGAGAGAGGGAAGTTCCAAGAGAGGCCAGCCCGCCCGCCCGGGACGCAGAGAAAGCCACAGGGCGCGCGAGGGTGGGTGGGTGGGTGAGTGGGTGGGTGGGTAGGTGGGTGGGAGTCCTGGAACTCGAGAAAGAGAAGCAAAAGAGACAAAGAGAAAAAGAGGGAAAGAGAGGGGAGAGAGAGAGAGAGAGAGAGAGAGAGAGAGAGAGAGAGAGAGAGAGAGAGAAGGGGAGGGAAGGAGAGAGAGAACAAGGGGGTGGGTAGATGAGAGTGAGAGAGAACTGGGGGTGGTGGGCAGGAGACAGAGAGAAGGGGAGGGAAGGAGAGAGAAGGGGAGGGAAGGAGAGAGAGAACAAGGGGTGGGTAGATGAGAGTGAGAGAGAACTGGTGGTGGTGGGCAGGAGACAGAGAGAGAGAGAGAGAGAGAGAGAGAGAGAGAGAGAGAGAGAGAGAGAGAGAGAGAGAGAGAGAGAGAGAGACCGGGGAAATCCCAGAAAGGGGGCTGGGCAAGGCACTCACCCCTTGGAGAGGGCAGGGTAGGGCATGGGAAGGGCACGCGAGCACTGTCCCAACCTGGTCCCCAGCTCTGGCACTGCCAGGGTTGACCACACACACACACACACACACACACACACACACACACACACACTGGTTTCTGCCCGCCTGATGCCAACCCCCCAGAACTCAAAGTCCTGTAGGAGGGGGAGAAGGTCTTCCCTAGCCTGACCCCCACTGAACGGATCTGTGTCTCTTTTTGTGGCTGTATCACCTAGGTTTGGGCCTGTCCACTAAAGCCAGACTTTTGGCCAGGGTGGCACTGGGCAAAGGGCTCTGGATCTCACCCTGAGAGGTTGAGAAGGAGAAACCATCTGCCTATCTGCCCTACTCTGGAGACTGGCTGGAGTATGGTTTCTCCTATACCCCCAATTTCCCCAGACCTGTCTGTTGGCCTGTGGTGGAGGTACTGGGGACCAGCTTTACCCTCGCCAAATCCCTCTCCACCCCCACCCCACCCCCAGGCAAGTGCAAACTTCTCTGCCACCTCTGGGGACATCTCATCAGCTTTACCATGAAGGCATGAGTGAACTCTCTCGTGCAAATAAGAAAATGGGGGTCTCAGGGGCTGACAAAATTTGTCCAAGGCCTCCTAAAAGTAAACAGTGGGTTCAGAAATGGAAAGAAACTTGGGGTCCTCGCTTCTGTTGTGTTTTTTGTTGTTTTTCCCCCCAAAAGCATGATCTCATCCAATCACATCTCATGGGACAAACCCAGTTTCTTCTTTCCCTTCTGCCATCTAAACAAAAGGGATTGAAGACCCTTTTGTTAAGATGGTTCTTTTGACCATCTTGAAGCAGCGAAGACTCTGAAAAGAAGACAACGGGGGTGCGAGTTTGGAATTCAACTTGTGTTGGTGTGTTACTTTGAAATTCATAATCTTGTCATAAACCTAGCTGGAAAGACTTGGGTCTCACTTCTGGTCCAAAGGCTAACTTGTTTGCTGCAGTTTCTCCACGGAAGCACATCATTTTTGTGTTATTTGTAATTTTTTTTTTTTTTATTTATAAACTGAGGGTCTGAGAATGAACCTTAGGCCTCCTCTGTCTGCCCCAGCACAGTTTCTGTACAAGAATGCCTTTTCTGGCCTCCCGGACAGAAAACCACCCAGGTTTGCTTTTCCAGGGTGAAAGTTGACCATCAATCTGTTTTGCTGTGTATCAGCCTGAAGTTACCCTCTCCCCTTATTTGTATTTTTGCTTTGCCTTCTTGTACCATATACCACAGTCCATCTGCTTATTTATACCCTGTTTTGTAGCACATAGAATTCCAGGTACTTAAAACATGGCAGAGTAGAGCTGGAAATGAAGCTCAAGGGATTGAATGCATGCTTGGCATACAGTAAAGGCAAGCTGGATTCTGAGCATCACATGATCCCTACACCACCCACACACACACACACCGTGTCCCCAGCACTGGCTGGAGTGACCCTGAAAATAAACTCTAAGAACACTAGGTGTGACACATAAGCCAAGAGGAAGAAAGAGGAGTGGGAAAGATGGGGAAAAGAATATAAATTCAAAAGTGAAGTGGAGAAGAGAAACAAAATGTTTAGCCACTGCAGACAATAGAATGCCAATAGCATACTGAAAAGCAGTGCAGCCATTAACAGCACAAAGTTTGGAGACAAGATCAAATTTTACATCTCTCTTTAATTTCCTCATAGAAGGGAATAGTATAATGTCTTCTTCAAATAATTGTGAGCACCAAAATATAAATAGTTAAGCTCAATATGTACACATATGTATAATCTAAATGAATATTCTTTTACATTTTATGTATATGGATAAAACATAAGGCCAGATAAGTGGATGTAGAAAAGTTGGCTTAAAGGACAAGTAACCTATAGAGATATGTATATTGTAAAATGAAACAAAGCAGATTATGAAACACTAAGTTAAAAAAAACATGTACAGAGCACTCTGTATTTGAAATCTTTTTTAGAGCATGCATAAAAAAAACCAAAATTGATAATTATGGCTAATGGATTAACTTTGGATAGTACAATTACAGATGATCCTACTTTATTTTTGTTTTCAAGTTCTTGGTTTTGTGCAGCCAAAAGGAAAGCTAGAAGAAAGAAAAAAAAATCACAGGGAAAATTAGAGATAAAAATAAAGCTAGCATGCTCCCCGGGAAAGCCCTATTGACGTGCTGTGGGTGGGCCACAAAAAAAGTCCTTTAGCTTTCTCTGCAGCCAGAATGAAAAGAAGACCACATCAGTTACACGATTCCCAGCGTACAAGAGATAAAAAAAACAAACTCATTACTCAAGAGAATTACAACTATTCTTGGTACTCAAATCAGACAGGAATTTCTCCTGGGGGTCCTCATAAAGGGAACACAGTGTGAGGTAACGACCAAACGTTCTCAATAACATCCCTGGAAGAGTCCCCATAGTGAGCGACATTGGGCAGTTTCTGTGAGGGCCCACCATAGAATCCGATGGCATCACACCAAAATCCAAGTAGGGAAATGAGAGTCTGGCAAAGAGGATCTGAAAAAGGCGACTCCGGGAACCGTGTTCACGGCACTAAACTTTAGTATACTTTGACCCCAGATACTCTTATGCATATAAATCATGTCTACCAGATCCTTGAATAATCTCTCTGACCCAAGTAGAAACTAAATGCTAAGCATGGAGGCAACTTTGCCAGCACTCCTGAAGTAGGGGCACTCCCCACTTTTATTTTGGTCACCTGAATTTCTGATGGGCAGTTCAGTCTCACCTTGTATCCTCTAAGTCCAGAACATTCCTGGACATAAAAACTCATGTGTTCCCATTCAGAATTTACTCCCCTGTAACTTCTACAGTTGGTTGAATTTTAAACTCACATGGCTGTGTAGATCAAGGCTCTTACTCTTCCAGTGTTTAAATCAACCCTCTCTAATTTCTGTTTTCTCTCTTTAAGGCAAAAGGTTTCTAGTTTTAATCATCTCATATAGGCCATTGTTTTCTAACTATTCCATAGTTTCTTTCGATGACCTCCAATTTGTCAATGTCCCTTCCGAGAACATATTGCCTTTGGAGGGGACAAATGAAAAATGCAGATGGCCCTGTGTTGGGAGAGCCTGGCAAAGTGAGAGCTGTAAATACACAATGGCAAAAAAAAAAAAAAAAAAAAAAGTCAGGCTCTGAGCAGCAGGATCCACCATCCAAACACAAGTTTTAAAACACAAAAGTGCGGCTCTTGGGTGAGAAAGCAAATTCCCAGGTGTTTCTTCCGTGAGGAATGTGTCAGGAGGGGGGAGTTGCCATTCTTGGCACCCCACTTCAGCTGCCAGACCCCAATCAATCACCCTAGGAAGAGAATGTGGCAGTTTCAAGAAAACTTTGAGTAGGCAGAGAAAGTGTAGAAAAAAATAAGACTCTGTTGTACTAGAAACCAAGGAACACGGTGGAAGTGGAGGGGTTGGGGGGCAGGGGAGTTGTGAGCATGTCAAGTACCTTCAAGGTCAAGATAAGATCTGAAACAATCCGGTGGATTTAATCACAGGGAAGTCATTGGTGACCTTGGTTCGAAGTGGCTGGAGTGGTAGGGACAGAAGCCAGGCTGCCTTAGGTTATAGAGTAAATGGGAGGTGAGAAAGTAGAGATAGCAAGTGTAGACAACTTTCAAAAGTGTGAAAATAAATGGTAAGAAAGAGACAAGGGTGATTGCTAGAAGGTGTCAAAGAATGGATGGAAGGTCAGCATTTTTGATTGTTGTTTAGAAGACAAGGCTATTTAAACACGCCTGATGTTGACAGGAAAGAGCTAGTGGAAAGAGAGTGGTTAAAGATATAAAACTTGTCTTGTAAAATAAAAATAATAGTCATGTAAAATTGGTGGTCGAATGGTCTGAAAGCATTTTTGTTTCAATAGGATGGGAAGTGTGCAAAAGGCCTCTGTTGAGATTGAGGGAGACAGATGAAACACTGAAAAAATGGAGCATGAAGGGCAGCTTGTCTGGGTCACTATGGAGAATAAAACATATATTCTAATGCATATTATAACATAATATAATTCTGTCATATTATGAAAGAATGAAAGATGCAATGGGAGTTGATGACAATTTGGAAGAAAAACACTAAGCAGGAAAGAAACTACTACAGTTTCTAGTAGTACTCAAAGGACTTTAAAAAAAAGCAATCTGAGATTGGTGTCATAGTACAGCAGATAGGGCATTTGCCTTACATGTGGAAGTCCAGGATTTGACTTCTTGCACTCCATATGGTCCTCCAAGCCCATCAGGAGTAACACTGAACACCATCAGGTGTAGCCCCCAAACCATAAACCAACCAACAAACAAAGCAAACAGAACTATTGGATTAGGTTAGAACGGACAGTTTCTTTCCAAGAGGTAGAACAGAAGGCTAAGAATATGATGAACTGGGTTAAAGGGATAGTACAGTGGGTAGGGTGCTTACTTGGCATTAGGTCGACCTGGACACCTGCTGCATGATCTTGATCTCTGCTAGGAGTGACCCCTGAGCACAGTGCCAGGAGTAAGCCCTGAATGCTGCCTCATTTGGCACCCCACCAAAAATGAAAAAATTATGATGCCATAAAGATAAATCTAGAGAAGTGGAGATAAGGCATGAACTGAAGAGAAGTCAGAATCTACAACAGTTTTTGATACAATTGCCAATAATCACATGAAGCCACTTTTACTTTAGCTTGAATGACTACAGTTAAAAATAACATGTATGGGGGTGGAGGATAGCACAGCAGTAGAGTGTTTGCCTTGCAAGCAGCTGATTCAGGAGCTTGGTTAGATCCCCAGCATCCCATATGGTCCCCCATGCCAGGAGCGATTTCTGAGTGCAGAGCTAGCAGTAACCCCTGAGTGTCACCAGGTGTGCCCCCCCCCCCCCGATAATAACATTTGAGCCAGAGTGATAGCACTGTGGGAAGGGCACTTGCCTTGCCTGTGGCTGACCTGGGTTTGATCCCTAGATCCCCTATGTTCCACCAAACACCACCAGGAGTGATTTCTGAGTGCAGACCCAGGAGTAACCCTTGAGTGCTGCTGGGTGTGACCCAAAACCAAATAAATAAATAACTAGAAATAACATTTGGATAAAACCAATAAAATTATCGACACAGGAACTAGAGAGATAGCATGGAGGTAAGGCATTTGCCTTGCATGCAGAAGGACGGTGGTTTAAATCCCGGCATCCCATATGGTCTCCTGAGCCTGCCAGGAGCGATTTCTGAGTGTAGAGCCAGGAGTAACCCAAGTGCTGCTGGGTGGGACCCAAAAACAAACAAACAAAAAAATATCAACACAAAAGTTCTATCAGGGGTTGGTTTCCAGAAATTCCAACATCTATCTAGATGGATGGTTCAGTAAACTAAAAGAAGAGATAACAGAAAAAATAGTGGTAAATACCAGGAGAAAGGGAGATGGCTCAACACAGATCTTTGCTGGTATCATTTGAATACCTGGCACAGCCTAGAACCCCGAGCACTGTTGAGTGAGACACCCAAGCAAAGCTCTGAAAGTATCCCTTGAGCACCATGGGTGTGACCTCTCCTCCAAAAAAGCCAAACCAAATCAAAGCAAAATACAAAGCAATGTCAAAATGTAGGAGTCCAGAAGTGGAGCCACTCTGGGTGATGATAAGATCCATTAAGATAAAGTGAGAAGAAGCAGGAGTGTAGATGACTAGAAATTAGGATGCCAAGGGAAGCAATAGACTGTTGACATGCTAAAGACACTCAGGGTCAGCATTAGAGCTGGACCAGAGATGAAGATCTGAGGCAGTTGTCTTTAAAGAAAGAGAGGAATAGCCAAGATGGGGAGGGAGGTCAAGGGAGATAGACCAGAATGAAATGTAGGAAGTAAAAGAGATGTCAGATTTTAGATTTAAAAGAACAGGATGTGGTTTAGTGGTATTTTAATGAAACTAGAGATAAAGTAAGACCATCGTTTTTGGATTCCCCAGCTTTTGGTTATATTGATGTGGGAGGGAAAAAGAAAAGGTTTACTGAACAGGGCTGCAGTGTGCATGGCACCTGAGAGTAGGTCAGGATATGAGGTAACCATGAAGAGAGAGGAGCAGTACGAAGACTCTGCCCTTGGTATAAATGTACCAGATACACAGATCAATGGTGTTCAAAGATAAAGAACAAGAAGAAAGAACAGAATCAAAGAAGAAGAGATCCAGAGGGCCTTTCATCTTGGACATGATTAAGGATTTTGCGTTTTGAGTTCAGCATTTATTTAACACTTATTGAAACACATACTCTGCCAACTATGCTATTGATCATTCCTAATCTTCATATCAATCTTAAGACATATCTTTATTTTACAGAGTAGGAAAGGGAGACATTGAGAAGTTATTTGCTGAAGATCACCTCGCTGGTAAGAACCAGAAATGTGAGCTAAATAGTTTTGTTCATGAATTTAGAACTCTTAGTGGGTACCTCTGACAAGATATGTTTGACTTTCCCTCAGAGATAGCTCTCAACCATTGCTAGACCAGGCAATGTTTTGAGTCCACTAGAAGTCTGAACTGTATGTAATCTATTCTACTAGACGTCTCAGTACATCTGGCTTAGTGAAGTGTGCAGACACTAAAAAAGTAGGGTTTGGTTTCCAAAAATTCCAACATAGACTGGAATTGTAACAGCAGAGGTAGTCCTGGTCTCTCCAGAAAAATCAGTATGACCTGGCTTGATTGTGTTTCTTCTAGCAATGGAAAGGACTTGACCCAGAGAAACAATGATTTCAATTCACTACTTACTGTCTGAACAAGTTGCTTTCCCTATCTGAGCATCTTTCCAGGTAAATAGGGGTCATTACACTTTTATGACATGTGTGTTAAGATGTATCTGAAAGGAAAGAAATTGGCATAAGGTAGATGTTCAGTATGTGTGTGTACTTGCCTTTACCTTTTATTTATTAAATATTCACAATCCACAGATCTAGTCATCTTGGGAAGATTAGGAATATTCTTTCATTCAATGTTCACCTGATCAGTGTCTTGGAGGATTACTCAAGTGGCCCCATGTCCCTTGATGGATTTTTGGAGGTGTGAGTGTTGTAGAAAGCAGTAAGAATGAGTCTTTAAGAGTAGCTTTGTGTAAAGTTTGGAGGATTCCTAGAAATTTATCCATTTTCTCAGTGTTCCTTATTTGCATCTTCAACTTAGGCCTTCCCTTTTGCTGGTCTCTTGGCTAAGGATTCAGAAAGAGAGCACAGAAGCCCATAGAAACCCCAAATCCGCCAAATCCTTTAATCTACCAAAGCTCTTTGAAGGGGTGAAAAAAACAGTGGATAAGGGAATCAACAGATGTAATTTTTTTCATTTGCAAAAAGCTTTTGACAAGGTCCCACCCTGAACTCTGTTAAAATAAAGAAAATAGGTCACCGTGGAGGGAAGCTTTGTCATGGATGGAAGACTGACCTTGAGGAAGGGAACAAAAGAGGCAAAGAAAAGGATGGTTCTTTGGGCAGAAGACATAGTGGGGGGTCTGTGAGCCCAGAGTTGGGGCTCAGTTAATTTAATATTTACACAAAATCTGAATGAGGGACTTCCCTCCAAGTTTAGAGATAATGCTGGAGTGATATCAAGGGGATGAAAATAAATTGTAGGACCTCGAGAGGTATATAAATGTGCCGTTGGAACACAAGGTTAACAGAAAGTGAAGTATGGAGGGAGAGAATTGGAAATTTTTTTCTCTCTCTCTCTCTCTCTCCTCTCTCTCTCTCTCTCTCTCTCTCTCATCTTTTGGCCAAAGTTAGCATGATGCTTTGTGCACCATACCTTGTAGGATTGATTCTGGACTTCCTGCATGCTAAGCACACTCTCCAGCCCTTGAATTAACTCAATCATGAACAACTTTGTAACTGTAGGGGGAAAAACAACCATATAAACCATGATGTTTAAAATAAAGTGATTTTTAGAAATCTAAAAAAAATTTTTAAAAAGAATGCTTCCCAGATCTAGGGAAATTACTTAAAGTGTATAAGCATATGATTTAAAAGCAGAAGACTTCTAATTAATACCTTCAATACATGATCCCCCAAGGACTACTAGGACCAACCCCTGAGCACATAGCTACGACTAGTCCCTAAGCACCACTAGGTATGGTCCCCAAACAAAACAAAAAGCATCTTTCCTGAGTCTGGGGAGAGACTCAAAGGGCCAAATTCATGCATTACATTCAGGATCCCAGCTTCAGTCTAGGCTCTTCGTTGTCATCTTAGTGCTGCTGATCCTTCAGTAGCCCTAGAGTTTCACCAGTTATGGCCCCAAAACAAAAACAAAGAAAAGGGATGCTGTTCCACAGAGGCTCTTTTGACACTGAGTGCAAGAAAAAATATTTTCTTGAGTAGGTCAACTGCCCTCTGACTATAGGACATATAGAATCTTAAAACCCTGTCCATTAATGCAAGTAGATCCCCCATCCCCAAAGTCATAATGAAGACTGAAAAATAACTACTTACAGTAATAAAATTCTCCTAGAAGAGCCATCCACCCAATTTCTGATTCATTTAAAATTTAGTCCAATTTGTTACTCCAACTAAAAGCTAGGTTAAGCATAGTCCTGAGAAGAAAATTGAAATGTAACAGGATACCTTTAGTATCTTTGAGAGAGATTCATCGCATCTCAAAAATATGTGTAGAGCTAGCTTGGACAAAATATGATACAAGGACAGAGAGTGCTAGAAAGAGAGTTGGAGTTTAGACAAGAAATTTGAAGTAGAAGGACTGCATGAGTGATTTGAAAAAGAGTTGACAAGGCAAGGTGAGGAAGGCTGTAGAATTAGATGGCATTATTGCTGGGTTGAAGGGAGGAAGGTTACATCTCAGGAAACAACAATATAATGATCCTGAGGCAGTATGTGATACTGAGAAACAATGTGGAGACCAGATTGGGGGGTGTCGGTGATAAAATTTGGGAGTGGGAGAAGATAAGGTTGATTTTTCTTTGACAAAAGAAAAAGGTAGAACAGACAGGCATTTCAGACTTTGACAAGGAATTGTATTTCTCAGAACCCATATTGAGTACCTCCAAGATCCTTGAACTTCCTTCCTTCCTTCCTTCCTTTTTGACTTCCTTCTTTTCTTCCTCACTTCCTTATTTTCTTTCTTTCTTCTTTCTTCCTTCCATCCTTCTGTCTTTTCTTCCTTATTTTCTTTCTTCCATCCTTTCTTTCTTAGTTCTTTCCTTATGTTTATGTCTTCCTTCCTCATTCTCTCCTTTTTTCTTTCTTTCTCTATTTTCTCTCTTTCTTTCTCTCCTTTTTCTTTCTTTCTTCTCTTTCTTTCTTTCTTTCTTTCTTTCTTTCTTTCTTTCTTTCTTTCTTTCTTTCTTTCTTTCTTTCTTTCTTTCTTTCTTTCTTTCTTTCTTTCTTTCTTTCTTTCTGTGTTTCTTTCTGTGTTTATCTCTCTTTTTCTCTTTCTTTTTCCCTATGGGGGGTACAGCAGAGCTCAGGGCTTATTTCTAACTCTACATTTAGGGATCACTTCTGGGGTGCTCAGGAGAATCATCTGAGGTGACCAGGATTGAATCTGGGTCAGCTGCATGCAAGGCAAGCACCCTGTCTTCTGTATTCTTACTCTAGCTCCAATAGGGTTCCTCTTACATAGCTTTTAATATTGTCATTTCATTAAGTTCATGAAACTTTATGATCATGAAACTTTAAGGATCTTTCCCTTATAAGGCCCCAGTGCCTAGCCAAAATAGCAGTGCATTTTGAATTCATTAAAATAAATTGATCAGATTGGTTTTACAGAAATAGATAGTACAGTGGGTAAGGTTTATGCATTGCATAAGGCTGAGCTGGCTTCAATCCCTGGTATCCCATAATGTCCCACAAGTACCTCCAGGAGTGATTCCTGAATGCAGAGCCGGGAGTAACCCCAAGCATCTCTGGGCGTGGCCCCAAAACCATATATATACATACATAAATATTACATAAATCCATCAAAACCCACAGAACTACATAATTGATAATAGTGTTTATCTGTGATAGGTGGAACCCCCCTCTCCACACAAATACATTGGTACCTTTATCCCTAAGAATTATGAATGTTACCTCTATAGAAAGTCTTGTGGTGAGATTGTTATGTTTTACATGAGTGGCTCTTAAATGCCAGCAGAAACATCCTTAAAAATAGTAGCAGAGAGAGAACTGACAGGATGAAAAAAAGAGAAATCACGTAAAATTGAGACAGAAACAAGAGTGATGTAGCAATAGGCCAAGAAATGTCAGTAACACCCGAATCTGAAAAGATAATGAGTCAATTCCCTGTTAAAAGTCTGCAAAACTTTGATTTCAATTTTGATTTGATACCCTTTCATTTCAATCCAGTGATAATAGTTTCAAAATTCTGGACTTCAAACTCTGAGAGAAGACATTTATATTATGTTAAGATATTAATTTTGTGAGACTTCTGTGACTATAGGAAATAAATGTACCAATAAATCCTAGAACTCTAAGAATTAAGAGAGTTTCTTGAAAATCTTAATAGATAAGTGTAGGATAAATGAAAGCAAGAAAAATAACTCTCTGGTCTTATAGTGTCCCTAAAGTCTTCCTTTGCTTTTCCACTCATAAGTAGGAGCCATGTCTCACTGCTTTTCACCTCTCTCATTGTCTAGTGCAGCGCTTTCAATGCAAGCCATGCATGTGCTGCTTGCATTAAAGAATACAAACTCACTTTTCCACAAGCCAGATTTGCAGCATTCTGTGACTCAGAACAGAATCCAGAAGTAAATCAAAAATTCCCTAGGCACTTGAGAATAGACAAAACATCAGGGAAATTTAGTCCACAGGAGATTTTTTTCAGTTAGGAGGGTTTTTAGGGGCTGGAGAGTCTAGTGAATAAGGTGCTTGCCTTGCTTTGCAAGCAGTCTACCTGGGGTTTAATCCACAGTATCACATATGGTCACCCAAGCAGTGCCAGGAGTGTTTTCTTAATAGAGACAGGAATAATTTCTGAGCACATCAAGTATAGTTCTAAGATGGAGAGAGAGGGAGAGAGAGAGAGAGAGAGAGAGAGAGAGAGAGAGAGAGAGAGAGAGAGAGAGAGAGTTTATTTAATCCACTGGTGCAAGAAAAATAACTCAAAGAGCTGAATTGCAAACCTGACATGCAGATTTAGAGTTCCATCCCTGGCACAACATATTCACCCAATCACCACTGAATGTAAGCATGATCACAGTCATAAGTACAGTAAAATCACAACCAATGTCACATTTGCCCAGTCAAGTTACTGCCATAGCCACAATCTAGTCACAATTACATTTATTATTCATAGTCATAGTTATAACCACAATCATCATTTATGCATAATCACAGGTTGAGGAGATGGCTCATGTGATCTCTGGGTTCAACCACTTACTGCATGGTTCTCTGAGCACTTCCGGGAGTAGTTCCCAAGCACTGTCATGTAGTTCCCAAAGCAAAATCAAAAAACAAATCAAAAAAGGTCATATTATATAAGGCAGCTCACTTTTTTGTTTTGTTTATTTGGAGGACACATCTACATACTTTGAGGGGGTGGGCACAGGGAACAAACCCAGGCCTCTGGCATGCAAAACATGTCCTCTGGTCCTTTGAGCCATATATATCTTAGGCCCAACATAGCTCAGATTTATAGCACACTGTATTTGTTGTAAGGCCCAGTCTGGAAATCGGTCTGATGGATCCGAGAGAAGAAACTCGTTAAAAAAGATGGTGATAGAAAAACTGGAAATGATATTTTAAGGAGATTCTTTTTAGAGAAGATAAGGAAGACATTATGAGCAGAAAACAGATCCTATCACTAGATACAATATCTTCTTGCCCACTGCTATATGGCAAACACCTAGCACAGAGTTTGGCATATAGTAGCTGTGCCCCAAAAATGAACTGAATAAACAAAGAGGGGCTCAGTCAATGCCTCCGTATGTAAGGATCAAAGATTTGGGATGTGTCTGGAACATATTTAGATAAGCGTTTGATAGATTTGAGGGTCTAATTTAGTTCTTTGCATCTACATACATTATTTCCCACTGATAGATCATAAAAAAGATTCAAAGCAGTCCATGTGCCTTTTTTTCTAGGCTGGGATGATTCCTGGCATCATCAAAACCTCATAATAACTTCAGACTTGCTCCTTTTTTCCTTCTTCCTCCTCCTCCCTTTCCTTAGTCCTTCTCTTCCTCCTTTGCTCTTTCCAGGCTTTCCTCCTGCCCTCCCCTCTTACTCTCCCCTAGCGCCAGAAGTGGGGCCACATATTTTCAATAAGAGCAAAGAATTCTCCCGGGGCAAGGTGCCCTCACCCTGGACCCAGTGGACCCAAGGAGACAGCAGCCTCCTGCCTGGGCCCCCTCCATCCACTCAGATCTGATTTTCTCATCATCTGGATAGTCTCAGCAACTTGCAGCAAAGGGATGAACCAGCTGACCTTTCCTGAGGTTTGTTTAAAACTGAACAATGTTTGTCTTGTCCAAACACTATGAATTACTCCAGAGAATCAGCAGCCGCAAATGACTTAACATAAATAGGAACTTGTCTTCTTTCTTCCTTGGCCCCCTTTCCATCCTTGCGTATTTGCCCCCCCCCCCAACTATCTTCTAATCTGCCAGGCCTCACTCTCTCTACCTCCTCCCACACCTCTTCTGTGAGCCCTCGAATGTTGCATTGGTAGGTCTGGGCCATGCATAGCTTACTCCTGGATTATTGCTGTCATGGATTCCTTGAAGCAGATTTCTCGGTTCTTGATGTAGGAAAGGTTGACATTGCAAGACAATGTCTAGGCACATTGGGACCACCAGTGTGGGACATATGGGACAATGGTGGGTTTAGTTGTGAAAGTATACGTGTAAGAGAAGACTGCTAGGTTTGGAAAAATCAACATAGAGTCAATCTGCAATGTATTGAAGCCCTTCTCTGCTATCATGGTGTTTCGATTCAGCCATAGGTACCTTCTTTTTTATTTTTTATATATTTTATTTTGGGCCACACCCAGTGACACTCAGGGGTTACTCCTGGCTATGCACTCAAAAATCTCTCCTGGCTTGGGGAACCATATAGGATGCCAAGGATTAAACCCAGGTCTGTCCTGGGTCACCGCATGCAAGGCAAACAAATGCTCTACTGCTGCGCCATTTCTCCAGCCACCATGAGTGCCTTCTTATGGGATGTACATTCAGGGAATCCATTTTATCTCCTAGAAATCGACCTTCTACGCTATTGGCCTGCAAGAGAGAGATTTGTACCATCAAGTGTGAATCATAGAAAAACAAGAAAGACCCATCTTCCTGTGATACAAGGGGGTTTGGGGTACAACACCCAAATTGGGGTGCAATTTACTTAAATATAGTGTCTATGACATCTATATTAAAATGTTGGGGCAACTTATTTAAAATAATTATTTGTGGGGTCAGAGTGATAGTACAGTGGGAAGGGCATTTGTCTTGCAAGCGGCCAGCCCAGGTTTGATTCCCAACATCCCAGATATCACCCCACTCTCCCACACCGAGCCAGCCAGAAGTTATTTTTGAGCACAAAGCCAGGTGAGGCCCCAAGACAAAAAGAAAAAAGAAAGAAAGAAAAAAGAAAAGAAAAACAAAAACAAAAAGAACTTATTTCTGGGCTTTTCCTGGAGCAAAAGTTGTGGTTTTTTTTTTTTTTTTGTTTTGTTTTTTTTTTTTTTTTTTTTTGTTTGTTTTTCTGGGAGTGGAGTCAGGGGTTTAAGTCCAGAATCTGAAAATTCACTCCTCCTGAAATCCTCTTTAATTCAAGTCCTCCAATTGGTCAAAAGTGGAGGTGAGCCATGTGATGTCTCAGTACCACTAATTGTAGAATGGTTTTAGAAGGTTTTTTCGTTTTGTTTTGTTTTGTTTTGTTTTGGGAGCTGAAGTTGGGGTCACACCTGAAAGCGCTCAGGGGTTACTCCTGGCTATGTGCTCAGAAATCGCTCCTGGCTCCAGGGACCCTATGGGATGCTGAGAATGGAATCTGCATCAGTCCTAGATCAGCGGCATGCAAGGCAAACATCCTACTGCTATGCTATTGCCCTGGTCCTCTTTTCAGAAGTTTTTAAAGGCACCTTGCAAGTTCAGTGTGTATAGTTTCAAGAGAAGGGGATACTGGAGCGCAGAAATTATAAGGGCAGGAAGAAGCAACCTGAGGGGGAAAAATGGAGTCACTGGAGATATAAGAAAAGTATTGGTGAGGACTGGAAAGAGGCCAGCTGAGTACAAGGCCGGACTGGTGGCTGAGGTGAAATGCCCTGCAAATATGGAGCCAAATATGATCTCATTTTCATCCCTGCAGACAAGTAAACTAAGACTCAGAAGGGAGGAAGAAGTTCGACTGGGAAGTTGGTAAGCATGGGGGCCAGACTAGTGGCTCAAGTGCTAGGGTGTTTGCCTTGCATACCACTGACCCAGGATAAAGCGTAATTTGATCCCTGGCATCCCATATGGTCCCCCAAGCCAGGAGCACTTTCTGAGAGCAGAAGCTAGAGTAAGGCCTGAGTGTTTCAGTGTGCCCACCCCCCAAAGAAGTTCTTCCCCAATACAGTCTTTCTAGAATTGGAACTTCCGGCTAGCTCCTTCCCCTTTGGGGGGGGGGAGCTTTTGGGCCACACCTGGCAGCGCTCAGGGGTTACTCCTGGATCTATGCTCAGAAATTGCTCCTGGCAGGCACAGAGGACCATATATATGGGATGCTAGAATTCGAACCACCATTGATCCTGGCTTAGCCGCTTGCAAGGCAAACACCCTACCACTATGCTATCTCTCCCGCTCCTCGTTGCTTCTCAAATGAAAAATGAGACAGCTCCATCTTAGAGCCACCACAGTCCTTCTCTCCTCCATGAGAGAGTTTCACTGGAAACAAGGCCCTGGGCCCAAAATTGCTCAGTACTGGCCACAGGGTGACCCTGACTGCAGGAAAAATCCTTGGCCTCCAACTTCACCTTGGAGAGACCCTAGCTGGCTCTGTTGTCTTGGACACTCCACTGCAGGATTGCAGAGGCCCCTGTTTGTACAGTCTGCCCCAGAGGGCTGCAACAGCTGTGCATGGCTCTGCTCTCCCAGAGGGGAGTGGACACCACCGGAGAAAATCACCCCTGCTTTTAGACTTAGTGGATTGATTCATACCCAATACTTGAGTGCTCTTGGGGGGGTCAAGAGAAGATGAAAGATAAAGCCACCTCCACGGAGGCTTCAGGTTAGACTCTTTGGATCTTGGCAGGGTCCATTCCAACACTTCCCTCTTCCCAAGAGTGAAATCTAGAATCCCTGCTTGGAATTTGGAGGGAGATGTCCAATTTAGATTTGGGGCTGCTTCTTCTACCAGCCAGGCCCTGTCCTTTTATTTTATTTATTTGTTTGTTTGTTTATTTTTGCTTTTGGGACCACACCTGGTAACGCTCAGAGGTTACTCCTGGCTATGTGCTCAGAAATCGCTCCTGGCTTGGGGGACCACATGGGACGCCGGGGGATCTAACCCTGGTCCGTACTAGGTCAGCACGTGCAAGGCAAGTGCCCTACATCTTGCGCCACCTCTCCAGCTCCCAGGCACTGCTCCTTATGCTCATGCCTCTCCATGGAATTCTATTTGCTCCTGTGGGACTCAACTGTGTCTTCTCTGGCACTAGGCCGTGGCTCTGGGCCGCCTGCCTTCCTCTTGTGCAAACAAGAAGTCTTTGGATGAGCCTCCCTACCCCTCACAGCCACCACAGCTCAGCGCACACCAAGGAGCAGACAGAACCCCACCTTCTCACCCCAGTGCCTGGACGCAGCCTGTGCAAGCTCTTTAGCATTTGATTTTCTAATCAACGCCTTTGTCCTCAAGGCCTTCACCCGAACCCCCTAGCTTCCACGATTTCCCCACCCCCTGGGCCTCACCCAGCCTGGATCTCGCTCTGGCCTGACTTTGCCTTGCTTGAGTGAATGATTCCTGGAAGCCCAGGGCCTAGGCCGGCGGGTCGGTGGGGCTGGATGGAAATGGTCTGAGAAGCCGGGGGTGGGGTGGGTGGGGGGCAAGGCGAGGCGACGATTCATTCTGGGAGTGACAGCCCCTTTGAGCGCTCAGCGAATGGCATTTTCTTGTCTGTGAAAGCCTTTCTTCCCACTTCTGTTCAGATTAGCCCTGGGGATGAATGCGCCCATTATCCAGCCCGCTGACCATTCTGAAACGCCAAATTAATGGCTAAGCGCTTGAATTGGGGGGCTCTGGGGGCCGGGGCGACGGCTGGAGCTGGGGAAGTCCAGGCGAGGGGCGAGCCCAGAGGCCGGGAGGGGTGGCCCGGGGTGGGTGCGCTTGGCCGGGTGCCGAGCGCAACCTGCCGGCCTGTTGGGGACCCGCGCGCGCTCCAAGGCGCAAAGACAGGGGACCCAAAGTCAGAGGCTAGCGCCAGAGATGACACAGCTGAGTCTCTGGAGTGAGTCCTCCCAGTGCCAATGGAATCCCATGGACAGGCATGGGTAGAAGAAGGGCCTAGGGGCCGGCGGGATGATGCAAACGGTAGGACATCTGCCTTGCATGTGCTCTCCAACCCCGGTGTCCCACGTGGTCCCTCCAAGCCAGGAGCGATTTCTGAGCGCATAGCCAGGAGGAACCCCTGAGAGTCAGCGGGTGTTGCCCAAAAACTAAAAAAAGCTGGGCCTGGCTAGTTGAACCAAAAATTGGACATCTCTCTCCAAATTCCAAGTAGGAATTCCAGATTTCACCCTTGGGAAGAGAGACCTGTTGGAATGCACCCAGCCTGGCACCACTGTCAAAATCCAAAGAATCTAATCTGGAATCACTGTGAAGGCTTTGCCCTCTTTATCTGCTCTTGACACCTACCCCTCAAGGCGCAAAACCCACATCTCCAAATGCGCAGCGCACGGGACAGAAACTGCGCTCGCTGGATGCCTCTCTCCCCACTCCTCCAGGGGACCCTCCATCCCCTCAGCCTTCATGCACATAATTTAGGGAGCCACGCTGCAATTGCACCCCCAAAGTAGCGGTTCCCCAGAGCCAGCGGTGAGAAGCCCTGGACCAGCGCAACTCACCTCTCCAAAGCGCGACAGAGATGGACCGACTCCGTTTTGAGTGCAGGAGCCTTTTTCGGGTTCCTTCCTTTGGAGGGGGACTCCGCCAGGTGGTGGCAAGACAGACAAGCCTCTGGAGTTTCTTCACCCCGATTCGCAGCTTTCCCTCCCACAGGACCCGCAGCGCTCTCCTGCAGAGCTGAGACCCAAGCGCACAAGGACAGGATGGAGAATGCCCCAAAAGAAACAAACAAAAAACACCCAGGCAGACACCCGTCCTCCCTCCCCAACCTGTTTTGGCTCAAGTGCTTGGATCGCTTTCGGGGTGCATGCAGGCCCCAAGGGATGGGGATGTTGGGGAAGGCGCAAGGTAAGGCCGGTTCCAAGGATTTGTGATTTTGGGGCCCACAGTGGTCTGTTCAGAATTACACCTCCAGTTGGTGCTCTGTTACTGACCCTAACCTGATTGGTGATTGTGCCCTACCCTAGGGTGTGACCTGATTCTGCTTCCACCATTGGTTGGTATCTGATCCCACCATTGGGTGGTACTGATTCTGGGGGATAAAAACAAGGGTCTGTGGAAGGCGAGGGGCTTTTTGCTGGAACTGAGGCTGAGTCTTTGGACTTCAGTCTTGTCCACCGAATAAAGCTAATATTTCCACAAGCCTGACTGTGAGCTGTTTACCCGCCGCTTCACCTCAGAACCGCCAGCTAGACAGGGTGGCAGAGGCGTGCTCCGAGCTGGAGGGGAAAGACCTCATCCTCCATCCCTCCATCAGTCAACCTTTTCAGGGGCTGACTTGCAACAGTGCTCCACTGTCATGACTCTCTGGCATGACTCCTCTCTGGGTCACCCAGGAAGTGGCTGACTTCAGGGATAACAGAGAGAATTTACTGCCACTTCAAAATAGGCTTATGTGGATGCACACATCCCTAAAGTCGAGACGTTTTAAGGATAAGGAGGAAGGTTGAGTTGTCCTCCAAGAAGAGAAGAGGGAAGTTGCAAGACATGCGGCAGGTGGTCTCAAAACTTAGACACAGTTTGACCTGGAGAAATTACTCTTAGAGGTTCAGGATGTTATCAGGATGTCTTGACAAGTTGTCCGACCTCTCTTGCAAAAAAGAGTTTTGGACATTTGTACTGATCTGTCCAGTTGTAGTAATATCTACGTTTTTCTGTCTTTACTGGTTGCTATTTTATTTTTTTTTTTTTTTTTTTTTTTTTTTTTTAATTTTTTTTTATTTAAACACCTTGATTACATACATGATTGTGTTTGGGTTTCAGTCATAAAAGGAACACCACCCATCACCAGTGCAACATTCCCATCACCCAAGTCCCAAATCACCCTCCTCCCCACCCAACCCCCGCCTGTACCCTAAACAGGCTCTACATTTCCCTCATACATTCTCAATATTAGGACAGTTCAAAATGTAGTTATTTCTCTAACTAAACTCATCACTCTTTGTGGTGAGCTTCCTGAGGTGAGCTGGAACTTCCAGCTCTTTTCTCTTTTGTGTCTGAAAATTATTATTACAAGGGTGTCTTTCATTTTTCTTAAAACCCATAGATGAGTGAGACCATTCTGCGTTTTTCTCTCTCTCTCTGACTTATTTCACTCAGCATAATAGATTCCATGTACATCCATGTATAGGAAAATTTCATGACTTCATCTCTCCTGACAGCTGCATAATATTCCATTGTGTATATGTACCACAGTTTCTTTAGCCATTCATCTGTTGAAGGGCATCTTGGTTGTTTCCAGAGTCTTGCTATGGTAAATAGAGCTGCAATGAATATAGGTGTAAGGAAGGGGTTTTTGTATTGTATTTTTGTGTTCCTAGGGTATATTCCTAGGAGTGGTATAGCTGGATCGTATGGGAGCTCGATTTCCAGTTTTTGGAGGAATCTCCATATCGCTTTCCATAAAGGTTGAACTAGACAGCATTCCCACCAGCAGTGGATAAGAGTTCCTTTCTCTCCACATCCCCGCCAACACTGTTTATTCTCATTCTTTGTGATGTGTGCCATTCTCTGGGGTGTGAGGTGGTATCTCATCGTTGTTTTGATTTGCATCTCCCTGATGATTAGTGATGTGGAACATTTTTTCATGTGTCTTTTGGCCATGCGTATTTCTTCTTTGTCAAAGTGTCTGTTCATTTCTTCTCCCCATTTTTTGATGGGGTTAGATGTTTTTTTCTTGTAAAGTTCTGTCAGTGCCTTGTATATTTTGGAGATTAGCCCCTTATCTGATGGGTATTGGGTGAATAGTTTCTCCCACTCAGTGGGTGGCTCTTGTATCCTGGGCACTATTTCCTTTGAGGTGCAGAAGCTTCTCAGCTTAATATATTCCCATCTGTTAATCTCTGCTTTCACTTGCTTGGAGAGTGCAGTTTCCTCCTTGAAGATGCCTGTAATGTCCTGTAGTGTTTTGCCTATGTGCTGTTCTATATATCTTATGGTTTTGGGGCTGATATCGAGGTCTTTAATCCATTTGGATTTTACCTTTGTACATGATGTTAGCTGGGGGTCTAAGTTTAATTTTTTGCAAGTGGCTATCCAATTGTGCCAACACCACTTGTTGAAGAGGCTTTCCCTGCTCCATTTAGGATTTCCTGCTCCTTTATCAAAAATTAGATGGTTGTATCTCTGGGGAACATTTTCTGAGTATTCAAGCCTATTCCACTGATCTGAGGACCTATCTTTATTCCAATACCATGCTGTTTTGATAACTGTTGCTTTGTAGTACAGTTTAAAGTTGGGAAAAGTAATTCCTCCCATATTCTTTTTCCCAATGATTGCTTTAGCTATTCGAGGGTGTTTATTGTTCCAAATGAATTTCAAAAGTGTCTGATCCACTTCTTTGAAGAATGTCATGGGTATCTTTAGAGGGATGGCATTAAATCTGTATAATGCCTTGGGGAGTATTGACATTTTGATGATGTTAATCCTGCCAATCCATGAGCAGGGTATGTGTTTCCATTTCCGTGTGTCCTCTCTTATTTCTTGGAGCAGAGTTTTATAGTTTTCTTTGTATAGGTCCTTCACATATTTAGTCAAGTTGATTCCAAGATATTTGAGTTTGTGTGGTACTATTGTGAATGGGGTTGTTTTCTTAATGTCCATTTCTTCTTTATTACTGTTGGTGTATAGAAAGGCCATTGATTTTTGTGTGTTAATTTTGTAGCCTGCCACCTTGCTATATGAGTCTATTGTTTCTAGAAGCTTTTTGATAGAGTCTTTAGGGTTTTCTAAGTAGAGTATCATGTCATCTGCAAACAGTGAGAGCTTGACTTCTTCCTTTCCTATCTGGATTCCCTTGATATCCTTTTCTTGCCTAATCGCTATAGCAAGTACTTCCAGTGCTATGTTGAATAGGAGTGGTGAGAGAGGACAGCCTTGTCTTGTGCCAGAATTTAGAGGGAAGGCTTTTAGTTTTTCTCCATTGAGGATAATATTTGCCACTGGCTTGTGGTAGATGGCCTTCACTATATTGAGAAAGGTTCCCTCCATTCCCATCTTGCTGAGAGTTTTGATCAAGAATGGGTGTTGGACCTTATCAAATGCTTTCTCTGCATCTATTGATATGATCATGTGGTTTTTATTTTTCTTGTTATTGATGTTGTGTATTATGTTGATAGATTTACGGATGTTAAACCAGCCTTGCATTCCTGGGATGAAACCTACTTGATCGTAGTGGATGATCTTCTTAATGAGGCATTGAATCCTATTTGCCAGGATTTTGTTGAGGATCTTTGCATCTGCATTCATCAGTGATATTGGTCTGTAATTTTCTTTTTTGGTAGCGTCTCTGTCTGGTTTAGGTATCAAGGTGATGTTGGCTTCATAAAAGCTATTTGGAAGTGTTTCTGTTTGTTCAATTTCATGAAAGAGTCTTGCCAAGATTGGCAGTAGTTCCTCTTGGAAAGTTTGATAGAATTCATTAGTGAATCCATCTGGACCTGGGCTTTTGTTTTTCGGCAGACATTTGATTACTGTTTTAATTTCATCAATGGTGATGGGGGTGTTTAGATATGCTACATCCTCTTCCTTCAACCGTGGAAGATTATAAGAGTCCAAGAATTTATCCATTTCTTCCAGGTTCTCATTTTTAGTGGCGTAGAGTTTTTCAAAGTAGTTTCTGATTACCCTTTGAATCTCTGTCATATCAGTAGTGATCTCTCCTTTTTCATTCCTGATACGAGTTATCAAGTTTCTCTCTCTCTCTTTCTTTGTTAGGTTTGCCAGTGGTCTATCAATCTTGTTTATTTTTTCAAAGAACCAACTTCTGCTTTCGTTGATCTTTCGGATTGTTTTTTGAGTTTCCACTTCGTTGATTTCTGCTCTCAGCTTTGTTATTTCCTTCTGTCTTCCTGTTCTTGGGTCCTTTTGTTGAGCATTTTCTAGTTCTATTAGCTGTGTCATTAAGCTACTCAGGTAAGCTCCTTCTTCCTTCCTGATGTGTGCTTGCAAAGCTATAAATTTTCCTCTCAGTACTGCTTTTGCTGTGTCCCATAAGTTCTGAGAGTTTGTGTCTTTATTGTCATTTGTTTCCAGGAACCTTTTTATTTCCTCCTTGATTTCATCTCGGACCCACTGGTTATTGAGCATGAGGCTGTTTAACTTCCAGGTGTTAAAGTGTTTCTTCTGAGTCCCTTTGGAGTTCACAAATAATTTCAGAGCCTTGTGGTCAGCGAAGGTAGTCTGCAAAATTTCTATCCTCTTGATCTTATGGAGGTATGTTTTATGTGCCAGCATGTAGTCTATCCTGGAGAATGTCCCATGTACATTGGAGAAGAATGTGTATCCAGGTTTCTGGGGATGGAGTGTCCTATATATATCCACTAGGCCTCTTTCTTCCATTTCTCTCCTCAGGTCTAGTATATTCTTGTTGGGTTTCAGTCTGGTTGACCTGTCCAGTGTTGACAAAGCCGTGTTTAGGTCCCCCACAATTATTGTGTTGTTGTTGATATTATTTTTCAGATTTGTCAGCAGTTGTATTAAATATTTTGCTGGCCCCTCATTCGGTGCATATATGTTTAGGAGAGTGAATTCTTCCTGCTCTACGTACCCCTTTATTAATATAAAATGTCCGTCTTTGTCCCTTACAACCTTCCTGAGTATAAAGTTTGCATTATCTGATATTAGTATGGCCACTCCAGCTTTTTTATGGGTGTTGTTTGCTTGGATAACTTTTCTCCAGCCTTTTATTTTGAGTCTATGTTTGTTCTGACTATTCAGGTGCGTTTCTTGTAGGCAGCAGAAGGTTGGATTGAGTTTTTTGATCCATTTAGCCACTCTGTGTCTCTTAACTGGTGCATTTAGTCCATTGACGTTGAGAGAAAGAATTGTCCTGGGATTTAACGCCATCTTTATTTCAAAATTTGGTGTGTCTTTTGGGTAGTCTTGTCTTAGATTAGGTCTTTCAGTTTTTCTCTTAAGACTGGTTTTGTGTCTGTGAAGTTTCTGAGCTGTTTTTTGTCTGTGAAACCATGTATTCTTCCATCAAACCGGAAAGTGAGTTTTGCTGGGTATAGTATTCTGGGTGAAGCATTCATTTCATTCAGTCTTGTCACAATATCCCACCACTGCTTTCTGGCATTGAGCGTTTCTGGTGACAGGTCTGCTGTAAATCTCAGGGAAGCTTGCTTGAACATGATTTCCCCTTTTGATCTTGCTGTTTTCAGAATTCTGTCTCTATCTGTGGGATTTGTCATTGTGACTAGGATGTGTCTTGGGGTGGTTTTTCTGGGGTCTCTTTTGGTTGGTACTCTTCGGGCATGCAGGATTTGATCACATATATTCTTTAGCTCTGGGAGTTTCTCTTTAATGATGTTCTTGACCGTTGATTCTTCCTGGAAATTTTCTTCCTGGGTCTCTGGGACTCCAATGATTCTTAAGTTGTTTCTGTTGATCTTATCATAGACTTCTATTTTCGTCTGTTCCCATTCTTTGATTAATTTTTCCATTGTCTGCTCATTTGCTTTAAGTTTTTTGTCCAATCTCTCCTGCTGTATGGAATTGTTATGTATCTCATCTTCCACAGCACCAAGTCTATTCTCAGCTTCTGATACCCTGTCCCAGAGCTTATCCATTTTGTCATTCACTTCGTTTACTGAGTTTTTCAGGCCTGTTAGTTGACATGTTATTTCAGTTTGGAGTTTTGTCATTTCTGCCTTCATATTTTCTTGGTTCTTATTAGTGTTCTGTTCAACTCGATCCATGGTTTCTTGGAGTCTGTTGAGCACCTTCCATATTGCTAGTCTAAAGTCCTTATCTGAGAGGTTGATTAGTTGTTCAGTCATTATCTGGTCCTCAGAATTGTCATCTTCATTCTCTATGTCTGATGCTGGCCTGCGCTGTTTCCCCATTGTCACATTTGTATTGTGGGTTTTTCTACGTGTTGTAGTGGTATTCATTGTCTATATGATGTAGGCAGCACACTTCTCTGGCTCCTCCCTTTCTGGATGGGCTGACTTGCCTCTAAGGGAGGGGAGTCCTCCGTGGATGAAGCCTCACACTGGGTCAAATCTTAGGCCCGAGCATGTAACAGAGAAGACAGTCCAGAGAGAAATGTTTGCTTCTGTGATATAGCGCCGTTCTTAGTGTGATTTTTCCTTCTTGTTGCAATGGAGTTCTTTCCTTAGAAAGAGTGCACGGCCGCGTAGCGAAGCGGAGCGGCCGTGCTCCTCTGAGCCTCTTTTTGCCCCACTCGCAAGAGTTTCACGCAAGAGGACAGTAGACAGACATAGACAGGTCACACTCACAGTCTTTCACAGCTGAGCCCCACTGGGCCGGTGTACTTTCGCGGATTTTCCCCGCCTGGTGTCACACACAGGGAGCCAGCTTTTGCAAAGGATAGCCGGTTTTTATGCTCTGAAGTCCCTCCCTGAAAATGGCGTCTGGGCGAGCGAGGTTTCTGGAGGCTCTTTTTGCCCCACTCGCAAGAGTTTCACGCAAGAGGACAGTAGACAGACATAGACAGGTCACACTCACAGTCTTTCACAGCTGAGCCCCACTGGGCCGGTGTACTTTCGCGGATTTTCCCCGCCTCCTGGTTGCTATTTTAATAAAAGAAAATAGAAAGTTTTTTAAGTTGATTCCTTGATCAACTGAAGCAATACTTGGCCTTGGGGAAAGAGCATAAGAATTTTTGTGTTTGGGGGGGCTGGAAAGATAGCATGAAGGTAGGGCAGAAGGACGGTGGTTCGAATCCTGGCATCCCACATGGTCCTCCGAGCCTGCCAGGAGCGATTTCTGAGCTTAGAGCCAGGAGTAACCCTTGAGTGCTGCCGGGTGTGACTCAAAAAACAAAACAAAACAAAAATAATTTCTTTG
This sequence comes from Suncus etruscus, assembly GCF_024139225.1. Lineage (NCBI taxonomy): Eukaryota > Metazoa > Chordata > Mammalia > Eulipotyphla > Soricidae > Suncus > Suncus etruscus. The sequence goes on from NC_064867.1 coordinate 42,331,136, forward strand.
TTAACTTAATCAGAGACACTAACTACATAACTGAATGATTTAGAATATAGACTCCATATAAGCCTTTATTTACATTCACAATTCCGTTAGATTGAGATGTTGTAGGTGTTAAACTAGATAATTAATTATAGAAAATGTTTTCTTTATGACGGAGACATTAGAGAACCCTTGAATCCCTATTTGAGAAACTCAGATATTTATAGATTTATCTTCTGGGTGCTTTTTGGTGGGGGCAAAGGGGAATGCCAAACCCAGTTCTATGCTCAGGGACTATGTCTTGAGGTATTGGGGGGGTGTGAGTGCGAACTATATGCATTGCAAGGATTCAACCAGGGTCTAAGGCACAGTCTCATGCTTGGTACTATCTTCCTGATACATTTTCTGTTTTCACAAGTGCCAGAAATTTCTGCCAGGTTTTAGAGAGGAACAATAACACGCAAACTTTCATTTCTTTCCATCTGGCTTTAGGTTACCTTCTTAAAAGAAAAAAGAAAAGGGATTCTGTGGCTTCCTCCTTCCCTAATGGTGATATTTGTTAGCACCCTTTCTTTTCACTTTCATTAATTTTCCTGAAACATGAGTAAATTAAGCTATACAATGGCTTATACAAAAGTCCCTTCCATTCAACTCCAATAGTCTGGAAAAGTACAATAAAAAAAGCCACGGCAGTAAAATACCCCTTTTCTTTTTTTTTTTTTTTTTAAATACCCCTTTTCAAATAAGAAATTAATTTACATTATCTAATAAAAAAAGGAGCTAGGACATAGATAACATATGTCTAAACAGCGTTTAATTTCTTTCTTTCTTTCTTTCTTTCTTTCTTTCTTTCTTCCTTCCTTCCTTCCTTCCTTCCTTCCTTCCTTTCTTTCTTTCTTTCTTTCTTTCTTTCACTTTTTGGGCCACACCCAGTGATGCTCAGGGGTTACTCTTGGCTATGCGCTCAGAAATCGCTCCTGGCTTGGGAACCATATGGGACTCCAGGGGATCGAACTGTGGTCCATCCTAGGTTAGTGCTAGCAAGGCCAACTCCCTACCACTTGCCCCACCACTCCAGCCCCAGCATTTAATTTCTGGCATCACATGATTTTCCCCATCATTGCTTGGTGTAGACACAGAGGTCCGCAGTACCACTGAGGAAGCTATGTAATTCCTGACACTATGGGGGACTGAACATTGCATCAAGTTGTTGGGCCTCCTAGGCACTGCTTGCAAAGCTGGGGGAGAGGTTGCTGCAGTGGAGGGGAAGATAGAGTTTTAAAAAAAAGTGTTGAGGCAATATAGAAAAGACATCTTCTGTATTCATCGCAGCACTATTCACAAGAGTCAGAATCTGAAAACAACTCAAGTGTGCTAGAGCAGAGAAGTGGATAAAGGAACTGTGAGACATCTACACAATGGAATTCTGTGCATCTGTTAGGGAAAATGAAGCCAATACATTTTCTTATCCATGGATGTATATAGAGAGTATTATGCTGAGTAAAAGAGTCAGAGAGAAAGGGAGAGACAAGGAATGATTACACTCATTTGTAGGGCATAAAAACAGCATAGTATGAGAATAAAACCCAAAGACAATAGAAATGAGGGGGAAAGTGCAGTTAGGACAGAGAAAGAATCACTATGACTATAATAGTTGGAAATTCAGGGCAAGAATTGAGTGCTGAAAGAAAGTGAAGTGATATGCATGATGCCCCTTCAGTAACAGGATAGTAAACCATGGTGACTAAAAGGAATAAAAGTAAGGGGGAAAAGAGTGATAAAGAGAGAGAGAGGAAATTTGCTTATTTAGAATGAACAAAATGTGAGAAATGGTCTCAGAATGTGACCGTATGTTTATCTGATGAATGGATGAAAAATGGGACACACCTATGTAATGCAACATTATTCAGCCATAAAGAGGAATGCTGTACTGACAGCATGAAGGAACCTTGATTAGAATCAGCATTCTAAGTCGAAGAGGCCAGTCATCAGAATCCATATATTGTAGAATTTCATTTATTATGAAGTGTCAACATAGACAAATACTAGGACAAAAATAATGGATTAGTACTTAGGGCTGGGGCTGGGAGTTGGGAGTTAAAAGGAATGATCTTCTTTGGGGAATGATAAGAGTTGACTCTACTCTTCAGCAATTTGGGGAATAGAATAAAATCATCTTATTGTATGTTCTAAATGGCTGGCTGGTGTCATAAATAAATTCAATTTCAATCAAGATGTTATGTAAAATAATTCTTATTAAGCACTCAACGTACATTAGATACTGAAGACATGGAACTGAACAAAGAGATGTGGGCTTTGCCCAGTGAAGTTTAAAGCATAACTGAAAATTTATAGGGCCCATCCAGGACCCTAAAATCTGCCAAAAGAAAAAAGAAACTCTCTCCTCCTACATATGCACAAAAATTTATATGATCCATACAAAGATACTTTCTAGTTTTTCTACCTAAACAATGATTTTATTGCTTGAATACACTCATTTGTGCAATTAAGGCAGAGAATGTTGGATAGTTCATATTTACAGTTGAGGGGGATGACTTGTTTGATCTAATAGTTGCCAAGTACTAAACATGATTCAATGAGAATCAGACAGAACTTAGCATATAATCCTTCTTTCCTTTCTAGATAATTTTTGTACCTCAACATCTTTTTAATAGCGGTAAGGCATTTGCCTTGCATGCAGCCAACATAAGATGACCCCGTTTCGATTCTTGGCATCCCATATTGTTCCCTGAGCCTGCTAGGAGTGACTTCTGAGCACAGAGCCAGGAGTAATCCCTGAGCACCACTGGTGTGACACAAAAGTTTAAAAAAAAAAGTACATTTCCACACATCCTCAAGAAGATTAGGAGTAAATCCATAAGACTTAAGGATTCTCAAGATTTTATTGCCCAGAACAAATGTACTTGTGTAAAACTATGATAGTCTCTCAGGATGGCACTGATGTGTGTGTCATCAGACCTTTTTGGGCCAATTTGTAGATATACTTCTTCATATCACTGGATATCAACATTAACCAGGTAGGAAAAGAGTGATAATAGGGTATAGAGAATTGGAACAGGTTTTTTCTAGGAGCATGCATGAATGGGACCCATGATGGTGGTAGGCTGGAGGTAAAAATTCAAAGACAAGACTTTCTGAATCCTACTAAGATAGGAGCATTCTATTTATCCTGAGAATTCTATTTTCCTGGAATGAATGGTTTTGGACATTTCTAAATCCCTACAAACTTACATAACTATACACATTTGATATGAACCAATAGAACCTAGAAGACCAAACACCAAAAAAATGTCTGCTAAAAGTGTGCTGCCATGCTAAATCTTTTGAGTGATGTTGTTGCTGTCAGTAGAATTTTTCCGCCATCCCCTTTCTATTTTTAATTTTTGTGATGAATGGGGGTCAAACATACTTGACTGTGATACTCTCAGTGGGTGCTACATCTGATTGTGGTAGTCATACAAGTTGACCTGTATGAACACACTTGGCTCCGAATTCCAGAGATTGAACATTTTTAAGTATGGTCTTCCTCAGAAGTGATCAGGGTCTGAGAGTCACTCCCAAGTGGGAAGATTCAGCTGCTAGTGTCAACAATTTCTTTTTTTTTTTTCTTTTTTACCCCCCCCCCAGTGTCAACAATTTCTTGATCTGCCTTGTGATGCAGGGCTAAGGGCCATATACCTACAGTATGCAAGGACACAACAGTTGAGTTCATTGTGCAGTATAATGGGGGGGGGGGCTTATTTACTTGCAAGGTTTACCCTCCACCCTTTCAAACTCTCTTCCTCTAAGGGATTCATGGCTAAGGTGACACTCCACATGGAGGTAGCAAAGGAAAGTGAATTCTTGGCCTCATGACTGCCCAAAGATGCTTTATTACTGAGCTATATCATTGAGCCTCCTGACCAACGTGATTTTCCAAAGTGGTCTTGGTCAAATTGTCATTCTAGAAATGTTAGTGTAATATTCATTGCAGCACTATTTACCATAGCAAAACTCTGGAAACAACCAAGATGACCTTCAATAGATGAATGGCTAAAGAAACTGTTGTACATATACACAATGGAATATTATGTAGCCATCAGGAGAGATGAAGTCATAAAATTTTCCTATACATGGATGGACATGGAATCTATTATGCTGAGTGAAATAAGTCAGAGAGAGAGAGAGAGAGAGAGAGAGAGAGAGAGAGAGAAAGACACAGAATGGTCTCACTCATCTATGGGTTTTAAGAAAAATGAAGGACATTCTTGCAATAATTTTCAGAGACAAAAGAGAGGAGGGCTGGAAGTCATAGCCCACTTCATGAACCTCACCACAAAAAGTGATGAGTTTAGTTAGAGAAATAACTACATTGCGAACTATCCTAATAATGAGAATGTATAAGAGAAATAGAAAGCCTGTCTAGAGTACAGGTGGGGGCGGGTGGGGAGGAGGGATATTTCAGACATTGGTGGTGGGAATGTTGCACTGGTGATGGAGGGTGTCCTCTTATATGACTGAAACGCAACCACGATCATGTTGGTAACCAAGGTGTTTAAATAAAATATTATTTAAAAAATAAATAAATAAAAGCTAAATTTCAACTATAAAAAGGCAAGAAATGTTAGTGTAGGTTAAAATTATGATTATATTATAAATTATAATATTATATGAAAAATTAATTAAAAAACAAATATATATATAGAGAGAGACAAATATAAAAAACTCTAGTCAGTGAAAACTTCTTATCTTTATGTCTGACTTTTGGGACATTTATATGTTGTGTGATCCTGGTGATCTCAGCACTACTGGAACGGCTTTGGTTACTACCAGCATCTCTGACTTGTGAAGCATGACATTGTTGAACCAGGCATTGAATTTTCCAGTTAGGTGTCTAAGTATCGATGGAAATGGTCCCTGGGTTCCCTAAGCACTGCATGGATTGTCTTCTTCTGTTAAAAAAGTTATATGTGAAAATAAATAAATAATAAATAAAAAGTTATAGGTGGAGTTGTGTTCTGCACAACAGTCCCTCACGTACCCTGCAGGCACTTTTTAGTATCATTCTGGCCCCCTGAATCCTGGTGACAACCAATTCACTGTGGATTTGAACTACTGGTCCAGAGTCCAATTACCTTGGGTGTTTCTAGCAAAGGGAGAACTTAGTATACTTAGGGATTAACTTGTAAAACATTTTGGTGCTGGGGATGGAACCAAGAAATTCATAAGGTAAGGCGTGTGCCCATCACTGATCTACCATGCTGAAAGAAAGAGAAACTATAGGATGATGTCTTCTGAATACCTCATTTCCTATTAGTTCTTTGTCTAAAAAGGAGATGCTTGAGGGCAAGCAGGTTTAACTTGCAAGCTTGGACACAATCCAGTGGGTTTTTTGTTTGTTTGTTTTGTTGTTTTGAGGCTTTTCTTAGAAACCCATCTGAGAAATAAATCAACACAGACATTATCCATATTTTTTACTATAAGGATCAGATGATCTGCAAAACCCCTTCAGCATATAAGACTGTCCTGCTATACAACATATACCATGTTAATATTGTGCTTTTCTTCCTATGATTTCTCAGGTATGGGGCTATCGCGACCAGGCCTCATTAGGACAAGGTTTGAAGATGCCAGCATGCATAGGCTTGCATAATGGTCTTGTTAGTTAATTGTGTCTACCTCACCTACTATAGAGCTTTCCCCTGAGCTTGCATCTGACTTTTCTTTCTCTTGCAGCTACAGCACCTCACTTCCACCCCAACCCAAGCTTTCATCTTTTTTGTCTTGAGAGGCAGGTATGACATGACCCAATCCCCCACTGGTATTTTAGGAATTCCGCTGCCTTAACAAACTGAGACAATCTCTCCTGAGCCAGGCAGCTGCATTCTCTGGACACATTCCATCCCTTCTGCCAATTGATGTCTCAGCACCAGCTGGTCCTCTCCAACACAGGTTTTGATGCCTCAAGATTTTCCTCCCAGAAAAGGAAGGCCTCTATCCTCAAAAGGGCAGCTAAAAGGGCAGAAACCTCCCCAGCATCGAGTTAATGGGTCAGAGACACCGTGACTCTGCATTTCTACTCTGCAAACAGTATGCAGGTGTCCATATCCTTCAGCTCTGGGTTGTGACCATCTCCTATATGTCTGGTACTATCATTAAAGCAGATTATTGGGCTGACATAGTCCTTGTTCTCATAGGGCTTGTACTCCCCTGACAGGATAGACATTCAATAAGCATGCAATTCCAACTAAGATGAGCATTACTAGAAATAAGTAGCCATATGAAAGTCTTGAATGTGCCTTACCCTCCTAGCCCTAGCAAAAAAAGAACTTAAAGAAGTAGTTAGAATCATATGGCAAGTCTTTGTGGCTGGAAAGTTGAGAGAAATTGGGAGCAAAAAAGCAAGGTGTGGTAGATGTGATTAGATTCTGATAGTTCTTATACATTATTATAAGGGATTTGACTCCAGTTGCAAGTTACACTTCTATCTTAAAAGAGGTTTCTATGAGCACTCTTACAGTGTAAGCTATGCACTGTAAAAACATAAAGCAAAAATTCACAACTATGTGAAGTATCATTGGAGTATACACAGAAATACTGGCTTATTTTAGAAGTATCTTAGATATATTTTACAAGTATTTTAGATATAAAACTTAAATCTAGGGCTGGAGAGTTAGTTTAAGGGGTAGTAGGCTTGCCTTTCATGTGACTAAGCCAGGTTCTAACCCTGCCACGTCATACGGTCTCCTGAGACACCCCAGGAATGATCTCTGAACAAGAAGCAAGCCCTGAGCACTGCTGCGTATGGCCAAACCAACCAACCAACCAACAACAAAGGGCCTAGAAAAGATGTACATTGTGGGTTTTACGTCATTAACTCTTAGTAAATACTGAGAGTAGCTAATGCTCCGATCAAAAAGTTGGCACTTCCAATATTAACAATGATATTTGACATCTCTATTTTTTGATGCCTAAAAGACTGGTAAAATTCAATAGCTCACATTAATGGAACGAGTTACACTAACTGTCCAGGGAGCTAAGGGTGGAGTTATGGGAGGCATGCTGGGAACTATGGTGGAGGAATGTCAACACTGGTGGTGGGAATGGCCCCAGTTCACTGCCACTATGTACCTGAAATATAACTGTGAAAGACTTGAAATTCATATTGGTCTCAATAAAAATTATAAAAAAAATTCAATAGCTCTCAGTTCCAACTCATAGTGTGCTATCCAAACCTGCCTCCTTAGCATTTCCCATTTATGATTTCCAGCCCAGTAACAGAGGCCATACTTCACTTGTAACTTTCCGAACCTTCTAGGTAATTCCAGCACAAGTCTAGACACATTTACTTTTTAGCTATTTCTCAGATTCATCCTCTCATCTTTGGTTTTACTCCACTCCTAGATCCAGTAGATTACTCTTGCCTTTGGGCTCTGGCTGTGATCTCCTCAGTGGTTTCCCAAAGTCACTAGGTCTGTTTCCCTTCCACTCACTCTCCTTTATCCTTCACATCTTAAGCAACCAATCATTTTCAAAATGGACAAATGATCATTCTTCTCTCCATGCTAGACTTGCTGCTCAAAAGAGCAGGTAGACTGCAAGCAAAGCAAGGATCTTCTGTATGTTTCTTTCTGGCCCATAAAGTATAATATATTTATTTAAATGATAAATTATCCTTTAAAAAAAGCTACAGAATTATGTGACTAAGGAAACCATGATACTAGTATTGTAAATCTTAGGATCTCAATAATATTGTCTTGCATACATAATTGTAAAAATAAAAATGTAAATAAATAAATAAATAAATAAATAAATACGACACTCTGGAATCATGACTATCCAAATATGTTCAGGGGTTGCTTTGCTGCATGGCCAAAGTCTACACAGATGGAAAGTGACTTAGCAGACACTAGATTGGAAGTTTCTGCTGAACCCTGTAAACTTAGTGATGTGAGCTTCTGAAAATAACATTTGAGTAATGTTGAATAACATTCTTAGGATGTTATTAGTAAGAAAAAGAACAAACTCCTAAGTCATATGGGAGAAAATACCTTTAGATTTCCTCATCATATTAAATGAGCAAATTTATATTTCTTTTCTTGTCTTTCTTTTATTTTTGCAGTGCCAGAGATCCAATTCAGTGCCTCAACATGTAAACCAAGTGCTCTACTGCTAAGCTCTATCTTACCAGTATCCAAATATAAAATTGATAGCTGAAAATACAATTTCTGATGTAGTAGTTTATTTTTGGGATTGGAGCATACTAACATAATTCCATATAACTGTGTAATAATGGTATATTTACTTCATGACGTGTGGCTTCTGAACACTCTATAAAAATGGGGGAAAACTCTGACTAGCCTTAGAAATAAGGAAGCAGATAAAGAGAGGTTAAGTGATGATACAGAAATTCCATAGCTACTCTTTAGTGATACAATCAACATACATTAACGGATTTCTTTTTATCTGACGTCCTTCCCATCTTTATTGAGAGATAATTGGCATATAAAACTGAGCATGCCTAAGGTGTAAATGTAATGACTCAATCTTTGTATGTGTAATGGAATGCTTGCTCTCATAGCGCTAGTTAACACATCCTTTATCTCACACAATTAACATTTTTGTTGTTTTATATAATGAGAATATTAAAGCTATAGTGTCATAACAATTTTCAACTATGTAATAGTTGCTGCTATCATCACCCTACTCTACTTAAGATCTTCAGAATGTATTTCGTATGTAACTGAAAGTTTGCATTCTGACCAACATCTCTCCATTTTCCCTAAGAGTCACCATTTCTTTTTTTTAATATAATTTTTATTTTAATCATAGTGGTTTGCATATCATTGACGATAATATTTAGGTACATATTAATATAAAAACAGGGGAGTTCCCATCACTGAATTGTCCTCCCTCCACCTCTGTTCCCATCCTACCTCTCATATCCTCTTCCCTCACCCCCGGGGCTGCCAGAATAAGTGGTCCCCTCTGTGTCTAGCTTACTACTTAGTGGTCTTACACCTGTTTGGTCTTGGTACCTACCTTATTTTCCGCTCTAGTTGGGAGGCGGGACTAGATAGTTCAAGTTATGTGGTTTTGTTTGAAGAAGAGAAAAGTAATAAACTGGGGGAAAAATCAAATACTCTGAAAATGGGCGGTGTTAGAGGCTCTCATCCTAGGTTTGAGAGATGAAGGGGAAAAAGGAGGTGGAACACCACAACAGTACAAAAAGAAGTGTCAAATAAAACATCCAGTGAGTACTCCAACAATAAAAATAAGCACCACATAAAAGCCACGGTCTTGAGATAATAAACATGACAGAGCACAAAACGGAAGAAGAGAAAAGAAGAAAGAAAAAAAAAATAAGTAAAAATGGAGCCAACCAGTTCAATATCCACACGAAATCAAAGAAATTGACAAAATCTAGATAGATTTAAAAAATATATATTATTTTGTGCATTTTGTCTCTTTTTTTTTCTTCCTCTCCTGCATAGGCACAGTAAACATTGAGGTCCTTCGAAAAAGAATTCCCTTGGCCTAAGAGATACAGGGTTTCTCCACCCTTGAAGTATATTGTCATGGGATTAACTATAGACTCCTTCAGGTTCATTTACTCTCCTCTTGGTGCTTTTGTGGTGTTTGGAAGACTTCTGCTCCATCCTGAGTGATAACATCAGACCTCTGTATCTAGAGATCTCAGTATCTGCACAGGTCCAGGAGTGGGATTTATGATGAAGTCTTTCTTTGTGGTTCTAGAAGTTCTGTTCCCTCAGTGTCATTTTAATCTGTCTTCTGTGGTTGACCATTCTTAATATTTTCAAATTCAGTTTTACTATCTTTTTTGAGTTTCAGCATCATGGTTACAATAGTTATTAATTTTTGTGGTCTTGATGTACAAAATTATTGTTCTTTCTCTGCCACCAAGTTTTCCAGGAAGCTCTCTTCAATCCTTTTTTGTTTAATTTTATTTTAATCAAATGGATTATAAATCTTTCACAGTAATATATTTGGTATATAGCGACATTGAATCAGGGGCATTCCCACCACCAATGTTGTCCTCCCTCCACCCCTGTTCCCAATATGCATCCCATATCCCCCTTTTTACCCCCTAAGCTGCTAGTATATGTGGTCCTTTCTATATCTAGTATGTTGTAAATTGGGTATCAATTCTGTTGTCGTTGGCTTTGGATTTGGTGTTTAAGTCTGATCATTTTTTTTATTTCTACTTAATGTTCATATGACTGGTCTTGGTCCCCTCCATTATTTCCCCCTCCATTTGTGAGGCAGAGCAAGATGGTTCAAGTTGTGTGGTTCTGTTTGAAGGAAAGAGAAAAATAAATACTAATAAAAATAATAATAAAATAAAATGGAGCAAAAAATCAAACAAACAAAAAATGGAAAGAAGTCCTTCTAGAGGCTCTATCTATCAGTTTAAGAGCAGAGAGGGAAAAGGAAGAAAAACATAACAACAATACAAAAAAAATAAAGATAAAAAAAAACTTGAAAAGCACCAGAGCAATATATAATAGTCACACAATAACCACGGTCCTGAGATAAGAACAGACAAAGCACACACACACACACAACAACAACAACAACAACAACAACAACAACAACAACAAAACTAAAAAAAATTGATTTGTGCTATGGGTTTTTTTTTTCTTGCATAGGCACAGTAAATATTGGGAAGATTAGAAAGGGAATTCCCTTGGCCTAAGAGATACAGGGTTTCTCCACCCTTGAAGATATTGTCATGGCTTAACTCCACCCTCCCACACGTACCATTCATTATCTCCACACAGTCTTCAGTCTTCCTCTTCCCATCCCATCCCCTCTCTCACTATTTGATAATCTTGGTTCTGCAAACAAAGGTTCAACCCTTGCTCTTATTTGACATGGTTTATTCCTTTGTTTTGTTTTTCTATGTATCAGAAATGAGAGCGATGATCTAGTATTTGCCTTCTTCCTCTCATTATCTTGCTTAACACAATTTCCTCCAGTCTTCAATTTTTCATCTTTTCTTACAGTTGCATAGATTCCATTGTGTATATCTATCACCTTCTCTTTATCCATTCTTCTATCGTTGGATACTTAGGTAGTATCAATATTCTAAATAATGAACTTAGTGTTGCATTGAACATATGAGAATATATGCATCTCTTTGAATTAATGATGCTTTTATTGTTGTTATTGGAATAGATGGGAAGAAGTGAGATCACTACTAGGCCATAAAGAAGTTCTAGTTTCACTTTTTTTGAGAAGACTTCATACAGAGACTGAACAGTTCTATCAGTAGCAACCACTATTCTAAGTCTGACATTTTTATCTTCCTCTGCCTGACTTTTTCCACTTGATAGATTTGCCCAAAGATTCATTCGTGTTGTTGAAGTAGAATTTGTTCTTATTATAATTTAATAATATTCTAGTGTGTGAGTGTGCATAATATTTTCTTTATTTATTCATCTATAATATAATATTTATATTATTTGCATGTCTTGACTATTTTGAATAATGCTGTGGGAGTGAAGATATTTTTACTAATAGTGATTTTATTTCTTTTGGATTCACAACTAGAGAGAAAATACTGGATTAAAAATAGCTTTTTAAACAAATGCACATATTCTTTTCCATAAGGACTATAAAAACTTACAGTTCACAAATGTCATAATTTTTTTTCTTTTCTGCAGATTCATATCGACTGTATTCACTTCTGTTCTTTCTCTTTTGATGAAAGAATATCTTTAGGTAACATGGTTTACATTTGTATTATATGCTTCAGGCATACCTTTCTCTACAATCCCTTTCTCCATCTTTTTCCATTTACCTTCTTCCCAAACACTGAATGCTAAACTCAGTTGTGTGAGCAGAACCTAAGAGTTTGTTTTTGCTAGCCATAGTTTATTTCCCTTTGTTTCTTCATTTCCACATACAAGTAAAGTCATATGAAATTTGTCTATCTTTCTGATTTGTTTTGCTTAATATGACAACCCTCTAACTTCAAGTTATAGTAAAAGGTAGCAATTTATTTTTACTTATAGCCCAGTTGGCATTTCATTTTATGTATATATTACAATTTATTTATCCACTCATATGTTGGTAGGCATTTGGGTTGTTTTCAGACTTTGGCCATTATAAGTAACACTGTAATTTCATAGGAATGCATATGTCTATTTAGTTTGATTTTTTTGTGTGTTCTTAACAGAGAGGCCAAGGGGTGAAATTACTGAATCATATGGAACTTCCATTTTAAATAGTTTTAGAAATCTCCATACTTCAGAGAGACTAAACCAGTTTATATCCCCACAAATGATGGATAAAGATTTCCGACCCTTTGGAGATAGGCCATTTTTACTGCTATTTTATAATTGTTTTTATTTGCATTTTCCTAATAATTGGTGATAATGAGCATCTTTTCATATACCTGTTGACCTTTGTGTCTTCTTTGGAGATGCTCTTATTCAGCCCTTCTTTCCATGTTTTGGATGGGTTGTTTGTTCTGCTGTTGTTCAGATTTATGAGTGCATTATGTCTTGGATATAATTCTTTTATCAGATGTGTGTTGTGAAAATATGTTCTCCAATCATTAGAGGATCTTCTATTTTAGCCATCATATCTTTCACAGTGCAGGAACTGTTAAGTTTGATGTAGTCATATTTTTAAAATTTTTGCTTTATTTCCTTCCATGTATTCCCCCCTATTCAATCTTGGCTACTACACTTAGACAGACAGAAAGTGGGAGAACACTTTTTTTTTGCATCTGTAGTGGAAACCTTGGCAACTGCTAGAGACCTGTCAAATATATGCATTTATTTTTGCTTTTAGTTTCTTTGCCAATAGAGTTGGAATGCTAAAGATACCTCTAAAGTCAATGACTTTAAGGGGGTCTACCTTGTTTTCTTCCATGTATTTTATAGATTCAGTCTGACATGAAGGCTTTTAATCAATTTTAAATGATCCCTTTGTGTATAGTATGAGATCTTTTTGTTTTGTTTTGTTTTGTTTTGTATTGGCCAACCAGTTTTTCCATACAATTTGTGTAAAAAGTCTTTCCTTATTCCACTTTATGCTCTTGGCTCCTTGGCAAATATATAGATATTAATATATACATTTTATATATAGAATTATATATATAAACTCTTATATATTTGAGAATTTACTTCTAAGCACACAATTCTAGATGAAGGACATTCTAACAAGTATGAAGAGATAGCCCACCATTGGTTTGACTGGCATTTCCCTTTCTCTGATGATATTTAGCAATGTTGAGTTCCTTTTTATGTAAATATTGAATTTAACAGATCTTTTGAGGAATATCTATTGAAATCCTCTGTCCATTTTTTAAAAAACATGGCTGTGGTTGTTGCAATCTTTTGGTTATTGAGCTTTATGAGTTCCTTGTGACTTCTTTATGGAAGTAACTATTATCTCCTCTCCTCATTTCATATGCAGTTACCGGTTTTTGAGCTTTGTGACTAGTTTTATATAAATATAAATTTATTTTTGTATTAATTAAACATCATAATTTGCAAACCATTTCTGGTAGTTAATGTTGTAATCAATTCCACACCACCAGTGTGACATTCCCTCCACCATAGTCCCTAATGTTCCATCAACCGCTAAGCCTGCCCCCTTGGCAAGCCCAAAATAATTTCTTGTATATTGCTTGTTACAGTTAAATGGTAATGAAACTCCGCAACTTTAGTAAAAGAAATTTGTGAAAACTATTCTATTTCACAATGGGATCCTGATGTCATTGAAGTTTTACTAAGTTATTGGCTGCTATTTGAGTAATTTAGGTTGTTTCTGTTTATCGGACTGAGGTGGCTTCTAGGCTGCTTTTCCTTATTTGATGTGCTCCTACTGGGGTGTCAGTATTGAAGAACTTGGAGGTATCACATGTGCATATGTGGTTGCCTCTTCCAAGAATGCTAAGACCTGTGGAGCAACGCCAATGAGTTTACATGGCGGTGACTGTGGGGCTTCCAAAAGTATGGTAGGGTACCCACACCCTACTCTAAAAAGACCCCGGAGTTTTCCACTTCAAAATTGCTGTGTGTGGAGTTTTTTTTTCTCTACAGAGAGTAGTCATGAAGAAATGAATTTGGATCATTGGCATCACAGCAACTGTGGTGTGTAGGACTGGCTGCCAGGGCTTCAGCATGGGGAAGCTCAGCCTGCCCCACTTCCAAGGGCACCCCCAGAGTCTTCATCTGAGATGCCAGTGTTTCTATAAACTAAAGCATCTTGGCTTTCTTCTCTTCCCAAAATAGTATGGCTTGGATTGCTATTCAATGAGTTTACAAGGCAGCAGTTGTGGAGTGGAGATTGAAATTTAATATATTTTAAAACACGGAATCCAGCAATGCTCTCTGGTTATATACTGAAGGATCTAAAACTTTATGCCACAGCTGTATTGTCTTATCAGTAACTTATAGGAGTCCAGAAATGAAGCTGGGAGAGGTTACAAAGGCTGAGAAAGGACTGCCATGGTCAGCTCTCATGTAGGAAGGATAAAAAAAAAATCTTCTTTCTGCTTTTTCAGAACTTGTGTCCAGTATCTGAGATCCTTCATTAGCCTCATAGTAAACTTGAGTGAATAATCTACCACAAGGAGCAGTTTTAGTGAATAGCTCCAATACTTATGTATGCATCATTTTAATATATAGGATTAATTTGTATTAATCTTTGATCTGATGCATTGTGTGCAATATCTCCTCTCACCTTTGTGCCATGAAATTTTTTGCCACGTAAATACTTTTTAATTTGATGCTATGCTACCAAATGAAATACTAGATAGCCATCCGAAAAACAAAATCACATAGGTTCACTACAATTTTCAGAGTGTTGTATTGAGCAAATTAAGTCAAAGCTTGAAGAAAAAGTAGTTTTGTCACTCAGCTATGGTATATAATGAAATAAAACAGAGATAGAGAGAAGTAAAACTACATACATCAGAACTATGCCAGCAATATTGTAAATATATAATAAATTATCCTTATTAAATTACAGAGATTTATCACTAGACAGTTAATCAGATTTGAGCCTTTGACCCTATCCAGAAGGGTCAGTCACAAAGAATGGGACAAATGGACACTGGACACACTCAGGTTACAATCTAGCTCAATAGTTCTAGAGAAAATGCAATGATTTTGTTGTTTTTAGTACAATTTCTGCAGCCCAACATTGACTCCCTGACTCCAGACATGTAAGCCAGTTTCACAGTAACAGGTACATTAAGAAAAGTTAGCAGGTACATTAAGAGCAAGGGCTGAAAGAGATATTTATATAGCTTTGTCTATAGAGTGATGTATGATCAACAATCATCTTTAAACTATAGAATTGAAGTAATGGAATTTCTTATTCTAGTCTTGCCTTAGTGCCCACTTGTTGCCCCCAAAGTTTATGCTTGTCTATTTTACTTGGTTGACTATCCCAATCTTGGGGCAATTATTTATGATTTCCTACAATTAATTTTTAAAGGAGAAAGGTGGGAGGTCCTAAGAAGATCAGATTTTCAAAGAAGACCAAGAGCTTGTCATCATTAGAGACTATTCATTCCCTTGTTTTAATTCTCTGTATACAGCACATGAGTGAGAGCCATCATCTTGTATTTGTCTTAATTACACCTAACATCATGCCATCCAGATCTAAGTTGCAACTATTGCAATTTTCATCTTTTCTTATAACTGACATATCCATCTGTGTGTGTACCACAGCACCTTTGTCCAGTTATACCTTTAGTTTTTTGTCATATCTTGGCTATTGTATTTAAAATTTAATGAACATAGAGTGTACATATCTTTATGAACTAATGTTTTGTGTTTGGGAAATATATGTCAAGAAGTGGAATTTCTGGGTCATATAAGATATATATTTGCTTGTCTTTTTTTTTGAGAAATCAAGATACAATTTTTCATAAAGGCTGAACAAAATAGCATACTTATAGTGAATGCAAGTTCCCTTTTTGCTACATTTTTACTAACACAAGATTGGTTATATTTAGTTTTGAAACTAGTGTGATAATATTTATTTTTATATAATATTTTAAAAATTTGTTCGTTTTTCTTTTTTAAAAATATATTTACTTAAGCACCATGATTACAAGCATGTTTGTAGTTGAGTTTTATTTTTAAAAATAAACACCCCCTTCACCAATGCAACGTTCCCACCACCAATGCCCACCATCTTCTTCTTCCCCCACTTCTTGCCTGTATTCAAGACAGGCATTCTATTTCATCACTCACTACCATTGTCATGGTTGTTGTCAGTGTAGTTATTTCTCTAACTGAACTCACCACCTTTTGTGTTAAGCTTCATATTTAGGCTGGATCTTCCAACCCTCATCTCTATTGTCTCTGTGTATTATTACAATAATATCTTTTATTTATCTTACATCCCACAAATGAATGAGACTATTCTGTGTCTATCTCTCTCCCTTTGACTTATTTCACTCAGCATTTAGACAGTTTCCAAGTCTATTCATATATAGGAAATTTTCATGACTTCATCTCTCCTGATGGTTGCATAGTATTCCATTGTGTATATGTACCACAGTTTCTTTAGCCACTCATCTGCTGTTGGGCATTTGGGTTGTTTCTTCAGATTCTGGCTATTGTAATTAGCATTGCAGTGAATCTAGGAGTGCAAAAGACACTTTTTGTGTTGTGTTTTTGTGTTTCTAGGGTATATCCTAGGAGTGGTATAGCTGGATCATATGGGAACTCAATTTCCAGGTTTTTGAGGAATCTCCATATTGTTTTCCATAAATACTGGACTAGACAGCATTCTCACCAGCACTGAATGAGAGTTCTTTTCTTCCCACATCCCCACCCAGCACTAATTGCTGTGGCATGAGGTGGTACCTCATTGTAGTTTTGATTTTTATCTCCCTGATGATTAGTGATGTGGAGCATTTTCCGTGTTTTTTTGGCCATTTGTATTTCTTCTTTGAGGAAGTGTCTGTTCATTTCTTCTCCCCATTTTTTTTTGATGGGGTTAGATTTTTTTCTTGTTAAGTTCTCTCAGTACCTTTTTGTGTTCCTAGGGTATATTCCTAGGAGTGGTATAGCTGGATCGTATGGGAGCTCGATTTCCAGTTTTTGGAGGAATCTCCATATCGCTTTCCATAAAGGTTGAACTAGACGGCATTCCCACCAGCAGTGGATAAGAGTTCCTTTCTCCCCACATCCCCGCCAACACTGTTTATTCTCATTCTTTGTGATGTGTGCCATTCTCTGTGGTGTGAGGTGGTATCTCATCGTTGTTTTGATTTGCATCTCCCTGATGATTAGTGATGTGGAGCACTTTTTCATGTGTCTTATTTATTCATTGCAGCACTATTTACCATAGCAAGACTCGGGAAACAACCAAGATGCCCTTCAACAGACGAATGGCTAAAGAAACTGTGCTACATATACACAATGGAATATTATGCAGCTGTCAGGAGAGATGAAGTCATGAAATTTTCCTATACATGGATGTACACAGAATCTATTATGCTGAGTGAAATAAGTCAGAGAGAGAGAGAGAAAAACGCAGAATGGTCTCACACATTTATGGGTTTTAAGAAAAATGAAAGACATTCTTGCAATAATAACTTTCAGACACAAAAGAGAAAAGAGCTGGAAGTTCCAGCTCACCTCAGGAAGCTCATCACAAAGAGTGATGAGTTTAGTTGGATAAATATCTACATTTTGAACTGTCCTAATAATGAGAATGTATGAGGGAAATTGAGAACCTGTTTAGAGTACAGGCGGGGGTCGGGTGGGGAGGAGGGAGACTTGGGACATTGGTGATGGGAATGTTGCACTGGTGATGGGTGGTGTTAAGAAAAAAAAATATTGGGGCCGGGTAGGTGGCGCTGGAGGTAAGGTGTCTGCCTTGCAAGCGCTAGCCAAGGAAGGACCGCGGTTCGATCCCCCAGCGTCCCATATGGTCCCCCCAAGCCAGGGGCGATTTCTGAGCACATAGCCAGGAGTAACCCCTGAGCGTCAAACGGGTGTGGCCCAAAAACCAAAAAAAAAAAAAAAAGAAAAAAAATATTGTTATTCAATAATGGAATACAATGTATATACAATATATTATTATATACAATACATTGCATTATTTAATACATTGTAGTTCAAGCTAAAGCAAATAGCAATTAAAAAAAAGATAATATCGAGGGAGGGACTTCAGAGCATAAAAACCGGCTAACCTTTGCAAAAGCTGGCTCCCTGTGTGTGACACCAGGCGGGAAAAACCCGCGAAAGTACACCGGCCCAGTGGGGCTCAGCTGTGAAAGACTGTGAGTGTGACCTGTCTATGTCTGTCTACTGTCCTCTTGCGTGAAACTCTTGCGAGTGGGGCAAAAAGAGGCTCAGAGGAGCACGGCCGCTCCGCTTCGCTACGGGGCCGTGCACTCTTTCTAAGGAAAGAACTCCATTGCAACAAGAAGGAAAAATCACACTAAGAACGGCGCTATATCACAGAAGCAAACATTTCTCTCTGGACTGTCTTCTCTGTTGCATGCTCGGGCCTAAGATTTGACCCAGTGTGAGGCTTCATCCACGGAGGACTCCCCTCCCTTAGAGGCAAGTCAGCCCATCCAGAAAGGGAGGAGCCAGAAGAGTGTGCTGCCTACATCATATAGACAATGAATACCACTACAACACGTAGAAAAACCCACAATACAAGTGTGACAATGGGGAAACAACGCAGGCCAGCATCAGACATAGAGAATGAAGATGACAATTCTGAGGACCAGATAATGACTGAACAACTAATCAATCTCTCAGATAAGGACTTTAGACTAGCAATATGGAAGGTGCTCAACAGACTCCAAGAAACCATGGATCGAGTTGAACAGAACACTAATAAGAACCAAGAAAATATGAAGGCAGAAATGACAAAACTCCAAACTGAAATAACATGTCAACTAACAGGACTGAAAAAGTCAGTAAACGAAGTGAATGACAAAATGGATAAGCTCTGGGACAGGGTATCAGAAGCTGAGAATAGACTTGGTGCTGTGGAAGATGAGATACATAACAATTCCATACAGCAGGAGAGATTGGACAAAAAACTTAAAGCAAATGAGCAGACAATGGAAAAATTAGTCAAAGAATGGGAACAGACGAAAATAGAAGTCTATGATAAGATCAACAGAAACAACTTAAGAATCATTGGAGTCCCAGAGACCCAGGAAGAAAATTTCCAGGAAGAATCAATAGTCAAGAACATCATTAAAGAGAAACTTCCAGAGCTAAAGAATATATGTGATCAAATCCTGCATGCCTGAAGAGTACCAACCAAAAGAGACCCCAGAAAAACCACCCCAAGACACATCCTAGTCACAATGACAAATCCCACAGATAGAGACAGAATTCTGAAAACAGCAAGATCAAAAGGGGAAATCATGTTCAAGCAAGCTTCCCTGAGATTTACAGCAGACCTGTCACCAGAAACGCTCAATGCCAGAAAGCAGTGGTGGGATATTGTGACAAGACTGAATGAAATGAATGCTTCACCCAGAATAATATACCCAGCAAAACTCACTTTCCGGTTTGATGGAAGAATACATGGTTTCACAGACAAAAAACAGCTCAGAAACTTCACAGACACAAAACCAGTCTTAAGAGAAAAACTGAAAGACCTAATCTAAGACAAGACTACCCAAAAGACACACCAAATTTTGAAATAAAGATGGCGTTAAATCCCAGGACAATTCTTTCTCTCAACGTCAATGGACTAAATGCACCAGTTAAGAGACACAGAGTGGCTAAATGGATCAAAAAACTCAATCCAACCTTCTGCTGCCTACAAGAAACGCACCTGAATAGTCAGAACAAACATAGACTCAAAATAAAAGGCTGGAGAAAAGTTATCCAAGCAAACAACACCCATAAAAAAGCTGGAGTGGCCATACTAATATCAGATAATGCAAACTTTATACTCATGAAGGTTGTAAGGGACAAAGACGGACATTTTATATTAATCAAGGGGTACGTAGAGCAGGAAGAATTCACTCTCCTAAACATATATGCACCGAATGAGGGGCCAGCAAAATATTTAATACAACTGTTGACAAATCTGAAAAATAATATCAACAACAACACAATAATTGTGGGGGACCTTAACACGGCTTTGTCAACACTGGACAGGTCAACCAGACTGAAACCCAACAAGAATATACTAGACCTGAGGAGAGAAATGGAAGAAAGAGGCCTAGTGGATATATATAGGACACTCCATCCCCAGAAACCTGGATACACATTCTTCTCCAATGTACATGGGACATTCTCCAGGATAGACTACATGCTGGCACATAAAACATACCTCCATAAGATCAAGAGGATAGAAATTTTGCAGACTACCTTCGCTGACCACAAGGCTCTGAAATTATTTGTGAACTCCAAAGGGACTCAGAAGAAACACTTTAACACCTGGAAGTTAAACAGCCTCATGCTCAATAACCAGTGGGTCCGAGATGAAATCAAGGAGGAAATAAAAAGGTTCCTGGAAACAAATGACAATAAAGACACAAACACTCAGAACTTATGGGACATAGCAAAAGCAGTACTGAGAGGAAAATTTATAGCTTTGCAAGCACACATCAGGAAGGAAGAAGGAGCTTACCTGAGTAGCTTAATGACACAGCTAATAGAACTAGAAAATGCTCAACAAAAGGACCCAAGGGTAGGAAGACAGAAGGAAATAACAAAGCTGAGAGCAGAAATCAACGAAGTGGAAACTCAAAAAACAATCCGAAAGATCAACGAAAGCAGAAGTTGGTTCTTTGAAAAAATAAACAAGATTGATAGACCACTGGCAAACCTAACAAAGAAAGAGAGAGAGAGAAACTTGATAACTCGTATCAGGAATGAAAAAGGAGAGATCACTACTGATATGACAGAGATTCAAAGGGTAATCAGAAACTACTTTGAAAAACTCTACGCCACTAAAAATGAGAACCTGGAAGAAATGGATAAATTCTTGGACTCTTATAATCTTCCACGGTTGAAGGAAGAGGATGTAGCATATCTAAACACCCCCATCACCATTGATGAAATTAAAACAGTAATCAAATGTCTGCCGAAAAACAAAAGCCCAGGTCCAGATGGATTCACTAATGAATTCTATCAAACTTTCCAAGAGGAACTACTGCCAATCTTGGCAAGACTCTTTCATGAAATTGAACAAACAGAAACACTTCCAAATAGCTTTTATGAA
Organism: Suncus etruscus; assembly: GCF_024139225.1. Taxonomy (NCBI): domain Eukaryota; kingdom Metazoa; phylum Chordata; class Mammalia; order Eulipotyphla; family Soricidae; genus Suncus; species Suncus etruscus. Next base: position 42,352,322 of record NC_064867.1, read on the forward strand.
GCCAACATCACCTTGATACCTAAACCAGACAGAGACGCTACCAAAAAAGAAAATTACAGACCAGTATCACTGATGAATGCAGATGCAAAGATCCTCAACAAAATCCTGGCAAATAGGATTCAATGCCTCGTTAAGAAGATCATCCACTACGATCAAGTAGGTTTCATCCCAGGAATGCAAGGCTGGTTTAACATCCGTAAATCTATCAACATAATACACAACATCAATAACAAGAAAAATAAAAACCACATGATCATATCAATAGATGCAGAGAAAGCATTTGATAAGGTCCAACACCCATTCTTGATCAAAACTCTCAGCAAGATGGGAATGGAGGGAACCTTTCTCAATATAGTGAAGGCCATCTACCACAAGCCAGTGGCAAATATTATCCTCAATGGAGAAAAACTGAAAGCCTTCCCTCTAAATTCTGGCACAAGACAAGGCTGTCCTCTCTCACCACTCCTATTCAACATAGCACTGGAAGTACTTGCTATAGCGATTAGGCAAGAAAAGGATATCAAGGGAATCCAGATAGGAAAGGAAGAAGTCAAGCTCTCACTGTTTGCAGATGACATGATACTCTACTTAGAAAACCCTAAAGACTCTATCAAAAAGCTTCTAGAAACAATAGACTCATATAGCAAGGTGGCAGGCTACAAAATTAACACACAAAAATCAATGGCCTTTCTATATACCAATAGTAATAAGGATGAAATGGACATTAAGAAAACAACCCCATTCACAATAGTACCACACAAACTCAAATATCTTGGAATCAACTTGACTAAATATGTGAAGGACCTATACAAAGAAAACTATAAAACTCTGCTCCAAGAAATAAGAGAGGACACACGGAAATGGAAACACATACCCTGCTCATGGATTGGCAGGATTAACATCATCAAAATGTCAATACTCCCCAAGGCATTATACAGATTTAATGCGATCCCCCTAAAGATACCCATGACATTCTTCAAAGAAGTGGATCAGACACTTTTGAAATTCATTTGGAACAATAAACACCCTCGAATAGCTAAAGCAATCATTGGGAAAAAGAATATGGGAGGAATTACTTTTCCCAACTTTAAACTGTACTACAAAGCAACAGTTATCAAAACAGCATGGTATTGGAATAAGGATAGGTCCTCAGATCAGTGGAATAGGCTTAAATACTCAGAAAATGTTCCCCAGAGATACAACCATCTAATTTTTGATAAAGGAGCAGGAAATCCTAAATGGAGCAGGGAAAGCCTCTTCAACAAGTGGTGTTGGCACAATTGGATAGCCACTTGCAAAAAATTAAACTTAGACCCCCAACTAACATCATGTACAAAGGTAAAATCCAAATGGATTAAAGACCTCGATATCAGCCCCAAAACCATAAGATATATAGAGCAGCACATAGGCAAAACACTACAGGACATTACAGGCATCTTCAAGGAGGAAACTGCACTCTCCAAGCAAGTGAAAGCAGAGATTAACAGATGGGAATATATTAAGCTGAGAAGCTTCTGCACCTCAAAGGAAATAGTGCCCAGGATACAAGAGCCACCCACTGAGTGGGAGAAACTGTTCACCCAATACCCATCAGATAAGGGGCTAATCTCCAAAATATACAAGGCACTGACAGAACTTTACAAGAAAAAAACATCTAACCCCATCAAAAAATGGGGAGAAGAAATGAACAGACACTTTGACAAAGAAGAAATACGCATGTCCAAAAGACACATGAAAAAATGTTCCACATCACTAATCATCAGGGAGATGCAAATCAAAACAACGATGAGATACCACCTCACACCCCAGAGAATGGCACACATCACAAAGAATGAGAATAAACAGTGTTGGCGGGGATGTGGAGAGAAAGGAACTCTTATCCACTGCTGGTGGGAATGCTGTCTAGTTCAACCTTTATGGAAAGCGATATGGAGATTCCTCCAAAAACTGGAAATCGAGCTCCCATACGATCCAGCTATACCACTCCTAGGAATATACCCTAGGAACACAAAAATACAATACAAAAACCCCTTCCTTACACCTATATTCATTGCAGCTCTATTTACCATAGCAAGACTCTGGAAACAACCAAGATGCCCTTCAACAGACGAATGGCTAAAGAAACTGTGGTACATATACACAATGGAATATTATGCAGCTGTCAGGAGAGATGAAGTCATGAAATTTTCCTATACATGGATGTACATGGAATCTATTATGCTGAGTGAAATAAGTCAGAGAGAGAGAGAAAAACGCAGAATGGTCTCACTCATCTATGGGTTTTAAGAAAAATGAAAGACACCCTTGTAATAATAATTTTCAGACACAAAAGAGAAAAGAGCTGGAAGTTCCAGCTCACCTCAGGAAGCTCACCACAAAGAGTGATGAGTTTAGTTAGAGAAATAACTACATTTTGAACTGTCCTAATATTGAGAATGTATGAGGGAAATGTAGAGCCTGTTTAGGGTACAGGCGGGGGTTGGGTGGGGAGGAGGGAGATTTGGGACTTGGGTGATGGGAATGTTGCACTGGTGATGGGTGGTGTTCCTTTTATGACTGAAACCCAAACACAATCATGTATGTAATCAAGGTGTTTAAATAAAAAAAATTAAAAAAAAATATTTTACTGTACTTATACTATGACCCTTCCCTGTGAATATGCAGGCACACTGTTAATAAATACTTTAACAAATATGATTATGCAAAGAACAAATCAATATTGATTAAACTAAAAAATGCATTATTTTTCAGAATAAGTATATTAAATTAGTTCTCAGTGAACAAACAGCATGAATGAAACTAGCTAATTTCTTGAAGTTACAGCTAGCTTCTTTTTCACTGAAATAGCCATTCAGACTGGTTTGAAATAACATTTGCACTCTATTTTCTCCTTTAAGTATGGTTTTGAACAATAGATAATGTAGTTTCCTTAAAGGAAGGTTGGAAAATAAAGATATGTTGAGAAAAAAAGAAAAAAAAACTGCCATCTCTTGCTTGTCTTTTAGATAGGGGTTCCTGTCTTTTTCCTAGAGCCTTGGGACATTAACTACTTTGTTTTACCTTGTATTTCTGCATGTTTCTATAAAATTAATAAAGGGGGGTGGGAGAAAGGCTGAGGGCTAGAGGTTAAGTTATCTCAGGTGCTTTGGTAGAGACAAAAAAGTACAGAACTAAATATCCAAGTCAAAGTCAACAACAATAGAATCAAGAGACCCAAACTATAACAATCTAAACTTAAAATGGACCTGTTATCCTGGCAGGCTGGGGGCCAAAGTATGGTGGTATAGGATGTACTCTGAGAACATTGGTGGAGAGAGCTAACACAGATGGTGGAATTGACTCTGATTCATTGCATGTCTAAAATTCAAGTATGAAAGACTTTGTAAATTACAACATTTAAAATAAAAATAAAAAACATGGGAAAAACATGGAAAAAAAGATAATATCATCCAAATGCAAAAAATAAATAAATAAATAAAAAATAAAAAAAAAGAGAAAGATTGGGGACTGCTTTTGTTTTGGGTTAATAGCTGGGTGTCATATTACAAGGGACCATCATATTACACATGCTCTCTAAAAAAAAAAAAAAGTTCTCTCAGTACCTTGTGTATCTTAGATATTAGCCCCTTATCTGATGGGTATTGGGTAAATAGTCTCTCCCATTTTGTGGGTGGCTTTTGTATCCTCATCACTATTTCCTTTGAGGTGCAGAAGCTTCTCAGCTTAATATAGTTCCATTTGTTTATCTCTGCTTCCACTTGTTTGGACAGTGCTGTTCCCTCCTTGAAGATGCCTTTAGTCTCAATATCATGGAATGTTTTACCTACATGTTCATATATATATATATATATATATATATATATATATATATATATATATATATATATATTACAGTTTCAGGTCTGATATAAAGGTCTTTAATCCATTCAAATTTGATCTTTGTGCATGGTGTTAGATGGAGGTCTGAGTTTGCTTTTATGCATGTGGCTGACCAGTTGTCCCAGCACCACTTGTTGAAGAGGCTTTTCTTGCTCCATTTTGCATTTCTTGCCCCTTTATTAAAGATTAATTGATTGTATGTCTGGGGAACATTCTCTAAATACTCAAGTCTCTTCCACTGATTTGAGGGTCTGTCTTTATTCCAATACCATGTTGTTATAATGATTATTTCTTTGTATTACAATTTAAATTTGGGGAAAGTAATGACTCCTAGCTTCTTTTTTCTAAGAGTTGCTTTAGCTATTCGTGAATGTTTATTGTTCCAAATGAATTTCAGGAGTGTTTGATCCACTTCTTGAAGAATGTCATGGGTATTCTTAGAGGAAAGAATTGCATTAAATCTGTACAAAGCATTTGGGAGTATTGTCATTTTAATGATGCTAATCCAGTCCATGAGCAGGGTATGTGTCTCCATTTCCTTCTGTCCTCCTTTATTTCTTTTGTTTGTTTGTTTTTGTTTTGTTTTTGTGACGCTGATGGGTTACTCTTGGCTCTGTGCTCAGAAATCGCTCCTGGCTTGGGGGACCATTTGGGCCCCCGGGGATCGAATTGTGGTCGATCCTGGGTCAGCTGTGTGCAAGGCAAATGCCCTACGCCTGTGCCATTGCTCCGGACCTCCTCTTTTATTTCTTGAAGCAGTGTTTTTCATGATAGTTTTCTTTGTATAGGTCCTTCACCTCTTTAGTTAAGTTGACTCCAAGGCATCTGAGTTTGTGTGGCACTAATGCAAATGGGATTCTTTTTTGTTTTTTTTGTTTTTTGTTTTTTGTTTATTTTTAAGCTGGAGAAGTCTGTCTTTTCCACTTCATTTGGTGACTCCCACATTGCCTGCGATATCTCTGAATTAGTTCTACTGAAGATGAATATAATCTTTTGGTCACCTTAGTGGCACTACTTTGGAACCATGGCACTGGCTACTAAGTCCAAGAACAGTCTGGGGCTGGCGTCTGGGCAATTCTCACAAAGGAGATAGGAGTATAGTTTTGGTGTTTGCCTGGTGACTTTGGTACTGGTTTCTTATATCTGGGTTTTTTGTTTTGTTTTGTTTTTTAGAATTTTGGGGTCATATTTATCCCAGTTCTACAGATGCACTTTGGGGGCAAATCCTTAGAAATGGGTAAAATATTCCCCACCTGGCCTGTTGGCTCTAGGAAGACCACACTGGATTTGTGTCTGCCCTACTGGATCTCTGCCAAGTTTAGCTGAAGTTAACTAGCAGCAACTTGAATGTCCCCTGATATTTCATTTTTAATTTTTATTTTCCTATTAATAAGTAATGATGAATACTTGTTCATATAGCTACTGGCAATCCATCCATGCTCTTTGGGGGAAGTGTCTGTTTGTTTTCTCACCTCACTTTTTCAATAAAACATTTTTGTTGTTGAAATTTATGAGCTCTTTATATATTTTATGTAATAGCAGTTTATCTGGTGTATGGTATGTAAATATATTTTTCCCACACACATAAGTAGTATGTCTTCTTATTTTAGTCCAAGTCTCTTTGAACAGCAAAACGTTTTAGTTTGTTTAATCTGTTTATTTTATTTTATTTTAATTTATTTTTTGGATTTTGGGCCACACCCGACAACAACAACAACAACAACAACAACAACAACAACAACAACGCTCAGGGATTATTCTGAGCTCTGCGCTCAAAAATCACTCCTTGGGGGACCATATGGGACTCCGGGGGATTGAACCGCAGTTCATCCTGGGTCAGCCACATGCAAGGCAAACACCCTACTACTGTGCTATCACTCTGGCCCCTAATCTGTTTATTTTTAATTATTTTGTCACTAGTGACAAATCATTGAAGAGTCCTTTGAGGTACATATTTTGTGTAGTTCTACCAGTTTTTCCAAATGAATGATTTGTATTTTGGTTCAAACTAAAAGACTTCAATCACTTTAAGTTAACTCCCACCTTTTTTTCATATTAGGATTACTCTAGCTATTTCAGAACTTTTGATTTCATACAAACCTTAATAGATTTTGTTCTTAGTGCTTGAAGATTGTCATCAGAATTTTGCACAAAATATGTAAAACACTTTGGACAGGATAATTATTTTTGACAGTGTTAATACTTTCAATCTACAGTAATGGAAAATTTTCTATTTCTTTGTGTCTTCTATCTATTTTAACAGTTACTTACATTTCACATTCTTCATTAATTTGGCTCCTAAGTACTTGTTGTTGGGACTCTATGTTAAGTGGAATATTTTTATTACTTTCATTTGTTTCATTTCTTTCAATGTTTACATATAGAAATGCAAGAGATTATTGTGTATTGACTTTATAGCTTGATTCATTGTATGTTTTATTGTTTCTAAGAGTTTTAGTGGAATTCTTAGAACCTTTGTATACTCTTATGCTATCTAAAATGGTGATAATATCGTTTGTAGAATCAAATAATTAACAATGGACCTGGATGGCGATGAATGGTGAAGGATGGAGGCCTTTGTCCTTAGGCCCCGGCCACGTGGCTTCATCCCCCATGGATGGCGGGTCTGGGATTCAGGAAAGTGATGGGTATTGAACTCACTCACAGGCAGGCATCAGGAAGCATCAACTTTATTCATGCCCTATTCACCACATGTGTGTGGCCTATCTCATAACCTTTCAAGCACAGCCATTCTTCGCTAGCCCTGCATCTTAACTCCTTTCAGCCATCTTCCCTTTAACCTCCATGCTGCCCAAAGACCAGAAGCGAGAGAGCCAGCCAAAAGCCAAAAAGGGCCCGAATCCCCTGGGTCAAAGGCTTATCTACCTTTTCCAAGACCCCTCCCAGGAATGGGCGGGGTCTTGCAGGTAAGGTCAACTTACCTAGGGAGAAAGGGAGGGGGATGAGGCTTCAATTGTTTCTTCTTTTCCCATTTGAATACATTTGATTTCTTTTTCCTTTATTAAAATTTGATTTTATTGAAACATTGTGATTGACAAAGTCCTTTATAGTTGGATTTTAAACATACAATGAGTCAGAGCCAATCCCACCACTTAGTGTCAGCCTCACTCCACACAATGTTTCCAGAATGTATCCTATACCACCACCGTTTGCCCCCTGGCCTGCCAGTACAACAGGCCCATTTTAAGTTTAGATTGTTATAGTTTGGGTCTAATTATATTGTTGTTGACTTTGGCTTGGATAATTAGTTCTGTCCCCCCCTCCCTTTTTTTGTGTGTGTCTTTTTTTAACCACACCCGGCGATGCTCAGGGGCTACAACTCCTAGCTTTTCTCAGGACGCCTTCCCGGCATGCTCAGGGGGCCATGTGGGATGCCGATGACTGAACTCAGGTCGAGCACATGCAAGGCAAGCGCCCTACCCACTGTTCTATAGCTCCGGCCCCTTCTGTCCCTTTTTATCTCCACCAGTACACCTGAGACCACTTGGCCCCTGGCTCCCATCATTTCTTTATATCCCCTTCTTAATTTTATGCAGAAATATGAGGTAGAAGAGAGTAATTTGGGCTTTTTACTATCATTTTATTTATTTATTTTTATTAAAAATTTTTATTGTGATCAAAGTGGATTACAAATCTTTCACAGTAATATTTTAGGTACATGGCGGCATTAAACCCAGGGCATTCCCACCACCAGTGATGTCCTCCCTCCAATCCTGTTCCCAGTATGTATCTCATATCCCCCTTCTTTACCCCCCTGGGGACCACTTACTTATACACTAGAGTTGTCTAGCTTGTTGTAGATTGGGTATTGATTCTGTTGTCGTTGGCTTTGGCTTTGGTGTTTAAGTCTGATTTCTTTTTTTAGTTCTACTTAATGTTCATACAACTGTTTGGTCTTGATACCATCTATTTCCCCCCCTCAATTTATGAAGCTGAACAAGATGGTTTCAGAAGTGATTCTGTTTGAAGGGAAAGAAAAAAAAACAGTAAGGGGTCCATTTAGAGGTTTATAAATATCAATTTAAGAGAAGAAAGGGGAAAAAGTGAAGAAAGGGAAAAAGGAAGAAAATATCACAAAAAGACAAAAAAAAAGCAGACAAACAAGAAAACAAAAGAACAAAACCAAAACTACAATGACAAAAACAAAAAATGTAAAGCACCACTGCAATATAGACAGCAACCAAACAAAAATTATGAACCTGAAATAAAAAGAGAAAATAAATATGCTTCCCTTTTTCTCTCCTCTTTTGCATAGGCACAGTAAATATTGGGGAGATTAGAAAGGAAATCCCCTTAGCCTAAGAAACACAGGGTTTCTCTGCCTTTGGGAATTATGGTAATAATTACAGGCTCCGTACATGCTCCTTTACTCTCTCCTAGGTCTTTTTGTGGTGTGTGGAAACTTTCTGCTCAGCCATGGTTATGAAATCAGGCCTCTGTAACTAGAGATCTTGGTATTTGTACAGATCATAGGATGGAGCCTAGGATAGAGTCTTTCTTTACGGTTCTAGTTCAGAACAGAGTAATTTGTGTCCCTAGGTTCAAAGAAAAAAGGAAAGAGCCCCTATCTTAAAGATAAAAAAGATGGTTTTTGTTTGTTTGTTTGTTTGTTTGTTTTTGCATAGGCACAGCAAAGGTTGGGGAAAATAGAAAAAATAAAACTTTGGCCTAAAAAACAGAGTGTCCCTACCCATGAATCATCCTGCCTTTAGACTAACTACAGGCTCTGGGCATACTAAGTTGTCAAACCCCAAAGTTTTTCTTCATGGTCCCAGAAAAAAGTTCTCTTCATAGTTATCACAGTTGTTTAGTAATTAGAGATCTTCATTTTTGTGCAGATCCCATGCCAAAGTCCAGGTGTCATGAAGCATCTTCTGTTTTCATCTCACTGTTAGGTGACGAGGCAGGGAAACCCACCCTGAAAGCAAGTTTTTGCTGTTTCCAAGTCATCAGGATGTCATATGAATCCACCCATGGTCAAGTTGGTGCCAGGGCAGCATTAGGGCCTTCCCTGACAGAAGTTTCATTCCTGATACTGGTGCATAAAACAGTGCTGGTTTCAAGGATGGGGTGCAAGGTTTGGGGGTGAATGGCCAATGTTTGATCCATTGAAGTCAAGTCAGTATGACACATGCTCAGAGTGAAAGGCCCCCCTGTAATAAAAAAATTTAAGAGTTCCTATTTCTATTAAATGACGTCTTTCTATGCGTAAGCTCTCCTCATTTTAATGTGCTTATGCAAAAAGGAACAATGCCACAGTATACAACTGGTTCTTAGTAAACTCAAAATCGAGCTGCCACATGACTCAGTAATTTTTCTTTGGGGTATTTACTCCCCAGGACAGAAAAAAAAAATTATCCAAATCAACCTAGATGTCCAACAACAGATGAGTGAATCATGGAGATCTGGTACATACATATAATGGAATACTACAAGGCTGAAAGGAATAATTCTTTTTTTTTATTTAAACACCTTGATTACATAAGAAAGGAATAATTCAACCTTATAATTTGCAGCAACAGGGATGAACTAGAAGATATCATATTAAATGAAACAAGCCAGAGGAAGGATCAGTACAGAATAATATCACTTACATGAAGTATTTAGAATAACTGCATGAAGAAACACAATGGTCTCGACGCTTACCTCTTTACAAATCCTTTTCAATCCTTCCATTCTCTCACCCCCTATTTGCTATTTCTCCCTGCTTAGTCCCTTTTACCCTCAGTCCTTAACTCCCCAGGAACTGGAATATTCCCCACACCCCATCCCACTCCAAGTAGGTTCCCAAAGTGAAAGGACAGCCCCCCAGATCATCTTGCCTTGGCCAGGGAAGGAGCTGCCATATTAACTCCTGCTGATTTACTCTTGGTGGCCTCTTTCCTCCCACCTCCCTTCTCTGTGGACTGTTGCTCTCTACAAGATTCAGATTTTGAGAGATCCGCTGCTCAAGGACATCTCCTGATCCATGACTACTGGGAGACATTTTTTGTTCAGAACCCACAAGAGACCACATCACAGACTGAAAATGTGTTCTGGATTCTATTCCCCTCACCCTCAGACTATTACAAAAGACTTAAAGGGGATTTGTATATTTATATATTTCCTTTGTATATTTACTTAGGTATATTTCTTCAATAGGTATAATTCTTATTGTGTATTTCCTTAATAGGTATAATTCTTATTGTGTATTTCCTTATGTAGATGTAGTTTTCCCCGCCCATTTTTTTGGATTTGTTTAGTAGGAAATTCTAATAGGTAAGTTTCTCTTGCATTCTGAGTTCATGTTAGAACCAGGTTATAGGGATTTCTATTCCTTGCCTGACTATTATGGTAAGAACTTCCAAAATGAGGCCAGAGAGATAGCATGAAGGCAGATCATTTGCCTTGCATGTAGAAGTTTGGTGGTTCGAGTCCGGGCATCCCATATGGTCCCCAAGCCTGCCAGGAATGATTTCTGAGCATAGAACCAGGAGTAACTCCTGAGCGCTGCCAGGTGTGGCCCCCAAAAAACAACAACAACAAAAAAAAGAAGTTCCAAAATAATATTGAACAATGGTGGAGAAAATGTAGTTCATTATCTAATGCCTGATCTCTGGTGGAACTCCAGCTTTCAGTTATTCACTGAATATGATGTTAGCTAGGATTTGTTCTGTATTGCCTTTACTATATACATATATATAGTTAACTTTTTTAAAGCTATGAACAGATGTTGAACCTTATTGAAAGCTTTTTCTGTATCTATTTACTTGATAATATAATTGTAATCTTTTCATTTATTTATAGAGTATATTATATTAATTGAATTGCAGATATTGAGCTATCCTTGCAACATTCCTAGATAATTCCATCTCTATAATGATATGTGGTCCTTTGGTTCTATTTGTTGGATTTTGTTCACTAAGGTTTTGTTGAGAGTATTTAAACTTATATGTTGAGCATAAATATTGATTGATCAGAGGGGCCGAAGCAATAGCACAGCAGGTAGGACATTTGTCTTGCATGTGACTGATCTGGGTTTGATTATTGGTGTCCCATAATGTCTCCCAAGCCTGCCAGAAGTAATTTCCGAGCACAAAGCTAGGAGTAACCCCTGAGCACTGCTGGGTATGGCAAAAAATATAGATTTATTGGGAATATCAGCCTGTTATTTTCTTGTTTAGTAATATCTCTCTCTGTCTTGGTTATGTTGATTTTATAGAAGTGATTGGGAGGGCCAAAGAGATAGCATGGAGGTAAGGCATTTGCCTTGCATGCAGAAGATCAGTGGTTCGAATCCTAGCATTTCATATGGCCCCGTGAGCCTGCCAGGAGCAATTTCTGAACATAAAGCCAGGAGTAACTCCTGAGTGCTGCCAGGTCTGACTCAATAACCAAAAACCAAAAACCAAAAAAAAAAAAAAAAAAAAAAAAAAAGAGAGAAGTGATTGGCAAGAATTTCTATTTCTTTACTATTTTGGAAGACCTCAAGAATCTTCCTTAAATTTTATTAGCAGTTGCCTTGTGAATTCTGAGTCCACATGAGTCACAGAAAGAAGGCTGACATAATTAAAGCATTTATCCTAGTTCTACATTATTTTTGTGAGTTCTTGGTGGCCTGACTGGTCTGCAGTCATGACTATGGTAATAATGCTCTCTCTCTCTCTCTCTCTCTCTCTCTCTCTCTCTCTCTCTCTCTCTCTCTCTCTCTCTCTCTCTCTCTCTCTTTCTCCATTTTACACCTTTTTCCAAGGTACCTATGACACCAATTTTTTTAAAAAGGATTCTAGGATTAGGAAAAACTAAACACACCAACCTGATACTTGTAGTTTGGAGAGTCTGAAAAGCTCTCTCTGGGAGAGGCTACCCTGTTGCATTTTATTGATCCTTGTTGGATCAAGATGGAATTTTAACATCTTTTTTAGTTTGATGAAGACCCCAGATCTCTGACTAGACAGTATTGGCCCTTAGAGATAGTGCAATAGTTTTCTTTACTTCTAGTCAGTCTCCTTTATAACTAAACTAAAAAAAAAGTACCCAGATGATGATGTTTACTATTTTCTGTTTTGTGACATATTGTCATTGTATATTCTACGTTGAATATGCTTTCTGTATTTCCTCATGAACAAGTATTTTCAGAAAAATACTAGAATGTGGGGGTGAGCAATAGCACAGCGGTAGGGAGTTTGCATTGCATGCGGCTGACCCGGGACAAACCTGGATTTGATCCCAAGCATCCCATATGGCCCCCCAAGCCAAGACGGATTTCTGAGTGCATAACCAGGAGGAACCCCTGAGCATCACAGGGTGTGGCCCAAAAAACCCAAATAAATAAATAAATAGACTAGAATGTGTATACATCATTCTATCCCTGCTGGGTATAAACCTACTCATACTGTGGGCATTCTTTTCCATTTATTTCATTGCCAGCTAAACCTCTCCTTTGTATTTAATTATTTCTGTGGGTTTGGTTTTTTTTCCTAAGACAATGTAGTCAAGAGCCTTGAGATTGGCAGCATTGAATGACACCATTTTTTTTTTTGATGAATCCATGAATGCTGATGGGTGACGTGAGGGTTTGGATATGGGTGAGAAGCAGCTAAGAGGACTGGAGATTGGATGTGCATCCGAGAAAGGAATCTGAAACAAACTTCTGAAACATTTTCTCAACTCGAGTCAACTACTCTTTCTGAAATACCAGCGCCCCCTGGTGGAAATTCAGGGCTCACAACGAACTTCAACTAAAAGTTCTCACTTCCTTTAATACAACAAATCTCTGTGGTCTAAACGGTGCCTATGATTTTGATATTAATAAGGTAGCTGACTTAGTCTATGATATCAAAGTGGTTTCCGAAGCTTTAAGTGTCATTTTAGCACTCTCTCAGTGTTATGCTAGCTATTAGATCTGCCATTGAATCTTATATCATTTCACATTAAAAAAGGTTACTTGATTCAAGTTTATTTTTATTTATGCTAAAGGTTTAGAATCACTATAATCGTCTTCTTATGTATTTGCGTGTATTTTATTTTCTGCACTTAAAATATCGTTCTAAAATATTTTTCAGTGGTTTCATTGGGTCACCAAAGAAAATGGTTAAGAACTTGTTTGTTTGTTTGTTTTTGTTACAGCAAGGTGCTCAGGGGTTACTCCTGGTTCTGTGCTTAGAAATCATTCCTGGCAGGCTCAAGGGACCATATGGGATGCCATGGATTGAACCCAGGTCTGTCCCGGCTCAGCCGTGTGCAAGGCAAAAACCCAACTGCTGTGCTAATGCTCTGGCCCTAATGGTTAAAAACTTTGGCTTTAGAAGAATTCAGCTTAATCAGATCTTTTGAGTCCATCAAAGTCAAGGCCGCTGTTCCATGATGCAAAGAGAGTATTCAGGACAGAGTGGATCAAGAAAAATGAGAGTGGAATGGAGGTGGGAAAGATAAGAGTGCTTTACCTCAGACACATGTAGGGTTGCACAGTAGTTGGAGTTGAGGCATCAGAATTTATAATCTTCAAATTTGGATGTTGTTACTGTTTTAGGGGGGCAGTGGCACTTCCTTCCACGTGCAAGTCAATGCTGCTGATGAAGTTGTCTTCTGAGAAAAGTGTACGATAATATAACAAGAAAGAGGTAAGTCTAAAAGAAATGTAGAGTTACCTGAAGGACAGAAAATGGTTTACAGATTTAAGAAATACGTAGCAATGTTACACATGTTGATATAAAGAAAAAGAAACAGGAAAACTTTAAAACTATGTTTTGTGAATGTGTAGTTTATATCTTGAAATAGTAGACAGCTCAACTTAATAATAGTCAAATGTGTAATGAATACCACCCAAAATATAATATGACTGCAGATACACACACCAGTTATAGCTTTCTTTGTGATCACACTTATTTAGAAGTAAAACCTATCATAACTTCGATGGATTTTTTTTTTGGTGATAAGATTGAACATGTTCTCACGTGTTTATTAATTATGCCTTCTTCCTGTAAAATCCAATCTCATGTCTTATTTTCTTTTTAGATGCTTTCTTAAATGTCAGTGGCATGCGTTAGAAATACAATCTCTAAGACTGAAGTTTGTCTTTTTCACTTTTACATAACATCTTTGAATATACATTATTAATTGTAAGTGGCTTAAATATTTGGGGAGGGTTGATTACAACGAGCAGTGCTCAGAGATTACTTCTGGCTCTGTGCTCAGAGGTCATTCCTGACAGTATTTGGGTGAGCATAAACTATGTCTGGGGATCAGTATGTATCAGGCACAAACAATGCAGGAATCATACCTCATACTATCTCTTTGTTCCACGTTTTAAATATTTTATTGTAAAATTGACTGGTATATTTTAATTATTATAACATTGGGATTTACCATGTTATTAATAATAGTATTTTTTCAGGCATTAAATATCCAAACACTAAACACACCATGATGTGTCTTTATCTCCGGTCTGCCATTTCCCACACACCACCATAGCTTGTCCACTTGCAAGCACAAAAAATCTACTCCAGGGGCCGAAGAGATAGCACAGTGGTAGAGGGAGCATTCGCCTTGCATGTGTCCAAGCCAGAAAGGATCCGGGTTCAATCCCCGGCATTCCATAATGGTCCCTTGAGCCTGCCAGGAGTGACTTCTGAGCACAGAGCCAGGAGTAACTCCTGAGCACTGCTGGGTGTGGCCCCCAAAATAAATAAATAAATAAATAAATAAAATATATCTTAAAAATTTTACTTCAGAGTTTTTGTAACAGCACAAATTGTCAAATAGAATAATCAAAACTTAGATCAAAAAAGGGTTAGCTTTAATCATTGTTATATCTCTCAATTATGTTTCTCAAGTTAGTGTCTGAGGATTTACTGGGATGTTGTTGGTGCTAAGCTGAACCTTCTGTGTTATTGTTTAAGCTCACATAGTTTGGTGGTCCTCTCTACAACTTTCCCATTCGATTTTTGTGATCCTCCTGGGCTGACACTACTATGGAATTTCGAGGTGTCGTGCAGCTGTCTGTGGGTAACCAGTCCAGAATCTATAGATGTGGAACAAATTTAGGGGCTAAGCAATTTGATAAGGTTAATTTGTGGAGCGAGGCAGTTTCCAGCTGAGGGTATTGAGTGTGGTTTTCAGTAGAGAGGGGAGTTTGCTTACCCCCATTATGAGAAAATGCCAGAATTTTTAGCACAAAACAGACAACCTGGGAAGTACCCTTCTTAGTTGCTCATATCCTACACATTTTTAAGTGTGCAGAAACAATTGTAAAAATACAGAACCATGATTGATTTTTGTGTGTGTGTGTGGTTTTTGGGTCACACCCGGCAGTGCTCAGGGGTTATTCCTGGCTTCACGCTCAGAAATTGCTCCTGGCAGGCACGGGGGACCATATGGGACGCCGGGATTCGAACTGATGACCTCCTGCATGAAAGGCAAACACCTTACCTCCATGCTATCTCTCCGGCCCCGATTGATTTTTTTTTTTTTACTTCTTTATTTTGGTGTAGAAAATGAAGTTGATGTCTCCAATTTTATTTTATTTTATTTTATTTTATCTTTATCTTTCTTTTTGCAATCCAGGATGGTTTGATTTCAGGACCGAGACTATTGTGTGGTGCTTGTTTTTATTGCTGTAGTGCTCATTGGATATTTTATTTGATATTTCTTTCTGTGTTGTTGTGGTGTTTCAATTACCTTTTTCCTGTCCTCTCTCAAACTGAGGTTGAAATGGACTCTGCCCATTTTCAACTTATTTGATTTTTTTTACCCCATTCTATTACTTTTCTTTCCCTCAAACAAAACCACATAACTCGAACTATCTAGCTCCACCTCTCAAATAGAGGGGGAAACAAGGGAGGGTACCAGGACCAAACAGATATATGATCACTAATAGTAAGCTAGACACAGAGGGAACCACTTACTCTAGCAGCCTGGGGGGTGATGGTGGGGGATATGGGTTGCAGGAAGGGAATGGTGGTGGGGGAATGACAAATTTGGTGATGGGAATTCCCTTGATTCAATGTTAATATGTACCTAAAATACTACTGTGGAAGATATGTAAGCCAATATGGTAAAAATAAAAATTAAAAAAATACAGAAGCATTTAAAAATATTTGTAAAAACTGATATCAATGTTAGAATAAGAAGAATGCATCTCAGAGGAGCCAAGAGCAATGTCTTATTTATTCTATTTTATTAACTACTTTATTTAACACCATGATTAGAAGTTGTTCACAATTGAGTTTTATTTTTTAGATTACAGTAGTTTTACTTTTTAATTAAAATTATTTAAAAATAATATCTTTGAGTACTATGATTGCATACATGTTTGTAATTGGGTTTCAGTCATAAAAAGATAACACTGTCCCACTTCACCAATGCAACCTTCCCACCGCCAATGCGCCCCACATCTCCCTCCTCCCCTTACACTCTACTTGTATTAGGGACAGGTTTTCTATTTCTCTCACTCACTACCATTGTCATGATAGTTACCAGTGTAGTTATTTCTCTAAATGCCCTCACCATCACTGTGGTAAGCTTCATATCATAGGGCGGCCCTTCCAGCCCTCATCTCTATTGTCTCTAGGTATTATTTTAATACTGTCTTATTTTTTTTTAATCCCAAAGATGAGTGAGCCTATTCTGTGTCTATCTCTCTCCATCTGATCACTGACTTATTTCACTCAGTAAGAGTTTCCATGTCCATCCATGTATAGGATAATTTCATGACTTCATTTTTCTGACTGCTGCATACTATTCCATTGTGTACATGTATCACAGTTTCTTTAGCCACTCATCTGTTGAAGGGCATCTGGGTTGTTTCCATATTCTGGCTGTTGTAAATAGCACTACAATGAACATAGGTGTGCAGAAGGCATTTTTGTATTGTGTGTATTGTGTTTTTGTGTTCCTCGGGTATATCCCTAGGAGTGGTATAGCTGGATCCTATGGGAGCTCGATTTCCAGTTTTTGGAGGAATCTCCATATTGTTTTCATCAAGGCTGGACTAGACGGCATCCCACCATCCATGAATGAGAGTTTCTTTCTCCTCACAACTCCATCAGCACTGATTGTTCTTGTTTTGTTGTGATGTGTGCCATTCTCTGTGGTGTGAGATGGGGCCTCATTTTTTTTCCTTTTGCATCTCCCTGATGATTAGTGATAGGGGCATTTTTTTCATATGCCTTTTGGCCTATGAATTTCTGTATTTCTTCTTTGAGGAAGTGTCTATTCATTTCTTCTCTACATTTTATGATGGGTTTAGATTTTTTTCCTTGTTAATTTCTGTCATTACCTGTGTATTTTAGATATTAAACCTTTATCTGATGGATATATGGGGATTGGATATTGGGTGAAGAGTTTCTCTCATTCTGTAGGTAGCCTTTGTATCATAATAACTATTTCCTTTGAGGTGCAGAAACTTCTCAGTTTAATGTAGTCGCATTTGTTTATCTTTGCTTCCACTTATTTGACCAGTGATGTTTCATCCTTGAAGATACCTTTAGCTTCAATGTCACAAAGTGTTCTGTACATTTTCCTCTACTGCTGGAAGCAGCTTCTGTCCTACAGCCATCAGTGGGATTTTGATGAATCCACTTTAGGGAGAGTAGTTGCAAGGGTGGCGAAATATGAAATGTGAAATAATGAAAACCACACAAAATACATGGGGACCCACGTCTGCAATAGATGTGAGACAAATTCACTCTCTCCATGTTGGAAAATATATATAAGTCTCTGGTATGCAAGGTAGTTCCACACTAACAAAGGATGGAGAACCTTAGGAGAAACAACACAATGGTACCAGGCTCTAGAATATACATATCAAAAAACTAGCCCATACAGGTAAAAAAAATCCCAAGCTAAAAGATAAGGAAGTGACATGATTCTTATGACAAAGGAAGAAAAACTGATTTGCATCTTCACTAACCACATTTTTATTTGACTTTTGTGCATTTAAGAGGAATCTGAATTCACTTTTTTTCATGTAGTTACCAGTTTTCTCAACACCACATGTTAAAGATGCTTTCCTTCCTCCATTCCATATTTTTTACCACTTTACCAATACATATATTGGTATTACATATGTTTACATATGTATGAGCATATATATGTATTGGTATATATATCAATACATATATACCAATACATATATTAGTTTTATATGAGCATATATATATTGTATGTATGTATTTTATGTAGTGTATATTTACATATACCTAAGTGTCAGTCTCAGAGTATTCAATACTGATTGGAGGGTAAGTCTTTATTTCAATACCATGCCATTTTAATGACTATTGTCTTACAGAATAACTTAAAGTTAGGGAAAGTGATGTCTCCTATCTTATTTTTCCCAAGAATTTCTCTAGCTATTCATGGAGACTTATTGTCAATATGAATATGGCAGGTGTATTTAATTGATCCATTTCTTTGAAAAATTTTATGGGTATTCTTACAGGGATTGCATTAAACCTATACACTCCTTTGGAAATATTACCATTTTGATTATTTTAATTCTCCCAATCTATGAGCAGGGTATATGTTTCCATTTTCTGTGTCCTCTTTCATTTCTTGAAGCTGTGTTTGTAGCTTTCTTTGTATAGATCCTTCACTTCTTTTTTATATTAATTAATATCTTTATTTAAAAACCTTGATTATAAATATGGTTGTAGTTGGGTTTCAGTCATGTCAAGAACACCCCCCCCCCCTTTCATCGGTGCACTTCCCTAGTTAAGTTGACTCCAAGGTATTTGAGTTTGGGTGGCACTAATGTCAATGGGATTATTTTTTTAATGTTCATTCTTCTCTATCATTATTTGTTCATAAGAAGGCCATTGGTTTTTGCATTAATTTTGTAGCCTGCCACTTTGCTATATAAATCTATTGTTTCTAAAAAGTTCTTTGTTAATCTCTAAGGTTTTCTAAACACAGAAGCATGTCATCTGTAAACAATGAGGGCTTGACTTCTTCCTTTCCTATCTGGATACCCTTGATATCTTTTTCTTGCCTAATTGCTATGGTACTTACAGTACTATATTAAATAAAAGTGGTGAAAGAGGGCAGCCTTGTCTTGTACCATATTTTAGAGTACAAACTTTTAGTTTTTCCCCATTTAGTATGGTGTTTGCCATGTGTTTGTGGTAAATGGCTTTGACTATACTGAGGAAAGTTCTTTCAATTCCCATCTTGTTTTGTCATAAATTGGCACAGAACCTCCTCAAATGCTTTCTCTTCATGTGTCCCAATATGTAGAACAAACCAGCATGTGGTTTATTCTGGAGAATGTCCCATGTGCAGTTTTGATGCAAAAATTATTACTGGGGCCAGAGTGAAAGTGCCTATGTAGGATGTTTGCCTAGCATGCGACTGACCCAGGATGACCTGGGTTCGATCTTCGGCTTCCCATATGTTCCCTTGAGCCAGGAACAATTTCTGAGTGCATAGCCAGGAGTAACCCCTGAGCATCACTGGTGTGCCATAAATATATAACTGAAGGATAATGTTACCAAATGATGATTTTCTAATTTCAGCATTCCTTCTATACTTAATTATTGAAATTCTACCTGTAAGAAAGTTTAACTTGTTTCTTCCACATGTAATTAAATTATTATACCAGAATGAAATACTAGTTTTTTATTTTATAAAACATAATCTATGACTATTATGTCTTATATGTATCATTAAGATTATTCTGCTTTGAGAAATTCCCTTCTGGTTTGTTCTTTCACTAAAGTCTTAATCAGTGTGTGTGTGTGTGTGTGTGTGTGTGTGTGTGTGTGTGTGTGTGTGTGTGTGTGTGTGTTGCTAAGGATTGAACCAAAGGCTACATACCTGCAAGGCAACTATTCTATCTCTGAGTTACATAACCAGCCTTTCATTCACTTTTTTATTTATTTAAGTTTGGCGCTAGAGGGGCCAGAGCAGTGGCACAAGTGGTAGGGCATTTACCTTGCACTCACTAACCTAGGACAGACCACGGTTCGATCCCCTGGTGTCCCACATGGTTCCCCCAAGCCAGGAGCAATTTCTGAGCTCATAGCCAGGAGTGGCCCCTGAGGGTCACCGAGTGTGGCCCCAAAACAAAACAAAACAAAAAGTTTGGTGCTATACTAGCAGTGCTAAAGAGATATTCCCAGCTCAGTGCTCTGAGATTGCTCCTGGCAGTGTTTTGAGAACCATGTGTCTTTCTGTACCCAAATCATGAACTCTAGCTCAATTGATCTGCCTCCTCAGATCCTCAATTATATATAGACCCAATTATTGCTATTATTGAAGTAAAATGGTTACAATAGTGTTAATGCTTTGGCATACAATTTTACTGCACTTCTACCACCAAAGTGCCTGAGACTTCCATAATTGTTTTTTTGTTACATCTAGCCCACCTTTTTCTTCTTCATACTTTAGTCCCTTTCCACCCATTAAGTCATAGAAACATTAGTTATTGTCAGAGTCCAAGGGTTGTTTATACTGGACACCATCCACTTTTTTTTTATATATGCCACAGGTGAGTAAGAGCATCTGACTTATTTCATGTAAAATGACAGCCACATCCTCTAGCTCCATCTGAGTTGTAGCAAAAGGCAATATTTAATTTATTATTTTATAGCCAAGTAGCAGTATGTTGGTCAATTCTTTATCAATTCATATATCTTTGGACATTTCTGTTTCTAGACCATGTTATTGTGAACAGTACTGCAATGAATAATGTATATGTATCTTTTGGAACTCATATTTTTGTTTTCTTTGAATAGATGCTGAGTAATTAAATCTTGAGTCAAATGGGCATTATTTTACTATCTCATAAAAGTGAGAACAACCTGTTTTAAGATAACCAGAAATAATTAGCATTGACTATAAGGGGCTAAAAAGAAATCCTCACTGGTAAGTGGAACTAATGTCTAAATCAGACTTGATGAAAAACTATATAAAGAGTTCTCCATTGCTTTTGACCAGATTTCTTTCTAGTACACCCAAAGATTTTTCTAGAGTCATCTTGTTCTTTCTCCATCCTGTACTTTCAATTCTAATATATTCAAGGATTCCTGGCTTCTTTTTATTTCCTGATTTTCCCCCTCAAGACTTTGGGCTAGGAGTAAAAGAGTTAGGTAAGACACATATCTAGTTGGCATGTGCGCATGTGTGTATGTTTATTAATCATATCTATCTACTACCAAAATCAATTATCACATACTGACATAATTGATTTCCACCTAATACCACAGGACTTAGTCCAGCCTTCTATCTTTCATGTTAATTTGTAAATTTTGTCAGAAAGAGAATTTTCACAGCTGGTGGTTTCAGGATCTGTAATTTGAAAGGAATGCACAAACAGCTTGATTCACGAAAAACTGGTTTATTCCTCCCACCCAAGTTAACACAAATACTAGAGTGGAAGAAACAGAAACAGCCTGAGAAGGCAAGTGGCAATTTTGGCAAAATGGTGAAGCAATGGTGGCTTTTATAACTGCACAGTGTCAGGGTGGTGGCCTATAGACCTGATGAAGAAAGCTGGGCTTTGAGAGACCATTAAGAAACAGAAAAGCTTTGGTTAGGTTTTCCTGCTTTGTGTGAGTGGAAAATGGCCAGGGATGGGAAAAGGCCTTATTTGGCTCCTTGCCCAGACACCTCTGTTGGTCAATGCACCAAAACTCAGCAGGACTGGAGCTGTGCCCCATCCTGAAAAAGAGATTTTGGCACTGAATTCATTAGCTGTTTATGACATAATGAAAGTGATAAGACTAACAATTTCTTTCAGTAACAGTTAATAACCTTGCCCTTATTACTTTTACTAATTTGCTCAATGTCAGCAGATCCAGAATCTCAGCAATCGCTAACTTACTTATAAAGTACATATGGTTAGGTGTAGGTTTATTTTTTGTTACCCAAAAAAGTCTTTACAATATGCTTGGATAATTTACAATTTGTCTTTATTCTTTCAATATATTTGGGTAAAAAACACAGATACAAATATACTTATGTAGCTTTTTTACCTCCTCAATAGCTTATGACACTCATTTGTAAAAGGGTCAGATTCATATTCACTTTGGGTTATTATCTCATTCTGTTCGATATTACTCAGTTATTCAGGGATATATAAAAATATTATCATGGTCATAAATATCCAAAAAGTTGTATGTGGAGATAACATTTCATCTTTTATTCTATCCAGTCTATCTCCATTTCAATCCCCTTTTCTTTCTGGGCCTCTCTGCTCCCTCTAATAAGTGATTCTTGTTTTTATATTTTTGATTTTGTGGAGACGTCCAGAGCTTCTCTATAATTATTCCTAACGCTGTGCTCAGGCATGAATCCTAGTGATGCTGAAGATCAAATCTGGTCATCTGTGTGCAAGGCAAAATTTCCTCGTCCATTGTGCTATTTCTTTAGCCCCTATTCTTGTACTTTTTATCCTCCTTGTGTATTTTGTACAAATGAAGATTCATGCATATTTCCTTAAAGCCTGATTTTCCTCAGATGAGCAATGTTTACTCTATGTTACTTTATTTACTGAGATATTTTTATCCCAAACTATAAACACGTTTTATTAATGACCAAAGAGCAAAAATAAAAGAGGGCAGATTAGAAAGTGTACTTTCTGAATCCCATGGTAATGACTTTACTTTATTACTTTTGTAGTTACAGGGATTGAACTAAAGGATTTACACAGGCAAGACAAGTATTCTTCTGAAGAGCGATATCTACAGTCTGCAATATTGGGGTGGAGGGCTTGTAGAGGAAAAGGGGTTCACAAGGGGTACACAGGAGTCACAGGAGCTCCACTGTGATTCTCAGAAAATTGGGCCAGCAGTTCAATGCAAGAACCCGGGGATGAGGAGCCACTCATGTCCTGCCATATAGGGGATTACCCAGGTTACCCTCACAGTGCTTGAGGGATTCAGGGCTACAACCAGTGATGCTGGGGGAGAACATAATGGCAGGGATTGAAACTAGGTCAGGAATATGTTAGGCATAGGTTCTAACCATTATACTATTTCCTGGTTCCAGTGAAAAAAGTATACTTTATTTTCGGGTTGGGAGGGGTGGGTCACATCCAACAGTGCTTATGGTTTACTTCTGGCTCTGCACTTAAAATCACTCCTCGCAGGTTCATGGGTCCATATGTGATATCAAGCGTTCAACCTAGGTTTGCCATGTGCAAGGTTAGGGCCCTATCCAATGTACCATCACTCCAGCTCCTAGAAAAGTGTACTTAAAAAAGTGGTGTTGGAATTATGAATCAATATATGAATCAATGATTGTTAACAGTATTGTTAATCACAGTAGCTCAAAAATATTTTAAAAGAGAATGCAATTCCATTTTTTACAGTTTGATGCAAGTCATTCGTAGAACTATTGAGTCTTTTAAGAGAATAAACTGCTAATTTATAAGATTTTGCGGTTATCAGTCGATTCGGACATGGATTTTAGGTCATTTTTTAGTGGTTTGAGTTTTATTGAAACAGTTCGGGTTTCAAGTAGAAATGTGTATTCTTTATATCATAGAATATTTCTTTTGCCACATATTTTATTTCCTCTCTCTTTGGAATTCATCTTTTCTCATGCAGTTTGAATGCTTAATTTTCTCTGGACTCTAGGGAGACATACTCAAACTTTAATTTACATATTCTTAATTCTGGGGTGTCCTCTTGCAGAAGCCACAGCAGCTGCACCCACCACATCCCACAGCCTCTGCTATGCCAATGGCAAGCTTCCACTGCTCCATGACTAATTTTGGCAGACACCAACCCTACAAAAATTCCAGGTAGATTGGGTTTTGGGGAGATGAAAATTCTGAAACTTCTTTGAGTGGGGGCCCGCAATTCCCTATATTTCCATAAACCCCATTAGTCACAGCCACTTACCACAGCCACTACTATGTAAGTTAAAAGGACCGGTTTTACAGATCATGGATTTCCCGGTGTGCATAATACCTCCAAATTCCTTAAAAGTGACATCCCATTAGGAGTACACCAAATTAGATGGAAAATAGCATAAAAGCCAACAACCAAGATAATTCCATAAACAAAATCTCAATAAACAAAATAACACAGATGACTCAACTAGTAACAAATAGCGTAGAAAGCCTTCAATGACTTCATGACTTCATTGTAAGATATAATAATTTTCACAAATTTTCTTTTACTGAACTATTTTTTCTTTTATTGATTGATTGATTGGTTTTTGGGCCACACCCAGTGGTGCTCAGGGGTTACTCCTGGCTATTCACTCAGAAATTGCCCCTGAAGGCTGTGGGACTATTTGGGATGCCAAGAATCGAACTGGGTCCCTCCCAGGTCGACCATATGCAAGACAAACACCCTATTGCTGTGATAGCTTTCCCACCCTCATTTTTCAAAATTCCACTAGCCATTAATTGTAACAAGAAATATAAAATAATTATTTTGTACCTGCCAAGGGGGTAGGATGAGTGGGTTTGGAACTGAGAACAAAGGTGGAGGGAATGTTACACCAGTGGTAGCCTTGGTGCAGGAAATTGAACTCTAGAAATAATTCATAATCCATAGTGCACCAAATACCATAATCCATTATATTATGACTAACTTTGTAAACCAGTGTTTAAATAAAGTAATTTTAAAAAACCACATATATTTAAATTTCCAATCGACTTTCCCTAATCTCTGTAAGCTTAAATTTACCAATTCAAAAATACTTCCTAATCAGCTTGCAATTTTTCTAATTTATATCATTTTTTTTAAAATAACATTAAAAATAGAATTAGAAATTTGGTAAAAATTATTCTTTTTGCAAAAACAGACTCAAAGTGTACTAACTTTTCCAGTTATGTTTTTTTTTTTTTGTTTTTGGGCCTCGCCCGGCGGTGCTCAGGGGTTACTCCTGGCTGTCTGCTCAGAAATAGCTCCTGGCAGGCACGGGGGACCCTATGGGACACCGGGATTCGAACCAACCGCCTTTGGTTCTGGATAGGCTGCTTGCAAGGCAAACACCGCTGTGCTATCTCTCCGGGCCCAGTTATGTTGTTTTTTAAGTTATTTTTTTCATCTTTGATTTTTCTCTATACTATAATGTCAGAAAGTCTGTATCCAAGTAGTTTCTGACAATCATTGTAAATACATAAATCATTAAGTAAATAGGTAGGAAAGGCATTTAAAGCAAAAAGATCAGTGTGAGAACTGTTTAAAAATATGAAAGATGGGGCCGGAGAGATAGCATGGAGGTAAGGCGTTTGCCTCTCATGCAGGAGGTCATCGGTTCGAATCCCGGCGTCCCATATATGGTCCTCCCGTGCCTGCCAGGAGCAATTTCTGAGCCTGGAGCCAGGAATAACCCCTGAGCACTGCCGGGTGTGACCCAAAAAAAACCACAAAAAAAAAAAATATGAAAGATGGGGCCGGGGAGATAGAACAGCACTAGGGCATTTGCCTTGCATGCAGAAAGATGATGGTTCAAATCCCAGCGTCCCATATGGTCCCCTGAGCCTGATAGGGGCAAGTTCTGAGCACAGAGCCAGGAGTAGCCTCTGAGAGCTGCTGGGTGTAACCCCCCCACCAAAAAAGTATGAAAGCCTAACATAAACCTTTACTGACATAGTTTAATATAGAGATATAATGTCATTGTTCAGACTATAGATCTACTGTTTTGGGTTTGTGTGTTGATTGTTTGAGGGCCAGAGAGATAATACAGCAAGGAAAGTGTTTGCCTTGATCATAGCTGACATGAGCTGGAGATCTGGCACCACATCTGGTACCTAGAGTCGCACCAGGAGTGATCTATGAGCACAGGGCCTGGAGCATCACTGGTTGTGACCAAAAGAAGCAAGGAAAAAAAACCATTTTGTTTGTTTTTGTGAAGTCTATTGACTTCACAGGCAAGTGTTTGACCACTGGGTTGCATCACCAGTCTCCTGTTTATACAGCTTTCAAGTGAATAGCTCAATAATATTTTCATGTGTATATATTGCATAACCACCACCAAGATTAAGACAGAACACACATCCATTATCTGAGAAGCTTTACTTTTATATAGAAATTTTATTTAACTAAATTTATGCTCACACAAAAACATATAGGAATGATCATAGCAAAAAGTGGTGTTCATATTTGTGTAGAATCTTTTCTCTTGTGTCATCTTCTGCTGCTGCACCTAAGTTTGCATAACTTATCTATACTGACCTTATAAATTAGTAATTTCCTCCTTTTACTGATGGGTCATATTCATTATATGAATATACTACAGGTTTTATTTTTAGCCATTTACAAATACTTATTTTTCTTAATTTGGGAATATTAGAAATAAAACTATAATAACTCATGTTTTGTGGGGGCCTTCTAATTCACTTATCTGGAATATATATCTCAAATTAGCATTGATATGAAGTATATTTTAGTTTATTAGATGGTACCAGTTTTCCAAAGCAGTTGGGCCACTGTACAGTGCTACAAGCAATATATAAGAAATCTAGTTGCTTTATCTCCCTACAAACATTTGACAGTCTCGATTTTAGCTGTAACTACTAGAAAGTGTTAGCTTTGGGTTTTGATTGGCTTTTCCCTCATGACTAATGATGCTAAGATCCTTTTCATATGTTTATTGGCCATTTATACATCTACCTTTGCTATGTCTGTTCAGGTCTTTGTCCATTTAAAAATTATATTGTCTCTTTAATTCCTGAGTTGCAGGAGTGCTTTTCCTTCTCTGGATATGTTCATTCTATGGCAAGATTGTTGGCATTGAAATGGTTGATGAATAAAATAATTAAATGAATAGAGAAGATAACAAAGTGTTTGGGGGAAAGATAAAAATGTGATTTGATTCAGGGAATAAAATGCTTTGACTTGCTATTGAATTAGCCAGGTGTAGATGCAGTAAGCACTTGGAATTCTAGATAGGAACTCAAAAGAGAAGTCTGGAATTTGAATAGGATAAGTATGATATGACTGAAAGAGATTACTCAGGAGAAATATCCGTACATTCAACCTTATGCTTGCTAGTTGGGGGAGCTCCACACCTGATAGTGCTCAGGGCTTACCCCTGGTTCTGTGGTAAAATGTATATTTTAGTTTAGGAAAAGTAATGAGGCTGGAGCGATGCTAGAGTCTGTAGGGCATTAGTGTTAGTCTTGCATGTGATGGTCCTGAGTTCTACCATCAACACCCCATAGAGACCCCCAAGTGCCTCAGGAAGTGATTCCTGAGTACAGAGCCAGGGATATTATCTAAGCATCTTTGGTTATGATCTCTAAAACAAAAGACAACACTAGGCTAGGGGTTGCAGAGATCACTGAGGGGTCAAGGTGTTGATGTGGCTAACCCTGGTTCAACTTCCGGCACTACATATAGTTCCCCCATGTACCAGCAGGAGTGATTCCTAAAACTCAGAGCCAGGACTAAGCTCTAAGAATGGTCAAGTAGAAGAAAGGAAGGAAGGAAGGAAGGAAGGAAGGAAGGAAGGAAGGAAGGAAGGAAGGAAGGAAGGAAGGAAGGAAGGAAGGAAGGAAGGAAGGAAGGAAGGAAGGAAGGAAGGAAGGAAGGAAGGGAGGGAGGGAGGGAGGGAGGAAGGGAGGGAGGGAGGGAGGGAGGGAGGGAGGGAGGGAGGGAGGAAGGAAGGAAGGAAGTAGGGAAGGAAGGAGGGAGGGAGGGAGGGAGGAAGGGAGGGAGAGAGAAAGAAAGAA
The DNA here is from genome assembly GCF_024139225.1 of Suncus etruscus. Lineage (NCBI taxonomy): Eukaryota > Metazoa > Chordata > Mammalia > Eulipotyphla > Soricidae > Suncus > Suncus etruscus. Next base: position 42,379,833 of record NC_064867.1, read on the forward strand.
AGAAAGAAAGAAAGAAAGAAAGAAAGAAAGAAAGAAAGAAAGAAAGAAAGAAAGAAAGAAAGAAAGAAAGAAAGAAAGAAAGAAAGAAAGAAAGAAAGAAAGAAAGAAAGAAAGAAAGAAAGAAAGAAAGAAAGAAAGAAAGAAAGAAAGAAAGAAAGAAAGAAAGAAAGAAAGAAAGAAAGAAAGAAAGAAAGAAAGAAAGAAAGAAAGAAAGAGGGATTGGAGATATAGCACAATTGTAAGGCATTTGCCTTAAAAACAGAAGGATGGTGGTTTGAATCCCGGCATCCCATATGGTCCCCCGAGCCTGCCAGGAGCGATTTCTGAGCGTAGAGCCATGAGTAACCCCTGAGCCCTGCCGGGTGTGACCCAAATAAACCCCCCGGAAGGAAGGAAGGAAGGAAGGAAGGAAGGAAGGAAGGAAGGAAGGAAGGAAGGAAGGAAGGAAGGAAGGAAGGAAGGAAGGAAGGAAGGAAGGGAGGGAGGGAGGGAGGGAGGGAGGGAGGGAGGAAGGAAGGAAGGAAGGAAGGAAGGAAGGAAGGGAGAGAGGGAGGGAGGGAGGGAGGGAGGGAGGGAGGGAGGGAGGGAGGGAGGGAGGGAGGGAGGAAGAAAGAAGAAAAAGAAAGCAAGAGGAAGAAAGAAAAAGAAAGGAAGGATGATAAAAGAAGGAAGGAAAAATAGAAAGAAGGAAAAAGAAAGGGAGAGAAAGAAAAAAGAAAGAAATAGAGAAAAGGCAAGAGAGAAAAAAGAAGGAATAAACAAAAGAATGAAAGAAGGATAGGAGAAAAAAACAAATGAAAAGAAAGGGGTATGGTATAATGGTTTGAAAATTTGGGATTTCCTTTAAGTGATCTTTTCAGAGAAATAAGGAATAAATATTTATGACAATCACATAGAGACAGGACTGTCTAAAATGGACATTAATATTATTTTATCATAGTTTCTGTAACATGGCTACCAATGTTAAAATTCATGGTCATGAAGCACAAAGTTATCATTTATACATCAATTGCAAAAGGACTTTTGCACCAAATTTCCCATGATCCTCCACCACTTCTTATGATACCTCTTGTCCTATTTTCATTCTCCCCACTCTCCTCCTCAACTCTTTGGCAATCCAAGGCCAAAAGTTCGTCTTCATTTGACAGTCTGTTCCTTTATTTTGTCTATGTTCGAAAGACAACTGAGATCATACAGTATTTGTCTTTCTCCCTCAGATTTATTTTGTTTAGCATGACACTCTCCTGTGTAAACTCTTCCCATGTAAACAGACTTTGAGATCTAGGAAGGCACCAAGTTTGAAAAGGCCCTAGCTGCCTGAGGGAGGGTCTTTTCAAAGTTGTCTGTATTTTTGCAGGACCTTTGTCAAAGAAGCCTGTACTCACAGAGAGGGTGCATGAAAAGTAACACCTAAAATAACCTGTCCTCACAGATATTAGGGCCCTGAAAAAGGCTGGTTGCCTGTCCATGAAGCATTCAGGGAAAGAGGGGGGAATTTAGCATAAAAATTAACTAAGACATAACTTCAGTTGACATTTTAAGGATGGTTCATATTTGACATTTGTGTAGATTTAAGTATTTTCTATTTAGTCTTTCAGAATGATTGTTCAGCCTCCAGTCTAGCTTTGCTATTAGCCTACGTGCAGCCACACCAAGGGTTAACGTTTCAGGCCCCAGTTCAGAGTACATAAACTAGAAGAAAACCAAAACAATATCCTAACTGACCTTGCTAGCTGAGAAACCTCAGATAACAAGAAAAACCTCAAAAGTGAAACTGCCCTGTGTCAGAATATGCCTTGAAGAATTTGCCTCTGAGCCTTTTTTGGTAAATTAGTTTTGTCTGAAAATTACGACTTGTCAAGAAATTGAGTATAAATATTCCACCTTTTTGCTTTGAATAAACGAAACAGAGCTTGAATTCAACTTGACTCCTTGGCCTCTGTCTCCCATTGCCGATTCTCCATCCACATTACAGCAAGATTTTATTTGTCCTTACATTATGTACATATCCCACAGCTTCTTTATCCATTCATCTCATGTTAGACATTTAACTTGTTTTCATATCATGACTTTTGTTTGTGCTAACTGCTGCAATGAACAAAGATGTGCATATAATTTTTTGTGTTTGGGGATAGATGCCAAGACATGGAATAACTGGACTGAATGGAAATTTTTTAATACTCTAGACTTTATTCTTGAGATCATATATATATATATATATATTAGATTACTGGTTTTTTTCTTGATTTCATTTTATTAAATTCTTTACTAAATCCCTTGAGGAACTGTTAAAAGTTTGTTGATAGTTGTGTTTGGTCATACAATGCTCAACATCCACCCCTTCACCAATGTTTATGTCCCAGCACCAATTTCTCCAATTAATCTCCCATCATCCCACACCTAACCCCATCCCATACTACTTTCCATAGAGGCTGATTCAGACGAATTGCCAATGACAGTTAATGAAGACTCCTTTTATTACCACACCCACCAGCACTGGCTGCTTCCAGATTTATATATATAAATTTATCATAAATAAATATATATTATTTATGTTACATATAAATTATATATTTGTATAAAATTAACATATTAAATTTTGTATATATTATATAAATATATATGAGTATATAAATATATATAGTCACTTAGGTGAAATGATACATCATTGTTGTTTTGATTCGCAATGGTAATGAACACTTTTTCATATGCCTACTGGTTAGCTTTATAACCTTATGGAAGTGTCTGCTTATCTCCCCTCCCCAGTTTGATGAGATTCTTGGTTTTTTTATTATTGTTGTCAAACTTTGTGAGCACTTTATATGTCTTGGATATTAGCCAAGGTATTATATATCTTAGATATTACTTTATGTACTTTGAGCAATTAGTTTATTCTTTTCAGTAGGGGGGGTCCTTTCTATTTTATCCCAACTTTTTTTTTGCTATGCAAAACTTTTGAATTGAATATAGTTTTTTTTAATTTGTTTTGTTATCTTTGCCATAGAAGACAAACAATTGAAGACAATTACTTGAAGTCCCCTATACTGGGAAGTTCTGCCTATGTTATCCACAGTGTATTTTAAGGACTCTGGTACCATCATCGGGTCTTTAACATACCTTAAATTAACTTTTGGGAATTGAGTGAAAAATGGCTTCAGTTTCTTTCTTTCTTTCTTTCTTTCTTTCTTTCTTTCTTTCTTTCTTTCTTTCTTTCTTTCTTTCTTTCTTTCTTTCTTTCTTTCTTTCTTTCTCTCTTTCTTGCATGCTATACTCTTGTTCTCTCAACACACTTTGTTGAAGAGATTTCATGAAGAGACTTCATGAACCCAAACTCACAAATTAACTTTAAATATATATATACACACAACAGAGGTATACTAAGAAATGTTGTGTATCCCCTTTGGGGAGGTGGGAGTAGAAGGTGGAAGAAAATAGGCCAGGTGACTGTAGTTCTACGTTCTCACCATTAGGTGTCAGGTGCTGATCGGATCTTCAGGTTGGTGATTGGCCCTCCTTGGGCAGAAGACACAGGTAAAGGGGAGAAGTGATGAGTGAATACAATGCAAATTCAACATCTGGATCACACCTATTGATAGAGAATAAAATTCCCACTTCTGAGGGGAAGTACTTTGGAATAGGTGGACATCAGTGGATGCACAGCTCTCTACTAAGTGGGTTCTCTACTTTAGCCTTCCCCTATCTTCATTTCACAAGAAATGCCACAAAAGTCAAGGATGCCAAAATCTCTTCAATCTTTTGAAAGTGCTGCTTTAACCCAAGATGTCAATCTTGTACAAACTCTGTCATTCTTGCTATGTAATTTCTGAACTCAGAGTGGTACTAACACTTCCTGGGCACCTCCGAGTTATCTCTCATTTCTTCCTTCGTGTGTGTGTGTGTGTGTGTGTGTGTGTGTGTGTGTGTGTGTGTGTGTGTGATAGAAGGGTAGAAACTGGGGAGACTAGAGTCCTTGCTCACTTTTATCAAGTTGTATGACCTTAGCATGTTTTTGACCATCCTTCTTGGTTCTGATGTGTTAACTAGCAAAACAGTAGTAGGGAGGAATAGTGAATGAGGATTGAGAGAAGTACTAGCACTAAATGCATTCTGAGTTCCTTTCTCTCTCTCTCTCTCTCTCTATATATATATATATATATGTATAGATAGATAGATAGATAGATAGATAGATAGATAGATAGATAGATACACACATATTTGGTTGGAACCAATCCTTCATGTTCATCGATACTGTCTGAATATATGCTTTGGGGGAGTTACTTTTTCTATTGAGGAGACAGGAAAAATCATTAGTATTCACATCGCAAACCTCAGATAGGTCTGTGGCTTCTGACCAACAATAACGTACGACCTTGTGGCTGACTTTGAAAGTCTTTAACAGAAATTGGGACGCAATAGCATTCAACAGTGGAAGTGGACACTTGAGCTTTTCCTTTTTGTGAGGCCCCAAATAGTGTTCCTCTTTCCCAGCAATGGCTGCTGTAGCCAACTTTATACCCATTGTATTAATGAAGAAACCAAATAGCCCCCATGATTTCCGTGATTCTATAATGAGATGGTTTGTTTTGTGTTTGTTTTCCACATTTCATTTAAAAAAAAAAAACAAAACAAAACACTTGCTAAGTCTGTATGGAGGAGAGTGGAAGCGGGGACATCTTAATTCTGAACGCTGCCCAGCTTCAGTACCCACCAACTCCCAATTCCTACCCAAGGCAGAGTTGGCAGATGGCTGGAGAGTATTTCCTGGCACAGGGGAAAGTCTGTTCAGTGCATGAGGAGCCTGTCTTGAAGTTTTCTGGAAAAAAACATGTGAAGGTGCCCGTCTGCATAACAGAGTAAAGGAGATTTTAAGAGCAAAGGGCACCTTTCATAGAGGTAGGGGTGGAAGGAATTGGGGACATTGGAGGGGGAAGAGGTGGAAGGAATTGGGAACATTGGTGGAAGAAGAGAAGGGGTGGGAGGAGTTGGGGACACTGGTGGAAGGAGGAAGGGGTAGAAGAAATTGAGGGCATTGGTAGAGGGAAGGCTATGACATTGGTGAATGGAATGATGCTGGAACACTGGAAACCTGGAACCCAAACATAATGAAGTTGATCATTCGTGGTAACTAAGTAAATATTTTAAAAACTCAATCGCACCCCAAAAAATAGAAGTGGGAGGAGGAAGTGGGGGCCCTGAGAGAAGGAAGCTGCTCGTCCAAGCTTCCCCTTTCGACTCCTTCCCCGAAGCCACCACCCCAAACCTCTCCCCAGCTCCACCCACAGCTTCTCTTGGGTCAAAGTCGAGTTTCTCTTCTCCTGGCCAGACCTCCCCTTAAACTTGGGGGTGAGGGAGCTTCTAAGGGCAGACGTCCACCCTGCTGTGGCCACTCTTCCTTCATCACCCTTTCAGATGACAAATGGCCTAGAGCTGAGCTGTGTGTGGAGGTTTCTAGACATTAGGTGAGTTCTGGAATGATCTGGGGTCCACCAGGTTGTCTCCAGGGATGCCCAGCAGATGGCAGAGGAGGCCTCCTGGACCGGTCCAGCCCCTCCCAAGCTCAAGCCATGCCCCTTGGCATGACCCCGCCTATGTGGGCGTGGGCCGGGTCTCCCCAGATCAGCCTGTGCAAAGAGATGCTGGGAGAGTGACTTTCCTGATGTGGTCCTGGCTGTAACCCGAATCGCAGAGACTCTCCGCTGGAGAGGTGGCTCCGCTTCCCACCAGGACTGCAGGTGTTTAGTGGGGCCACCCGGGGTGGGAGCCGAGGGTCTGCTTGGGGTTCAAGGCACAGCCTAAAATGCGGGGCGAGCATGGGGAAGAAATGGGCTCCTAAGCAAAGGCCACCCAAGATAGACCGCTCCAATGCAGAGGGCCCACGCGTGGGGGCACAGGGCAGGCAACAAACCCACCCTTGCAACTATTCCAAAACTTGGAGGGACATCGCAGGGTTAGTCTTTTCTTTAGGTTGGGTGAGCAGTGGAAGACACATCTGTTGGCGTTTTAGCTTCCTCACCTCCTTTCTAGGCTGCTCATGGGATCAAGGAATCTGCCACCCTTCATCTTCAAATTTTCTTGATGGGCATTGATATGAGGAATCATTGACCAATCAGGACTGGGAGATCTGGTGTTGTCTGCTTGATAGGGTTGTCTCGCTAGAAATTCTGAGGCCTGAAGACCCATCTGTCTGCTTGGTGTTCTCAGAGCATTCCTGTTTACACCCTGAGTGGCTTGTGTCCAACGTGTGTGTGTGTGTGTGTGTGTGTGTGTGTGTGTGTGTGTGTGTGTGTGTGCGCACGCGCGCGCGCGCTTTAGTGTCTTGCCCATCCCAAATCTGAAGTACACAGCAAGATGTCAGTTCAACAGGAGGAAGAGTGTCAGAAGGAAAAAAGAAGGGAAGATGAAAGCAGCAGGAAGTGGTTCAAGTGAGATGACATGCTTCTGCACAGAGAGAAGGAGTGAGTTTCAGCAAAACGAGGGCTAAAAGTAGGCCAGGTCTGCCTCCAAGGCTCTGTCTGTCTTATCTTCTTCCTCTATGACATGATCCCCATTGCTTCCCATCCACAGGTTCATTCTCCCTAATGGCCTGTGACCATAAGGTTAGGACAGGTTCACTGGCTTCTGAGCTTGGTATAGCACATTCTCCAGGTCTGAGTCCTGTACCACAGCTTTCCAGTGGAAGGATTTGGAATCTACATCTTTCTAGAAGTTGATTATTCTCTGCTGATGTTGAAACTGTTGCTTAGAAACCCACTTCCGATCCAATCTCTCCATGGTATGGCTTCTGCCATCGTATGCTAGTTAACAAATCGTGCAGTGATAAACAGTCCATCAACTTGGCCATCAACTTACCCTCTGAAGAAGATCCACACCCCCTCACCTGGCTAGCAAGGTCTCACATCACCCAATCAACCTAAGGCCACTCCACCTACTTCATCTCCTGAAGTTCTGTCCTTTGCATACACTTTTCTTTCTGTTCTCCTATCACTTCACTTCTTCTACCTGCGAGGTAGATAGAAGTCATCCTCACATACCCCATACAATCTTGTTCTACTTTTGGTTTGTTGTTGTTTTTGTTTTTGTTTCTTTCTTTTTTTTTTTTTTTTGTTTCTGTTTTGGGGCCACATCCAGTGATGCTCAGGGATTACTCCTGGCTATGTGTTTAGAAATAGTTCCTGGCTTGGGGGATGATATGGGACCGAGGGATCGAACCTCGGTCCATCCTAGGTCAGCCGCATGCAAGGCAAATGCCCTACCGATGTGCCACCTCTCCCACCTTTTGTTCTTCTTTTGGTCACAAAACCTTTTCCTACAATAATGATCGTTCCCTCCTTTTGTTCTCTCTAGGTCTTTTATACCCTACTACCAGAGTACTGATCACCTGATTTATAGGTTCTGATCAGTCATTTGGTGACTTGCTTTCCAGAGACACCCAATGCTCAGCATGCCTGTTAAACTGTCACCACAAAATTTCCCCAAAATCCCATAGGCAAGGAATTTGTGTACACCTATAGGGCAAACCACTTAAACACAGGATGGGGTGGGGACAGGAGGCTGAGGCTGTGCTTTTCATTTTCATGTCCTCCAGAGTCTTGGTGCTTTTGTTTACCTAGGCAAATTCACTGTGTGGTTTCCTTGTGGCTAGGGTTGCAGTAAGGACGGAAGGTGACTTCCAGGCTTTTGTCTCAGACGGAATCAGTGACATTATTTATGCTTTACTCCTTTTCTCCTAGCCTTGTGATCTTAGATAAGTCCATGTACCTCTCTGGGTATCAGTTTTTCCATCCATTGGTTTGTGGCACTAGAAGATTCTCAGAGGTTCTTTTCTAATCTCCAACATTCTATTCATTGATTTACCACTTATATATGGAGAGGTTTTCATGTGTTAACTCAGATCAAAAATAGTAATATTAGGGGCCAGAGCAATGGCTCAGCGGTAGGAAGTTTGCCTTGCAAGCAACTGACCTAGGATGGACCATGGTTTGATTCCCCTAAGTCATTTCTGAGTGCATGGCCAGGAGTAGTCCCTGAGCATCACCAGGTGTGGCCCTCCAAAAAAAAGTAGTATTAATAATAATTATACCTGATATTAAAATATCAGTAATTGACTCACCACTGATATATCTCCATGTGTCTATGTGCTGACTCAAATTAAAATTGTAATATGAATAATAATTATATTTGATATTAAAATATCAACAATTCTTGAGGCATAGAGCTCTCCCTCTCCAATGAGAAGCAGATAAGTGCTTGCAAGCACCCAGTTTAGTGTCTCATTTAAACTAAGTAGTAATTTCTGTACTCCACCTGCCTTAGCTAGTGTATCCAGCTTTGGCACACTGAGACATATATGATATTGTCTATTTATGTAGACATATATTCTACATGATGCCTTCCCCTCTCCTTGTATCTCATTGCCACCAGAGAAATTGGTTCATTGCTGCTACAATGAGCTTCTTACAAGAATCATCTAGATTTATGTTTTCATATCAACTCATTTCTTCAAGATCAGTAGCAAAGGGGACCCCTGTCCACAGAAAACACCACATTATTTGTCATGCCTTTCTTCTGCCCCTCTTGGGAGCCATTACTTTTTTTGTTTTGTTTTGTTTTTTTGTTTTTGGTTTTGGTTTTCGGGCCACACCCGGCGGTGCTCAGGGGTTACTCCTGGCTGTCTGCTCAGAAATAGCTCCTGGCAGGCACGGGGGACCATATGGGACACCGGGATTTGAACCAACCACCTTTGGTCCTGGATCAGCTGCTTGCAAGGCAAACACCTCTGTGCTATCTCTCCGGGCCCGGAGCCATTACTTTTTTAGGGGTAAGAATCACGGATTTTCATTATCATTTAAGAAGTCACTTGTACAGCTCCCACATCCTTCCTTTATATCCCAAGTCGTCTTCTGAGAACCGTGAGGTCTCTGTCTCTGGGTCTGAGGTTTAAACTTTTGTTCCTGAATGCTTGGTGGTTTTGAGTTTTGTCAGGCAAATCTTCACACAGCTGCTTTCCTGCAGCCGGAGTGAGGCAGCCAGCTCCTCACTGAATTTTGTGTTTGCTAGATCTCATCTACATCTATAGCTGTTAACAGAATTAAAAACTGTATAGATAATGAGCTTCTTTGAAAGACAGATGAGTGATAAAAAAAAAAAAAAACTTATCTCCCCTAAAGCACAGGCATTGTGCCTCCCAAAGTTTTGCTTAAAACTTAAGTGTTTCCATTTTAATTCTGTTACACAGAATTTTCTCTACATTAATTTATTTCGCTAACTTTCAGCACAGCGTCGTATTGGAGTAAGCTCTTGGCAAAGGCAAAGTGAAGATGCTAGTAATAATGAAAACTTACTGGTCACAAATGAGATCTGATTCACTGGTGAGATCTTGCAGCAGTTGTGTATCACTTATGTGTGAACTTCCAGCCATTTGCCCATCCTTTATGAACTTTATCTACTTTCTAGATTTTTCTGCAAGTCTGAATTGAACCCATTTCAACGATTGTTAAAGAACATTACCTGTGGGGTCCTTGCAAAAAGATTGCTCATGTCATCTGCCCCCCATACAGAGAACTAGATTTAAGGTTCAAGGTAGAATTAGAGAAAAATGTGTTATTTGTGGCCATTCCCACAAATAGGGTTTGTCTTGGATAGTAGATTTATCCACTAGTCCGCAGAAATTTTCTGCTGGCTGATGAAAAACTTGACACTTAAAACAGTAGCTTTCAATTGTTGGTCTAATGGTTTAAAACTATTGCTCCAGGAAACAGAGGTAGTAGCTACTGTTGGTTATTTTACCACAGACATTCATAGCCTCCCAGAGACAGCCATGAGTGCAGACTTTCTCTGATGTGGTCACAGTATTTTAGAGTCTGTATCTTGAAGCCAAGTGTCATGTGTCAAAACATTTTCTACAATTCATTTCTGGGAATATTTTCTTTGTTTACTTGTCTATGCTATACTGAAGTCATTGAACGCAACACCTCACCATGCAAGGCATGCATGACCATTCTACTAAGTCCTTACTTTATATACTCTTCCTACATAAGGTTTGAACTTAGTGGGAATGGTAATGTTCATAGAAAAAGCTATCCAAGATGGTGAGGATGTGACACAAAATTCATTCAGAATTTCCTCTCAGGAGAGATACTAAGGAGAAACAAAACCTATCAACAGACACTTACAGAGAAGCAATCTTTGGAAACAGTGAAGAGTCAGTCCAGGGGATTTTTATTCTCCAGGAAGGAGAAAGAATCAATGAAGAAATATTGGAGGAAAGAACTTGGTTTACAGTAAGAAACTGGAAATTTCAGAGTGGATTCCTAATGGATTAAATGACATTATGGTAGCATATTTCCCTATCCAGAGAAAATATGTCAAAGGTAGAAATAGTCATTGTGAGAATGGAGACTGAGATGGATCTATTCCGAAAAGTCTAGTTTTCAAATTATTTTTGGAGGAAGGGTTCCATACCTAGCAGTGCTCAGGAGACCATACGTATTGTCAGGAGTTGAACCATGGTTAGCTATGCACAAGGCAAAAGATTTTATATAAATAAATTTTAACTGAATCATTATGAGATACACCACTACAACATTACTCAGGATTGAGTTTTATTCATACAATGTACAACACCCTTCACCATTGCACTCCACCAATACCCCCAGTTTCCCTCCCGCCCTTCCCCTGCCCTCTCCCCTGTCCACTCTATGGCAGACATTTTTCTTTTCTTTCTTTCTGTCTTTCCTATTAGACACCATGGTTTGCAATATTGTCATTGAATGGGGTATCATGCATTTTGCTTTATCTCCTTTCAGCACCCAGTTCTTGTCCTGAGTGATCATTTCCAGTTGTCATTGTCATATTGGTATCTTTTCTGTCCTATCTTCACTCCCTACCATTTGTGTTAATCTTCTACCATGCATGGACAGATCCTCCTGGACCTCGTTTCTATATCATTCTATCTTATTTTTTAAATATTCCACAAATGAGTGAGATCATTCTATGTCCATTACTCTTCCTCTACTGATTTCAAGGCAAGTGTCTTAATCCCTTAATCCCTGCACTATCCCTCTAGCTCATTTCTCTAAATCTTAATGGCTATCATTGAATGGTTATATATAAATTGTTCTTTTTTTCTGAAAACTTATTTGATTAAGAAGTTTAGTGTTCTTGGATAAGTGGATCCTTAACCTGGAAAGTTTCCTTACAGTTCTGCTTTCTAACCTCAGACTTATCAGTGATTAGAAAATCATAGCAATTCCTGGTAAGAGATTGTGGATTGTGGTCAAATTCTAAGATCCTTCCCCCTTTCCTGTGCTGGAGCCTGGGCTTTGGGGATCTCTTCTGATTGTTGTAATAAATTAATCGATCCACTCTTCAGAATGACCATCTCGTGTGGCAATTCCAAAGTGGCTTATGATCATCTGCAGGCTGAACTAGAAAATAATGGCCTCTTGTTCTTCAGGTCAACATTTAATAGACCATTGTTGTTCTTCATTCACTTTTTGTTTGTTTGTTTGTTTGTTTTTGTTGGGGGCCACACCCTGCAGAGCTCAGGGGTTACTCCTAGCTCTGTGCTTAGAAATCCGTCCTGGCAGGCTCAGGATACCACATGGGATGCCGGAAATCGAACCCTGGTCCACCCTGAGTCAGATGTGTGCAAGTCAAGTGCCCTATCACTGTGCTATCATTCCTGTCCCTTCATTTACTTTTATACTAATATCTTGGGACATTCGTTTTAAAAATACTAAAAAGCTCAGAGCTTTCCTTGATCTGTAACTGTGCTTAAGAGAATGCTTTGGGGCTGGCATAGAGGTAGGGCATTTGCTTTGCATGCAGCTGACCCAGAACTGACCCAGCATCTCTATGTTCCCTTGAGCCTGCCAGGAGCGATTTCTGAACACAGAGCCAAAAGTAACCCCTGAGCACCACCAGATATGACCCCAAACAAATAAATAAATAAATAAATAAACATGCAAAAAAAAAAGAACACTACTATGGCATGATGTCCAGACTATTGAATAGCAATAAAAATTTATCTCCAGTGGCCAGAGTGATAGCACAATGGTACAGGGTAGGGCGTTTGCCTTGCATGCTGCTAACCTGGGACAGGCCTAGATTTAATCCCTGCATCCCATAAGGTTCCTAAGCCTGCCAGGAGCTATTTCTGGGCACAGAGCCATGAGTAACCCCTGAGTGTTGCCGGGTGTGGCACCAAAACACAAACAAAAACAGGAGATATCATCTCTGGTCCTAGTTGCACCTTATTTATTCTCACGTGAGTAATTTTTATCTTGAATCAGAAACTCTATTATTTTGATATCCCATGTGTTTTCTGACTACTCTCCAACAGTAGACTGAAGTTGCTCTGATGAACTGAGCAGAGAAAGGATGTACTTCTTCCCTTTTGGTACCTGACTTATGACAGGTCTCCTCATGACTAAAAGTTCTCTGTCAGACCACAGTGATCCATCATTTCCTCTACCCAGCCTTCTGTACTATATATATGGTTTCTTTTTAGGCTATTGGTAGCTTTGAAGTGGAAAATTCCAATGACCTCCTTGCAAACTGCATCTCTCTTGGAACTTTTTGTAATATTTGATGCCCAGCACAACCATCCAGAACTTATTCTCTTACACACTTCCTACTACTTCTCTGCAGGCTCTTCTTGCCGTTCAGATATGTCTTTCTCCTCTACTCAGACACTTGACTTTATGCCCAACTAGATCTTTTCACAATTTCAACCTCACCATACATCCAGAGTGCCAACTTTTCATCTACTAGGCATTCTTCCTCTATAGACTTCCCCATTTTTGTCTCTGATGAAACCAGACTCCCAGACATGAAACCTTGGAGTCATTTGAGTCCTCTCTTCATCTTCCTGTTCTTAGCTGTTGAGTGTTCAGTGTTCAAAAACACAATTGCCTGTTTTGGATGTAGCTTTTTTTTCCCCTGGTTTCTTGCTTCTCTCACTTCCCCATAGTTCTTTCTGCCACCCATTCAGCTTTCATCACCATAGGCGTACTCTTGGGCCTTTCAGACCTCAGTCTCTTTCTTAGTTAGTTTTCTTAGGAAAACTCATGTTTTGAGGCCTTTGTTGGCCTCCTCATTGCCCTATCTCTAAAGGAAAGTCCAAATTTCTTGGACTGGTATTATAGTTTCAAAGTTGAGTCCTCTGTGTTTTCTCCAAGAATCTTTACATTTTCCTCTACCTGAATTACTTCCCCTCAAGCTGACTGTATATTTTGTCTTCTCCTCTTCATAAGGAGTGAAAATCTTTCTACTACTTTGTTCACTAGTTTAGTCTAGTGCCTAGCAGTGTCTGCTTAGTGGTGTTTGGCCAGTGTTTTTTGAATGAATGCCTGTGTACACAATCAGCATGGAGGAGTCCTGGAATTTATAAAGATGGCTCATAGTCTAGTAGACTATATTACCGCCATCTAAGAGCTTTGTGCTATTAATTTATTTCCTCAAGATCTGAAGTCTCCAGGCACCTAGTTGTACTTCTGTGAGCATATTCAGCCTGTTTTTGCCTTCTAGATTAGTAGAAGAATATTTGTTTTGCTTCACTTGAGGTGCTAGGATGCCTCTTCCCCTCACCAAGTGAGTCAGACTGAAGATAATAATAATACTAAGTCTGACTATGTGGACTGCCTAGGGAACCACCCCCAAACAAGCCACTCTCAGGGCTAATAATGAATAGTACTTCACAGTCTGGGGAAGTAGCTTGCTTACAACACAGTGTTTACAAGGCAGATGGACTTCCTGTCCCGCCTATTGGGTAGGCTGTGGAGCAACCAGGAGCTATGTTTTTAGGGGGAAGGGAGCAAATAAATGTTTTGGAAGATTTCCAGGGATTCTTTAGATATCTCTGGGAAGTATCAGGCTATACTGATCCTGGAAGAAGGCAAATAATATGTGGTTACGTTTTTTTTTTTATTTAAAAAAATGAAATCGTATAGCTAATTTGTGTATTGTCTCTTATAATAGACAGTATTTTTTTTAAACAAGTGTGGCCCCATTAAGACTAATGTAGAACACTTTAGAACAAAATGTGAAATGTTTTTTTCATTTCCAAGCAGAGTATGTGGGTCAGGGTATAAAAAAAATTAGGTTCTTTTTTTTTTTTTTTTTAGCACCACCATAGTTACTGGTAATAATTCTCAATGCATTGATTCACTATCCCTGGTGATTTGATAATAGGAAATCATGTATGAGGTAAGCCTGGGCCTCTCACAAAGTATACACTCCAGCCCTTTGAGTTCATCTCCCTGGTCTTTTTTTTTCTCCTTATTTACTTTCTTTTTTTGTGGAGGGCACACTCAGCAATTCTCAGGGAATATTCATGATTTTGTGCTTAGGTATATATCACTCCTAAGCACTCCTGGTGGTGCTCAGGAGAACCAATATACAATGTGGGGGATCAAACCAGGATGAGCCATGTGCAAATGTCTTACCCACTGTATCTCTCTTTTTTAACTTTGTTTTGAAAAATAGAAAGAAGTTTGAGGTAAATGAACAAAGCAATGAACAGAATTACCCGGGAGAAAGACCTCTCCCATTCTCATTCTCAGTAGTCTGACCACTGCCATAGGACTCACAAGAACATGAACTTGTGTCAAGGACCTTTGCTCCCTATAGGCCTCTATATTAGATTTTGGAAAGATCTGGGTGAGGGATTTGGACTCTCTTTACTGTAGGATAGAATCTTTCATATTTCCTGTCTAGAAGTAGACTCATTTTCACTTCCTGACTTCTAGTGACCTGAAGTTGTTTTCTCAGGTGAGTTTAGAAAAAGGACACACAACATGAATACACAAGACTTCATTATACAAGTGTGTAGGCCACAGTGCCATCCATGATTTTGACCATTTAGAGAAAATGATAAACAACAAAAAGATGTCATTTTTAAGAGACATAAGTTGGCCCAAAGGGTTGGGTTGGGAAAGATGAAAGGTGGTGTTGAGCAAGGACTCGTCTTTTGTGGCATGGAGAAAACACATTTCTGAACAGGTGAGGCTAAACTCAGATCCAAGGCATGTGAGTTGTTTGAATATTGGGGAAAGAGATTGTTTGAATGCCAATGTCAGCTAGAGAAAACAAGATTATGAAGACGTGTAGGAATTTAAAGAAGCAAGTCATCAATGTTGGGTCACTGATTGGATATAAAGAACAAGTGGTCATTGATTTCCCATTTTGCTTATTCCCCCACCCCTGGCCCAAGGAAAAGGTATTATATTGACCCAATGGTACTGAATGGCTAAAAGTAACTGTTTTTGGACTGTGCTTCAACTTTACTGGTACCCAACACATTCACAGAGGGAATTCTGTAAAGACTAAGAAAGGAAAACGGTTCAATTTCACCTTGGGTTCAAAGCTCAGTCCTTTCATAGATTCCTCTTTCTCCTCTTAATTCTCTTATTTATTATTTATTTTCAAAGATAAAGGAATACTTCTCTTGCCTGTGTTACTCCTAAAGCTTACTTAGTGGGAACATTATTATATTCTTATCTAGTGTAATTTAGGTTTAAAACAAAACTGAGAGGAAGATTTAGAGCTTTCCCACAAAACTCTTCTCTCTTCTGTTTAGTCCCTCAGTTAGAGCATTACTCATCAGAATGTTAGTTTGTTTATTCTTTTTTTTAAACTAACAATAAAAACATTGACGCATTCAAACACCCAAGTCCATAGTTTATATCAGGGCTCACTCTGGTTGTATATTCTACAGATTTGGATAAATGAGTGATGGCTTGCATCTATTTTATAGATCCTACAGCGTATTTTCATTGTCTACACAATTCTATGTTTCCCTAACTCATCTGGAACTCATTTATATTTCTGCTATCTTCTTTTCTTGAAAATATTATTTTTCATCAAATAACTTTACCTTGCTCATGAAGTAAAGTTTTTGTAATGCCCCTTCTTTATTATCTATGTACCTTCTTATTAACTGGTAATATATTGCACCCAATTTATTTACCAAAGCTATAATGTATTAACTTGAATTGCTGGCTGATTCAATTTGCTTCAAAGCTGACCTTTAAATAACTTAGTCTCTACTCTTGCTGCCCAAGCAAGATAAATAGAGTTTCATAAACCACATAGAAAATATAGACAGCCTTGCTGAAGATCAACTCAGCTTTTACAAGGTATTCCCTTACAAGGGAATTTTGGTTAAGTGATGTGGTTTCTATTTAAGGTCAGGCCATAAAACATACTGTATAAATTTTGGGGGAAATTCTACTAGTTATATCTAAGTGACACATTAGTAGAGAAACAAAAACGTAATTTTACTTTTTAGTGTGCTATTAGTTAATATGTTAGTTTGTCTGTTATAGGTAATAAATCTAAAATAGTGGTGTCTTAATGAGTGGCTTCTTTCTATTTTATGTGCCATTCTAAGAATTAGTGATCCAGACTTTGCATGAAATATAGGTTGGGAAATTCCTTCTGTCATTTGTTCTGCCTCCCTCAACACTTCACTTTCATTTCATGGGTGATGATGGCTCCTTTAGAAATCACAACCACATTTACTTTCCAGTTAACAAGTGAAGGAAAAAGGAATAAGAAGTTTTATTTCATTAGAAAAAATATTTATTGAAGAAGTATCTCATTATCTAATTTGTAACTGTATTGTAAAGCTCTAGTGATTAAAACTGCCTGGTACTGGAATAGATTTTCTGATCAGTGAATCAGAATCAAATGCTCAATGACATAGACCATTTTTGATAAAGAAGTTGAGAGCATGAAATGGAGTTAAGACAGCTTCTTTAACAAATGGTGCTTGGAAATCTAATAACTATGTTTAAGAACTTAAAGCTCAATCCATCTTGCTCAAATGTCGATCAGAGACTTGAGATCTGATTGGAAACTACAAAGTACATTAAGGAAAATGTAGTCAGAAAGCTTCAAGATTTGGACCTCAAAGGAATCTTCAATTATCTGAAACCACTAGAGAAAACAACTAAATAAAAAGTAAACGAATGGGACTACATCAAATTTAGAGTTTCTGCAAGGCAAAAGAAACATGGGCTACAATTAAAATACAGCTAACTAACTGAATGGGAAGAAACATTCCCATTCAACACGTCAGATAAAGGTTTGATCATCAGAATTATAAAGCACTGATAAATAACAAAAAATTCAAAAATAATATCAAAAATGAGGAAATAAAATGAACAAACACTTCTCAGAGGTATCTGAGAGAAATGTAGATCACCAAATCAACAGCCATGTGAAAAAATGCCCAACATCACTTGTAACTAAGGAAATTCAAATAAAGACAATAACGAAATATCATCTCACATCACAGAGAATGGCATATGTCAAAAATAGTAGGAACATTATGTGCTAGGAGATGGATGTATTGAACAGTATGGAGAGTTCACAATAAACAGTATTGAGCAGCCATATGACCCAGAGTTCCACATTGGTTTTCTACATTCAGGACTTAAAAATATTCATTCAAATCCCAGATTACAGAAACATATTGGTTATATGAGAAAATCAAGAGAAAGAAGGTAGGAAAATGGTATCAGATGAAAACTAGTGGCTGGTGACAATGAGTGTATCCACTAACTTAATTATAATGCTATATCCCTGAAACCTACATGAGGTCATAAGTCAATGTCGCTGCAATGAAAATGTTTTTAAATTAAAAAATTCATTCAAGGGCTGGAGCTATAGCACATGCTTTTGCCTTTAATGCTGCTGACCTAGGACGGACTTGGATTAGATCTGCGGTGTCCCATATGGTCCCCCAAGCCAGGAGCTATTTCTGAGCACATAGCCAGGAGCAACTCCTGAGCATTTCCTGGTGTGGCCCAAAAAGCCAAAAGATATCATTCAAAAGAACATATGAACACCATTATTTACCGTGACACTGAATGCAATAGCTAAGATATGGAATCAAAAGGTGTCTAACATATGGAATCAACCCAAGTGTCCAACAACAGATGAATTGAAGATGTGATACATACGCACAACAAAGACTATGCATCTGTAATGAATGATGAAATCTTGCAATTTGCTGCAACTTGGTTAGAACTGGGAAATATGTCTAGTAAAGTAAGCCATAGAATAAATTTAAGTACAGGATGATCTCAGTTTTTTATAAAATTTATATTTATAAAATAGTTGTTTTAGGAAATAACAATGTAGTAAAGGTGGGATGTCTACATCTCCCTTGACATCATATTTAGGGAGAAGATAGAAGAAAAGACATCAAGACAGGGAGGAAAAAGATGAGAAAGGGAAATAATGGAGAAATAAGGGTCAGGACTTCAATTATATGGATGATTTGGGAGAGTACTATAGATATATATTTAAAGCATAGATTCAACAACATTGAAAACATGAGATTTAAACTGTAGCCACCAAACATTATAATGTGCCTATGTAGGTGACAGAGAGGGGGTGAGAGAGGTATGGGGGTGATGGAGAACTGGTGATGGTAGTTGATATTGGTGGCAGGATTGGTATTGAAATATTATGTCTAAAGTTCAACTTTGTGATTGTGGTTCTTTACTTATATTTAAAAAATGTTTTAAAAAACATTTACTTGGGCCCGAAGAGATAGCACAGCGGCGTTTGCCTTGCAAGCAGCCAATCCAGGACCAAAGGTGGTTGGTTCGAATCCCGGTGTCCCATATGGTCCCCCGTGCCTGCCAGGAGCTATTTCTGAGCAGACAGCCAGGAGTAACCCCTGAGCACCGCTGGGTGTGACCCAAAAACCAAAAAACAAAAAAACAAACAAACAAACAAAAACCATTTACTTAAAAACATTTGAAAATTACAATAATCAATAATTACATTGTTCAGATTGTGGTCATATGGTCATACTTAAGTAAAAGAAATTCTGTAAAATGTAAAAAACATTCCTATGTAAGAAGAGGGAATAGATATGGAAGGATATTATAGGTCTTGTTCACATTTAAACTCTGAGAGTTTTCTGAATCTCCACTGTCATATAAATAAAATGAATGTTCTTTGTCTCTTCACTGTGCAGTAAGCATGCCTTTTGAATATTGTCAATAAAAAAGGTAATGTTATTTTCTAAATAAGCATTTATTAATGATGGATTTAATCCAAATATCTATATGCTGTGGAATGGGTCAATAAAATATTTTGACTATAAAAGGAAACCCTATCAGATATTGCAAGATGAATTAACCTTGGGAACAGGCTAAGCAAAATAAGACTAACACAAAAAGACATATATTGTATGAATCCACTTATATGAGAAAGTTAGAACATTTAAATTCATAGGGACTAAGAGAATAATTGTTGTTTCTAGGGACTGGTGTAAGAATCGATAGAGAGTTATTGTTTCATTAAAGACCTATTGCTCAATAGGGTTTTAATTTGGGAAGATAGAAAGTTTGAAATGAATTATGGTGACAGTTGCAAAACTATAGGAATATACTTAATGCCACTAACTAATACACTTAAAATGGTTAAAATAATAAGCATTCTGTAGTTTATTTTGTTTGTTTTTATATTTTAATTGTTTTTGTTTGGGGCAATATCTGATGATTCTCAGAGGTTACTCCTGATGAGTAACTCCTGGGTGAAACATGGTATCAGAGATAAGAATTGGGATTCTTGCATGCAAAGCATATACGCCAACCCTTTAATTCTTCTCAGAAGCCTCTGTAGTTTGTTTTGCTACGGTTTTTAAAATTGTGTACTCTCCAAAATCAAAAGCAGAGTTCTCTGATATGTTAAAAGAGATCATTCTAAAGCTGAAGATATTCAAACATTCTGTATGGGTTTGTTAAGCCACTGGTAGCCCCGTGGTCTCTTTCAGTTCACAATTTCAATATTGTCTCAAGTTTATAGCCATAAAATACAGGCTTGCTATTTTTAAGGCATTTATTTGTATTATTACCATTTGCTTAGTGAATTGATTACCTGGTAGTACCAGGCTGCTTTCTCTCGTGATCATGAACCATACTTATTGATGGGAAAGAACATCGTGTGATTTGGGGAAATATCAAAGGACTAAAGTATATACCTTTATTCAAAGGTTCTGAGTTCAGTCCTCACATTTTATTCATATTCACATATTATTATTTATTTATTCCCTCAAATATCCCTGGGCCTGATGAACCTCAGTACTGCTGAGCTAGAGTAGCTCATGTGTGTCCCCAAGCATTGAATCATCCACCTACACATCTGGACCCAGGATGAGCCTGTCTCCTGAGTACTTCTTGTAAAGTGCCTCCCAAACCCTAAAATAGAACATTGCTGGGAACTCGTATGCTCAGACTTCAGTGTCTAAGATCCTATTTTCTAAAAGGTTCTTTAATATTTAGTTTGCCTTCCCAAATAGCTCCATAGTTCTTGTCTCTCACTTTGTCTTTCAGTGTCCGTCTCTCATCTTCTCCAGTTCACTTCATGATTCTTAGAATCAAGAAGCCAAGTGAAAGAACCAACATCTAAAGAAAGAATCTAAATATAAAGAAACCTCAAGTTTCTTTATGAGTCTCTAAATTATTTATGCTTATCTGCTGCCCTCAACACATTTCAAGCTCATGATTTGGCTTTAGAGCCTCCTCCCCTCACTCCCATCCTCCCATACCTTCCCTTCCTTCTGTGATCTTCTAAATTACACGGCCAAAGTGCCATTCTTTCTTCCCAGGTCATACATACAATTTCATCTTTCAGGGTACCTCAACTCATCTTTTCCTTAGGTTAAGCTATTCCTTAAAGGAATATGTGTCTCATGTATGTTTACCCATTATCATGGTGAAGTCTTAAAGTAGCCTTTCCTTTTTCTAGCCTTACTGTGTAAGTTACTACCTTCTTGTAGAAGCTTCACATTTTGATCTGCCTCCTCCAATTTCCCAAGTACCTAATTCGTTTCCACTGAAACACCTCACCACTGGATAGTCTAGCTCAAAAGTTATTGTTCATGGTGCTGCAGTGAACATTCTGTTGCTTCTTATGCCAGTGGTCAGGATTGCTGTATATAGAGTAATCACAAGTTGTGTATAATAGATAGGTATTATATTTGGAAAGATAGGTATTATATATATAGGTATTATATATATTATATAGATAGGTATATATAGGTATTATATACTATATATATAGGTATTATATATATTATATAGATAGGTATTATATTTGGAAAGTGCCTTGATCAGTTTAGATCTCATCTGCTGTCTTGAGAATATAGGTTACCATGTTTCTTCATAAGCATTTTTTTCCATCTATTTTTATTTTTAGCTATTCTAGAGTATAGTATTATCAAGTTGTGTCTTTAATTTTCATCACCTTATGAAGAATGAAATTGAGAACTTTGCCATGTTTATCAGCCACTTGATTATGCTCCGTTGTAAAGGGTCTTATGACCTTTTTTCATAGGGTTGTTGTTTGCTTATTTATCATGTTAGTTTTGTTTGTTTGTTTCTGGGCCACATCTAGCAGTGCTCAGGAGTTACTCTTGGATCTGCGCTTCAGAAATCTCTCCTAGTGGTGTTTGGGGAACCATATGGGATTCTGGGGATCAATTCTTTGTTGACCACGTGCAAGGCAAACGCCCTACCTGCTGTGCTACCGCCCCAGCACCTGTGTGTTAGATTGTCATTGCTACTCCTGTCATATAGATCATGCTTCTTGAGATTTCTAGATTCCCATGATCTAGTAAGTATTTTTAGAACCTTTTTTTCAATTTGCAGAATAAACCACCATTAATTTATGCCTCCTAGCAAAAAGAATTGTTCTCTTTGAGAAAAGAGATGAATAAAATAACTGTGTGTTTTCTCTCAGGAATCTGTAACTATCCTTCATCTGTTCTGTGCAGTTGGTCTTACCTGCTCAGGTTGAAGCTCTAAAACGAACTCTACAGACCCTTATTCATGACTTCAAGCATTTTTCTCAAAGATTTCTGTGGTTCTCTTATGTGATCATTTCTTTTCAAATATCTTTATTTAAACACTTTGATTACAAACATGTTTGTAGTTGGGTTTCAGTCATAAAAAGAACACCTCCTCCACCAGTGCAACATTCCCACCATGAATGCCCCCAAATTCCAACCCCATGCCCCCTGCCTGTTTTCAAGATAGGCATTGTACTCTCACTCATTAGCATTGTCATGAGTGCTGTTAGTATAGTTATTTCTCTATCTGCACTCACCACTCTTTTTTTTTTCAGAATCTTTTTTTTATGGTCCCCCATGACTGCCAGGAGCGATTTCTTTTTTTTTTATTAATATCTTTATTTAAATACCTTGATTACAAATATGATCGTAGTTGGGTTTCAGTCATATAACGAATACCACCCTTCACCAGTGCAACATTCCCACCAAGAGTGTCCCAAGTCTCCCTCCTCCCCACACTACCCCCGCCTGTCTTCTAGACAGACTTTCCACTTCCCTCATTCATTCATATTGTTATGATAGCTCTCAGTGTAGTTATTTCTCTAACTGCACTCACCACTCTTTGTGGTGAGCTTCATGTCATGAGCTGGACCTTCCAGCCCTCCTCTTTTTGTCTCTGAGAATTATTGCAAAAATGTCTTTTATTTTTCTTAAAACACATAGATGAGTGAGACTATTCTGTGTCTATTTCTCGCCCTCTGACTTATTTCACTCAGCATAATAGATTCCATGTACATCCATGTATAGGAAAACTTCACGACTTCATTTCTGCATAATATTTCATTGTGTATATGCACCACAGTTTCTATAGCCATTCGTCTTTTGAAGGACATCTTGGTTGTTTCCAGAGTCTGGCTATTGTAAATAATGCTGCAATGAACATAGGTGTGAGGAAGGGGTTTTTGTATTGTATTTTTGTGTTCTTAGGGTATATTCCTAGGAGTGCACTCACCACTCTTTGTGGTGAGCTTTCATAGCATGAGCCAGTCCTTCCGACCCTCATCTCTATTGTCTCAAGCCATTATTACAATAATGTCCTTAATGTTTCTTAAACCCATTAATGAGTGAGACTATTCTATGTCTATCTCTTGCCCTCTGACTTATTTGACTCAACATAATAGTTTCTATGTACAATCATGTATAGGAAAATTTTATGACTTCATCTCTTCTGGCGGCTGCGTAATATTCCATTGTGTAAATGTTCCACAGTTTCTTTAGCCATTTATCTGCTGAAGGGCATCTTGGTTGTTTCCAGAGTCTGGCTATTGTAAATAGCACTGCAATGAATATAGGTGTGAGGAAGGGATTTTTGAATTGTGTTTTTGTGTTCCTAGGGTATATACCTAGGAGTGGTATCACTGGATCATATGGGAGCTCAATTTCCAGTTTTTTGAGAAATCTCCATAAATGCTGTACTAGATGGCATTCCCACCAGCAGTGAAAGAGAGTTCCTTTCTCTCCACATCCCCTCTAGCACAGATTGTTCTTGTTCTTTGTGATGTGTGCCAGTCTCTGTGGCATGGGATGGTACCTCATCGTTGTTTTGATTTGCATCTCCCTGATGATTAGTGATGTGGAGCATTTTTTCATGTGTCTTTTGGCCATTCGTATTTCTTCTTTATCAAAGTGTCTGTTCATTTCTTCTCCCCATTTTTCATGGGATTAGATATTTTTTCTTGTTAAGCTCTGTCAATACCTTGTATGTGTTAGATATTATCCCCTTATCTGATGGGTATTTAGTTTCTCCCATTCTGTGGTGGCCTTTGTATCCTCGTCACTATTTCCTTTGAGGTGCAAAAGCTTCTAAGCTTAATATAGTCCCATCTGTTTATCTCTGCTTCCACTTGTTTGGAGAGTGCTGTTTCCTCCTTGAAGATGCCTTTAGTCTCAATGTCATGGAGTGTTTTTACCTATGTGTTCTTCTATATACCTTATGGTTCTGAGTCTAATATCAAGGTCTTTAATTCATTTGGATTTGACCTTTGTGCATGGTGTTGGATGGAGGTCTGAGTTTCCACTTGTTGAAGAGGCTTTCCTTGTTCCATCTTGTATTTCTTACTCCTTTATCAAAGATTAGTTTATTGTCTGTCTGGGGAACATTCTCTGAATACTCAAGTCTATTCCATTGATCTGAGGTTTGCTTTTATTCCAATATCATGCTGTTATCATGACTATTGCTTTGTAGTACAATTTAAAATTGGGGAAGGTGATGCCTCCCATGTCCCTTTTCCTAGGAGTTGTTCTAGATATTAATGTGTGTTTATTTTTCCAAATGAATTTCAAGAGCGTTTGATTCACTGCTTTGAAGAAGATCATGGGTATCCTTAGAGGGATTGCATTAAATCTGTACAATGCTTTGGGGAGTATTGCCATTTTTATTATGTTAATCTTTCCAATCCATGAGCATGGTATGTGTCTCCATTTTCTTGTGTCCTCTTTTGTTTCTTAAAACAGGTTTTTGTAGTTTTCTTTGTATAAGTCCTTCACCTATTTAGTTAAGTTGACTCCAAGACATTTGAGTTTGTGTGAAACTAATGTAAATGGAATTTTTAATGTCCATTTTTTTCTCTACCATTATTGGTGTATAAGAAGGCCGTTGATTTTTGTGTGTTAATTTTGTAGTCCGCCACTTTGCTATATGATTGTATTGTTTCTAGACACTTTGTGGAAGAGTCGTTAGGGTTTTCAATATAGTATCATGTCATCTGCAAACAGTGAGAGCTTGTCTTCTTCCTTTCCTATCTGGATGCTCTTAATATCTTTTTCTTGCCTAATCACTATGGCAAAAACTTCCAGCTTATGTTAAATAGGAGTGATGAGGGAGGGCAGCCTTGTCTGTACCAGATTTTAGGAAAAAGACTTAGTTTATCTCTATTGAGAATAATATTTGCCATTAGCTTGTGGTAGATGGCCTTGACTATATTGAGAAAAGTTCCTTTCATTCCCTTCTTGATGAGAGTTTTTATCAAGAATGGGTATTGACATGAAAAAATACTCCACATCACTAATCATCAGGGAGATGCAAATTCAAACAACAATGAGGTACCACCTCATACCACAGAGACTGGCACACATCACAAAGAAGAAGTAGAATCTGTGCTGGTGGGGATGTGGGAAGAAAGGAACTCTCATTCACTGCTGGTGGGAATGTCATCTAGTCTGGCCTTTATGGAAAACAATATAGAGACTTCTCAAAAAACTGGAAATTGAGCCCCCATATGATCCAGCTATACCATTCTTAGGGATATACCCTAGGAACACAAAAATACAATTCAAAAATCCCTTCCTCACACCTATATTCATTGCAGTGCTATTTACAATAGCCAGACGCTGGAAACAACCAAGATGCCCTTCAACAGATGAATGGCTAAAGAAACTGTGATACATATGCACAATGGAATATTATGCAGCCATCAGGAGAGATGAAGCCATGAAATTTTCCTATATATGGATGTACATGGAGCCTATCATGCTGAGTGAAATCAGTCAGACGTAGAGAGATAGACACAGAATAGTCTCTCTCATATATGCATTTCAAGAAAAATTAAGGACATTATTGTAATAATGGTTTGAGACAATAGAGATAAGGGCTGGAAGGACTGGCTCACAATATGAAGCTCACCACAAAGAGTAGTGAGTGCAGTTAGGGAAATAACTACACTAACAAATATCATGACAAACTTAATGAGTGAGAGAGGTAGAATGCCTATAGGCAGGGAAGGAGGAAGCGGGGTATTGGTGGTGGGAAGGTTGCATTGGTAAAGAGGGGTGCTCTGTTTATGACTGAAACCCAACTACAATCATACTTGTATACATGGTGCTTAAGAAAAGATTTTGTTCAAAAAAAAAAAAGAAAAAGTGGGTGTTAGACCTTATCAAATGCTTTCTCTGCATTTATTGATATGATCATGAGTTTTTGTTTTTATTTTTTTCGATATGTTGTATTATGTTGATTGATCTATGTATGTTAAACCATCCTTGCATTCCTGGAATGAAACCTACTCGGTCATGGTGTATGACCTTCTTGATGAGGCATTATATTCTATTTGCCAAGATTTTGTTGAGGATCTTTGCATCTGTGTTCATCAGTGATATTGGTCTGTAGTTTTCTTTTCTTGCAACATCTCTGTCTAGTTTTGCTATCAGGATGATGTTAGCTTCATAAAAACTATTTGGGAGTGTTTCTGTTTCTTCAATTTCATGAAAGAGCCTGAAAAGGATTGTAGTGATTCCTCTTTAAAGGTTTGAAAGAATTCATTAGTGAACCCATCTTGGCCTGGGCTTTTGTTTTTGGAAAGACTTTGATTACTATTTTAATTTTCTCAGTAGTGATGGGTCTGTTTAGATGTGCTAGTTTAAACATGGATGATTATAAGAGTGCAGGAATTCATCCATTTCTTCCAGGTTCTCATGTTTTATGGCCTAGAGTTTCTCAAAGTAGTCTCTGATTACCCTTTGAATTTCTGCAGTATCTGTAGTTATCTCCCCCTTTTTATTCCTTATTCAGTTTATTAAGTTTCTTTCTCCTTTTCTTTGTGGGTTTTGCTAGTGATTTATCAATCTTGTTTATTTTTTTCTAAGAACCACCTTTTGCTTGCATTGATCTTCGGATTGTTTTTTTTTCCCAACTCTGTTCCCCTAAAAGAGGGATCTGGGGTTTCCTAACAGACTTTTAAGATTTCCTTTCTGCATGAGGAGTGATCTCCATTACAGAGAGGAAAACTTCCTGCAAATCCCTATAACGCCATGAAACATCAAAAATACTGAAGGTGCCAAGAAAAGAGAAAAAGCAATGTTTCTCAATTTCCAGAACACAGAGAACAATTATCATGCATTTAATTTTAAATCCCATTTGAAAAAAACCTTAACTTTCTGTAAGTTCTAAAGATCCGATTTTTCTCAGAGCACTGTAACATGAGTCTAGAGTATCTCAGCTCCTCTTCTGTGAAATCGTATGAAGAGTGTTCCACAAACCCCAGAGAGGGAGAGATTCCCATTCCCCCCAATCTGGGTAGGACAAGAGAGGCGAGTCTGGTAGCTCTTTTGACACAGGAAATAATCAACACACAATTGGGAAAGAGTGGGTTGGAGCACAGCGAAGCAGTAGGGTGTTTGACTTGCAGGCAGCTGACCCAGGATGGAGAGCTGGGTTCGGTTCCCCGTGTCCCATATGGTCCCCCAAGCCCGGAGCCATTTCTGAGTGCATAGCCAGGAGTACTCTTCCATAGCCTTCACTCTACAAAAAAAAATGAGGTCATTTCTTTTTTTTTTTTTTTTTTCCCCCACCTACCATATGGGACACCGGGATTCGAACCAACCACCTTTGGTCCTGGATTGGCTGCTTGCAAGGCAAACACTGCTGTGCTATCTCTCCGGGCCCTAGGTCATTTCTAATTTAAAGATATACTAATTACAACAGAGTTTGACCATACTGGTTTTGTTCTGACACAAGCCTAAAACCTTCTGCACCTTCTTTTGTTCTGTGTTTAACTTTCTTGCGTAAAACACTCATCCACACTCCTTTTTCTAACCTTCTCTCTTCGTCTTCTGAGGGTGATTTGCTCCCCTGTCACAGGCAGCCACATGCAGACAGCTCAGAGCACTGGAGGGCCTTGGTTGGTTTCATGCTCCAGCCCCTCCTGTAGAAAGACTAGCTTCCCAAGTTAGCAGACTAGAACCCAGCACTAAAGTCCTAGGAGAGGAGCTTTAAATTGCCTGCTGTCAATTTGGAACCCAATTGATAAACATTCTTATACCTAGCAGGACTAAATTGTTCTTTATGGTACGAATTAAAGATCTTTAAACCAGATCCGTTTATTCCTTTCTTGTAGATTTTCACATTAAAACTATCTTAAGACCAACATAACATTTGATGTGATAAATTTGACATGGGATTGAGGTACCTCGAAATATCATGCACTCACAAAATGAACAATTTGCAACATTTTCCACCCAATTCTTCATTCTCCGGCAGAGAAATTTTCTCCAGTAGAAAATTAAAAAAAAAAAAAAAATAGACCCAATTTTTTTTCCCTCTCTGGACTCCCAGCCATTAACAAAACAAAGACATTCTCTTTCCTTAGTCAAATCTCTCCTTTGATATGTAAAGGACCCACCTGGATCACATTGCCCTACCCAGCCCTTGTGGAGTTTGTTTTGGGATAACAAACAAAGCTCTCTAGAGGGAAAGGGGACTGGGAAAGTTTCCCTTTTTAGATAAGCTCCAATATAAAATTGATAAAGATCATTTTTTCCCTTTCTTTTCACTCTCCAGCCAATTTTCAACTTAAAAGGCGGTAAGGCAAAAAGGCTGATAGCTTCTATGATCTTTTTTATGTCACCCTCCTCATCTCTATATACGCATGCAGATAACTTCATCTTCCTCTTCCCTCCTCAACCAAGCATGGCAGGAAGGCAACAGAGATTGGTCTGGTCGCAAAGTCTAGACTTTCTCTAGGACAAATTTAGGTCTTGATGGCCATTGAGAGTTCAGAGTTTACAACCCTCCTCCACTACTCCGTGCCATGTCTCTAGCAGAGCAGTATCAGACTTACAAATCAAGTTGTACAAAGACACATAAGGCTAACACAACACACAATTTCTGCTGAACGCAAACCAAATTTCACCAACCCTAAGGGGGAGTGGTATTCGCTATATAATTCTTCTCCATGTTCTGACCAGACAAGACAGAGAAAACACAAAACGAGAGACATAAAGACAGAGATACAGAGTAATTGGAAATCTCAGTGGGAGTTAAACCCTCCAAGGCCCATGTTGCATCCAAATCTACATACCACTTCTGGTGATGAACGAAAAGACAGACACTGGAAACCCTGGTGGGACTCAAACCTATGAGATCCCCTGTGGGACTCAAAACCTCATATCATCCCTGGCAGTAATGCTAGCACACCCCGAGTAGTACGCAAACCCACAAGACACTTAGTGGCTCTTGAATCTACATGGGTGTTCCCTGGTGGTGAACCCCTGGGAGCACTAGGGTGTCCTCATAGCTTCCAGCCATGGGGAGCAATACTATGTCCAATTTCTCCTCTTCAGAGTTTTCCCCAGAACTCCATTTGCTTCCAGGGGTCTCAAACTCAATTTACCTGGGGGCCGCAGAAGGCAAAGTCGGGGTGATCCTTGAGTGCAAAGTCTTGAACATTGGGGGTGTGTGGCCCAAACAACTAAAACAAAACAAAATAAGATTCCTCTAGGGCAGGGCCACAAAATGTTGTATGGAGGGCCGCAAACGGCCCACGGGCCAAGAGTTTGAGACCCCTGCTAGTAGGCCTTTGCATATCTTGATAGTGTCCTGGTGTTTGTCCACCAGACCTAGGTAGTTTTGTTGGCGACTGGATCATCATCAGTTCCATCCTGCATGAGCCCCCAAAATGCTAGGCTTAAGATGAAGGAAGAGACAATTCAAGTGGAATAAAGTTTAATACATTAATCCATTTGCCAAAAAGGCCCCACACTGACTAGTGAGGGCCATCTCCCAAAGGAGATGAGCCGATAAGAAACATTTTTATTGAGTCAATTAATTCAGGCTAGACAACCATTAAGAACCCTTTCATCTTTGAATGTCTGAAATCATTTTAGCAGCTTTGGCTACTCTCCAAGCAGCCTTCTTTCTAACTATTCCATTTAAATTCTGGGCCCGGAGAGGTAGCACAGCAGCGTTTGCCTTGCAAGCAGCCGATCCAGGACCAAAGGTGGTTGGTTCGAATCCCGGTGTCCCATATGGGCCCCCGTGCCTGCCAGGAGCTATTTCTGAGCAGACAGCCAGGAGTAACCCCTGAGCACCACTGGGTGTGACCCAAAAAAACAAACAAAAAATAAATAAATAAATAAATAAATAAATAAATAAATAAATAAATAAATTATTTTGAAAACATGATCCAGTGACTTCCAGATCTGTGGCCTAGTCTCTTTCAGAATGTGGGATCTATAATCTATACACATTTTCCAAATACATTTTCCAAACCACCCAAAACAATGGCTGAAGACTCCGGCCATTTTAACATGCTCAACTATTATTTGGGTGAGGAATTTGGACATGGGCAAAATGGGATGTTTTTTCCAAGTGCATCTTAGTTTCGGCTGGGAAAGTTTGAACAGCTGGGACCGAAACTACACGTGGCTTGGACTTCCTCAAGTTCCTGGCAACCTTCTGGTGAGAAATAAAATTCTACTATGTTGTAAGAGATGTGATCATCTCTGAAAATTATATCATAACGTCCTTTCTATTTTCCTGGAAAGATTTTATTTTGCCTTGTCATTGAGCTATGACAAATTTCCAGATGTCTTTTTTTAATGCAATATCCAGCATCAACTCTAAGAGGAGCATATTTAGGTGAATAGCAGGTAATGAGGCATAAAGTAGATGCTCTTTAAGCACATGTTCCCTGGGGCAAAACCAATGACATTGTGCAATTAAGTGTGATAACATCATCATAAAATGGGAGAGTATCCTTATAGTTGAAGAAAACTTATTAGAATTTAGATAGAATCAAATGAAATGATGATGTCAGCTCATGTTTAATATGATTCAATCTAACATTTAGGACTGACTTGTCAAGATCTCTACAATATGAAACTTGCATTCAAATAGTTTGAGGAAGAAATCTGACCTTTATGACAACAGGCACATAGCAATAAGGCTAAAAGCAAATAGAGGCTGGAGATTTTTGTCTCTCTTTCATTCTCAACTCTTACCTACAGTCTTACCTAACCCTGGTGAGGAGGGAATACTAGTGAGCTGCAGTAGGGTCTCTGGAGATCACTGTGTACAGGCCTGAAGTACCCCAGTTTTTTGACTGTAAAAATCTTGGTTACCCATTTTAGTAGAATCATCAGAGAAGGGTTTTGAGCACAGGGGATCAGGGTATAAGTAAGGATGTGAGAGAACAATATTGGAAAGGCCCTGGTTATAGATGAAGGAAGAAAGAGAGCATATGGCAAGGGCATCTATATTCATGGAAAGATACCAGCAAATAGGGGTAAGATGTAGTTTCTAAGGAGGTAAAAAAAAAAAACAGTTAATAAAAGATCAAAGTTGGAAGTTGTGTTGAGGGGCTGGATCTGTGGCTCACGGTCATTTTACCTACCTTAAGTGTTGTGAGTGAGCCAGAGCTGTACAATACAAGGAGGAGGAAGAAGCTGGGATGGAGTGCAGGTAAGGCAGTATTTGGGGCTTGATGCATTGCCTGTCCTAAAGTAACTTTTCCTAGTCTTTCAGGAATCTCATCCCTCTGTAATTTCCTCGAACCCTCATACCCAACTGCCTAGAAATTCTTAGAATATTCAGAGACAGAAATAGACCTGGGTAAGTCACCACCTAAATCCTCGAAGCACTGGGGTTGCTCTCTACTTTCCTGCCTTGCGAAGGAAGCTGGTGGCACAGGAAGTAGTCATGACTGGAGGAAGAGGCTCCGTGGTGAGCTTCCTCACAGCAGACCTGTGGACAACCCTGCCACATCCTGTGCCCAGGCACTGCTTGCGGCACTCTTGAAGCACAGGCCAGATGTGCAAATTCTGTGGCTGTGCCCAGGGCCAAGTGCAGGGCAGCATGCTTTTCTTGGAAACCATCGGTGATTTGTTAGAAAAACAGGAAACATTGGGGCACACTTTTGTTTTTGTTCTTGAACATCTTTCATCTACCTTCGACTCGAGATGTTTGAAGGCTAGTCCTGTCCTTCAAGCCTCCTTGTTATTCCCTTCCCCTTCTGGGCATCTTCTCTTTCTCTTCTCCTTCTTGCCTTCTACTGACTTCTTCAATAACCCCCAATCAGTGCTGTAGGAGGGGCCAGTTCTAGGCAATTTTGGAAATAGGTGGGGTATCTTGGTGATATATGTAACTATGACTTCTGGGTTCCCCGTATCTGTCTACCCTCTTCTAATGCTAACTGCCTTCCTGCTCCCCACCCCCCATCTTTGTGGTTAGACTGAATCAAAGCAATCTTCGTATACTGGGACCTGCCTGCAGGTGGGACAGCTGTCTTGCTGTTGACACTTGGTGCTGATGTAGCCAAAAAGGGAAATCCCTTATCCCTACTCTGTTTAAACTGAAGCTTGAGGAACCACTAGATATTATTTTATCCTGGCAACACTGAAGTCAATACATAAAGGAGGGGATTCTTTAAGTATCCCAGAGTGTATGCCTTGATTTAAAAAGAAAAATGGGGCAAGAATAGCTTTGTCTTAATTTAAGCTTCCCCTTGCCACAGTCCAGCCCTTCCCTGGCCATGTTTCAGAAATGCAGGAGGTAGGTAGCTGTGGTCATTGTGGTTTTGTGCGTTGGGTCTGTAGTAAAATGATCTAAAGTGCTGTTGCATCTTGGTATTCCTGTATCTCTTCTTGGCAAGACCACCAAGAAGTCTGTTTGTGATTTTGTGAGACAGTTGATTTTGTGAGAATGAGGTATACTCAAGTTCTCTTATATTCTGGTCCTCAACCAATAATATGCCACTTCTTCATCCAAATCTAAGGATAAGTAACTAAAGTGCAGATAGAGATTATGAATTTTGCTCATTGTTTCTATTTCAAGCAGGCTCTGATTTTTTGCTGTGTTGATCCCTTTGATCGATTTTGCCCTGAGTTTTTTTTTAACGTCTCTGCATCACACATTTAGCTGAAGCCTTTCCCTTTCCCTGGGGAACCAAGTTCAGAGGCTATCCTTCTGACGTCATATACGTCTGATATTAGAAATTAGAAACTCCCAAACCTCTCAGAGGGTATTGTTTTAAAAAGCCCAGAAAGAGGGACTGGAGCAGTGGAGCAGCGATAGGGTGTTTGCCTTGCACGCAGCTAACCAAGCCAGGAGTGATTTCTGAGCGCATAACCAGGAGTAACCCCTGAGCATCACAGGGTGTGGCCTAAAAAATAAACCAAAAAAAGAAGATAAAAGCCCAGAAAGAGATCAACAGTTGGGAGGAAGGAAGGGAGGGAGGGAAGAAAAGAGGGAGGGAGGAAGGGAAGAAGAGGGGGAGGGGAGAGGAAGGAAAAGTGAGGAGGGAGGGAGAGAGAGAATGTGAAAGACTAAGGTGGGGAGAAAGCATGAAAAATTAAAGCACTATATTTATGGAACTCCCTAGAGAAAAAGTGGATTTATAAATTTCTGGTTGGAACTGATCATTCTAATTCTGGACAAGAACTGGGTGCTGATAAAACGATAAAATGATATGCAAGGTACCCTTTCATTAATAGTGCAAACTACAGTGTCAAAAAGGAGAGGGAGAGAGAGAGAGAGAGAAAAAGAGAGAGAGAGAGAGAGAGAGAGAGAGAAGTAAAATGCCAGCCCCTGAAGCAGGTGAGGGTGGGTGGGTGAGAGGGAAACTGGGGACATTGATGGTGGGAAAAGTGCATTGGTGAATGGTGGTGGACTTTCTATAACTGAAACTCAATCATGAATAATTTTTTAACCACAACGTTTAAATAAAGTAATTATATAAAAAAAGAGATTTTGTATTAGGGAAGCAGAGTAGGCGGGAAGGTGACCTTTTTCACACTAGTATTTGATTAGGAGCTTTAAGAGGCAACAAGAGGGAGAAGGGAAATACTGCCTTCATCTCTTTGTCCATCTGTTCATTCCTCTGGGTTATGCAACTACTAGAAATAGAAATTCTAACTAGGGTTCTGTGAACTTGGATGGGGATCATTTTCACTTACCTGCAAATGAAATTTGATGTTTTTTTCATTATTAATTTAGACACAATTTAGTAATATGTAATAAAAAACAGTCTGATAAATCAATATAATATATAGTCCAACTACAAAATATTCTGGGAAGGATAATATAGAGAGAGTAAAGAGATTAGCTAGAGATTGAGAGGGGAAAACATATTTTAGGGAAGCAATATAATTATTGTATGATATTGTACTTTATGAATAATTACTCATTATTTTATTTATGCTTTATAAAAATTATTGTATGATATTGTACTCTATGAGGCTCAGTGTAAACTTAGTGTGACTTAGTTATTACAACTACACTTTATTTGTGTCAATATTGGTCCATCAAATATAAAATGTACCACACTAATGAAAGATATTATAATAGAGGAAACTGGGTGGGAGAAAGGTGGGAATGCATAGAAGATATGTGGTAATTCTTTATACTTTTGTTCCATTTTTCTGTAAACCTAACACTTATCTAAGCATTGAAGTATATAAAGGGAAAAACTAGAAATAAACATTATCTTCTCACATCTATGGAAATTCAATTCTAAGCCGTACTCCATCCTGCCCTGTGCTTTCCAGTAACTTGGTTTTCATTTTCTTGTCATAGATTGTCTCCATATTGGTTCCTTTATTGGAGTGAGAACATACAAAGGAAAGGGGAATTTTTACACAAAGAAAGAAATTTATCACATTGTGAATTTTCCTCTATTTTTATTCTGTGGCCATAGGGATAGCTTATGAAAAGTTTTGGTTCTGGCCTAAAACTCCTCCATTGGGCAGAGGAAAAACAGGTGGAAGCAAGTCTCCAAACAATCTATCATACACAGATGGCAAAAAAAAAATTATTTCAATATCCCTAAGGACTGACATGCTGGGAAATTACAATAAACATGATTTCCCTTTGAGGTACAAGGAATATCCACTATTGCTTGTTTGATCATGGTAATTTGTGTGGGGTTTTTGGTTAGCATATTTTTAGATTCATGTATCTGTCAAGGAAAACCCTGATTCCTGAACTGGGCATGAGGGTTAAAAAGCTCAAAATGAATGGGTAGGTCATTAACTGTCAAAATGAAAGTCCAATAGAGGATACCGTTACAGAGAAAACATAAGTAAGAATGAGTACCTGACCAAACCAGGTAATCCTGAGGCCTTCCCTGAAAAATGACCTTGTGAACAGAAGATAGAAGCAAACCTAGCATAAGCAACTTCACAAAAAGAAGAGAAGAGTAGAAATGTTTCAGGCTGAGGGAGCATTTGTAGGAAGAGGTTTATTATGGAAAGGGAAAAGAGTAAGAAAGTGGTCAGAGAGAGAACAGAGAGTTATGTTATTTCTGAACGGATTATGGGATATCTTACTAGTGCCTGTTTCTGAATCCTTGAACTGACACAAAAATACAGTCAGTTTTTCACTGTTTTGAAAGCTATAACTTTAGATCAATTCTTGAAGTAAGGTAACATGAGTCTTCCAACTTTGTCCTTCTTTTCCAAAGTCGTTCTGGCTCTCATAGGTCTTTTGCCCTTCCATAAAAAAGTTATAATTAGTTTATCCCATTTTTTATTCATATTTTCATTGACTCACCATGAAATACATGGTTACAAAGTTTTTCATGATTGAACTTTAATCATGTCATGTTCCAAAGCCCATTCCTTTAGCAGTGCACCATCATAGCCTGCCTCCTTGTAGGCACAAACAAATTTACTTTATGTTGCTTGTTACAACACAAGGGAACTGGAATAATCAAATCTTAAATCAACAACAGGTCTATGTTTTTAAAATTAAGTATCATTAACTGCAAATAGTGAGAGCTTGGCTTCTTCCTTTCCTGTCTGGATGCTCTTAATATCTTTTTTCTTGACTAATTTTTCTGGAAAGTACTTCTAGTACTTTGTTGAGTAGAAGTGGTGAAAGTGGGTAACCGCTTGAGCATGATCTTAGCTTTTAGGCTTTCCCCATTGAGTATAATGTTTGCCATGGGCTTGTCATAGATGGTTTTGACTGTATTGAGGAAAAAATTTTAATTCTCTTTTTGATGAATTTTTTTTTTTTGGTTTTTGGGTCACACCCGGCTGTGCTCAGGGGTTACTCCTGGCTGTCTGCTCAGAAATAGCTCCTGGCAGGCACGGGGGACCATATGGGACACCGGGATTCGAACCAACCACCTTTGGTCCTGGATCGGCTGCTTGCAAGGCAAACACCGCTGTGCTATCTCTCCGGGCCCTTTTTGATGAATTTTTATGACAAGTCAATTCAAGATCTTGTCAAATGCTTTCTCTAGAATTATTGATATGAAATGATTTTTTATTAATATGTTTTTTATGTTGACTACTTGAATGTATTGAACCCATCATTGTATGCTTGTAATGAATCCTTCTGGGTCATGGTGTATGATCATTTTGATGAATAATTGATTCTATCTGTTAGTATTTTGTTAAAGATCTTTTCATCTCTGTTCATCAAAGATATTGGTCTGCAATTCTCCTTTTTGTGGTGCATCCATCTGGTTTTGGTATCAGGTTGATTTGCTTCATAGAAACTATTTGTGTGTGTTTCTGTTTTTGCAATTTCCTGGAAAAGCCTAAAAAGTATTGTCAACAAGTCCTCTTTGAAAATTTGAAAGATGAAGGCCGGAGTGATAGCACAGTGGTAGGACGTTTGCCTTGCATGCAGCCAACCTGGGATGAACCCAGGTTTGATCCCCAGCATCCTGTATGGTCCCTCCAAGCCTGCCAGGAGTGATTACTGAGCACAGAGCCAAAAGTAACCCCTGAGTATCGCTGCTGTGGTCCAAAATTAAAAATATTTTTTGGAAGATTATTCATTAGTGAATCCATATGGGCATGGACCTTTGTTTTGGAAAGACTTTTGACTACCATTTCAATTACCTTAATAGTGATAGGTTTATTCCAATATTTCTAATACTCTTGGTTATGCCTGGGGAGGTTATGGGAGTCCAAGAATTTATCCATTTCTTTTAGGCTCCTCATTTCATGGCATAAAGTCTCTCAAAGTTATTTCTTATTATCATTTTAATTTATGAGGTATCTATCGTGATGTCCTCCTTTCATTTCTGATATAGTTTATTAGGGTTTTCTCTCTTTCTCTGTAGGTCTTGCAAGTGGTTTATCTGTCTTGTTCACTTTTTCTTTTAAAACAAGAATCAGCTATTGGTTTTACTGATTTTTTTGGATTGTTATTTGGGTTCCCAGTTTATTAGTTTCTTCTTTAAGTTTTATTATTTTCTTTCTCCTGCCTGCTTTTGCCTCATTGTGTTGGTTATCTTCCAATTTCTTGATCTGCAGTCAGGTGATTTATTTGTTTATTTTTTTTCCATCCTGCTGAATGCTTGCATAACTACAAACTTTCCTCTAACACTTTTTTGATGTGTTCCACAAATTCTGTGGAACAAATTCCATTGTTTCGAGTAATCTTTTGATTTCTCCTCTGACCCATTAGTTGATCAGTAGTGAGTTGTTTGATTTCTAGGTGGTAGAGTTATTTCTCCTTTTTTGTTTATTAATTCACTTCTATTTTCATTGCACCATTGTCTGAGAGGATTGTTAATACAATTTCTATCTTCCTGATTTTGAGGAAAGTCTTTTAAAGAGTATGTGGTCTCTTTTGGAGAGAATATCCCATGTCCATTGGAAATGAATGTGTGTTTGACTTTTGAGGAGGAAAATACTCTATGTATATTTACTAACCTCCTCGCTTCCGTTTTTCTCTTCAAAGATACTATTTTCTTGCTGAGTTCTAGTCTGTTTGATCTATTAGGAGGTGATGAAGCAGAGTTGGTCTCCAACTACTATTGTGTGCATATATTAGACATATATATTTACTATATTCAAGTATCTTAACAGGTATAAGCATTTTGTTTGTCCCTTTTGTATATTTGTCTAGCAGTGTAATTAATTGCTTATGTAAATATCCCCCGATTATTAAGAAATGACCCTCTCAGTCTCTTATAACCTTTTGAGCTTGATGTCTAAATTATCTGATATTACCTATGGCCAGACAACCTTTTTTGAGAAACTGTCATATATGCTTTGACTTTGAGTCTGTGTTTGCTCTACTTATAGGCAGAAAAATGTTGGATTTCATTTTTAAATCTGTTTGTCCATTCTGTCTCTTATTTGGTTTATTATACCATTGGCATTGAGAGAAATTATTAACATGGAGTTATGTACCATCTTTTTGTTGAAGTTTAGTGTGTTTGTGGAATTTGTCTTATCTAGTTTTTCTTTTAAAGTTTGTTTTGAGTCTATGACATTTTCGAGCTATTTGTCCAGAAGTTGTGTATCATTCCTTGAAATTTGTATGAGAATCTAGCTGGGTAAAGTTTATTTGCTGAAGTGTTAATTTCATTGAAATTTTTCCCCACTATATTCCACTAGCAATTTTGAACCTGGAGGGTTTCTTTTGGTAAATTTTCTTTAATTCTTAAGAATCACTTCTTTTTATGTGATTTCCTTCTATCATCTTGCTGCTTTGAATATTCTTCTATAGTTTTCATCATTCTAATTAGGATGTACCTTTGAGTATTTTTATTTGCATCTCTTCTAGCTATTCCCCTTTGGGCCTCAGGATGTAGGGGTATGCACTCTTCAGCTCTGGGAAGTTCTTATTAATGACATATTTGCCTGTTGATTCTTCAAGGGAGTGGGTTGTCATCCTGGTTTTCTGACATGCTAATGATTCTCATGTTATTCCTCATGAACTTATTTCAAAGTTATCTTGTCAGCTGCTTGTTTGTTTAAAAAATATTTTATCTTCTGCTGTTGTCTGGAGGTGTTGTGCACCTCAAATTTGATTTTATTGATTCTGTCTTCAACAGCTCTTCCTCTTTTAGTGAGGCCTTCCATTTCATTTTCATTTTGCCTGCCCAGTTTTTTAGTTATGTCATTTATGTTTAAAGTTTTCTCATTTCTACTCTTATAGCCTCTTGTGTCTTATTCACTGTTCCATGTTCTCTTTGAGTTCCTGGAATCTCCTAAACATTTCCTCTCTAAAGGAAATATAATCAGGGATTATGATATTGGTTGATACAGGTTGGGTCTTCAGGGCTACTATTTTGCTCACTAAGAACGGTGGGACTCTGTGTTACTTTTCTATCATCACCATTGTAGTCTAGAGGTGTTTCTTACATATTTTTGTGTGGCTGAGTACTGAAAAATGTATGGCTGCTAAGTGAAGCAGAGCTAAAAAACCTTCTTCTCTTGCCCTAGCACTTCTTTCTTGGACTTGCTGACCTGGAGGTGAAATTGCATTTCTAAGTCACAAATAGGATTCCGATGACAATTTACCTCCATCAGTTGATCCAGGACCCCTCAGAAACATATGAAGTTTATTTATTATAGTTTGGGCCTCATGTTTTCAGTATTGTTGGCACAGTGGTGTAATATACATACATACATATATATATATACTATGTGCTTGAGGACCTAACCCTGTTACTTCCTGTCTGCCTCTTTTTGCCTTAATTTTTTTTCCTTTCCTGTACTCATTTCTATTATTTAGAGCCCAGGTAATCTAGATGTCCTTCTTTGATACCGTACATGCCCTTGTTCTGTTATATCACAAACAGATACGGGAGATTATCTGAAATGTTTTAACTTCTGACTTACTTCATTTAACATGATATCCTCCAGTTATATCCAAATTTCAGCAAAATGGATGATGTCATCATTCCTTGCAGCTGCATAGTATTTTATAGTGTATATGTACATACTTTCATTATTTACTCATCTGTCTTTGGACCCCTAGATTAATTCTATACCCTAGCTATTATTCCAAGTTTTAAGTGGTCTGGTGAATAATGGTGTGAACTCCTTTGAATGTCTTGAAGGTAGATCCCAAGAAGTGGAATTGTTGGGTCATTTGGCAGTTCTATTCTTACTTTTCTTTCTTTTTTTTTTTTTTTTTTTGGTTTTTGGGCCACACCCGTTTGATGCTCAGGGGTTACTCCTGGCTATGTGCTCAGAAATCGCCCCTGGCTTGGGGGGACCATATGGGACGCCGGGGGATCGAACCGCGGTCCGTTCCTTGGTAGCGCTTACAAGGCAGACACCTTATCTCTAGCGCCACCTTCCCGGCCCCCTATTCTTACTTTTCTAAGAAATCTCCATACAGTTTACACAGGAGTTGAACCTGACAATAAATCCATCAGCAATGGGTGAGAGCTCCTTTTCACTGCATTTCTGCCAACATAGATGGTTTTCATATGTTAGGGTTTTTTTGTGTGTGTGTGTGGGCGGGAGGCTTTGAGCTCTTTGAGCTCAAAATTTACTCCTGGAAGGCTTGGGGGACCATATGAAATGCCAGGGATTGAACCAAGGTAAGTATTTATATCTAGGTAGGGCTACACAAATGCCCTAACTGCCGCACTATCACTCTGATGCCCTCCACATGATTTTTAATGTTTCATTCTCTCTATTTTGAAGTGATGTCTCATTGTTGCCTTGATTTGAATTTGCCTATAATAATATTGTTGTGTACTCTTTCATTCACCTGTTGTTTATTCAGAGAAATGTCATTTCCTTTCTTATCACCATTTTCTATATGATTTTTAGATTTCTTGGGTTGAATTCTGTAAGTACCTTGTTACCTTGGATATTAATCCTTTATCTAATCTCTTGAGTGCAAATATTTTTTTATTCAGTTGGATGTCTTTTCATTTTAGCCTTTGCTTCATTTGCAAATCAGAAACTTTAATTTGATGCAGTCTCATTTGCTTATTTTTGTTTCTTTTGCTTTTGCCAATATGGCTGAAAAGAACTTGGAGGTCCAACTCTTGGTGCTTTCTGCATATTTTTTTAATGTATTTTATGGATCCTGTTCTGACATCAAGGTCTTGGACTCATTTTGAATCGACTTTTGTGTAAGGAATGAGGTCTGAATTTAGCTTCATTTTTGTATGTGATTGGTTATCCAGTTTCCCCCAATACCATTTATATAAAAGCCTGTCTTTACATAGTGTATCCAGCTATTTTGTAAAAATTTTAGTACACAAATATGGCGATTTGTCTTTGTGTATTAGATTTGTCTTTGTGTACTAGCAGAAAGTTTGTCCTTCTAGTACCAAACTGCTTTGATAATATGTAATGTACTTTTAGTTAATGCAACAAGATTTCTCTCTTTTTTATTTCTCAGTATGACTTTGGCTATTTAGATGTGTTATGCTTCTATCTAAACTGAGTTGATGATAATTCTTATGTCTTTGAGGAATTTCATTGGAATTTGGATGAGAATTGTGTTGCTCTATTTAATCATTTAGGTAGGATGATCATTTTGACAACCTGATTCTTCCTATTTATAAACATGGAATAGCTTTCAATTTCCTAATAACTTCTAGTTATTTCTTAAGTTATAATCGTTTTTATGGTATAGATATCTCACATCTTTTGTTAACTCGTATCTTAGGTTCTTGATATTTTTGGACACTTACCTTTTTCTCTTCTAGTTCATTAGTTGCAAATAGAAAATCCCAAAGATTTTTGTCTGATAACTTTATAGTGAATTGCTTTACTGTATTAGTTTATTGTTTCTAAAAGTTTTTATTATACATATACGTATATAATAACATACGATCTGCAAATAATGATAATTTGATTGTCCCAATTTATATCTCTTTATTTTATCTCCTTTATTTTATTAATGTGATAAATTGCTCTGAGTTTTGAAAGTTAAAACATTTTGCAATTCCTAGGTAAATCCAATAGTCCTTTTGTATATTTCTTTTAATGCTGTTACATTTTATTTGCAAATATTTTACTTAGAATTTTTGTATTCTGTATTTCAGGGAGATGACTCAAAGGGCTGGAGGGCATGCTTTGCATGTGGCAATCCTATATCCCATCCCCACCAGCACTGGTCCACCCCAGCAATGCTGGGTGGGATTCCCAAATCTAAAAAAAAAAAAACTAAAGAAATGTTAGCATTTTAAGATTAGAAACTGCCCAATATTGATCAGTAGAATTTTGAGTGAATGTCTGTAATGTTTTGTGAGCTTTATTTTTTTCTAATTTTAGT
Source organism: Suncus etruscus (assembly GCF_024139225.1). Lineage (NCBI taxonomy): Eukaryota > Metazoa > Chordata > Mammalia > Eulipotyphla > Soricidae > Suncus > Suncus etruscus. The sequence goes on from NC_064867.1 coordinate 42,421,415, forward strand.
TTCATAAATGAATCGTGGAGTTTCCCCTCCTCTCTTTTAGTAAGTGTGGTATTATTTCTTTCTTAAATGTTTGGTAGAATTTTCCAGGGAAGTGTTGTGGCCTGAAGTTCTCTTTGTGAAAAAAGATATTGTTTTACCATGAATCACGAACCACTTCTTGGGTTAACAAAGTCTTACACTTTTAATTTTTTCCACATTTAGCTAAAATATTTTAATTAAATGGTCTCACTCCCAAGTATCTATCCCCAAATAGTATTTCTACACTCAGTTCACCTTTTCCTCATATTTGTATACAAATAATGAATCTGTATCTTTTAATTTTATTTTTCTTTCATCTACTCTCCTCTTTTCTCTATTTTTTTCTTTTTGCATCTGATATTATCTTTGGGAAGGGGTTATTTCAGTATTATGCGTTTTAATTCTCAAGTTTCTATTTTGCGCTTATATCTTTGATATATTTGCTGAGACTCTTAGTTTTTATGTGCTTATCATTGTTTATTGAAGTAATTTAATGATGACTGTTTACGTGATCATATTGGCACTTGTTGTTTAGATTTTGGCATTTATTTATTCCCTTCTTTGATTTGGCTTGAGATCCTTGTTCTTAACATAGCTAGGTCATAATTTAAGATACTTTTAGGGGTGATAATTTGGGGGTGCTACTATCAATGACTCTCAGGTCATACTCCTGAAGAACATTTGTGAGGTCAGGGATTCAAATAGGGTTGACCATATATGAGGCAAGGGCCTTCCTCCTCTTTGGCCCCTGGGTCATATTTGAGAAGCCTTTCTCTAACACTTCCTTAAGGGAAGTGTTGGGGTGGGCACCACCTCAGTACTACCAAGGGAATGGAAGTCCAGGTTCTATTCTCTTGTTTTGCTAACACTGGGGTGGTCCTCTTTTAAAAAGGAGCTGGTTTGAATGGGAGTTGCATTCTCCTTCTTCTACTACCTTCCCAGGAAGGCGGTGGGCAGTGGAGGTGGGCAATGGGAGAGACTATGGATATAAGAAATGATCTCATTGCTACTGGGAAGTAGTGTATGTCTTGACTCTCCTATTAGACTTCCTCTGAAACAATCCTTGTGGTGATTGGATTCTTGTTTGTAAGGACTCTAATTCCAGGACCCTCAATTGTCTTCACTAACACTATGGGGTGTCAGAGCACTAATATTGTGCACACACACACACACACACACACACACACACACACACAGTATCATAAAGTCACTAACTAACCTACAACTGTCATGTTAGTATTCTTGTTACAAAAGTAAGTCAACATAGAGCTCTATGTCCCTAGATTCTTTGCCCCAATTTCAAATACTAAAGCAAATTGAAATTGAAATCAACAAAGGTTCAGACTACCATGACAGTGAGGATGAAAGGTAGGTTGTCCCTACTTGACTTCCCAGATTCCATCCACAGTCTGAGGAAAGGTTTGGGCTACCTATTTATGTCCTGGACAGAACAATGTTCATGTTCTCCATCACCATAGCTTTTATTGTCACATGTGGCTGAAGGAAAGCGATTATTGTCTCAAAGTTCTGTCGTGCTGTACTTCTTCTTTCCTGGTTCTTTAGAGAAGACAGGATTTTCTTGGTACTTTTTCAGTATAGTCATTAGTATTTGAAGCTTATTCAAGTCCAGCTCCAAATCTAGGGACTATGAGGCAAAAAAGGAAACTCAGGGAACTTTCCATTAAATCATTACTTGTTCCCAACATGACTAATATATTGCCTTCTCTCCTCCGTTCAGTTTGTTACATTATTTTTAACATAAAACACAGGGTTTATAGTTATGCTTATGAGCAGTAAAGATAAATTCCTCAACTATCATTTTTAAGATTGATTTATTTTTATAGCTAACATCTATTATTTAGTGACAAAATATTACATAAAATTATTGAGTTTTAGGAGCCAGAAAGATAGCACAGTGGTAGAGCATTTGCCTTGCAAACAGCTGACCCAGAACAGACGATGATTCAAATCCCGGCATCCCATATGGTCCCCCATGCCTGCCAGGAGCGAATTCTGATTGCAGAACCAAGAATAACACCTGACTGTTGCTGGGTGTGACCCAAAATTTTAAAAAATATGCTGAGTTTTAATATAAAATATACCTTTTATTATCTCCTGCAAATAACCACTGTTCAAACTTAGAGAAGTAACTACATAAAGTACATTTTTAGATGTAGATACAGTCCTTTTGAAACATCTTAAAGTTCTTTTGGTCACAATGCCAAAATTGAACTTATCTAGATCAATGGGTAAAAAAAGGAAGTTAATAGAAGAATATTGAAACATCTCCAGAAAACCTAAGCAAAACACCTCAAAGGTGTTGTCCATTGCATTTGTTGCAATTGAGGGTAAGTTTTTCTTATTCACTGCCTATCTCTATCCCTTTACCCCATCGGAAGCATCATGATGGATTCAAGAATCCTTCTCTCTTTCTCTTTCAGAGCTATCCCAAATCTTGTTACTAACTAGTTTTTTAGTTTCATGCAAGGGTTTTTCAGATTATTCATTCTGCCTCTCCACAGGTTGTAATTTATGGTTCTATGATTTCTTACTACACTAGATACCTTTTTGAGCTTTTGAGGAAATGGGTGGTTGGAGGTAGAATTAAGTTAATATTAGCACAATCTGGCTGGGCATAGACTTGCCATTCCAGAGTAAATTTAGTGTAAGAGTCCAACTTGTTTTCCCTCTAAGATAAGAAGTATGTTGCTACCCCAGGCCACATTAACAACTGTAAAATTTTGGGAAACCAAAAGATTATCTTATCGTTCTGGGATCTATGAGAGGGGTCCTTGACACTTTTGACACACTAAGAAATTCATAACTTGAATAAAGTAAGACTCTTGTTTTCTCATCCCAAATTGTCTTCCCAAACCTTCTCATTAATGGATCGTTAATCTTCATTAAAAGAATCTTCATTGAAAGAAATTAATTTTTATTAAAAGAAAAGATAGGGCCGAAGTGGTAGCATAGTGATAGGGCATTTGCATTGCACCTGGCTGATCCAGGACGAATGCAAGTTTGATCCCCAGTATCTCATATGGTCCCCCGAGCCAGCAGTGATTTCTGAGCTCAGATCCAGGAATAATCCCTGAGCGCCACTGGCTGTGACCCCCCCCAAAACAAAACAAAACAAAAAAAGTAAAAGAAAATAAAAATTCAAAAAAGATCACTTAGATACTACCAAACTATAGTCAGCTGTGAATTTTATTAATTCTGCCTTTAGTCAGAACAGATCCATTCATAATGTAAGACCAGTCATCAGTGATTTTTAATTTGGATTGTGTACATATGCCTTCAGTTTTTCTATGCTTTTATTATTTTATTATTATTTTGTGGACCGTTGGTGAAGACTTTATTAATATCTGTTGTCCTAATTTTTTGTAAATAAGTCTTTTAGAGATCCAGACTGGGCCAAATGAGACACTTGAAATCAATATTTTTTTCATAAAAACATTTAAAACCACACTTGGAAAAAAATAAAAATAAAACCACACTTGGTCAAGTATTAAGATAAATGCTAGAGTTTAATTATATCCCCAAATACTGATGTTTACTTTTCTTATTAGAGAGGTTTCTCTTGCATTAAAAGTTATATTTATGAAATTAATGTAGAATGTTAGACTTTTCTTATAAAACTTTATAGAGAATAAAAAGAAAGATGAATAAAAATGATGGATACAGACTTGAACAGTATTACAGCAGGTAAGGTCTGCCTTGTCTTGTTTTGTTTTGGTTTTTGGTTTTGGGTCACATCCGGCAGTGCTCAGGGGTTACTCCTGGCTGTCTGCTCAGAAATAGCTCCTGGCAGGACCATTTGGGATGCTGGGATTTGAACCAACCACCTCTGGTCCTAGATCGGCTGCTTGCAAGGCAAACGCCACTGTGCTATCTCTCCGGGCCCATAAGGTCTGCCTTGTATGTAGCAACCCATGGTACCACATATGGTACCTGAGTCCCACTCAGAGTGGGACTGAACACCATTGGATATAACCAAAAAATAAATAAAATAAAATGGGGCTGGTGCAAGGGGTAAGGCATCTGCTTGAGCACACTAGCCTGTGATAGGACTGTGGTTCGATCCCCCAGCACCCCTTATGGTCCCTCAAGCTAGTAGCAATTTTTGAGCACATAGCCATAACCCCTGAGCCTCATTGGGTGTGCCCCCCCCCAAAAAAAAGGACAAAATAAATGGATATATCAATGCCTGAGAGAAATTACCTGCTGGATTAATAGAAGTTAGTGGAATGATCAAGGATTTATTACAGTGGGAAGGAAGAAAATATAACCAAGGGAAGACTTAATTGATTAGAGCAATGTGTCCCAAACTTATTCCAATAGTTATACATTTGGAAGTTGGGGCCGGCGAGGTGGTGCTAGAGGTAAGGTAAGCCCTAGCCAAGGAAGGACCGCGGTTCGATCCCCCGGCATCCCAAATGGTCCCCCCAAGCCAGGGGCAATCTCTGAGCACTTAGCCAGGAGTAACCCCTGAGCATCAAACGGGTATGGCTCAAAAAACAAACAAACAAACAAAACAAAAATAAATAAATTTGGAAGTCACAGTAATTTCTAAAATAATCTTTGCCTAAGACTATAAAGTACCAATACTTGTCTTAAAAACTGGAAATGTTTCTGTAGAAAGTGAGCAGCCTGTAATCAGTACAGTTATTTCAAACCATAATCATTTTCCATCTATAAAAACAAGAGTGTTACAAATATATGTGCAATTTCCTTTTTGAAAAGTATACACAGGGGCTGAAGCAGTGGCACAAGCGATAGGGCACCTACCTTGCTATGCCCTAGTCTAGGACGAATAGAGGTTTGATCCCCTAGCATCCCATATGGTCCCCCAAGCCAGGAGCAATTTCTGAGTGCATAGCCACACCAGGTGTGGCCCCAAAACAAAACAAAACAGAAAACAAAACAAAAAATATATACACAGTATGGAAATTTCTCAGAAAAGTAAGAATAGAACTACCATATGACCCAGAAATTCCTCCTGGGATCTACCCCCAAAACATTCAAAAGAATGTATTCACAGCATTATTCATTAACTCACTTAAAACAATAGCTAGGATATAAGATCAGTGTCCAGACAAGTGAGTAGATAAAGTGTGTGCTTATATATACACTATAAAATACTGTGCAGCTGCAAGAAACGATGAAATAATGCATTTTGTTGACATTTGGGTATAACTGGAGGATATCATGTTAAGTGAAGTAAGTCAGAGGAGGACAAATATTAGATGACCTCACGTATGTGTTGTGGAATATAGAGTAGCAGGATGAGGAAATGTAATGTATCAAAGGTCCATATTTCCCTGAGCTCTAAATTATTAGAAATGAGGACAGGAAAGGAAAGAAACTGAAGGAAGTATGAGGCAGACGGGAGATCAGGGGCCTCAAATGCATTGGTAGTGTAGAAGTGTAGTATATGTCTTTCTGTAAACCATAGTGCCAACAACACTAAAAGCATGAGACCCAAACAAACTTAAAATTATTTTGGAGGGTTCCTGGGGGACATGATAGAGGTAACTTGTTACTGTGATGGTATTGTTGTATACCTGAAACATTGATCCTAAACATCAACTATGAATAATTTTTTAAATCATAAAGACTATATGGAATTTTTTCTGTTTTGGGGCCACACTGGCAGCACTCAGGGGTTCTTCCTGGCTCTATGCTCAGAAATGCTCCTGACAGGCTCGGGGGACCCTATGGGATGCCGGAACTTGAACCACCATTCTTCTGCATGCAAGGCAAACGCCTTACCTCCGTGCTAGCTCTCTGGCACTAAAATATATGAAGTTTTAAAAAGTTTTTCTCTGTACACTCAGTTTCCACTCTAACTCTGTAAACTTTATCTGTCAAGTAAAATAGATTCTAAATTTGAATGGCAGCAGAATAAAATGCCTCCAGGATTCAATACTCATGACTTATTCCAAAGACATATAAAACGTTGTTGCTTTTTATTTGTTTGTTTGCTTGTTTTAGGACTTGACTGTTTGCCTGGAATTTATGCCTTGTTAAGTTCTTAGTCTTTCTTTGATTCCTCATCATGGAACTAGTTTCTACTCTAGCTTAATTATAGTTTTGTTTATGTGCACAGAGAAACAGAATAGCCTAGGAAATTAAAAAGAAAAAAAGATATATCACTTACCAGATGAGAGAATGCTTTGTGCCTCAGTCTTCTCATTTGTAAATGGCAATAAGAAAGTGTTTACTTCCTATATACAAAATATTTTTTATAGAAGCTGAAAATTATAACACAGAAACAAAATTTGTATTTTATCCTTTGGGTATGTAGAAAATAGTATAAATTATTTCATCTGAGCATGGATGGCATTAAGGAAAAACAGGCTTTGGGAGTCAAACCAACTTTGACTCATTTCATTTCCAACTCATTTCATAAGACTTATAAGTACAGGAACTTGACTGACTTTCCCTAAACTATTGAAATTGTGGATAACTTCGTTTATGTCATTTGGTTCTTCCTTATCCCCTAAACATTTCCCTTCCTCTCCCTTCCTTTCTTCTTCCCTTCCTTCCTTCCTTCCTTCCTTCCTTCCTTCCTTCCTTCCTTCCTTCCTTCCTTCCTTCCTTCCTTCCTTCCTTCCTTCCTTCGTTCCTCCCTCCCTCCCTTCCTTCCTTTTTTCCTCCCTATATATCTACATCTACAGGTTCAATAAAATTCATTTTTTTAATTTTTTTTGGTTTTGGGGTCACACCCGGTGGTGCTCAGGGGTTATTCCTGACTCTGCACTCAGAAATCGCTCCTGGCAAGCTCGGGGGACCATATGGGATGCCAGTAATCTAACCCAGGTCTGTCCTGCATTAGCAAACACCCTATGGCTGTGCTATCTCTTCAGCCTCAAATTTATCTTTTTAAAAGGTTCAATTTGATGAGGTAGGCAGATGTATATAGCAATATCACTATACATATCAGGAAACTAGACACAGGAAAACCTGGACCATTCGTCAACTCTGTTCTATAGGATAGATCACTCTAGTTTGTATTAAAGAATCATGCCAACCCATGAAGACGTAATCTCTCTTGGTACCTTCTGTGATTCTCCTACTCCAGGCCTCACTGTCGTGTTTAATGAGAATGTATTCTTATTGGTTCACAAGAGAAACTTGGAGTTGCAGAAAGACCCTGTAAAATATTTAACACTACTCAACTGTTGGAGAGGGTGCCATTCCTATCTCCAGCAGCCACTGGAATTTCACAAGAGCTGCTTTGCAAGGTGGTGAGGTGTTCGTGGAACCTAGGGCGCCAAAATGAGGATCTGGTGAGATGCAGGCCTGGAAGCAAACATTTACACAGGAAGTAATCTACACAGTGAAGAGGTACAAGAACAGCTTCAGGAAATCCAGTGCTAAAACAAAGAATTCAACCACCCAAGCTTTCTGCTCCTAAGAAGAAAAGCAGTCTAGTGGAGGAAGACCAAAGAATGAGCCTCTGCCTTCCTCAGACCCTTGCTTTTATTGACAAGAATCAGCCCCCACTAGGGTGGGAAAGGAATACCAAGTAGGGAATAATCCAATATCCCATCACCAGATCATACCCTTGGTTGGAGTATGAATATTGGTTATGGTAGGATCAGTAACCCAATAATGAGGGTCTCTGTTACTAAGATAACAAAGAAAACCAGTTCTTTATAACCAAGTTTTACATTAAAATCAACCTTGGGGAGGAAATTAGGGCACTGTCTGCCTCCCCACCTTCTTCACCTTGGAGTCCTGCAGTTCTTCTTACAAGTCACAACAAATGGCAGATCATCAAATGGAAAGGAGTATGCTAGAGGGCCAGTGGCAGAAGGGTACTATGGTATTCTGGGTCAACCTTTGGGGGAGGCTCCTCCTTCCTATCGACACCTCGATAGGTTCCCAGGGCCTTGCATCCAGGGCATGTCTGCCTCTAAGTAAGCTTTTGATGGGTTCAAGATGCCAGAGAGATTTATACACCAGGCACTTCCACCAGTACCCAGACCATTGTCCAATTTTCTGTGATTTTTCTACTGGATGCCTTGGGATACTGAAGTCACAATATAGAAGAATTTTAAGGACACAGAATAACATAAAATTATGTAGAAGGCATTAGGAAGATGCTAGAGAACTTTCACTGGCCTCTGACAGTAGTTCTGATCCTAAAAGGAGTGTGCAGAAATTTTGTTGGCTGCGAACCATCATTTTCTTCTTGCTGTGGCAGCAGTCACTGTGGGCCTTTGTATGACTGAACCCTATCTAATGACACAGCTTGTTGCAGCAGAGGTTGGGCAGAGAGACTGCAAATTTAGTTGACATGATTTATACTTCTCTCCAGACTTGAGTTAGCAGGGTTATTGTGGAAGCCACCCTATTCAGTAAAGAGTGCTGCTTTTGTGAGGCCTCATTCTCTTGTCTGTCTGTCTGTCTGTCTGTCTGTCTCAGAGGCAAAGTTGCTTTGGGCAGCCGATGTAGGCAGACATGGTCTGCTCAGATTCCCTGTGACAGAGTTTTGAAGTTTCTTAAAGCAAGATCATGCTATACTTAATACTATGCTATACTCACTTGATAGGGTGGAAACATGAATTGGTTTTATTTTACATCCAGTAGCTACAACTGACTGATCTGTAACTCCCAGGGTCACATACTAGCTTTACCAACTCTTTGCAACCCAATGAAAGTTATTTTACTGCTTTGTGCAACAGATTTTCCATTTCTTCATCTTGTACTTTCCCACTTCCCACGAATGCGGTCCAATTTTCTCTTTCTAAGTTTTCCTAACTCTGTTGTATTAACGAAATAGTACTAGTCAAGTTTTGGTTTCTAATATTCACTTCTCTCTGTTTAAGACTCAAGGGTAGAGTCTTGCCTTGCTGAAGAGCAACCTGTAAGCTGCCCCTTTGCCTCCTTCCTGTGCTTCAATGATTCGTGGGTAGCACAGAAGTAAAATTTGTGGAGGAATAGAGAGAACTAAGACAAATTAAAAACAATGCCACCTGGAATATATCAAGGTTGAATAAAAGAGTATCTTGTAAGTACTCTACCTTTGACCTTGAGGGAAAAAGAAGAGAACAATCTGAATTAACTATCTACTCTTCCTCTCTTCCTAATCTTCTTTCTTGGACATGGAATATAGGCAGCTATACCATTTTAGACCAAACCCCCTGGATATATTTACTGGTCTCCATCCCTGGAAGCTAACTACTACTATTAGAACTTAGACATGAAGGTCATTATAACAGCTCCTGTCCTTAGAGGTGGACATTAGCTACAACTAAGAAGATTTAAAAAAAAAAGTTGTATTTGTGTCTTGTGTTTTTTTCCACAACTCAACTCCTACTCTGGGATAGCCCTATCTTTTCTGGGTCTCAGAAACCCCTTCTAAAAAATGGTGGGAAACTCTGAGCTGCTCTAAGAACTTGGAGATAAGAGGGAGAAAATAGCTCTTGGAGTAAAGGGCCTATGGATGATATTTGGGTCTGTCATTCAAGAACTAAACATCCTTTTTGAACGTGCTCAATCTCCTAACTTCTGCAGTGGTGCCATTCCAGAGGGCTTCACTGAATATGCATACCCAGGAATAAACCCCCATGCCAAATACTGGGCGTAAGTCAGGTAAGAGAGGAAGGAATTTGAAGCCCTGAAATCTACCCATCTGACTCAAGAGCTTATTAACTAGCTTGCCTGTGGAAGAGTCAGTTGACAAAAAGTCCAAAGGCAACTGTCAAAGTTACCATGAAGGGTTCAAGTGCTATTAATGGAAAATATGTTTCACCAGTGAAATTCAAGACTTTGAACTCATTCTTTCATCTTCTCAGCTCAAAAGCAGAGAATATGGAAAAATGTTCTATGTCCTGAGCAAGTTCTCTGTGCCAGGATTTGAGCTTCACGTTATTGTTCCTTGCAGATGTAGTCTTGTACCCAGATTTTTAGCACAAGCCATCTCCTTTTGGAGCATTTCTTCTCCTTAATCTGTAGAGCATTCTATTATCTTTTAGATTTTGTTTTAGGCATCATTTGTGGTTTCCAATACGGCTAATGGCAGGGTTTTTTTTTTTTTATTCCATCTTAAATGTCCATCTTGGGGGCTTCCTTTACCTCCCAACAAGCTAGAATAGATTTCTCCTTCAGCTTCATCCAGAAATATGACTCCTTCATTACATGAGACTAATTCTTTCTTTGATAAATTGTTTAATGTTTAAGGATCCTGAATGGAACATATCTTCTTTGGCCATTGCTATGTCTGTAATGCCTGGCACAGCACATGGCATGTGGTCATAAAATAGATGAAATAATGCTTTCTTCCATGCTCATCTTGTTCTCGTTCTCTTTCATTTGTTTTATTTTTTTTTTCTAGTTCCTCTAGGACTGAGAAGGTTGGAAGATTTGCCTCTGTGGGGATTCCAACTTGCCACTGATCTCGTTCCATTGTTCTTTGCATATGGTTTGCATGGCTGCACTCTGAACTCCAATATTTTGCTTGTGGTTTCCTGGTCTGTCCCCAGTTACACAGAGCTAGAGTACAAATTTCTGCTCTGTGACCTGGTCAGGTTGGCCAACCCAGGATATACCAGGAAGGGGTAAATAGTGTTTTCTCAGGGAAAGGCAGCTGTGGCATGGCAAATACAGTAGCATAATTTTTGTGTCTTTTGTGAAAGCTGCTCCTGCACAGCTCTACTAAAGTGAGTAGATTATTGTCATCTCTGGGCTTTTTGGTATTTTGTGTTTGTTTGTTTGTTTGTTTGGGGGCCAGATTTGGCAGTGCTTAGGGGTTACTCCTGCTCTATTCTCAGGAATTACTCCAGGTTGGGTCAGGGACCATCTGGGATGCTGTGGATTGAACTCAGGCCTACTACATTTAGGGCAATTTATTATCTTTACCACCCCTCTTTTTTTTTTTTTTAACAAATAAGCAAATTTCCCCTATGGATGCTTGGAAAGGGTAAAGAACTTGCCAAAAGTCTTATGTCTACTAAATATAAAAGTTGTGATTTGAATCCAGACCTGTTAGTGCTCAGGGTCTAGGTTAATCCTATGCTCAGGGGCTGGAGAGATAGCACAGCAGTAGAGGGTTAACCTTGCACATGGCCAACCCAAGACAGACGGTGGTTCGATTCCCGACATCCTATATGGTGCCCCATGCCTGCCAGGGGCAATTTCTGAGTGCAGAGCCAGGAATAACCTCTGAGTGTGGCCGGGTGTGACCCAAAAACCAAAAAAATAACAATAATCTTGTTCTCAACTGGCTTCTGTCACGTTTGCTCCTCATGGCTCTTGTGGGAATCTGGGGCCCTGCCACAAAACAAAGAAACTGGACTGACTGAGGATTCTCAGAATTTGGCATGTCATAGTTCCTTACCTATCTTAATCTATCTTAAATAACCTTGATAACTTTCCAGTTTGACTTCAACACCTTTGTACCTTCCTCTGAAACATAGGAGGGGTGAAATGCGGTCTTTGGTTGACTGCATAACAACATATCTTAAAGGAAGCACAGGAAAATGTCTAAAAGACAGGGGAAAGAAAAATATAATTTGGACATTTAAGCAGGACTGTTAGAGTAAGAAAGGGGCACTGGGCTTTAGAACTGGAACACCCAGCACACTGGGGAAGATCTCTGCTGCCTTATCATCAGCTATGTTTACAATAAATTTAGAGGGGAGAAAACAGTAATTCTTATTTTTTGTTTTGTTTTGGTTTTTATTTTTGGGTCACACCCGGCCACGTTCAGGTGGGCTCTGCGCTCAAAAATTGCTCCTGGCAGGCTTGGGGGACCATGTGGGATGCCGGGATTTGAGCCAACATCCATCCTGAATTGGGTACTTGCAAGGCAAACACCCTATCACTGTGCTCTCTCTCCACCCCCAATTTAATTTTCTCTCCTCCCCACCTTCCATCCAATCACTACCTAATCCTGAGTCTGGGGACTCCCAAAATATTCCCTGGACTCTTAAAAACATTTGGGATGAAAATGAGCAGGCAGACCCTTGTCTGCCTTTTCTCTTCTCCTAGCCTTGACCTTTCACTTCCTGTAGAATTGTGGCCTGTTAGGCCATGTGTCACTTGATCTTGGACTCTCCAGGCTGACCTGTCTTTCCCAATGCAGGCAATGACTCAGGATGCAGCCAGGAACCACAACTTGCACAGAAGACCGAATTCTGCATGCCCTGGAGCGCTGCTTGCACGGACTCAGTCTCAACTGCCATTCTACCTCATGGTCAAGTAGGTTTGAGAGTATCAGAGACCTCTGAGGGCCTCGGGGACCAGGAAGTCCATAGAAGACCTATGGAAATCTGACAGAGTAGGCTTTCAGTCAATAGGAGTTTCGCCCTTCTCATAATTTCTTCCTCATACTCCTCAGGGCTGGATCTTGTTGCTTTAGCTTGTGATAGAATCAGAAATAATTATTGAATACAATTCAATAATAATTGAATACAATTAGAAATATCATAATTTTTTTTTTTTTGGTTTTTGGGCCACACCCGGCGATGCTCAGGGGTTACTCCTGGCTGTCTGCTCAGAAATAGCTCCTGGCAGGCACGGGGGACCATATGGGACACCAGGATTAGAACCAACCACCTTTGGTCTTGGATCGGCTGCTTGCAAGGCAAACGCCGCTGTGCTATCTCTCCGGGCCCATATCATAATTTCTATTGATGATAGAGTAACTGATAATTCATAGTAAGCCTGTTTATTTGGTTTCTGATTATAAAGCTAAAGTTTTTACCTCAGAACTTTAAGGAGCCAGCAGTTTTCAGGGTCTCATGACTGAGAAAGAGGGGTACTAGAAAGCTGAGAGCAGCTATGTTTGAAGAGTAGTTCCTAGTTGTAATAATTTCTTATATTCATAATGATATTTCAGGCTCCACATCTCACTTATTTAACTTGCCCATGAGACAGAAACACACTTTCAAATATACCCACTTTCTTTTTACCTTAGGACCTTTGCACCCACTCCATAGCTTCTCTTCCTCAGAAAAACACAACTGAATTCTTCTCCTTAAGGCCTTGGCTCAGATATCAACTCTTCTGAGATACTTCCCTTTGTCTTTAGAATGAAATATATAGGGATTAAAACTGTTTCTTACTGTTCATATGACCCTTTAATCTTCTAGGACCCCACTGGTCTATAAATGAAATGAATAACAATAGGAACTCCCTACCCAAAGGGAGGATGGGACTTGTCAAGAATACTTAGTGGAGACAATGCAAATATTATGTGTGTAAAGTCCTAAAGTCTGATTGGCATAGTCAATAGATAGTAAGTGAAAGTTTTTTTTCTTGCCCCCCACCTAGGTTTTAATGGGATGTATCAACTGGAGGGATGTATCATTATGTGAAATAATGCAAAAACATCTGACTTATGCAAAATTTACAAAGACTAATGGTCACAGGAACACTCTGTTGGAGCCATTAAAACTTTGGAAGGAGTCCAGGCACATGAAAGGGACTGGAACTTAAGCTCCATAAAAAACTCATGACCCACTCGTTTTGGGCCATGCTTCTTGCCCTCCCTTAGCCCCACAGACATTCTTCCATGACTAATCCTTTACTTTTTAGGGGTTTACCCTTGCTGACTTCGGGGAAACAAAGATGAACTAAATACAAAAGTCTAGGGAAGTTACAGACTTACAAAGTGCTCATTGAAGCTTTCAAAATTTAAATGAAAGTAGCTTCCTCTTCGAGAATTCCATTTGAAAGTAGGCCTGGGAGGTCTCGTGGCTGCTGGCAATTATTGTCTTGTCCCTGAATCATGGGATGTGGTTTGAGCGGCTCCTCTCTATTAGTTGAACCATTTCTGCCCTCTGCCCTATTTTCTACATCTTTCAGGTTTGAGTACTCACTGAAAAAAATCTGAGTAGGAAATTCTGTGGGGAAAAAAAGCCCCAAGGAGCAGAATTATAGCCAGGTTACTGACCTCATAGAGAATCTCAATCCATCTCTGAGTCTCCTAGACAAGGAAATTGTTGTTGTATCTTGATAGGGCATAATAGGGTTGTGTGTTCAGAAATTTTTGTTTTAGAAAAGAATTGAATGATTAAGGTCGTGAGCAAGGTATGAGTGGCCTAGGCTCCATATGGACAGACCCAGTCAAGCTTCTTTGACCATGAATGTGATGGGTTATGCCAGCGTTTTTCAACCACTGTGCTGTGGCACACTAGTGTGCCATGAGATATTGTCCGGTGTACTGTGAGAAAAATTCCAATTTCATCCATAACATGCGGCTTCGGCTCACAAATAGACCAAACATTAAAAAATACTTTATTATTTCATAATAATTATAAAATAATTTTTTGTGTTTGATTCCTGTTCAAGAGAATTGCTTTATATATAGTCAATATAGTCACAGGGTTCAATGTTTTTTTTTTAACATTTTCTAATGGTGGGTGTGCCTCTTGATTTTTTTTTTTTCATGAAAAAAGTGTGTCTTTGCCCAAAAAGGTTGAAAAACACTGGGTTATGCAATGGACATGGCAGCAATCCTCTTCCTAGGGATTGGAGTGCAGACTAGCAGCACTTTAGTACATATACAGTCACTGGAGTGGCCACCTAATGCTGATTAAAGTAATAGGTGACTGTCACAGTTCCCTCCTTCCTTGGTGCCACCCTATTAATTAGAATAAAATTATCATGAATTACAATAAAAAGTATGAGTAGTTAAAAAAATGAATGCACAAGAGCTGCCCACCCCACCGCCCCCAATGAATACTACTCTCCAACTCCAAATTGACTGCCAATCTTTCTCTTTCTTCGCAGCTGGGCTATGTCTGAATTGTTGGACCCTACAGGAACTGGTCAGCAGAGACCCGGGCCACTTTCTTATCCTCCTGGAGCTGATCTTACAGAAAACTGGAGAGGTAGGAGCCACAGAGGAAATAAAGGGATCTGTCTTGGTGGGGGGTTAAGAAATAGGGACCCACAGGATATCAGTTATGCAATGTCTGATATGACACCAGGCTCAGCCAAAACACCAAAACACTGGAGAACTGAGTGATCTAATTCAGTGGTGTATTGGATTGAAAGTTTTTACAAAGAGATGTGAGCTTCTTGAAAGACTGACACTGGATATAAATTGAGATACTAATTATAAAGATAAGAGGCAGTAATACCAAATCCACCAATCCTTTTGTCCCAAAGCCTTCAGAAAACAAAAACTTGGGTTCTAGAGAAATAATGTATCAGTTAACACACTTGTCTTGCATGTAAGCAATCTGGGTTTAATTCCTGATATGGAATATGGTCCTCAAAGTACCACCTAAAGTAAGTCCTGAGCACAGCTGAGTGTGATCCAAAATACAAAGCACCCTTTCCCCATTTTGGCCAAGCTTTCTACTAAGATAGCTCCTAGCCTTTATTTCTATTGCCTTTGTGTATTCTCCCATTATGTTTCTTTATATCCTGTAAATGAGCTTGATCATCTAATGTATGACCCACTACTTTGATTCTTTTTTTACTCATCAGTCAACAAATTTTATGACTGCATTTTTCCCTCTGGTAAACTGCAGGCAGGAGGGAAACTGGATATAATTTTAAAATAGGCAGAAAGAAAAGAAAACAAACTAAAGAAACCAAAGGCATGAAAGGGAAACTGATTGAAAAAGGTAAACTGAAAACTTCAACAGCTCAACACATAGATTAAGAGGAGTATATTGAATACTGAGCTCAACTGAGTTTCAGAATAGCTGTGACTCTCTGGGGTTTATAAAGGATTTTGTCCTTTTTAAAGAATTATCTTCTGAATTTTGTTTGTTTAAAAACACAACCGAGTTGGGAAACTTGTGCCATTTCCTAACTTAGCTGTTCCCTTTAAGAAAAAATATCTTGGTTTAGTAAGACAATGCATGTTCTATTTCTGCTGCCACCCTTTACCTACTTTTATACCATGATCTCAAGCAGACCAACTCAGAAGAGTTAAATCACCCTTGGGTTATTAACATATAAATTCAAATCAACAACTATTAGACATATGGAAAGGATTTTGTTTGCTTGTTTTTGGCCTCATTAAATGGTGCTCAAGAACTGCACCTAGGTTCTAACTGGCATTGGTGTCCAAGACTAGACCAGGGATTAAATCCAGGCCTACTATCTCTACCCTTTGAGCTATCTCCCTGGGTGCCCTGGGAAAGGTTTTTAAGAGGGATGACCGAAAGATGTATTTGACACTTTATTTATTCAGGATAAAGAAAGAGGGATAATTCTAAATTTGAGAATTCTGTGATCAGGGGACACGGTAGACATGGAGGGACTCTCTCTGCATCTTCAATGCCCATGAGTTCCAAAGGGAACCAAAAAAACCTTTAGCATTTTGACTAAAGAATTTTAAATTACATACATAGGTGGTAGGATGGGCGACACTGAGATAACTAACAGAAGAATAAATAGAATTCACAAGCAAATATAGAATAAAAGTGTCACCTGAGTTTGTAGTATAACAAATGTAAATATATCACTTTAATGACTTAACCTTTGCCTAGCAAATTAGAAGAAAATTATTAGAGCCATAGAAGAGCATAGTGAAACTGGTATGTTCATATATAAAAGATATCATAATAAAATTATTTTGGAAAGCAAATGAATAAGAAGTTTCAGCGTCAGTAAATATGGATCAGCTGATCGTACTTCTTGAACTCTCTTATATAGGGTATTCTTAGAATTACAGAAAAATATGGATGTGCTCTAAAGAGTTTTCATTGCAGAAGCATTTAAATAGCAAGATAGCAATTTCAAATGTCTAAAACTAAAGTAATATACACAGCTAATAAAATTATAAATACTATCCAAATACATATATTATTTTAAACATACAATCCAATTGCATCAGTAAAGTTTATTAATGGTTTAGGAGAAACTAGCTAACTATTTAGAAGAACACATAGAGTAAGGTTACAAGTTCACACCATACATAAATGTAATTTTATTGTACTAAAGAATTAAATTTAAAAAATAAATCTTCAAAGAAAAGAAAATATATGTATGTGTTGACATCATCCTTGCAAAACTCAGAAGGAAAATTTAATACTTGCCATTTATGTACATTAAAAATTACGTATGATTCAAAGAAAACAAATGAAAAACATTTGCAACACAAATAACAGAGTCAATGGATAACAGAGAAGGAAAAAAGAGCTGGTCTTAGAGACCATGTAGCAAGACAGAACGTATTTATATTTAAATATTACCTATAAATATGTAAATATTAGATGTAAGGTATTAAAAGTAAAAGCACACAAACCATGATTGTAGCTCTATAGAGGAAATACAGAAAGAAAAATGATGTAGGGAAAACTTTATTGAAATATCTATGACAGATGTTGGAAGGGGGATATTGTTTCATTTGTTTGTCCTTATTTAACTTCTGGTTTTAGAAATTTTGCCTTGAGGTAGCATTTTTACTTGAAAAGAGAAAAGAAAAACAACAAGAAACCACTGCAAAAAAATTACTGCAAAGAGTGCTCCACTCTATACATGAGCCTTATTCCTCCACTTTTCACCCTCTCCACAGATTCAGGAAAAGGGGACGTATGACCTCCTGGTCCCACTGGCTCTGCTCTTCTACTCCACTGTCCTGGGTGTAAGTTCCAGGGTGTATTCAGCCAAAGAGGGGAGGGAGGAGAGGGAAGAATTATATTCCTGGAGAGCATCATCTTCACACCTTTGGAGACAGTCATAGAGAGGTGGTTGGCAACCATCTCAAAGCTTCAGGTAAGTCCTCCCAGGTATCCAGATCAGGGGGCACCACATGCCTGCAGGTACATTGTGTAGATTTACTTTGAAGAACAAATAAACATTTGCCTCGATTATAAGAAATTTAAATAATTGTGTTTAGGAATTCAAGACCATTCTCTAAAATGAATGGCACTACGGTATCATTTAGAGTGGCCTTCAAAGTGAGAACTTTTCAAAAAAAGTCTCATATGTTGGGTAAACTTTTTTGGTAAAAACCAGGCCATTATTGTAGACACAACCCTGGGTCCCTTCTTGTTCATGTGTCACTTACTTCTGGATAATTTTCAGTTCTTCCTGATCAGAGCCTGGGAAAATTGTTGCCATAAAATGTAGGGCCATTTATTATTTATTATTATTGTGAATCATTTCAGAAAAGAACAAATTTGAAGTATAAAATACTAGTGATCTCTCCCTTACTGACTTATCTTTTTGACGGTCCTTCTCCCTACCAGACACCACACTTCCCACCAGATTCAGATCTTCTTCTGAAAGCATCCAGAACCTACCACCAGTTCTTGACTTGGCCAGTTCCTTACTGCAGTATCTGCCAGGAACTGCTCACCTTCATTGATGCTGAACTCAAGGCACCAGGTAAGTGCTAAGCAGCAGGATCATGGGATAGGATTCCGGTTGCCAGAAGATTTCCAGCTCTTATGGAATTATTCTTTGATGATGACTCTCCTTACATCACATTTCTCAGCTAGTGTCAACCTATGGATCTCGCTTTCTAACTTCGAGTGTTCCTCTTCATTACACACACAGTATCACATACTGGGAGTATGCAAAAAGGAAATAACTTGAGGAGGAATTCTTGGAGGAAGTTAGAACAGAGGTTCAAGTCAGGAGACTCACCTCCTCATAAGCTCTGGATAGCAAGGGGTCTCTGAGGAAGCTCAGGTCAAATATAGAAGCTCCTACAATATTGAAAGAGGCTCTTGTTTTTTCTCTTTGCAAATAGAGAAATGTATGTATAGACAAGTCCAATGTCTTGCATGTGGCTGACCCAGGATGCTCCGCAGTTCAATCCCCCTACATCCCATATGGTCCCCCAAATCAAGAGTGATTTCTGAGTGCAGAGCCAGGAGTAACCCCTGAGCATCACCGGGTGTGGCCCTCCCCCCAAAACAAATCAATTCTGGAAGGTAACTGATGTTGGCATGGACAGGTTGATAGGCATCAGAGAAGTGTGGCATGGCTGCTACTTTCAAAGTTTTCATTCTGAGATCTAAAAATCTGTGGCGGAATAAGAGAACACACAAATAGGATTCACTTAGAAGTGGCTTGATATTAAAGTCAATACATCAATAGATCAGAAGAATAAAGTTACATAAGCATCTCAGTAAACACCTCTAAAACATTTGATAAAAACAAATATCTATTTCTTTTTTTCTTTTAATCAATAGATTGATTGATTGGTTGTTGGGCCACACCCAGCAGTGCTCAGGGGTCACTCCTGGCTCTGCACTAAGAAATAGCCCCTTGCAGACTGGGGGACCATATGGAATGCTGGGTTCCTCAAGGGTTGGCCACATGCAAGCAAACGCCCTATTGCTGTGCTATCTCTCCAGTTTTAAACGTCTATTTCTAATACTAAAAACCTCTCTAAAATAACTCTCTAATGGAAACTATAATATTAAAATAATTAACAGTTCATAGTGAAATACTAAAGCCATTTCCATTAAACTAATAATAATCTTGTACTTTTAAGTGTTTGCCTATATATAAAAACACTAGTAAGACAGAATTATTATGAAAAATAAAACCTTAGTTATGTGGAGATCATTATTTCCTAATATAAAAATAATAACCTGAAGATTTATAGACTACTAAACAGCAGCAAAAGAACTTTTCCATTTAACAGCATTAATATGTTACATAAAACATTAGCCAGTAATAAAACAATGCAAAAGCTATAATTTACATAGAAATTACACATTTAAAAAGAAAAAGGTGGAGCAAATAAAGAAATAAAAAAACAAATAAGAAAACAAATTTACTGAAAGAATAAATAAGCTTAAAGATCCCTGACATATTAAACTAGGATTGTAGTAATTTCACGTGTTGTGGGAATATTACCACAATCAAAATGCTAATAACTTTTTAAAATTGTAGTACGTTAAACACGGTGGTTATGTAGTTTTTTTAATGCCATATTTCTGGCAAAATACCAATAACCTTTTAATTCAAAAAGATAATGTCTATTTAAAAGAGGAAATGTTCATAATAGTACTGGTATTTATTTTTGCATTTACTGTGTGTTTATGTTTTCTTTTTTTCATATATTTTATTTAAACACCTTGATTACATACATGATTGTGTTTGGGTTTCAGTCATGTAAAGAACACCACCCATCACCAGTGCAACGTTCCCATCACCAATGTCCCAAATCTCCCTCCTCCCCACCCGACTCCCGCCTGTACTCTAGACAGGCTTTCCATTTCCCTCATACATTCTCATTATTAGGACAGTTCAAAATGTAGTTATTTCTCTAACTAAACTCATCACTCTTAGTGGTGAGCTTCCTGAGGTGAGCTGGAACTTCCAGCTCTTTTCTCTTTTGTGTCTGAAAGTTATTATTGCAAGAATGTCTTTCATTTTTCTTAAAACCCATAGATGAGTGAGACCATTCTGCATTTTTCTCTCTCTCTCTCTGACTTATTTCACTCAGCATAATAGATTCCGTGTACATCCATGTATAGGAAAATTTCATGACTTCATCTCTCCTAGCAAACATCTCTACACCAGTGTTCATTTCCTGCTACCAGTTTACCCAGTTACCCTCCCATTCTTCCAACCCCACTCCCAATCTGTCTCAATGACAGACACTTAATTTTCTTAACTAAAAAACAGCCATAGACTGTTATGAAATTGTTATCAAATTGTTATGAAAGGAGGAAAGATACTTTTGACTCATTTCTTCTCTGCATGTGAGAAGTTAGAGATGGAAGGTAGAAGAGCTTGAAGAGAAGGGATGGGATGAGGGAACTGTGGGGCAACTATAGGTCTCAGTCTTAGCAAGGAGCACACAATTAAGACTATAAACTTAGGGACCAGAGCGATAGCACAGCAGGGAGGGCATTTGTCCTGAATTCTGCCAACCTGGGTTTGATCCCCGGTATCCCATATGGTTCCCTGAACCTGTTAAGAGTAATTCCTGAGCACAGAGTCAAGAATAATATCTGAACAGAGAGCAATATTGGGTGCTGCTAGGTGTGGCCCCCAGAAACAAAAAAAAAAAAAGATTGATTGTGAACTTATATCAGATTATTCCTTAAAACTGTGAAAAAATAGGCAGAGATGCAAGATCTAAGTGAGTCTATTGAAATATACCAGTGAGCCAGTCAGGAGTGGAGCAGGGGTAGTTAACAGCTATATTGGAGATCCCACAGGAGAACTTGTTTTCTTGTCTTCTACCCACATTGCTAAACAGCAAGGCTTTATGGTAGGCAGAGCCCATTGGATTCTGGGAATCACAATAAATGTGGCCTAGAAGTTCACATATCTAATGGGCCCTTAGTCCTCAACCTCATCAAGAAACTCCCAACCTAATGGTCAAGCTAAGTGTTGCCAAGTTATAAAGCACAGACATGGTTGCTGAGTCGGCAGAGAAACCTAGGAACTGATTCTGTTTTTGTTTTTGTTCTATCACAGGAATCTCTTACCAGCGACTGGTGAGGGCCGAGCAAGGTCTGCCCATTAGGAGTTACCACAGCTCCACTGTGTGAGTGCCTTGT
The DNA here is from genome assembly GCF_024139225.1 of Suncus etruscus. Taxonomy (NCBI): domain Eukaryota; kingdom Metazoa; phylum Chordata; class Mammalia; order Eulipotyphla; family Soricidae; genus Suncus; species Suncus etruscus. The sequence continues at coordinate 42,442,882 of NC_064867.1, forward strand.
AAAGGGAAAAATGCAGGGCAGGGTTTGGGGGTGTTCAGGGGCCCCACTTGCCTGTTTCACCATCCTCCCCAACCCCACAGAGTTCCACCTCCATATTCTTTTTATCACCGCACTATTCCCCAGAACAGCAGGCTTCAAGGGGAACAGAAATTCTCCAGAATTGTTGGGAATGTTTTAGGTATTGGTTTCTGTTTTTGGACTGGTGCTTCCACTTGATTCATAAAGAGGTCAGAGAACTAAAATATGAAGGAATAACAACAAATGAAGGAATAATAACAAAACCTAAAACTACCTGAATTGGTCATGCCAGATAGTAGGCATATATTGCCTATATATTGTGAATATATATTGTGGGCATAAATTGTGAACTCCAGTTTTCCACAGAAGGAAACTATAAATCAGAGAGGTCAGATAACTTCAAGGTTACCAGTTTGAAAGTGTCTGAGGTACATTTTAGCCTCAGTCCTTTTCAATCACTTGTTCCATGAGGACACTTTCTGCTTTCTGATGACTGAAATAGCATTTTCCAAATTTTTTGGATTGGACCAGGACATAACTGAAAACTTATCTTAAGAAACACAATGCTCAAGTGTACTCAAGTTACCTCACCTAAAATAGAACCTTATTTTTTCTGTTGTGGGGATCATCTGAGTCATGCCCAAGAATGCCCAGAGAGCTGCCAAGGCCACACACCTCACTGTGCTCTGAGAACACAGTGCTGGAACACAATTCCACAGAGTCACACATGCAAGGCATGCACTCTACCGCTCAAACCATACTCCCAGTTCATGATCTTCTTTTGAGCAATCTTACATTCCATTCTGGCAGGATAACGTTGCTACCAAACACACACACACACACACACACACACACACACACACACACACCACCCCACACCCCACACAAGGTAAATTTAAGTTCAAAGGTCAGAGAGACAATTCAGTTGGCAAAGAACTTGCCTTACAGACCACCACATATCCTTGTACCATATATGGCCCTCCCTGCAGGAGTGATTTTTGAGTACAAAGCAAGGAGTAAGACTTGAACTCTGATGGGCATGATCCAAAAATAAACATGTTAAAGTTAAGTCTAATTTTTAAAGTTTTTTTTTAAATACCAGTTGAAGACTCCTCAAATGTCAAGACTGTCCCTTGAAACTAGGACCAATGACCTCTCAGTCCCTCTCCTGGTCTTGGTCTTGGCTGGGCTTGAGACCTTAGCAGTGCCCACAGCAGCTTTCCTTGCTCCCCAGCACTGTGATGTTGTTGAACCCACTGGAGATACATGCTGAGTTCCTTGCTGTGGCCAACAAGCTGAGTGCACCCAGACATTCACCGAACAGTGCCTACATCACTCTGCTCCTCCATGCATTCCAGGCCACCTTTGGGCCCCACTGTGACCTCCCAGTTCTACACTGCAGGCTGCAGGTATGTATCTGTGCCCTGAAGCTCAATTTTGCCCCCACTCTCAGAACCTATCCTGAGAAGCAGTCTTTTTTCTGCTCCAGTTCCATACTCATATCAGGAGTTTATGGGGTCCACTGTAGTGGGATCCAGTGTCCCACCACATTCTGAATGACCTAGTGGTATGTGGTTAGAGGGCTGGTCTTATAGAGAGGGTATTCGTTGTGCTAATCTGGATATTGGTATCAACGCTTGATCCAGGTATTGGTCTCCTGGAACCTGGCAGAGGTCAGATGATGTAAGAACAAGCTTACAATTAATCCTAAAAGCCTAGTTTCTGGATCTATCCTATGATAGATCAACTCCATGACCCTGCAAAACTACTGGTCCTCTCTCTGAGCTATCATAGTGAGATCTAAGTCCCCCCTAACTTTTAATGCCTGGGTTTTCTGCACCTTTTGATCATGAACATTCCCCAAGGTTTTGTGAACAGAGAGGAAGGTCTGGCTCTCAAGGCAGCTATGGGTAGAGGTTTGTGGTGAGATTGATATAGGACACTGGGAGCTAGAACAGGAGAGAATTGGGGGCCAGAACCAACACTTTCTCCTTCTGGAATTTCAGTCCAAGACCCTGGCAGAGCTTGTGGACATCTTCACAGAGACGGCAGAGGCACAGGAGTTGGCAACTGGCATCAGGGATGCAGCCGAGGCCCGACAATGGCTCAGGACCAAGCTGCAGGAAGTGGGAGAGAAAGCTGGCTTCTCTGATGTCTTGGGTGGGCTTTTCATTCTCTTCCCCCTACCTGTTCTATCTTCTGATGAGCAGTTCCAGTCAGCTTAGTGATTCTACTTCCCACAGTCGTTGGAAAGCTGGGCTCTTCAGAATTCTGTTTCTCTGGCATCTGTGAATGTGTTAGTCCTGTCTGAAGAATTAGGGATGAGTTACCAGCAAATGTGATGCCCTGAAAGAGAGGGAAAGAGAGTGTTAAGTGAGACCAAGGAATTTTGCTTTTTCACTGCAGGAAAAGTAGAAAGGGCGTGTGACACTCTTCTACAAGTGTCCTACATGATCACCCATATTCACCTGCCTTCCCCCCCCCCAAAAAAAAAAAAAAAACAGGAAATGTCCTCTCTACAACTCTTTCACAGAGAAGGCACAGAGCTCCCCTCAGAAACACCACTGAGAGAGCACCATGGCTTTTCATCCAAACTTTATATAAAGATGCTCAGAGATTGTGGCTTAGGCATGTTCACAGAATATGGAAGGGAACCCGGCTGCTCTGTACAGGGGAGAAGACCTTCTAGCTGCAAGCTAGGGACCAATTCATCCCCAGCACTACAGCTCTGGATCCACAACTCTCTCCCAACATGACCTCTTTTCTAAAACCAGGGGTCTATAAAGCTACTTTACAAAGTTAAAGGCAGAAAGACATCAACTTAAACTTTAATGAATTTGACTATATCAAATTATGTTCTCCGATGAATAGAATGAGCTAAATCAATCGTTTTCCGATAGAATAAGAAAAGGTATTTTCAATGTTCACATCACATAGGAAATTATTAATTATTATAATAATGCCCAAAGACAATAGAGATGAGGGCCGAAAGGACCAGCACACAATAGGAAGCTCAACACAAAGAGTGGTGAGTGCAGTTAGGGAAATAACTACAATGACAACTATCAGGCAATGTCAATGAGTGAGAAAAGTAGAATGCCTGTCTTGAATACAGGCAAGGGTTGAGGAGGAGTGGGGGGTTCCACTGGTGAAGGGGGGTGTTCTGTTTATGACTGAAACCCAACAACAATCATGCTAGTAATCATGGTGCTTAAAGATTTTATATAAAATAAATAAATAAATATAACAAGGGGCCTGGGTGGCCAACGCAAAGTGTCTTCTCAGCTCTCATCTCCTGCCCACCTCTTCTTCCAGATCCCACAAAACTTGGTAAGATCCATACTATTCCCATCCCAGTGGCCAGATGCTACACCTACAGCTGGAATCAGGACAGCTTTGGTAAGCAGCTGGCTCTGGCCTATGGTGCTGAGCTGAACCCGTCAACTATTCCTGATCCCAATCTATAGAGCCTCCTCCTCTCCCACCAGCCCTTCCACCTAAGTCAATTCTAAGCAGAACAGGGACTGTTCTTTGAGCCCTGAACTATCTTTGACACTCCCTTTTTCTTCTCTCCTAATCTTTTATTCTGGGCCATTCAAGGGAAGGGGTGCAATAGGAAATCCAATTGCCCAGACACCCAGATGATGTTGTCCCCTGCCTTTTCTGCAGACATCCTAAAGGAAATCCTGCTCAAAGAACAGGAACTACTACCACCAGGTATCCTGGGAGATGAGGAACAAGAGAAAGAAGAGGAGGAGGAAGAGGAGGACTTGGAAACCAATGGGCACTGTGTCGAGAGGGACTCTCTGATCTCCACCAGCTCAATGGCCTCTCAAGACTCTACCCTGCCCCTTCTCTCATCCCAGGTCTCAGGGGCCACCATACCTCGCCAGATGTTGACTTCCTTTGTCTCAGGCCTCTCAGATGGCCTAGACAGTGGCTATGTAGAGGATAATGAGGAGAACTCTTATGAGGGGCTCAAGAAGCCTGGCAGTCAGGAATACAAGAGCCATCGCAGGTCAGGGCAGAAGTTCAATAAGATCTGTAAACTCTTTAAGAGTACCAGCCATCTTGTACTGCGGAAGGACTCTCGGGACCTGGAGGCCAGTTCATATACAACTCCTACCCTTCGGCGGGTGGGCAGCCTCTCCAGCCCCCTGAACAGCCCATCACTATACCCATCCAGGACCCAGCGCTCCCGCTCCTTGCCCCAGCCCAAGCTCAACTCCCAGCTGCCCAAATGGCTCCTGGCTCCTTCTTTAGGCCACCAACGCCGGCGCCCCTTCCTGAGCGGTGATGAGGACCCCAAGGCTTCCACACTTCGTATTGTGGTCTTTGGCTCTGATCAGATTTCAGGGAAGGTGGCTCGAGCTTACAGCAACTTGCGGTAAGAATTGCAAGAGAAGCAATCACTCCCACCCTGGGTGGTGGAGCAGGGATTTGGGGCTTGTGACTTAGGACCCAGAAGAGACCCCCCCCCAAAGCTTCCTCTCCTTGCCAGGCGGTTGGAGAACAAATGTCCACTACTTACACAGTTCTTCAAGCTCCAGTTCTTCTATGTGCCAATGAAGCGGAGCCCTGGCACCAGCCCAAGATCGTGCCCTGACCCTCCAAGCCAGATGCCCCCAACCCCTGCAGACTCCCCGAGGCACTCCAGCCCTGCAGTATGTCCCCCACTTATACAAACTGATTGGGAGCATAGAGTAGGCATGTGTGGGATTCACTTAAGTGGAGTACACTGGCTAGAAATTAATGCCTGTGTTAATGGGGCACCCCTTCTTGCTTAGCTTTTGCTCCCAGAAATGGTCTCTGTCCTGTATTTAAGGATGATGTTTTGTGTCCAAAATGGTACCCGTAGATGCCATGTTGGTCAAAGGAGCTGTGCCCACTGGTTCCCTGGGGAATGGAAGTAACTTCTTCCCTTTGTCCCAGGAGCTGAGGACTGCCCCAGGGGCAGAAAATACCAATGACATCTCCTACTACCTTGGTATGCTCGACCCCTGGTATGAACGTAACGTGCTTGGCCTCATGCATCTACCCCCAGAAGTCCTTTGTCAAGTGAGTTGTTCCCAGGGAGGGACAGAGGCTCAAGGGCTGCTCAAAGAATCACTCAGAACTATGGCTGGTTTGGGGGATCCACTTGGTGTCTCCAAGGAGAATCAGGCTATCTTGAAAAAGAGATTAGAGGTTGAGTCAAAAACTTGAATTCGGGTCTTTAGATGCCAGAAATAGGGTCACTACTGTGACAGGGAGGGGCCACAGAAGTGTCTAGAGTATGAACACTGGTTCTCAACTCCCACCTTTGTCCAGCACAACCAGATCTCCCTCACTATTCATAGTCTATGTTACAGAGCAGAGAGTTGGACTGTGGATCCTTCCTTGACCCTTCTCCACTTCATTATCTCCTTCCTGGTTCTATCTACTCTGTGTATGTGTTGCTTACAGTTCATTTCTCACATTCTCTGTTCCACTTGTCCCTTGTTCCTCTGTCCCCACCAGCAGTCCCTGAAGGCTGAGTCTCGGACCTTAGGAGACTCCCCTACCCAGTTGCCCATCCTGGCAGACATGCTACTTTACTACTTCCGCTTTGCTGCCCGGCCTGTGCTGCTGCAAGTCTATCAGACAGAGGTAAGACACCCTGCTACCTCCATTACCTCTTCCCCAGAATCTCTAGCAGACCTTCCTTCAGGTCCCAGCCTGTGTTTTTCAGCTCCTACAGTCAGGTGTCCTATGCTGAGAAGGGTCTGGTGGGTGCTCTGGGTTTTTATTGTTGTTGTTTTGGGGTCACACCTGGTAATGCTCAAGGGTCACTCCTCCTGGCAGGTTCAGGGGACCATATGGGATGAGGGGGATAGAACCCAGGTCCATTTCGGTCATCAGCATGCAAGGCAAGCGCCCTACCATGGTGGGTGCTTTGGGAAGGTTCACTTTGATATGCAGATGTTTGCCTTCTGCAGCTGACCTTTGTCTCTGGGGAGAAGACAACAGAGATTTTTATCCAGTCCCTGGAGCTGGGTCACTCTGCTGCCACACGTGCCATTAAGGCTTCAGGTAAGTGTTGTCCTTGTAGCGACCAATGGGAAGATGGGAAGCAGGATCAAAGGGACTAGGATGAGTTCAGGGGAGGTGGGGAGAGGGGACAGGAGGTGGAGCTCAGAGAAGTGGGGTTAGAAGGAGGAGGTGAGTCCGGATAAGGCCAGAGTGAAATGAGGAGTGAAGAGTTTATGCATGGTGCAGGTCGTGGCAGCAAGCGACTGGGCATCGATGGTGACCAGGAGGCCGTCCCTCTAACACTACAGATTATTTACAGCAAGGTAAGAATCTGTCCCTAATTCTCCCTCCCCTATGAATGGACTCATATTTCCCTGTACCTCTCATTAAGCAAACTTCCTGGCTCTAGGGTATTCAAGAGAAGGGGTCCAGGGATAGAGCAGACATCTCTGGCCTCAGGACTGGGCAAAAGAGAGACTTCAGAGTCCCAGTAAAGGTTTAAGGAGGTGAAGACAGGGCTGAAGGAGATATTGGGCCTAGTTGAGTACATGGTAGGTGATACTGGTGTAAAGATATCAGGTAAGATATATGAGAGGGAGGCACATTAGCTTACCAAGGAACAAGTGACTGAGCATGTTACACCCCGGGACTCGGGACAGTTCAAAAAAATCTTGACATCACAGTTGCTTACCTGCTTTCTGTCCTTAAAAAAGGTATTTATTTAGGGGCCGGAGAGATAGCATGGAGGTAGGGCATTTGCCTTGCATGAAGAAGGACGGTGGTTCGAATCCCGGCATCTCATATGATCCCCTGAGCCTGCTAGGAGCGATTTCTGAGCGTAGAGCCAGGAGGAACCTCTGAGTGCTGCCAGGTGTGACATAAAAACAAAACAAAAAAAAGGGTATTTATTTAGCACTATGAATGTCAGATTTATTGCTCAAGAAGAGGAAATAGCAGTGAACAATAAAGGCTAGGCCCTGACTTTCCTGCAGAAAGGAGACATATAAGAAACTAGAAGGCATAAATAGATAAAATTAGGTTAGTTTAGAGAGGCATATATTAAACACTTTTGGGACTCAGGCATTATTCTAGGCCCAAAAGAGGCTACAAGAGGGAACAAGTATTTTCATTCTAAAAGAGGTGATATATATTGGTTAGAAATATACCACATGATGTGGAATTATAGCTGTAACATTCAGATAAAGAAAGGTACTAATGGTAAGGTCATTATTTAACTTAGTCAGGTAAAATTAAAGAAGGCTTTATGAGGGGCCGGAGAGATAACATGGAAGTAGTGAGTTTGCCTTGCATGCAGAAGGACGGTGGTTAGAATTCCAGCATCGCCTATGGTCCCCTGAGCCTGCCAGGACCTATTTTTGAGCATAGACCCAGGAGTAACCCTTGAGCGCTGCCGGGTGTGACCCCCCCCCAAAAAAAAAAAACAGAACAACAACAACAACAACAACGGCTTTATAAAGAAAAAACCTTGAATCAATCTTGAAAAAAAATAAACCAAAATGTGTTTAACCTATAGAGAGGGAAACTCTCTGCTGGTGGGAGACTAGCACAGCAAAGGTCCGATGGCAGGAGAGAACTTGGATATAAAGAACCCTTAAAGATGGCTAATGGGAAAGCAGAGAGAGAGAGAGAGAGAGAGAGAGAGAGAGAGAGAGAGAGAGAGAGAGAGAGAGAAATGAAAATATGATGCTAAAGTGAAGCTAGAATAATGGACAGGGCCATACTACCAAAGCCTTGAGTGCCAGCAAGAGGGATTTTGTTGTTTCTCAAAGAGCAATGCCCCCATTGGATGCCCCATATGTATGGTGTGACTGAGAATGCAGAGAAAATTGGATTTTTCCCTTTAGAGGCTCCATCTGGTAGTTCTGTGTAAAATACATGGAAGAACAAAACACAGTAGATGTGGGAAAGTCAGTCAGGAGGCTGCATTGGTTGTCCAGGAGAGAACAGTGGCAGCTTGCACTAGGGTAGTGGAAGAGGAGAAGATGGAAAGAAATAGGAGAAATATGTGAGTGGTGTGAGAAGCAATGCTTTGGAATGCATAGGAAGCCCAAATCCCTAGACTGGTAGTATAATTTTTAGAAGATTTTTGTGGGGGAAGAGCATGAATTTGTGTCACGATGGACGTGAGATGCCCTTGGAAAGGAGGAAAAAGTCAGAATAGGTAGTTGGATGGAAAGTGACTGGGCCTAAACTCAGAAGTGAAGCACAGAGATGTATATACAGACACCAATGGAAAAAAAAAGGGTCAAGGTTAGATTCCCTGATAAATAAAAATAAAAAATAATGAAGAGGGTCTAAGATAAAGTCCTAAGACTTACGCCATACAACAACAGTGAATGGTAATTGCACAGAGAAGAGGGGTACCACCCAGACACATGAGACTGAGGAAGAACTAGGGCATGCCAAGTTGGAAGCACACGTTGGGGGAGCAATGGCCAGAGTCAAGTACTCTTGAGGTATTCTTGAGCTTAGCAACAGAAAATTCCCATTGAAAGGGACATCCAAACCAGCCCTCAAAGAAGGGAATTCAGGTATAGCTTTGCCAATAGTTATGCAAGCCTGTCTCTTTTATGCTCTAATCTTAACAAGAGATCAGCAAGACCACCCTTTGAGGCGTATGTGCCCTGAAACATACACAACACATGACACATGCATGAAGCCAATGACCCTAATGACCCATTGCTACTCTGTGAAGCCATTAAGATCTTGAAGAGTTCAAAGGGCTCTTGATGAAGAAACCTGAAGAGATGGATGAATGAGAGTTCTTGGATGGGCTGAGTGTGGGTAGCTTTGTATTTCTGGTGGGTCAAGAGCCTCTTCAGTAAGACAGAAGTTGGTGGAAGTTGTGGGATGAGAGGTTGTGGCTTTGCATTTTCAGGGAGCTGTCAGTGGACGAAGCCGTTGGAGCAACATGGAGAAAGTCTGTACCTCTGTCAACCTCAACAAGGCCTGCAGGAGGCAGGAAGAACTAGGTGACTGGAGTGGGCAGTGAGGGTGGGTAGGGCAGTGTCAGAAGGAAATTGCAAGCTGGCCTAAGTGTTACTGCTTTTCAGATTCCAACATGGAAACCCTAATGCTAAACCTGACCGAAGTAGTGAAAAGGCAGAACTCCAAATCCAAGAAGGGCTTTAACCAGGTAAGTTCTTCCTTCGCTTTAAAGTCACATCATTGACAGACTTATTGGGCATGTGTGTGTGTGTGTGTGTGTGTGTGTGTGTGTGTGTGTGTGTGTGTGTGTGTGAGTAAAAGGAGCTTCCGAGGGGTTCACTGAGGTATGTAGGTGGGAATAAAAAGAGTCAGAATTAGAGGTATGGTTTAAGGATGTATACATGTGGAATGCTGTGGAGTGTCAGGAAAGAAGCCTTTGAGAGAGGTTATGTAGTTGTAGCAAGATTTAATGATAGACATCGGAGAGCCTTGCATCTGTGTTGTAGAAATGAAAGACTCCCATAGTATGAACTGTGATTTGCATGATTCCTCCTGGAGGAAGGGATTTGTTTCTTTCTTCTAGACTCAGGAAAAGGGAGAGTTTGGGAAGGGGTCAATGCCTGATGGAGATAAGGAGAATGTCCCCAAAGGAAGCATTAGGATTTCTCAGGACGGACTTCTCCTACTCACTCCACCCACAACCATTTGCTCTGGAGAACTACCAGCCAAGATCACACTTATATCACCAAGACCTGGCTAGGCAATTCCAAGGGGAGAAATTGCTGTGCCAAGGCATGAGGGGGTTGACCTGAGCCCTCCTTTCAGATCAGCACATCGCAGATCAAAGTGGACAAAGTACAGATAATTGGCTCCAACAACTGCCCCTTCGCTGTGTGTTTGGACCAAGATGAGAGAAAGATTCTGCAGAGTGTGATCAGGTAGGAAAGAGAGGGGTCCTCCTCTGGGTAAGCAAAGTGGGATCTTGGGAAATGGGTGAATTTAGGTGCCAGAAAAATGGAGGGGGCTGCTCTTACTCTCACCTGCCCCACAGGTGTGACGTCTCACCCTGCTACAAGTCAGAAAGGAGCAACGCCTGCCACTCAATGCAGAAATCCTCCAACCTATCAGCCCAAGATGGACCAGATCTCTGTTCCCTTCTCTGCCTTCCCATCATGACTTTCAGTGGTCCGCTACCCTAGAATCCCCTACACAGGCCCCAGCCCCTTCCTGAACTCCTTCCTAATTGTCAGCTGGGAAGCTCTCACTCCAAGTCTCCACTGCTTTGCTTTGAATCACTAGGGTTTAGTGATGCGTTTAGATTGGGGAAAAAGTGGAGTCTTACCTTTCTTACTGCTAAGATGGAGTTCTTTGAGAAGGTAGGAGCGGGCCCGGAGAGATAGCACGGCGGTGTTTGCCTTGCAAGCAGCCGATCCAGAACCAAAGGTGGTTGGTTAGAATCCCTGTGTCCCATATGGTCTCCCGTGCCTGCCAGGAGCTACTTCTGAGCAGACAGCCAGGAATAACCCCTGAGCATCGCCGGGTGTGACCCCCCCCCCCAAAAAAAAAAAAGAGAGAGAAGGTAGGAGCAAATGTAGAGGCACTGGTAGTGTGGAGGACAGGTCCTGAACCAAGATTTAGACTGCTGGAGTTGGGGAGAGAAATCCTAGATGCAGACAATTTCGTTCTGTGGGTCCCTCTCCTGCCTTATTTTGTACATTCAAAGACCATCAGTCTCTAAGGAACCCTAACCCTTGAACCAAAAGAAGTGGACAAAGCAGACAATCCCTGGTCTGATTATGCCTCTCCCATCCTTGGCAACCATGTGTTCCAGAGTGCTACAGAATGGCCCCAGAGTAAAGAGATCTTATATAACTATACTATATAATAAATTAATTTTTTCTAAAATCAAAAATGTAATTTAATATTATTGCTAAATATAATATGATTAGTCCCATATTTAATGGCCTGTGGTCATTTCACTTCATAAAAATTTACAGAATGGGGCCGGAACAGTGGCGCAAGCGATAGGCAGTTTGCCTTGCACGCATTAACCTAGGACGGACCGTGGTTCGATTTCCCAGCATCCCATAGGGTCCCCCAAGCCAGGAGTGATTTCTGAGCACAGAGCCAGGAGTAACTCCTGAGTATCACTGAATGTAGCCCAAAAACCAAAAACCAAAAAAATAAATAAATTTAAAGAATATTTCACATAGAGCAAACGTAAGATTCATGGGGTTGTTGTTTTAACTTTATACTCTATAGAAAATATATTTGGGGTCAGATACAGTCAACCCTACTTCAATTTTAGGCACAGTATGGATCTCTGAGCACCACCAGGTGTAATCCCGAGCATAGAGCCAGATATAGCCCAGAAGCAGTGCTAGGTATGGCCCAACCACCATAATATATGTGTAATTAAGTTTCCCTTGACAGTATCCCATTTAAGCCTCATCATGTTCACCAAATCACAAATTATTCTAGTCCCAAAAACTCAACACAACTCAAAGGTGGGCCTTTCCTCTCCCAACCACCTAATTTGAGAAGTGTAAGCTCCTACATCCAGCTGATATCTGTAAACCAAAGTCGAAGGAGGTAACAAGTCTGAGTCCATTGTTGCTAATGTTGATGTAGACTCTGGACCTGGGGCTCTATCTGGACTTGACTGAGAGTGAGTGCAAGAAAAGGAAAAGGGGGACCTTTGTGACCTGCAAACAGTAGGAAAGCAAGAGGTTTTCAGGACAACCACTAAGGATCAAAGAAGAAATTAGGAAGTGATCTCTGTAACAGCCAGCTATTGCCAAAACCAGAGCACCTAAAATTCAGCAAATTCAAGCTGTGATAACTTATGCCTATATGCATCTTCTGGACATCTAAACATTATTTGATCAAGGTGAGGCTCAGAAAAACTTGTCTCCAATATATAGTTTAGCTTCAAGTCAGTTCTGGGCTCTTTTAGTCACCTTGGAGCAGAATCTAGCACAGGAGGACTAAACAGAGACATTTGAGGCCTCCTCAAATCTGAAACCAGAACAATATTCAATTGACCAACATTACTGAAAACTATCAACCCACAGATTCAATCAGTTCAACAAATTTTGCAAGATAAAAACTAAGATATAGAATATCAACTTAGCTCTCATATTCTTTTCAAAATCCCATATTCTCAGCAAAATAAGAAAAAGCCTAAGGTGAACTCAAATCGTAGTTACATTATTCATACTCAAAGAACATACTTAAATATATCAACACAGGTATGAATAATTTACTTAACATTGCTTCAGGGAATTAAGTGGTAATGAATTTATAGAAAAAAATGCAATAATGAAATTTTGTGGATATTTTTATATTTCACAATGGGATCTTATGTCGTTGGCAGACATATACATATCTGTATATTGCCAGGTTCTGTTGTTGATTCTATTTGTTAAGGTTATATGGCTCCTATGATAATTTCAAGCTACATTTGTTGTATTCCTACTGTGAAATAAGTACTAAAGTTATGGGGGTGTCTAGCATACCTGGAGTGTTTGGTGACTAGAAAATTTAGATCACCCTACAACTGCCAACATGCCAATCATTGCATCTCCACGGATCTCTCCAGAGTCAGAAAAAATTTTAAGGCAAAAATCATTATAAAACATAGGATTTTTTTTTTTTTTGGTTTGTGGGCCTCATCCATCAGCTCTTGGGTTACTTATGGCGCTGCACTTAGAAATATGCTCCTGGCAGGCTCAGAGGACCAGATGGGGTGCTGGGGATCAAAGCCAGGTTAGCTGCATGCAAGGCAAATGTCCTTTTTTCAAAATTCAATTATTAAAATACAGAAAGGAGGGCATGCTACCAACTGGCCTTCTATTCTTAACACTATTTTCACTCAATTTCTTGAATTTACCCCCAATGAGAGCCCCACACAGCTGCAGAAAGACACTCTCAAGAAGAAATAAACTTTCAAGAAGTTGCACAGGGTCAAAAAAAAAAAGTTAGCTCACCTATTTGGGTAAAACTTGATAAAGAATGGATAGCTGGTAATCTCGTTAAAAGAAAAGGATATGCTAATATTTCTCCAGATGGCAACCCCATCAAGAAACTCTGGGTCCCAATAAGCCTTGTCAGAAGCAGAATTCTCACAAATGATGAAACCAAGCCACGGGTTCCTGCTGAACAGAATAAGGAACCCCCCACCAAACCAAAGAATTTTTGCCCTTCCCCAATCTAAAATAGACCACTCAAGAGAAAAAGAGAAGGAAACCAGCAGCAACCCAACAAATATTAGGCACAAACTTACATATCACATGAAGGCAGAGATTACATGGATTGGGAATGGAGTGACCAGATACAAAATTTCGCTTCTATTTCTGAGGGAACTGGTACAGCTCTCACTGGACTTTGTAACATAGGAAACACTCAATATTATAATAAACTCAATAGTATAATGCCTGTGTAATACTCCATGTTTGGCTGATTATTTTAACCAAAACCATTACAAGGATGATCTTAACAGGTCAAATCTATTGAGACATAGAGGCAAAATGGCAGAAGAATTTGGCAAAATTATGAAAGCCTTATGGGCAAGACATTACAGAGATATGAGCCCAAACTACTTTAAGATAACTATTGAGAAGTGCAATGACCAGTTTTCAGGGCACAGCCTACAAGATTTACACGAACTACTTCTAATTCTAATGAATGGTCTCCGCGAAGACCTGAATAAAGATGATAGGCAAAAAAAACAGAAAGAGGAAAATAATGATCATGTCAATGACTGAAAAGCTTAGAAACATGCTTGGCAGAGACACAAGCAGCTTAATGAATCTATTATTGTTACATTTTTTTCGAGGACAGTTCAAACCCAGAATCCAATGCCTCGCCTGTCACAAAATGTCTCAAACACTTGAGACTTTCATGCATCTATCATTGCTAATGGTATCCACAAGTAAATCTACACTACAGAATTGCCTAAAATTATTTTCCAAAGAAGGAAAACTGACAGACAATAATGTTTTCTTGCAGTCACTGCAAAGTACAACAGGATTCTCTATAAAGAGAGAAATTTGGAAACTGACTTGTGCTTTGAATACATCTGAAACTCTTTTCTATGAGGGCAAGTGGAAGCAAAAATTACAGATATGTGGAATTCCCCTTAGAAAGCCTTGACTTGGGGCTGGCGAGGTGGCGCTAGAAGTAAGGTGTCTGCCTTGCAACCGCTAACCAATGAAGGATAGCGGTTTGATCCCCCGGCATCTCATATGGTCCCCCCAAGCCAGGGGCGATTTCTGAGCACTTAGCCAGGAGTAACCCCTGAGCATCAAACGGGTGTGGCCCGAAAAACAAACAAACAAAAAAAGAAAGCCTTGACTTGTCACAATATGTTATTGATTTTAAGAATAACTCTGAAAAATACAACTTATCTGTTTTTGAATCATTATGGTGATATGGACAAAGGTCACTGCACAGTCTATTGTAAAAAAAAGTTAGCAAGATGCTGCATTAAGTTTGATGATCAAGAAATTATAGATATCCCTACCTTGTCAGTGAAATCTTCAGCGGTTTATATCCTCTTTTACACTTCAATGGGACCAATAGCTACAGACACAGTTGTAGAAATTAAAGCAAGTGTTCAGCTACGTACCTTTTCTAGATCTCTACAATGAGGTTCTAATGCTTTTGCCCACAGAAATCTCTGTGGAAGGTATTTGGATCACAGGTATTCATTCCCATTACAGTGTTCACTATAAGAATATTTTAATAACTTAATTTTAAGCTGATATGTTTGTAATAACTTTGTAATGTTTTTGTTCATAGAGGCCCATGGATAAAAAGTTGGATGCCCTAGATCAATGGTCCTCAAACTACGGTCCGCGGGCCACATATTGTATTTATTCCCATTTTGTTTCTTCACTTCTAAATAAGATATATGCAGTGTGCATAAAAATTGGTTCATAATTTTTGGTTTTACTATAATCTGGCCCTCCAACAGTCTGAAGGACAGTGAACTGGCCCCCTGTTTAAAAAGTTTGAGGACACCTGCAGATGAATATTATAGTGCTTTATATATAAACTCACATTACAGTGCTCATACAAAAATGTCTCAACCAATTATTTATGTCTTAACAAATCATTTTCAAATTGATTATGCCTGACAAAATTTTCTAATGTCTTTGTCCACAGATATCTTTGGAGAAGGTACCTGGTTACTATAGACTCCGATTATAGTGCTTATTATGTGAATGTTTTGGCAACCTTTTTTTTTTATTTTTTCAGCCAAACCCAGTGATGCTTAGGGGTTACTCCTGGCTATGTGCTCAGAAATCGCTCCTGACTTGGGGGATCATATGGGACTCCGGGGGATTGAACTGCAGTCCGTCCTGGGCTAGCACGTACAAGGCTTACCCCCTGCACCACCGCTCAGGTCCCTTGGCAACATATTTTTAATCTAAGTACGTCTACAATCATGTCCTAATATTTTCTTCACTAACTACTCCCTAGAAGGAGCCTGTACATTCTAGACTCATAATATAATGCTCTATGATCTAGACTCTTGCTACAGTGCTCTACATAAACTTATTTAACAAATTCTGGAAGAAAGCTTTACTGTTATGATTAAGATGGTATTTGGAAAAGCAGATTTTTTTTTTGAGAATACCATATGCATTACCTAACCAATGATGCTTTTACAGCCAAGTCTACCCTCACCAACAGTGATTTCTAGGAATTAGGCAATCTCTCCACCTTGCCTACCAGCTTTATATTTTTGAAGCACTTTGACCTGTTCCTCATTGGGCCAGATTTACAGCTGTAACTTATTGATTAATCTACAATGTGTGTCTTTGTGTGTGTGTGTGTGTGTGTGTGTGTGTGATGGCCACCTTTATGTTAGTCTTATGTCCATCAGTGTTGCACCACCTTCCCTTCTCCCCTGCTTGCCACTCTACAAATCCTTTTCTATTGTTTCCCTATGTTCATTTATCCCAAAAGTGTTACCCTCCCTATTAAACCCCTTTACCCTACAGATATACACCCCTTATAACTTGGAGCTCTGCCCCAGGCCCCACTCCCATCCCTTTCACTCTCATCACTGTGGACTACTGCCCATGATCAGATTAGGGTTTTTTGAGTGAGCCTTGGTTTAAGGACATATCTTTTGTTTTGTTTTGTTTTTGAGCCACACCTGGTAATGCTCAGGAATTACTCCTGACTAGGCACTCAGAAATTGCTCCTGGCTTGGGGGACCATCTGGGATGCCGGGGATCAAATCCAGGTCCATCCTGGGTCAACCACGTGCAAGGAAAATACCCTACTGCTGTGCTATCGCTCCAGCCCCACAAGGACATATCTTAATCAGTGACTTCAGACAGCCACCTCCCTACCTGCTACATACCAACATATTCTACACCCTTGGATTTTATTCAAAAGGCATAATGGGGAGATGTATATTTCTTTAGGTGTATTTCTTTACTATGTATATTTATTTATGTGTGTTTCTTTATTGGGACGTAGTATTGTCCCTTTGGACTTTTTCAGTAGAAAATATTAGGGGATATGTGTATTTATATTGTATTTCCTGGAGAACAGTTTTCTTACTAGACCCACGTATCGGGGATTATTGATCATGACATTAATGGAGGGATAGATAATACTATTTAGCCATATTCCCCTAGAGCCCCAATAGTACCTTGTGACATTATTCTTTTCCTTTTTGCATAGGCCCAATAAAATGGGGAAATGTTATGTAAGAGAGAAGTTCCTATCTATTAGGGATAGGGACTCCAAAATTTATATGTTGCAGGTGGGTCTTTTACCCTGAACATTTGTCATGTTGACTTGACTCAGGCTCCAGTTGTTCTGAGATTGGCCGTACACCCCCAAATTTGGGTCCCATCATCAGAATTAGCACTAGCTCCTGCACCACACCTGGCAATGATTTATAACTGGGGAAGGCTTCCATGCTGCCCTGGCACTGGCTTTTACCAGCGTGGGCTCCCATGCCATCCTGATGATGACTCAGAACAAGCCACAACATGCAAATCGGGGCAGGTTCTCATACCATGCCACCCTGACAGTGAAATGAAGCCAGGACACACTTCATGGCACCTTGACAATGACAGAGAGCCTGTGGAAAACCCAAAATTTCTAATTATAGAGCCTGACTGCAACAAATGCTATGAGAAACATTTTTCCTGGGACCTAAAAGAAAGACTCTGGGGTTAGGCAAACTTAGAGTGTATGAAATCTGTAGTTTGTAATATAATCAGATGCTTCCTGCTAAAGGACACCCTGCTTTTAGACTAAAAGTTTTTCTTCTTTATTTTCCCCCATTTTTCCTGTGCTTATGCAATATATAGCCACCCTTTTAGCTTCTAGATAGGGGTTCCCGCCTTTTGTTTTGTTTTGTTTTGTTTTGGTTTTTGGGCCACACCCTGTGGTGTTCAGGGGTTACTCCTGGCTGTCTGCTCAGAAATAGCTCCTGGCAGGCACGGGGGACCATATGGGACGACAGGATTCGAACCAACCACCTTTGGTCCTGGATTGGCTGCTTGCAAGGCAAACACCACTGTATTATCTCTCCGGGCCCAGGTTCCCACCTTTTATAGGAATATTAGCACACAAATTATTCTGGTTTATCTCGTATTTCTGCATTTAATGAAAACACAAGGGGGAATTGTTGCATTGACTGGTTTTCACCCTAGTCAGGGATGGCTTCTTTGCATGTGTTTGTCTCACTTGGATGGGAATATCTTCTGAATAGGCTCTCTACCCCAACCTTTCATCCATGGTGGTGGTCTTATTCTTCTCAGTGAAGACTGCAGCTCAGGCACACTTCCTTTTCTCATGATGGAAAGATTCCTGGATCTGTTTCATCTCTCCAGCTTGGTGTTCTACATCAACCTACATCAACCTTGTTTCCAGACCAGCATCTCAATCCCCTCAGAATTGGGGTGTGAAGATTTCTCTTCAGACTGGAGAGATAGTACAGCATAGGGGACTTGCTTTGCACAAGTTTAATGCAGGTCCCATCCCTGACATTCCATATGGTCCCTTGAGCCCCACCAGGAGTAATACCCGAGTTTAGAACCAGGAATAACCCCTGAACACTGTCAGATTTGACAAAGGAAAGAAGAAAAGAAAGAAAGGAAAGATGAAAAGAAAGAAAGAAAGAAAGAAAGAAAGAAAGAAAGAAAGAAAGAAAGAAAGAAAGAAAGAAAGAAAGAAAGAAAGAAAGAAAGAAAGAAAGAAAGAAGGAAGGAAGGAAGGAAGGAAGGAAGGAAGGAAGGAAGGAAGGAAGGAAGGAAGGAAGGAAGGAAGGAAGGAAGGAAGGAAGGAAGGAAGGAAGGAAGGAAGAAAGAAAGAAAGAAAGAAAGAAAGAAAGAAAGAAAGAAAGAAAGAAAGAAAGAAAGAAAGTAAGAAAGTAAGAAAGAAAGAAAGAAAGAAAGAAAGAAAGAAAGAAAGAAAGAAAGAAAGAAAGAAAGAAAGAAAGAAAGAAAGAAAGAAAGAAGAAGAAAGAAAGAAAGAAAGAAAGAAAGAAAGAAAGAAAGAAAGAAGGAAAGGAAGGAAAGGAAGGAAGGAAGGAAGGAAGGAAGGAAGGAAGGAAGGAAGGAAGGAAGGAAGGAAGGAAGGAAGGAAGGAAGGAAGGAAGGAAGGAATAAAAAAAAGATGGGACTGCATCAAATTAAAGAGTTTGTCAAAAGAAACATGTGCTAGTAGCTTGAATGATAATACAACGTGTAGACCATTTGCATGATTCAGGTTTGTCCCCTGGCATTCCATATGATACCCCAAGCACTACCAGCAATGACCCCTGAACACAGCCAGAAGTACTCCCCTGTGCGCCACTAGGTGTTCCCCCCAAAAAACAAAAACAAACAGAAATAAAGAAACATGGGCTAACACTAAAAGAACACTAACTGAATGGAAGAATATATTTATATCTAATATATCAGATAGTTTTGATATTCAAATATATATAAAGTACTTCAAATTCAACAAAAAAAATATCCAAAAATGCAAAGAAAAAAACTGAACAGTTCTTGAAGGAAGGCAAATGGAATGCTAATAAGCGCATAAAAATGCGCATCATCACTTACTAAAATCCAAATCAAGTCAAAAATGTGTTATCGGGGCCGGAGAGATAGCATGGAGGTAAGGTGTTTGCCTTTCATGCAGGAGGTCATCAGTTCGAATCCCGGCGTCCCATATGGTCCCCCGTGCCTGCCAGGAGCAATTTCTGAGCGTGAAGCCAGGAATAACCCCTGAGCACTGCCAGGTGTGACCCAAAAACCACAAAAAAAAAAAAGTGTTATCATCTCACAACAGTGAGAATGGCACATATAAAAATACTGAGAACAATCTGTGTTAGTGGGAATATGGTTAAAAAAACTGTTTTCTACTACTGGTGGGAATATCCCACTACTTTGTGAAAAACAGTATGAAGAGAATAAATAACAGTATAAACGGAATAAATTTCCCATCAGTCCAGCAATTCCATCTTTGGGCACCTACCTCCATGAAAGAAAAACATTCATTCAAAAGAGCATTTGCACACCTTTATTCATCGCACCACTTAGTACGACAGCTAAGATATGGAATCGACTTAGGTGTACAAAGACAGAAGAATAGATTATGAAATTATGGCATAAATACACAATAGAATACTATGCTGCTGCAAAGAAAAAAATTATTAAATTGTGCAATTTACTACAACCTGGGTAAAACTAGAAGATATCATGTTGAGTTAAATAAGCTAGAAGAACAAATACAAGATGAGCTCACTTTTATGTGGTATATAAAATAACAGGACAAGGGAACGCCTATCTTACTTAAACAGGTATATAGATTCAATGCAATTCCTATACAAATTCAAAAAACATTCTTCGAGGTCTTAGAAAAGTCAATTATAAAGTTTGTGTGGAATCGTAAAAGACCCAGAATAGTCAAAAACATACTGAAAATACAAGAAAATGAGAAGCTTTTTATTAGCTAATTTGAAGTTTTACTACAAAGTCATAGTGATCAAAAGAACATGGTATTGGAATAGAAAGATAAACTTTCAGGTCAATGTGTCAAAACAGGAAATCCAATGACAATCCCCCAAGTATATGGCCAAATAAATTTTGTTTTTGTTTTTGTTTTTGTTTTGCGGGTTCACACCCAGCAGTGTTCAGGGGCTACTCCTGACTCTACACCCAGAAATCACTCCCAGCAGACTTAGGGGACCATATGGGATGCCAGGATTCAAACCATCATTCTTCTGCATGCAAAGCAAATGCCCTATCACTGTGCTATCTCTCCAGCCCCCAAATAAATTTTGACAGTGGAACTGAAAACATGAACTGGAAAAAAGACAGCCTTCTCAGCAAATGATGTTGGGACAATTGAGTTATCACATGTAAGAAATTAAAGCTAGACCATATCTCACACTTACCCAAAAGTCAATTCAAAGTGGATCAAAGATCTTGAGATCTGCTCTGAATCTATAAAGTACATTGAGGAAAATCAGACAGAATGCTCCAGTACCTAGACCTTAAAGGAGTCTTCAATAATATGTTGCCAATGGCAAAGGCTACAGAATCAAGATTGAAAAAAATGGGACTACATCAAACTAAAAAGTTTCTGCATGGCAAAAGAAACACCAGCTAAAAATAAAAGACAACATAGTGAGAGAAAATATTTGCACTCAACATATCTGATAAAGAGTTGATATCTAGTATATGCAAAGTACTCATTAAGACTAATCCCCAAATTGGGGCCAGAGAGATAGCATGGAGGAAGGGTGTTTGCCTTGCATGCAGAAGGATGGTGGTTCGAATCCCGGCATCCCATATGGTCCTCCGAGACTGCTAAGAGCGATTTCTGAGCTTAGAGCCAGGAGGAACCCCTGAGCGCTGCCGAGTGTGACCCAAAAAACAAACAAAAAAAATTAATACCCAAATCTAAAAACCCCATCAGAATATAGGGAGAGGAAATGAACAGACACCTCTCTAAGGAAAACCAGCAGATGACTAACAGACACATGAAAAGAAAGTTCATTATCACTTATTTTTAGAGAAATCCAAATCAAGAGAACAATAAAATATCATCTTATACCAGTAAAAATGGAATATATCAAAAATACTGAAAATAATTTGCCTAATAAGTAAAACTCACTGAGACATCCGTGACCGTATTGGAAACTCTGAGAGTGAGATAGCAAAGTTGCATCTTGAGACCACAAGAGGAGCCATGGTAAAGTAGCAATCAAATTCCACATATTGTGTGTGAAGATTGCAATCCTGAAGACCCAAGTATATAAGATACCATATATTATCTCTATGAAATGGGAGTCAGAGGAAATGATTAGGATGCACATAGAGCAAATAATAATGGAATGTACGCCATGAAACACAAGAGGATTTGAGAACAGAGAAGATAAAATATGAAGAGAAATGACAGGACTGAAAAATTGGTACGCAAAATAAAGTATTCACTGGGAGGCATCCTCAGAATAGTAACAACTGCTGAGGACTGAATCGGTGAGCTCGAATATAAAGTACAGAAATCAGACAACAACAGAAAATGGTAAAAGGGCCTCAAAATAAATGGACAAATGACAAGAGAACTTTGAAATGAATTCAAGAGAAACAAAATAAGAATCATTGGGGTCCAAGAAAACCAAGAATAAACCCCCTATGAAGAAGCAACAATCAAAGAAAGATATTATTGCTGAAAAGTTCCAAGAGCTGGAGAAGGCATGAATCCACATTCTGGATAACAGAGACCCAAATAAAAACTCACCATAGCACATTTTAAACATAATGATAAAGCCACATATATGTAATATTGAAGTAGGAAAATAAAAAAAAATTACATTCAAAGGAGTATCTTTATGATTTATCAAAGGAAACCATCCATGCCCAATGTAGTGGAGTAATATAGTCAAAAAAATTCAATGAACTGAATGTCTCCCTAAAATACTTTTCCCAGCTGGACTCTCATTTAGATTTGAAGGAACAATGCACAATTTAATGGAAAAACAACTCAGAATCTTCATAAGGTTCAAAGCGACCGCTAGGAGAAGATCTAAAGAAACTACTTTAAGACAAGATGAATCCCACAAATATGACAAACTTCGATAGAAAGATGGCACAAAACTCCAAGAGATATTTAAAAAGCAATCTCATTCACAATTGTGTCTCAGAAAATCAAGTACCTTCCAATCAACTAAAGAAATGCTAGACCGATACAGAGACCTACAAAAAACTACTTCAAGAAATAAAGGACAAGAGGAAACGGAAACATATACCTTGCGTATGGATTGGGTGGGTTAACATCATTAAAAAGGCAATACTTGCTGAAGCATTATACAGATTCAATGCAATTACTATAAGGATATCCATAATCTTTTTCAAACATTTTGGAAATTCATGTGGAACAATAACCTCCACAAATAATTAATACAATTATTGGAGAAAAGAAGATGGGAGGTGTCATGTTTCCACTCCAAACTCTACTCCAAAGTGGTAGGAGGGAGATGGGGTGGTGGTGAGAATGTTGCACTGATGAAGGGGACTTTCTTTTTACGACTGAAATTCAACTACAATCGTGTATGTGATCGTGGTGCTTAAATAAAGAAAAAAACGAAAACAAAACAAAACAAAAAATACCCAAAGTGGTAGCAATTAAAACAACTTGGTATTCAAATAAAGACAGGTCATTATATCAATGGAACAAAACACTCAGGATTAAAAACAGTTCATCTTAGATAAAGCAGTAAAATTGTGTTAACTGGAGGAAGAAAAGAGTCTTAAACAAGTGATGCTGGGAAAACTGGGTAACTACATGCAGGAAAATGAACTCAGACTTCTTTCTAACACCATGCACAAAATTCAAATCAAAATAAATTAAAGATCTTGATATCAGACCTGAAAGCATAAGGTATACAAGGAAAATATGGGAAGAGCTGGGCTGGAGAGATAGCAAGGAGGTAGGGCATTTGCCTTGCATGCAGAAAGACGATGGTTCAAATTCCGGTGTCCCATATGGTCCCCAGAGCCTGCCAGGAGTGATTTCTGAGTGTAGAGCCAGGACTAGCCCCTCAGCACTGCCGGGTGTAAACCACCCCCCCCAAAAAAAAACCATGGGAAGAGCCTCCATGACATTAAATCCAAGGGGTTCTTCAAGGATGAAACACCACTGGCCAAGCAAGTAGAAACAAAGATACACAAATGGGACTACATTAAACTAGGAAGCTCCTCCACCTCAAAGGAAATGGTTACCAGGATACAAAGACCATTCATTAAATGAGAGAAATTACTCATTCAATACTCATCTGATAAGGGATTAATATCTAAGATATATGAGTCACTGGTAGAGTTTAACAAGAAAATACTATCCAACCTTATCAAAAATGGGAAGAAAAGATGAACAGAAACTTCCTCAAAGAATTAATATAGATAGTCAAAAGACACATGAAAAAACTGCTTCACATCATTAATTATAAGGAAGATGCAAATCAAAACAACAATAGAATACCATCTCACACCAAAGAGAATAGCGCACATCAAAATGAACAAGAACAACCAATGCTGACATGAATGTATGGACAGTCTTTCATTCACTCCTGTGAGAACGTTGAAGCATCCAACATATTTGGAAATGTGTGCATTTCTCAAAAAAAAAATTTTGAAATTAAGCCCATCAATACCTATCTGGGAATGTACCCTAGAGGCCAAAAAATATTACAATGCAAAAAAAGACATTTGCACTCTTATGTTCACTGCAGCACTGTTCACAATATCAAAATCTGGAATCACAACAAGTATCCAAAAACAAATATGTGGATAAACTAGGTACCTCGACACAGTGGATTACTACAGACATATTAGGGAAAATAAAGACATGAAATTTGCTTATACATGTATATACATAAAGAGTATATCATGCTGAGTGAAATGAATCAGGAGAGTGACAGACATGGAATGATCATACTTATAAGTGGGTTATAAAATATAGCCTGAGAATAACACCCACAAATCATATATATGAAGGTCACGAGGACTGGCCCCCATGGTAGGAAGCTTGCCACAAAGATTGGAGGAAAGTGTTGTTAGGAAGAGAATAATGCTATGACATTGATAGTTGCAAATGATCACTCTGTTCAAAAACTGGATTTTGGGGAGAGTCATAGCATGATTGTAGTTGGGTTTCAATCATAGATAGAAAACCCCCCTTCACCAATGCAACATTCCCACTACCAATGCCCCCCTTTTAAGAAGCTTTTTTGGTTTGGCCCACACCTGACAGTGCTCAGGGCTTTGCCCTACTTCTACACTCAGGAATTGCTCCTGGTGTGCTCGGGGGACTGTATAGATTGCCAAGATTGAAGCCAGGTCAGCCCCATGCAAGGCGAGTACCTCACCTACTGCGCTCTCTCTCTGGCCCCACAAACGCATTTTAAAAATATTACAGTTTGAATCACAGCCTGACACCTAGTGTTGACTCTTGTGGTTTTAATCTACATCGTTAAAATACCTCCACATTACTGAAATAGCCAAAACTCTTGAACAATATGCTAGGTTAGTACTTGTCCTCTTCCTCATTTTCCCTCCCTTATCTTTAAA
This sequence comes from Suncus etruscus, assembly GCF_024139225.1. NCBI lineage: Eukaryota > Metazoa > Chordata > Mammalia > Eulipotyphla > Soricidae > Suncus > Suncus etruscus. Next base: position 42,467,433 of record NC_064867.1, read on the forward strand.
CTCAAGTTTACCCCCATTCCATAACTGCTCCTAACGCAGGAAGGGATGATACAAAAGGAAATCCAATGAGCTTTTAGAAGTTATTTTCTGCTTTATTGGCATCCAATGTATGTACTGATTAGTGAAGATATATTGGCTCCTCTTGGTAAGACAGATTACTGGGACCATCAGGATCACTGAGGGGCCTTTTCTTGACTACCACACTCTGTAGCTGCAGAGACAGCTACCTACCGATGATAAGAAGAGCAATGTAGCCACAAGATGTCAATAGCAGCTTGTGATTTCCGAGTCAGTTGGGCCAAAACTGATAAGGAGGAGTGGTTACCCACAATGCTATGCTGTCCAGCTGCTTCTGAGTCTTGAATTTAGTGTTTTTGTCTTGTCCTGAACTCATTCATTTATGCTCTAATTCATGCATTCACTCATTTAATCATCATTCATAAATCTTCTCCTCCCTTGGGGAGCTAACCAGTCTTTTAGTACAAGATGGGTAGAGTACAGAGTAAGGCTCAGCCTGTGCTTCTCCAGAAATGATTGTGTGAAAGATCAGGCAGTCATGTGATCTAAGAAATCACATGAAGATGCAAGATAGAATTTGAGCCCAGTCACAGGAGAGGGCAAAGAAAGAAGTAGTGATGGAAATCAGGACCTGAGTAAATTATATTACTTCATAAACTTTTCTTTTTCCCAAATAATCTCTTCTGTGAAATTAAGGAATAGAACAGAAAAGATTCAGGTTTGTCAGAAAATTCTGTGTCTCCTGGTGATAAATGACAGAAAACCCGACTCAAACAGGTCAATCTAAAATGTGGTGGGGAGTGGAGGAGATGTTTATTGGAACACATAGTTGAAAAATTTCATATTGAACAGTTGATCTAAGCAACTGGCTCAGGCAAAACAGACTGTAGGAATTAAAACAATGTCATCAGCAACCTGTCTCCAAAGCCAGGTTGAATAAGATAAGAGCATAAGGTTTGTGGCTTTTAATTTTGAAGGTCTAGAAACATAATGGAAATATCTCAAAATATGACTCAGCATTTAAAAGAGAAAATTGGATAACAAACAAGTATGCTCTCTACTACCAGCAAGAGGGAGCCCTACAAATCCTGAACACACATAAAAACAGACCTTGCCAAGAAGTTGGGCCCTTGTTAAAGTTGTCTATCACTTTATATACCAGAGTGTGAAGGTTCTTTAGCTGCAGGGTGAGGGAGGTTGAGAGGAACATATATATGGCTGTTGTAGTATTTCCTGAACAAAACAATGGTAACTTCATGAATTATTATCATGTGGGGCTAGGCAAACGTCAGAGTATGATACATTAGACACAGGACCTACTTCTATTTAGACACAAACACACCTATAGTGAAAAGGGAAGAGAAAAAGAGAGACACTCTTTGAGGCTGGTGCTTAGATTTCCAAGTATTCTGATTTCGAGGTGAGGCACAAAGGACTGAATGTAGAAAAGAAATGAAGAACTTGTTTTGGACATGATGAGTTTGAGGGAATTGTTTGAAGATCGGCTGACTGACATGACATAGTCGGGATTGTGTGAACTGTTGGTGAAAACACAGTCAAGACACAGGGAATCTTTTTGTTGTTATTGTTGTTTGGTTTGGGGTCCATAAAAGGTGGCACTCAGGAGTTACTCCTGGCTCTGCACTCAGAAATCACTCCTGGCAGGTTCAGGGGACCATATGGGATGCCAGGGTGGGCAGCGTGCAAGTTAAGCATCCTACTGCTGTGCTATCTACTCTGGTCCCAAGACACAGGAAATCTTGACCTCTCAGATCTTTGACAAGAGGTCAAGAGTTTCTATCACCACTAAGATGACACCAGAAAGCAACTCTATGGAAATACCCCACACCCCACACCCCTCAATCATAATAAAGAACCTCCAATGGCTATAGGGGACCACAGACTCTTGTCTCAAAAACAACTTCAGGGCAGGATGTGATCTGGGAGGAGTTTTGAAGGCCCTGGGGAAGGGAAAGGAAGAGGAGGGGACAGAGTCAGTCCTGTCTGGCACTGGGCTTTTATCTGCGGATCTGGAGACCACACCCCCATAGGAGCTCCTCAAAGACAATGAGTTCTCAGTGGCTAGTGACTTCCTTTGGTGGGATGTGAGGTGCTGATTAGCTGAAACTTTTGGGGACCCAAGCTGCAGTTGCAAAATCAAGGTAGGTGCTGACTATGGGATAGAAGCTTTCTGGGAGGCAGCTCTGAACAGAGTCAAGGGAGTGATGCTAAAGGAGGAGCTTGAAAGGAACTGAGACACCCAGCTTTAATGAACTGGGGGTTCAGCCTTTCTGAGAGCGTACCCAGATGTGGTGACCCATGGCTCCAGTCTACTGAATTAAGAGAATATATCTAATTTCACCAAACTCTGAGATAAGTCTAACTTTCTTCTCTGAATTCTGTTTGTGCCAATAATAAGACAACTGTCCATGCCTGGAATGAAATTAGAATTTAATTAGAATTTCTAATTATTTATTAGAAATAGGCTTTAGAGGGATTTTACTGTCTCATATGGCTTAGCAGACTGACTGAGGCTTAGAGAAATGAGGAAGTTTGACAAAGATGGCAGAGCAGGTAAGCAAGGCACAGGACTGTGGGTGAATTTTGGGGTCCCTGGTGTACCTCTTCTGGAATAGCATTTTTCTATCCCTCTCCTGAGAAATTTGGCCATGGTCCTTCCAGCCTTGCGTACATGATCCACATACATGGATCAACTATCTTCCACATTTGTGATCGGTACCATGGCCTGACCAAACCCAAGCCTCCTCCTTCAAGAAGATAACCCTCAGGTTTGGGGGTTCGAGATAAGGCCATGAGTGACTAACTGAACATCTAATGGCCCAGGCTCCTCAGTGGACAGGCAAAGCAAAAGAGAGGCCCTAGTGTTTGGATCAGGAAAGCATTTTCAAAAATTAGGGGAAAGCCTGAGGGGAAGCATGTCATGGAGGGGTCAAATCCACAAAGTGGAAAACTCTGTGTGATACTGGAATGAGGGAGAAGAGCAGTTAAGAGATTCCACTTGTGGTGGTGGAAATGTTGCACTGGTGAAGGGGGGTGTTCTTTTTTAAGACTGAAGCCCAACTACATTCATGTTTGTAATCATTGTTTTTAAATAAAGATAATATTTTTAAAAAGAGAGAGAGAGATTCTACTTGGTTGCTAAAACCAATTGAAGGACTTGCAATTCTGGGCTTTTAGTATTTCTTTATTCAGCTCTGAAGTGGTTTTTGAATCTCATGTTAATTTTTTTTCTCTCGGTAATTCTGTGAGGTAATACTGTCATTAGGTATCTTTCAAAGGTGAGGAACCTGAGCCATAAAAAAATTGAGATAAACTGCTCAAATCGCCCCAACAAGAGAAAGAACTAGCATCTAAGCAATCTGCTACCAAATGCTGTCAGCTTGACTGCTTTGCCACCTTGCCTCTCTCCAGTCTACTGCTACTTCTGCTGTCTCTAAAAGAACTCCCTTCATGACAGATGTGAATGTTGCGTGTTAGCGAACTCACCACTGCCATTTGCCCTTGGGCTTTCCAGTCTGCGTCCAGGCTCTACTAGCTTCCTCCCAGGCTCCCCGACTCAGGAACAATTCTGCTCACCCTCCTTCTCCCCCATGTGGCCCCTTTTCAGCCAGGTGTTTCCTTCTCAGCCAGTGGCAGAGGAAACAGAAACATCTAGGGAAGCAGAGCTTTTGCCACTCCAGTCCTTGGGGATCTGGAAAGCCAAAGTAGGCCTGAGGGATGGATATTAAGGATTGAGGTCTGTGGGCAGCAGTCTGCTTTCTTAAGAAATTCCATATCTTTTTTCCCCCTCAGATTTTAGTCTGAAAACATTAGGGCAAAGCCACAGGGCAGTCTAGCAGCAGTTTCTTGGAAGCAAAATCTGACCTAGGAACCAGGGATGAGGATTGGGGTATAGGGGGATGCAGGGCCTCCCTAGAAGCTAAGCTTTATTTTGCCAAAATACTGGCCCTGGTCATTCATCCTCACATCCTCCTGTAAATATTCTTTATTCAGTTCTTCCTTCAACCAGCCAAAAAGTCTTCCCGTGTTACCTTGCTCTAAGTGGGGACCAGCAACCAGGAACTTGTTCCCAATTTTTTCTTCATGCTGTAGTCCCCAAAGTCACATATGATATGGTCATATGATTAGTCTGTGGCCTATTTCACTCCAGGCAGTGACCGGCTATGTGAATAAAACTGCCCTGGAGATCGACTGCTGCTAATTCACAAAAGAATACTCTCACAGTCCAAATTCATTCATTCATACATGCATGCATTCATTCTTTGTCAGAAGAGAGGGTGAGATTTCACTCTACTAATAAGCAACAAGTTGCCCTGCCACCTTTTCAGAAAACACACACTTTCAAATCAGAGATAAAAGACTATTATTCGAATCACAAATGTCATATTCTTGGTCCCCCTTGTCCTCATTTCCCATGAAAACAACAGAGAGATAGATTTATATTATACCAAAGGAAACCTGTGCTTAGGAAACCTCAGGTTTTACTAAGTCTTTTTATTTTTTTTAAATGATATCTTTAGGGGTTGGAGAGATAGCATGGAGGTAGGGTGTTTGCCTTGCATGCAGAAGGACGATGGTTCAAATCCTGGCATCCCATAAGGTTCCAGGATCCTGCCAGGAGCCATTTCTGAAGGTATAGCCAGGAATAACCCCTGAGCGGTGCTGGGTATGACCCAAAAACCAAAAAAAAAAAGAAAAAAATTATATCTTTATTTAATCACTAGGATTACAAACATGATTGTAGTTGGGTTTCAGTCATAAACAGAGCACCCCCCTTCACCAATGTAACATTCCCACCACCAATGCCCCCATCTTCCTTCTCCCCCATCCCCTACCTATATTTGAGACAGGCATTCTACTTCTCTCACTCCTTCTACTTTTCTCACTCATTAAGATTTTCATGATAGTTGTTAGTGTAGTTATTTCTCTAACTGTACCACTGCTCGTTGTAGTGAGCTTCATAGCATGAGCCGGTCCTTCCAACCCTCATCTCTATTGTCTCTGGGCATTATTACAATAATATCCTTAATTTTTCTTAAAATCTATAGATAAGTGAGACTATGCTGTGTCTATCTCTCTCCCTATGACTTATTTCACTCAGCATAATAGATTCCATGTACATCCATGTATAGGAAAATTTCATAATTTCATCTCTCCTGATAGCTGCATAATATTCCATTGTGTAGATATACCACAGTTTCTTTAGCCATTCAGCCTTTATCTGTTGAAGGGAATCTGGTTGGAAAACCTCAGTTGTCATAAGCAAAGTCATTCACCATTTTCTCTAAATGGAAACACTGCCTCCAGCCTACAGAGCAGCAAATAAATCTACTCTCTGTCCTAAAGAAGACCCTGTCTCTTCCTTCCAAGTCTGTTTCTGGGTGCAAATCCTCTTGAAGAGACGAGCCAGAACAAATGTTCTCAAGGCATCCATATTCATAAAATGCAAAGGAATTTCTTCCTTTACCTTTCTCCCAAAGTATCCTCCCCACTGTATCCCAGCTGCATCGGACATTAAAATCTCATTTCTTCTATCATTCAATCTCCCTCTCTATAATTCCCTCTTTCCCTTTCTCACTCTCTTCTTTATCCTCCTCTATTATATTATATTTATTATAAATATATATAAGTATAGTTTATTAGAAATAAACTAAATGTGAAGCTAAATTTAAAATATTTAGATTTTTTGTTTGTTTTTTGGGGAGGTCACACCTGACAGCACTCAGAATTTTCTTAATTTTTAAGGTCGAATAAATATTCATTGTGTATATATGCCGCCTTTTGCTCATCTATTTAGATTGTTTTCCCCTTTTCATTATTTTGAATCATGTTTTTATAAACATTCATATAGAAGCATCTATTTCTAAAAGCAGAATTGCTGGATCATGTGGTTATTCAACATTTTGAGGAATGGTCATGCTGTTTTCCATGGCAACTGCACCATTTATAATTTCAACCAAGGGTCAAAGAGATAGTACAATAGATAAGGCACTTGACTTGTATGCAACTACAGCAACTGGCCCCGGTTCAAATCTCCCACACTGCATTTCATCCCCTGAGCACCACCAGAGTTGACTCCTAAGCTCAGAGCCAGGAGTAGACCCTGAACATTTCTGGGTATGGTCCCAAAACAAATTTTCAACCAAAAAAGGTCACTTTGTTAACACTAGTTCTTTTTTGTTGTACTTTTTAAAATAGTCATTCCAGTGGGTGTGAAGTGTTTCAAATTTTTCTTTTTAATAATTTTATTTATTTATTTATTTATTTATTTATTTTGGGATTTGGGCCACATCCAGCTGCACTCAGGAGTTACTCCTGGCTCTGAGCTCAGAAATCACATCTGGCAGGCTCAAGGGACCATATGGGATACTGGGGATCGAACCCAGGTTTGTCCCATGTCGGCCATGTGCAAGGCAAATGCCCTACTGTTGTGCTATTGTTCAATTTTACAATTTATATTTATATTTTAATGTCAAGTATAATATGGATTTATCAGAGAAACTTGATCATTTGCAATACTTTAAAGAGCAGTAAAAGAAATAGAAAAGCTTATCAGAGGAATAACTTTTAAAGACAGCTTTTTGTATTTTCTTACTGCTTACAATTAATAGCTGTTTTTCTAAATTTTTCAAAACTTATGTTTTTATTTTCCTAGAAAACAAGACAATGTATAATATGGAGGGTTCGGAGGGTTCATGATATTCTCTCTCTCTCTTTCTCTCTCTCTCTCTCTCTCTCTCTCTCTCTCTCTCTCTCTCTCTCTCTCTCTCTCTCACCATACACAAACTCTCTAGGTATGTGCATTTTTTTCTTACTTGTGGAACTTTAGGAGTTTCTCAGAGTTTTAGGTGTCAGGTTTGTTGCTCTGAAGTCATAGGGAGCATCCATAGGACATAACTGAAGTCATGGCTCTTGAGACAGATGGTCTGGATGTTATTCTTCAATTTACCAACTTTTTGTCCTTGACCAGTTCTTTAACCTCCCTTCGTTGTAGCTTCCTCACCTGGAAAATGGAAGGAGGGGGAATAGTACTAATGGCAATAAGTTAAAGAACTGATCATCTTTAAGAGAAAGAGTGCCTAGTATGTTGAAAATGGTGGTGGGAGTGTTGCACTGGTGAAGGGGGGTGTTCTTTACATGACTGAAACCTAATCACAATCATATTTGTAATCAAGATGTTTAAATAAAGAAAAGAAAAAGAAAAAGCTGATATTGATGATAGCCTAGAATAATACTTTCTCAAAACAAAATCCAAATCTGAGATAAGTTAAAGGAATTATTGCTAATAGAACTATTACTTGCATAATGTTATATGGTATGAAATGCTTTTATGTCAACTATTTCTACTTTTTTCTATTATTTTTTCTCAAAAAAATACAGCTCAGATTGTACTGCCATTGTCATTAGTTCAAATCACTGCTGGAATCTTAGAAATGCAAACTAAGTGCAAACTAAGATTTATGTTAGAAATAAAGTTCTGGGCCCGGAGAGATAGCACAGCGGCGCTTGCCTTGCAATCAGCCGATCTAGGACCTAAGGTGGTTGGTTCGAATCCCAGTGTCCCATATGGTCCCCTGTGCCTGCCAGGAGCTATTTCTGAGCAGACAGCCAGGAGTAACCCTGAGCACCGCCGGGTGTGGCCCATAAACCAAAAAAAAAAAAAAAAAAAAGAAATAAAGTTCTGTGATTTTTTTATTCTTAGTAATTCATTTTATCATAGTAATTTTAATCCAAACCACATGGTTCTCATCTTCAGTTTTAGAAAACTTGCTTCTCTAAAAGCATAGCGGAATGTTGCATTTCTCTTCCTATCTTGCCTGTTTATACTCAGTGCTTTCTCCATATTGATTTTTTTTAATTTTCTTTTTTTCCCTAAATTTTTTTTTACTTAACCAACTTTTTTACATACATGATTGTGTTTGGGTTTCAGTCACGTAAAGAGCACCACCCATCACCAGTGCAACATTAAAAAATATGGAACGCTTCACGAATCTGCGTGTCATCCTTGCGCAAGGGCCATGCTAATCTTCTCTGTATCGTTTCAATTTTAGTATATGTGCTGCCGAAGCGAGCACAAGTTCTGTGATTTAAAAAAAAGAAAAAATAAAATACCATGAAAGTCTTTCTTAAACATATCTAGACCTCCCTCTAGCATGCTAGAAGTGGAGATCCCCTAGGAGTTTCTCTCTTTCTCAAATATATTTTCCTACCCCTTTCCATGACTGACACTGGTGTCTTCTATTTTGCAGAGCCATCTTTGTGCATAGAACAACCTTCTTACCTTATATTCTGCTGCCTGAGAAAACTACACCCTCCACACACACACCCCAAGACTGTCATGGAGAGCACAGGTCAGTATGATCATGGGAAGGTGAAGCTAGTGCACAAAGGAGAAGTTCCTTCTTGCATATGATAATGCCGCCTCACAGAGTTGGCAGAACCATCGCCATCAGTCAAACTTGAGACCTCAATTGAAGCTGCCCAAATTGAGAAATTTGAAGAGACAGTCACACACTTGCATAAGCTCCCAGACTTGCAGGTCACTGGGTTGGACATTGGGATTAATGACAATCTTAGCCATGATTTATCATCAAACACTGCATTTTTTAATAAAACTTTATGTCTTATAATATTAGTCAAAAAAGAGCTTCATAGGGGCCAGAGCAGTAGCGCAGCAATAGGGCATTTGCCTTGTATGCGGCTGACCTCGGATGGACCATGGTTCCATTCCCGGCATCTCATATGGTCCCCCAAGCCAGGATCGATTTTTGAGCACATGGCCAGGAGTGTCATCGAGCATACTCTGAGTGTCACCGATTGTGGTCAAAACAAACAAACAAACAAAAAGATGTTCCAATTTGTCAGGCAATCCCAATGGAAAAATTCAATGTGTCGCAATATTCCTGATGATCTCTAACCAGTTTGGATTTGGACTGGCAGCACTGTTAAAAAATCTAAATATTTTAAAACCAACTTCACACTTTGTTTATTTATAATATTAAACACATATGGTGTTGTTATGAAGAGGGCTGTGCCAATGAATCATATTGGAGAAAGCAATATAAACCCTACGTGGTATGACTAATTTTAAGTGGCCAAATATCAAAGCAACAGTTGGAAGGCCTTGATAGCAGAAAGATAGGTTTGCCACCCTGAAATAAAGAAAAAGATGAGCTTCTGGAGAGAACTTTAGGCATGCTCGCCTATCCTGGTCATTGTCTGCATAAGGTTCAAGCAGGGAACATGCGACTTACTGGCAGCTTGGTTCTGTGTTCAGCTCCAGACAGGGGCTAATGGGTTGCCTGATTTACAGTCTCACAATGACTGCAATTATTAGGGAGAGATCATCAATATCTTCTCCCAGAGATGTGAGAAATGTCCCCATCATACAAATGGAGGTGGTGGCTGGAAATCTCAAATGAGTACGCTTTCTCTGGAGCACTAAAGGAAGGTTTTCTGTTGTATAGATATAAAATATAAAGTCCCAGTGTTGGAGTGAGGCCTTTCTCGACATGGTGCCTGTCGCACCTTGGCCGGTGGGTCTGAAGGTTGCAAGATGGAGAGATTTGCAAGCAGTCAGATGAAGTTTCAGGAGACAGCCAGCTTTTATTTCAGTGCCCAAGCCGCCATATGCATTTCTCCACATGGCTTCTAAGCTAAGCAAACTTTCCTTCTGCCCTCCAGGATCCCTTGCTCCTTTGTCTTTGTCTGTCTCCCCTTCATTACAGGCAACACTTTTATTCCAAACTTCAGACCCCTCCCAAGAGTGGGTGGGTCTGACCATCCAGGTGGGATAAACAGAAAGTGCAGGGTATCTGGAGGAAACGATCCACAGGCAGTCATGAAGTTTCAGGAGACAAGGCTTTATTACAAACCGTAGCCACCATGTTTGGCCTCTAAGCTAACCTTTTAAGCAGGCTCTCTTCAGCTGCTTTGCTATTCAATCCTTTTTCTCTCATCTCCCTCTAGTCTCCAGCCGAGGCTTCTTGCAGACTCTTACACTCCTGAGGCAATCCTTTTGTTACCTTCCATAGACCGCTTCCAGATGTGCGCAGGTCTGATCATCAGATAAAATTAACATTTAATCTAGGGTGGGATGACAAGAATAATATAAGGTAATATATTTAAATAACACTTTGGGGCCAAAGTATTGTAAGGAGGTAAGATACTTGCCTTGCATAAAGCCAACCCAATTTCCAATCCCCAGTATCACATACATACCCTAAGCACTATCAGGAGTGACCCCACCCCCTGAGCACGGAACCAGGAGTTAATCCTGAGAAGGGCAGGGTGTGGTGCAAAAACAAACAGAAAAACAAATTAAAGGCCAAACTATTATGTATTTATGAGTCAGTTAGATAATGCTAACCACTATTAGAAATAATCCCAATGTCACTTGCTCCATACAACAAGTATTTATTCTTTCCATTCCCATTGATTTGGGGGCTCCAAACCAAAATTAAGGGACTCGGGCTTCTTTCTTCTAAAATATCATCGTCTTCTAATTATAATGTCAACACGCAATGGGAAGAGAGAGCATGAAGGATGCTCAGAGGAGCTTATAACAAGGCCCCAATGGACCAAATATCACTTTCATTCTATGTTATTATCTTGGAATACACCGAGCTCAGAAATCTGTTAGGAGGAGCTTCTTATAGCTGTCATTTAGGGACAGTTGCTGGCCAGGTGTATAAACCCCCTGTTCAAGTGCAGGGGCTGGCTGCTTCTCCTGGATAGTTCCTGTCAGACTACTGAAAAAGACTATTGGTTGGACTCACTATTTCTGTTGCCCTGCTGCCTCTTCTGCTTTTCCCTTTCCTCTGGTCCTCTCTCTGACTGACCCCTCACCTTATATCCCATCTTTGGCACTCTATCTCTCTTATCTCTATATATATGGATTTTATATGTGTATGTATACGATATATATATATATATATATCTTTTTCTCTCTCCCTCTTTCCCTTCCTCCTTTCGTCCTCCTTTCTTCCCTCCTTCCCTTCGTCCCTCCCTTTCTCTCTCTTCCAACCTAGGGGTTAACTGTAAGGCCCTTGACTTCCCTGCCTTGCCTGTTCCCCTTTAAAACCCAATCTCCAAAGCCCTTTTCTTTGGGGGGTTGTGCCTCAGCCCTGACATTATTGGACAACACTCTGTTAGATGTGCCTATCTAACCGTAAAGAATTCTGGAAAATGCTGTCTTCCTGTCTACCTGGGCCAAAAATAAAATTGGTTTATCAATACATATCTAACCACACTATGAAAGGCTATATGTCTTTCAAGGACTATTCAGATGCTAGGAATTAAGAGTAATATAAGGGACTGAAGCTGTGGTGCAAATGTTAAGGGGTCTACCTTGCTGGTGCTAGCCTAGGACAGACCACGGTTCGATTCCCTGGTGTCCCATTTGATCCCCCAGGCCAGGAGCGATTTCTGAGTGCATAGCCAGGAATAACCCTGAGTGTCACCAGGTGTTGTCCAAAAAAACAAACAAAAATAAGAGTAATAGTAATACCTTATAATAATACCCCAATTACTTGAGTAGAAGGAAAGATAAAATAGTAAACATCACCTATTATAGACTGTTCTGGGTCAAGAATAATCTTAGGCATAGATATCATATCTGAATAACACTGAGACACTGAAGGCAAGAAATACTATTTAAATCATGAAATCTAGGGCCTGGAGAGATAATGCAGGAAGTAATATGTTGCCTTGCATGCAGCTGATCTGGGTTTGATCCCTGAATTTAGAGTTAGCTTTAAACCCAAGTGTGGCCAAAAGCATATAGTTTTAAGATCTCATTTTTATTTGACAGTGTGATTTTTAATATCACTACAGTGCTTGAGGTCTTGTGAGAGAGTCAGAGCTTATAAAATCTAGATGATGTTAAGTTTGTTGTTTTTCAGTCTACTATGGCTTCATTCCCCCCAAAGGTTTTTGCCAAACTTGCCCTAGAGAGAGTTGGGGAGACATTCCTGTGCTCGGGCAAATGTAGCTCAGGTGGGACATATTAATGGTATTTTAAGGCACAAAGTTTAGTCTAGTTGTTCTCATCTGGGAATTTTGCTCTGGTCAATAGAACTAGCCTTATCAGAACTAGTCTTGCTCATTACCTGCATCCTCATAATCTTCACGTCTTCAGAGTCTTGGGGAATTCAAACTCCTAGCTGTGCATTGTTACCTTTTTCTAACTAATATGTGGCCACTTTCCTCCCCATACAGCTAATGCAGTCTACTACCCCAATCAGCTAGCCAGGGTCTTAAACTCAAAGGTGTAAGAAGTAGTTAAATGAGTAAAACATGGAAAATAGGTACTGTAATATTTCAAGAAGCTATGTCCTATTTCCTGGGAATAGCTATTCCTCTATGTCGCATGTGAGGATGACTGTCCAGTGTCAACTGATTTTCAAGAGTTCCCAGAAATACTCCTAGGGATATGCCCTAGGAACACAAAAACACAATACAAAAATACCTCTGCACACCTATGTTCATCACAGCACTTAACAATAGCTAGAATCTGGAAACAACTCAAGTGTCTGACGAAAGATGAGTGGCTTAAAAAAAAAAACCTGGAATATTATGCAGCTGTTAGGAAAAATAAAGTCATGAAATTTGCCTATACATGGATGGACATGGAAATTATTTTGCTGAGTGAAATGAGTCAGAGGGAGAGGGGTAGACATAGAATAGTCTCACTCATCTGTGGAATTTAAGAAAATTAAAAACAGTATGATAATAATATCTAGAGACAGTAGAGATGAAGGCCAGGAGGACCAGCTTTATGATATGAAGCTTGCCACAGAGCTAACTGCACTGACAAATACCGTGAAATGACAGTTGGACCTAATCACTCTGGACAAGAACTGGGTGCTGAAAAGGGGATAAGGTGATATGCATGGCACCCCCTCATGGACAATATTGCAAACCACAATGTCAGAAAGAAAAAGGAGAGAATGTGTGTGTGTGTGTGTGTGTGTGTGTGTGTGTGTGTGTGTGTGTGTGTGAGAGAGAGAGAGAGAGAGAGAGAGAGAGAGAGAGAGAGAGAGAGAGAGAGAGAGAGAGAGAGAGAGAGAGAGAGAGAGAAGCTTTATGCCTGTTCCAAAGACAGGCAGGGGTTAGGGGTAAGAAGGAAATGGGACATTGATGGCAGGAAAGTTGCATTGGTGAAGAATGTTGTACATTCTATGACAAAAACCTAACTCTGGACATTTCTGTAATCACAGTGCTTAAGTAAAGAAATTATTATTTTAAAAAAGTAAGTAAAAGACTTTAGCTTCTAAAAAAAAAGTTTCCAGAGATACAAATTTTATGCAAAATTTCCTTATTTGTAAGTGTTGGCAACTAATTCATTTTCTTTCTTTCTTTTTTTTAAGACACCCTATAAACTCAAACCAACACATCTGCGTACCAGATGTAGACCCAACTTAGAGAGTTTGCTCCAGCTGCCCAGACATTTGAAAACAAAGTTTATTTCTGGTTGTCTCTTGTGGCACTTGCAACTTCTCTAGTTTTCTTCTAAAAAAAAATCCCTTCACAAAGCAGAAGAAACTGGGGCTCAAAAGACAAAAGCTTGAGTGACCTTCTCATGAGAGGATAAAGAGAACATCACAGATACCAGGTTTTAGTTTCTGCATGCACAAGGGAATGGAAGTGGATGAAGGGAATCAAGAAAAAAAGAAAAGACATAACACCAATTGAAGTTTTAATAACTCATCTGCACTCGCTCATTAAATCTTCATATGAAGTGGAGATGGAGAGATAAAAGGACAGTCTTTCTTCATGGTAGGCTAAAGGAATTTCCTCCAGTGTCCAGGAGAGCAGCCAAGATGGTTGTAACACATTCCCCACTTACTGACACCCTAGAGGAAACCCAAGATTCAGTTTTGAAGTGGACAAGAGGCCAGGAAATTTAGATTATTTAGAGATACTAGATGGTGGCTCAGACATTTTAGTGGGCTCGGATCAAAGTCGTGAGGTCTTGTACACATAAGGCGCCTAAAGAAATTTTGACTCCTGGTTAGCAACCTGCTTATTATTTTTTAATTGTAATATGCTTCCTACTTCAAGAATCAGAAGCGATAAAGATATAGATTGAGTAGAACAGAAAGCAGAAATACTAGAGAAAGACCCCCAGTTGCTTGAGATGAGCTGTTTTTTTTTTTTTTAGACTAGTCTTAATTTATCTTTTAGTTTCCTGACAGCCAAAACAAAAAAGACATGTGGTTTGTATTATCTGGCAACTAGCCTAAGCAGACAAACTCTAGGTTGGAGATATCAAAAAGGGGAATTCGTTGTTGGTCTGGTGTGTCTCCCCTACTTCCTGTGTTAGTCTTGGTCCTCCAAGAAGCAGGATCATACAAGATCTCCAAGATAGGATCGTACAAGAACTTACACATGTGTGTCAAAAATGAAAAAGGGGCTGTCAGGCTCTAGTGCAAATATGAATCCAAATCCAGAACAAAGAAGAGAATGTGGTGGGTCTGTTATGATGACAGATGATAGAAAAAGCCTCAAGGAGCTGTTAGATAGAAAAAGCCTCAAGGAGCTGTTAGATAACACCAAGTCAAAGTCAACCTCTAAAGTCAGCCTCATCTCCTAGGGAAGACGAGACTTTAGAATTCCATCATCCCTCTTATTTGACTGGAAAATGTGACCCCAGCACAAATCACAGCAGCACAAAGACTCCTTCATTTCCAACTCACCTTATGAGTTAAACTTTCTCTTAGGAGCTATCAGAGAGATCAGCATTCCTGCCCTACACTTTTTAAAATGGCAGTTAGCTTGGAATACCTTCACCCTGTTTTTTTGACAAAATACCACCATCAAAAACAAAACAAAACAAAAAACCTCTGAGACTTCTTAAAGGCAATAGGGAGCAAAGTCAGACTAAATTTCAAATAAGAAAATAGCAGTCTATAAAAAGTACAAGAATTAGGGTTTCTTCCTAAGGGAACTAACAGGGTTCTTACTGTTAAGCCAAAGGTGTGTGATGAGGAATTTAACAGCTATCAGGAGTTGGGGATTCTCTGTAAACTGATGCAGTTTTTTTTCTAAAAAAAAAAAAAGAAAACTGGGCAGGACAAACCAAAGACAAGACAGTGATCAAGATCAGAAACTACTGGGAAAGAGGAACCTGAGTCAAGTTTGTTCAGGGAGATGGTTTCTGTCAGCTGTCTCAGAATTTATCTGATATGTTTCCTGATGTAGTTTCATTTATAAGGTTGAGGAACTACTTTTCTATTTTTCTTCTATGCATTAAAATAAGTGATTGGCTAAGATTTTTTTTTATTTTGGGGGTTTTCTTGGGAGGGTTGTTTTTGTGGGGGCACACCCGGCCACTCTCAGGGGTTACTCCTGGCTCTGAACTCAGAAATAGTCTCTGGCAGGCCCAAGGGACCATATGGATGCCGGGGATCGAAACTTGGGTCATCCTGGGGTTAACTGTGTGTAAGGCAAATACCCTACCACTGTGCTATCACTCCGGCCTGGCCCTAGCTAAGTTTTGACATTATTTGTGGACCATCTAAAAAGTGTGCAGTCAAGGGCAGAGGCTGGCAGGGTACTAGCCTAGCATATGGTTGACCCAGGTTCAATTCCTGGCATCACATATGGCCCCCCAAGCACTACCAGAAGTGATCCTGGTGCACTGGAACAAGAGTAATCTCTGTGAACTATAACATGAGATACAAAAAAAAAAAAAAAAAGCGCAGTCAGTATTTTGGGAAATGTTAATTTTACAAAGAATGCAGAGAAGAGTCATGACAAGAATGTGTACTGGGCCTGTATATATTGACTCATAGACTCAGAGAGAATGAATGTGGGCCAGTGGAAAACCAGGAAGACTAAGTTCACAAGTGCCTCCTTTCAACACTCTTCTTCTGCCCAGATGTGGAGTTGGACCTCCAACGGAGTGTGCAGGCCGTGCTCCGAGAGCTCAGTGCCCAGAGTCCAGCTCTACAGAGCAACCAAGGTAAGAACTGGCACAAGTGCTTGCCTGCTAATTCCCTCCACCCCAGTCCAACACTTTTCAACTTGTTCATCCTTCTAATCTTGAGAAAGCCAAGGCTGGAGCTCACACAGGCTTTCCACCAACCCTCCTTCCTGCTTGAAATATCAGGAGCTTAATGAACAACTTTGCTGTTCCACCCTGAGCACAGATTACTCTCCCAGTAGCAAGATATCTTGCAGGATATGACACTCTTTTTTTCTTGAGTGCCTTCTCCAACTCAGGTCACAGAAAAAGTTCTCCAGGCTCCCACAACTTCCAGAATCATACCTGGGTGTGGACCTGAAAACATTACCACTCCATAAACAGCAGGCACACATCTATTGTGAAATGGTGGGTTGTGAGTTCCACAATCCCCAGAGAGAGAACAGGGGATTCCCATGCCCCAATTTGGGTAGAACAAGAGACCCAAGTCCAGCAGCAAATCCGACACAGAAAATAATTCACACACAGTTGGGAAGGACTAACAGGCCAGGAACTCACACCAGCAAGCCGTTCACCCACAAGCCAGTTGCTCCACAACATGGAACCATAAGCCAAGGTGGCGGCTCCTTCTCCCTTCTCCAGGCCTCCTGAGTAGCCTTTATTGTGACAAACAAAGTCCACCCCCAAGGGGAGAGGAATAAACCAGATGAGGAGGCAATGGGGAAACATGTTTTTAACATGTAAACCAAAGGCACCAATTGAGACACATCTAATTTGAAGGCAATATGACCAATGCAAAGGCCTCTACCGATACCTATGCCACTATTTCCCACTTCTTTGACTTTCTTTCTGGGAATTCTCTTGCCACAAAGGGTATGAGAACTCCCCCTCCACACATGTGAAAAACCCACCTATGAGCCCAGGAGCCAAGATGGTTCCTGTAAGAGAAGTATGTCCTATGGCTAATCAAAGTCACAGTCTGGGGCTCTAGGGCCCAAAGTCCTACTCAAAGAAGTCTCTTCTAAGATTCCCCATTACTCCACCTGGTTGTGCTCTGCTCCCCTTTCTCATGGCTCAGGCATGTGGAGATGGTCCCTACACAAGAAAGTGGAAAGAGATCCTGGAAAGAGCCCAGCGCTAGTCCGAATTCTTCTTGGAGAACTGGAAAAGGTGGGTTCGGGACTTTCCAGAAACTAGTCCCTGTGGAACCCCTGCATGTTGTTGATTAGATCTCTCTTTTTTTGTTTGTTTGTTCTTCTTTTGGAGCCATACCCGGACATGCTCAGGGGTTACTGCTGGCTCTGAAATGGCTCCTGGCAAGCTCAGGAGACCATATGGGATACCAGGCATCAAACCTGGTTCTATCCCAGGTTGGCTGCATGCAAGGCAAAATTCCTACCTCTGTGCTATCACTCCTGTTCCCAACTGTACTTTTCCTGTTTTACTTCTCTTAAAAAATTTTTTTTCTTAATTTTAGCTCCCATTATTTTACTTGAATTACAATTAAAAGAAACTCTGAAGCCATAAAATTTCCTTTTACATGGATAGAAATGCGTATTATGCTGAGTAAAATGAGTCAGAGACAGATAGACATATAATGATTGCACTCATTTGTGGGATTATATTTTTAACTGATAGTATAGTAATAATACCCAAAGACAATGGAGATGAGGGCCAGGAAGACTAGTCCATGGTTGGAAGTTTTCCATATAATTTGAACCATCTTGTTCTGCCTCACAAATCGAGGGGAAAATAGTGGAGGGTACCAAGACCTAACAGGAGTATGAACATTGAGTAGAAATATAAAATGATCAAACTTAAACACCAAATCTAAAGCCAATGACAACAGAATCGAAACCCCATCTACAACAAGCTAGACATAGAAGGAACCACTTATCCTAGGAGCCTGGGGGTCAAAGGAGGGGGATATGAGATGCACGCTGGGAAAAGGGGTATAGGGAGGACAACACTGGTGGTGGGAATGCCCCTGATTCAATGTCACTATGCACCTAAAATATTACTGTGAAAGATTTGGTTTTTTTTGTTTTTTTTTTTTTTGGTTTTTGGGCCACACCCAGTAACGCTCAGGGGTTACTCCTGGCTATGTGCTCAGAAGTTGCTCCTGGCTTGGAGGACCATATGGGACACCGGGGGATCGAACCGCGGTCCGTCCAAGGCTAGCGCAGGCAAGGCAGGCACCTTACCTTTAGCGCCACCGCCCGGCCCCGCTGTGAAAGATTTGTAATCCACTTTGGTCAAAATAAAAATTATTAAAAATAAAATAAAGAAAGGCTGGGGAATGCAGAAGTGACCACTATGATTCTGATAGTTGGAAATGATCACTCTGGATAAGAACTGGGTACTGAAAATGATATGTATGATACCCCTTCAATAACAATATTGAAAAATGTAGGTGCCTAAAAGTAAAAAATAGGAAGAGAGAGGGAGAAGGAAAATGTTTGCCATAGAGGCAGTCTGAGGAAGAAGCGGGGACTTTCGTGGTGGGAAATATGCATCGGTGAAGAGATGGATATTGGAGCATTGTATGACTGAAACTCAACCATAAACAACTTTGTAAGTATATAAAATATATAAGTATATAAAATCAATCAATCAAGTTTTAAAAAATAAAATCTTTAAAAATTAAATTAAAAGTGCAGTAAGCCTATGAATGAAAATTCCATACCACTCGCAGAAATGGAAAGGAGCTATAGATATAAATGCATAACTATTGAAGATTTTTCAAAGTTATATTCATACCACTTTAAAATGATCAATCGCCCGATGTATGCCACCTTTGGGGATGACCACACTCAAAGGAGACTCGAAATTTGAAACTTTTATTATTATGTTGGTGCCAGCTTTTGTCCTGAAACTCTATGTCAGTCCCCAGTAGAGTTCGCTGCGCTCATCTCTGTACCGTCAAAGCTAGGTCCATGATTTGCTGATTTGCACTCTCTGTCTCTCTCTCTCTGTCTCTCTCTCTCTCTCTCTCTCTCTCTCTCCCTCCCTCCCTCCCTCCCTCCCTCCCTCCCTTCCTCCCTCTTTCTCTCTCTCTCTAGCTCTCTTTTTATCAGGAAACTCTAGCTAGCCCTTGCTCCTTACCCTCAGCATAGAGAGACACCATCTTGCACCCTCTCTTTGTCCATATTACACCCCTCAAGATGCTTCCTTCTAGGATGCAGTGAGGGACCCTCCATCAACCCCATGCATAAATGTCCTATGATGTTTTCCAGGCAGAGAGAGAGGACCTCCGGCATGTCATCCTTCCCTTGCTGCACACACTAATGTATGTGATCGTGAAGGTGAGAGGGGACTAAGGATTAGGAGCAGTATTGGTGACCCATGGCAACGTCTCTTGCCCTCGACACCTTTTCTCTACAAGTGCAAGCCCAAATGAACTGGTTGGCTGTCCCAAACTGGCTCCTTCATGCTAGTTCTGCCCTCCTCCTAAATACGGTAGATACAATCATGAGGGCATTGGGGTGACTTTGAAGATCCTGATGCCCCAGTAGAGTAGAATGTTTAGGAGGGGGGTTTATTTGGTAGAATGGAGTGATGATTTTGGTGAAATGTGGGATGTCAAAGACATGTCTTACAGATGCTAGAAGAGGTTGGAAGTGCAAACTTGAGAGAGTGGCCTGAGGTCTGATGGCAAGCCATCCTTCCTCCTATTCCCCAGAGCATCTACAGCCTAGGATTTGGGCACCTCAATCCCCCCTCTCACTAGGCAACTGGCATAACCGAAGAGCTGTACCGGAGAACCTATATCTTTTGTACAAAGTTATTGACACTGCCCACACCCTACAGTACAGTGGCCTTGGACTGCGCCATACGGCTGAAAACAGAGATGTCCGTCCCTGGTAAGTGCTGCATGGATCTGTGATAGATCATCGACAGATCTGCCCCTACTCTCCAGGATTCTAGGGAGCTTTGGTTGCAGCAGCTTCTATGGGAAGGTAAGGAATGGCACCAAAGACTCTCAGAAGCTGATTGACTGGAGTTGCCTCCTTTGTAGGGACGCTGTACCAGAGGCTGGTGATCGCTGAACAAAACTTAGAGAGTGAATTGTATCCCTACCAGGAGAGGTAAGTGGCCAAAGAAAGGGTCATACTCACTGTACTGTTTGCTCTGGCCCCATTCTGTTGTCGTATGTGAATAAAAGCAAAACATTGTGGTGCTAGATCTAAGGAAACATGTGCTAACTTTAGGGAATCAAGGATACACTTAATTCAAGAATGTACTTGAATCAAATACCTCAATGCATTTACTTTCGGTTTTATTTGGGGGCCATACCTGGCAGTGCTCAGGGATCACTACTGACAGGAATCAGGGAATCATATGTAGTGCTAGAGACTAAACCTATGTGGGCTGTATATAAGGCAAACATCCTACTTTTTGTACTATTGCTCTGGTCCTTCACCCAGTGCATTTGAGCTTTACCTCAGTGGATTTGTTGAGAAAATAGTTTGGGTCTAGCAGAAGGGACTGGGTCAAACTAGTGGCTATGGAAGGTGGCTGCATTGGATTTGTGTGACTGTTCATGGGCAAGAAGACAAAAGGAGATACTGAACTGGGAGGAGTCCAGGAAAGGGAGACAGTTATCCAGCAGTGGCAAAAAAACAAAAACAAAAACAAAAAAATGGCAGATAGGTGTGTCTTTCACTGAAGTCACATAGAATGGGATCCAGAAAGGGTAGGGGAAAAAAAAAAAAAAAACAACCTCAGGGCTGGATTCAGAGCTTTTTTTCTGCTCATAAGCAGAAAGCAAACATGACCTTTGGACCCACTCTGGAGTTCTGGGTTTCCAGCATGCCAGTGGCCATCAATCATCCAGGCAGCCAGCAACAGCTGTTTGCAGTACGCATTAACTTGCATACAATTTCAAACACAGCGTAGACAACATGGGCTTAGTAGGGAAAGTTCAACCAATCAAAGAATTACCATATATACTCTAGCATAAGCCGACTTGAGTATAAGCCCACCCACCCCCCAAATTTTACCCTAGAAACTGGGAAGCTAGTGATTCGAGTATAAGTCAAGGTGGAAAATTCAGCAGCCACTGGTAAATTTTAAAAATATATACCCAAAACAATTACAATAATTGAGGAATACATGAATATTATTTACAATATGTGATTTGATATACAGTATGTTGTGTGTGTAAACATTTTACGGGATTATTATGTTACTGACCCTACCCTGATCGGTGATTGTGCCCTACCCTAGGGTGTGACCTGGCATTCTGCCCCCACTCTAGGGTGGTACCTGATTCTGCTTCCACCATTGGGTGGTATCTGATCCCACCATTGGGTGGTACCTGATTCTGGGGGATAAAAACCAGGGTCTGTGGAAAGCGAGAGGCTTTCGGCTGGAACTGATGCTGAGGCTTTGGACTTCAGTCTTGTCCACCGAATAAAGCTAATATTTCCACAAGCCTGACTGTCTGCGAGCTGTTTACCCGCCATTTCACCTCAGAACCATCTGCTAGACAGGGTGGCAGACACATGCTTCGAGCTGGAGGGGAAAGATCTCATCCTCCATCCCTCCATCAGGCAACCTCTTCAGGGGCTGACTTGCAACACTATATACCATTAACATATCACATTAACCCATAGTATTCAATGGCAACTTTAATAAAGCAAATGAATCATTTAAGACAGTAAAGCATTGTAAATAAATGGTTAAAAATCCTGAATCCTTATCCTCCAAAACCCCTCGTTATAAGGATTCAGAATTTATAAACATTTATTTACACAACTTTACCTCCTTAAATGGGTTTTTGACTTAATTAAATGTGCCATTGTATATTGTGGGTTAAATAGTCCAGTGGCATGCAGATCAGTTGAGCAGCCTACAGAACCCAATAACCCGTATGATCCAAGTATAAGCCGAGTTTGGGTTTTTCAGCGCAAATTTTGTGCCAAGTCTATACAATGAAGCTGAAGATTCCATCTGTGTATGCTCAGGCCTTTCCACAAAATTGCACTATTCAATTCAGTGAGAGGGAATGAATGAGTTCAAGTGTAGAACTCGTTCTCGGCTGAAACTGGTAGGCACTGCTTGAATGTCCGGATTCATGGAGGGAAGTGAAAGAATCCAGAGGAATTAGCTTTGGCAGGCTTGGGCCAATGTTTGAGTGAGGAGACTGAGCAGTAGGTTTTTCTGCGAAACTGGGTGACAAAAAGATGGGGCTCACCCAAGGTCCAGAACTTCAGTTTCAGCATAAAGAATCTGGTTCTCTTTCTAGGAGGGTCAACCAAACATGACATTGAGGAAGTTGAATTTTCCTGCCATTTACCTAGATGAGACTAGAGAGAATAAGAAAGACCACTGACTTTACTAAAAGGGCTGTGAGAGTTCTGATCTGCTCTACACTTCATTGGGCCCTGTTGTTTCCTCTGTCCCATTGAACTCATTTTTGGCGAAACTAAACAACTTGGTGAGGGGATATGGCAATTGGACTTGGACACGCCCCTTGGGTACCCCCTACTGTAATCACTGTTGAACCTGAACATACCCCTTGTCATGCCAGTATAAAAGGAAAAACTTAGACTGTTGTGGGGTGCAGAATAGTGACCAGAGCAGTGCCTGCTGGCTCATAGGGGATAAAGATAAAGTCAGAGATAACGCATCAGAGAAATGCTATCTGTTTTGCATCTATTCCATTTAATTTCTTCTTTGAACCTGGGCCTCCCCTGCTCATCTCTGGCTCTAACTGTCTCTAACTGTCTCTCCCTCTCTCTAAACCTTAGTTTCTTCTCTTCTCTGTCTCTCAGAATCAGACAGGCAGTCACTACATGGTGATGTCCATTGGTGGGCTCAAGGCCCCAATGAGTAGCAGGACCCCATGGCCCCCTTCAAACCTTGCAGCCCTGGCAGCCTTGGGAATCTGCAGTCTGCAACCTTGGGTGGCTGTGTGGGGATGGGAGAGACGTGCTACAAACATCTTAGGGTGCCCTTCCAGTATCTCTTTCCTCTATAGTAATCACTTTTGTCCCCTTTGTCCCATCTCTACCCTTAGAGTGTTCCTCTTTGTGGATCCTGAATTGGTGTCGCCCTCCGTGTGCAGTGCCCTGTTACTGGAGATTGAAGCCGCCCAGGTACAGCAGACACCAGAGGTGTGCATGCGTCATGTAATCTTACATGCACTGCAGGCAGCCTTGGGGGAGTCCTGCCAAGTGGAAGCCCTGCAAGGGAAGCTACAGGTAATTGTCCTATATTGACCCTCTTGTTTTGGACTCCAGCCCAAGTCCCTACATTCATAAGCCAATTGCTTCCCTACTTGCCATCTTCCTTTTGTTTCCGTATCGCTTTTCTTTATAAATCAGAAATGTACAATATTTTCTAGGAAAATATGAGGGAAATAAATAGATTGTAGAAGAAAATAAAATTTACTTATATCTCTATTTACTTATACTCTATTTACTTATATCTCTATTGTGACATATTAGCAATTAACATTTTGGTTTATCTTATTAATAATATTAATAATGATATTTGATAGTTCTTTTATTGAAAGCCTAATATTTTCTGGCATCATTAAATGCTTTCATGTACCACAGTTATTTGTTTGGTTTGGTTTGGTTTAGTTTTTGGGTCACACCCAGCGGCGCTCAGGGGTTCCTCCTGGCTCTACGCTCAGAAATTGCTCCTGGCAGGCTCAAGGGACCATATGGGATGCTGGGATTCAAACCAACGTCCTTCTGCATGCAAGGCAAACGTCCTATCTCCATGCTAAATATCCGGCCCTCACACATCATAGTTTTTAATCCTCAACACATCATGGTGGAATGGATTGTTTGAGAATTTGAACTTAGATCTACCTAAGTAGATTTTCTTTGCTTAATTGTTTCCTTCTTCCACACCATTTCTTATTAACAAATTGATCATCAAACACTGTGCACAGTTTTATATCTTCTCATGTTTCATATATTTCCCTTGCCATTAGAAATATGCCATATGGGGCCGGGCGGTGGCGCTGGAGGTAAGGTGCCTGCCTTACCTGCGCTAGCCTAGGAGACGGACCACGGTTCGATTCCCCGGCGTCCCATATGGTCCCCCAAGCCAGAAGCAACTTCTGAGCACATAGCCAGGAGTGACCCCTGAGCGTCACCGGGTATGGCCCAAAAACCAAAAAAAAAAAAAAAAAAAAAAAAAAGAAATATGCCATATGTTTCAAAACCATGGCGTTTTTAGGGTTTTGTTTGTTTGTTTGTTTCTGTTTTTGTTTTTGTTTGTCTGTTTTTCTTTGTTTTGTTTTTGTTTGTTTGTTTTTTGTGGTGCTAATTGATATAGCTGGAATCCTCACTGGATATTTGACACTTCTTTTGGTACTGGTGGAGTGTTTCACCTTCTTTATCTCCTTCATCTCTCAAATCGTTGATGAGAGCCCCTAGAAGGATTCTGCCCATTTTCAGCATATTAGACTCTTACCCCAGCTTATTACTTTTCTCTTTTTCAAACAAAACCATGCATCTTGAACTAGCTAGTCCTGCCTCCAGTTAGAGGGGGAAATAAGGGAGACATCAAGACCAAACAGGTGCAAGACTACTAAGTAGTGGGTCAGATACAGAGGGGACCACATATTCTAGCCGCCCTGGGGGTGAGGGAAGAGGAAATGGGAGGGAGGACAAAAATGGAGGTATAGGGAGGACAATTTGGTGATGGGAATCCCCCTTGATTTTGTGTAAATATGTGCCTAAAATAATATTGTCAACAATATGTAAGCCATTATGATCAAAATAAAAATTATATTTAAAAAAAAGAAAAAAAAGTAGGTGAAGAACTACAGTTTATATTCCTTACTATCTTAAGAACCCCCCCAACAAATAAAACTTGCTGGAATAATCCTTAAAAAAAAAGAAATATGCCATATGAAAATTATTTTGTGGAAACAAAGAACATTTAATAGTTCCACAATATCCTATCTCGTGAATGAGCTGTTATTGATTTCATTAGTACCCTATTCCTATTGTGAGGTATTGGTTTTGCTTCCATAGATATCACATATTTCCTGGCCTGTCTCTGACTCAGCCTTGGCTCTTTTCACAGCCAAGAAGACTCCACTGGGTTAGATATTCTCAGGCCCAGGGTTGCCAGGAGCTGGGCTTCTTGGCTAAAGGAGCATGCTGCCAGAGGAAGTGAGTTTTGGCAATGGCATTGTTGAGGTGACCATTTTACAGGGAGAGGCTCCTCTGCTTCTGCTCCAACAGGGCTGCAGGGGCTGGAAAGGTGACACAGCAGTAGGGCATCTGCCTTGCACGCACTAACCTAGGATGGACTGCAGTTCGATCCTTGGCGTCCCATATAGTCCCCCAAGCCAGAAGCGATTTCTGAGCGCATAGCTAGGAGCAACCCTTGAGCATCACCGGATGTGGCCCCATCCACCCCAAAACAAAAACAAAACAAAACAAAAAAAAACAGGGCCGTAGTGCTGTCGCTCCTATGGGCTCCCAGAAATAAGAGTGTTGCCCTTAGATCAGCTCTTTCCTACTTGGTCCTGTGCCAGTCCATGTCTCACATCCTACACTGCCTATTAAAATGCACTCATTTTCCTATTCTTTTTGTTTTTAAGCTGGAACTCTTACTTTCAGACATCTATATCTGTGCCTACTTTTGGAAGGATTCCAGAGTAGAGCTGCTTTGATGCTGTTTTTATTTTATTTTATTGTACCTCTTGAGATTATGTGACTGTTTTCTTTTTTCTTTCTTTGGCATTACAAATATAATATTTGTAACATTATAATATTTTTATTCAGTTAAGAACCATTATTTAAAAAGTTATTGATAGTTGAGTTTTAGACATATAATATTTTAATACAATTCCACCACCAGTGTTGTTTTCTATCACTCAGTTTCTCTAAGAGCAACCTTGACACTTGTAGAATGCTATTCCTTTGTGGTGCCCTCCAACATAGATCTGTGGAAGGATTCTTGACTCATTTCGACTCCATCATTCTTGGTGTCCCTCTTTCTATAAATTCCCCTTTGGAAGTAGTCATAACATGCAGCAATATATGGAGGAATGTCTCCATCTAACTAATACCTGATCAAGATCTTAGCATAGACCATGATAACTAATCCTTCTCCTTGCAAATGGCCCTAGTGCTGAGTAAAGTGATAGGGGAGTAAATTTCCTGGCCAGTTCTTTTTTAATAACAAACAACCTGTCATCCTACTAGCAGCTCTGGCTATTGTTTCTAGCTTCCCAACAGGCTCTAGTGAAGATGACTTCTTGACATCACCAAATCTACAGTTAAAAACATACTGCCAGGGGCCAGAGCAGTGGTGCAAGTGCTAAAACATCTGCCTTGCTTGTGCTAGCCTAGGACGGACAACAGTTCTATCCCCCAGCATCCCATATGGTCCTCCAAGCCAGGAGCAATTTCTGAGCACATTGCTAGGAGTAACCCCGGAGCATCACCGGGTGTGGCCCAAAAAAGCAAAGAAATTAAATAAAATAACAATATATAAATAAATAAGAGAGAGAAAGCTATCTTCAATATTTAGAGCTTTAATAGCCACAGGACCTGGCTAGAATTTAATAATAATGCTTTGTGATCATGATAGGTATCTTAGCAATTTTCTGATTAAGAACAAATGGCACTAATCCTTTCATTATTTAGTGGCCCTTATTAAACAAACCCATAATAAGTGAACTAATTCAAAGACAAATAATGAGGAAAAATAAAGGTGCAGTATAAGAATGGCAAAACTTTAGTAAATATTTGTTTACTGACTTTCAGAAAATATTCTAGAAGCTCATGGTGGAGCTGTATATAAAACAGGCAAAACATGTTGAAGTTATTATCTACTAGTAGTTACAGAACCTTGGTCATAGTACTTGATAATACCCAAAGATGGGTCCCCAAAGAGAATTACTATAATTGCAAACAAATTCTGGTAACAGCTGCTAACATAGGATTCTGGTAACAGAAGCATGGCACCTCTCATAGTTCTTTGAGTGGAGCAGAGACAGGCCTTGGGTTGTCCATGCTCTTGTGGATTTGGCACTAAAGCTGGGGTGGATGGGTGCCATGTTGGAAGCCAGACTCTGACAGCCCCTTCCCAACAGGCCAGTTCCAAGAGCACCCTGGTGAGTTATTTCCACACGGTGGTAGACGTCATGGAGCAGATGGCCAGGAGCCCAGAGGGATACCAGGAGAGGCTGGAGGAGATATATAACTCACTGCTTGGGTCTGAGACTACCAGGAGGCCCTTCAGAGGAGGTAAGCGTCCAGTGGAAGGGTGGGGAACAACTAGTGAATGCAGAGAATTGGGGGTACCAGAGAGCACCAGTGAGTGAGATGGGATGGGAAGGACATTTGGTAACTCAAGGGTAGCACAGGGATGGAGAGAACCCTAGAATGGTGGAAGATTTGTCTGCAGCCATCTCTTTCTGTGCATAATCTCCTCTGATCTTAGAAACCAAACAGGGTCCTGCCTGGTTAAATACTTGGAAGGGAGAAATATGGAAGATTTGAGGCTAAGAATTTAGGTAATCTGGTCATTACAACTGATCCCTACTGAGCCTCAGTTGCTGTTGTGAATACCTTACAGAGATTTAAATGTGCTGCATATATGAAATAAATTCATCATCCAAAGTTTATTCATGAGATTGAAACATTAATCTTAATGTTTCAAATTTGATCAATTTTAGGCATTCATCGCTATGATACAGCTGAGAAAAATGAATTAGAAAGAGACTTTTAAAAAAACCTGGCCCATGACCACTCATGGAATGAGTAGCCATGATTTATGATTTAGGTTCCCTCTTTCCTAATCTGACAGTCCACTGATCATGTGACATGCGTGTAAAATAGCAGTGGAGTCCATCGGTGTCATTTATATCTAAAATCAGAGGATTTTTTCCCCAGATGCTTGATTCTGTTGGGTATTTTGTCATCGTCATTGTTTTAACCATTACAGGGAGTTACAATACTGTTAATTATAATGTCATCCTTTCATCACTCCAACATAATGGACATCACCAAAGAATCCATGTTATTTTATCAGTGTCTCAAGGTTTTCTCACAATCACTAGAGCTAAACATCCCTGAAAGTTTAGTTCTATGGGCAAAATCTGCAGTTTCTATGACTTCTGCCATTTGTTGTTCCCTTATTATATTTTTTATATCACATATAAAAGGGACTTTTTAAAATTCATTGTGGATCTGGTGACACCTACATATAGATGACTAAAGAGAAACTTCTGAAATTCCACAAAATTGTAAATCAATGGGCAACTAAATTTTTAATGAACTATGTTTCTTTTTAGAGGTACATGCATTAAAATAATAGTATGACTAATTCTATGCTGATTTATCTCAGTATTTATATGAAATAGATAAATATTGCCAATATATAATTTATGAGTTATATTTATTTATTGCAAGAGAGCTGGACCACATCGGGTGATGCTCAAAGCTTACTCCTGATGGCCTTCATTGCCACAGGGGGCGCCAGGTGGTGGAGTGCAAAGCAAGTACCTTGCCCACTGTACTATCTCTCTAGCCCCCAAATATACAGTTTAGTAAGTGTGAGGAAAACCAAGAAGATTTTAAGGGAATATGAATAGACCAATGAAAGTATAAATGTGTGTTTTATCCTTAAAACTAAATATTGGCTGTGGGTTATAATATATTTTGGTGTTGTTTTGTATTTTTTTTTCAATTTTTTGAATAAAAACAGAACATTCAATATAAATGAAGCATTAATTCCTTTAGTGAAAAAAAGTATAAAATCCTTCATCAAACTAGGAATAAACAGAACTTTCTTCATCTAGTATAGGACAATCATAAGAATCATGAGCAAGTGACTTACTCGGTGGTAAATTGTTGAGAAGTTTGTCTTGTCTTTTAAGGATAGTTTTCTCATTTCCATTCTCTCATACATAGTTCCTTGTGCTTTGCTGAATACTTGTTTCAAAGAATATCATCATTTCTTGATCTCATTAAATATCCGCAGCATGAGTCTTTCCATTCCCAACTAAAGTCTTTCTCTGAGAGTTCACAAAATTGGTTCAGTACTGGTCAAGACTTCTATATTATTATCCTGTTCACTGAGTGTTGTGAGCTTTTACACACCTTCCTACTGTGTTTGCTAAGATCCTACGGTGCTGAGGGTAAATATTCATAGTTAACCCCCCTGGGAAACTCAAAGGGAATCGGCTCTTTTTCCTTACCACCAGGTTCTAGTGACAAGATATATAAATATATATGTGCGAGGAGATAGAAGTA
This sequence comes from Suncus etruscus, assembly GCF_024139225.1. Lineage (NCBI taxonomy): Eukaryota > Metazoa > Chordata > Mammalia > Eulipotyphla > Soricidae > Suncus > Suncus etruscus. Next base: position 42,496,641 of record NC_064867.1, read on the forward strand.
TCTAGTGACATCTAGTATATCTAGTAGATATCAAATCAATTGGTATGAATGTCATAAAGAAAGCTGTCATACATGATTCAGAAGATGTGGAGGTGACCTACTGAGAAAGCACAGATGAGGTACTGAGGCTGCTGTGACCCAATTTTCAGTTCTCAAAAGGTCCTGAGGATGGCAGCCTGGAGTTAAACTCACCTGACAGTGGGGAAGGAGCAAGCAGATGTGTAGATATGTAGGTGATATGAGATACACAGGTGAGCCTGCTGAAATAGAGATTGAGCCAAATTTTGGCAGGTAGCTGTGCTGGTATTGTGGGACTGTATATGTTTGGTTTAATTTTTGTTCTGCGGCCACATCATGTGCTGAAGGTTGGGGAGATTATAAAATGCTATGAATTGAATCTTTGGGCTCACATGAGAAGCAGACTCAGCATGTTGAGCTACCTTGCTAGCCATTTGGGTCTTTATTAGGTAGAGCTATGCATTCATAGGGTACCAATCCACACAGCTTGAAAAATCCTAAAGAACCCAGAAAAGAGCCCCAGAATGTGCATTTTCTTTTTGTTGTTACTGTTGTTGTGTTGTGGGGCCACACCCGGCAGCGCTCAGGGGTTACTTCTGGCTCTGCACTTAGAAATCACTCCTGGCTCAAGGGACCATATGGAATGCCAAGGATTGAATCTGTGTCCATCCTGGGTCAGCCACATGCAAGGCAAATGCCCTACCACTGTGCTACCACTCCAGCCCTAGAATATGCATTTTCTGACTGTTGTAAGATGATTCTGATTTATGTTGTTTCTTGGTCATCCAAAGTCCCTATGGAGCCTGTCAGCCTGCATGCCCTGGAACATGGAATGCACCTATAATTTATAAGCACCAGTTTAGGACTTAACTTGTAGGTGTTGAATCAAATAATTAAGGATGGTGGTGAATGGCGATGGATGGTGAAGGATTTCTCTCTGCCACCCCAGGCCACGTGGCTCCGCAACCCCCATCCAGCCAGCGGGTCCCAGGCCCAGGTGAACGACAGAATCAGACTCATCCAGAGACAGGCATCAGGAAGCATCAGCTTTATTCATGCCCTATTCACCACATGTGTGGCCAATATCATAACCAATTAAGCATTCAGCCATTCTAGGCTAGCCCTGCGTCTTAACTCCTTTCAGCCATCTTCCTTTGACCTCCATCCTGGTCAAAGACCAAAAGAGGCAAAAACCCAAAAGCCAGAGAGCCCAGCAGGGCAAAACCACCCTAATCCCCTCGCTCAAAGGTTTATCTACCTATTCCAAGACCCCTCCCAGGAATGGGCGGGGTCTTACTGGTAAGGTCACACCTAATATTCAGTTCCCAAGACCCCTCCCAGAAATGGGCGGGTCTCAGATAGGTACACCTACAGTAGGTATAGGTCACTGTGCCAGTCCTGGTGCTTCACTTTGGCAACTCAGGGGAATGTAGAGGTGACAGAAGTCAAGGTGAAGGAGCTGGTCACATTGTAAGACTTCCTTCATTTTCTATCTTCTACTTTGCTTTAATATTTTATACTGTCTCTGATATCCACATGGAAGTGTCTGTTCCTGTAGTCTATGTCCCTTGAAGACAAGACAGATACCAGAGCAAATCTGGCTTTGCCCTTTTCGGATGCTACATATTAGCTTAGCATTAATTGCATATACTGGAGGAGACCCATGTGGGCCACCCCATTACCACCTTAGCTACATCAACTCATCTGCCTGTCACCCAGATTTTCCCTATAATTTATGCATCTTAGGGACAAGATCTTAATTTATGCATCTTAGGGGCCACACTGTCTCTGCTTCTTTGGCAGGGGGGCATGACACAGCAGTCATTAGCAATGTCCTAAAAGCATAGATTCTGGAGCCAAACTGCTTGGTCTCAATAATAGTTTTGTCCTTTACCTTGTGCCACTTACTTAGCTCCTCTGTACCCTTCTAAAAGTTGAGGATAAAAATATTGTTCAGTGGCCCAGGGTACTACAGAACCGCATGAAATCATTACAATACATTCATGATAAGGACAGAGCCTGACAGAAGGAAATATTTCCTGAACTTGGCGACTGTCTCCTATGAAAGCTTATGGTCTCTTAGAAGGCAGCCATGTTTGCAGAAGTTAAATAGAACTACGAGAATGACATTTTTATTTTGTTTTTGGGTCACATCCAGTGATGCTCAGAGGTTACTCCTGGCTATGTGCTCAGAAATTGCTCCTGGCTTGGGGGGACCATATGGATTGCCAGGGGATAGAACTGTGGTCCATTCTAGGCTAATGCGTGCAAGGATAATGCCCTACCACTTGCGCCACTGCTCTGGCCCCCGAGAGTGAAATTTTAAGGCTAGAAGCTAGATGGTAAATTTACACCAGTGTAAAATTTAAAGCTAGAAGCTAGTTGGGCCATCAGGAAAGTCCTTGGAGAGAGAATGGCCATGAATTTGTGGTCAGGAAAGCATTTGGAAGGGAAGGTGGTCCTAGTCCCTCCCTGGACTTTCAGGGATTCTACTGCCCTCTGCACTTGACAAAAGCAAGTATCTATGGTGTATAAAAGACTGCCATATCTCCATGTGGATGTAGGCAGGGGTCTATGAATAAAAGTATAAGAGAGCTGCTGCTGGACCAGTGGAAGAAAAGATGGCATAAGGCAGCTGTTTTGGGGGAATTGTAGAGGCAGGAAATTGGGAGTTACCAAGTATTCTTGGGCAGGTAGAGAGAGGACAAGGCCCTGAATGGGGAGAGGGAGAGGAAGACTTTGTAAGACCATTTGGTCCGGTATGCAAAGCCATACAGGAACTGGAATCTGGCCAGTGGATGGAAAGTTGAAGGAAAATCCCACATTGATCTTTGTGGTCTCCACAAACTGCTCCTTCTTTCAGGTGACTCTTTACCAGACCGGCCACCAAGCATCCCTCTGCCCAGTCCGTACATCACCTTCCACCTGTGGACAGATGAGGAGCAGCTCTGTAAGTATCTTCACCCTCAGGGGGTGTTTGCCTCTTTCTCTGTTTTTTGAGCCTCAGTTTGTGTGTTGCTATATGGCTCTGTGTGGTGTGTCTGAAGAAGGAAGCACAAGAAAAATTCTGACTCCCCAAACTGGGAGGCCATGCGAAGATGTCTGCTTGCTCAGCAACCCTACATTTGTAGTCCTCTTTCAACCTTCGGCTCTTTCTGACCAGGAGGTAGTCACAGGAGCCACCAAGAGCAATGGTACTGGACCTATGAGCTGATTTCCTTCCTTCTCTGACTCATTTCTTTTTCTGGGCCTCAGTTTCTTGTGACCCTTACCTGGGGGGAGGGAAGTAAAGGTGGGTTAGAAAATCCTGGAAGTCTTTCCCAGAGCTAGTGGTCTATTGTGTGTCTAGGGGAAGCTATGGGTATGGAGAATAGAGGGGAACTAATGTGCAGGTATCAAAGGAGGGCTCCAGAGTCAATAGAATCTGAGTTAACTTGATGCAAGACTGTAACGTATCTTCGCTGCTAACTTTGCTGTTATTTGTGAATCCAAGAACAGTCCCCAGAATGAGAAATTACTTCCCATCCCCTTGTCCCCTTTCGGGGGAAGACCTTGGTAATATTTATCCGCAGCAAATAATAATCCACACAGACAAAAAGGATAGGGTGTAAAAGATTGGGCAAAGAGAGCCAGAGAATCCTCCTGCAGCCGGCAGCTTTCGCAGAAGCCCCTTCTCCCCTGTCCATCAAGCTATTTATTGCCAACTCCACAGCGCCCCACCTGGAAGGGCTAGGTGGGGCAATAGTCACAGAACAATCCTAAGGAAACACTTTTATAGACAACAATTCCAAGGATAATCTTATGGAAACTTTTTTCATGTACTACACAAGACCTATCAGAACCTCTGTTTATTAGGGGACTCACCAGAAGTTGTAGGGTGGGCAAGGTCTTACCCTTTGCTGGCCATAGGTCCTTGTCTCTTCATGAACTTTTGGGGTCTTCAATTCAGGTTGACACTGAAAAGATCCAAAGCAGAGGCCCTCCCAGGCTCAGCCTTCCAGCCCTACACACCTCTCTGCTACCACATAATGCCCTGTTCTTGGCATTCCAGGGAAGGAGCTGGTCCTCTTCCTGCGCCCCCGGTCCCAACTGCACCTCAGTCCTGACCTGGAAGCTTTGGATCTGCAGGGCTGCCTGCCTGACCACGACTTAGTGTGGGGTTCAGTGCTGTCCCCCTACAGCGCCATTGAGCGGGACCTTTCTATGGGCTCATCTGAGCTGCCTGAGTCCAACAGCCCTGAGATGGAGCGTGGAGGGCTGCAGCGCAAAGGGGGTGTCAAGAAGCGGGCCTGGCCCCCCTACAGTCTGATGCCTGGCAGTTTGGATGGGCCCCCAGGACTTCATCGGAAGACAGGCAGGCCCAGTGGGGACGGGGAGCTGCTACCTGGGGTCTCCCGACTCCACACAGCCCGGGTGCTGGTATTGGGAGATGACCGAATGTTGGGGTGCCTAGCCCAGGCTTACCACACACTCAGGTAGGTGGAATTCCATATGGGCTGGACTGGGACTGAGGCCAGGTAGACTAAGGCAGAAAGGCACTCCCATAGGGAGGCCAGTGCTGAATGCTAGGTACTCCACTCCCCTCCAATCACTATGTTTGCCCCATAATCTTCATGGCTACAAAGCAGCATTCCCAAATCTACAGAAGAGAAAAACGGGCTCAGAAATATAGTCAGTTGTCAACATTGGAGAGAAAGCAGGAGTGGAATGGGGAACCACTTCTGTTTGGAGCCACAAACCCTGCTCTCATCATAATACTCTGTTGGTCTCTACCAGGAAGCGGGACATGCAGAAATGCTACCTTACTCCCAGGCTCAGCCTACAGCTCTACTACATCCCTGTGACTGCACCGAAGGTGACAATGGGGGTTGGAAGAGAGAGGAGGGGGATATCAGGGTGTGACTCTAGTTTAGGGGCCGGGTAACGACTCTACAGCCAAGCACCTCCTTTCTCCAGGGCCATTTTTTCTTTACATGCCAAGCTGGAAGAGGGGGAATTCATCTTGAAGGCCTTTTGTTCCAACTCTTGGAGGCCAACTGTGATGAGTCTTTTCTAATGACATGGAGTGCAAACTTCTCTCCAAAGAGGCCGTTCACCCAGGCTTCCCCTCTCTGGGTCACATGAAGGGATTTCAGACCATGGAAGCCCAGTGGATTTGGGGTGGCAACAAAGATAGGCTCTGTTGCTATTGCACACTGCTTCTTATTTGGGGGTCGTTAAGTCAAAGCAGTACTTGGTTTTCCCCCTTTTATGGTTGATAAGTAATTTTGTCAATTTTGTCAAGGTTCCTGGCAAGTGCCCCTCATGAAGGGTCTTTCAGCTTCAGCTGAGATTTCCAACAGCAGTGCTTGGTGGTGCAGAAACAGAGACCCAAGTGTTCTGACCACATCCCCAGAGCTAGCAGTGAGCCTCCTCATGCCTAAAGTCTCTTGGATCAGGAAGAAGCCTGACTGGTACAACCCAATCCTTATCCCCAGAAGCCTGTTGCACCCACAAACTCGGACCTGGGAGAGCTGGCAGCGTTCCTGGGCCGTGCAGACCCATGGTATGAGAGAACCATCAACACACTCTGTCCTGCCATCCACAAGCTGGCAGAGATGGTATGGCGGCAAAAATGCAGGATTGGGGAGAGGGGCTCCTTTTATTCCCTTGTCTGACTCAAGGATTAGCCCCAGAGGACTCTAGTTGTAATGAGGCAGCACAGGAAAACAGGAAAGACGTCCTAAACACTGCACCTTCCATTGGAAAAGAAGCCAACCCTACTTAATCAGAGTTCAGGCCAAGAATGGTCCTTTAGTGAATCCCCTATGCTCATGTCTCTGAGTGTAAAAACTCCTATTTGCTGAGAATTTAGAGGTTCCAACTGAGACCAGGCCACTTACCCAAAGTAGCAAAATGAATAGAAGCATCCCTTTTGGTACCAGGTCAATGGCTCATCATAAATCATACGTGGAATGAATATCATACGTGGGGAAAGGAAAGGATCTCATCTTTTACTGGTTTAAAAAGACTTTGTATCAGGGCCAGAGCGATAGCACAGAGGGTAGGGTGTTTGTCTTGCATGCGGCAGATCAGGTTCAATCCCTGGTATCCCATATGGTCCCCCAAGCTCATCAGGAGTAATTTCTAAGTGGAGAGCCAGGAAAAACCCCTGAACTCAGCCATATGTGGCCAACAAACGAACAAAAAACTATATCTCTGGGCCAGAGAAATGGCTCAAATAATTCCAGATAATTTGCATGTGGAATGACAGGTATTCATTCCTGGTACCAGATCCCTAGGACCTGAGCACTATCCTGGGAGTGAGTCCTGAACACTGCTCAAAGTGATCCCCAAAATATACTAGGAGTGTTATTTTTTGTTGTCTTTTGTGTTGCAGATATTTTTGTTCACTTCATTACTTTTCCAATAGATTGTCAGAATGTTATTTGACTCATATACATTTAATATAGTCATACAAATGTTTCCATCCTTTATGGTTTTTTTGAAAGTTTTTTGAAAGTTCTCTGCTCCAATATTAAATATTCATTAGTAATGTCTTTTAATCCTTTTAATGCCTTCAATTTTGCATTTGAAATAACCCTTCTGCAATTAATGACAGTGTTTAGTGTGAAGGATGTAATTTTATTTTTTCCAAATGTTTAGGCAGTCATAAATCATCTTTCCATATTAATTCCAAATGCCATTTTTATGATTTACTGTTTTTCCTATGCTCAAATTTATTTCAAGACAAACTTTCATTTTTGTTGCTTTTTATTCATCTATATACTAATTATGTTGAGTTTATTCCTTTACTCCCCTTTTAAAACATTTCAGACCATACTTGTTTGTTTATATTTCTGGATAAATTTTATAATTTTGTTGTCAAGGTTTTTGGGGTTTTTTTGGTCCTATTTTGATTTCTGCAGGAATTTTGAGAATTTGCAATTTTAGCAAAGTCAGTCATGTGTACAATTTGGTTTAAGCTCTCCTTTAATATCCCTAGGTAAAGTTATACATCCATTTTTATTTTTTAATGTTTTCCATTTTTCCCATTTTCTATTAACTTATTTCTCATGTTTGGTAGATTTTCCCCCTAAGTTGTATATGTATTTCTCTCATTATATTTGCATATTATTGTTGACAGAAAAGGAAGCTATTGATTTTTACTATTTTCCAACTTGTCACTCTACTAGGTCTCCATTTGCTTTTTCATTAGACCACTGAGGTGCTTTCTTACCTCTTTTATTCTAATAAAGATATTGGGGTGACACACTTTCCACATTACTACTTATTTGAGTCTTTTACAATGCATACTATTTATTTGCTGGTACCTTTATTTACTGCTAAAACACAAGTAAAATTTAGTTTATCCTTAGTTCCCTCTCCCCAGCAATTAACAATTTATATTACTTTTATTCTGATTCTAAAAGCAGTAAATACATAAAGAGACTGGAAATATTGTGACCATTGAGAGAAGTTTTAGAATACATACTTAATTCCAGTGTCACCTTTCTGAAGGACACAATATTCCAACAGACAAGGTATAAGAGTAAGAAAAGTTATTATAGGGGCCTGAGTGGTGGCGCAGCAGTAGGGCATTTGCCTTGCATGCTGGTGACCCGGGACAGACTGCAGTTCGATTCCCCAATGTCCCATATGGTCCCCCAAGCCAGGAGTGATTTCTGAGTATATAGCCAGTAGCAACCCCTGAGCATCACAGGGTATGGTCCAAAAATCAAAAAAAGAAAAGGAAGGAAGGAAGGAAGGAAGGAAGGAAGGAAGGAAGGAAGGAAGGAAGGAAGGAAGGAAGGAAGGAAGGAAGGAAGGAAGGAAGGAAGGAAGGAAGGAAGGAAGGAAGGAAGGAAGGAAGGAAATAAAAGTTATTATAGGACCAGATATGAGTTGAATGAGATAAATTCTGGGCATCTTTCTAGTTTTGATGCTATAGGATTCTATATAGAAATTCTATTTTTCTTACTTGAAAAACCCAATTCTTATGCTTTAAAACCCAACTACAAACATGTTTGTAACCATGGTGCTCAAATAAAGATTAAATAAGAGAAAAAATAAAAATGAAGTGAATGTACATTGATTGAAATACAGATGTGGTCATGCTTCATTTTTTTTTTGCAGAAAATGAGAGATTACAGGAAAAAAGATAAAATAAAATTATATGGGGTTCACAACCCTATAAATGCTAACTTTTCCTCCAAATGCTAAAGATGTCCTTAGAAAGTGCACATAAAATCTCTTGTAACTCCATTATAATTTCTGTCCATTAGAAAGTGTTGGATTAGAATTTCTATTCAGACCACAACCCAATCAACATAAATTTGTAAAATCTCGTACTCTACTAGAAATATGAATCCTCTTCTTCTCTCCCAATAACAACCTATTTCAAATTATCTAGTTATTTGTCAGAGTTCCCTAGTCCAAACAATTTTGCATCTGATGAAAATTTTAGCTGGTGCCCTAGCCTCAAATATGTAAGAGTGAGTGTTAGAGGTAGTTTCCCAGAAAAAATTTTCTGGTGTTTTTCATTGCCATCTCTTAAAGAGCACAAAATAAAAATCTCCCTATGTTCAAGTTTCTTCTGGAGAATCTATGTAGTAAAGTTTTAATTTAGTTAACCAATCCAATGCAAACTTTAGCACTAAAAAATCACAAACTCCTAGCTCTAAAAAAAACAAAAAACAAAAACAAAAAACAAAAAAACAAAAAACAAAAAAAAAGGTCTTGGTTTCCTTGAGATTTTAAGCAGGACATGAAGATCTGTGGGTTGCACTCTTTTGTACTAGATAACTTTATTTTTCTTTATAAGAAAGGCTTAGTTCTTCATGCTGTGCAATAGAGTTTTTTGTTTTGTTTTGTTTTGTTTTTGTTTTGGGGCCACACCCGGCGGTGCTCAGGGGTTACTCCTGGCTGTCTGCTCCTGGCAGGCACGGGGGACCATATGGGACACCAGGATTCGAACCAACCACCGTTGGTCCTGGATCGGCTGCTTACAAGGCAAACGCCGCTGTGCTATCTCTCCGGGCCCTGCAATAGAGTTTTAACTTTGTTTTATTTTCAAAATCAGGCCCACTGAGCCTTCTGGACTCTAGCTTCAAGGAATCCAGTTCTTTCAACGCTTTAGGGAGGAGGGAGGAAAACTGTTTCATTCTTGAACACTTTCTAATTATGTAGCTATTGTATTTGGAGCATGGCTTGAGTACATAGAAGCCACCACGTCTGCTAGCAGCTGTTGAAAAAAAAATGTTTCTTCCCCGACTCCATCATTCCTTTACTATGCTTTCAGCATGCCTAGGCAGGCGAAGTATACCCTGTGGAAAAACCTTAGGTTAGGTCTACTGGGGATTCAGCTTACTTTAATAGAAGGGAGTGCCATTTGGTACAGTTGGCCATGAAGGAAGCAGATTGGCTGGTATGATACTAAGAAAACAGCTGATTTATACAGCATTCTATGACTACTTGCTATAAGTAGAAATTGCCTTTTGGAGGTTTATTACAAAGGCTGGTACCTTATTCCAACAGTTTACTGAAGATCTTAAAAAATGTTAGATTATTCTTTTTTTATTTTAGAAAAATCATGAGTTTGGATGAGAACGATAAGACATGGCACTAATCTTTTTCCAATAACATGCTGATATTAACTGAATATCAGAAGAACTAATTTATTTAGATTTTTATAATATCTTTATTTAAACATCACGATTACAAACATGACTATAGTTGGGTTTCTGTCATAAAAAGAACACCCTCCTCCCACCACCAATACCCCCTATCTCAATCTTCCCCCATGCCCTGTCTGTCTTCTAGGCAGGCATTCTACTTCTCTCACTCACTAACATGGTCATGATAGTTGTTAGTGTAGTTATTTCTCTAACTGCACTCACCACTCTGCGGTGAGCCAGTCTTTTTTTAGAATTTTGTTAATTCATAGTTTGTTAATAATTCCAAAATCACTATAGTATAATAAGATAATATTCAAGATCATCTGGTTAAATCCTTTATATATATATACCCAATGTTGCCTAAGGTAACTATTGGCTAGTTGATACAAACTTTGAATCCAGTCCAGAATTTTTCATCACTAGTCTTAAACATCTTGTCTGCTCATAAACAGCATCTTATACACAGAGATGGTCAATAGTTTTTGTGCAATTGAAATGAGTCAGGGTCCCTATGGTATATTTGTGTGAAGAGAAGTGGAAATTGGATTATAGCATTATGAAATATGTTGAATGATCAGCAAGGTTGTTATATCACAGAAAATAGAGTTTCTTTGTTGAAATAATATCAACATTTGGCATCTTTGTAGCCTCCTTCTCTGGACATACCCCAGACTGTGGACCCCTTCATCCTGGATGTCATCACCTACTATGTTCGTATGGGCACTCAACCTATCTATTTCCAGATCTACACAGTCAAGGTAAATATCCCATCCAGGGTTCCAAAATTATCATTAGCAGAACACAGCACCCAGAATCTAAATATCCTGACTCTAAAGAAACACAGCTTTTCAGGTAGAAGTTATAAACCCATCCAGTCATTCCTTACTGTGAACTTCATCTTATTAATAGAAGATGGACCGATTATTTTTCACCTCAAGTCCAAGCAGATTCAGATCTCCACATGAGGGGATTCTCCTTGATGCTTAATTTTTATGAAAAATCAGGAATTAGGTCTCGGAGAGATAGCACAGCGGCGTTTGCCTTGCAAGCAGCTGATCCAGGACCAAAGGTGGTTGGTTCGAATCCTGGTGTCCCATATGGTCCCCCCCCCCCCCCGTGCCTGCCAGGAGCTATTTCTGAGCAGACAGCCAGGAGCAACCCCTGAGCATCGCCAGGTATGGCCCAAAAACCAAAAAAAAAAAAAAAAAAAAAAAGAAAAGAAAGGAAAAATCAGGAATTAGGTAGAAACTGGTGTGGACATTATCATTAGAAGTTTTTTTCAAAAAAAAAAAAGTTCTTTTCATCATCAATCTTAAACTTTTTCTGATCAGAAACTTAATCTCTCTTCATTTCAGTCTTCTTCGCCTCCACAACATCCCACCCCTCTTGTTAGCCCCAAATGGAAATCTCCATTCTCCTATCACTGACCCCTGCTGCCTTTCTTTTTTAAAAAAATATTTTTTTAAGACAGTGTGATTTACAAAGTTATTCGAAGTTTGAATTTTGGGCATACCCTATGTTCCTACCTGGCTAGCTTTTTCCTTAGCTTGCACAAAGCACTTTTCTCCAATATTACTTGGAGTGGGGAGGAAGGTGGGAGAAAAGCATAGGTACCCTGGAACTTCCTGTCAACAACTGTAAACGCATGCACACCCATTCACTTCTTCACACACTCATTCTTTTCCTGTGGATGTGGAAAAGACTGTGCTCTCACTCCTTTAGCCACCAGCCTTTCCTTGGATTTTCTCATGCCCTCCTTGGCATTTCCCTTCATTTGGTGTCTGTAATCTAAAACCAGCAAACCCACCTCTCCACCGTGGTGCAGAGTGAAAATTGGATAGGTATATCTCAAGGATCAGATGTTTTCTCTGTATCAGTCTTATATCCTTTTTCATTTCAATTTCCAATCATTTCTGGCTGCCTGGAAGACCACTTTTATAATTCTTTTGTTCCTATAAGCCCAAGGGATATTCCTAGTCCTTTCTTACTAGACCCCACTAGTGCATTTGGTACTGTGTGTCACTTTGTCTTTTGTTGATATAATTATCTACATAATTAAAAATGTAATATCCAGGACTTTTTCAGTGACCAAAAGCAGAGTACATATCTCTCCTGGCCTGCGATCCTCTATCCTATGTCTCTCATGACAGTTCTCCTGGTCCCTTTTAGACTGCATAGTTTCCTCTTGGTTTTCCACACATTTGCTGAGGTTCCACCTCCAAGACCTTACCCTAACTCTCTCAAACATACAGTTCGTTGATTTACTGGCAAGATTTGTGAAGATGAGAAAAGTATAACCCCTTATCTAAATAGACTCCGAGTTGTGGCAGGGAATGCCATTCATCTGCAAGTGTGTTATAAAGTAGTAGTGAAATGAGAGAGTCATGCCCAGCGCATTTCAGAAGCAATGTAGGCACCCACTTATGTGTGGTATGACAGGAATAGAGGTTTGGGTAGATTTCTTAGAGGTTTGGTGAAGGTGAAGGGAAGGATGTGAGGTGGAGGTGAGCTCAGTTGGGTAAGGTCTTGGAGGGGGAGTCCGTGAGGGATGCTTGGGGGCGGTGAGGGGAAATTGCCATTGACCAAGATGGCCTTCTCCAAGCTCCCTCCCATCCCTCCTTTCAGATGTTCTTCAGTGACCTGAGTCAAAAACCAGCAGAGGAAATTTTCCTCACAGAGCTGAAGGTGAAGATCCAAGACACCAAACTTCCCAAAGGTGAGTGTTTTCCTTTTCCCAAGTCTCATTTCCAGGAAGTCTTACTGTCTCTTTCTGAGGGGCGGTCCACTCCTAGTGGTGCTCAGGGGTTACCCCTGGCTCTGTGCTCAGAAATCACTCCTGGTAGGCTCATGGCGGCCATATGGGATGCCAGGGATCGAACCTGGATCTGTCCCGGGTCAGCCACTTTGCAAGAAAAACGCCCTACCACTATGCTATCACACACTGGCACCATCTCTTATTTATCTTCCCTGTGAAAAATTATTTTAGATATGGCCTCCATGAGGCGTCTTTTCCCTAGGATTAGGGAAAGATTTCTCACCTCAGCCTCTTCTCTCTCAGATGGTCCTTCACCCAGAAAGAGATGTGGCGCTGAAATCCCAGGGGCAGAACTCTCCATTTGCTACCAGAAGGTCAGTCGTGGTGAAATGGGATCCATAAATACTAGAAATCAGAAGGGGCTGACAAAGTCAGAGAAATCTTCTGCCTGTTTCTTAATGCCTTCCTCAGAATTTTCCAATTTTCTAATAGTTTTGTCAGGGATGTGTGGGTCCAAACATCTTATTGTAGACAAGGGGAAAAGCTGATTTAAGGAGTATGGAGACTATCTCTGATTCAAAAAGAACAGCCTCACTAGCTGACCTGATGCATCAGAGACCTTTTCCTTTGGGTCTAGAAGGATGAACCCTCTTATTTAATATTTAATATCAGTGAAGACACAGAGGACAAGTACTAGTGGTGAAATATAGAGCTTTGAGTCAGAGGGAAAGGGGTAGACATAGAATAATCTCACTCATTGTGGGATATAAGAAAAGCAAGAAAGAATATGGTAATAATATCCATAGACAATAGATATAAGGATCAGGCGGTCCAACTCAGGGTAGGAAGCTTGCACAAAGAGCAGTAAGTGCAGATAGAGTAGAAAAGGGTCAACTATGACAGGGAGAGTTGGAACTGATCACTCTGGACAAGAATGTGTTGCTGAAAGAGGAGAAAATGGCATACAAGGCACTCTTGCATGAACAACAATGCAAACCAGTGTCAAAAAGTAAAGAGAGTGAGAGTGAGTGAGTGAGTAATAAAGAGAAGCAAATTGCCTGCCCTAGAGACAGGTGGGGGCAAGAGGTCAGAGTGGGAAGGTGGGAGACAATGGTGGTGGGAGGGGTGCATTGGTGAAGGGTGGTGTACATTCTATGAATAAAACCCAGCAATGAACAATTTTGTAAGCACAGTGCTTAAAGAAAACAATTAAAAATACTAAATATAATCATGCCTTTGTAAACTATTAAAAAAAGAAATGTAGGGGACCAGAGAGATAGCATGGATGTAGGGCATTTGTCTTGCATGCAGAAGGATGGTGGTTCAAATCCTGGCATCCCATATGGTCCCCTGAGCCTGCCAGGAGCGATTTCTGAGTGTAGAGCCAGGAGGAACCCCTGAGCACTGCTGGGTGTGACCCCTCCCCCACAAAAAAAGAAAGAAAGAAATGTAGAGCTGTTGTTATGAGAGTGTGATTATTGTACTGAGGACCCCCATCTGCTTCTGCACTCCCTTCATCCAGTTCCTGCTTAGCCAACGGAGTCAAGAAGTCACCATCTCACTGCGGACCACAGAGCTAGTCCTAAAGGCTCTTCCGGGGAGTGACATTGAAGGTAAGGAGGTGGAGTAGAAAGAGGACAAGAAAGAGAAACGTGGCTGGGGAGGTAGTGAGATTCAATAAGCAGAGATGGGGTGATCCTAGAGCAAGAAGACCTTCAGACCCATCTACCTAGAATCACAGAACATTGTGAAGCTCTGTGTTACGCATGTTGGAGTGGCAGGTGCTAAAATACTGGACTGTACCTCTGCAGCCTGTACAGGCTCAGTTAGAAAATAAATGAACTACATAAAGAAGACACGGTGTGCCAACCCATGGAAATAATTATATTTTGCTTGGAGATTATTTGTTTTTGAATTATCTAGGAATGCAGATGTTCTCCAGTTCACAAAACGTATCATTTACTGAACTTTTTTTTTAACTTTAATTATGTAATTACATATATACAACAGACAGTAGGAAATATTTATTTAAATTTAAATTAGAGATCACAAGGCACCAATTCGCATGCATGAAGTAAACTATACATCCGTTCTTGTTCGATTCCTGATGATCTAGAAGAAATCAGAAGAAAAAATAGTTTAATTTAAAGATTAGGTATATGGAATGCCAACCATATGGATATGGAATAGTTAGAGGGAATACTAACCGATGCATATAGATAATTATGGTGACATTAGATCAAAAAATGTCAAAATCTATGGTTGCTCTTATAATCATTATTAGCAAATTTGTAATGGAGAGGAAACAAAAGCAATAAAAATAATTTACCCAAGATTACACCTTTAAGGAAGATTCAAAGCTGAGATTCAACCAGACAGTTACACTAGAACCTGAATTCCTTCCCCTGCCTCTCAAGGCCTCCCCTCGAATTGTCAAATCTAAGCCAATTTACAGATGTTTGTGGAAGATCATCTTAGGCAAACAAAAAGTTTACCCCTCACCAAGGCAAAGGTATATCTTACTCACATATCTTGGCATAGTAGATATATCCAATAACTATTTGCTGAACAAATGAAATACCACTCTATACCTAAAAAGTTGTTCTTGTTTTTTTTAATAATAAAGGGCTGAGAAGAGAGCTCAATGGATTAAAGCAGATCTTTACATGCTGGTAGCCCAGATTTAATCCCCAAAATTTCATGGATCCCAATTACCACCTAAAATAGGTCCTAAGCACTGTCAGTTGTGACCGAAAAATAATAATAATAAAATAAAACAATAAATTTGGAATACTCCAGAAGAAATGAAAATAAAAATATATATTAGCCTAGTATATTAAAATGCCTCTTCTGATGCCTCCTTTCTCATCCTCCTCTGAATGAATGTCTCTTAGCAAGGCATTGTTTGTGTTCCTATTATGATGACATCTCTTTAAAGCATCTGTGCTCTTATTTGGGTATCATCATCCCTAAATTATCCTAACATCTGGCAGAAAGAAGAAACTTCTGAAACAATTATTAATCATTTCCTGACAGGATGACTTCCTGGCAAGTTAAATTTGTGGAAGATAGATGAGATCCTCTCTTCCAAGCAAGACAATCTTTAATTGTAGGTTATTGATGTCACAGAAAAGGCCCGCAGTTTGGGAATAACTCTCAGCCTAGGGGTAATATCATAGAGCCATGAGCTCATCAGAAAGGTGAAGGTGTCAAGGGACAGAAGGTTTGAGGCTGAGACAATGGTAGAAGGAAGTGATTTCATGGATCCCCATGGAGGGTATGGTATTAGAGCACTGTATGTATGAAACCGTATTATTGAGAATATTGAAAATCATGGTGACTAAAATAAATAAAAATGAATTTCTCAAATGAGCTAAGATTCTAGAACCAAATGAGTATTTCCAAAGGTAAATTACCTGGAGTGATGGAAGATTCCTTTCTCTTAAAGTTGGGTAAGGCCTCTGAACCAGTGCTTCAGGGGGGCCACTAGGGACCACTCAGGGAAACTCAGAAATCCAAACCAGACAGATAAATGCTTAAGTTGAATCATGCAAGGGAGACCAGGATAGCCTTGACAGTGGTTGGGAGAGATCAAATTTGAGATTTTGCATATGCAAGACTTATGCTCTTGACCCTCTCTATAGGATCAAACTACTTTCCTATTTCTCCATAGAGCCTTTCACAGACACCCACCCCATCTTATTCCTCCCAGGTTCAGGATCTACACACTACCCTCCTGTTACAGACCACAAGTGCCTGAATGTTTCTGTGACCGAGGTTGTCAAGTCTTCTAACTTGGCAGGAAAGTCCTTCTCTGTAAGTACCCTATAGAATGGGAACTGGGGCTCTTCAAACAAGGAGGATGGCTGAGGGTTCACAGGGAAGGATGTTTGGGGAATAGAAAATGACATCAGGACCTTGGCTATTGAAATGGGTTTTTCCTGTGGGAAATAATCTGCTCTCCAATCTAGCTATTTGAAGTATCAAATACTAACTGATAGAATTCAGATACTTATAAGAGTTTTGGTCCTGGCTGTTTGAAAGCCTAAAAACATATTCAGACAAATTATGAAATCAAGCATGTCTGGCAACCCCTATATGATGTAATAGTCAGATTCCAAAAGCCGCTTGACTTTTGACCAAATAAAATTAACCCTTTCAAATTCAATTGTTCTGTCCTTACTGATGCTTTTTGATAGAAATTTCCTCAGCATAGACACAGGACCCATCCATTTTCTATCTGCCATTTTCTATCTCTGAACTTTGCTTGCTTATCTGCTTGAACTTAGATCCCCTGGCTGTGATTTAACCAACCTCTCAAAAATTTTTATGCACATGTTTTGCATTGTTTGTTTAAATTTTTGGTTTGGGGACCTTAAAAGCTATGCTCAGGACTTACTCCTGGCTCTGTTCAGCACTAACAATGTCTTAGCACTGTCCACCACACCAGTGTGACAAAGTCATCCCCATCTCCCCAAAACCAACAGTCACATTTTACTCATTTTATTTATATTCTCCTTTAAAATGTTTTATAAAATAAAACAAAATAAACACATTTTCTTTTTACAAACTAATAAAAGCACAAAGACACAAATCTACTAGTATTTTATTACTTAGAGAGGGGAAACTACTAGCATTTTGAGTGTAAACATCTGGTCTGTTTGACTCTATATATTTTGTTTGGTTGGTTGGTTTTGATTTTGGCTTATATCTGACAGTGCTCAGGGCTTACTCTGAAATCTGCACTCAGGCATCCCTCCTGGAAGTACTGAGGACCATATAAGGTGCTGGGAATCGAGGCCAGACTTGCCACTGCAAGGAAAGCACCCTACTTGCTGTACTATTGCTTTTGCCCCAATCTAGATCTTCTTTCTTATTATTGTTTTGTTTTGTTTTAGAGCCAGTGGTGCTCAGGACTCGGTGCTCTAGGTCACTCCTGGTAATGCTCAAAGGACCATATGCATTGCCAGGGATTGCCTTCTTAGGCCAAGCACCTTAATCACTACTGTATCTCTCAAGACCTTATACATTCTTTTATAATTGATGGTTTGGGACATTGCAGCAGCCCAAAGAGGCCCAAACGACTGCCAGGGCTGCAGGATTGCAGACTACAGAACCCCAAAGCTGCCAGGCCTGGTGCTGCAAGTTTACCAGGGACAATAACATATAGCAACCTCTTGCCTTGGACAGCCAGAGGTGGAGAGGTGGCCAAGGGAGGTCAGGGTTCAAAGAAGATAGAAATGAGAATAGTTGCAAAGCAGGCAGCATTTTTCCAATGCTCCCCTTAACTCTGCTCCCCTTAAGTCAGCAGGCACGGCTCTGGTCACTATTGGGGACTCCTCTCAACACTCCAAGTTTCTGCTTTTATACCTCCATGACAGGGGCTTGTCCAAGAGGTGTGTTCAGGGAAGCATGTCTAGGTTCAACTGTCCTTACAGTAGGGGGTACCCAAGGGGTGTGTCTAAGTCCAACTACCAAGTGGGGGTATCCAAGGGGCATGTTCAAGTCCAACCACTAAAGGACACAGATCTGTGACTTGACATTTTTGCTCTAAAATGTCCTAAAGCATTGTGACTTCTGTGAGACCTTGCTTGTTCTTAATTATTTTTTGATATTAAATGTTTTCCAATGCCATATTATAACTGCATAATCCTGTATGATTATCTGATTTCTTGTAAAACTTCTATGTTCTCATTTTTCCTATTAAATACATCACTACAAGTAACATGTTTAGGAAGGGATGTTTGCTAAAAATGATTCCTTACAATTTTATTTTAAAAAGCCTACACATGATATTAGTCCAATAAAATTGATATTTTAGGATGTTTTACCAATTGCCCTCTAGAAAGTCTAAACAAGTCTACTCATCACAAGGCTTCCGAGGGCCATTTTCACTGCTGAATGAGTCCAATTTAACTATCAAAACTTTCATGATTTCAATTTGCGTCTCATTTATTACCAACAGAATTAAATGTTTTATTTATACAAAATAACTTCTTGTAATAATTTGCTTATTTTATACTTCCTCTTATGTTTTGAATACTGTATTATAATGAGAACATATATTTGTGACATATTTTGTATTTTGCTTATTCTTGTCTTTGGATTAAGTTTTTACCTAAAATATTTTTTTATTTTGATATACCAAGGGTATCTCATCGATACAGATTCAATAGATGTATGATTCAAACACCGTAATTCATAAAATTAAACACATGATCTTTTTACCTCTAAGAACAATGCATTATAAACAAGTGTTTTCTCAACACATTAATTGCAAAATACTTGCTAATTTTAGAGATGTTAAAATATGAAAGATAATTGTTTTAGAATTAATAAAAAGTATATAGTTTAGTTCATTCTTATTTTTTATATATTTTATTTAAACACCTTGATTACATACATGATTGTGTTTGGGTTTCAGTCATATAAAGAACACCACCCATCACCAGTACAACATTCCCATCACCACTGTCCCAAATCTCCCTCCTCCCCACCCGATCCCCGCCTGTACTCTAGACAGGCTTTCCATTTCCCTCATACATTCTCATTATTAGGACAGTTCAAAATGTAGTTATTTAACTAACTAAACTCAACACTCTTTGTGGTGAGCTTCCTGAGGTGAGCTGTAACTTCCAGCTCTTTTCTCTTTTGTGTCTGAAAATTATTATTGCAAGAATATCATTCATTTTTCTTAAAACCCATAGATGAGTGAGACTATTCTGCGTCTCTCTCTCTCTCCCTCTGACTTATTTTACTCAGCATAATAGATTCCGTGTACATCCATATATAGGAAAATTTCATGACTTCATCTCTCCTGACAGCTGCATAATATTCCATTGTGTATATGTACCACAGTTTCTTTAGCCATTCGTCTGTTGAAGGGCATCTTGGTTGTTTCCAGAGTCTTGCTATGGTAAATAGCAATGAATATAGGTGTAAGGAAGGGATTTTTGTATTGTATTTTTGTGTTCCTAGGGTATATTCCTAGGAGTGGTATAGCTGGATCATATGGGAGCTCGATTTTCAGTTTTTGGAGGAATCTCCATATCGCTTTCCATAATGGTTGAACTAGACGGCATTCTCACCAGCAGTGGATAAGAGTTCCTTTCTCTCCACATCCCTGCCAACACTGTTTATTCTCATTCTTTGTGATGTGTGCCATTCTCTGTGGTGTGAGGTGGTACCTCATCATTGTTTTGATTTGCATCTCCCTGATGATTAGTGATGTGGAGCATTTTTTCATGTGTCTTTTGGCCATTTGTATTTCTTCTTTGTCAAAGTGTCTGTTCATTTCTTCTCCCCATTTTTTGATGGGATTAGATGTTTTTTTTCTTGTAAATTTCTGTCAGTGCCTTGTATATTTTGGAGATTAGCCCCTTATCTGATGGGTATTGGGTGAATAGTTTCTCCCACTCAGTGGGTGGCATAGCGAAGCGGAGCTAAGTGCTCTTCTGGAGCCTCTTTTCGGCCCACTCCCAAGAGTTTCACGCAACAGGACAGTAGACAGACACACACAGGCAGCACTCACAGTTTTTCACAGTCGGGCCCCACTGGGCAAGCGTAGTTTTGTGGATTTTCCCAGCCTGACGTCACTCATTCTTATTTTTTTACTCATTTTAAATACTGTTATTTTAGAGGCTGGTTTCTGTAATTACAGTATCTGTAATTTTTCAGATCCTAATTCTGTTATTGAGTCCTCTGACCCCTGTGGTAGTTTCGTTATTTGTATGATTCCTTAACAGCTGGCTCTTCTTAGTTGGGGTTTTATGTGTGGGAAATCTAGATGGAAAACTTCTCCTTCTAGATAAATTACATATTTGCTCATGTCAAATACCCCAGTGGCATTATCAACCCAGGATTATATTTTGATATATTTTTGATATTTGATATATTTTTAATTCAGAAATTTATAGACATGAAGACATTGCAAACGTGTACTCCCAAAAAAAAGAACAGGTTTGTTGCTAAGAATTTCTCCCTCATAGGCAAGTTAGTCTAATCTAATCTTTTACAACAAAAACATAGCCCTCAAGAGTTCTTAAATGGATCACTTTAAGTCCTTGCCTCAGTGGGCCCAACTTCTTGTTTCCTGTTCCCCATTGTCATTGAAATCTAGACCTCCTAATTTTGAAGATTTGCAGATGCCCCCTGAACACCCCAAACTTCTGACCCACATTGAACTTTGGAATTTACCAACACTTCTTAGTAGCTTAGTACATGATCAATTTTTAAAAATATCTTGTTGCAACTAACATATATTATTCCTCTTTAGAATAGAAAACTTGCTGTTTGGTTACTAATCCAACTGACATTACATTAATACACAATATTTTTTATTTTATTTACTTTATCCAAAATTGAGTGACTAGGCAACATTCCCACTATAATTTTGATAGTGCTCATTTCATTCCCAACTATGAAAGCTTAAATTTTCTTCTTATTTCCAGCAACATTACTGCAATGAAATGATTGCCTAGAAGACTGAAATTTTTTCTTTCTTGATCTAAAAGTTTTATACATTTTATTTCATAGAAATGTTTCAAGAATATGCATATCTTTGAAAAGAATATCTGGAACTTTTAGCATCGTTTTGATTTTTTTTTTAATTCTTGGTTTTTTGTTTTGTTTTGTTTTGTTTTGACCACACCTGGTGGCTCTCAGGGGTTACTCCTGGCTCTGTGCTCAGAAATCACTCCTGGCAGGCTCAGGGGATCATATAGAATACCAGGGATCAAACCTGTGTTTGTCCTGGGTTAACCACATGCAAGGAAAACACCCTACTACTGTGCTACCACTCTGGCTCAGTTTTGCTTGTTTGTTTGTTTTAATATTTTCTCTTTGACCTCACTTTCTGGAATTATAGATAGTCAGATGTGAAACTTCTTGTAATGGGGTCGGAGAGATAACACAGCAGTAGGGCATTTGCCTTGCATGTGGCCGACCCAGGAGGGACCCAGTTCAATTCCCAGCATCCCATAAGGTCCCCCAGCCTGCCAGGGACGATTTCTAAGTGCAGAATCAGGAGTAGCCCCTGAGCACCACCACCAGGTGTGGCCCCAAAACCAATCAATAAAATAAATAAATAAAGTTTAAATAAAAAAGAAACTTCTTGTAATAATCTCTAACTTGTAATTCTTGCACATTCTCCATATCTTTTTTTTCAATTTGTCTTTTGAAAGTTTTTTCTCATTTTCATTTACTAAATATTTAAACTTTAATTTTTTTCTGGTCTCTTGTTTTTAATATTATTCTGTTCTTGCTTCTCTTTTCTCTCTAAAGTTATTACAGCTTGAAGGTATTATAGATTACAGCTTGTTTTGTCTCTCTTTTCTCTCTCCTCTTCTCTCCTTTTCCTTTCCCCCTCACCCTTTTTCCCTCTCATCTTTGTCTTCCTCCTCCTTCCCCGCTTCCCACATTTCCCCATCTCCAAACCTTCTATTTCCTTTGTTGTGAAGTTCATAGGTAATGAATTCTTATTTTTAATAATATCTTTATTTAAATACGATTACAAAACATGATTTTAGTTGGGTTTCAGTCATAAATACAACACCCATCCTTACCAGTGCCACATTCCCATCCCCAATGTTCCCCTCTATCTCCCTCCCCCCCTCATTCCCTGCCTGTATTCCAGACAGGCTTTCTACTTCCCTCATTCTGGTAATGAATTCTTGAGATAAAATACAATCAAGAGACAAGACTTACTTTATCATTGACAAGAGCCTCAGCTGGGGCCACTACAGGCCCAGGAAGACTGGACCCCAGAAGTCCCAGCAGGAAGTAAAGGCCAGGAAAGGAATATCAAAGACCCTCAACTCCCCCTGGCAACCACCCTAACAATAGGGCTCTTTCCTGGCAAGAACCCTACAAGAAATTGTTGGGAAAAACCCTATAAAAGTCAACTTGGAACAAAGGAAGGGCACATGTGTGTTGCCAGTCCATGCACATAGTGTCTGGACTGCACATATATGCTGCCTACATATCTCCCCTCTTCAGATGTAGACTTTCATACTTTAGCTCTAAGATGTGTACTGGCCCTAGTACTCTTAGTTCTATTATATCTCAAAAATTCATTGCCGGGGATAGGGTGGGGTGTCTTTTCCCTTCCTGCCTGCCTGCCTACTTCAGTTGTATTGACTTGTCTAGGGACCACATGTTTGGTGTTATACATATCAGGTACAGCACTGCCGGTAATGAGGCTTGAGAAGTGCCAGAGATCAGACACTGCCTTCCTGTCTCCTATGGTCTATCAGTGAGACAAATCCCAAGGCCTTGCAAGTCTTTGATATTTTGGGTTTTGTTTTGTTTTGTTTTTCTTTGGGGGAAGGTATTGGGCCACACCCAGCAGTATTCAGGAGTTACTCCTGGCTCTGTGCTCAGAAATCTCTCCTGGCAGGTTCTGGAAACTATATGAAGTGTTGGATCAAACCTGGGTCCATCCAGAGCTGGCCACTAGAAAGGCAAAAAGGCAAGCACCCTATCACTGTGCTATGGCTCAGGCCCCTTGTTTTGTTTTCTTTTGTTTTGTTTCAACAAAAGAGAATTTAATTCATCAGCCCTAACTTTATGTACTACTTCATCTTGTCTTGCCAATATATGTTGTAGGGTTTTTTTTTAATGATTTTTGCTCTTTATTTATGTTTATTTTTCTCAGGTTATTTGCTTATTTTTCTGCCTTTGATGATTTAGGAGTTATATAAACTGTTTTCACAATCATAAGTTACATTTCAACTAAAAGTATTTGTTAGAATTATATTGTAATACTCCAGTGGTCTAGATAGCTAACAGTCATAGTTGCTTTTGCTTGTTTCATATTCCTTTGATCAATTTTCTATGAATGCCTGTACAAAATCTGAAGGCTATGAACTTCCTAAATCTGTGGATCCTGAGACATTCCCTATTTTCAGTTTCTTTTCACAGCTCACTTCATCCCTCATTTCTATTAATCCCACTTACATAATTTGACATAAACATAAAACAATAACCTGAGAAGCAGGATATTCCAGGTTGTGGTGAAAATTAAGGACAATGAATGGGGCAGGGACTTCAGAAATAAGGTGAATACTTGAGCCAAGGACAACTGAGAAGCAATCTCTGCGGGGGTCTCATGACTTCTTAGAGACTCAGAACGACCCAGGAATTGACCTAAAGAAACCACCAGAATTCAGAGGAAGAAATGTTGGTAGAGCCATGTTTCATGAAGCTTATATTCTCCCACTAACTGTCTTTGTTGTAGATGGTGACAAACACTTTCCGGACATCCAACATTCAAATCCAGAGTCAGGACCAGAGACTGTTAACATTATTTCTGGACAAAGACAACCGGCGCACTTTCAAGGATGTGATCAGGTGAGGCCTCCCACCACCTTAGGGCTCCTGAACTCCTGGCAGGTCTAAACAGCAGCCATTTCCTACCATATTCTGTCTAGCCCAGATCAGAAGTAAGTTCTGTTGGCCAGGCAGGTATCTTTGCTATGGATATAGGTTTGGATTTAGATTTCTGCTCAAAGATTTGAATCCAAGAAGGAGAGCAAATGATTGTCTTAGCGAAGTCAGCAGCTGAAATGACAATTTTCTAAGATTTCTCTGTTACTTAGTACACAGACCTTCTGATTCAGCCCCTTCTGTTACTCTAGTCACTGCAACATATGCTGACACTGTGGAATTTGTCCCAGTTACTTAGTCCTTTCTGGTTTCTCAACTGGTATGTGTCTAGAAAGCAAAATATGTAGTGTGACCTTGCTGCTCAATCCAGGTTGATCTTCTGTCCCAAGTCCCCCTCCTTCTATAAGTCTCTTTGCCCCATAGCCCTATAAAAAATTTTTCTATAAAATACCCCCAGAAAGATTAAAACCCTGACATATTAAACTGACTTGTCTCCACAGATTCGAAATTGCTCCATGCCCAGAACCATGTTCTGGAGCTCATAAGTCCAAGATGCCAGGACCTGGTTCACAGGAGATGGAAATAAAAAAAACCAATCCCAAGCCCCTTCTTATGCCCATCAACACATTCTCTGGCATTGTCCAGTGAAGCCAAATGGAGATGCAGAAGAGCTGAGTCTGAGAGCAGCAAATTCGAGAAGAATACACTATTCCACCTGACCCAAACATGCATGAACAGCCCAACTACAGGAAAACGTGGCTCCCTCAGGTGGTTTCTGACCTTGGCAGGTCAAGGTCAAGGAGATGACTGGACCACTTGGAAGGTGGCCTTGAATGTGGGAGCTATGACACAGAGAGTATACAAAGGGTTGAATGTGGGCAAAACTGCAAGTGTGGACTTGTACACACACAAACATATATGCACATTAGCCTAATGCCTTGCACTAATGCTTGTGAGATGTTTATTCATTTGTATGTACCTGTAATATCTCAGATAAATGTACATTACAAGATTGTCTTTTTTTTTTTTTTAAAGAAAAAAAGGTGAGGGCCCGGAGAGATAGCACAGCGGTGTTTGCCTTGCAAGCAGCCGATCCAGAACCTAAGGTGGTTGGTTCGAATCCCGGTGTCCCATATGGTCCCCCATGCCTGCCAGGAGCTATTTCTGAGCAGACAGCCAGGAATAACCCCTGAGCAATGCCGGGTGTGGCCCAAAAATCAAAAAAAAAAAAAAAAAAGAAAGAAAAAAAGCTGAGAGGCAATGATAAGGTTTCTTGCAATTAGTGCAATACTAAGAGGTTTTTGGTTTGTTTTTTTTTAAGAAAGCAGGAGTTAATAAGCAAGAGTGGACATCAACTCAAACTCTTTGGCTTGGTGGATTTTTGTTTTGCTTTTTTTTGTTTTGGTTTTGGCCACACTCAGTAGTGCTCAGGCATTTAATTCTGTCTTAAAGTCAGAAATGTATCCTGGAAAGCTCTGGAGATCATGTAGGATGCTGGGGACCAAATCCAGTTTGGCTAATGCCCTACTATCACTCTGGCCCTCAGCTTGTTTTTTATTAAACCAAGGTTTTTAAGCCAATATTTTGGTCAGAACCTGTGGCCTGCTGAAAAATGAGGCATACACAAAGACAACTACACTTCCTTCCTACCAAGACTGGTGTCTTTCCTCTCTTTGCCTACCTCATCCATGACCTGGTAGGCATCTTTCCTGATTAACAGAAAAAAATATCAGATTCAATAAAGCACACTAAAGTAATTCCATTATCCACTAAATTCCAATGACACTATTTTTTAATAGAGATTAAGAGACAGTAGAGGGTTTGAGACCTTTTTCTGTGCAACAGAACCACAGAGAAAGGAGACGCTAAAGACAAGATGAGATGTGACTGAGTGGCTTTAAAAATGGAATTGAAGTGAGTTTACCTGGTCATATTTTCCATTGCTTTTTCATTGGGGGCACAGCAGGCCAATTAATATAAGTATGGGCATCCATGATAACGAGATGTTTTAAATAAAATTTGCAGTTCATCCATGGTTCGAGTTTGATGAAGTCTCCGATCCTTCTCCCTCAACATATATCAGTTTACAATGAAATCAAGTCATAAACCAAACATTGATTTCTACATATTCAGACATTTGTTTGCAAGGAGCCCCACCAAACTAACATCAACCCCCTGTCCACATTAGGAGTCTTTAGGAAAACAGTTCACTGAGCCAGTAGCTCAGCAGTGGAGCATGTAGAAAAGAAAGCCAACAGTCCTGATCCAAAAGGGTTGGAAAGCTGGGATCTCTAGTGTTGACTTACAGAACAGATTAGTTTCCTAGGGGAAGAAATGCCTTCGTAAAAATTTATGGCCAATTCTTGTGGCTGGCACAGCTAATTTTGCCAGTGAGGTTTCACCAATATTAATAAAGCTACTGCTATTCATCTATGATTTCCACCATTCCTGGAATGTGGTTTGTTGACTACCTGTTAGCTAACCACCTCTGGAGTATGTACCCCAAATTTAGAACCTTGACTGAAAAACATTCAATACACAGGTTCTGTATCAGGAGGGGCTGCTAGAGTACCCCTCCAAGACAGACCTCAGAGTGTCCCCTGGACACTGAGATGGATTATCTCAGAAAACTGTCTTCCAGGAGCAGCTCGCATCCCATGAAATGGTTCTAGGCCCTGCAGAGAAAAGCAGTGCTGCCTTCCTTGGCGCTTTGAGTCAGTGGAGAGAGTCAATAAGACAAACATGCCAAGTAGAAGCCAGAAGCATATTGGATAGTGATGCTTGTTATAAAGAAAATACTGGAAAGGAAGTGTGTGCATCTGAAGGGGATGGTCCTGTAGGCAGCAGGGGTTACCCTGTTCATTGGACCTGAAGAAGGAAGGAACTCCTAATGGAGCTCCATTCCTGAGCCTACAGCACAGGAATTTGTTGTTGTTGTTGTTGTTGTTGTCATACAATATCCAACACTCATCACCAGTGTACATTTCCTGCCACCAATGTCCTCAGTTTCCCTCCCACCCTCCTTGCTGCCTGTCTTTATGGCAGACATTTTCTTTTCTTCTTCTTCTTCTTCTTCTTCTTCTTCTTCTTCTTCTTCTTCTTCTTCTTCTTCTTCTTCTTCTTCTTCTTCTTCTTCTCTTCTTCTTCTTTTCTTCTTCTTTTCTTCTTCTTTTCTTCTTCTTCTTCTTTCTTCTTCTTCTTCTTCTTTCTTCTTCTTCTTCCTTCTCCTCCTCCTCTTCTTTCTTCTTCTTTTTCCTTCTTCTTATTCTCCTCCCCCTCTTCTTCTCTTCTTTTCTTCTTTTTTCTTCTTCTTCCTCCTCCCCCTCTTCCTCCTTCTTCTTATCCTTCTCCTTCTTTTCCTCTTTACTTCTTGTCTTCTTTCTTCTTTTTCTTCTTCCTCTTCCTCCTCTTTTCTTCCTCTTCTCCTCCTCCTCTTTCCCTCCCCCTCCTCTTCCTCCTTTTTCTTTCTTTCTTTCTTTTTTTTTTTTTTTTTTTTGGTTTTTGGGCCACACCCAGCAGTGCTCAGGGGTTACTCCTGGCTATCTGCTCAGAAATAGCTCCTCGCAGGCACCATATGGGACACCGGAATTTGAACCAACCACCTTTGGTCCTGGATCAGCTGCTTGCAAGGCAAACACCGCTGTGCTATCTCTCCGGGCCCCTCCTTTTTCTTCTTCCTTCTTCCTCTTCCTCTTCCTATCCTTCCTTCTTCCTTTTTTCTTCTTCCTTTTCATCTCCTCCTCTTCCTCTACCTCCCCCCCCACCCCCCTTTCTCCTTTTTTTTTCCTCTTTTAGACACTGGTTTACCAAATCACTGAAAACTAGGGTACCATACATATATCCCTTTCTCTCCTTTCAGCCAAGGGGGAAATTTCAAGAGGGAAGCACACACACACACCCAAAACACCTGCAATTTGTAGCTCGGTTGAGGTCTGTCTGTCCAACCTCAACACCTAAAATCAGCCCACTTCTTGTGAAAAATCACAACATTCAAAATGATGACCCATCAGGCCACCAGATTACCAAAGATGACAAAATAACAGACAGGACCCGGGATACCCGGCTCAGCTCAGGGAGATAGAACTCAGCCTTTCCGGGGTCAAGGGTCAGGGTTTGTTGGGGGCCAAGGAAACGGGCGCGTGAGTCTAGGCCTCGAATTGGCAGGTGAGGCCTCGGCAGGGCAACCGTTGGCCGGCGACGGTGGGCCTGCGGGATGCTGGGGGCACCCTTGGGACCCTCTCTTGGACTCCCTCCAGAGGTGCATAACACCACAGCCTGTGCCATCTCTGCGCCCAGTAGCTGCTCATGTCTGTAACCATGAGCGCCCACCCCCAGTGGGACATCAAGAGGGCTCTGCGGGTGGCCAGACTCTTCCACTTCGTATGCGGGGTCCGGGCAGCCTGCGTGATGCCATTCCTGACCCTCTACTTGAGCCAACTAGGCCTGACTGCACCCTTGGTGGGCATCATCATGGGCATCAAGCACCTAATCACAGCCTTCTGGGCTCCCTTTGGTGCCTCTCTGGCCAAGAGCTTCCAGAAGAGAAGGTTGGTTCTTCTTGGCTCTTTGCTTGGCTCGGTGGGGACCAGCCCACTCATGATTTTGATCCCCTATGTGGGCAAAGAGCTGGAAGCCAACACCTGTGATGTAGTCAACAACAAGATGGCCTCCACTATCTCTCCCCTGGGAGGAGCATTCACCGGGAACAGCACCTGGGCCTCAAAATCAACCTCCGACCTGCTAACCTGGGTGCCCAGCCTTGCAGCCCAAAGAGAGATGGTGGAAACATCCAGCATTCAAAAAGGACTTGCCAATAGCAGTGTCCAGGAAAGTAGCTACTTTGTGGGTTCTACTGAAGATGCCAGAAACATGACCCAAGTTCTCCAATCTACTACATCTGGAGTGAAAGAAGTTACTTGGCAAGGTGCTTTGAAGATGGGCAGTACCGAGACGTCCTTGCCAACCATGGGGATAGCGCCCACAAATACCATCAATCTGCCAGCCACCGAACAGTATACTGGGGCTCTCAACATCTCTGCGGAAGAACTCCGGTGGGCTTTTATCTTCGCCCTTTGCTTTATGATGCTCTGGGAGATGGTGGCAGCCCCTCTAGATCAGGTGGCAGACGACAGCCTTTATGAATACCTGGATTTTGTGGATGCCACTTACGGTTATCGCAGCCTCTGGATTTGGAGGCTGCTGGGCATGTCAGTAGGTGTTTGCAGCACTGCAGCCCTGGTGGGGCAACTGGACTGTTACTTGAGGTCTCAGGGCCCTTCGGGTGTGGTCTACTTCTATAGCTATGCATTGGTCAGCATTCTGGCTTTACTGGTGAGCATCGCCTTTCCCATCCCTGTCTTCAAGCAGTGGGAGCCCAGCAACAAAACACTCAAGGCGTTGTCTCTTGTTGGGAATAGCCCCCATCTCATTCTCCTCGCCTTCACTGTTGTTCTTGTGGGAGCCGCCAATAGCATCGTGCAGAACTACTTGTTCTGGTACATGAAGAAGTTTGGAAGCAGTGAACTGGTTATGGGCTTCTCCGTTGCCCTGAGCTTGTTGGGAGAGATTTTGCTTTACCCACTGAAGACCATCTTGCTTAGGAATGTGTCTAGGATGGGCACAGTGGGCTTGGGACTAGTCTGCCTGGCAGGACAGTTATTATACTATGCGTTCACTTGGAGCTGGTGGTCCGTCCTCCCGGTTCAGATCTTGAGCGCCATCAGCAACGGGGCTTTCTGGTGGGCAGTGAGAGCCTCAGTAGAGGACATGTCCACTCCCGTAACAGAAAGAACTCTCATGACCATGTTTCAAAGCCACTTTTATGGGGGCGGATGCAGTCTGGGCAGCTTTTTGGGGGGCTTTGTGATGATGCGCTATGACCTGCCTATACTCTTCCAGATGTGTACCATAATCTTGATGGTCTGGCTGATTTTTTTCCTTTCCATCCTGATGAAACTGCCCCGAGAGCACAAAATTAGCTACTCAAAGCTGTTGGTTGTTGAGGCAAATGACACCAGTGATTCTGAGCAAGGGATGGAACAAGACTGGCTCGTGAAAGCCATGGAAGACGACCACTTTGAATGGAAAGGCTGATCGGGAGAAAATACTATTAAATATCCTTTTAATGACAAAATCTGATGACAAGTCCATGCCTGAGATTGCAGGAAATCCTGGGGAGAAAATATAACTATGCTCAAGTCCCACCGAATCATCTGATGGCAAGATTTTTATTTACTGTAAAAGGATATTCAACTTTTGTCAACCATATATTAACATGAATATATTTGCTTATTGAAAAAGAGTTCCCTTTGTAGTCATTATATTTTGTGTACAATGTCTAATGCTGCTGGTTGCAACGATGGTCAGATTATTCAGAGAAATCTAGTAGTGCCAAGAAGGCAGTGAGAGGGACCAGTAAAATTCCGTTGGTAGAGTGATGAGGGTTTTAGGTGCTAAAGCCTGAGCCTAGTCTCATATTGACATAAAAAAGGAGGGTGGTCGATAGGTTTTTCATTATTACTCTTTTTTGGAGAAGGGCACACCCAGATGTAATCAGGACTTACTCTTGGTCTGTAGTTAGGGATCACTCCTAGAGGGTTTATAGACCATAGAGAGTATTGGTATCTAATCTGAGTCAGTCACTTGACAAAACAAACATCTTATCTACTGTATTACATTCCAAGTCCTCATATATATATATTTATATATATATTGGGTCTTTATGTTTGTTTTTGTTTGTTTGTTTATTTGGTTGGTTGGTTTGGGAGCCACACCCAGCAGTGCTCAGGGGTTACTCCTAGTTCTGCACTCAGAAATAGTTCCTGGCAGACTCAAGACCATATTGGATGCCAGGGATTGAACCCAGGTCCACCCCGGGTCAGTCATCTGCGAGGCAAATATCCTACCTCTGTGCTAACACTCTGGCTCCCCTTTCATTCTTTTTTTTTTTTATTTAAACAACTTTATTACATACATGATTCTGTTTGGGTTTCAGTCATGTAAAGAACACCACCCATCACCAGTGCAACGTTCCCATCACCAATGTCCCAAATCTCCCTCCTCCCCACACAACTCCCGCCTGTACTCTAGAAAGGCTTTCTATTTCCCTCGTACATTCTCATTATTAGGATAGTTCAAAACATAGTTATTTCTCTAATTAAACTCATCCCTGTTTGTGGTGAGCTTCCTGAGGTGAGCTGGAACTTCCAGCTCTTTTCTCTTTTGTGTCTGAAAGTTATTATTGCAAGAATGTCTTTCATTTTTCTTAAAACCCATAGATGAGTGAGACCATTCTGTGTCTTTCTCTCTCTCTGACTTATTTCACTCAGCATAATAGATTCCATGTACATCCATGTATAGGAAAATTTCATGACTTCATCTCTCCTGACAGCTGCATAATATTCCATTGTGTATATGTACCACAGTTTCTTTAGCCATTCATCTGTTGAAGGGTATCTTGGCTGTTTCCAGAGTCTTGCTATGGTAAATAGTGCTGCAATGAATATAGGTGTAAGGAAGGGATTTTTGTATTGCATTTTTGTGTTCCTAGGGTATATTCCTAGGAGTGGTATAGCTGGGTTGTATGGGAGCTGGATTTCCAGTTTTTGGAGGAATCTCCATATCGCTTTCCATAAAGGTTGAACTAGGCAGCATTTCCACCAGCAGTGAATAAGAGTTCCTTTCTCTCCACAGCCCCACCAGCACTGCATGTTTTCCGTTTTTGTGATGTGTGCCAATCTCTGGGTGTAAGGTGGTACCTCATAGTTGTTTTGATTTGCATCTCCCTGATGATTAGTGATGTGGAGCATTTTTTCATGTGTCTTTTGGCCATTTGTATTGCTTCTTTGTCAAAGTGTCTGACCATTTCTTCTTCCCATTTTTTGATGACCCCTTTCATTCTTAATGTCTATGTCAACAGGGATTAGATCCCTAAAAGTGTCTTCCATATTTATATCAAATTGAGGTCAATTTCATGACCATTGGGCTCATATTGTTCCACCTCAAAATGGTACATGGTTATTTTCTGCGTATGCTTTGATTATGTTATACTTTCTTTCATAGGATTAAGGTGTTAGGGGAGTCTATATCAAACCTGCTCCTTACCACTTAACAGGATTACTTCTTGACTTGTACTTCTAAGGACTCAAAAGGTCAAACCCCTAGAACTATTTTGTGTGTGTGTGTGTGTGTGGTTTTTTTGGGCCACACCCAGCAGCGCTCAGGGGTTCCTCCTGGCTCTGTGCTTAGAAATCACTCCTGAGGATTGTTGCAAAGATGACTTTTATTTTTCTTAAAACCCATAGATGAGTGAGACTATTCTGTGTCTCTCTCTCCCTCCCTGACTTATTTCACTCAGCAAAATAGACTCCATTCATATCCATACATAGGAAAATTTCATGACTTCATCTCTCCTGACGGCTTCATAATATTCCATTGTGTATATGTACCACAGTTTCTTTAGCCATTTGTCTGGTGAAGGGCATTTTGGGTGTTTCCAGAGCCTGGCTATTGTGAATAGTGCTGCAATAAACATAGGTGTGAGGAAGGGGGTTTTGTATTGTATTCTTGTTTCCCTAGGGTATATTCCTAGGAGTGGTATAGCTGGATCGTATGGGAGCTCAATTTCTAGTTTTTGGAGGAATCTCCATATCACTTTCCATAGAGGTTGGACTAGACAGCATTCCCACCAGCAATGGATAAGAGTTCTTTTCTCTCCACATCCCCGCCAGCACCGATCTCAGAGACAATGAGAGGAGGGCTGGAACTTCCAGTTCACTTCAAGAAGCTCACCACAAAGAGTGGTGAGTGCAGTTATAGAAATAACTACACACTGGGGCCGGGCGGTGGCGCTAAAGGTAAGGTGCCTGCCTTGCCTGCACTAGCCTTGGACGGACCGCGGTTCGATCCCCCGGTGTCCCATATGGTCCCCCAAGCCAGGAGCAACTTCTGAGCACATAGCCAGGAGTAACCCCTGAGCGTTACTGGGTGTGGCCCAAAAACCAAAAAAGAAAAAAAAAAAAAGAAATAACTACACAGAGAACTACCATAATCATGTGAATGAATGAGGGAACTGGAAAGCCTGTCTGGAGTACAGGTGGGAGTGGGGTGGGATGGAGGGAGAGTTGGGACATTGGTGGTGGGAATGTTGCACTGGTGTTGGGAGGTGTTTTTTGCATGACTGAAACCTAATCACAATCATATTTGT
Source organism: Suncus etruscus (assembly GCF_024139225.1). Lineage (NCBI taxonomy): Eukaryota > Metazoa > Chordata > Mammalia > Eulipotyphla > Soricidae > Suncus > Suncus etruscus. Next base: position 42,529,660 of record NC_064867.1, read on the forward strand.
GATCAAGATGTTTAAATAAAGAAAAAATACTAAAAAAAAAAAAAAAAAAAAAAAGAGATCACTCCTGGCAGGCTCACAGGACCATATAAGATGCCAGGGCTCTGAGTCAGCCACATGCAAGGCAAAGGCCCTACCACTGTGCTACTGCTCCAGCCCCCCATCTTATTTTCTTAAGAGAGTTAATTTAAAAGGGCTCATATTTTACAAAGGCAGAAAGTGTCTCAAAGCTGGAAGAGAGGAATACATACATCAATGCCCATGAATTCATACATAGTTCTAGGAATTTTTCCTTTTTAAATTCACCCTAAGAAACTTTAGGGTACCAAAATATTGCTCTTAAATAATTAAATATGAATATGTTTAACAACTAGTCTGTAAGGCCAGGGCAGAAACATCTCAGTAAAAAAATGCTATAACAAATAAATAAAAGTAATAATAAATAAAATAAAAGTAATAAAATAATACCATAGGTTTTCCCCTTGTGGGAAGCCCTGGGTTCTGTCCTTGCTACTGGGGGCAAAATATCTAAGACAGTTGGTCTGTAACTGGAACAACCACTCAGAAATGTCTCAAAGGACCTAATTATTTTCATCTCTTCACCCTCTTCATCCTCAGTTTGTAGGCCTCTATCATATTTGTCCACATAATTCAATAGGTTTGCTGCTGATGTCCAAACTCTTCTATATTCCACGAAGAAAGAGAGAATAAAAAGAAATGAGAATTGAGTGCCTGTATTAGGAAAAAAAAAAAGCCTTCCTGGAAATCCCCTGCTTTCTGAGTGAATTGTGTCTCAGGGCCAGCCTGTACTGCAAGGGAGACTGGGAGGTGGGGTACATTCCAAGCAAAGTCAGGGTTCTGTTAGGAAGAGTGACAGTTGTGTTGTTTTTGTTGGGTTGATAGATCTAAGTTTGTCTCATTCCAGAGGATGTATTCCCTTTCCATGGTGCCAACGGCTTCCCCATAGAAATGTCTTTTACATTTCACAAATGTGACCCATTTGTTATCTGCAACTTGCGAAGGAGATAAAGGCATCATGAGTCATACGTTGGCAGAAATCTGACCAGAGTTCTGACTTCCTCTTTCTACTTCACTGCCTTTACCTTTGGTTGCTAAGCCTGGTTAACCATTCAAGAGTAGCACAAGGCACTTATTTGACTTGCACGTGGCCAACACAGGACAGACCCTGGTTCGAATCCCAGCATCCCATATGCTCCCCTGGGCCTGCCAGGAATGACTTCTGAGCGAACAGCCAGAAGTAACCCCTGAGCACCACTGGATGTGACCTCCCAAAAAATTGGAGAAAAAAAAAAAAAGAGTAGCGTATTTATAATGATTAGTTCCTGAATAATATCCAATCTCTCAGGTAGGGCCAAAACACTATTTTATTTATTTATTTATTTATTTATTTATTGGTTTTGGGGTCACACCCAGAAAAACTCAGGGGTTACTCCTGGCTCTAGGCTCAGAAATCGCTCCTGGCAGGCTCAGGGGACCATATGGGATGCCGGGATTTGAACCACTGTCCTTCTGCATGAAAGGCAAACGCCTTACCTCCATGCTATCTCTCCAGCCCCATAGCTCTATATTCTTAATGCAAACTCCAAGAAATTCTGTAGCGCCTACCTGATCTCTCATTCTTTCAGTTCCCCTTCCAGTTCTATTCACCTCTCCCCTTCTGTGCTACATGCAATGAAGATCAACAGCTGTTGAAAGGTTCCTATACCTCAAACATTAGACCTAAACACTTAAACCTCCAAGCATTCTTACACAGTAGTTGGTTTCACCAACTCCAGTATTCGATAAAACGAATGGCTTGATGCTGCATAGCTAGTTGGTGGCAGAGTTGGGATTTAGATCTAGTCGGGTGGACTTGAGTCCAAGAAGTTAATCGCTATGATCTATGGCTAATAAATTTTAGAAGAGAGCTCGGGATGGCTCCATGACAAAAATGCCTTAAAAAGAATGAGTCCTTGAGTTCAAGTCCCAGTACTGCTCACATGGACTGAGCAAATTCACAGGTGGGACTCTGCACCACAAAAGACAGTGAAACCTAGCACAAACCCTAATGAGCACCATGTCTAAAGATATGCAAGCACTGAGGCCAGTGTCATCCGTGGAAATATGTACAGTGGGCACTCCAGCAACTTCCAATGAGCACTACAAGCGAAAAATGCAGTTACTATACGATTAAAGAAGTGTGACCCCAAGCCAGCACCACACTATAACATGCATTTCGAAGCAACACAGAGTCACCAAACAGAAGCAAAGGGAAGGGAAAACGAGTAAATGGAGAGGAAAAAAAAGTCCACTACGTAGACAAAAACAAACCCACAACGCTATCCAAACACCCTGTGTAGGGTGAGGTTAAGGGTGAGATCCAATAATGGGATTGCCTGCATTCTTTTTGTCATTTCCAAGGGGATAAGGACATCAACTGGGCCCTGCGAAGCCATTCTATATCTCTACATGAGAGTGGGAGAGCTATAAATTGGTAGTGAAGAAGGTTTAAGAAAGCAAACAAAGGGGCTGGAGCAGTGGTGCAGCGGTAAGGCATTTTCCTTGCATGCGGCTGACCCAGGATGAACCTGGGTTCGATTCCCTGCGTCCCATATGGTCCCCCAAGCCAGGAGCAATTTCTGAGCACATAGCCAGGAGTAAACCCTGAGCATCACCGAGTGTGGCCCAAAACCAATAAAATAAAAAATAAATGAATACAAACAAGACAGGAGGAGAGGACAAGAACTAACAGGCAGTTCAGAAGCTCCCCACCAGAGGGCATTAAATATACTTAAAAAGTAAACACTTCCTTTGGAGTTTGAGAAAATCCTAAGAAGCAAGTATTCCTGCAGAGCTGTTTTGTGTGTGTGTGTGTGTGTGATAGTTAGGAAGGTTCTGGAAAAGGACATGAGTAAAAGGGAGAGCTACAAGGGTTTGTATTGGACTTGACTAGTAAGAGGCACTAGTACCAAAGACCAAAGACTCCTACCAGTCCAAAATTACCCCCAGATTTTCTTCTTAAGGAGACAGGTGGTCCTCACAGTTTCAGTCTTGATCAGGGTGGGAGGAAGTTCAGTGTAAGCATGAAGCAAGCAGAGGAAACGATGTATGTGTTCAAAAGCTGATAAAAATCCATCGGGATTAGAATAGCAACATCCTTTTCACAAATTCTCACTTCCTGCTGCTTAGTTTCCATCTCCTTTACTTTGCTGTATTGAGTTACTGTTTCTAGGAGCTTTTTGATGGACTCTTGGAGGTCTTCTATGTATATAACCATGTCATCTGTTTTGTAATATGAACTTAGACAGTCAAATGTCTGTCAAAAAGTGTTGATGAAGCTGTTTCAAAACAAACGCTACCATACTGTCATTATCCACCAGACAAGAGCTTGTCTCAGGAAATCTTTTAGAATCTTTTCTACATTTTTTTCTTTTCCGGAAGTTTCCTGCTTCTGCTATAATTACATGCCATGGAAGAGGGTGGCTGTGTATACCCCGTTTACTCTCTAACATAGCCTTCTTTCCCCACCCATTGCTTTGATCTGGCCCAGTGGTGAGACTGGTACTTTTCTCCTATCACATAGTGACAACAGCCCTGCTCTAATCTTCCCAGAGACAAGAGATCCCTGATTCAAAGCATCTGACCCTTTCATGTTCTACACTGCCATTTCAAAGAAACCCAGAAAGCATTCCACCACTTTCTGCCTCCTTCAGTGTCTCATCTTAATTTTGTGTTTGAATTAACTTTCGCCCCAGCCCCCCACTTCTGCAGGATCCTAAGAATAACATGGGACTTTCTTGGTAGTGGCTTATGTAGAATTAACTTGATTTCAAATTCCCATTGAGGTTTAATTCCAGTTTCTGTGTATTTTTCTTCTGTGTAATGAGAAATTTAGAATTGTGATCTCAAATTGCAGTAGCTCCTAAAATTCTGTGATATTGTATGATAAATGAAGAGGCAGTAGGCAATAGATACTGAGATATATTAAGCTAAATGGTTTCCTATGAGATACAGAGACATAATGAGGGAACATCCTACAAGAGTGATTGATTAGCAAGAAAAGATGTTAAGTATAGAAGGTGGAATGTCAAGCTTTAAAGATGGAAAAGGGCAGGGCCAGAGAGATAGCATAGAGATAGGGCGTTTGCCTTGCATGCAGAAGGGCAGTGGTTCGAATCCCAACATCCCATATGGTCCCCTGAGCCTGCCAGGAATGATTTCTGAGTGTAGAGCCAGGAGGAACCCCTGAACGCTGCTGGGTGTGACCCCAAAACCAAAAAAATAAAATAAAGATGGAAAAGGGGAAGGTACAAATAGAGACTCACAAAAGAAAGGGATAACCACAGACTGGAAAGAAATTTGAAGTAGAATCTGCAAGTATTGAGAATAACAAACTTGAATGATCTTAAAAAGCATGCAATATTTTTCTTAATGCATTATTAAATATTTCTGACATACCCTAAAAGAAGCAAAGCATAGAATGAACACCTATATGCCCAGTTGCCCAATCTGAACTCTTACTGACTCATAGTAATATTTTACTATTTTACCAGGAGATAATACTATTATCCTGAATTTGTTATCTCATATTCTCATTAGTTTTTGGTCCTTTTACTATGTGAGTATTCAAGGGAAATATTTCATCTTTATAAAAATCAGATTGAGCCTCTGACAGCATATGCCTGAAACTCACTCTGTCCAAGTTTCATCCCTTGCACCTGATGAGATCCTCAAGTCTAGCCAGGTGTACCACTAACATTCACTGGGCATGGTCTTGGTCTCTACCTAGCACTGTAGAACCTAAGCACTAAATTGTCTGACTGACACATGAATGCTCCAGGTCTCATAAACACTGCTTGGTAACCTCCTCCAATTTTTTTTTTATTTTGTGCCACACCTGGTGGTGCTCTGGGGTTACTCCTGGCTCTGCACTCAGAAATTACTCCAAGCAGACTAAGGGGACCATATGGGATGCAAGGGATTGAACCTAAGTTGGCCATGTGCAAGGTAAATGCCCTACTCACTGTGTGTCCTCCTAATTTTGAAAAAATCAGTTTTCATGTTTGAAGGTTATGAAGTATGACTGTTGCCATGTTTGAGGCAAAGCAAAGGGTCCTTGGGAATAACAAAATGGAAAGACACCTGATTCAAAGAATAGAAAGCTTTTTCTCAATTATTTGGGTCTTGTCCAAGGGATGGACATCACCGGAAGAAGGTCTCTCAGGTGGACTAAATATTGTTCCCTTCCTGGAGCAAGGAAAGGACCATATTCTGAAAAGGAAGTACAAAATAAAAGGGATGATTTTCCCCTACGTAGTAGAGCCATTAGTTATGATCAGTGGGGATACTCTTCTCAGAAAACCCAACTTTGGAAACCAAACATCTAAACACAGCAGGAAAACATTTATCACCTCAGGAACAAGCCAAGAAGGTGGCCTGAGATTTGGGGTCAAGGCTTTGAAATCAAGGTTTCTGCATGATTAGTCAGTAAGATTAATACATTCAGGTTCTGGCTCTTTTTCTGAAAAAAGCTCAGGAAGCTGCCAGTGAAGGGACCTATCATTTCTAGCCTTGGTAAACTATAAACAGTAGAATAACAGAATCATAGGGCCCGGAGAGATAGCACAGCAGCGTTTGCCTTGCAAGCAGCTGATCCAGGACCAAAGGTGGTTTGTTCGAATCCCGGTGTCCCATATGGTCCCCCGTGCCTGCCAGGAGCTATTTCTGAGCAGACAGCCAGGAGTAACCCCTGAGCACCGCTGGGTGTGACCCAAAAACCAAAAAATAAAAATAAAAAAATAAATAACAGAATCATTTTTTCAAAATAGGTTGGGTTCACTAAAGCCACATACCTTGTCCAATTTCATTATTAAACTCCCACCCTCCCAAGGCACAGATATCTTTAGACTCCAAATATAATTTGAGGGGGGAAAGTGAGAATTTATTTTAAATCTCACCTTTGAAGTTATTACATTTTTTTTTACTGTTTCTTAAAAAAAAATCATTGTGTAATGAAGAAGCCTTGAAAAGAGAAGAAAATAAAATCTGTGTTACTTTCAAATGTGTGAAATGCTGTACGAATACTAAATGAAGTTGGAATTTTACATTTGTATGCCTTGAAACATTTATGCTGTATTTGTGGCTTTCTTTTTACATTTTATAGCCAATAGTTATCTCCAAGTTAAAAAACATTGATGAGGCTTTTGAAGAGCTCAGATTCTGAGGCCTTTGCCCAGTGTCTGAAAGAACAAAATACTCAGTTTGGAAAAATTCGTGGCTGATCTGTGATCACCAACTGTCCCAATTCCTAAGCCCTTCTTCACTCATAAGTAAAGCAAGAAAGAAAGAAAGAAAGACAACATTCTCTGAGGTCACCAGAGTGTCTTTCCTTAACAGGGGTTAAGGAAATTAAGTTAAAATTTAAGTTAAGTTAAAATTTCCTTAATTTTGTTTGCTACTGTATCCCCCATTTAGAAGATCAGGTACATTGTCAGTTCGCAATGTGAATATTTCCTGAATATTCACCTCTAGGAAATGGATGGAACAATGGGCAAAGAGGGCTTCAACAGTATTGATATTGTATGACACAAACGAGAATTTCTTTAGCATATCTTCACAATTTAATTATTTCATACCCATTAGAATGATTATTTAAAGTAAAAGAAAGAAAGAAAAATTGGGCCAGGAAAGAGTACAACAGCTTCTTAGCAAACAGCCAGCCTGGGATCATCTCCAGCACTACATATGGTGACCCAAATCCTACCACGAGTGACCCCTGAGCACAGAGCCAGGAGGACACCCTGAGCACAGCTGGGTGTGACCCAAAATCCACCCCCAAAAGGGGTGGGATAATAAAAGATATTAGTGAGGAGGTAGATAAAGTGGAAGTCTTGTACATTGAAGGTAGGAATCAAAATTTGTAAAAATCACTCTGCAAAACAGTATTGTGGATCCTTAAAAGATTGAAAATAGAATTGCCACCATATGATCCAGACATTCCACTTCTGAGTAAGTAACTAAAAGAACTGAAGGCATATCTTTGAAGAGATAGTTGTACACTATGTTCATAGCAGCATTATTCTAAATAACCCAATGATGGAAGAATAGGGTATCTGCCAACCGATAAATGGATAAACAAAATATGACATATTAGTCAAGAAAGAGGCATGTAAACAACGGTAGCAATCGACTATGCTATCTAACTTTGGTAATAGTAGAATATATCATCAAGGTTTGTATAATCAGGCTCTATGATGTTCACACAATCACAAAAATCACCTAAAATGTGTATCTCAGGATAAAGACCCATCATTAAGCAACAACCATGACATACACATAGAATATTAGTCAGTCTTAGTGGGGAAATGTCCACTTTCTCCTAAAAGAAATGCTCCAGACTGGAAGCACTGGCTCTTGATTTATTATGCTTAATGAAATAAGTTATTTAAAAGGAATAAATATTGTTATTCCATTGATCCTTAGAGTCAGTACCTAGAAGTATACTTCTTTTGGGGGGAGGTGGTTTTGGGGTCACACCCAGCAGCGCTCGGGGGTTACTCCTGGCTCTACGCTCAGAAATGGCTCCTGGAAGGCTCAGGGGACCCTATGGGATGCTGGGATTCAAACTATCGTCCTTCTACATGCAAGGCAAATGCCCTACTTCCATGCTATGTCTCTGGCCCTAGAAGTATACTTGTAACCATCACATTTGCACATCATTTTATTCATGATGTAACTGGATACAACCCTTTTGTGATGTTTATATGCACCTAACTGTAATGTGGATGTCCAAATTTTCCTTTGGTATCAGAAATTACAGGTTCAAACAACAGGCTTGTACCCAGTGCATGTGGGACACTGGGATTTGAGCTTGTAACTTAAAGGTAGATGTTATTGCACTATTCCTTCAATACTAGCATGATGATTTTATATATTATATGTATCTTTAAAAATTGTGGGAAATTACACCCCTATCAAAAAACTGAGATTCCCCCCGCCCCGGGTAAAATAGAGTTAAGCAGCAAATGTGCACCCAGGAAAGGAAAAATATAGGCAAGAATAGAATAGGAAATTGTCAAGACTTTATTCTATACTTTTAAGTAGCTGCTTACTAGCTATGTGAAATATCCCAGCCTTTGCTCTTAATTTACCTATTAAATTTTGGTGTGTCAATTACTTGGTCTTAAGTAAAATCATTAAATGTTCTGCTCCATTGATGGATCTGGAGTGATCCATTATGCTGAGTGAAATTAGTCGGAGGGAGAGAGACTGGCATAGAATGATCTCCTGTGCAGAATATAAAATATGTATGATTCTGGGATAAAATATACAAATGTATTATATACTATCATTTACTGTTATGTATGATATATTATAAATATATTGTAGGGTAAAAATAAATGCCCAAAAAGAACAGAAACAAAGAAGATGAGAATGGGTCTTCAGAAAGAGGCTTGCCAGGGACAGAGGGTGAGGGATGTTGGTGAAAAAAATAGCAAAGAGAATAATACAATAATGATGAAAGGAAATGGTCAACTGGAAAAGGAGGGTGCTAAAAGGTAGCAAAATGTAATGCATGAAATTTTATTAGTAACAGTCTTGTAAACCATCACCCCCAAAATTGATTTGAAAAACTTCTTGTCATGAAAGCAGGCTGGTGGGCAGATGGAAAGGAGAGACATTGGTGGAGAGAAGTGGACACAGGATTAGTGTTGGAACCCAATCATAAATAATTTTGCAATTGACGATGACTAAATAAAATAATAATTTTAATCTTTGATATGTTCATTCACACTGATTAATGTATCTTTCCATTTAAGAGCCCACGGGTTGGAAACCAGAGTGGGGAGCAATATTGTTGAATGAATGGCTAGCCTATGAACTCACTCATCACTGTTCAGGCAACCCTAAAGTTTGGACAGTCCTTTTGTGTTTGTCTTATTCTCCGTACAAGCCCTGCTCCTCAGGACTATAGAACTAGGTTAGTGATAAAAATAAGCAAAATTGGGGGCCGGAGAGATAGCATGGAGGTAAGGCATTTGCCTCTCATGCAGGAGGTCATCGGTTTGAATCCCGGCGTCCCATATGGTCCTCCCGTGCCTGCCAGGAGCAATTTCTGAACCTGGAGCCAGGAATAACCCCTGAGCACTGCCGGGTGTGACCCAAAAACCACAAAAAAAAAAAAAAGCAAAATTAATATGCGGGCCGAAGTGATAGTAGTGTGGAGAGGACATATTTGCCTTGTATGTGACTGCCCCAGCTTCTATGCCCAGAATCCCACCCCTGGGTACCAGATAAAACCAGGTCTACTGATTATAGCGGCCTAATTCATAAATGGACTGAAAGTTGCACACATTTCCAGTAGTCTGACCAATATAAAGGAAGCCAGCGCTTTCATAGGGAGAAATTCAGCTGAAAAGGTAGATATGTTCTTTTTAAGCCTGTTAATAGTCTGAAGAACTTCCAAGTAAACACAACACTGAATGTAGATATGCTTTCTTAGCCCTTATGTGCACGTCCAATGACTAAGAGCTCTTTGTTTTTTAATGTACCATTAACAAATCCTAGATCTCCTCTCCTGGCCCCATCTGTCCAAGCATCAAGGGAATTGTCCAAGGGAGGAATGGTAGTTTGACTTCACAGACTTGTCTCAATGCTCAGGGACAAAAATCAGTGTCACTGATGAAACTCTGACTGAGAAAAGAAAATAGAAGGGTTGTTTTCCTTAGCTATCTTGCTGTATGCTTTATTTCTTCATTTGATTCTAGTCTATCTTTTTTTGTTTTTGTTTTTGTTTTTTTTGTTTTTGGGTCCAGCAGCGCTCAGGGGTTACTCCTGACTCTGCACTCAGAAAACACTCCTGTTAGGCTTTGGGAACCATATAGGATGCCAGGAGTCAAACCAGGGTCCGTCCTATGTCAGCTGCATGTAAGACAAATGCCCTACCACTGTACTATCTCTCTGGCCCCATAAGCAATCTTATTTTTTAATAATATCTTTATTTAAACACCGTGATCACAAACATGATTGTAGTTGGGTTTCAGTCATAAAAAGAACACCCCCCCCTTCACCAGTGCAACATTCCCACCACCCATGCCCCCCATCTCTCTCCTTCCCTCACCCCCTGCCTGCATTCGAGCAGGCATTCTACTTCTCTCACTCATTAACAATGTCATGGTAGTTGTTAGTGTAGTTCTTTCTCTATTTCAAATCGATCTTAAATTTAAGTTTGTGTAGTATTGAATTACCAATAAGTCAGAGAAATCAAAAGAAAAAATTGATATTCAAGATAAACAAAAATAAAGCTAACCAAAATATATGGGATGCTGCAAGAAAAAGTTTTAAGAAGAAATTGGGAGCTGGAGAGATAATACAGTGACGGGGGCCTGGAGAGATAGCACAGCAGTGTTTGCCTTGCAAGCAGCCGATCCAGGACCAAAGGTGGTTGGTTCGAATCCCGGTGTCCTATATGGTCCCCCGTGCCTGCCAGGAGCTTTTTCTGAGCAGACAGCCAGGAGTAACCCCTGAGCACCGCCGGGTGTGGCCCAAAAACCAAAAAAAAAAAAAAAAATACAGTGGCTGGTGGTAGGGCTCTTGGTTTGCCCTTGGCCAACCAAGGTGTTAGGAAATGCCAAAGAATTGAGATTGCAGCAGAGTGGGTGGAAATTTATTCACAGGGACCAAGAATTCAGGAAGTTGGAACCCAGAACAAATGATCCACACTGTTGTTACACATTTCAAACAAACATTCTTACACAAGTCAAATTGCAGTTAAAGCTGATATGGCTTTGAAAATCAGTGTTTATTCTCAGCTGTCTTGCTTCAGTTCCTGTGCTCTGGTGATTCAGATGTCCCAAACAAGGTAAGTCTCTCTAACCTTGTTTTTATCCTTTCTTGTGGTTGTAAATCTTTACTGCCTTGTTTTTTCTCTTTTTGGTGCCTATAAATTCTTTGTCAGTTGTTTTTACTCCCATTTTTCCTCCATTTTCCCTCACACAGATTCGATCGCCAGTGTCCCATATAGGTCAGTCCCCTGATTTCACCAAGAGTGATTACTGAGTGCAGAGCCAGGAGTGGCCCAAATATATAATAAAATATATAAAAGAAGAAAATACATAGCAATAAAGGGCTATATTTTAAAAGGAGCTAGGAAAAAAAACAAAGTTAAAAGGAATAAGAATATAGAAAATAATAAAGATCAAAACATCAATACACAATAGGAAAAATTATTTTATTTTATTTTTTTAATTTTTGGTTTTTTGGGCCACACCCATTTGATGCTCAAGGGTTCCTCCTGGCTAAGCGCTCAGAAATTGCCCCTGGGTTGGGGGGACCATATGGGACACCGGGGGATCAAACCGCAGTCCTTCCTTCGCTTGCAAGGCAGACACCTTACCTCTAGCACCACCTTGCTGGCCCCACTTTTTTTCTTTTTTCTTTCTATTTTTTTTTTTTAGGAAAATTTATTTTAAGCAAACTTTTAAATTTAAAAAATAATCAGCAGGGGCTGGAGAGATAGCATGGAGGTAATGCATTTGCCTTGCATGCAGAAGGACAGTGGTTCAAATTCCGGCATCCCATATGGTCCCCCAAGCCTGCCAGGAGCGATATCTGAGCGTAGAGCCAGGAGTAACCCCTGAACACTGCTGGGTGTGACCCAAAAATACAAAAAAAAGAAAATAGCAAATTTAAATCGACTAAGAAAAAGGACTATTGACTCCAATGGGAAAAAAAGAAAAAAAAGGAGACAGTACAACAAATACCTCAGAAGAAAACAGGATTACAAAGGAGTGTTATGAATAAGTCAGTCACTGGACAATTAGAAGAAATGGGTACAGTCCTAGAAACACACAATCAACCAAAAATATTCTATAGAATATTGAGCCTATCCATAACAAATAATGAAATTGAATTAGATTAAAAATTTCTCAACACAGAAAATCCAGGACCAGATGGTTTCAACTGCTAAATTCTATCTTTCAAAAAATACTAGTTCTTCTTAAGTGATTTCCAAAATTATAAGAAGAGAGAACACTTCCCAATTTATTTTATTTGGCCAGATATCTTCATGTCAACACCCACAAAAAAAAGACAATATCTCTAATATCTGTGGTGGTTGAAAATGTCCAGTTAAAATATTAACAAACCAAGCTAGATAGCATGTAAAATAAACATCGTAACACATACCATAACAACATTTTAAAAATCACAAGAATTATCCTTAGAACTGCATGCTGGTTTTATAGATGCAAATCGATTGATAGTGACAGAATATCTCCATTATGAACTTACTAAATGCAGAGAAAATATTTGTCAAAGGTCAATATGCACTCATAATAGAAAAAGCTCAACGAAAGAGAAAAATCTTCCAACTCGGTGTACAGTGAGTAGGGCATTTGTCTTGCACAGGGCCATCCTGGGTTTAATTCCCAGCACCCCATCTGGTCCCCAGAGCCTGCCTGGAGTAATTTCTGAATTCAGAGCCAGAAGTAACCCCTGCACACCACCAAGTGTGCGTGCTCCTCTAAAAAATAGAAAGAAAAGAAAATCCTACAATTCCATAAACACCCTCCATGAAAATCCCATAACCACCAAGGGAGAAAGTGAAGGATCTCTAAGATGCAGCACAAGGTAAGAATGGCTCACTCTGGTCATTTGTTGTCAATATTGTGCTGGAAGTACGTATTAGCAAGAGTAATGAGGAAGTAAAAAAGACAGAAACGAAGAATAAAATCATCTCCGCGTGGCCCATAACATGATCCTATACATAGAAACCCATTAAGACTCTGATTTTCCAAAAGGAGTCACTTCACAGACCCAACGGTGAGTCAAACTACCAGGCCAGGTCAACAGGTCCCTCCTCCTCCATGAAGAAGTTTGGCAATGGCACAGCCCCTTCTCAGCAAAAAACCGCAAGACACCCTAAAAACTGACTGGGCCAGAGGGTAGAGATCAAGCAAAAAGAGAGCAGGCCTTTGAAGAAGCTTACAATCATTGGTGTTTTGCTGGGCTACTTCTAGTGGGTGCTTTAGGGTTGACACCCAACTCTGGTTGGGAGAATGTCCTAGCTGAAAATGTGGACCATCCTGCTGCTGGCCTGTTAGGAAGGGGCCAGATCCTGTGTGTGTGACCCCCTAAAGATGTCTTTAGAGGGGGTGCTAGGGGCAGATGGGGTGGAGATGGTGTGTGTGTGTGTGTGTGTGCGCGTGTGTGTAAGGCCCTCCTCATGCCTCTATTGCAAAGATGTGGGGCCCAGCAAAGGCCAGCAGAGGGCATTAGAGGACCATCAACGTCTCCAGGGTGGCTTGCAAGGAGGGACAGCCAGGCCCAAAATTTGCATCCCTCCTCCCACCCTGAACCCCCACATTCCGCTTGCAGCCCTTGCTCCAGCGGGTTGTTGGGTCACGTAGCCTCCACCGCCTCTTTCCTGGATCTCGAGATGACTCGCAGCCGTTAACTCCCATCAAGATTTGGACTTTTGGTTCCTCAAGCTAGAAGATGAGTTTAAGCCTAACGCCCAGACAAGTTCAGGAAGGCAGCCATCACTGAGTAAACCATGTACCAACAGTGAGATTTATGGCTTTTCATTATATTTGGCAAAACTGACACTAAGTTTATTCCAAATGGACCCTCTTCATGGTGGGCTTGGGGCGGGGGATGGGTGTAGCCTATTCCTTAGGCTACATACTTCAACACACGCACCCCTCCGACACACCCCATATTCCTACATGTCTCTTGCCCATTATTCAGAGTTCAACTACCAGACTCTCTATACCACTTGCCAGCATCCCTTCTCTCAGCCCTCTCACCTGCCTCAACTTAAGAGCCTAAATCCACCTTGCCTTTTCCTCTAGGTGATCTGTACCAAGCCCAACATCCTCCTTCATTGTCAACATCCCTGAAGCCAAGGGGACAGGGACAGGTTTGCCTCATAAGGAACCTCTCTATCAACCCCCACCAATCTTTTTTCAGACCCTGATTTACTGTCTGTGCTTCTTTGCAGTGTTCCCAAGGTGGTAAATAGATCTTAGCAAGGTTGGGAGCTGGGGTTAGGGGACAGAGGGCAAAGCCTAGGTTCCATGTGTCTTCAATGGAAACTAGTTGCTAGGTTACCAGATCTTCAGCATTGCCTCAACATATCCTCTGGAGCCACTGAACCCCGTCTCCAGCCATCGTTTCCCAAGTATCTCAAGAGACCTACTTCAGGAGGGACCTTGAAAAGGAAGAGGAAGGGACAGGAAGAGACCAGTCATCACCCCTGAGCACCTGTGGCTCTATCACCTACTATTTTACTGAAGTTCCAGCTGCCTCAGTTGGTAGTTGACCACCATCATGAGTCTGGGCATCATGGAGGAGGAAGATCTGGCCGAATACTTCCGGATGCAATATGGAGAGCGACTTCTGCAACTGCTACAGTGAGTGTTTGAGAGCTTGGAATTCCCTCTGTGCTCACTCCCATCTCTAGTCACCCTTGCCCCATCTTTTACTTTGTGCCCTTCTACATCCCCATGACTTGATCCCAAATCACCTGAAGATTAGCACTTTTTAGTTTCATCCATCTTACTCCTCAGTTTTCAACCTGAGCTACTACTCTTCAATACACCATTCCTTATTCAAGACCCATCCCGTGGGTCTGTCTTTATGGGGAACGCCATAGTTCTAGCCTTCCCTAGGAGCTCATGTTTTGCACAGGAAGTTCCCCAACATTGAGGAACAGTCAACCTCTCCGTCCATTCAGCTACTGGAGAAGAAAAAAGAAGCTAAGATCATGCATCATGCTATGGAACAGAAGAAGGAGGTAGGGAATAGGGGCTGGGATGCAGGGAGCTACATAGGTCATAGGAGCCTAACGACTACCTTCTATTTTGTGGGTAAAAGTTTCTAGAAGTTTCGAGAGCCTGGCTAGTGGCTCTGTGTTTCTCTTCAAAGACAGAAATTATCTGAGTTTTGGGTGGCAAAAACATACTTTACTCCAAACTAGGCCTGCAAGTGGAAAGTGGAGATTGTAGTAATAGAGATTCAAGGTAACACAGGATCTTTTTGGGCACTGACACCAGGACCCTTCTTACCCTCTCTGTCAATTCCAACCCCAAGACATTTCAGCGCAAAATGGAGACCCTGAACCTGCGTTGGGAAGAGCTGGGTGTCAAGGAGGCCCAGTTGAAGGCCCATATCCAGAAGTTTGAACAGTTCATCCAGGTATGCAACATGAATACTAATAAGTAATGATTAATGAATGAATGCCGTGGTCAGGACTAAGCATCTAGATCCAAAAATGATTCAATAAAGTAGACTTTATTGCCCTGAGCTCAATTTATCCCTCCATCCTTACACTAAAGATTCGGTCAGGGTTAACTGAAAGATTTGGCAACAATGCCCATTTCAGGACACTATCCTCAGCTGGGAATCATATTTTCTGCCAAAGGCCAGTTAGCTATAATGTCATTTGTGGGCCAGACAATACAGATGGGCAGCGATGGAAGTATATATGCCTGCCCTGTCATGTCGCAGTGTCAGATCACATCATCTCAGGCCTTGGTCTGGAAGCTTCTCAGCACTACCTTACCTTAGGGAAATAACATGAGGATTTTTCAGTCCTGTAGACTTAACTCTAGGTAGCATTTATGATACCTGAGTAACTCATCTAGCTCCTGGTCTAGCTTATCAAAGGCCTCTGTTCCAGAAGAGACTGGTCTCTTTCAACATCTTATCTTCGTGTGTGTGTGTGTGTGTGTGTGTGTGTGTGTGTGTGTGTGTGTGTGTGTGTGTGTGTGTAAGACAGTTGGGGAGAAAAAGATTGACTAGGCATATTTCCTAAATCCTGGCCCTTCTTCTTACTTACCAGAGGAAAATCATGGTTAGTGTACTGGAATATTGGGGGCTAGGGGGATCTCCATATGTTCAGGGGAGAACCAGCAGCACTGAATTCTGAAAAGTTAGTTACAAAAGTTAGCTTTGAATAATCTTGGTTTTCCTTACCCCACTTCTTACCCACCCAAGTCGTAAGCCATTCTTCCCCCAATGGAAAGTAGTCTGAGCTCAGAAGACAGTGACCACCAACTACCAGGGTCTTAGCAAGGTCAAAGCTAGTGTCTGACATGCACCAACTGCCTGACCCTAGGAAAATGACCAAAAACGGATCCGTGCCCTGAAGAAAGCCAACAAAGAGCGCGAGCTCAAAAGGCAGCATATGCGTGATCTGGCGAAGGCCAAGCAGGAGATGGCAGCTCTGCGACAAGAGCACCAGAAGCTCAGCACCCGACTGCAGGAATACTCCATCTTCAATAAGTACTTGGAGAAGGTGGTGGAAAACTCTGAGGTGAGGGGTCAGCAGGGATAGGCCTCCTCTTCCCTGGGCTGAAATTTGGGGAGTGAGGAGCCCCTTTTAGGCAGGGTCACCCTACCCAGAGTAGACGCTGCCAATCCTGGAAAGCGGCTCAAGAAGGTATGTGGATTGCTAATGGTGTGTCTTTGCCATACACTTTCATTTAATGTCTCTTGATGAGTTGTATAGTGTGTGTGTGTGTGTGTGTGTGTGTGTGTGTGTGTGTGTGTGTGTGTGTGTGTGTGTGTGTGTGAAGAATGAGGCTACCCTATGGAAGCACCAGTAAATAAATTTGGCCTGTCTATCTTAAAATGTGGCCTATGTCAATCCCTTGCATTCCATCTTCCCTAGTGTTTTGTCTTATTTGAGAATAAATTGGTATGAGGAAGTGAGAAAAATGATTAAAAACAAAAACAAAACCATCCCCAAACTAATGCCAAACTTGAGTGCTCCCTGAGTGCTAGGTAGAGTGCTAGGTGATGTACATGGTAACTTTTCTCAGCCCTACTAACTCACAGCTTATAAGTGTGTTATAAGTTAACTACTAACGCACAGCTTATAAGTGGCAGAGCCCTGCCTCTTGCACCAACTCACAAAAATTTTCTTGAATAGTTCAAGGAGCAGCTCCATCTTATGTTCCTACACATCCTGTAGTATTTTATACACTAGTATTTCTCCTTCCAATTTATCTTCGCCCTTTCTTCTGGAGGCATCCCCTCCTTCTGCTTTCTCTGAGCCTTCCTCTTCTGGCTTTTTTTGAGGGGTTCTCTTCCTAGATCCTTAAACTTTCCTCATTACTAGGGTTTTAATCTTGATCCACGCTTTTTTCCTGAGCAATCCAAGGGTGCCTTCTGTGGCTATCTCCCAATGTTAGTGATTGCCCTACTACGTCTCCCATCCTGTCAAGACAGAGCAGCAGGAAGAGTCATCACCAGGGAGGAAACAGCCATGAAAGAACCCTTCCAGAGACACCTCAGGATCCTGTGTGGGTTCTGGAAAGATATAGGATGTCCAGCTTTTTAAAGTTACAGCAATTAGCATTGACCTAAATTATTTGTCCCATAGTCCCAAAAGTGTGTCATTGCCTCCTCTTAAATCATTGGAATTATTTGGGTGGGAGAATTCTATATTAAAACAGTATATAAAGTTAGGATTCACATTATAACTTGGTAAAAGTTTTTCTTAGTATTGAGAATAATTGCTTGTATGCTTCTGGCCCCTTTTCGCTTTAATTCTGGGACTCACTCACACACATTTGCTTTGCTTCCTGCCACTTGCAGGCCAGTCCTGACACTGCTGTGTCAGGCACTGGTATAGGGAAAGGCCCATAACCCCCCATTCAAAGGCCTCCGGAGTGTTGGCGCCTCATCGTCACCCTTTTTTTCCCTCCCTCCCCCAACCATCAATCACCAGAAAGGCTCTTTTCTGCCTCCTAAGTATTTCTGGAATTCAGCCCCTGGCCCGCCCTTCCTCATGAAAAAAGAACCCAATGCACTTTGGAGTTGTAGGATTCCTAGATGTCAGCCTGCCTGAGATTCTATAGCTAACTAGTATTGCTTTTTCTCTGCTTTCCTCTTCCTTTATGACTTTCCAATGTATTTATTTGAGATTATTTTAAGCATGGTAAAAGTATAGAGAAATATAGATTAGCAGCATATACTTACTATACAACTTCGTTCAGTCTTACGATGTCCTTGTACGTATTTGCCCTCAATTCTTTGTTCTGAAATGAAACACTCTGAGTAATTGAAACTCCTTGTGTGCCCAGAACAATCCCTGTTCTTCCCCCCATTTTCAGAGCATCCTGATTTTTTTATTTCTCATTCTCATGCTTGTCCTTTTTTATTATTCTTAAAACATATTCATAACTACAAACTGACTAATAATATACATAACCTCTGTGACTTGCATTTTCTAGTCAATTACATTTTTTTTTCCAATTACATATTTTTAAACCTTTTGGAGAGTGGAGGGATGCTCCAGGGCAATTAAATGTTAAATGTTATGTTGCATGCACAAGATTGCAAGTTTAGTGTCTGGTAATTCTCCACATGCTATGTGATCCAAGCAACACAACCATTTGTGATTCCTAGTAACACGGCAACGTTGTGACCCCTCCTGAGTATCACAGTAGCAATAACAAAAGAGATCACAATGGGGGAAAGCTTTTTGTTGTGGAAAACTTTGAACATGCGAAAGTAAAACAATTATCTAATAGGTCAGATCTTTCACCTCCCACCATCATTTTAAGTAAATCATATATGTGTGCACATTTGACTTGAGAACTATGCTCAGGACTTATTTCTGGCTCTGTACTTAGAAATGACTCTTGGTAGGCTCAAGGGACCACACGGAGTGTCGGAGATTAAATCTGGGTTAGCTGTGTGTTATACAATTTCTCCAGCCTCATAAATGATAATTTTTGAATTTAAGTATTTTAATATTTCTAAAAGATCATGGCCAACAGTGGCTTTTAGTGTTAGAGCATGTACGAAGCCTTCAAGTTGATCCTGGGGAAATTCCCCCACAAATAGGTAGTTGCTTCTTTTATTGTTCAGTCTTGTAGGGGAGGTCTTCTGAACAAACTCAAGTGATCCTGGACCCATTCTCAATAACAAATCTGCCCAACTACATGAGCCTGACAGTTCAGTGTTTGGACCCTGAACCTGCAGTACTGGCACCAAATGCCTTAAAGTACTGGAGGCCATGTGATATAGGTAACCAAAGTTAGGGACTCAGATATGCAAAGCATGTGCTTCTTTGAGCTATCTCTGTGGGACAGATAAGTCTTTTTCACATCACATCTACTAAAAATTTGATAGAAAGTCCTTAGTGTCAAATATCCAATCAATGACAAAATTTTCCCAGTTGCTGCAAAAAAAATTATTTTTATATCATTAATTTGTTCCAGTCAGGGTCCAAACAAAGTCTCCATATTGCTTTTGGTTGATGGATTTTTTTAAGTATCACAGATTTTACAATACTACGT
Source organism: Suncus etruscus (assembly GCF_024139225.1). Lineage (NCBI taxonomy): Eukaryota > Metazoa > Chordata > Mammalia > Eulipotyphla > Soricidae > Suncus > Suncus etruscus. The sequence continues at coordinate 42,548,970 of NC_064867.1, forward strand.
AAAAGCCAGATACAAATAAGATACCACGAATGACTCCAGTGGTATATTTAAAATAATTATATATATAATATATATAGCATATATTCTTGGTGTGAAGATCAGATTTAGTTTCTTTAATAGTGAGAGATAGGGGAGATAGATAATAACTGAAATAGAGAGGCTAACCTTCCAGGATACTGGGAATACCTAATTCTCTTCTGTACCACCATAACAAAACATTTCATAAAGAGAAACATCCCTTTATCAACAATTTATTGTTATGTGACTCTTAAAGAAAAAGGTTTGCTAACCTTTTGCTTATTTATGGCAATTTTCAGATAATGAGTTGGTTTTCTAAAAGACTCAAGTGACCTATGATTTTGAACTCATTTATTTTTTACATATTTGAAATGATGTGGTCTTTTGTGTATATTTTGACTGCTTGTTCAAAATAATTCGTCTTTGGACAGTGGAAGTCTCTTCTATTTTATAACCCAAGATCTTTTTAAAAACATCAGTATGAAGGCTTAAAATTTTACTGATGACAGCTCTCATACTACCAGCTCATTTGAACTGCTGAAAATCTCAAGTTAAAGATCCTATGAACTTTAGTAATGCAGACATGAAGTTACTTCTCAGTTGCTTAAATTGGTTGAAGACCACCTGTCTTCATAAAGATTTTATGGGATCTTTTCCTTCTGGGCATCATTTTCTCCTACCCCATCTTGATCTCAAGCCATTCATACTAAATTCTCTTGGGCATCCTGAAAATGCCATCATGTTTACCAAGGATATTCCCTCTGTTGCTAATTTTGCCTATCTCCTATTTACTCCCAGGTCTTATTTCAGTCAGACTTTTCCCTGTACAATCTTTCCTGGCTGTTCTACCTCATCACATGCTGGAATGAGAGGCATATTTGGGGAAAGATTAGCAGAAGAGTTAGCAGGAATCCACCCTATCATTAAAAATGCCATGAATTGAGGAAAAGAATTAAAAAGTGTCCCCAGAATGAGTGGGACTTGTTTGGGAGGCAGACTTTGATAGGACACTAGGAAGGCAAGTTGGCATCCTTCGCCTGGTACTCACAGAGACTTCCAAAGAGGAAGAATTGAAAGAATTTTGTTCTGCTGAATGGGAACTATAAATTAGAACCAAAGTGGCACAGTTCTGAGCTGAGCTAGAAGAGGCAGTTAAGTCTTACAGGACACTGCCCTAGTTCCCTCCTCAGCAAACTTTGAACAAATGCCAAAGATCACCATGTTGGAGTCATTGCTCCCCCTCCTGCCCCCTCCATCCAGCACCACTTCTATTTGGAGATAGGGCTTATCACTGAGCTGGAAGGATTTACTTGTCTGTCTGCTCTCCTTGCAAACACTGTCGTAGTAAAGCTTTAGAAAAACAGGGTCTGGTTTCTATCTCCTACTATGGTCCTAACATTCAGCACAGTCCCTGGTTAGTATGTGGTTCTTATATGGTCCTGTCAAATGGCATTATTATTCCCTTGGGAAACATATTCTCAAAATACCACACACACACACACACACACACACACACACACACACACACACACAAAACACACACACAACAGCGATTTTCAATCCTGCACCATCTGAAAGATCATTTGCAAGCACCTAGTCGGACCTATTAAGTTTGGGGGTAGAACTTGGAAGATGTTCTTATAATTCTTCAGGACTATTTGGGCATGTCTTTAGCTCAGAATCCTAGATCAGTTGCACATGCCACCACTGCCTATATCATCCCAGAGGAAACAAGCAGGGAGCACTATAGTCCATGGCCTTCCTGCTCTGCCAGAGTAACCAGGCCAGGGGCTGATTTGCCGAGCAGCTTTGTGGGGGATCTCAGAGGTGAGCAGGCAGTGACCTCAACCCCCACTGCAGTTTGAAGAGATTCAAGAGGTGATTGCGCGTTACAAGACGCTGGTGAGCATGCACCACGACCTCATGCAGTCTGCACAGGAGGGCCAAGAGAACATCGAAAGGGCCAAGGCGCGACTGGCACACTA